>NC_142442.1:108340000-109590000 GCF_059453495.1 Arachis ipaensis | reverse complement strand
GCATTAATTCATGAGGAACAGCAGAGCTCCACACCTTAATCTATGGTGTGTAGAAACTCCACCGTTGAAAATACAAAAGTGATAATGGTGATCATTGGCTTCGGCCCCAGAGAGGGAACCAGAAGAACCAAGATCAAAAGTATGATCAAGTGTGTAAAATACAATAGCAAAAGATCCTATTTGTAGAAAACTAGTAACCTAGGGTTTACAGAAATGAGTAAATGATGCAGAATCCACTTCAGGGCCCACTTGGTGTGTGCTTGGGCTAAGCGTTAAAGCTTTCACGTGTAGAGGCTTTTCTTGGAGTTAAACGCCAACTTTTGTGCCAGTTTGGGCGTTTAACTCCAGCTTTTATGCCAGTTCTGGCGTTTTGACGCCAGAATTTCTATGCTAACTTAGAACGCCGGTTTGGGCCATTAAATATCAGGCAAAGTATGGACTATTATATATTTCTGGAAAGCCCAGAATGTCTACTTTCCAACGCAATTGAGATCACATCAATTGTGGTTCTGTAGCTCCAGAAAATCCACTTCGAGTGCAGGAAGGTCAGAATCCAACAGCATCTGCAGTCCTTTTTCAGCCTCTGAATCAGATTTTTGCTCAGGTCCCTCAATTTCAGCCAGAAAATACCTGAAATCATAGAAAAACACACAAACTCATAGTAAAGTCCAGAAATGTGATTTTTATTTAAAAACTAATAAAAACATAATAAAAACTAACTAAAATATACTAAAAACATACTAAAAACAATGCCAAAAAGCGTATAAATTATCCGCTCATCATGCATCTCCTAACCGGAGGTTCCAATCCTTCCTTTGTGGATTAACCACTTTCTCCAAGATTCTCTTAATCTCCCGGTTGGACACTTCCGCTTGTCCGTTGGTTTGTGGGTGATAAGCAGTGGCAACCTTATGCAATACCTCATAGCGCTTGAGCAGCGCCTCTACTTTCCTGTTACAAAAGTGGGATCCTTGGTCGCTCACGATTGCTCGTGGCGACCCGTAACAGCACACAATGTGATTTCTAATGAAGGAAATGATGGTATTAGCGTCGTCAAGGCGGGGTAGGTATTGCTTCTACCCACTTTGACACGTAGTCAACCGCTAACAGAATATATAGATACCCACTTGAATTGGAAAACGGTCCCATAAAGTCAATGCCCCATACGTTAAATATCTCACAGAACAACATAGGTTGCTGAGGCATCTCATCCCTTTGGGACGTGTTTCCCGACTTCTAACACTGATGGCAAGACACACAGAACCAGTTAGCATCATTGAATAAGGTTGGCCACCAGAATCCACAATCCAACACCTTTTTAGCTGTCCTTTGTGGGCCAAAGTGGCAACCACATTCGGACGAATGGCAAGCTTCAAGAATAGGTTGAATTTCAGATTCTGGCACACATCTTTGAATTACTTGGTCCACGCCCCTCTTCCAGAAGTGAGGGTCATCCCAAATATAGTATTTGGAGTCACTCCTCAACTTGTCCCTTTGGGTTTTAGAAAAGTTTGGAGGAAAGATTTTTGCAACCAAGTAGTTCACCATTGGGGCAAACCAAGGAAAGCTATCCGACACAGCATACAAACTATCCAATGGGAATGAGTCATTGATCGGAAATGGGTCAAATTTTAAATTCTCAAGGTGGCATAAATGATCCGCAACTAAGTTTTGAGACCCACTCTGGCCCCTAATCTCAATGTCGAATTCTTGCAAAAGCAAAATCCAACGTATGAGTCTAGTTTTTGACTCATTCTTTGTCAATAAGTACTTTAAAGCTGCATGATCCGTGTATACCACTATCTTGGACCCTAGCAAATAAGATCTGAATTTATCTAAAGCATGAACAATGGCTAGGAATTCCTTTTCCGTAGTGGTTGATGCCAGGGCATCATGGCCTGTTTTTCTATGCTTTTTCAGTAGATTTTAATTCAGTTTTCATATAATTTCTGCTGATAAAGGAGCAAAAGCATGATAAATCTCTGCATGAAACAAAATCCCAAGCATAGGTGAATTTTAGTTAATATACATGGTAAATATGATGAAATAGATCACACTAAGTGAAAGTATGATTTTGAGCATTAGTAGCACACTTAGTATAGTAAAGTTTATCTTGTATGTTACTTTGATACACTTTGTTTGTTTGATTTCAGACCAAAAGAAACAGAGAAGAGCCACGTTAGTGGCTATGTTAGCGCCACTAACGTGGCCATTAAAGTGGAAGGAAGGAAAGCTTGGAAAGCTAGTGAGAACGTTAACGCCACTAACGTTAGCAAAAGGCAAGAAGACCCACGTTAGCGACCCCGTTAGCTTCACTAACATGGGCACTAACGTGGAAGAAAAGAGAAGCCCCAACGTTAGCGAGAAAGTTAATGGCATTAACTTTGAAGAAGGAAAGGGAAACGCCTACGTTAGTGGTAAAGGTGAGTGCCACTAACGTTTGCGAAGGCTAGAAGACTCACGTTAGCTTCCACGTTAGTTACATTAACGTGGGGACTAACCTGGAAGGAAAGGGAAACGCCAAAGTTAGTGGAAAACGTAAGTGCCACTAACGTTGGGAAAGCAAAGGAAGACCCACGTTAATGGCCACGTTAGTGTAGTTAACGTGGACATTAACGTAGGCAAAAATCTCACCCGGCAGCCTGACCATGCCTTCTTCAAACAAGAATAACTTGAGCCACAAAGCTCCAAATGAGGTGATTCCAGTGGCATTGGAAAGTAGGATTCCAGAGGTTTCCAAGCATATATGGCACTACATGGTGGACACTAAATTTGAGGGATAAAATCTGCCCCGAATGTGCAAAGATGAACATGGTATCAACCTGTAGTCAGGCCAGCTGACCTCTTCACCTTCCAAGAAGTATAACTCGAGTTTTAGACCTCCAAATGATGCGCTTCCAAAGGCGTTGGAAAGTAGACATCCAGGGCTTTCCAAAAATATATAATAGTATGGGGTGGACATTAAGTTGAGCTTCAGAAACTGGCAATTTTCAGCCCCTGATCGCGGACGTTATTGGCACTCACGTTTGCCAATAACGCCAGCCACTATGCCAGCAACCCTGTCCCCTTCAAAGGAGCATAACTTGAGTTACAGAGGTCCAATTGAGGTGATTCCAGTTGCGTTAGAAAGCTGACATTCAGCGCTTTTCAACGATATATAATACTCTATAGTGGAAATGAAATTGGAGCACAAACCAGAGGCATCTTTTAAACCCCAAAACACCAACTGGGTAGCAAGTGTGTCGTTAGCCACACTAACTTTAGCACTAACGCCACACTTGCAGCGTTAGTATGGCTAACAGCAGCAATAACGCCAAGTCATCTTGGACCTCAATTTGATTAACTTCTCTCTCAAGTCCACTTCAAAGCTCAAGCAAGCAAGCCCACAAGTGTCAACCAATCAAGGCCACAAGAAGCATCTAGAATAGAAATTTTTATTTCATTGTAATTTGCTTTTAATTTCATTTTGTAATTTAGTAGAGTCTATATAAAGGCCTTAGTTTTTACATTCTGATATACTGGAATGGAGAATTGAAGGAAGGGGGAGAGAGTGAAGACCAATTCGAACTTCTGTGAATTGGCACACTCCAAGGGGAGTGGGTCTTCGGACCTCCCCTCCTACACTTTTCTTTCTTTTCTCTTCTTTTCTTCCTTAGGAGTAGTTTTGTTTTCTTTGTACTTTTTATTTATGAATTTTGAAGTTTCAATTTTAGTTTTAATCTTCATCTTTACTTTTCTGCACTATCTTTCTTTTCTATTTTGGTAGAGCAATGATCACCTAACTCTTTTCATTGGGTTAGGGAGCTCTGTTGTAATTTGATGGATCAATATTAGTTTTCATTATTCTTCTTCTATCTTTTCTCTTGATTTTACTAGAAAGCTTTCAATCTTCATCCAATTGAGTAGTTATCTTGGAAAAGAAGCTATTCATTCTTAGATCTCTTCTGAACCTTGGAAGAGGAATGAAGAGATCATGCTAGAAATGCTTTCTCATGTTGGACCAAATTGGGGTTGGATGGGTATGTGACTATAACCCTACCAACACTTGATTTGAAAAAGCATGTGGTATAATCAGTGACCATACTTCATCTCTTCTCATGAGCAATTGACCAAGGAATTGGCTATTGATCAAGATTTGAGAGATTGAATTACAAGGAATTGTAATTTGATCACTTAAGATTTCCATGGAGATCAATGAACGCAATGATTGAGGAAGAGATGAGAATGAACTTGATCCGGAGGATTGCAATATCTCTTGATCCTAATGTTCATTTTATTTTTAGTTCTTACATTTACTTTTCTTGTCATTTTACTTTTCTGCACTTTATTGCTTTCTTTACTTTTATGCCATTTACATTTCCTTGTTGCTTATCACTCCAATCTGATTCGTCTAACTAGGATAATCAATTAACCATTGATTGCTTAATCCGTTAATCTCTGTGGGATTTGACCTCACTCTTTTGTGAGTTATTACTTGACGACAATTCGGTATACTTGCCGAAGGAGAATTTGTTGAGAGACAAGTTTTCCGTGCTATCAAGTTTATGGCGCCGTTGCCGGGGATTAATTGTGATTAACAAACTACCGGTTGGTTGATTACCTAGATTAGACATTTTCTTTTGTTTTGGTTTGTTCATGTAATTATTTTTGTTCTTTGTTTTCTATGCTCTGCAACTGTTTGTGTTAATGCCTCACCAAGAAGCCCCTGTTCGTGACAGCTCTGGCTTTTGGTGATTTTGTTAGTAATACAACAATTCCTTTTACTTAGCTTCTTTTCAAATAAAATTGGCATATGATCACATTCTAAGTTTGGTGTTGCCCTGCAACAATCTGTTTTCAATCTATCTGGATACTTGCATCAATTCTAAGAGAAAGTGTCACACTAAGTTTGGTGTGCCACTTATTTTTCTATGCAATGTATCCAGCAACACCACTTGTTTGTACAATCATAATGCCTTTGCTTCTTTGGCCTGCAGTGTTATCCTTAATTTTTGCTTGCTTAACCGCATACATCACTTACATTTCAGTATGTAAGACGTTCATGACCTATCATAGACCCCACCACCACTATTTTATTTGCTGCTTGAAGACAAGCAATTAGTCTAAATTGGTGTGGAAAGGGAGAAAAGTAGGAGAAAAAGGGCAACAACAATGAAGATGAACTACAAGGTGGTAAAGTTCCTTTTTCCTCTTACTTATTTCCAGTACATTCAATTGCATGATTGTATTCTAATTTCTTTGTATGTATGTGTGCTTGCTCCTCATGAATAAGCATAGTTTGATTCTTGAATTACAATATGTTGCTGTAACATTATGATTGCCATCTTGAATTTTTGTGAGTCCAAAGCAATGAAGTTTCATGATCATAAACAAACAAGGTCATTTAAGAAGAAGTTGGCATGAGCATATAAGTATTGGGAAGCTAGCATGACTATTGTTGCTCAATTACATTTGAATTTATTTAATTGAAGTTTTCATCTAGGATATTTTATGAAATTTTTGAAATCATGAAAACCTTGAAAAAGCAATTGCAAATAAGGCAAGAAAAGAAAAGGGAGAGAATGAAAAAGTTGAAGGCTCTGAGTACCAATGACAATTCAATTGTTAAGTGCTTGTGGTGTTTATGTATCAAGCAAAAAGCTTGAAAACAAAACATTTAGAGTCAAGGCTAGGCTCAAGTGCAAAAGCACTCCCTCAAAGCTCAAGGCTCTGAGCATCAATGATTAGAGAATCAAGAAGACAAGAAAACAAAATGAGCTAAAAGAGTCCTCTGATTAAATGCTTGTGGTGCTTATGTATCAAGTGGTAACACTTGAAAATAAAGCATTTAGAGTTGTAGCTTTCAAATCATGGTGCAAAGCACCTGAGAAGATAAGATAAAAAGAGAATGACAAGCTTGTTCAAGGAAGAAACATACAGAAAAGATTTCATAAAATGAGCTAGATAGAGGCATCAATCATCTGAATTTCTTTTGTGATTGTTGCATGCATAGAAAGCTAGCTAACCATGAACATTACACTGCTACTCTTCTTACCTTGGATGTCAAACCTTATTGCATGATTCTCTTCTTGCTTGGGGACAAGCAAGCTTTAAGTTTGGTGTTGTGATGCCAGGGCATCATGGCCTATTTTTTTATGCTTTTTCAGTAGATTTTAATTCAGTTTTCATACAATTTCTGCTGATAAATGAGCAAAAGCATGATAAATCTCTGCATGAAACAAAATCCCAAGCATAGGTGAATTTTAGTTAATATACATGGTAAATATGATGAAATAGATCACACTAAGTGAAAGTATGATTTTGAGCATTAGTAGCACACTTAGTATAGTAAAGTTTATCTTGTATGTTACTTTGATACACTTTGTTTGTTTGATTTCAGACCAAAAGAAGCAGAGAAGAGCCACGTTAGTGGCTACGTTAGCGCCACTAACGTGGCCATTAAAGTGGAAGGAAGGAAAGCTTGGAAAGCTAGTGAGAACGTTAACGCCACTAACGTTAGCAAAAGGCAAGAAGACCCACGTTAGCGACCCCGTTAGCTTCACTAACGTGGGCACTAACGTGGAAGAAAAGAGAAGCCCCAACGTTAGCGAGAAAGTTAATGGCATTAACTTTGAAGAAGGAAAGGGAAACGCCTACGTTAGTGGTAAAGGTGAGTGCCACTAACGTTTGCGAAGGCTAGAAGACTCACGTTAGCTTCCACGTTAGTTACATTAACGTGGGGACTAACCTGGAAGGAAAGGGAAACGCCAAAGTTAGTGGAAAACGTAAGTGCCACTAATGTTGGGAAAGCAAAGGAAGACCCACGTTAATGGCCACGTTAGTGTAGTTAACGTGGACATTAACGTAGGCAAAAATCTCACCCGGCAGCCTGACCATGCCTTCTTCAAACAAGAATAACTTGAGCCACAAAGCTCCAAATGAGGTGACTCCAGTGGCATTGGAAAGTAAGATTCTAGAGCTTTCCAAGCATATATGCCAGTACATGGTGGACACTAAATTTGAGGGAGAAAACCTGCCCCGAAAGTGCAAAGATGAACATGGTATCAACCTGTAGTAAGGCCAGCTGACCTCTTCACCTTCAAAGAAGTATAACTCGAGTTGTAGAGCTCCAAATGATGCGCTTCCAAAGGTGTTGGAAAGTAGACATCCAGGGCTTTCCAACAATATATAATAGTTTGGGATGGACATTAAGTTGAGCTTCAGAAACCGGCAATTTTCAGCCCCTGATCGCGGACGTTATTGGCACTCACGTTTGCCAATAACGCCAGCCACTATGCCAGCAACCCTGTCCCCTTCAAAGGAGCATAACTTGAGTTACAGAGGTCCAATTGAGGTGATTCTAGTTGCATTAGAAAGCTGACATTCAGAGCTTTTCAAATATATATAATACTCTGTAGTGGAAATGAAATTGGAGCACAAACCAGAGGCATCTTTTAAGCCCCAAAACACTACCTGGGTAGCAAGTGTGATGTTAGCCACACTAACTTTAGCACTAACGCCACACTTGCAGCGTTAGTATGGCTAACGGCAGCAATAACGGCAAGTCATCTTGGACCTCAATTTGATTAACTTCTCTCTCAAGTCCACTTCAAAGCTCAAGCAAGCAAGCCCACAAGTGTCAACCAATCAAGGCCACAAGAAGCATCTAGAATAGAAATTTTTATTTCATTGTAATTTGCTTTTAATTTCATTTTGTAATTTAGTAGAGCCTATATAAAGGCCTTAGTTTTTACATTCTGATATACTGGAACGGAGAATTGAAGGAAGGGGGAGAGAGTGAAGACCAATTCGAACTTCTGTGAATTGGCACACTCCAAGGGGAGTGGGTCTTCGGACCCCTCCCCTCCTACACTCTTCTTCCTTTTCTATTCTTTTCTTCCTTAGGAGTAGTTTCGTTTTCTTTGTACTTTTCATTGATGAATTTTGAAGTTTTAATTTTAGTTTTAATCTTCATCTTTACTTTTCTGTACTTTCTTTCTTTTCTATTTTGGTAGAGCAATGATCAACTAACTCTTTTCATTGGGTTAGGGAGCTCTGTTGTAATTTGATGGATCAATATTAGTTTTCATTATTCTTCTTCTATCTTTTCTCTTGATTTTACTAGAAAGCTTTCAATCTTTATCCACTTGGATAGTTATCTTGGAAAAGAAGCTATTCATACTTGGATCTCTTCTGAACCTTGGAAGAGGAATGAAGAGATCATGCTAGAAATGCTTTCTCATGTTGGACCAAATTGGGGTTGGATGGGTATGTGACTATAACCCTACCAACACTTGATTTGGGAAAGCATGTGGTATAATCAGTGACCATACTTCATCTCTTCTCATGAGAAATTGACCAAGGAATTGGCTATTGATCAAGATTTGAGAGATTGAATTACAAGGAATTGTAATTCGATCACTTAAGATTGCCAAGGAGATCAATGAACGCATTGATTGAGGAAGAGATGAGAATGAACTTGATCCGAAGGATTGCAATATCTCTTGATCCCAATGTTCATTTTATTTTTAGTTCTTACATTTACTTTTCTTGTCATTTTACTTTTCTGCACTTTATTGCTTTCTTTACTTTTATGCCATTTACATTTTCTTGTTGCTTATCACTCCAATCTGATTCGTCTAACTAGGATAATCAATTAACCATTGATTGCTTAATCCGTTAATCTCTGTGGGATTCGACCTCACTCTTTTGTGAGTTATTACTTGACGACAATTCGGTATACTTGCCGAAGGAGAATTTGTTGGGAGACAAGTTTTCCGTGCTATCAGTGGTATAGTTGGATTATGTTGTATCCAGTGTTTTAGAAGAGTAAGCAATGACATAAGGGAGTTTACCATCGCGCTGTGCAAGCACGACACCTACAACATGGTTTGACGCATCGCACTTATCTCGAATGGCAGCGTCCGGTTGGGGCCTCGCACAATCGGTGCTGTGGAGAGAACTCTCCTTAACTCTTCAAACGCTTTCACACATGCACTGTCAAACTCAAAGTCCATATCCTTTTGGAGTAGGCGCGACAATGGTAAAGCAATTTTGATGAAATCTTTGATAAAGTGCCTGTAGAATCCTGCATGTCCCAAAAATGAGCGGACCTCCCTCACAGATAAGGGGTGAGGTAAAGTGGTGATAACATCGACCTTGCCCGGGTCTACAGAAATGCCTTCACTAGATACCACATGTCCTAACACTATGCCTTGTCTTACCATAAAGTGACATTTTTCAAAATTCAAGACAAGGTTAGTGTCAACACATCTAGCTAAGACCTTGGTCAAGTTCTCTAAGCAACAATCAAATGAAGTTCCATAAACACTGAAGTCATCCATAAAGACTTCCAGACAATTCTCCATTAGATCGGAAAAGACACTGGTCATACACCGCTGAAAGGTAAAAGGTGCATTACATAGTCCAAATGGCATCATTTTGTAGGCAAAGGTGCGAAAAGGGCAAGTGAATGTGGTCTTTTCTTGATCTTCAGGAGCAATGTGAATCTGGAAGTAACTAGTGAATCCATCAAGAAAGCAATAATGGGATTTACACGCCAAACGGTCCAACATCTGATCAATAAAGGGCAAAGGGTAGTGGTCCTTCCTTGTAGCGGCATTCAATCTTCTATAATCGATGCACACTCGCCACGCATTTTGTACTCTCTTGGTAACCACTTCACCATCATCCTTTTTAACCACAGTGATGCCCGATTTCTTGGGAACAACCTGGACCGGGCTCACCCACTCACTATCAGAAATTGGGTATATGATACCCGCATCAAGTAGCCTAGTGACCTCTTTCTTTACCACATCAAGGATGGTCGGGTTGAGCCTCCTTTGCGGTTGCCTGACCGGCCTAGCTCCCTCTTGGAGAAATATATGATGCATGCACTTGCGAGGGTCAATCCCCACAATGTCGGCTAGGCTCCAACCAATTGCCTTCTTGTACTTTCTTAGAATATCTAGGAGCTTCCCTTCTTCTTCACTAGAAAGCTCACTAGCAATAATGACCAGAAATTTTTGGTTGTCCTCTAAGAAAGCATACTTCAAATGAGATGGAAGAGGCTTCAGTTCACTCTTTGCCTCAAGTTGAGGTTCCTTTTCATTAAGCTCACGGAGTTCATTCTCAACAACTTTCTCATGTTCACCCTCTTGGTCATCCGTTTCTTCAACAATAGGGTAGCATAACTTGTTGTGGTCTTCTTCTCGCACTTCCGCTACCACTTCATCGATTACATCACATCGGAGAACGGAATACTCTTCGGGAGGATGCTTCATGGCTTCTTCCAAATTGAACTTGATAGTCTTGTCTCCAACCTCAAAGGAATATGTGCTGGTGAAGGCATCTAACTTGAATTTAGAGGTCTTGAGGAAGGGTCTACCAAGTAGAACGGAGGATGAGCTTCTATTTTCTGTTGGAGGCATTTCAAGGATGTAAAAGTCAACTGGAAAAACCAAGTCCTTAATTGCCACAAGTACATCTTTTGCTATTCCCATCACAGTGATCACACTCTTATCGGCTAAGGCAAACTTTGCCGCTGACTTCTTTAATGGAGCTAAATTCAACCGCACAAAGATAGAAAGTGGCATGATGCTCACGCAAGCTCCTAGATCACACATACAGTCATGAAAAGTGCGCCCGCCAATACAACAAGACACCAAACAAGGTCCAGGGTCACCATATTTCTTTGGAATAGGTTCCATCAAGGAAGAAATTGAACTACCCAAGGATAATGTCTCCAACTCTCCTATCCTATCCTTGTGTGTACCAAGTCTTTCAGAAATTTTGCATACTTTGGAATTTGTTGGATAGCATCAAGAAGTGGTATGGTTACCTCAACTTTCTTGAACACTTGAAGCATGTTCAAATCAAATTCCAGAGTCTCCTTTGCTTTCTTTACCAATGAAGAGAATGGGATAGGAATGGACTCATCCATTATAGCTTTCCTCTTGGGTTCCTTAAGGCTTACTCCTTCTTCATCATGCCTTTTGTCTATCTTCTCCTCTTCATGTGGAGCTTCAACGACCACCTCTTCTTCATGGATGTCTTCCATGACCCTAGGAGGTATCTCCTCTAATGTAGTCCCCGACGGTAGAGTTATGGCATTGAGACCGCCCTTGGGGTTTGATTGGGGTTGGGAAGGAAGGCTAGAAGAGCTTGAGGGTTGGTTGGTGTTGTCGGAGGAGGACATGGACATCTTCGAAATCATGTTAGTGATATTGGCCAATTGAGCACTCATGGCCTCGAATTGAGCCTTATAGCCCTCGTCTCATTTATCCACAGTGGCTCTAAGCTCATCAACATGACTGGTGGAAGATGAAGAGGATTGGTTGGATTGTTGTCTATGGTGTGGTGCTTGGTACTTGGTGTAGTTATTTTGGTTTTGGTTGTGGTGATTTTGGTTGGCTTGGTTGTTGTTGTTGTTGTTGTGGTGGTATTGAGATGAAGATTGGTTATTGTTGTAATAAGAAGAAGAGTTATTCCATCTTTGGTTTTGATTGCTCCCTTGTGCATTATCCCTCCACCCTTGATTTTGATTACTACTATGAGAGTAGTTGTTTTGGCTTTGAGAAGGATAGGACGGACGATTGTTATAATTCACATTGGCCACGACAAGGGCATGCTCCTCTTGAATTTGATGGCATCGATCGGTGTAATGTGTGGTGCTAGAGCACAAACCACAAATTCTAGGAGGGCCTTCAAGTTGAGCAACTTGAGGTGGGGCTTGGATGGCTTGGATGGAGAAGTATTCCTTTTGATCTTTTTGTATTTGCGTGAGGATAGTGGTCATGTCCCCAAGCGCCTTGGTTAAGCTTGCTTCGGAAGGGGAAGGTTCTACCACACCCTTGAGAGGATTACTTCTCACCCTTACATGTTGTGTAGCCTTGGCAACATCATTTATCAATTTCCAAGCTTCTCCCTCCGTCTTGTTCTTTGAAAGGGAACCACCACTAGAAGCGGTGAGCAATCTTCTATCTTCCGCACAAAGACCTCCGGTGAAGTAACTAATGAGCAAGTGAGTGTTCAATCCATGGTGTGGACAAGATTCCAATAGCCTCTTGAACCGAGTCCAATACTCATACAAACTCTCTTGGTCCTTTTGCATTATACCCGAAATCTCCTTCCGGATGTAGTCGGCCTTCTCCGGTGGGAAGAATTTATCTAGAAACTCTCTTCTCAAGAAATCCCAATTGGTCACAATCTCATCTGGTTGTAAATAAAACCACATCTTTGCTTGCCCTTCAAGAGAGAAAGGGAAGGAAAAAACCATAATAGCCAACTCATCGGCTCCATGCCTTCGAGCCGTAGAACAAGCAACTTGAAAGTCTCTTAGATGTCGGATGGGGTCCTGACCCGGCAACCCATGATACTTAGGAAGTAGATTTATCAAGCTACTCTTCAACTCAAAGTTTGGATCAAGGTTGGGATACCTTGCTTGCAAAGGTTGAAGTATGATATTCGGAGCTCCTTGCTCATGCAAAGTGATCCGTCGTGGCTCCACCATGTATGGCTCACCTGTAGGATGCAAAGATGTATTAGTAGTGCCAACAGAAGAATAGGAAGTAGCGGACTCCAAGTCATTCTCGGTACCGTCTAGTGATTCGGTATGTTCCTCAAGAAAGGCCGAAGCACTAGTCGTATAATCCAACCGCCGTCTAGCTTGCTGAGTGTGTAACAAGGTTCTTTCAATCTCAGGGTCAAACTTGGCTAATCTAGAATTCAGTTGAGACCGAGTCATCAAACTTAGGAGTCATAGCACACATACAAAAGAAATCTAAACTATAGCTAAGTATTTAAAGAAGGTAAACTGTCTACAATATTCACATATTCACATAACCAATATCAAGGCATATGTTGCAACCATTCCCTGACAACGGTGCCAAAAATTTGATTGAGCACGAATACCGTCGATAAGGAATTTCACAAGATTTTTCGCGTTGCAAGTATAGTCCTCTACCGAGAAATATCCCGCAAATCAAATTTAGAAGGAATTGGTTGTCACAAGTTCAACCCCAATAAAGTAACCAAAGTATTCAAACCTCGGGTCGTCTCACAAAGAATGGGCAAACATGTGCATCAACATTGGTTAGAATTCCGGGGTTGCAAGTCATGAGCAAGAAATTAAACTAGGAATCTTAATAAGCAAGTAATCTTGAAACGCAAGAAACTAATTCAAATAACTAAAGCAAGAAGTGAGCAATTCCAAACTCATAAGATAACTTACAATATAATTCTACTCTAAAACTAAACAATACTATAGCTAAGGCAAATCAATTAGGAATTTTGGGTTTTCAAATATGAATGATAAAAGTAACTCTTGGCTAGACATGGGAATTGGGGTCACTATCCTTGTCTAATAACCATATCTTGACAATTATGAGGAACCAAACTCATTAAGTCTACTTCTATGCTTGAAGTATGTTAAATGGTTTAGTCAACATCAACCCATAAGGTCCAACCTAACTACTAATTAACTTAGTAGTAGGCTAGTGTCAACGGCTATCAAATTGACCACTAAGGGTTCCCAAATCATCAAATCCATTAGACCCAATGACTCAAGTTTACCCAATTCCCTTAGCCTAGGCCAAGAGTAAAGAGAACTACTCCATAATCAAAGGAAACATTTCATCAAACGCATGGTAAGCATTAATAAAAGACCTATTCAAATTGCACTTAAATTGGAACTAACAAGTACCCACTAATAATTATCAACATACAATCACTCAAACAACACAATTAATCATGGAAATCATCAATGCAATAATAACAAATCAAGATCCACAAGATTCATGAAATGGGTATAAAATGACAAACAACAAGGAAACATAAAACTAACACAAGATCTAAACAAAATTATACTAGAGAATCTAAATTAAACAATTAAAACTAGTAATTAACAAGATCCAATTCAGAATTCAACAAGGGAAGATCAAATTAAAGCTAGATATAGAGAGGAACAAGGGTTTCTCTCTCTAGAAGAACAAGAACCAAAAACTAGCTAAAAATTGTGTCTAAGTGTGAATGAATGATCCCCCCCTTTCACCCTAGCATCCTAGGGTCTTTTTCATGTAGAACCAGCTTGAATTTGGGCCTCTTGAGCCTCAGAAATTGCCAGACACGATTTCTATTAATGAAGTCACGTGCAGCTTTCCGCGCATACGCGCCATGTGTGTGTGAGCGTACGCGCCGCTTCCAGCTGTCCTCATCCACGCGTGTGCGTGAGGTGCGCGCACGCGTCCATGCTGAAGTTCCCAAAATCCAGATCTTCATGTTCCTTCCTCTTGTGCATGCTTTTTTTTCTCTCTTCTAGGACATTCTTGCCCTATAAATTCTGAAATCACTCAACAAACACGTCACGGCATCGAATGGTAATAAAAAAGGATCAAAATATAGCAATTTTATGGCAAAAGAAGCATGTTTTTCATCATGGAGCAATATTAGGAAGAGAACACAAAACCATGCATTTCTTGTGAATAAGTGTGAAAAATATTGACAAAACCCCCCAAATTCTACACAATATAAACCA
This sequence comes from Arachis ipaensis, assembly GCF_059453495.1. Classification (NCBI taxonomy): domain Eukaryota; kingdom Viridiplantae; phylum Streptophyta; class Magnoliopsida; order Fabales; family Fabaceae; genus Arachis; species Arachis ipaensis. Next base: position 109,575,488 of record NC_142442.1, on the reverse strand, counting down.
CAAAATTGGGGTTTATCATATAACTACTAAAACTAGATGTATCGGAACACTTATAAAAATATCTCTAAAAATCCTTTTCTGAGCTACTAGTATAAATAACACTAGTAACATATTTATTATAAGAATAGAGAATGTATGAGGAGGCCTTAGCATTGCTGAAGTCATCAGGGAGTGCTGGTGCTAAGCTGCACCAGTAAACTATGAACCCGGTTAAACCGATTTTCTGTTTTTAACTAAAACAGACCAGGTAACCTTATAATATCATTCAAGCATCTTCTAATACTAATGTAATGATAATATTATACTATTATCTCTCTTCTATCATGAATTGAGTCCGGTTCATCAAACTAAGACTACATACGAAAATCAGAATTAAAACTCCTAATCGGTACGGTTCAAAAACTAGGTTCTTCGTGATTGCGTTATTGAGCTTGCCTTAGAAAAGGTTCTAGCTTAAGGATGACATAATGATAATGAGGATCGAGATACTTGTTGATATAGAAGAGGTGTTCCCTTTACTGATCTTCCGGAGGATTCTGTGCCTTCAGAAAAGATCGCGCATACTCAAAAATCAGGGTTGTTACAGTCTCTGATCCTCTATCTTCACCTTTTTACACGTCAGACAATTGGACACAAGTGTAGCTACATCTTTCTTCATCCCAAGCCACCAGAACATCTTCTTTAAGTCATGGTACATCTTCATGATTCCAGGATGAATAGAGAATCCGCTCCTATGAGCCTCTTCTAATAATTCTTGTCTCAAACTCCCAACGTTTGGCACACAAATCCTCGCCTTATATCTCCATATACCTTCTCCATCCTTGGTGACGTCTCCTTGCCAATCTTTTCCAATCAACTTTAACATTCTCTGAAGCTTTTGCTCATCTTGTTGGGTCCTCTGAATTTCAGTCTTAGATGTACTTGAGATGTGCAATTGATTCAAACAAGTCTGCCCGTTTACTTCCCCAATACTTAACTTAAGTCCTGCAAACTCATTTATCAATTTTCCGCTTTGATCCTCATCCAATCAATTGTCAACGACTTCCTACTCAATGCATCTGCTACAACATTAGCCTTCCCAGGGTGATAACTCAATTTAAAGTCGTAATCCTTTAGTAACTCTATCCATCTCCTTTGGCGCATATTGAGCTCTTTCTGATCATAGATATACTTGAGACTATTGTGATTAGAAAATTCTCTGAACTTCACTCCATACAAATAGTGCCTCCAAATCTTCAACGCAAACACAACCGCCTTCAATTCCAAGTCATGAGTTGGATAATTCACCTCATGTGGTCTTAACCGACGCGAAGTATAAGCCACCACATTTCTGTGTTGCATTAACACACAACTTAAGCCTTTCGACGAGGCGTCACAATAAACTTCAAACGGCTCATGTGGTTCCGGTAAGATTAAGATTCGCACTGAAGTAAATTTCTCCTTCAAGGTTTGAAAACTTTCCTCACATTTTGACGTCCACACAAATGGTGCATCTTTCCGAGTTAGCTTTGTCATTGGCAACGTGATTTGCGAAAAAAATCCATGAATGTATCTTCGGTAGTATCCAACTAATTCCAAGAAACTTGTAATCTCTATTACTGATGTCGGTCATCCCCATTCCATCACCACTTCAATCTTTGAAGGATCCACTGTTTTTCTCCTCTACTCATGATATGGCCTAAAAACTTTGCCTCCTCCTTCCAGAATTCACACTTTGACAACTTTGCATAAAGCTTCCTCACATTTAAAATTTGCAATACTATCCTCTGATGCTCCTCATGCTCTTTCATCATCTTTGAATAAATCAAGATATCATCCATGAACACCACCACAAACTTATCTAAAAAGGGACAAAATACTCTGTTCATGTATCCATGAACACAGCAGGTGCATTCATCAACCCAAAGGACATCACCGTATATTCATAGTGACCATAGCGTGTTCTGAATGCAGTTTTTGGAATATCCTCCTCCTTCACCCTTATTTGGTGATAACCTGACCTTAAATCGATCTTTGAGAACACTCCAACTCCTTGTAACTAATCCATTAAGTCATCGATCCTCGGTAACGGATACTTGTTCTTTACTGTCACCTTGTTCAATTGTCATTAGTCCACACAAAGTCACATTCCTCTATCTTTGTTTTTCACCAATAAAACTGGCGTTCCTCATAGAGACACACTCGGTTGAATGAATCTCTTATTCAGAAGCTCTTCCAACTGAATCTTAAGTTCAACCAGCTCTATCGGAGCCATCCTATACAGTGCAATTGAAATTGGACCTGCTCTTGTTACCAAGTTTATCACAAATTCGATTCCCCTCTGAGGTGGGAATTCAGGAATAACTTCAGAAAACACTTCGGGAAACTCCTTAGCTACAGAAATTTAATCTAATCTCTGCTGATCGCCCGATGCATTCATAGCTAACAGAACATAACCTTGACATTCTTTCTCACTACAATTTACCACCACAGAATTCAGGTAGTAACCCTCAGCTACAATTGCTCTTCCTTCTCCTTCCAACATAAAATGAATCGATTGCTCGAAGTAATCCAACAACACTCGGTTCTTTGATAACCAATCAAATCCCAAAATTATCTCCAATCTAACCAACGACAAACAGATTAGGTCATGAACAAAGGCCTATTATCTATTTGGAAAGGTAATTGCTTACAACCTAACCTAGTCACAATTGTTTAAGATGCAGTATGCACATGCAAATCAAAGTTCAAGTCTGAGATTTTATATCCTAGCTCAACAGCCTTATCAAATGCAATGAATGAGTGTGAAGTGCCCATGTCATAGAATGCAGTTAATGTCTTATCACCAAATATGCATGTATCTCTCATCAGAGGTTCTGACCTAGTCGCATCAATGGCATTCACAGCAAACACACAGCCTTATTGTTGATTTTGACCCACATTCGAATTCCTTCCACGAGGGCAATCCTTGGCAATGTGTCCAAGTAATCCACAAGTAAAGTATCCACCTATACCCAGCTTGCATGAATCATAAGGATGAAAATGTCTACAACGGTCACAAGTTAAATCCGGAGAAGTTTTACTCTGTTTAACTCTTCCTTTCGCTTGGTGATACTGGTCATAGTTAGTCTTTCTGAAGTTCCATTGACCTTGAGGATGATGAGGGGCATGTCATCCCCTTCTGAAGTTCTAGCCTCTAGGTGGAAAATACTTCCCACGACCTCGGTTGTTGTTGCCTCTACAAGTATCCCTCGCCAAAGCCACTTTCTTGGCACAATCTTCTACAACTCTAGCTTTGTTCACCAGTTCAGAAAACTTTCGAATCTCCAATGGAGCCACAGAACTTATTCTCCTTCAGCCTTCTGATGGGAGGGATTATCATTGGTATAGAATTTTATCAATAGAAAATCATGTCATAGTATAGTCCTAAACCAACAAGTAATTCTCTTGGTCAAATTTTGATATGGTTGTCACAAGTCAACCCCAATAAAAAGTAACCGAGAGTATTAGTCTCAGGTCATCCTCAAGAGAATGGGCAAACATGTGTATCAATATTGGTTAGAATTCCGGGGTTGGAAGTTATAAACAAGAATTTAAACTACTAAAGCTTAGCATGCAAGAATCTTAAAGTGTAAGAAACTAACCAAGCAATTAAAGTAAAGTAAAAGTAAATGCAATCTAGCAAAGAAACATATAAATCTATTTCTACTCTAGAACTAAGTAAACAACTAAATTAACTATAACAAGAATCAAGAAATGGGGATTTTTGGGTTTCAAATATGAATTATAAAAAGGACTCTCGGCTAAGGCATAGGAATTGGGATCACTATCCTTGTCTAATAACCATATATTGACAATTATGAGGAACCAGGATCATTAAGTCTACTTCTACAAGTGAAGTACGTCAAATGGCTCGATCAATTTTAACTCATAAGTCCCAATCCAACTACTAATTGGCTTAGTAGTAGATTGGTGTCAATGGGTATCAATTTGACCACTAAGGGTTCTCAAACCACCAAATCACTTAGACCCAATGATTCAAGGGGTTGATGTACGGAAACTTATCCTTTAACAAATCTCCCTCAGCAAGTATACCGAATTGTCGTCAAGAAAAAACTCACAATAGAGTGAGGTCAAATCCCACAAGGATTGATTGGTCAAGCAACTTTAATTGGAAGAATGTTCTAGTTGAGCTAAGCAGAAATTGGGTTGAGAATTGTAGGAAATTAAATGGCGGGAAAGTAAATTGCAGAAAATAAATGACGGAAGGTAAATTGCAGAATCTTAAATGGGGAAGGGGAGTTTAGCATGAAAGTAAATATCAGAAAGTAAAGAGAATGGGTAAGATCAGAAATGGGGAGTTCATTGGGCTTAGGAGATGTTGCATTCTCTGGATCAAGTTTATTTTCATCTCTTCCTCAATCAATGCATTCATTGATCTCCTTGGCAATCTTAAGTGATTGAATTCCAATTACTTGGTAATTCAATCTCTCAAATCAGATCAATAGCCAATTTCTTGGTCTAATTGCTCATGAGAAGAGATGAAGTGTGGTCACTGATTATACCACATGTATTTCCAAATCAAAGTATTGGGAGAATTATATGTCACCATATCTGCCCAAACCCCAATTTGGTCCAACATGAGAAAGTAATTCTAGCATGATCTCTTCATTCCTCTTCCAAGGTTCAGAAGAGATCCAAGTATGAATAGCTTCTTTTCCAAGATAACTACTCAATTGGATGAAGATTGAAAGCTTTCTAGTAAAATCAAGAGAACAGAGAGAAGAAGGATAATGAAAACTATTATTGATCAATCAAATTACAACAGAGCTCCCTAACCCAATGAAAGGGGTTTAGTTGTTTATAGCTCTGGGAATGAAAAGCATAGATGGAGAGTACATTTTGAGAATTAAACTGAAAGTTGCAGAGAAAGTAAAATACAGAGAGTAATTCTAATAATGCCAAAAGCTCCCTTCTAGTTCAAAGCTCTCCCTATTTATACTATTCTTCTGATCTTCTAGTTGGCTCTTCAAGTCTTGGATATGGGCCTTTAGATCTTCAGTTGAAGCAGTTATCTTCTTCAATGGGCTTAGCTTTACTTGCAGAGAGAAAGTGTGAAGTAGGCAGGGATTCTAGCTTAGGACGTTAGTGGCGTTAACGTTAAGTGAAAGTGTGGGTTCGAGAACGTTAGTGACAATCACCTTTTTCACTAATGTTCCTAACCCAAGGATGCTCCACGTTAACTTCAACGTTAGTGGCATCAACGTGACCACTAATGTTGCCTCTTGGTCCTTCGTACACATTATTGGGACTTACTTTTTCCAATAACATTGAGAATCCTCCTTTCTTCCTACGTTAGAGTTCACGTTAGTGTGGCTAATGTGACCTTTAACGTAGGCTTGCCACATCTTCGAGAACGTTAGTGACACTTACCTTTGTCACTAACGTTCCAAAATGCCCCTATTTCCCACGTTAGAGTTCACGTTAACTAGGTTAACATGGCTTCTAATGTGGTATTGCTAGCCATCTCCAACGTTAGTGACAAAGGTGAGTGTCACTAACGTTGGTTCATCATCCCTTTTACTCACGTTAGCTTCCATGTTAATGTAATTAACGTGGGAGTTAACGTGGCTCATAGTGGCTCATCCCAACGTTAGTGACAAAGGTGAATGTCACTAACGTTGGCGATTCTTTGCTCCCTCCATGTTAGAGTCCACGTTAACTGAGTTAACGTGGCAACTAACGTGGCTCAAAGTGGCTTAGCTCAACGTTAGTGACTAAGGTGAGTGTCACTAACGTTGGTCATTCTTTTGTTTTCCCACGTTAGAGTCCACGTTAACTGAGTTAACGTGGCTCTTACCGCGGCCAATATGAGCTTGGTCCAACGTTAGTGACAAAGGTGAGTGTCACTATCGTTGGCTTTATTTTCTTCTTCCACGTTAACTACCACGTTAATGTAGTTAACGTGGCAATTAACGTGGGCTATGACGGCTTCGAGGACGTTATTGGCGATTACTTTTCTCATTAACGTTGCAAGCTAGCTCCCCTTCCACGTTAGAGGTCATGTTAGTTAGACTAACGTGGCTGCTAACGTGGTTCTTCCTTGCTTCCTTTGCCCTGAAATCAAGCAATAAAGTGCATCAAAGTTCTAGTCCAAGTTATGAGACATGCATCATCCAATTTGTCATTTAATTCATGCATAATTCTCATGAATTCATATAAAAATCACAATGTTAGCTTGAATCACGATGTAAGTGAAATTCTACCCAAAACTTGCTTATTTCCTAAGAAAGTGCATGAAACTACCCTAAAACCATAAAGAAAAGGTCAGTGAAACTGGCCAAAATGCCCTGGCATCAGAGGTCACCCAATTCCTTTAGCCTAGGCCAAGAGTATAGAAAACTACTCCATAATCAAAGGAAACATTTCATCAAACACATGGTATGCACTAACTAAAGACATATTTAAATTGCAAAATTAATTGGAAATCACAAGTACCCACTAACAATTATCAATATAAAATAACTCAAATAACACTATCAATCATAGAAAACATCAATGTATTATGGGGTTTCATGCATAGCAACTTAGGTTCATTCCTTTACTGGCTTTCAGACCTTTATCATGCCTTGGAATACTCACTTGATTGCACCCTTTGAGACTTTTATTTATTGATCCCTTTGTCTTTCCAAGGTTCATTTCTTCCTTAGGCTAAGTGTTCTGTGAGGGGGCGACTTTTTAAGATAAGTTTTTAGCCAACACTCCCGAACCAGTTGGTTCAAGGTGCTAGGTGTTGAAACACTCCTAAGGACTTACTCCCTCAAGTCTCTCTCCCCCATACATGCACACCACAGGCACATGGTTTGTTATTTTCTTCCCTTGAGGTCTTGGTGTCCAACACCTCTTTGGGTTACTAAATGTTTTGTAGCAAGGTTGCTCTTGATAGTGGATTTTCAGTTGATAATCCCGGGTTAGTTAACCCAAGTTACCAAGTGATGAAGCACTCCTAAGAACTTATTCATCCAAGCAGATCCTTGGTACAAGAGCACCACAGACACATCCCTCAAGATTCAAGCCCTTGGTGCCTAGCCTTATTCTTTATTAACTTTTCTTTCTTTTTCAACTCTTATTGTTCTTTTCCTTTTTCTTATTAGGATCTTATTATTTAGCTAGTCTCATGGGGTGTGTTTCAAGCATATGATTTAGGACAGATAGTTGCCTTCTGACCTTGTTGGTGAACCAACTTAGCTAAGTGATTACTACACCACAAATCTAAGAACTTACTCCAGAAATTGAACTTCACTCTGGTCTTTCATAATATCTCTTTTTATTTAGCTTAAAAAGAACAAGCATACAATAAGCAAGATGGAATTGAAAACAGGCAATTTGACTAGCAATCATAGACCTAAGCAAGGAGAATACTAAAAATAGAATTGAAAATTCTAAACTACCATGGAAGCATGTTCTATTTCATACATGATTTTCCTTATTTAAAACTTGAAAAAGATGGGACAATGAGGGAACTCCACCACCTTTTAATCATGGGGTTGTCCATGCTCTCCTTTTTGTTTGTCCTCTTTGTGTTTTTCTTGAGTGCTTGCACTCCCACTTCCCTTGCTTTTTCCAATCAACTTCTTCCAGAAGCCAGCGTCTTCCATCTTCTTCTTCAGTGTTTTCTTCTGCTGTTTCACCTTCCTTTCCTCTTGTTCTGTTAGCTCTTTTTGGACTTCATCATACCTGGGGATTGCAGAGTGTAGATTATGCATATGACTAGACATATAGTTCAACTTGGCTTGAGTGTTTATGTAGAACTCCTCCTTATGTAGTTGCCGTCCTTTATTGAGTACGCTGAACTCATTGAATGCCTTCGCCTGAGCTAGCTGTCGTTGATTGAGTTCTTGAAGGCGCTTGTCTTGTCGCTCTTGTCTTTCAGTCACTCGATTTATGGCTTGAGTAAGCTGGGAATAGTGTTCCATTTGCTGTTTTTGCCATTCTCCTTGTTGATTCATCCAATTAGAAAGGAGCTCTTCTTGACGATCCATCCTTTGAGCTTGAATGTGCAATTGTTGTTCTTGTCCCTCCATATAACTCCTTGCTAGTTCCTCAATGGCTCCGTGAATGTGATTCAGGTTTATGTTGGTTGGGTCATAATATTCTCTTTGTTGCTGTTCTTCCTGAGGAGACTTTTCTTGGTGAGGTCCTTCTTTTGGTTTTCACTTCCCTATTTGAGGTCTTCTTTGTTGTTGGGCAGGTGTCACATAAGTTAGGCACTGGAGCGTAATTAGCCTCCCAGGGTTTACCCAATCTGGATTGCTATCCTCGAAGACTACCTTGGCCTTCGTACACAGTCTGAGGATGGTGCTGGGGTACCAAAGCCTGGCACCCGAATCAATCTTCTCAGCTGACTCTTGAATCCCCTCAGCTATAAGTTCATGCACATTAATATCTCCACCCTGTACTAAGCAATGTACCATAGTTGCTTGAGTAACGTTGACCTCGGAATTGTTCACGGCTGGTAGGATAGATCTCCTCACGAGTTCAAACCATCCCTTGGCTTCCGGGCTGAGGTCTCCTCTCTTGATGAATCGGGGTCTCCTATTCGCATACCTTTCCCAGTCAGCTCCTATAACACATATGTCAGTCACAATTTCTTCGAGTTCATCATTGTCAGGGCTCTTACTTATTCTTGCATGATAACTAGGCTCATCAAAATGTAGTGATTTCAGCTGAAGAGTTCTTGTTGTCGCATTGGGGCTGAAGTCCACCTCTTTTCCTCTTACGTAACTTTTGAAGGTGGGGGCCTTAGTTTTGTCTTCTCTGACCACATTTCCATAGAACTCTTTGATGAGGTTTGCATTTATCTTTGCTTCTAGGTTCGTGAACCTTTGCCAACCCCTTTGTTCAATCTTCTTTCGAATCTGTGGGAACTCTTCCTCATTGAGTTGGAATGTTAACTCAGACAGTATCTTTTTGAGCTTTATTCATTCAAATTCGAGTTTATGGAATGCCGTTTTGAATCTCCTTTTATCGAAAGGAATGCTCTCCACCAGTTCCTTCCTCTTTTGCCTCTTGGAGCTTGATGATGCCATGAGTAGGAGTTGATGTGTGAAGGTGGTGGAAGGTATTGATAGATGGAGGAATTCGGTTGGGTTAAGATTGGGTATAGTGAAGGGATTTGAGTTCTGGAGGTGTGGAGTATAAGGAATGGGAATTGGAAGTGGAAGGGTTATAAACTAAGAACCACTTATATAGAGAAGTGGTGAGTGAATAGAAGGTGTGGATTGATGGGGTGGTTGTGTGATAGACGGATGGGGTTTAGCATGGGATGAGCACAAGGATCATCAACTTTATGATGGTGTTGGTTCAGTTTCCAAGCTTGTTCTTTTTCCAATGTTGCATGGCAACAATTCCCAATGCAATCCCCTTGGAGATACGTGTACAGTCCTCTCCTTTTGTGGTAGCCGAACCCTTCAACTGTCCCATCAATTCTCCTACAAAATAAAAGAAATGTGATTAAAAGAAAACTTGTGGAAAGTGGCGGCAAAATTAAAAGAATAACTACTTTTTAAAGTTTTTGTTTCTAACTACTAAGTGTTGTTCATGAGTGGACACCAACTGACTAACTCAACATCCATGTATGCAACATTGGCAACACCAAACTTAGTTTGGTGCCATGTGGTGTAAAAGATTTGTTCAAGGCCCCTAAGAGTGACATGATATGGGTTACATTTATGTTCTCTTAGTGTGCCTTGAACACCAAACTTGTTCCTCACTATATGTTGCACAAAAGGATTCATTCAAGTGCATGTCAAGTTGAGTTGAAATCCCTGAACCTTACTTTATTAACTACTTTTAAAAGCATGTAAAACATGGGTTGCCTCCCATAAAGCGCTTCTTTAGCGTCACTAGCTTGACGTTCTGCCTTTGTCATGGTGGTTGGTAATGCTTCAAATCTTCCCCTCTTGCAGTAAACCTATATCCATTGGCTTCATCAATGATCTCCACATGTTCTAGGCAGAGAACTTTGTTGATGGTGAAAATCTTAGGTAACTGAGATAGGATGGTGATGCCAGGGCATCTTGGCCAGTTTCACTGACCTTTTCTTTACTGCTTTTAGGGTAGTTTCATGCATTTCTTTAGGAAATAAGCTAGTTTTGGGTAGATATTCACCTACACCTTGATTCAAGCATACATTGTGTATTTTACATTATTTCATGAGGATTTTACATGAATTTAGTGACAAATTGTATGCTGTATTACCCATGACTTGGACTAGAACTTTGATGCACTCTGTTGCTTGATTTCAGGACCAAAGGAAGCAAGGAAAGGGAGGTAACTTGCAAGGTTAATGAGAAAAGTTATTGCCAATAACACTCTCAAAGCCATCATTGCCCACGTTAAGAGTCACGTTAACTAAGTTAACGTGCACCCTAACATGGAGAAGGGAGGTTAAGCCAACGTTAGTGACACTTAACATTGTCACTAACGTTGGCAAACACTCATGAGTGGCCAAGTTAGAGCCCACGTTAACCTAGTTAACGTGGCCTCTAACGTTAAAGGGGGAAGAGAAGCCAACGTTAGTGAAATTCAATATTGTCACTAACGTTGGCCTAAGGATGCAACACACCACGTTAACTCCCACGTTAACTTGGTTAACGTGGGAGCTAACGTAAGAAGTGAGAGTTGTCGACAACGTTAGTGACACTCAACATCGTCACTAACGTTGGAAGCAACCACACAACCCCCCAAAGAGCCACGTTAACTTCCACGTTAACTTAGTTAACGTGGAAGCTAACGATGAGGAATGAATGATGAGCCAACGTTAGTGACACTCAACATTGTCACTAACGTTGGGATGGCTAAGAATGGCCACCTTAGAAGCCACGTTAACCTAGTTAACGTGGACTCTAACGTGAGATCTAGGGGCACATTGGAACGTTAGTGACAATGTTGAGTGTCACTAACGTTCTTGAAGTTTGGCAAGGCCACGTTAGAAGCCACGTTAACCTAGTTAACGTGGGCTTTAACGTGAAGCAAAAAGGGGCACACTGGAACGTTAGTGACAATGTTGAGTGTCACTAACGTTCCCGAAGTTTGGCAAGGCCACGTTAGAAGCCACGTTAACCTAGTTAACGTGGGCTCTAACGTGAGGCAAAGGGGTACATTGGAACGTTAGTGAAAATGTTAAGTGTCACTAACGTTCTCGAACTTATACTTTCACTAAATGTTAACACCCCTAACGCCCTGAGCTAAAGTCTTTGCCCACTTAGCACTTTCTCTCTGCAAGTAAAGCCAAGCCCAAATGAAGAAAAGAACTGCTTCAAACTCAAGATCCAAAGGCCCAAGACTTGAAGAGCCAACTAGAAGCTGAGAGAAATAGTATATATAGGAGTAGCTTTGAATTGTTAAGGAGTTCTGGAGGCTGGAAAAAGGGAATTACTCTCTGTATTTTACTTTCTTTGCAATTTCTAGTTCTATGATGTATTCTTCATCTTTGTTTTCATTTTCAAGAGCTATGAACAACTAAACCCCTTTCATTGGGTTAGGGAGCTCTGTTGTAATTTGATGGATCAATACTAATTTTCATTATTCTTCTTCTATCTTTTCTCTTGATTTTACTTGAAAGTTGTCGATCTTCATCCAATTGAGTAGTTATCTTGGAAAAGAAGCTATTCAAACTTGGATCTCTTTTGAACCTTGAAAGAGGAATGAAGAGATCAAGCTAGAAATGCTTTCTCATGCTGGACCAAATTGGGTTTGGATGGGTATGTGACTATAACCCTCTCAATACTTGATTTGGGAAATGCATGTGGTATAATCAGTGACCATACTTCATCTCTTCTCATGAGCAATTGACCAAGGAATTGGCTATTGATCAAGACTTGAGAGATTGAATTGCAAGAAATTGTAATTCAATCAATTAAGATTGCCAAGGAGATCAATGAGTGCATTGATTGAGGAAGAGATGAAAATGAACTTGATCCGGAGAATTGCAACATCTCCTAAGCCCAATGAACTCCCCATCTCTGATCTTACCTATTCTCTTTAATTTCTGCCATTTACTTTTATGAGCAAATCCCCCATTCCCATTTACAATTCTGCAATTTATTTTCAGTCATTTTTTTGCAACTCTCAACCCAAATTCTGGATTCCCTCAACTAGAACATTCTTCTAATTAAAGTTGCTTGAACAATCAATCCCTATGGGATTCGATCTCACTCTATTGTGAATTTTTACTTGACGACAAATTCGGTACACTTGCCGAAGGGAGATTTGTTGTGAGACAAGTTTTCCGCGCATCAAGTTTATGGCGCCGTTGCCGGGGATTGATTGTGCATCAACAATGATTAAATTGGAAGATCACTAGATTGAGCATTTTTATTTTGTGAATTTCATTTTCTGTTTAAGTGATTTACTTTTTGTTTTAGTTAAACTTCTTCCCTTCCCCTTCTACTCTTTTGTTTTTCTTTGTTATTTTCAATTCTATTTGCTAACCCACTAACTGTTTGATATATTGCATCACCCACAACTAACAATAATTCTGACACAAATACTTTCTGCACCTAGCTTTTCTTGCTTGCACTTGATGGTTGTATGACAGGGAGAAGAAGCGGGGCTTCTACTTCCTTTGATTCTGAACCTGAGATGACCTTCCTTAGATTAAGGAGGAAGGCAAGAGGAAAGAAAGTGGTTGGTGCTGAGGAAGAAGAGGAATTCTTTGAACCAAACATGGAAGACAACATGGAAAACCATCATGAAGAAGAAGATCACAACCATGGGGGAGGAGGTAGAGCAAATCATGCTGGGGAGGATAGAAGAGTTTTGGGCTCTTACATCAATCCAAACCCAGGCAATTGTGGAAGTAGCATCCAAAAGCCAACAATCCATGCCAACAACTTTGAACTTAAACCACAGCTCATCACCCTTGTTCAGAACAACTGCTCGTTCGGAGGAGGTGTTCAAGAAAACCCCAATCAACATCTAACCACCTTCCTGAGGATATGTGACACAGTGAAGTCTAATGGTGTTCATCCTGACACCTATAGACTGCTCTTGTTTCCATTCTCACTTAGGGACAAAGCAACCAAGTGGCTGGAATCTTTCCCAAGGGAAAGCTTGACAACTTGGGAAGACGTGGTGAATAAATTCTTAGCAAGATTTTACCCTCCTCAACGAATCAATAGGCTGAGAGCTAAGGTCCAAACTTTCAGGCAACAAGATGGTGAGACTCTATATGAAGCATGGGAGAGGTTCAAGGACTTAACAAGGAGGTGTCTACGTGACATGTTCAACGAATGGGTGCAGCTGCACATTTTCTATGAAGGGCTCTCTTATGAGTCAAAGAAGGCCGTAGACCATTCATCCGGAGGATCTTTGAATAAGAAGAAGACTATTGAGGAAGCCATAGATGTTATTGAAACAGTAGCAGAGAACGACTACTTCTATGCTTCCGAAAGAGGGAACACAAGAGGAGTAATGGAGCTAAACAATGTAGATGCTCTGTTGGCCCAAAACAAGCTCAATACCCAGCAGCTGGCTGACCTCACCAAGAAGATGGAGAGGAACCAAGTAGCAGCAATCTCCACTTCATCAACAACCCAAGAAGGAGTGAATGAAGAAGCAGAGGGTAGTCAGGAGCAAGATCAAAACCAAGACCAGAGACGTACAACCCTGGATGGAGAAACCACCCAAACTTTGGGTAGGGAAGTGAGCAAGATCAAAACCAAGACCAGAGACGTTACAACTCCAACAACAACACTTCTCCACACGCCTATCAAAACCAAAACAGCACATCTGCTCCGAATCACCCATCAATTGATGACAAGCTCTCTAAGATCGAAACCTTAATTGAAGGAGTATGCAAAGACATTCGAAACAGTAAAGCATTCAGAGAGGAAGTGCAGTCAAACATGCAGAATCAAAATGCTGCCATCAAAAAACTGGAGACACAAATCAGCTATCTGTTTAAGCAGCTTCCTAACCACAACTTTTGCTATGATGCTCATTCAAGCAAAAGGGAGGAGTGTCAAGCTATCACACTTAGGAGTGGGAAGGAACTGAAGGAATGTCCCCAAAAACCACAAGAAGAAGGCTCAAATGAAAAGGGAGAAGAGCAAGATGGAGTTCAACCTCCCACGCCAAGTCTGCAGGAAGAAAAAAGGATACCACAACTGAACATCTCAAGAGCTCCATATCCCCAGCTATTGAAGAAAAGGGAAGATGACAACCAGTTCTCGAGATTTTTGGAAATCTTCAAGAAGCTACAAATCAACATACCCTTTGCTGAAGCCATAGAACAAATGCCACTCTATGCCAAGTTTTTGAAGGAGCTAATGACTAAGAAGAGAAGCTGGAAGAACAATGAGACTGTGATACTAACTGAAGAGTGCAGTGCTATCATTCAGCATAAACTACCTCAGAAACTGAAGGATCCTGGGAGTTTTCAGATCCCTTGTATTATAGAAAAAATCACAGTAGAGAATGCTCTTTGTGACTTAGGGGCCAGCATCAATTTGATGTCAGTAGCTATGATGAGAAAGATGAAAATTGAGGAGGCTAAACTAACAAAAATGGCCCTACAACTGGCAGACCGATCGTTCAAATTCCCTCACGGGATAATAGAGGATTTTCTAGTAAAAGTGGGAGATTTCATATTTCCAGTAGATTTTGTGGTGCTGGACATGCAGGAGGACGCCAAGACCTCCATCATCTTGGGAAGGCCATTCTTGGCCACTGCTGGAGCTGTCATTGATTTGCAGAAGGGTGACCTCACCCTGAGATTACACAATGAAAAGATGACATTCAATGTGTTCAAGGCCATGAGTTACCCACCATAACAATTGGGGGAATGCATGAGGTTAGATGCACTTGAGGATGAAGTGCAGGAGAATTTTGAAGAAGAAGAACCTGAAGAGGACGAGAGATTAGTGGAGGAAGAATCTGAATCAAGTGAAGAGGTGACCACAGCAGAAACACATATACCAGATGAACCAAAGGAAGGGAACCAAAAGTCAGAAGCACCCAAACTTGAACTCAAAGCACTGCCACCCACTTTCAAATATGCATATCTAGGAGAAAATGAAAACTACCCAGTGATCATAAATTCATCCCTCAGTCAAGATCAAGAGGACGAGCTATTCAAGGTGCTGCGGGAGCATAAGGATGCCATTGGATGGACCCTTGTTGACTTGAAGGGAATCAGTTCAGCCATATGCATGCATAAAATACTGTTGGAAGATGATGCTAAGCCATCCATTCAATCCCAGAGAAGGCTGAACCCAATCATGAAGGAAGTGGTACAGAAAGAGGTTATAAAGCTTTGGCAAGGAGGGGTCATATACCCAATTTCGGACAGCCCTTGGTTAGTCCCATACATGTTGTGCCCAAGAAGGGAGGAATCACTGTGGTTACCAATGAGAAGAACGAGCTCATACCTACAAGGACCGTCACAGGATGGCGGATGTGCATAGACTACAGAAAACTCAATGAGGCTACACGAAAAGACCATTTTCCCCTTCCATTCATGGATCAGATGTTGGAAAGACTTGCAGGGCACGCATATTATTGTTTTCTCGACGGTTATTCAGGATATAACCAAATAGTGGTTGATCCCAGAGACCAAGAGAAAACTTCATTTACTTGTCCGTATGGAGTGTTTGCCTATAGGCGCATGCCATTTGGGCTATGTAATGCACCTGCAACTTTCCAACGCTGCATGCTTTCTATCTTTTCAGATATGATAGAAAAATTCATTAAAGTTTTCATGGATGATTTCTCGGTATTCGGAGATTCCTTTCCTAGTTGCCTACATCACCTCGCCTTGGTATTGAAAAGATGCCAAGAGACCAATTTGGTCTTGAACTGGGAAAATTGCCACTTCATGGTGACAGGAGGAATAGTCCTTGGTCACAAGGTCTCTCACCAAGGCATTGAGGTTGATAGAGCTAAAGTAGAACTTTTTGAAAAACTACCCCCACCCAGTGATGTCAAGGCAATTAGGAGTTTTTTAGGGCATGTTGGTTTTTACAGAAGGTTCATTAAAGATTTTTCAAAGATAGCCAAGCCCTTAAGCAATCTCCTTGTATCTGATACACCATTTATCTTTGATGAAACATGCATGCTAGCATTTGCACATTTGAAATGAGGTTATCCTCTGCTCCTATCATTTCCCCACCTGATTGGAACCTACAATTTGAATTGATGTGTGATGCATATGATTTTACAGTTGGGGCAGTGTTAGGACAAAGGAAAGATAACCTAGTTCGTGTGATATACTATGCTAGCAAAGTCCTTAATAAAACACAAAGAAATTATACCACTACTGAAAAGGAGTTGCTAGCAATAGTTTTTGCATTTGACAAATTTAGATCATACCTCATTGGTGCTAAAGTGATTGTCTTTACAGATCACACAACACTTAAATATTTGTTTGCCAAGCAAGAATCAAAGCCAAGACTAATAAGGTGGATCTTACTGTTGCAGGAATTTGATATTGAAATCAGAGACAAGAAAGGAGTGGAGAACAAGGTGGCAGATCACCTATCCAGAATCCCTCATAATCAAGGTGGAGAAAATGATACAAATGTGAACGAGCTCTTCCCTGATGAGCAGTTGATGACAGTTCACAAAGCACCATGGTTTGCAGATATTGAAAATTTCAAGGCAACTGGGGCATTACCCCCAGGGATCAATAAACATCAAAAAAGGAAGCTCATGAATGATGCAAAATACTTTATCTGGGACGAGCCATATCTCTTCAAGAAATGTTCAGATGGAATCCTTTGAAGATGTGTTTCGGAAGAAGAAGGAAGAGAAGTCCTGTGGAATTGCCACGGTTCATGTTATGGCGGGCACTTTGGAGGGGACAGAACTGCAGCAAAGGTGCATAGAGCCTCAGCAACTCTTTCTGCGTAATTGTGGTTTCCTGAAGATTTTCTTCCTGCTTTCCTGGTGATGTATCTTCAGATTGTTTTGATGGTTTGTTCAGCTCTTCCTCAGTCTCCTTATCACTTATAGTAACCATCTTGCAATCTTCCCATCTGACTTTCTTTGCTTCACCTCTCGGATTTTTCTCTCTGTCACTTGGGAAGCTATCAGTAGGTTTGGGAATCTTCTCAGATAGGTACCCCACTTGAAATTCTAGTCTCTTGATGGTGTCTCCCTAATTCTTGATATTGGCTCGCACCTCCTCTTTGAACACCTTGTTATCTTGAATTTCCTTGCATATGCCTTCAAGTAGGGTTTCAATCCTGGAGAGTCTTTCTTCAGATGATGGTGAGTTAAGATTGGAGGGGTGAGAAGGGCCATTTTGACTTTGGTATGGATATTGAGGTGTGTTGTTAGGTGGGTGCTGATATGATCTCTGTGTGGAATGTTGGTGAGTTGCATTGTTGCTGGGGTTGTGGCGTCTCTGATCTTGGCCTTGATCCTGTTAATTTCCCCACCCAAAGTTTGGGTGATTCCTCCAACCAGGATTATATGTTTTGGAGTATGGGTCATGGTGCTGCCTGGGTAAATTTCCAATGTAGTTGGCTTGTTCCTGATCACCCTCTGCCTCTTCATTCACTCCTTCTTGAGTTGCTACTGAAGTGGTGATTGCTGCTACTTGATTCCTCTCCATCTTCTTGGTGAGGTCAGCTAATTGCTTGGTAATCATCTTGTTTTGAGCTAGCAGTGCATCCACGTTGTTCAGCTCCATCACTCCTCTAGTGTTGCCTCTTTCAGAAGCATAGAAATAGTCATTCTCAACTACAGTCTCAATGACATCTATGGCTTCTTCAATGGTCTTCTTCTTGTTCAGAGATCCCTCGGATGAGTGGTCTACTACCTTCTTTTATTCATATGAAAGACCTTCATAGAAAATGTGCAACTGTACCCATTCATTGAACATATCTGGCGGGCATCTTCTTGTCAGGTCCTTAAAACTCTCCCATGCTTCATATAGAGTCTCACCATCTTGCTGCCTAAAGGTTTGTACCTCAGCTCTCAACCTGTTGATCCGTTGAGGAGGATAGAATCTTGCCAAGAATTTATTCACCATATCTTCCCAGGTTGCTAAACTCTCATTTGGAAAGGATTCCAGCCATTTAGATGCTTTGTCCTTGAGTGAGAAAGGGAACAGAAGTAGTCTATAAGTGTCAGGATGAACACCATTAGACTTCACAGTATCGCATATCCTCAGGAAGGTGGTTAGATGTTGATTGGGGTCTTCTTGGACACTTCCTCCGAATGAACAATTATTCTGAACAAGGGTGATGAGCTGTGGCTTTAGTTCAAAGTTGTTGGCATGTATGGTTGGCCGTTGGATGCTACTTCCACAGTTTCCTGGGTTTGGATTGATGTAAGAACCCAGAACTCTTCTCTCTTGCCCAGCCTGATGTGCTGGACCTTCTCGGCCATGGTTGTGAGCCTCTTCTTCTTGATGATTCTCCATATTCTCATCCATATTTGGTTCAAAGTACTCCTCCTCTTCCTCAGCACCAACTACTCTCTTTCCTCTTGCTTCCCTCCTTAATCTAAGGAAGGTCCTCTCAGGTTCAGAATCAAAGGAAGTTGAAGCCCCTCTTCTTCTACCTGTCATACAACCAACAAGGCAAAAGCAAGAAAGATAGATGCAGATAGTAATTTCTACAGAAATGCTGTTAGTATGAGTGATGCAATATATCAAACAGTTAGTGGGTTGGTGACTGAATTGTAAACAACTAAGAAAAATGGGTAGGGGAAAGGGAAGAAAATAACTGAACAGAAAGTAAATTACTCAAATGAACTTAAATCAAACAAAATAAAAACAAATGCTCAATCTAGTTATCCACCAATTTAATCATTATTGATACAAAATCAATCCCCGGCAACGGTGCCATAAACTTGATGCACGGAAACTTGTCCCTTAACAAATCTCCCTCGGCAAGTATACCGAATTGTCGTCAAGTAATAACTCACAAAAGAGTAAGGTCGAATCCCACAGAGATTAACGGATTAAGCAATCAATGGTTGATTAATTATCCTATTTAGACGAATCATATTGGAGTGATAAGTAATCAAGGAAATGTAAATGGCATAAAAGTAAAGAAAAGCAATAAAGTGCAGAAAAGTAACTTTAGCTACAGAGGTCTAAACGACACGGTTCTAGTTGCATTGGAAAGCTAACGTCTGGGGCTTCGATTTGATATATAATATGCCATAGTTGACCTGACGCTAGGTGACGCGACCGCGTGCTCCTTGCGGACGCGTTGCAGTGATGGAAATTCAGCATGTTTGAATTCGCAACCAGCGAATTCTGGGTTGTTTCTGACCCAGTTCTCGGCCCAGAAAACACAGATTAGAGGCTATAAAGTGGAGGGATGCATCCATTCATAATCATGCTTTCATAATTCACAATTTTAGTTTTAGATGTAGTTTTTAGAGAGAGAGGTTCTCTCCTCTCTCTTAGGATTAGGATTTAGGACTTCTTTTAGTTTTAGGAGTGACTCTCAATCCCAGGTTCAATGTTCTTTTATTTATTTTCCTAATTTAATTTATGGATGTCCATGTCAGATTTAAGTTCTTTTGTGAATGCAATTCGAGGTATTTTCAGATTTAATTTTGCTTTGCTTCATTTATAAATGTTTTTAATTTAATTTAGATATTTTCCCTTTTGGCTTTGGTTAAATAATTGGAGACTCTTGAGTTATCAAACTCATTGTTGATTGAAAATTGGAATTCTTCAAGAATTAATTCGAGTTCCACTAACTCTAACTTTTCCTAAGGGAAGACTAGGACTTGAGGAATCAGAATTAATTCATCCACTTAACTTACTTTCATAGTTAGAGGTTAACAAAGTGGGAGAAAAATCCAATTCTCATCACAATTGATAAGGATAACTAGGATAGGACTTCTGAATTTTCGTACTTTGCCAAGAGTTTATTTTATAGTTATTATTATTTTATTTTACTTGTCATTCAACTAACTTTTTACCTTAATCCAAAACCCCAAAACACACTTTTTCATAACCAATAATAAGAACACCTTCTGCAATTCCTTGAGAAGACGACCCGAGGTTTAAATACTCGGTTATCAATTTTAAAGGGGTTTGTTACTTGTGACAACCAAAATGTTTGTACGAAGGGATTTCTGTCAGTTTAGAGACTATATCTACAACGCGACTGTTTTTATGAAATTCTTTACTGGCAAAAATCCTGACGTCAAAATGGCGCCGTTGCCGGGGAATTGCAAACGTGTGCCTTATTATCGGTTATTGTAAATATTTGCTTTTTACTTGTTTATTTGTTTTTATTTTTGTTTTTATTTTCGCTTTTTTTCATAAATTAAGAGATTATTGGTTTTTATTTAATTAAAAAAAATTTCAAAAATTTTTTTTTCTCGGTGTTCATCTTGATCTTCAAGTTGTTATTCGTGTTCATCTTGACCTTCAAGTTGTTCTTAGTTGTTTTCTTCGTTTTGATCTAAAAATTTTTAAGTTTGTTGTCATTTTATTGTTTTTCTCTTTCCTTATTAAATTCAAAAATTCAAAACTTAAAAATCAAATTCCAAAATTCAAATTTAAAAATTTTCAAAATTCAATTTTAAAAATTTTTTCAAATTTCAAAATTCAAATTTCAAATTTCAAAAATTTAATTTTCAAATTTCAAAATTTAATTTTTAAATTCAAAATTTAAATAACCTTTTAATTTAAATTTGTTTTTATTTTTGTTTTTAATTTTTATTAGCTACCATGAATTCTCACCCCCTCTCGCTTTGAGTTTGGTTCTAAATCTATTGAAAGGAGTGGAAGCTATAACAGGAATATGCATCAAGGTCTAAGCAATCAAAGATGGATGGAGCCAAGAGGATCTGATCAACCCTTTAGGCAACAACACCCTCCAAGATATCATGGGCAAGGACCACTCTACAATGCATGCCAAGCTGATAGATATGGTGGACCCCCTTGTAATTACCAACAAGCCCCACCCTGTGCTTATGAACCACCTCCCCAACATACATTTGAACCACCAAACTCACAAGCCCCTTTACACCATTCACCTCCATATGACCGTAACCCACATCCACCATACCAACCATCCTATGAACCAAATGAACCATACATAGATCCACCCCAACCTCCATTAGATAATAATACGCTCATCTCTAACATCATTGGTCTCACCTCTACACTCCAAAATCTTATATCCCACATGAACCAACCCTCTACCTCCAATATTCAACCCTCAAGCTCTAGTGCACTTCCTTTTCAACCACATAATGATCTTTTCATCCCATCACCACCCTCCATGGAAGAGCACCCACATCCATCAATCCAAGAGCAATATGATCCCAATTATGCTATTGATATAGAATAGGAAAGAAGGAATCATCTTCGCGAATCCATACTTCATAAAGAGCTAGAGGAGGCCCTACGGGTAAAGGTAGGAAAGACCCTTCAAGATGAAGGAGTAGTTGAAAGAAGTTGTCATGGAAAGAAAATCATCGAGGATGAGTACGATTTTGTACTTAAAAAACTGGACAAGGCAGCAATTATTAAAAAGGAAGAAGTGGTTGCAGACTTAAGAGATGTTGTACCTCCATTGGAAAGTCTAGTCACAGATTCTCCTTCCAAGACGGTTGCATTTGATGTTAAGGTACAACCTCCAAGGCAGATCATGGTTGAAGACTTTGTAGAGGTTGATCAAGAGATGGAGATTAAAGAAGAAGAAGCACAGCCTCCCATGCCCTTGGCGAGCAATGAAAAAGAGATTGAATTGGAAGAAGGCTACCAAGAGGAAGAGGTTGATATTGAAGAAGCTTGCAAGGAGATGGAAGTTGTCAAAGAGCACAAGGGAGTGGAGCTTGGAATCACCTTGCCGAAGTTATTGGAGACCCCTCCCCCTAAGTTGCCATCATCCTTCACAACATTCAAGTGGGTAAAATTCATATCCCTTAGCTTTCTAATTCCACTTGAATATGGGCTACTGGAGACGGATGGTCAACTTAGAGCTCTTTGTGGCATTAAGAGTAAGAAGAAGATGGTCAGTGGCAAGAATTATCCTGCAAGGTTCATTATGGTTGGAAGCTTTAAGTTTAAACACAAAGGTTGGTATAAAGCTCAACTGAATGGGTCTAGAAAGCTGTTTGGATGTCTCAGTGTGAATTCCGACTGTTCACCACCCACGTGGAAAAATGATGATCAACAAGAAGATGGGTGCAAAGGCAAGGTCTGGGACCCCGGAATTCAATCTAGAAATCAGCACCCTTGGGGCCTTGTCACTTGCTTTAACTTACTTGAAGGCTTTCTGCACCTAGTTTGGGATCCCGGAGGATACTGGAATTACAAACATTGGTGGAGATTCCTGGATGAATACAAGCATAAGCCACCATAACAGGGAGCTCACCAAATGTCCAACTTAAGGACTCTAACTAAAAGTGCTAGGTGGGAGACAACCCACCATGGTATGATCATTCCCTTTTCAGTTTTAATTTTATTTCGTTTTATTTGTTTTTGAGTTTTATTTTATTTTATTATATTGAACCTGGAGTTTTGCATCACATTCATATTAACACTGCATTCTGCATTTTTTTTTCAGATTATATATAAAAAAAAAAGCACGCACGCGACGCGGCAGCATCGCTGACGCGTCCGCGTCACCAGTGCAATGGGAAGAAAAGAAAACGAACAGAAAGTCACGCGAGAGCGTGGCTGGAGGCGCGCCTTTAGCATAATTTGACCCACGCGACCGCATTGCTGACGCGTCCGCGTCATGTGGGAAAAATGCCTCCCCACACGTCCGCGTCACCCACGTGACCGCGTGGCCCTGTAAATCGACGTAAAAAGGTGTATGGCCGAAAGTTGAGCTGGAATTGGGCTGGACTCGTGCTGGAAGCCCAAGCCCCACCATGCGACCGCCTGCCCCACGCGGCCGTGTCATTTTGAGAAAATGGCCACTCACGCGATCGCATGACCCACGCGATCGCGTCACCCAAAATTTGGCAAAATAAGATTTTGAACAGAGAGTTGTGCGAGCGCGAGGCTGCCCTCGCGCCAGTAGCATAAAACGTGTCACGCGACCGCGTGACCGACACGACCGCGTCGATTAACTTAAAGCACAAGTCACGCGACCGCATGCCCCACGCGTCCGCGTCGCTTGCGCCGCACAGCCTATCCTAATTTGCCAAATATCTTATCTTTTCTTCCCCAATCCTAATTTTTCCTCCCTCCTTTCTTACTTACTTCTTCTTCCTTTCTTATTTTCTTTAAACTTCTCATCTTCTTTTCCTTCATTCTATTTTACTTAATTTATTTTCATATTTCATTCATTGCATTTTAATTTTGTGCATATTTTTATTTTCTAAATTTATTATTGGTGTTCAAATGTTCTTATTCAACTGTTATATCTTTTCTGGTATTATCTTGGTGCTTCATGACTTGTTTTATTCTAATTGGGTATTATTATTCATAAATCAATGCTAATTTTTATAATACTGATATTCCTTTTGCATTGATATATACTTACACTATTTTGCATTATCCATACCCTCTTTCCCCATTGTTTCAAATCTTGCACCACTGGCATGCCATGGCTTCTATTATTTTCTCACGTATATGTTGTATCTACCATGTAAATGAGACCCTTATCATTTGGCATTAACCCAACCATACTTCATTTATTTTCTTATTTTTTATTTCTGGGTTACTTTTCTTCCCTTTTTCTTTCCGGATGGCCACCCGAAAGAGAACCGGAAGACGTTTACATGGGGAGACAAGACAAGTCCACCTGCACAATCTTTGGAGAAAAGCATCAGTTGGAATAACCCGTCCACTTGCACATCTTTGCATGCACCGAGGACGGTGCAATCTTTAAGTGTGGGGAGGTCGATACCGATCTCCATGGGTTAGTTATTTTCTTCTCAACACCAATATTTTATTTTTCTTGTTAGTTGTTGCATTTGCATATTTAATTGCATGTTTATTTGATTTTGTGCATTTAGTTACTACTTGGTTGAAATAATATTTTCTTTTTCAAGAAATTTTTATAGTATTTCATTAATTTAAATTAAAAAAGAAAACTTTTCTATTAAAACTTGTTTGGAAGTTGTATTTGGAACATGGTTTTTGAGCTAAAGAACACACAACCTGTGAGATTTGAGCTTATTTACATGGTTACATTATTTAACCATAAATTTTTATTCTTGTGTGTTTTATTCTTTATGATTGCAATCTTTGCTTTGTTCCATTCTATATGTCCATTATTTAGTGTATTTACATGCTTGCATATGATTGAGGCCATTATTTGAATTTTTACTCACTTATCCCAAATTAGCCTACCTTTCACATCACCTTTGTTAGCCCCCTTGAGCCTTTAAATCCCCTCTTATTCTATAAACCACAATACTAGCCTTAAGCAGAAAAACAAAACAAAAATCCCAAGTTGAATCCATAGTTAGCTTAAGATAGAAAGTGTGTATTGTTTAAGTGTGGGAAACATATTGGGAACATGGATGATAAAAACAAAGGGTAGAAAGTTAAAAAGAATAAAATAATTCAAAATAAAAATTTTAGGAAGCATGCTCATGTGAAATCAAAATAATTAAATCACCATGTGCGTTGAAAAAAAAATATATTAAGTAATTAAATAAGGGGATACAAAAAAAAGAGAAGAAAAGAAAAGAGAAGAAAAATAATATTGCCCCAAATGCAAAATAAAAAGAATCAATGCACATGGGACAAAATTCAAAAATAAGTTTGATACATGAGCATGTAATACAAAAGTGGGAAAAATTTGGGTAGCTAGATAAAGTATTTTAAAATTATATAAAGTATGTATATGTTAGGTGAGATCTTAGACTAATCAAGGATTCACTTTATAAAGCTCACTTGGCCATACATATACCCTTACCTTTACCTCAGCCCCATTACAACCTTGAAAAGACCTCATGATGTTTGTATTGGTATACTAAATTTTGTTGATTGGTTAGATGAAGAACAAAGTTTAGAAAGCATGACTAGAGAAGAGTAGAGTGAATTACCCTATACACTTGAGAGACTAAAGTGATATACACTACCAGTGAGGGTTCAATGCTTGATTCTATGTTCCCTGCTTTCACGAGCTATCTTCTTACAAGTTTATTTGCTTTTTATTGTATGATTTGAATTAGTGAAATCTGATTTTTGTTTGTCTTGAAGAGCTTATTTACTTTTAACCGAGTAGGTAGAAACATTTTGCATGTAGTTACATTCATACAGATAGGTAGCATTTTATACATTCTACCATTCCTCTTCATTCCTTTATAGCTTCTCTTGAGCTTAGCATGAGGACATGCTAATGTTTAAGTGTGGGGAGGTTGATAAACCACTATTTTATGGTTTATCTTGTGCTTAATTGAGTGGATTTTATCAATCTTTACCCACTTATTCATACTATTTGCATGTTTTACATTTTCCTTCCTGATTATGTGCTTTGATTGAAAACATGCTTCTTTGGCCTTAAGTTCCCTATGTTAATCCTCTCTTATTACCATTAGATGCCTTGATATGTGTGTTAAGTGATTTCAGAGATTACAGGGCAGGAATGGCTTAGAGAATGGAAAGGAAGCATGCAAAAGTGGAAGGAATACAAGAAGTTGAAGGAACTGCAAAGATGTCCAATCTGACCTCTTCGCACTCAAACGGCTATAACTTTAGCTACAGAGGTCCAAACGACGCGGTTCTAGTTGCGTTAGAAAGCTAATGTCCAGGGATTCGATTTGATATATAATATGCCATAGTTGCCCTGACGCTAGGTGACGCGACCGCGTGCTCCATGCAGACGCATCGCAGTGACGAAAATTCAGCATGTTTGAATTCGCAACCAGCAAATTCTGGGTTGTTTCTGACCCAGTTCTCGGCCCAGAAAACACAGATTAGAGGCTATAAAGTGGAGGGATGCATCCATTCATAATCATGCTTTCATAATTCACAATTTTAGTTTTAGATGTAGTTTTTAGAGAGAGAGGTTCTCTCCTCTCTCTTAGGATTAGGATTTAGGACTTCTCTTAGTTTTAGGAGTGACTCTCAATCCCAGGTTCAATATTCTTTTATTTATTTTCCTAATTTAATTTATGGATTTCTATGTCAGATTTAAGTTCTTTTGTGAATGCGATTCGAGGTATTTTCAGATTTAATTTTGCTTTGCTTCACTTATAAATGTTTTTAATTTAATTTAGATATTTTCCCTTTTGGCTTTAGTTAAATAATTAGGGACTCTTGAGTTATCAAACTCATTGTTGATTGAAAATTGGAATTCTTCAAGAATTAATTCGAGTTCCACTAACTCTAACTTTTCCTAAGGGAAGACTAGGACTTGAGGAATCAGAATTAATTCATCCACTTAACTTTCCTTCATAGTTAGAGGTTAACAAAGTGGGAGAAAAATCCAATTCTCATCACAATTGATAAGGATAACTAGGATAGGACTTCTGAATTTTCGTACTTTGCCAAGAGTTTATTTTATAGTTATTATTATTTTATTTTACTTGTTATTAAACTAACTTTTTACCTTAATCTAAAACCCCAAAACACACTTTTTCATAACCAATAATAGGAACACCTCCCTGCAATTCCTTGAGAAGACGACCCGAGGTTTAAATACTCGGTTATCAATTTTAAAGGAGTTTGTTACTTGTGACAACCAAAACGTTTGTACGAAGGGATTTCTGTCAGTTTAGAGACTATATCTACAACGCGAGTATTTTTATGAAATTCTTACTGGCAAAAATCCGGACGTCAGTCACCTTTGAAGCAACATTTATTTTCTAGCATTTTTCTTTTCTTTTTGTATCTTGGCCTCGACTCTAGGTATCATGTCTCAAAGCGGCTTTTTAAGATAAGCTTTCAATCAATACTCCCAAACCAGTTGGTCTAAGGTATTAGGTGTTGAAGCACCCCTTAGGATATACTTGCTCAAGCCTCTCTCTTTGACACAAATCCACCACAAGCATTTAACGAGGACAATAACTCTTTGAGTTCTTTTTTCTTTCTTTTTCTTCCTAATAATTGATGCTCAGAGCCTTGGGCTTGTTCTTTGTTTTTCTTTCTTTTTTTATTTTTGTTGCAGCTTCTTGGATCAATAGATGTTTGAGAAATTCCATAATACTTCTCTAAATTTCATTTCCTGTCTATGAGCTCCATGCAAGTTTTCACAAACATGCAACCTCAAGACACCATCATACAATCAGAACCTCCACTCCTCTTAATCTTTTGCTTGCCCCAAGATTTATAAAATTCTTCAACATTTTCCTTTCAAAAGAATGATTTCCTTGTTGCATTCTTAGAGATATTGGGTGCAAGTAAAATTCAAGATGATAATCATGATATCATAGCAACATGTTACAAATCAAATATCAAATTATGCTTATTCACAAGGAGTAATCACACATGCATAAATAGAAGACAATCATGCAATTTAAAGTGCTGGAAATAAGTAAGAGGAAAAAGGAACTTTACCACCTTGTAGTTCATCTTCTTTGTTGTTGTCCTTTTCCTCCTATTCTTCCCCTTCCCACACCAAACTTAGAATGATTGCTTATCCTCAAGCAACAAGTAAAACAGTGGTGATGGGGTTTATGATGGATCATGAATGTCTTAGAATAAAGTGTGAGTATGCATGTATTTCAGCAAGCAAGATTAAGGATCACAATAAAGGCACAAGAACTAAAAACAGCAACATTGTGATGGCATCAATAAGTGGTGTTGGCATGGTACTTTGCATGAAAGTTAAGTGGCAATACCAAACTTAGTGTGACACTGTCATTTTAGAATGATGCAAATACCTAGTGAAGATTGAAAATCATTTTGTTGCATGGCAACACCAAACTTAGAATGCAATCATATGTCAAATTATTGAAAGTAAACTAAGCAAGGAAAGAAAATGTTACCTATGGTTGGGTTACCTCCCAACAAGCGATCTTTTAATGTCATTAGCTTGACATGTTGTTCATGAATTTCGTCCTCTTCTTCTAGTTTGTTAAGAGGAATGACCTCAAGAGGAAAGAGGAGCCAGTTAATGCCCCTTGTTTTGAGTTCCTCTCTCCAGCAAGCCTTCTTCTGTTGTTTGCTTGAGTAAACTTGCTTGTTGGGGTAGGGGTAGGATGGCTTTTGGTTGACCTTTTCTTTTTCATGGATATTGTCCTTCTTTTCTTGGTTACCATCCTCTTTTTAGTGCTCATGTTGATTGCCTTCACCACCTTGATTTCAGGACTTGGGTGTTGTATGATGGTTGGAGCATCCTCTTTATCAAGATCTTCTTGAATTGGTGGTTCAATGAACTTACCGTTTATGCAACTCTCTGTTTCATTGGAGTGTGGGTTCCCTTGATTGACTTCCTTCCTTGTTCTTGACCTTTGAATGAACTTCTCTGTTTCTGGAGAGAGTGAAGTGGTCTCTCTTTGTGATCTCATCTCTTCAATGAATTGTTCTTCAGAATAGAGTTGTGCATTCTGTCTCAATTTTTCTTCATGGTCCCTTTTTGCTCTTTTCTCCCATTCGTTTGTCTTTATTATTTCTTCAAGGAGGAGTTCTATCCTAGCGGGTCTCTCTTCTTTTCTACTTTTTTTGAGTTCTTCAATGATGAGTTCCATCCTAGCAAGTCTATCTAAAGGAGGTTGGGTAGGTTGTAATGGTTGGTCGGGGTTGGCTTGTGAATGGAATTGGTTGTTTTGTGGTTGTGTGTTCTGAAAGTGGTATGACTCTTGTGGGTAGTGGATTGAGTTTTAAGGATGGTGAAATGAATTGTATGGATTTGGGACAGAATTTTGTGCTGAGGCATACTCAAATGATGAAGAATTTAGGCATGTAAAACTTGGAGGTGAGGTTGGATAATTGAGAGGTGATGGCTCTTGATGAATGGGGTATGAATGAGTGGAATCTCTTTGATTTTGATCTTCCAAACCACAACCTGAGTAGTGATCAATTTCACCAAAATATGGACCATTTTGTGGCTCTGGAAAGTACTCTATTTCATGTTCTTGATACTCCCACCCACCATGAGCATAGTAAAGTGAATCATTCTGTGGTGGTGGAGAGTTTCCCATGAAATTTAATTGACTAAAATATGATGGATGCTCCTTTCTTTCTTGCAGAAAGCTCTGTCTCAAACAATAATCACCAAAAGAAATTGGAATCTCCATTGTTACAGATGAGGAAATTCACAGTGAGGCAATATCACAAACAGTTAGTTAGCAAAAGAAAATAAAGAAACAAAAGAAAACAAATACAAAAGAGAAGTGTCTAATCTAGTAAATCAATCAACCGGTAGTTTGTTAATCACAATTAATCTCCGGCAACGGCGCCATAAACTTGATGCACGGATACTTGTCCTTTAACAAATCTCCCTCGGCAAGTATACCGAATTGTCATTAAGTAAAAACTCATAATAGAGTGAGGTCGAATCCCACAGGGATTGATTGGTCAAGCAACTTTAATCGGAAGAATGTTCTAGTTGAGCAAAGCAGAATTTGGGTTGAGAATTACAGGAAATTAAATGGCGGTAAAGTAAATTGCAGAAAATAAATGACGGAAGGTAAATTGCAGAATCTTAAATGGGGAAGGGGAGTTTAGCATGAAAGTAAATAGTAGAAAGTAAAGAGAATGGGTAAGATTAGAAATGGGGAGTTCATTGGGCTTAGGAGATGTTGCATTCTCCGGATCAAGTTCATTTTCATCTCTTCCTCAATCAATGCATTCATTGATCTCCTTGGCAATCTTAAGTGATTGAATTCCAATTCCTTGGTAATTCAATCTCTCAAATTAGATCAATAGCCAATTCTTTGGTCTAATTGCTCATGAGAAAAGATGAAGTGTGGTCAATGATTATACCACCTGTATTTCCAAATCAAAGTATTGGGAGAATTATATGTCACCATATCCGCCAAAACCCCAATTTGGTCCAACATGAGAAAGCAATTCTAGCATGATCTCCTCATTCCTCTTCCAAGGTTCAGAAGAGATCCAAGTATGAATAGCTTCTTTTCTAAGATAACTACTCAATTGGATGAAGATTGAAAGCTTTCTAGTAAAATCAAGAGAAAAGAGAGAAGAAGGATAATGAAAACTATTATTGATCCATCAAATTACAACAGAGCTCCCTAACCCAATGAAAGGGGTTTAGTTGTTCATAGCTCTGGGAATGAAAAGCATAGATGGAGAGTATATTCTGAAAATTAAACTGAAAGTTACAGAGAAAGTAAAATACAGAGAGTAATTCTAATAATGCCAAAAGCTCCCTTCTAGTTCAAAGCTCTCCCTATTTATACTATTCTTTTGATCTTCTAGTTGGCTCTTCAAGTCTTGGATATGGGCCTTTGGATCTTGAGTTGAAGCAGTTATCTTCTTCAGTGGGCTTAGCTTTACTTGCAGAGAAAAAGTGTGAAGTAGGCAGGGATTCTAGCTTAGGACGTTAGGGGCGTTAACGTTAAGTGAAAGTGTGGGTTCGAGAACGTTAGTGACAATCACCTTTTTCACTAACGTTCCTAACCCAAGGATGCTCCACGTTAAATTCAACGTTAGTGGCATCAACGTGACCACTAACGTTGCCTCTTGGTCCTTCGCACACATTATTAGGACTTACTTTTTCCAATAACGTTGAGAATCTTCCTTTCTTCCTACGTTAGAGTTCACATTAGTGTGGCTAACGTGACCTTTAACGTAGGCTTGCCACATCTTCGAGAACGTTAGTGACACTTACCTTTGTCACTAACGTTCCAAAATGCCCCTACTTCCCACATTAGAGTTCACGTTAACTAGGTTAACGTGGCTTCTAACGTGGTATTGCTAGCCATCTCCAACGTTAGTGACAAAGGTGAGTGTCACTAACGTTGGTTCATCATCCCTTTTACTCACTTTAGCTTCCACGTTAATGTAGTTAACGTGGGAGTTAATGTGGCTCATAGTGCCTCATCCCAACATTAGTGACAAAGGTGAGTGTCACTAACGTTGGCGATTCTTTGCTCCCTCCACATTAGAGTCCACGTTAACTGAGTTAATGTGGCAACTAACGTGGCTCAAAGTGGCTTAGCTCAACGTTAGTGACAAAGGTGAGTGTTACTAACGTTGGTCATTCTTTTGTTTCCCCACGTTAGAGTCTACGTTGACTGAGTTAACGTGGCTCTTAACGTGGCCAATATGAGCTTGGTCTAACGTTAGTGACAAAGGTGAGTGTCACTATCGTTGGCTTTATTCTCTTCTTCCACGTTAACTACCACGTTAATGTAGTTAACGTGGCAATTAACGTGGGCTATGATGGCTTCGAGGACGTTATTGGTGATTACTTTTCTCATTAACGTTGCAAGCTAGCTCTCCTTCCACGTTAGAGGTCACGTTAGTTAGACTAACGTGGCCGCTAACGTGGTTCTTCCTTGCTTCTTTTGTCCTGAAATCAAGCAATAAAGTGCATCAAAGTTCTAGTCCAAGTTATGAGACATGCATCATCCAATTTGTCATTCAATTCATGCATAATTCTCATGAATTCATATAAAAATCACAATGTTAGCTTGAATCAAGATGTAAGTGAAATTCTACCCAAAACTTGCTTATTTCCTAAGAAAGTGCATGAAACTACCCTAAAACCATAAAGAAAAGGTCAGTGAAACTGGCCAAAATACCCTGGCATCAGTGGTCACCCAATTCCCTTAGCCTAGGCCAAGAGTATAGAAAACTACTCCATAATCAAAGGAAACATTTCATCAAACACATGGTATGCACTAACTAAAGACATATTTAAATTGCAAAATTAATTGGAAATCACAAGTACCCACTAACAATTATCAATAGAAAATAACTCAAATAACACTATCAATCATAGAAAACATCAATGTATTAATAGAAATTCAAAATCCACACATTTCATAAAATGAGAAGAAAATGGGAAAATGACAACAAAACACAATTCCAACGCAAGATCTAAACAAAATTATAACTAGAGAACTCAAATTAAGTAATTGAAACTAGAACTAACAAGACCCAATTTAGAAATTCAACAAAGGATGATCAAAACAAACTAAATTTAGAGAGAAGTAAGAGTTTCTCTCTTTAGAAAACAAGAACCTAAAACTAGCTAAAATTATGTGTATGGTGTGAATGAGTGAGTCCCCCACATTCCCCCTTAGTTCCTTGGGTCTTTTAATGCAGAATCAAGTTGGATTTGGGCCTGGAGCCTTGCAGAAACCGCCAGCCATGATTTCATTAATGAATTCACGTGCTGGGCATCACGCGTGCACGTCGGCCACGTGTGCGCATCGGCCACGCGTGCGGGTCATATGAGGTCTGCGAGCCATGCGTACGCATCGAGCATGCGTGTGCATCGGTAGGATTTTGCATCACCACGCGAATGCGCCAGCTTATGTGTGCCATTCTCAACTATATGCATCCATGCGTGCGCGTCAACCACGCGTGCGCGTCGCCACCAAATTTCCAAAGATTTATTCTTCAAGTCCCTTCCACTTGTGCATGCTTCCTTTTCATCTTCTGGACCATTCTTGCCCTATAGATCCTGAATCCACTTAACAAACACATCACGGCATTGAATGGTAATAGAAGAGGATTAAAAATTGGCATTTTTAGGGTTAAAAAAGCATGTTTTAAACCATGAAGCAAAAGTAGGAAGGAAACACAAAACCATACAATTTATATGAATAAGTGTGAAAAATATTGATAAAACCCCCCCAAATTCTACATAAGATAAACCAAAAAATTGGGGTTTATCACCCTCCTTGGTACTTAATATATTTCTAGCTCTCATAGGACTTAGGAGCAACCTAACAAACCCTAGAGAACCTACAGAGCTCCTCAAACTTGCTAGTGTACTCAGCCACTGACATGGATCCTTGCTTCAGCTACATGAGCTCCAACTCTCTGGCCTCCCTGACTGACTTATAGAAGGTACTTCAAAATAGCTCCCATGAAATGTTCACATTCTGTAGTTGTAGCAATCAGCACTCTCCTTGCCACCGGTGCTGAGCTTCTCCCATTAGTTGATAAGTCACAAATCCACGAATTGATTGTCCTGGACATCCTGAGTTTGTAGTGCACACTCCATGGCTTGGAACCAGTTATCTGCTTTAGTGGGGTTTGTTGTTCCCTTGAAAGTCAGGGGGTTAACTTTCAGGAAAGAATCTAACGTCATCTGAACACCACCTAAGTTATTCCCAGCCCCTTCTCATTTCTGTTTCCATTTTTGGCTGGTTCCCCTATCCTTTCCATAGCTTATGTCATCGTAGCAGCACTCACTTGCATTAAATTGGCTAGGTTAGTCATTGCCGCCATAAACTCGGCATGGGGGTTAGCGGGTGGGTTATCCTCATCCTCTCTTCGAGTACATGATCGACCTTGTCCACGAGTTGCCATCAGGGCCTGTCCACACCAAACAATTGATATCAAAGAAATTGTCACGGCTTTAGACACACTCCAATGCTACCGCGCCAGCACTCGGACTTACTCAACCTCTTGAGTTAAGACCAAGTCAGCCTAAGCCTCAGTATTTAGCAAGTAAACTAAGAACACGAGAGAAAGGAAGCTTTAGTGGAAAGAACACTTTATTTCTCAAGTCGTATGTGAGTCATTTGTAACAGTCTCAATACCTCAAGCTCAATGCTTCAATTATCCCAAAAGGCAATCACAAACAAGCACACTATACATATCAAACAGATATCCTAAATAGTACAAAACAAAAATAACCCAGAGTATGCAATGAAGCACAATCAGTCCATTCCTCATGTTTACGAGGATGAACCACTCAAATACTACTAAATGTAACACCTTATCACCCAAAGCCTTATCTTTAGTCGTAAAGCAAAAGATGACAAAGCGTCATGACAATTCTAAAGCTCCATACAATAGTATATAACAAAGAAATATTAGGACTAGAATCCCAATGAAGGAAAAGAAGACCAAAGACGTATAAAAAAATATGCACAATGTGAAACATTCACACATGATAACTAAAGTGCATTAGCACAAAAGGAACCAAACATGATATATAAAACCTTATAAAGTGCTCTAGGATACACAAGGTAGTTAACATAAGATAAACAAGTTATATATATATACAGTATCAAAAGGAAACTAGCTGCAGCCCGCGGAGTTTAAGCCGACTAGTTTAATGAAATATACAATAGAGTTTTTGAGAATAAAACAACTTATATCCTATCTCTCAAGGTTTTCAGAAATAAATCCTCTAATGCAAAAAGTTTACAAAAGTGAGAGACTACAACAAAATAAAACAAAAGTAAGCTGAGCCATCCTCTGCTCTATCACCATCTGCCAACTTACCGAGGTGGGTTGTGACCTGTATCTGAAAAATAACAACAATATATGGTATGAGAACCGGGAGTTCTCTGTATGGTAACAATGCCCAATAGATAAGATATAAGGTTCTGGGAATCCGAAGGCAATCCTAGAACTTCAAACCGATATAAATTTAACTTAAAATAAACTCTTAAACCATAAAGGGTTATCTAACTGGATTTTCTATTCTACAGAACACCGCTGTCCCACAGCCTTCGCCAACCTATCCTCCATGCGATCTCATCGCCTCCACCTACCGAGCCTCCTCAATCTCAGCAGAAAACACATATAGATTCAAGCAAGTAAAGCACAATTATGCCGCAAGTAATTCAATTAGCAATTAAACATGTTATACAAGTTGGCACAATGTAAGTAAACAAAGCAAGCAAACACTTAAGAATGCATATGATGAATGCCTGTCATATTGGCCGTGATATACTTGTCGGTTCAACTGCCAACCCAACATATCCCCTCGAGAAGTCACCATTTTCTCACGAATATATAATTGCGCCTTGGGATATAGTGCCCTAGCACACTCTTACGGGATATAGTGCTTGAGCACACTCTTGTGACCAGAAAGGATGTGAGCGTGAAACACTACCTCAGACCTCACATCTCAATGTAAGCGGGATTAACCACCGTCCTTACACCAGCACCGTAACCTCGACAAGAGAGATTAACCACCATCCTTGCCAGGTGCATAGCGACTTACCAATCATAGTATACCAGAATATATGTCCAGTTCAGTGATCACCTTTCATTCTCATCAGTTTCAACAACCTTAATCTTTTATTCTTTTGAATTCATTATCAACGCCACACTTCGCCAATTCACTCTAGTTATTCCATCTACTGAACTTCCCAAGGCTAAGTCATTGTTGCACGCCGGATGTCAGTTAGGAATTTGGCTAATTGAAAGAATGAATTTGTTATAGGTATAGTGTAGCACCCCAATTACCCTAAGCTTTACCTCTAGCCATAGAGCGAAGGTTAATCAAGGGTTACGACAATTCTAAGGCTTATACATATTTATATATAGAAGGAAATAATATATTCTAGAAGCCCGATGAAGGATTTAGCCCAAAGACAGAATTACAAAAGCATGAAACATTCGTATGAAGCTAACGCATAAGATACGAGGTATAGGTATAAGAGAATAAAACATATATAAATATAAGAATATAATAATCATAGAGAACTAGCCGCAGCTTGCGGAGTTTAAGCCGACTAGTTGCAAATAGAAAGATACAGAGTTTTAGAATTTAAACAGCTTATACAACCTATCTCTCAAATAAGTCTCTAAGGCCATACAGATAAATATACAAAAGGTGAGAGAATACTATGACGAAAGTAAAATAGAAATAAACAAGGAACGAACCATATTCCGCTCTGCCACCATATCCGTAATCTCACGGAAGTAGATTACGACCTGCATCTAAAAAACAAAAACAAAGTATGGAATGAGAACCGGAGGTTCTCAATATGGTAACAGTGCCCCATGATATAAGATGTAAGGCTCCGGGACGCCGAAGGCAATCCTAGAACTTCACATCACATACAGATATTCAAGCTTAGAACAAAATAAATAAATATATAAAGAACTTAAACCATAAACTGGGTTATCTAAACTTAGGGGATATCTAACTAGAACTAGTCACACCGCTGTATCCCACAGCCTTCGCCACTCTAACCTCCGTGCGATCCCATCGCCACCACCTACCTAACCTCCTCAGCACCAGACAAACACGATTAATGCAAACAAGTAATACATAGGTAATAATCATATATAACAAGTAATTCAAGAAGCAAGTAAGCATATTATACAATTAGGCAAACTCAAGTAATCCAAGCAAACAAGCATATAAAAGATGCATATGATGAATGACTATCCTATTGACTCGTGATATCACTTGTCGGTCCATAAATGCCAACCCGACACATCCGAGGATATAGCGCTTTGCATGCTTTCGTTCTGAGGATATAGTGTCTGGCACACTATCGTTCCGAGGATATAGTGCCTGGCACACTTGCATGCTCAATCCGAGGATATAGTACCTGGTACACTCTTGCGGCAGAGAAGGAAAAAAACAACAACATATATTTCATCATAAATCGTTCCAAGGATATAGTGCCTGGGACACTATCATTCCAAGGATATAGTGCCTGGCACACTATCCACATGTAACAAGTCCATCAACCTCACATCATCACCAGTCTTCACCAGTTCTCATTTAAATCCACTTTTATTTATCAATTCTCAACATTCCAAGGATATAGTGCCTGGCACACTCTCTTTCAATCATTATCATTCCAAGGATATAGTGCTTGACACACTCTCAACATTCATCAGGATCATTCATTCCTTTTTGAGTCCTCAACTCATCACATCCATCATCAATTCATAATTTTCCATTCTGAACTCATCAGTTCATCAGTTTCTCAATTCATTGTCTGCCATCACCCAGTTCACTATCCTTCCTTCTCTCTCAACCAAACTCATCCTCAATACACCAAAAACCTAAACCTCCGTTCACTAACTTTTCAAAGAATTACCAAATAAAATCCTCCTAAGACCATTTCCATGTCCGATATCCGAAAATAAGCCCAAGAGTCTTAAAATGGTGTCACAGAAGTTTACAAGCCTAATTCTCCGTCTCTAGACTCAAAACGGAAGTATCCTATAGATTCGAACCCAGTTGAAATATTTTAGTTGAATAAAACAAAAAGGAAAACCATCTCTCTTGCAAAAACCGATTTTAAGTTTGAAATCTCTGCACCAAGACAGCAAGCTACCCTGTTCCTAGAAAATCCACCAAATATCATGTTTTCATTTGATGTATCTGAAATTTTCCTGAAATAAACTAGACTCATAGAGCTTTAAATCAGTCAAAGTCGCATAGAAAAATCATTTTTCTGGAGAGAGTTATACTAATTACAAGTTTACTTTCAAAAACTAGTTTTGTTGTCAAAATAGCTAAGAGCTCTATTTTTAAAACGAGCACAACTCCTTCTACAAACTTTATAATAGTCTAAAATTTTGATACAAACAAGAAAATAGTCCAGGTCTCGATTTTCTTTTGGTCCCACTCAAAATTATGGTCAGGATTGGGAGATATAGGCTTGGAAAGTTGCTGGTTTGATTATGTAGCAGCAAAAAATCAGTTTTAAAGTAACAAACTTCAAAAATTTATATCTCCTAATCCAACCATTAAATTTTAACCAAAATTTCCAGGATTTTTTTACACATCACATTCGTGAAAAATTAATCCCATGCAATTGTGATGGTTAGATCGTTCCCAAAAAGTGTCCGTAGCTACTGCCAGAAAATAGATTATGCAGAATTTTGTCAAACCTCAACTTTCAAAATATTTCAACCAAAAATCAAACCAAAACCATACCCACTCCAATTTACCTCATAACTCACCCTTTGTGTCACAGTCTACCATTCATACCAAATTTTTCATTCACCTTTCAATATCCTCAACCTCAATATCAAATATATAGAACTATAATCATTCCTCCACCAACACCTTCATCAATCATCATTCTTTTACTATTAATCTTCATCAACATCCTCATTCATACTTTATACCAATAATCAACAATATACATTCATTCAAATTCAATATACATCATACCTCAACATCATTATTTAACAACATTTACAAAATCAATTCATCAAGCATCATCAACCAACCAACATCAACCACTACTACAAATCCTCATCAATTCCAACAATTTATCATTAAACAATAACTAACATTATCCAACATTATAACACATCATTAGCACCATATAATCCTCTACAATCATCATCATCATACATATACCACAAACAACCACATATCTAATTCAATCCTATCCTATGGGCCACTAGCCTAAGTGTCTATAAACATTACATAATACATAAAGGAAACAGAAACCATACCTTGGCCGATTCCCAAATGCACCAAACACCAAAACAAAGCCACCAAGCTTGATCCAAAGCCTCAACCAACTCCAACAAACACCAAAGCTCAAACTAGCAACACATATATAACCAAAATCAAAACCTAAAAACCACAACATATAACACCACAAGGATTTATGAGCACTTTACCTTGTCCAAAGAGGATTGGGGCAATTTCCAATAATTACCCGCTACTAGAGATCACCTAAACAAGCAAAATCACAAAATCTACTTAAAACCATAACACCCCAAAATGCAGAATTCTAGGGCTGGAAATTGGGAAGTGAGACGCAATTTCTTACCAGGTTTTCTTAGATAAAACGTAGAGCTCGACAAGAACTTCGCGTGGCCACAAACGACTCGTCAATCGGAGGTCCGTATCTCAAGTTATGGCTCCCAAAAGATTGAGGTAGTAAAATCCCTTTTCTCCTTTCTTCCCCTAAAACCGCGCCTCCCTCTCTCATTTGGGTGGAAATGAGCTAAAAATCTCATTAAATGAGCCTTTATATGTTGAGCATGGACCCAACTTAGGCCTGGTCCAACCTGTTAGCGTTTTGGGTCCGTTTGGCCCACTTTGGGCCAAAACCTTTAAGATTAGTGCCCGGTTTTCAATTCTAAATTATTTTTGGCCCTTTACTCCTTTCAAAACAATAAATCAAATTTCAAAAATCTTATCTTTCTCAAAACACAGTACCGGATAGACTTAAACCGGTTTGGCTACCGGTTTGCGATTTTACTTGGTTTTTTTTTTGTACAAAATACATTTTCTGACTCAGAAAAATTCATTGAAACCAAATTTCACCTTTTTATTTTCAAATCAAAACTTCTAAATTTTGAATCTATTTCGGGCACTTAAAATTATTATTTTTATTAAAACGGTTTTGTGTGGAAAACCCCGGTTCTTATATCCTCCCCTTCTTAAAAAGATTTTCTCCCTCGAAAATCAAATCACGCAATATATCCTCCTCGAAGCGCCCAACTGTGTCGATGTCCCCTTTCGCCTTCCGCTGCGGCACTCTGATTATCGTCATCAAGAGTCCTAAATTTTCCTTAAAATAAATACCAATTGTTGGAACATTTTGCAAAACCTCCAAAACAAGTTTATTCTAAACCAGCTCATTGCAAAAGCTTTTTCAAAAGGGTCAAAAATTATTTACTGAAAAGAAGATTACTTTAAAACACAATTTTCTTAAATAAAAACCTTTCAATTTGAATCCTTCTTGATAAGATAAATCGGAAACCAAATCCACAATTGAACAAAACCAGAGACTCACTTTTCTTTTAAACCATAACATTTAAACCAAGAGTTCCGTCCATCTTGCAAAACCACATCATTTAAACCGAAGTTCCAAACCAAATTTCAAAATCATTTTAACCTTTAAAACTTTTTCAACCTGGTTCAAGACCATACCAGTTTGAAACTGAAAATCATAGTTAAAAATTACAAAAGCATCCGTCATTACTTCCGTTGCCACTAGTTCGGAGCCGCACCCATCAACCGATATGCCGCAACTCCACGAACTGGTTTTTCGGAACATGATGAGGTCGTAGCGCATAAGCTAGGTTAGCCATCCTCACTACCTCTCTGTTAATGTGATCGACCTCATCCGTGAGTTGCCATTAGGGTTTTCTTTCCACACCAAACAGTCGATATCAAGGTCATCAGTCTCAATATCAAAGGTCTAGTGCTTCAATTATCCCAAAAAGGCACTCACAAACAAGCATGCTACGATATATCAAGTAGATAACCTAAATAGTATGAAAGATAAATGACCCAGAGTATGCAATGAATCACAATCGGTTCATCCCTTAGGCTCACGAGGCCGAACCGCTCTGATACCATTAAATGTAACACCCCAATTACCCTAAGCCTTACCTCTAGCCGTAAATCGAAGGTTAATCAAGGGTTACAACAATTCTAAGGCTTATACATATTTATATATAGAAGAAAATAATATATTCTAGAAGCCCGATGAAGGATTTAGCCCAAAGACAGAATTACAAAAGCGTGAAACGTTCACATGAAACTAACGCATAAGATACGAGGTATAGGTATAAGAGAATAAAACATATAAGATTAGTGTCCGGTTTTCAATTCTAAATTATTTTTGGTCCTTTCAAAACAATAAATCAATTTTCAAAAATCTTATTTTTCTCAAAACATAGTACCGGACAGACTTAAACTAGTTTGACTGGTTCGGCTGCCGGTTTGCGGTTTTACTTGTTTTTTTTTTTTTTGCAGAAAATACATGTTCTGACTCAAGAAAATTCATTGAAACTAAATTTCACCTTTTTATTTTCAAATCAAAACTTCTAAATTTTGAAACTATTTCAGGCACTTAAAATTATTATTTTTATAAAAACGGTTTTGCGTGAAAAACCCCGGTTCTTACATCCTCCCCTTCTTAAAAAGATTTTCTCCCTCGAAAATCAAATCACGCAATATATCCTCCTCGAAGTGCCCTACTGTGTCGATGTCCCCTTTCGCCTTCCGCTGCAGTACTCTGATTATCATCATCAAGAGTCCGAAATTTTCCTTAAAATAAATACCAATTGTTGGAACATTTTCCAAAACTTCCAAAACAAGTTTATTCTAAACCAGCTCATTGCGAAATCTTTTTCAAAAGGGTCAAAAATCATTTACTGAAAAGAAGATTACTTTAAATCATGATTTTCTTAAATAAAAACCTTTCAATTGAATCCTTCTTGATAAGATAAATCGGAAACCAAATACACAATTGAACAAAACTAGAGACTCACTTTTCTTTTAAACCATAACATTTAAACCAAGAGTTCAGTCCATCTTGCAAAACCACATCATTTAAACCGAAGTTCCAAACCAAATTTCAAAATCATTCTAACCTTTAAAACTTTTTCAACCTGGTTCAAGACCATACCAGTTAGAAACTGAAAATCATAGTTAAAAACTGCAAAAGCATTCGTCGTTACTTTTGTTGCCACTAGTTCGGAGCCGCACCCATCAACCGATATGCTACAACTCCATGAACTGGTTTTCCAGAACATGCTAAGGTCGTAGCGCATAAGCTAGGTTAGTCATCCTCACTACCTCTTCGTTAACATGATCGGCCTCATCCGTGAGTTGCCATTAGGGTTTCTTTTCAACACCAAACAGTCAATATCAAGGTGATCAATCTCAATATCAAAGGTCTAGTGCTTCAATTATCCCAAAAAGGCGCTCACAAACAAGCATGCTATGATATATCAAGTAGATAACCTAAATAGCATGAAAGAAAAATGACCCAGAGTATGCAATGAAGCACAATCGGTCCATCCCTCAGGCTCACGAGGACGAACTGCTCTGATACCACTAAATGTAACACCCCAATTACCCTAAGCCTTACCTCTAGCCGTAAATCGAAGGTTAATCAAGGGTTACGACAATTCTAAGGCTTATACATATTTATATATAGAAAGAAATAATATATTCTAGAAGTCCGATGAAGGATTTAGCCCAAAGACAGAATTACAAAAGCGTGAAACGTTCACATGAAACTAACGCATAAGATACGAGGTATAGGTAAAAGAGAATAAAACATATAAGATTAGTGCCCGGTTTTCAATTCTAAATTATTTTTGGTCCTTTCAAAACAATAAATCAATTTTCAAAAATCTTATTTTTCTCAAAACACAGTACCGGACAGACTTAAACCAGTTCGACCAGTTCGGCTGCCGGTTTGCGATTTTACTTGTTTTTTTTTTGCAGAAAATACATTTTCTGACTCAAGTAAATTCATTGAAACTAAATTTCACCTTTTTATTTTCAAATCAAAACTTTTAAATTTTGAAACTATTTCGGGCACTTAAAATTATTATTTTTATAAAAACGAATTTGCGTGGAAAACCCCGGTTCTTACATATAGCTCCCAACACACAAACAAGGCAGATCAAAGTTTAAAAAAAGAGTGTCACAAAGTTAGAAATCAAATAACCGGGAGTTTTATATCCCGGGTCATTTTTCCTTGGACTAGCAATCAAGTGCGCAACATTGGTTGTGAACTCGATGGTTTTCATGCATAAGATGGAAATTAAGCGATTAGAAATCAAATGAGCTAACAACAATGAAATGACAACGAGCTAGGATTAAAAAACATGAAAGACAATCAACTAAACAAGCATGAATGGGAAATAACAACTAAGCTACCACTAGATTAAAAGATAATTAATGCAAACTATAAAAGATTGAAGTAATAAGCTAATGAGGATGTAATTCAAATGCATGAAAAAAAACTTGACTAGGGGTTGAGAGTTAAGGAATCGTATCCTTGTCATAACTACAACCATGACAATTACAATGAGTTAATTCCATAGTTAACTCTAAACAATGGAAAAATTCAAGTAAGCATACTTCGCTACAAGAAAACACCTCTATTGCCACGCTTTTAAAGCGTGGCAAAAAGCTATAAAGAGCGTGGCAAAAGCTTTTCGCCACTTTTTTGAGCTACCGCCACGCTTCTGAAAGGGTCACATCTGCAAGCATGGCGGTTGCTCTATCGCCACGCTTTTGGTAACCTATCGCCATGTTTTTTTTTTGCCACGCTTTTGACAGATTGCCATGCTTAAAAGCATGGCTTATGTGGGAGATACGTGTAAGAACCGCAACTAATTAACTGCCTAATTAGATAATTTATTTGCCCAAATTAGGTTCTGAATAATTAGAGTGAGGATTAGGGGATTTAAATATGATTTTTGGACTCAGAAGATTTTTCTGAGTCAGAAAATGTGGTTTCGGCGAAAAACCAAAGAAAACTGCGAACCGGCAGTCGAACCGGTCGAACCGGTTCAAGTCTGCCCGGTACTGTGTGAGAAAAATTTAAAACAGTTGAAAACCTTAAGAAAAATATTAGAGGTCAAAAACCGGGCGTTAATTTTAAAGGTTTGGCCCAAAATTGGGCCAAACGGGCTAAAAACGCTAACGAGTTGGACCAGGCCCAAGCCCAGTATATAAAATGGTTCATAAGTGAACCCATTTCAGCATAACACACAAACAAACACAACACACATAGCAGAAAAGAGGAAGGGGAGGAGAGGAAGAAGAAAATACTATTCACCCACCTCTTCTTTTGGCGATATCTCGAGCTACGGTTCTCCGATTTGCATACCGTCAGCGGCTACGCATTCCTTGTGAATAGCCCTACAAAACCCATAAAAGAAACTGGTAAGGAAAGCTCGAATCCCTCTCAGTTTCTCTCTTCAAAATTTCGAAAATCTAGTGTAAGACCCAGATCTTTTGAAAAGTCTTATTACGATAAAGTCTCAAATCATATTGTTATTTATAGCCTTAATTTCGGAAATCATTTTTATTAAAGATAATTAAGGCAAGTTTTGATTTATTGAATTTGAGACGAGTTATGATTTTTATCCAATTTTATGATTATTGCGTTATTTTCTATATTCAAATTATGAATTTGGCAGTTATGAAATAAGAGGGGTTTTACATGATTTGGACTAAGTAATTAATATTTTAAATATTAATACTGCTACTTTGGAAAATAGAGAAATTAATTATATTATTTCTAATTTTTAGATTTGGGCATTTTATTGAAAATAATTTATGAAATTGATGAGCAAAGAGTACTTTCTATATATAATTAGTGTTGAATTTAATTTGGGTTTTAATTACTATATTGTCCACAATTTTATCAAAAATTACCATAATGCCCTTAATCCTAAGTTTAAAAATGAAACCCTAGCTCCCTCAAACCCAAGCAGCCGCAGCTGCTGCCCCTCTCTACCCTAAACACAAACACTCAGCCATATGAAGAAGGAAGGAAACAGAATTTGAGAGAGAAGAGGCAG
This sequence comes from Arachis ipaensis, assembly GCF_059453495.1. NCBI lineage: Eukaryota > Viridiplantae > Streptophyta > Magnoliopsida > Fabales > Fabaceae > Arachis > Arachis ipaensis. The sequence continues at coordinate 109,531,459 of NC_142442.1, read as the reverse complement.
AGCAGGGGGAATCGGAAACACGACCCACACCCATGAAACATTGTTGGTCGAACGGAGGAGAGGGGAGGTGAGGAAGCGCGGCGCCGGTGGGCGTCACTGCCGCTGCACCGTCGTGTTGCCGTTGTAGGAGCCGCGACCCATTGCCACGGGATGGAGGAAAGAATGCGCGCGCAAGGGGAGGAAGGGACCAGCCTCGTGGCGCCGCCTCTGCTGCCCGTGCTACCGTCATCGTCCAAGCTCGTCACCGCCAATTGCGTCGTCGCCGTCTTTGCCCAGTGCCACCGCAGATGATGGGTCGCCGAGAACTGCCACCGCTGCTGCCGTCTTCGTGGGGCTTGAGTTGTCGCGGTCGCTCCTCATCGTGCGCCCTGGCGCCGTCAAGGAGCCATTGTGACTGCCTCCCTCTCTGCCGCTGAGGTCCTCCGCCGCTGGGTACAGAGAAGAGCAGCACCGCACGAATCAAGGAAAGGAGATTCCTTTCTGCCTCTGCTCCTGGGTCTTGGAATCGACTAAACGCCGCTGCCGTTGTTGGAGTGATGTTGCTTTGGCCTTGCCCTGGCTCCATCTTGAACCGTGAGAACCGCTACTGCTGGGTAAGCTTTACCCTGTTTTTGGTTCCCTCTTGTTCCATCAATTCGTTTCTACCTAGAAGCATTGTTACTAACACTAGTTGTATTGAATAAAATGGTTATAGTAAGTAACGTTGTTGCTGCCTTTACTGGAGATAGTTGCTGGCTCTGTCTGGAGATTTGTGTTACAACTAATGCTCGTTTTGGGGACTACTTCATCTGTTGCTGGAACCACTAACAGATCAGGCGGAGTCACAGTGATTCTGGCTGCCAAGGGCGGTTCTGTGGCTGTCAGAACCACCGCTGAGGCTCCTGTTCTTTGGTTCAGACGGTATTCTTTAGTTATAGTAAGTACCTTTTTATTGAAACTTCCCCCGTTCATATCCCGTTATGTGTTTTAAGGCTTTCGCAATAATAATGTTTTCTAGGATTAAGTTATCAGAGCCACATGTTGCGCGTGAGGGTTGTCCTTGCTGCTGCGAGAGTGAACAAAGCTGTGATGTAAGCTGCCGGTAAATTCGGGTCGATTGAGAGTTCCGGTGACGCGTTTGAGTTATGGATTTGCATTTTGAGGTAGGGGTGCTTTCCAAAAGCTATAGTTTATTATTGGAATTATTACATATGGGTACTGATGTGAGGATGTGTATTTGGTGAATGTATTAGTCCTATGTATTGTTTAGTTGTTTTGTATGATTATGGGTGTTTGTTTGACTGGACTGTTGTGTGGTTTTGTGAAACGAAATGCTTTCGAAGTTGATTCTTTTAAAGCTTTAAGATCGAGTTTAATTTGTTGGAAATCGATTTGAGTTGAATGAATTTTCTTGAGAACATGAAAAATAGAATACACTCTTGAATTTAGCCTGGCTTGCTTTAATGATCTGGTTTGATAAATGACTGTTGCTAAACCGTTTCTTTAAAGCTTTAGAAATGAGTTTATTCGGCTGATAAGAATTTGATTTTTGAGACGATTTCCTTGAAATATGGAATTGAGATGACTATTGAATTTGGCTTGCCTTGAACTGGTTTTGGATTTTGGGTTGTTGAAAAGGATTGTGGAATGGTTTTTTTGGGACCCGAATCGGGTGGCAAAGTCCAAGTTTTAGGGGAGATGCTGCCGGAATTTCTATAAAATCCGAGTCTTTATTAAAATGTTGTTTGGAAAAATGATGAGTTAAAGACTTCTACTATTTTATTTGAATTATCAAGAAAAAGATGATTCATGCTTTTGAAATGAATTATTAAAGAGGAAATTGTGATTTAGTCTTGCTTCGTAAGAAAGGCATTGTATCTCTTTCAGCAGAAAGTTATTTAGATGAAACTTATGTTTTAAAGATGTTTTAAATGTGACAAGGGCAATGGCTTTGAAGTTGACTTGAGGGTTTCAATTAGAGGAGTTTCAATGACTTTGAAAGAACCTGAATGTCTATTGACAAGTTTCATTTTGAAATATTTTGAGAAAGGTTCTAAGTACTCTTTAAATTCTGAATTCTTGCAAGACTAAGGCAATTTTGAACGGTTGAAACGCTTTAGAATTTATCATGGGGGTTGAAGTTGGTTTTGCCTAAGTAAAGGAAACGGCTTTGAAAGAAGTAAATGATTACGTAACTTGGTTTGGCTTAAATCCTATTTTATTACTCAAATCGGAAAGCCAATGTTTTAATGATTTTAAATGAATTTGGCGAAATGAGTTATGTTCTTGGTATGCGAAATTGTGATCATCAACAATGGCGCCAAAGGACTTGGAGCTCTCAAACGTGAGTCACACTTTGTCACAATTCCGCACAACTAACCAGCAAGTGCACTGGATCGTCTAAGTAATAAACCTTACGTGAGTAAGGGTCGATCCCATGGAGATTGTCAGCTTGAAGCAAGCTATGGTCATCTTGTAAATCTCAGTCAGGCAGATTCAAATGGTTATGGAGTTTAAGGTGATGAAAATAAACATAAAATAAAGATAGAGATACTTATGTAATTCATTGGTGGATTTCAGATAAGCGTATGAAGATGCTTTGTTCCCCTTGAACCTCTGCTTTCCTATTGCCTTATTCCAATCATTCATACTCCTTTCCATGGCAAGCTGTATGTTGGGCATCATCGTTGTCAATGGCTACATCCCATCCTCTCAATGAAAATGTTCAACGCACTCTGTCACAGAACGGCTAATCATCTGTCGGTTCTCGATCATGTCGGAATAGAATCCAGTGATTCTTTTGCGTCTGTCACTAACGCCCAACACTCGCGAGTTTGAAGCTCGTCATAGTCATTCAATCCTTGAATCCTACTCGGAATACCACAGACAAGGTTTAGACTTTCCAGATTCTCAAGAATGGCCGCCAATGGATTCTAGCTTATACCACAAAGATTCTGATTAAGGAATCCAAGAGATACACACTCAATCGAAGGTAGAACAGAGGTGGTTGTCAGGCACACGTTCATAGGTGAGAATGATGATGAGTGTCACGGATCATCAAATTCATCAAGTTGAAGAACAAGTGATATCTTAGAGAAGAAGTGGGCGTGAATTGAATAGAAAAACAGTAGTAATTGCATTAATTCATGAGGAACAGCAGAGCTCCACACCTTAATCTATGGTGTGCAGAAACTCCACCGTTGAAAATACATAAGAACAAGGTTCAGGCATGGCTGTGAGGCCAGCCCCCAAACGTGAAAAGATCTATGAAAGTATATCAAGTGTGTGTAAAGGATGTGAAATACAATAGCAAAAGGTCCTATTTATAGCAAACTAGTAGCCTAGGGTTACAGAAATAGGTAATTAATGCAGAAATCTTCTTCCGGGCCCACTTGGTGTGTGCTTGGGCTGAGCATTGAAGCTTTCATGTGTAGAGACTTTTCTTGGAGTTAAACGCCAGCTTTTGTGCCAGTTTGGGCGTTTAACTCCAGCTTTTGTGCCAGTTTTGGAGTTAAACGCCTGAATTCTTGAGCTGACTTGGAACGCCTGTTTGGGCCATCAAATCTCGGGCAAAGTATGGACTATTATAAATTTCTAGAAAGCCCAGGATGTCTACTTTCCAACGCAATTGAGAGCGTGCCAATTGGGCTTCTGAAGCTCCAGAAAATCCACTTTGAGTGCAGGGAGGTCAGAATCCAACAGCATCTGCAGTCCTTTTTTAGCCTCTGAATCAGATTTTTGCTCAGGTCCCTCAATTTCAGCCAGAAAATACCTGAAATCACAGAAAAATACACAAACTCATAGTAAAGTCCAGAAAAGTTATTTTTAAATAAAAACTAATAAAAATATAATAAAAACTAATTAAAATATACTAAAAACATACTAAAAACAATGCCAAAAAGCGTATAAATTATCCGCTCATCACAACACCAAACTTAAATTATTGCTTGTCCCCAAGCAACTGAAAATCAAATAGGATAAAAAGAAGAGAAAGTACAATGAATTCCAAAAACATCTATGAAGATCAGTATTAATTAGATGAGCGGGGCTTTTAGCTTTTTGCTTCTGAACATTTTTGGCATCTCACTTTATCCCTTGAAGTCCAGAATGATTGGCATCTATAGGAACTCAGAATCCAGATAGTGTTATTGATTCTCCTAGTGAAGTATGTTGATTCTTGAATACAGCTACTTTATGAGTCTTGGCCGTGGCCCTAAGCACTTTGTTTTCCAGTATTACCACCGGATACATAAATGCCACAGACACATAACTAGGTGAACCTTTTCAGATTGTGACTCAGCTTTGCTAGAGTCCCCAATTAGAGGTGTCCAGGGTTCTTAAGCACACTCTTCTTTTTGCTTTGGACCTCGACTTTAACCGCTCAGTCTCAAGTTTTTACTTGACACCTTCACGCCACAAGTACATGGTTAGGGACAGCTTGGTTTAGCCGCTTAGGCCAGGATTTTATTCCTGTGGGCCCTCCTATCCAATGATGCTCAAAGCCTTGGATCCTTTTTATCACCCTTGCCTTTTGGTTTAAAGGGTTATTGGCTTTTTCTGCTTGCTTTTCTCTTTCTTTCTTTTTTTTTTGCCCTTCTCTTTTTTCTTTTTTTCTGCAAGCCTTTCACTGCTTTTTCTTGCTTCAAGAATCAATTTTATGATTTTTCAGATCATCAGATAACATTTCTTCTTTTCCTTTCATTCTTTCAAGAGCCAACAATTTTAACATTCATAAACAATCAAATTAAAAAATATGCACTGTTCAAGCATTCATTCAGAAAAACAATAGTATTGCCACCACATCAAAATAATTAAACTGTTTTAAAATTTGAAATTCATGCACTTCTTTTTCTTTTTCAATTAAAAATATTTTTCATTTAAGAAAGGTGATGGATTTATTTTCATAGCTTTAAGGCATAGACACTAATGATCATGTAATAAAGACACAAACTTAGATAAACATAAAGCATAATTTTCGAAAAATAGGAAAATAAAGAAAAAGGAAGTTAAAGAACGGGTCCACCTTAGTGATGGCTGCTTGTTCTTCCTCTTGAAGATCTTATGGAGTGCTTGAGCTCTTCAATGTCTCTTCCTTGCCTTTGTTGCTCCTCTCTCATGGTTCTTTGGTCTTCTCTAATTTCATGGAGGAGGATGGAATGCTCTTGGTGCTCCATCCTTAGTTGTCCCATGTTGGAACTTAATTCTCCTAGGGAGGTGTTGATTTGCTCCAAATAGTTTTGTGGAGGAAAATACATCCCTTGAGGCATCTCAGGGATTTCATGATGAGGAATTTCCTCATGCTCTTGATGAGGTTCTCTTGTTTGCTCCATCCTTTTCTTAGTGATGGGCTTGTCCTCATCAATGAGAATGTCTCCCTCTATGTCAATTCCAACCAAATTGCAAAGGTGACAAATGAGATGAGGAAAGGCTAACCTTGCCAAAGGAAAGGACTTATCCGCCACCTTGTAGAGTTCTTGGGATATAACCTCATGAACTTCCACTTCCTCTCCAATCATGATGCTATGTATCATGATAGCCCGATCTATAGTAGCTTCGAACCGGTTGCTAGTGGGAATGATTGAGCGTTGGATGAACTCTAACCATCCCCTAGCCACAGGCTTGAAGTCATGCCTTCTTAGTTGAACCGGCTTCCCTCTTGAATCTCTCTTCCGTTGAGCACCCTCTTCACAGATGTCCATGAGGACTTGGTCCAACCTTTGATCAAAGTTGACCCTTCTAGTGTAGGGGTGTGCATCTCCTTGCACCATAGGTAAGTTGAATGCCAACCTTACATTTTCTGGACTAAAATCTAAGTAATTCCCCCGAACCATTGTAAGCCAATTCTTAGGGTCCGGGTTCGCACTTTGATCATGGTTCTTGGTGATCCATGCATTGGCATAGAACTCTTGAACAATTAAGATTCCTACTTGTTGAATGGGATTGGTGAGAACTTCCCAACCTCTTCTTCGGATCTCAAGTCGGATCTCCGGATACTCATTCTTTTTGAGAGGAATCTCTCCATCTCCCATGACTCGGAGGTGGAAGCTTTTGCCTTCCCTTTCCTCTTTCTAGAGGTTTCTCTGCCCTTTGGTACCATAAATGGTTATAGAAAAACAAAAAGCTTTAGCTTTTACCACACCAAACTTAGAAGGTTGCTCGTCCTCGAGCAAAAGAAGAAAGAAGAGAGTAGAAGAAGAAGAAATAGAGGAAATGGAGTGGGATTTGTATTTCGGCCAAGGGGGAGAATTGGTGTTTAGGTAGTGTGAAAATGAAGGAGTGAAGATGGGTTTATATAGGAGTGAGAGGGGTGTGTGGTTCGGCCATTATGGGTGAGTTTGGGAGGGAAAGTGGTTTGAATTTGAATGGTGAGGTAAGTGGAGTTTTATGAAGGATGGATATGAGTGGTGAAGAGAATGGTGGGATTTGATAGGTGAGGGGTTTTTGGGGAAGAGGTATTGAGGTGATTGGTGAATGGGTGAAGAAGAAAGAGAGTGGTGGGGATCCTGTGGGGTCCACAGATCCTGAGGTGTCAAGGATATCTCATCCCTGTACCAAGTGGCGTGCAAAACGCCCCTTTCTGCCAATCCTGGCGTTAAACGCCAGGCTGCTGCCCATTTCTGGCGTTTAACGCCAGCTTCTTGCCCATTCCTGGCGTTAAACGCCAGTCTGGTGCCCTTTTCTGGCGTTAAACGCCCAGAATGGTGCCAGACTGGGCGTTTAATGCCCATTCTGCTACCTTTGCTGGCGTTTAAACGCCAGTAACTGTCTCCTCTAGGGTGTTCTATTTTTCATTCTGTTTTTCACTTTGTTTTTGCTTTTTCAATTGTTTTTGTGACTTCACATGATCATCAACCTACAAAAAATATAGAATAACAATAGAAAATAGAAATTTAACATAAATAAGTAAAAATTGGGTTGCCTCCCAACAAGCGCTTCTTTAATGTCAATAGCTTGACAGTGGCTCTCATGGAGTCTCACAGATGTTTAGAGCAATGTTGGAACCTTCCAACACCAAACTTAGAGTTTGAATGTGGGGGTTCAACACCAAACTTAAAGTTTGGTTGTGGCCTCCCAACACCAAACTTAGAATTTGACTGTGGGGGCTCTGTTTGACTCTGTATTGAGAGAAGCTCTTCATGCTTCCTCTCCATGGTTACAGAGGGATATCCTTGAGCTTTAAACATAAGGGAGTCTTCATTCACTTGAATGATCAATTCTCCTCTGTCAACATCAATCACAGCCTTTGCTGTGGCTTAGGAAGGGTCTGCTAAGGATGATGGATTCATCCATACACTTCCCAGTCTCTAGGACTATGAAATCAGCAGGGATGTAATGGTCTTCAACCTTTACTAAGACATCCTCTAACAGTCCATAAGCCTGTTTCTTTGAATTGTCTGCCATCTCTAGTGAGATTCTTGCAGCTTGTACCTCAATGATCCCTAGCTTCTCCATTACAGAGAGAGGCATAAGGTTTATGCTTGACCCTAGGTCACATAGAGCCTTCTCAAAGGTCATGGTGCCTATGGTACAAGGGATTGAGAACTTTCCAAGGTCCTGTCTCTTTTGAGGTAATCTCTGCCTAGTCAAGTCATCCAGTTCTTTGATGAGCAATGGAGGTTCATTCTCCCAAGTCTCATTACCAAACAACTTGGCATTTAGCTTCATGATTGCTCCAAGGTACTTAGCAACTTGTTCTTCAGTAACATCTTCATCCTCTTCAGAGGAAGAATACTCATCAGAGCTTATGAATGGCAGAAGTGAATTCAATGGAATTTCTATGGTCTCTGTGTGAGCCTCAGATTCCCATGGTTCCTCATTAGGGAACTCCATGGAGGTTAGTGGGCGTCCATTGAGGTCTTCCTCAGTGGGAATCACTGCCTCTTCCTCCTCTCCATGTTCGGCCATGTGAGATGTGGTTATGGCCTTGCACTCTCTTTTTAGATTCTCTTCTGTATTGCTTGGGAGAGTACTAGGAGGGAGTTCAGTAATTTTCTTATTCAGCTGACCCAATTGTGCCTCCAAATTTCTAATGGAGGACCTTGTTTCAGTCATAAAACTTTGAGTGGTTTTGATTAGATCAGAGACAATGGTTGTTAAGTCAGAGGGGCTCTGCTTAGAATTCTCTGTTTGTTGCTGAGAAGATGATGGAAAAGGCTTGCTATTGCTAGACCTGTTTCTTCCACCATTATTGTTGTTAAAACCTTGTTGAGGTCTCTGTTGATCCTTCCATGAGACATTTGGATGATTTCTCCATGAAGGATTATAGGTGTTTCCATAGGGTTCTCCCATGTAATTCACCTCTTCCATTGCTGGGTTCTCAGGATCATAAACTTCTTCTTCAGAGGAAGTATCCTTAGTACTGCCTGTTGCTGCTTGCATTCCAGACAGACTCTGAGAAATCATATTGACTTGTTGGGTCAATATTTTATTCTGAGCCAATATGGCACTCAGAGTATCAATCTCAAGAACTCCTTTCTTCTGAGCTATCCCATTATTCACAGGATTCCTTTCAGAGGTGTACATGAATTAGTTATTTGCAACCATTTCAATGAGTTCCTGAGCTTCTGCAGGCGTCTTCTTCAGATGAAGAGATTGATAAACCCCGATTTCGTGATTTATCTTGTGCTTATTTTGGGGGATTTTATTACCTTTTCTCACATTTATTCAATAAAAATAGCATGGTTTTGTAATTCTCCCTTGAATTGTGCTTAAACGTGAAAACATGCTTTTTAGGCCCTAAAATTGGTAATTTTAATTCACTTTAATTCCATTCGATGCCTTGATGTATTTGTTAAGTGATTTCAGGTTCATAGGGCAAGTATTGGATGGATGAAGTGAGGAGAAAAGCATGCAAGCGGGAGAACTCATGAAGAAATGGAGGAACCGTAAAGCTGTCAAGCCGACCTCTTCGCACTCAATTGACCATAACTTGAGCTACAGAGGTCCAAATGAGGCGGTTTCAGTTGCGTTGGAAAGCTAACATCCGGGGCTTCAAAATGATATAAAATTTGCCATATGTTATTTCGTGCTGATGGGCGCGCACGCGCACTTTGCGCGCGCGCCGATTCTGCCATGGCCCACTAAAGTGAATTCGCCCCCAGCGAATTCTGAAGCACTTTGGACCCAACCCAACTCATTTCTAATGCTATTTCATGCATAATTCAATCTTGGGCAAAGGGGGAGCAATTAGTTTAGCCAATATGAGCCTTTAGTTAGATTTCTAGAGAGAGAAGCTCCCTCTTCTCTCTAGAATTAGGTTAGGTTAATTTTCATCTTAGATCTAGGTTCAATTTTATGATTACATCTTGTTCTTTTATGATTTCTTGCTTCTACTCTTTCATTCTCATAGTTTGTAGTGTTAATTTTACTTTCTTGTCTCTTTTATGTTCATGAATGTTCTATGTTGAGTTTGTTTTACATCTAATGAAATTTGATGTTTGATGTTTCCTTTATTGATGATTGAGTTTTGAATTTACTTTTCTTGCACTTTGTAGTTGGTAGATTTTACTATTTCTTGCTCATTTATTATGCTTTCCTTTTATGCTTTCCAAGTGTTTGATAAAATGCTTGGAAGGATGTTAGAGTAGATTTTGAGCATTCTTGGCTTGGAAAGAGTGATTGGGTAATCTTGAGTCATGAAAACCCAACTTATGTTGGTGATCTAGAGTTGTTAGCTAGTATTGTTTCCATTGACGCTAATCTTTTGCTAATTTAATTACTGAGTTGATTAGGACTTATGGAATATTGTTTCCATTGACGCTAATCTTTTGCTAATTTCATTAGTAAGTTAGTTAGGACTTTTGGATTGAGATTAGCTAGTCTCGTTAGACTTTCTCCCTATTTGTTGGAGTTGACGTAATGAGATAAATTCTTGTTTATATTTGTGACATGATTAATTAGTCTTGTTTGACATTCTCCCGATGTGTGAGTTAACTAAATAAGATGAATTAATCATGCATGACTAGGATAGAAAGCCTATGATCTCAATCCATTGCCATGAATGTCTCTCTTTATTACTTGCTTTCTTTAATTACTTGCTCAATTTACTTTTCTTGTCTTTTTATTTTATTGCCCTTCTAATCAACCAAAACCCCCTATACACCCGCATAGCCAATAATTAAACACTTCATTGCAATTCCTTGTGAGACGACCCAGAGTCTAAATACTTCGGTTATAAATTCATTGGGGTTTGTACTTGTGACAAAACCAAAATTTAATTTGATGCGAGAGTTGTTTGTTGGTTTGGAGCTATACTTGCAACGTAAATATTTTGTGAAATTCCTTACCCACAACGATTTTTGCCTATCAAATTAATGGCGCCGTTGTCGGGGAGTTGCAATGGTGTTATGTTATTGGTTATTGTATATATGTGAATATTGTGAATAGTTTGATTTTTGGATTGCTTGTTAGTTTTTGTTAGTTTTAGCACTATGTTTCATTATTTCTTGTTAGCTTTTTGTTTCTTATTTTCACTTTTCACTATGAATTCTCACTTTGGCTATGAGTGTGATTACAACTATGTTGTAGAAAATGGGAACTTCAATGAAGATGTGCATCAAGGATGGGATAACCAAAGGTGGGAGGAGCCATATGCATATGATCAATCCTCATGGCAACAACCTCCACCAATGCACTATGAAGAAGAGCCATTCTATGATGCATATCAATCCAATGGCTATGGTGAATCCCCTTGTGACTTTCAAGAACCACCACCATATGCCTATGAGCCATATCCTCAACATAGCCCTCAACCATACTCACAAGCCCCTTCTTACCAACCATCTTCATATGACCCTAATCCATATCCATCCTACCAACAATCATATGAGCCACACATAGAGCCACCACCATTCCAACATCAACATTTTCAAGAGCCACCCCCTCCATATTATTACCAAGATAAACCACCTCCAATGTATGAAAATTTCCAACCACAAGATGAATAGCACTTTCCACCACAACCTCCCATGGAAGAATACTCATGTCCTTCAATCCAAGAGTCATATGATCCTACCCATGATATCCAAGAAGAACAAGAGTCAAGGGATCGTTTCAAGGAGACATTGGATCAATTTCAAGCAACCATGGAGTGTTTTGTGCAACAAATGGAAAGAATGGGAAATATTGAACCACCACAACCCTACCAAGAAGAACCACCTTCCAACTACAATACCCTTCCCTCAAATAATGAACCCTCTCTTCCACCATCACCTTCTGATGAAGCCTCTATGCTAGAATTAAGGGATCTCGAATCTCATATCTTAAGGCAACACGAGGAGGATGAAAAGAATTTTGAGGAGTTAAGAGCAAAAATGGACATCATGGTAGAAGCCATTAGCAACATAGTCTCATCCCACCTAAGCCTATGCGATCAAGGCACTTCCATTGTGGAATGTGGAGAAGCAACCAAGGAGCTTAGCGAGGGAGTGAACTTAAAGCTCCAAGGTGAAGAAGAGGAGTTAAAGCAAGACATGCAACAAGAGGAGGAGGTAGGGATTATTGAACAAGAAGAAGAAGTGGTTGAAGAATTAGGAGATGCGAAACCTCCTTGGGAACATAAAGTTGAAGAAAACCCCTCCAAGAAGATTGAAATTGATGCTAGGGAGGAAAGTGCACACCTTCCAAGGCATATTCCATATGATGTCTTGGATGGGATAGACCAAGCATTGAGTTCCCTTGGTGATGGAGATCAAGCACCAAGTCTTAGTGGTGAAGAATCCTTTGAACGTGAAGAACTTTCCCCCATTGGATTTGATAGCAATGTGGAGGTAAATCTCTCTTGTCCTCCCATTTGTGATTTGAGTAAGGAAAAAGGTTTAGATAAAATTGTTGAACAAAGGATTGAAATTAAGAGATCTTATGGAGAGGTGGAAGTTCTTAGAAAAAGGAGGATGGGAATTGAATACGCCTTGTCAAGACCCTTGGAATCACCTTTGCCTAGGTTGCCATCTACACCTTCATTTGAGTGGGTGAAACTCATTTCCATTAGCTTTATCCCACTTGAATATGGTTTGCTTGAAACGGATGGCCAACTTAGGATGCTTTGTGAGATGAAGCGTAAAAGAAAGATGTTTCGTGGTTGGCATTGTAAATCAAGGCTCATTATGGTTGATGCATCAAACATGAGATATAAAGGTTGGAGTAGTGCTCATCTAGATGGGTCTAGAAGGATTGTTGGTCACTTTATAGAGAATTCACCTTGCTCACCACCCGGATGGGCTAATAATGAGAGTCAACTTCAAGACGGGTGTGAAAACAAAGTGTGGGATCCCGGATCGCACAAGGAAGATCAACTTTGGGAGCCTATGGTTTGTGAAGAACTCCATCAAAGCTTGGAGTTATTAACTTTGAATGATGAAGCACAATGGAAGTCCAAGCATTGGTGGATGTTCAAGGATGGATTCAAGCACAAGCCACCTTGATGAAGAGCTCCCTATAAGTCCAACTTAAGGACAATAAACAAAAGTGCTAGGTGGGAGACAACCCACCATGGTAAACTCTTTCCCTTTTTCTCTTTGTAAATATTGGTAAAATAGGTTTAATTCTTTGTTTTGAATTGCTTAGTTGTGTTTAATTGGGAGTTTAGTAGGTTAAATAAGGTTTATTGATGTTTTGGTAGCTGTTTGAAGGTTTGGAATGCTTGGATTGGTGCAAAAACATAGAAATTTTTTTTTTTGAAAAACAGAGCACAATCCATGCGCACGCGTGCCCAAGCAATTTCGACCATCCACACGCCCGCGCCATGTATGCGTACACGTGGATTGAGTTTTTTCACCCCTCCATACATTTTCCCAAGAGTTGTGCCTGGAGTGTGCCAACTTTGTGCCCAAAGGTACGCGCACCGCAGCTTGCGCGGACGCGCCACTCTCGAAATAACCCACCGTCGCGCATGCGTGCCGTATGCGTCCGCGTCGCTTCCATTTCATCCATCCACGCTTACGCACACATGACGCGCACGCATGGATTGCCCTGTTTCACTCACCTTCTTTTCTTCTCCTCTTTCCATTTATTTCCTTATTCTCTTCTCTTTCCACCCTTCAATCATCATCCAACACTACCAAGCATCATATAACACCATTTCTTTTAGTTAGTTAGTTAGTTTAATTTTTATTTAACTTTTGTTTTCCATTATAAGTGTTGGGTTACTGATCTTGTTTACTGTTTACTGCTACTGCTTATTGATAGGATGCTAGTTTAACATCATTGGTGTTAATTGTCACTGTTGGATTCTTTGTTGAGGTTATATTTGGTTACTTGGTTTGGAATTTTTCATGTTTAACACTTTTGAATACCAAGTACTTGTTACATTGCCTTCGTGCATCTTACCTCTTTTGAATTGCATGTTTTGGCCACCATGCATTCGTCATCTATTGTTAGGCAATTGCATATTATCAATGCATTTTTTTTAGGATGCTTGTTCTAATTGATCATCACCTATTTCATGCATTGAGATTGTGGAATTATGAAATTGGATCGAAAGCTTACCTAGTGACGTATTTTTGAGCTTTTCAAGCTTTGTGGACCATGCTTGCTATGTGATTGATTTTATTTTACTTCTACATCCTTTTCCTAAGCTCCATAGCATCCATGTGTTTCACCTCTATGTCACTTAGGTGTTGCAACAACTTCAACATGTGTCATTCATTGTTGTGTGAGTTTCATATACCATTTTGTTCACTAAGTCTACCTACACATCAATCAATGTTCATGCATTATCCAATTTCACAATTGCTTGATTTTTGCTTGAATGTTTTTATGCTTCTTCACTACTTGTTGGGTTGTTTTAGCCTACGAGTCTTTTAAAGTATCTCAAGCACACTAGAATGAGTGAAGTGCATGTCTTATTTTGTATAATTGTGACCTGATTTTTAAATACTAGAGTGTGAGTTCTAAACCGCGCGCAATTTTAGAACCCACACACCTATTTTTCATCAATGTCACACTAATTCACTCACTCAATTCTAGTGACTCACCTCATTCCAACAATTCACGCTTCCTAGCTTTTGTATTTTCTCATCTTATGGTATTTATTTTATTTTTCATGATCGATGCACCATAAGCAAAAATGGAAGTGGAAGAAAGAACACGCAGCAACCGGTTGACCTACCAGCTGAAGGTAGAAACTCGGAAAGTCGCCGTACCCCCTTGCTCATCTTTGAGTGCACCGAGGACGGTGTAAACTTTTAAGTGTGGGGAGGTCGTCCGACTGCTCGGCATTTTTGGGTGACAAGTTTCTAATCCCAATACTTTTGCATTTCATTTTAGAATTTTTAGTTGCATTTTCTTATTTTGCATTTGTATATATTAAGCTTAGTCAAAATCATGATATTTTTCAAGGATTTTATCTATAGGGCACCCCACCCCAATTGATTGAGAAAATTTTTTTTAGAACTTGCTTGAATTATATATTTTGTGGAACATGATTTTTGAGCTAAGAACACAAGCATGTGAGATTTAAGCTTAATCGTGTGGTTACATCATATATGACCACTTATTTTCATTCTTGTGTGCATTATTCTCTTCCTATGATTGTAATCTTTGATTTGTTTAATTCTATATATCCATTATTTTGTGTATACATGCATTTATATGATTTAGGCCATTGTTCAAATAGCTCACTTACCCAAATAGCCTACCTTTTATCTTCCATTGTTAGCCGATTTTGAGCCTATGCTTAACCCATTTGTTTTTAATTGTATCACATTACAAATCTAAGTGACAAACAATAAATATCCCTTAATTTGGATCTTTGATTAGCTTAGGCTAGTGAGAGTGTTTATCATTTGATTTTGGGAGAGTTGGGAACATTGGGTAGAGATAAAAGTGTGTTTTTATATTTGTGTTGAGAATCTTGGGAATTGGGAACATACTCATGTATTAATCATGTGTAAACCATATGCATTGATGTCTTTGTATATATTTTAGTTTAAAAAAAATGAATGAGAAAACAAAAAGAAAAAAAATATATATACATATAAAAAAAGAGAAAATAAATAATAGAAATAGAAAAAAAAAGAAAGACAAAGAATTGCAATAAAAAAGGGGACAAAATACCCCAAAGCAAAGTTCAATAAAAGTCAATGCATATGAGTGGTGATCAAGAAGAGAATGCATGAGTGTGTGAAAAAGTGAAGAATGGGTAATTAGGTTTGTTTAGAATTGTATAGGTTGTCATAGGTTAGGTGGGAAGTTTAAGTTAATCAAAGATTCAAATTTCAAGCTCACTTGACCATATGCATCCTACCTTGACCCTAGCCCCATTACAATCTATGGGAAAGCCCTCATGATATTTGTATGCATGCATAAAGTAATTGTTGATTGTTAGATAAAAAACAAACCTTGGAAAACATGATTAGGGGAGGATTGAGTGAATCAACCCCATACACTTGAGTGACTAGAGCGGATACACATCCGGTGAGGGTTCGATTGCTCAATTACATGTTTTCACCCATGATCATGTCTTTTCTTGCAAGTTTGTAAAATCTTCTTAATAATTCAATTCAATTGTGGGTTGAGTGATTGCTATTGCCTTAGCCCTTGTGTTTGTATATGTATTCTTGAAATTGATTTATTTTGACTAAGTGGGTGCATTCATGTAGTTAGATTGCATATAGATAGGTTGCATGTAGTTAGTTTGCATTGAATAAATGTTGATGTCCCTTTGCTTCTTTCTTGATTTTAGCATGAGGACATGCTTAGTTTAAGTGTGGGGAGATTTGATAAACCCCGATTTCGTGATTTATCTTGTGCTTATTTTGGGGGATTTTATCACATTTTCTCACATTTATTCAATAAAAATAGCATGGTTTTGTAATTCTCCCTTAAATTGTGCTTAAATGTGAAAACATGCTTTTTAGGCCCTAAAATTGGTAATTTTAATTCACTTTAATTCCATTCGATGCCTTGATGTATTTGTTAAGTGATTTCAGGTTCATAGGGCAAGTATTGGATGGAAGAAGTGAGGAAAAAAGCATGCAAGCGGGAGAACTCATGAAGAAATGGAGGAACCGTAAAGCTATCAAGCCGACCTCTTCGCACTCAATTGACCATAACTTGAGCTACAGAGGTCCAAATGAGGCGGTTCCAGTTGTGTTGGAAAGCCAACATCCGGGGCTTCAAAATGATATAAAATTTGCCATATGTTACTTCGCGCTGAGGGGCGCACACGCGCACTTTGCACGCGCGCCGATTCTGCCATGGCCCACTAAAGTGAATTCGCCCCCAGCGAATTCTGAAGCACTTTGGGCCCAACCCAACTCATTTCCAATGCTATTTCATGCAGAATTCAAGCTTGGGCAAAGGGGGAGCAATTAGTTTAGCCAATATGAGCCTTTAGTTAGATTTCTAGAGAGAGAAGCTCCCTCTTCTCTCTAGAATTAGGTTAGGTTAATTTTCATCTTAGATCTAGGTTCAATTTTATGATTACATCTTGTTCTTTTATGATTTCTTGCTTCTACTCTTTCATTCTCATAGTTTGTAGTGTTAATTTTACTTTCTTGTCTCTTTTATGTTCATGAATGTTCTATGTTGAGTTTGTTTTACATTTAATAAAATTTGATGTTTGATGTTTCCTTTATTGATGATTGAGTTTTGAATTTACTTTTCTTGCACTTTGTAGTTGGTAGATTTTACTATTTCTTGCTCATTTATTATGCTTTCCTTTTATTCCTTCCAAGTGTTTGATAAAATGCTTGGAAGGATGTTAGAGTAGATTTTGAGCATTTTTGGCTTGGAAAGAGTGATTGGGTAATCTTGAGTCATGAAAACCCAACTTATGTTGGTGATCTAGAGTTGTTAGCTAGTATTGTTTCCATTGACGCTAATCTTTTGCTAATTTAATTAGTGAGTTGATTAGGACTTATGGAATATTGTTTCCATTGACGCTAATCTTTTGCTAATTTCATTAGTAAGTTAGTTAGGACTTTTGGATTGAGATTAGCTAGTCTCGTTAGACTTTCTCCCTATTTGTTGGAGTTGACGTAATGAGATAAATTCTTGTTTATATTTGTGACATGATTAATTAGTCTTGTTTGACATTCTCCCGATGTGTGAGTTAACTAAATAAGATGAATTAATCATGCATGACTAGGATAGAAAGCCTATGATCTTAATCCATTGCCATGAATATCTCTCTTTATTACTTGCTTTCTTTAATTACTTGCTCAATTTACTTTTCTTGTCTTTTTATTTTATTGCCCCTCTAATCAACCAAAACCCCCCTATACCCCCTCATAGCCAATAATTAAACACTTCATTGCAATTCCTTGTGAGACGACCCAGCGTCTAAATACTTCGTTTATAAATTCATTAGGGTTTGTACTTGTGACAAAACCAAACTTTAATTTGATGCGAGAGTTGTTTGTTGGTTTGGAGCTATACTTGCAACGTAAATATTTTGTGAAATTCCTTACCGACAACGATTTTTGCCTATTAGAGATCCTCCAGCAGAGCTATCCAATGACATCTTGGATAGTTCAGACAGACCATCATAGAAGATTCCTATGATGCTCCATTCTGAAAGCATGTCAGAAGGGCACCTTCTGATCAATTGCTTGTATCTCTCCCAAGCTTCATAGAGGGACTCACCATCCTTCTGTCTAAAGGTTTGGACTTCCACTCTAAGCTTGCTCAATTTTTGAGGTGGAAAGAACTTTTCCAAGAAGGCATTGACTAGCTTTTCCCAAGAGTTCAGGCTTTCCTTAGGTTGTGAATCTAACCATGTTCTAGCTCTGTCTCTTATAGCAAAAGGAAAGAGGATAAGTCTGTAGACTTCAGGGTCAACCCCATTGGTCTTGACAGTGTCACAGATTTGCAAGAACTCAGCTAAGAACTGATGAGGATCTTCCAATGGAAGTCCATGAAACTTGCAATTCTGTTGCATTAGAGAAACTAATTGAGGCTTAAGCTCAAAGTTGTTTGCTCCAATGGCAGGGATAGAGATGCTTCTCCCATAGAAATCAAGAGTAGGTGTAGTAAAGTCACCAAGAACCTTCCTTGTATTGTTGGCATTGTTGTTGTTTTCAGCTGCCATGGTTTCTTCTTCTTTGAAGAGTTCTGTTAGGCCCTCTAAAGAGAATTGTTCTTTAGCTTCTCTTAGCTTTCTCTTCAAGGTCCTTTCAGGTTCAGGATCAGCTTGAACAAGTATGCCTTTATCTTTGTTCCTGCTCATATGAAAGAGAAGAGAACAAGAAAGTATGGAATCCTCTATGTCATAGTATAGAGATTCCTTAAGGTGTCAAAGGAAAAGAAGAATAGAAGGAGGAGGTGGATAAGAGGGAATTCGAACTTATCAAGAGGGATAGAGTTCGAATTGCACCTTGATGAGGAGTCTTAGTCCTTTAAATAGAAGGATGTGAAAAGTGGGGAAGAATTTTCAAAAATTAATTAAAAGATTTTAAAAAGAAATTTGAAAATTTGATTGAGATTTTCGAAAACTAAGATTGGAAAAGAAATAAAGTGATTTTTGAAAAAGATTTTGAAATTAGAAAATGATATGATTGAAAAAATTAATTTTAAAAAAGATGTGATTGAAAAGATATGTTTGAAAAGATATGGTTGAAAATCAATTTAGAAAAAGAAAAATTTTTAAAATTAAAGTTGATTACTTGACTATCAAGAAATTAAAAGATATGATTTTAAAATTTAAAGTTTGATCCTTTCTTAATAGGCAAGTAACAACTTGAAATTTTGAAGTAAATCTTTAATTGAAGCAAGGATTTTTGAAAATGGTAAAAATAAATATAAAATGGAAAGAAATTGATTTTGAAAGAGATATGATTTGAAAAAGATTTGACTTTGAAAAATTATGAAAACTTGAAAAAAATGTGAATTAAAAACAAAATCTTCCCTCTAGTGTCATCCTGGCGTTAAACGCCCAGAATGGTGCCCATTATGGCGTTTAACACCCAAATCTCTACCTTTTTGGGCATTAAACGCCCAGCCAGGTACCCTGGCTGGCGTTTAAACGCCAGTTTTCCTTCTTCACTGGGCGTTTTAAACGTCCAGCTTTTTCTGTTTGATTCCTCTGCTGAATGTTCTGAATCTTCAATTCTCTGTATTATTGACTTTAAAAGACATAGTTTTGAAAATATTTTTGAATTTTTGATGATGAGAAACAATAAAAAAATGCAACTAAGATCAAATAAACAATGCATGCAGGACACCAAACTTAAAAGTTTGTATACTAAGGACTATAACAATGTAAAAATGCATGTAAGAAACAACAAAACATACAAAACAAGAGAATTTGAAGATCAAAGCAATGAAATCATCAAGAACAACTTGAAGATTAATGAAGAACAATATGTATAAATTCGAAAAATGCAAGAAGAAGAAAGTCATGCAATTGACACCAAACTTAAAAATTAATACTAGACTCAAACAAGAAACATAAAATATTTTTGGTTTTTAAGGTTTTATAAATTTTTTTGTTATTTTCGAAAATTATATAGAAAAGAAAATAAAGAGAATCAAAACTTTTAATAAGAATTCCAGGAATCATGCAATGTTAGTCTAAAGCTTCAGTCTAAAAATATTAGACATGTTTGGCCAAGCTTCAGCAGGACATTACATTCAGCAGCTAAATTGATGAGAATCAATCAGCTTTTGTGATGCTAAGAACATCACCTTGAAACTCTAGAATTCATTCTTAAAAATTCTGAAAAAAAATACCTAATCTAAGCAACAAGATGAACTGTCAGTTGTCCAAACTCGAACAATCCCCGGCAACGGCACCAAAAACTTGGTATGCAATATTGTGATCATCAACAATGGCGCCAAAGGACTTGGAGCTCTCAAACGTAAATCACACTTTGTCACAATTCCGCACAACTAACCAGCAAGTGCAATGGGTCGTCCAAGTAATAAACCTTACGTGAGTAAGGGTCGATCCCATGGAGATTGTCGGCTTGAAGCAAGCTATGGTCATCTTGTAAATCTTAGTCAGGTGGATTCAAATGGTTATGGAGTTTAAGGTGATGAAAATAAACATAAAATAAAGATAGAGATACTTATGTAATTCATTGGTGGATTTCAGATAAGCGTATGAAGATGCTTTGTTCCCCTTGAACCTCTGCTTTCCTATTGCCTTCTTCCAATCATTCATACTCCTTTCCATGGCAAGCTGTATGTTGGGCATCACCGTTGTCAATGGCTACATCCCGTCCTCTAAGTGAAAATGTTCAACGCACTCTGCCACAGCACGGCTAATCATCTGTCGGTTCTCAATCATGTCGGAATAGAATCCAGTGATTCTTTTGCGCCTGTCACTAACGCCCAACACTCGCGAGTTTGAAGCTCGTCATAGTCATTCAATCCTTGAATCCTACTCGGAATACCACAGACAAGGTTTAGACTTTCCGGATTCTCAAGAATGGCCGCCAATGGATTCTAGCTTATACCACGAAGATTCTGATTAAGGAATCCAAGAGATACACACTCAATCGAAGGTAGAATTGAGGTGGTTGTCAAGCACACGTTCATAGGTGAGAATGATGATGAGTGTCACGGATTATCACATTCATCAAGTTGAAGAACAAGTGATATCATAGAGAAGAAGTGGGCATGAATTGAATAGAAAAATAGTAGTAATTGCATTAATTCATGAGGAACAGCAGAGCTCCACACCTTAATCTATGGTGTGCAGAAACTCCACCGTTGAAAATACATAAGAACAAGGTTCAGGCATGGCCCTGAGGCCAGACCCCAAACATGAAAAGATCTATGAAAGTATATCAAGTGTGTGTAAAGGATGTGAAATACAATAGCAAAAGGTCCTATTTATAGAAAACTAGTAGCCTAGGGTTACAGAAATAGGTAATTAATGCAGAAATCTTCTTCTGGGCCCACTTGGTGTGTGCTTTGGCTGAGCATTGAAACTTTCATGTGTAGAGACTTTTCTTGGAGTTAAGTGCCAGCTTTTGTGCCAGTTTGGGCGTTTAACTCCAGCTTTTGTGCCAGTTTTGGAGTTAAACGCCAAAATTCTTGAGCTGACTTGGAACGCCTGTTTGGGCAATCAAATCTCGAGCAAAGTATAAACTATTATATATTACTGGAAAGCCCAAGATGTCTACTTTCCAACGTAATTGAGAGCGCGCCAATTGGGCTTCTGTAGCTCCAGAAAATTCACTTTGAGTGCAGGGAGGTCAGAATCCAACAGCATCTGCAGTCGTTTTTCAGCCTCTAAATCAGATTTTTGCTCAGGTCCCTCAATTTCAGCCAGAAAATACCTGAAATCACAGAAAAATACACAAACTCATAGTAAAGTCCAGAAAAGTTATTTTTAAATAAAAACTAATAAAAATATAATAAAAACTAATTAAAATATACTAAAAACATACTAAAAATAATGCCAAAAAGCGTATAAATTATCCACTCATCAGTTATTCTCCCCTAAAGACTTGGGGCTCTGTCGAGGAACTTTTGTTATAAAATCCCATTGTTGGATGGGTGATTTTGAATATCTCAAAGAGATTTTTAACTTGCCATGATTATGGAAGTTTTGGAAAGAGGGTGCCGAGAGTGGCATTGTTTTTAAAAGGGGAATTTACCTTGAGTAAAAGTGGCTTATGAGCCTGAGATGATTTGAGAAATGAGATCTTTAAAGCCAAGAATGAAAAGAGTTGAAATTTGATTTCAAAGTGAAATGACTTGAGAAAAGTGATTTATGGCTTAAATGCCGGTTTTATGAATTTGATGATTTTGAATGGTGGAAGTGCTGTTTTTATTATGGGCCGGAATGGCTATGTATGATTATGAATATTGGCTGGTTTTGGATTGAACCGTTAGCCGGAATGGCTGTGTATGATCATCAATATTGGCTGGTTCTGGATTGAACCGTGAGCCGGATGGCTGAGATGGATGTTGATCCATGGCTGAGAATGAATGCATATATGCTGAGATATTGATAATTGTGAATGTTTTCACTTCCACTATCAGAGATGAGGGTTTCCCTAGGAGGAAGCAGTGGCTAGCCACCACGTGCTCCAGGTTGAGACTCGAAGCTCTTTTGACCCTATGTCGTAAGTGTGGCCGGGCACTGTGAAAGCCCCGGATGAGCTCGCCCCTGTAAATATTCACCAGTGAGGGTGATGAATATGGATCATGATTATGATCAAGTTTATGATGAGTATAACTCAAGTTGGGGGTGCGCGACAGAGGGACGGTCCAATGGTTAGCTACAAGGACTTGTCGGGTTGGCTTTATAACCGACAAGTGATATCATCAGCCACTAGGGATAGGCATGCATCATATGCATCTATGTGACATTGTTTGCGTGTGCATATTGTACTTGGTTTACCTATGTGATTACTTGAGATTAACTGCTATTTGTTCTACTTGCTGTAACTGTTTGTTTGTGCTTGAACTTCCTATCTGTGTTTGCAACTGGGACTCTGTTGGATTGTGGTGATTGATTGTTAGTTGGATTGTTTGGGTCTAGGGCCGTGGTTGAATTGAGATGGACCGATGGTTGGTTTCGGTTTTGTGGTTATGGTTTGGAAATGTATGAAAGGCTAATTTGGTTCAGCATAGATAAACCTTTTGAAAGGCTTTTGAATATTGTTTTAAATGAACAGTTTTCTCTTTTAGAAAAGGATTTCAGATTTCTCTTTTATCGTAAACCTTTGTTTTTAAAAAGAGGCATAAGACGGTTATTAATCCCTAGTACGATTTATCTTCATGTATCCTATTACAGTAATTCCCAAAAACCCTCTACTGAGAACCCTTTCGAGGATGATGTTCTCACCCCCCTACATTTTTCCCCTTTCATGAAATGGGCGCAGAAGTTACGAAGAGTTTATTTAGTTGTTGTTGAGATGCCTTGTATTGCTTTAGTATATTTTTGTCCCCTCGCCTTTATCTTTATACTTCTGTAAGAGGGATATGAATTGTATTGGTTAATGCTTGTAATGTTATATATATATATATATATGGATGTACTCTTTATGAGTTTTTTGTAAGTTGTATGGTATCTATGGATGTGAGTTGTCGAATGAAAGTATTTTGGGAGCGGTATTGCAGTTTAAAGTTTTAAACAGGCTCATATTTTAGTATTAAATAGTATAAGTGTCGTCGTAATGTCCGAGCTATCAGAGTCACGCAGCCGGAAGCGTGAGCTTTGGTAGTTAGGGTGTTACATTATGGTATCAGAGCAGTCCTTCCTGTAGAGCCTGAAGAATGGACCAACTAGGCTTCAGTTGCATACTCTGAGCGTTTGTCATGTATTAGGTCTTGTCGAATGACGAGAATTAGAGCTTTATGCACATGACGATCTATTGATTAATGCTGTTAGTCTTGCATTGCATAATTCTTGGTATTAAGTTTGGCCGACTTAATACTAGTGCATTATATATATGAAAGCACTAATGGGTTATCATAGATGATATGCGAGTTTTGGGTAAAGTGAATCGTGGGTTTTAGAAACATTAGAAACTATTTCTCGAGGCTATTCAGTTGTGTGTCTTGAATTCTGTTTAAGTCAACCTGTTCTTTCATATCCTAACTTGAAGTTCTTATTTGCTACCCCTCTTGAAAAGTAATTGGATGTTTCCACACTATTTCTCTATTCATATGCATTATTGTTTGATTTCAATTGCATATGCTTGTTTGGAATCCTTGTTACATTTGTCTTTCTCTGTTTGAGTTCTTCCTGATTCAAATATTCCTTGATATAGCTTTGAACTTGTCTTAATGCGCTGTGCCCTTTTTACTCCGGATTCCGAGTCCATTCTTGAGAAATTATTGATTAAGTTTTTCTCTTGTTTGATAGTGATTACAGCCAATTTTGAGGTTTTATAAAAAATTGCTGTTGATTAGATATCTACTTATCAATATATGAAACTTTGAGCTTTCTTATATAGTTTAACAACTATTTATCTCTAATACCTCGCCTGTACTTTTACTGGTTTATGGAATTGCACTTACTTTAAAAGTAAATTGACTCTCTAGTAATTTTACTATAGTTACAATGCACATCTTCAATTGATTATGTATTTGGAATATTTTTCAAAATTTTGAAAAGAAAGGATTTACCACTTTTGTCTCGGTTGAGTTTCGTTTGATAAGCTTTACTTAACTTATTTTGAATTGAGTTTGATTTAGCATGCTATATGGTTTATGCCATTGTTGTTCTTTTGAAAATGTTGGACTCATGGCTTTCTTCTTACGAACGGACTAAAGTCTTCCTTAAGCCTTCCATCTCCATGAATGTCATGCTTGACCTTGTTTTTAACTGATCTTTTACATCTTGTGAATATTGCCATTGATCTTAGTTTTTCCTTTTTGTGAATCTCATTCTTATATGAGTAAGCTTGATTCGTTTCAAAATAGTGCATCATTTATCCTCTCATTGTCTCTACCAGAGTTTTTAGTCAAAGACTTATCCTTGAGAGATTACTAATGACTGAGTTATCTTTTCTATAACTTTTGTATTCTTTTAGATCAATTGAAAGCTTATTTGATGTTTCATGCCTAGTGGATCTTGTTTGAATTATTTTGGTTTAAGATCCTTTCTTGTAAGGCTTGACTCCTTTTTAGTGCATCTTAAACTTCTTGAATGTTCTTCTGAGATGGTGATTTTAAGAACACTTTTAGAGTCTTATTTTGAACTTTTTAAAGAAGTTTTGAATCCTCTTTGAAGAAGTATTAAACGGAAATTATTTTCCGTTGTTTGATTGAGATTGAAACCATTTTTTAATTTTGACGAAGTTAATTTAAAGTTGGCATGCGCTATTTTAAATGAGGTTTTGGAAAGCTTCCTTGTTTAGTGGAAACCAGTTCGTTTGTAACGCACCACTTGTTTGCTTTACCAATTTATAAGCAGACTTTTACCTCGGATTTTCTTTCTAAATAAAGTTTAACTTTCTCTTTCGTCCTTGCTATAATGTTATAAATGCTTGTTTGAATATGGACTTTGGAAATTTTTGAACAAGCATTTGATTTCTTCCGAGTTTTATGAATTACTTTTGGTTAAGTTGTGCATCTAATTATCTTTCTAAAATATTTGAGGAAATGTTTTAGCTCTTAGCCAAACTTGTGTGCATTTCGTTTTTAAAACTCTACATGATCTACTTCAACATGAAATTGTATTGAAGTAAAGCTACGTTATGCTTTTGTTACTCTCTTGAAGAATTTGTGTTGCTTAACTTTTCTTTTAGACTGCAAAGTGGTTTTTCCGTAAGTTTTCGACTCTTTCATGAACAGTGTATTCAAAAGTATTTTTAATCATGCTCTTGAGATCTGTGAGCTTTGTCTTGGGTTTGAAATATTCTCTTCTGTAAACCTCATGCTTCCTCGACTCAGCTTGAGTTTGTTTCAAAATAATGCGCTGAATTTTCTTCTTATTGGTCCTGTTGGATTTCTTTGATACAAGGGTTATCTTTGAAGTTGTCAATCAATTTATTTCTAGCAAACTTCATTGGTTGAGTATCTTTGTTTACCTAGATTGGATCCCAAATCTATGAGTATTATTCTTGACATATGTCTTTCCTTTCTGAATCTGGTATCCTCCTGAGTAGACTCGAGAATTGTTTAGATATCACGTGCGACTTGTAGACATAGTAACGCGATGCATTAGTTCTTTAAGACGTGATATGGGTATACGGAAGTTGAAGCGGTAGGTGTGCGACGTTATAAGTTGTGGGTGTTTCGTTTCTTGCGAACGGTTTGCAATCGTTAGGCTTATGATCGGATATGGGAATTATAAAGTGCTTGATGGAGTTAGAAAGTTGGAGCTTTGAGGTTGATATGAGATTAGCGTACGGGTGTTGAGCACGTTGTTTTAACCCCATCCTGTTTTATAGCCTTTGATGCTTTGCCCTACTATCACATGATTGACCCATGTTATCTTTTGCATTGAGCCTACCTTATAACGTTTGCTTTGCAATCACACTCCTAGCTTTGCATCAGTATGCATATGACAATCAAAGTATTTGAAAATCATATATATGTTTATATGATGAGATATTTTTCTTCTACCTTAAATGTGTTCAAGGATGAATTGTTATGAAATTTCTTTCGTTTTGTATCAATTTTCGAGGGTGAAAATTTTTATAAGGTAGGTAGAATGTAAGACCCAGATCTTTTGAAAAGTCTTATTACGATCAAGTCTCAAATCATATTGTTATTTATAGCCTTAATTTCGGAAATCATTTTTATTAAAGATAATTAAGGCAAGTTTTGATTTATTGAATTTGAGACGAGTTATGATTTTTATCCAATTTTATGATTATTGGGTTATTTTCTATATTCAGATTATGAATTTGGCAGTTATGAAATAAGAGGGGTTTTACATGATTTGGACTAAGTAATTAATATTTTAAATATTAATACTGCTACTTTTGGAAAATAGATAAATTAATTATATTATTTCTAATTTTTAGATTTGGGCATTTTATAGAAAATAGTTTGTGAAATTGATGAGCAAATAGTACTTTCTATATATAATTAGTGTTGAATTTAATTTGGGTTTTAATTACTATATTGTCCACAATTTTATCGGAAATTACCATAATGCCCTTAACCCTAAGTTTAAAAATGAAACCCTAGCTCCCTCAAACCCAAGCAGCCGCAGCTGCTGCCCCTCTCTACCCTAAACATAAACACTCAGCCATATGAAGAAGGAAGAAAACAGAATTTGAGAGAGAAGAGGCAAAGCAGGGGGGAATCGGAAACACGACCCACACCTATGAAACATTGTTGGCCGAACGGAGGAGAGGGGAGGTGAGGAAGTACAGCGCCGGCGGGCGTCACTGCCGCCGCACCGTCGTGTTGCCATTGTAGGAGTCACGACCCATTGCCACGGGATGGAGGAGAGAACGCGCGCGCAGGGGGAGGAAGGGACCAGCCTCGTCGCGCCGCCTCTGCTGCCCGTGCTACCGTCGTCGTCCAAGCTCGTCACCGCCAGTTGCGTCGTCGCCATCTCTGCCAAGCACCGCCGCAGATGATTGGTCACTGAGAACTACCACCGCTGTTGTCGTCTTCGTGGGGCTTGAGTTGTCGCGGTCGCTCCTCGTCGTGAAGCCCGTCGCGAGCGCCGCTGTCAGCATCGTGCGCCCTGGCGTCGTCAAGGAGCCATTGTGACTGCCTCCCTCTCTGCCGCTGAGGTCTTCCGCCGCTGGGTACAGAGAAGAGCAGTGCGGCGTGAATCAAGGAAAGGAGATGCCTTTCTGCCTCTGCTCCTAGGTCTTGGAATCCGACTAAACGGCGCTGCCGTTGTTGGAGTGATGTTGCTTTGGCCTTGTCTTGGCTCCATCTTGAACCGTGAGAACCGCTACTGCTGGGTAAGCTTTACCCTGTTTCTGGTTCCCTCTTGTTCCATCAATTCGTTTCTACCTAGAAGCATTGTTGCTGACACTAGTTGTATTGAATAAAATGGTTATAGTAAGTAACGTTGTCGCTGCCTTTACTGGAGATAGTTGCTGGCTCTGTCTGGAGATTTCTGTTACAACTAATGCTCATTTTGGGGACTGCTTCATCTGTTGTTGGAACCACTAACGGATCAGGCGGAGTCACAGTGATTCTGGCTGCCAAGGGCGATTCTGTGGCTGTCAGAACCACCGCTGAGGCTTCTGTTCTTTGGTTCAGACGGTATTCTTTAGTTACAGTAAGTACCTTTGTATTGAAACTTCCCCCGTTCATATCCCGTTATGTGTTTTAAGGCTTTCGCAATAATAATGTTTTCTAGGATTAAGTTATCGGAGCCACATGTTGCGCCGTGAGGGTTGTCCTTGCTACTGCGAGAGTGAACAAAGCTGTGATGTAAGCTGCCGATAAATTCGAGTCGATTGAGAGTTCGAGTGACGCGTTTGGGTTATGAATTTGTGTTTTGAGGTAGGGTTGCTTTCCGAAGACTATAGTTTATTATTGGAATTATTACAAATGGGTACTGATGTGAGGATGTGTATTTGGTGATTGTATCAGTCCTATGTATTGTTTAGTTGTTTTGTATGATTATGGGTGTTTGTTTGACTGGACTGTTGTGTGGTTTTGTGAAACGAAATGCTTTCGAAGTTGATTCTTTTAAAGCTTTAAGATCGAGTTTAATTCGTTGGAAATCGATTTGAGTTGAATGGATTTTCTTGAGAACGTAAAAAATAGAATACACTCTTGAATTTAGCCTGGCTTGCTTTAATGATCTGGTTTGATAAATGACTGTTGCTGAACCGTTTCTTTAAAGCTTTAGAAATGAGTTTATTCGGCTGATAACGATTTGATTTTTAAGACGGTTTCTTTGAAATATGGAATTGAGATGACTGTTGGATTTGGCTTGCCTTGAACTGATTTTGGATTTTGGGTTGTTGAAAAGGATTGTGGAATGGTTTTGTTGGGACGCGAACCGGGTGGCAAAGTCCAAGTCTTAGGGGAGATGCTACCGGAATTTCTATAAAATCGGAGTCTTTATTAAAATGTTGTTTGGAAAAATGATGAGTTAAAGACTTCTACTATTTTATTTGAATTATCAAGAAAAGGATGATTCATGCTTTTGAAAAGAATTATTAAAGAGGAAATTGTGATTTAGTCTTGCTTCGTAAGAAAGGCATTGTATCTCTTTTAGCAGAAAGTTATTTAGATGAAACTTATGTTTTAAAGCTATT
The DNA here is from genome assembly GCF_059453495.1 of Arachis ipaensis. Taxonomy (NCBI): domain Eukaryota; kingdom Viridiplantae; phylum Streptophyta; class Magnoliopsida; order Fabales; family Fabaceae; genus Arachis; species Arachis ipaensis. The sequence continues at coordinate 109,502,888 of NC_142442.1, read as the reverse complement.
TTAAATGTGACAAGGGCAATGCCTTTGAATTTGACTTGATGGTTTCAATTAGAGGAGTTTCAATGACTTTGAAAGAACCTGAATGTCTATTGACAAGTTTCATTTTGAAATGTTTTGAGAAAGGTTTTAAGTACTCTTTGAATTCTGAATTCTTGCAAGACTAAGGCAATTTTGAACGGTTGAAACGCTTTAGAATTTATCATGGGGGTTAAAGTTGGTTTTGCCTAAGTAAAGGAAACGGCTTTGAAAGAAGTAAATGATTACGTGACTCGGTTTGGCTTAGATCCTATTTTATTACTCAAATCGGAAAGCCAATGTTTTAATGATTTTAAATGAATTTGGCGAAATGAGTTATGTTATTCTCCCCTAAAGACTTGGGACTCTGCCGAGGAACTTTTGTTATAAAATCCCATTGTTGGATGGGTGATTTTGAATATCTCAAAGAGATTTTTAACTTGCCATGATTATGGAAGTTTTGGAAAGAGGGTGCCGAGAGTGGCATTGTTTTTAAAAGGGGAATTTACCTTGAGTAAAAGTGGCTTATGAGCCTGAGATGATTTGAGAAATGAGATCTTTAAAGCCAAGGCTAAAAAGAGTTGAAATTTGATTTCAAAGTGAAATGACTTGAGAAAAGTGATTTATGGCTTAAATGCCGGTTTTATGAATTTGATGATTTTGAATGGTGAAAGTGATGTTTTTATTATGGGCCGGAATGGCTGTGTATGATTATGAATATTGGCTGGTTCTGGATTGAACCGTGAGCCGGAATGGCTGTGTATGATCATCAATATTGGCTGGTTCTGGATTGAACCGTGAGCCGGATAGCTGAGATGGATCTTAATCCATGGCTGAGAATGAATGCATATATGCTGAGATATTGATAATTGTGAATGTTTGTACTTCCACTATCGGAGATGAGGGTTTCCCTGGGAGGAAGCAGTGGCTAGCCACCACGTGCTTCAGGTTGAGACTCGAAGCTCTTTTGACACTATGTCGTAAGTGTGGCCGAGCACTGTGAAAGCCCCGGATGAGCTCGCCCCCGTAAATATTCACTAGTGAGGGTGATGGATATGGATCATGATTATGATCAAGTTTATGATGAGTATAACTCGAGTTGGGGATGCGCGACAGAGGGACGGTCCAATGGTTAGCTACCAGGACTTGTCGGGTTGGCTTTATAACTGACAGATGATATCATCAGCCACTAGGGATAGGCATGCATCATATGCATCTATGTGACATTGTTTGCGTGTGCATATTGTACTTGGTTTACCTATGTGATTACTTGAGATTAACTGCTTCTTGTTCTACTTGCTGTAACTGTTTGTTTGTGCTTGAACTTCCTATCTGTGTTTGCAACTGGGACTCTGTTGGATTGTGGTGATTGATTATTGGTTGGATTGTTTGGGCCTAGGGCCATGGTTGAATTGAGATGGACCGATGGTTGGTTTCGGTTTTGTGGTTATGGTTCGGAAATGTATGAAAGGCTAATTTGGTTCAGCATAGATAAACCTTTTGAAAGGCTTTTGAATATTGTTTTAAGTGAACAGTTTCCTCTTTTAGAAAAGGATTTTAGATTTCTCTTTTATCGTAAACCTTTGTTTTTGAAAAGAAGCATAAGACGGTTATTAATCACTAGTACGGTTTATCTTCATGTATCCTATTACAGTAATTCCCAAAAACCCTCTACTGAAAACCCTTTCGAGGATGATATTCTCACCCCCCTACATTTTTCCCCTTTTAGGAAATGGGCGCAAAAGTTACGAAGAGTTTATTTAGTTGTTGTTGAGATGCCTTGTATTACTTTAGTATATTTTTGTCCCCTCGCCTTTATCTTTATACTTTTGTAAGAGGGATATGAATTGTATTGGTTAATGCTTGTAATGTTATATATGTATATGTATATATATGGATGTACTCTTTATGAGTTTTTTGTAAGTTGTATGGTATCTATGGATGTGCGTTGTCGAACGAAAGTATTTTGGGAGCGGTATTGCGGTTTAAAGTTTTAAACAGGCTCATATTTTAGTATTAAATAGTATAAGTGTCGTCGTAATGTCCGAGCTATCAGAGTCGCGCAGCCGGAAGCGTGAGCTTTGGTAGTTAGGGTGTTACATCTAGGGCTTGGGATTAAGTGAGTTTTTGTGATTTTGAATGTTTACATTCACTCTAATCCTTGCTTAGTATTGGGTTTTGGCTTCCAAAGCTATTGGAAAAGGTAAGAGATATTAAAACCTTGTGACATTATATTTAATTGGAACCCTAGGTTGATTTGTGGTGATCTATATGTATATAGCTTGATTATTGTGAGTTTGGAGCTTGTTGGTGCTTGTTAGAGTTACATTGGTGGTTGGATTATGGTCGCAAGCTCAATTGGTGCTCAATTTTGAGTTTTGGTATATAGGGAATCGGTCAAGTTATAGTTTCGATTTCTTCTATAGTATATAATATTCATGGACACTTAGGCTAGTGACCCAAAGGATATGTTTGGAATTTATATGTTGTTGATGATTGTTTGGGTTGTTGATGTTGTAAATGTTGATTGAGATAATGGGGTTGGAATGTGATGTATAATGAACTTGTATGAATGTGTATTTTAGTCAATAAAATAGAGTATGAATGAGTTGATGAGGAAGATTGATATTGATAAAATGAGAATTTGTGAATGTGTTGGTGGAAAATTGCTTGATCTGTTGTGTATTGATATTCAAGGTTGAGAATGTTGAAATGTAAAGGAAAGAGTAGTAAAAATGGTGCAATATGTCTTAGAGGGTGGATTTTGATGAGGAATGGGGTTTGGAATGGTGCTAGTTGGTTTTGGTTGGTTTAAGTTGTGAAAATGGGAAATTTGGTAAATTGTGAAGTTTGGTAAAAGTGGGTTTTTAGTGAAATTTGTCTGATCATAACTTTTGCCTCGATTTTTTAAATCTGATGAAACTTATCTAGAATTAAAGATCTTTGAAAATCTTTTTAATCGATATAAAGTTTGTGAAATTTGGAATTTTGTAGAGGAAGTTATGATCATTCAAAGATGGTGTTGAAAATATGAAATTCTGCAAAGTTACAGAATTTCAGGATTTCTGATTTGTGCGTACGCACTGCCTTGTGCGGATGCACGACCCTGGGAAAATCTTATTCCGTGTGGTCACACAGACCTGTGTGCACGTACAGGCATGGAAATGCGTTCTGCTTGCAGCGTTAGCACAGTTTGTGCTCATACACATCAACGAAGAATTACAACATGTGCGTACGCACAACCCTGTGCACACGCACAAGTCGGGAAGGGTCATCTGTTGGGGGCACTAGCACACCCTGTGCATGTGAACAGACCTTATAATTTTTGGTACCTGTGCATACGCACACTTTTAAAATCTTCCTGGGCATCCGCACGCACACCCCTGTGTGTACGCACATGCCTTGTTTCTCAAATTCTTCTTTGTTTTTAACTATTCTACCTTCCCAACAAGGTTGTAAGCTTCTCTAACACCACATTAGGACTCTTGGGCCTAGTTTTAGACATTTAAAATATTGGGAAAGATTTTAGGGGTTTTAGATGATATTAATCGGAAAATTTAGAAAATGGAGGCCTAGGTTTCACGCGTGCTGAGGATGGTTTGACATTATGTGATGAATGGTTAATGTATGAAACGAGAATTGAGGAACTATTGAGTTCGGAACTAAGATGTGAATGTACAGTGGTTGAGATGAGTTGAGGACTCTGAATGAGATGATGGATCCATGTATACTGAAAATGTTTTATGAAAAACCACTGTAGTACTGATTTGTACTAAGATTTGTTGATACGCTATGCACCTGGCAGGGACGGGGTTAGATCTGCCTGTCAAGGTAGCGGCGGCAGTGTAAGGGCGGTGGTTCATCCCGCTTGCATTGAGATGTGAGGTCTATGGCAAGAGTATCCTGCTTGCATCTCTTCGGATCATCAGAGTGTGCATGCACAAAACCCTGGATAGTGATCCGAGCACTATATCTCGAGGGTTCCCAATAATGATTCTGAAGGGCGACATCTCCATGGAGATGTGTCGGGTTGGCAGTTGAACCGACAATGTGCTATCACAGCCAGTAGGGCAGGCATTCATCATATGCATTTTCTATCTGTTTGTATGCTTTGACTACGTGTAATGGCTTGCCTAATTGTATAACATGCCTAATTGCTGTTTGAATTATTTGCCTTACATGCCAATACTTGTGTTTTACTTGCATTGTATATTATCTGTGTTTTAATTGGTGAAGGCCGTAGGACAGCGGTGTTTGGTTAGAATATAAATCCCTTAAGATAGAGTACCCTGTTTATTTATGTTAGGATTTATATTTTTTATGCCATATTGTTTTAGTATGCCTTAAGTTTGAATCTTGTGATGGATATGGAGCTTAGGATTGCCTTTGGCATCCCGGGGTCTTATATCCTACATCACTGGGCACTGTTACCATACTAAGAACCTCTGGTTCTCATACCATATTTCTGTTGTGTTTTTCAGATGCAGGTCGCAACCCACTTCGGTGAGTTGTTTGGTTGGTGACAGAAGCGGAGGATCCTGTTACTCTTGGAGTCTTTTGATTTATTTTTCTTATACATCTCTCACTTTTGTATTTTGTTTTTGGTCTAGAGGCATATATTGAGAGAACAAAACTTGTATAAGCTGATTTTACTATCTAGTTTCTGTTTGTCTGTATATATGACTAGCCGGCTTAAACTCCGCAAGCCGTGGCTAGATTCTTAGGATATTTGATGACTTACATCATTTACCCTTCTTTCTTGCATAAAGAAGACCATAAAAGAGCATAAATCTCATTTGATCAGTACAATTCATGCATTATTTGATGGATATTATGGTACACTACTTTGAGATGAGTTGTGCTGAATTTCAGGTGAAAAAGGCTTCAAAAATGGGAAGAAAGCAACAAAGAAGCTAGGCGTGTGAAACTGGCGTGTCACTTGGAACAAACGCCACAAAAATGCACTGGCATGCACGCCAGGAGCTGGGCGTGGCACGCCAGTACTAAATTCAAGAGGAGAATTCTCAAGCATTCATATGGGTGTGGCACGCTAGTACAAAGTTCCAGAGTACAACAATGGAGGACACAAAAGGGGCGTAGCACGCCATGTTGGGCGTGACACGCCTAACCCATCAGCCACTATGGGCATGCCACTTGAGCCAAGGAGCATGGCATGCCAACTCATCACTCCAGAGGGAACCTTCACTATGGTGTGCCACTTGGTATCGAAGGCGTGGCACGCCAACTCCAAAAGGTCACTTGGGCATGCCACTTGAGGATTCAGGCGTGGCACGCCAAGCTTGAAGAGTCCCCAAAATGTATGGGCGTGCCACTTGAACAGCATGGCGTGGCACGCTAGTACAAAAATCCAGAGAAGGCGCTGAAGGCAATTGAGGACCGGGCGTGCCACTTGAGCGACCAGGCGTGGCACGCCAATGCACAAAAATGACAAAGCAAGGGCAGGGTGTGCCACTTGATGTCGAAGGCGTGGCACACCAACCCAAGAATCTCACTATGGCATACCACTTGAGTACTGAGCGTGGCACGCCAGCTACTGGAACCAAGGCAAGATTATGGGCGTGGCACGCCAGCCTCTAGGCGTGGCACACTGGTATAAGTTTCCAAAGAGGGTGAAGGAGGCCAAATACGTGGGGCGTGCCACTAGGTGTTAAGGCGTGGCATGCCATCCACTATTCCTCACTTGGGCGTGCCACTTGAATCCCAAGTGTGGCATGCCATCCACTATTCCTCACTTGGGCGTGCCACTTGAATCCCAGGCGTGGCATGCCAGTCTCATTCAGAGAGCAAAGAACCATTGGGGCGTGCCACTTGAGTTCGTGGCGTGGCATGCCAAACAGAGGAATCACTTGTTCACAAAGGGGCGTGGCACGCCAGACCCTAGGCGTGCCTCGCTAGTTCAAGTTTCCAGAAGCAAGAGAAGTAAAAAAACCAAAAAAGCTAGGGCGTGCCACTTGAGCTCGAAGGCGTGGCACGCCAAGGTTGTTATGAAGATGAGCGTGCCACTTGATGGACTGGGCGTGGCACGCCAAGCCAGAATTGAGGGAGCACGTGACACGCCACTGGAGCGCCAACCACACGCCAGCTGGGAAGTCACACTTATTGAGTTTCTTTTCCCTCCAAAATGTAATTTTCTTTTTTTTTCACTTTTGTAATTCTTTTATTTTTACTAGGAGTAGTATAAATACCCCCAAGGAGTATTGAGATGGGGGTTAAGCAGTTAGAGATAGCAGTTTTAGATTCACTTTTACACTTCATCATCTTCTTTACTTTGAGTACTTTTCTTTGAGCTATGAGTAACTAAATTCCCTCTCATTAAGAAAGGGAGCTCTGTTGTACTTGATGGATTGATGATAGTGAAATTCTTCTTCTCTTCATCTTCTCTTTGATTTGCTAGAAGGAATTTCGTTCTTCATGGTTAGTGTTCAATTATCTTGGGAAAGAGATTGAATGCAAAATGGGTTTCATGGAAACCTTGGGAAAGGAAACATGAAACCATGCTTGAAATCCCTTCTCACAATTGAGTAGGATCTGGGTTTTGGTGTTTGGATATGGTGACATATAATCCTCCCTCTACTTGGACCTATGATAATGTGTAGTATAATCAGGGACCAAGCATATCTCTCTTCATGAACAATTAGACCAAGGAATTGGCTATTGATCAAGATCTAAGAGATTGAGTCACCAAGGGATTGTGGCTCAATCAATCATGATTGCCAAGAGATCAATGAGTTGCATGATTGAAGAGGATATAAGCTGAAGTTGATCCAAAGACACAACATCTCCTAATCTCAATGAATTTCCCCATTCTTATCTACCACTTTCTTTATAGCTTATTTTTACATTCTGCAATTCCCCATTCCCATTTACATTCAAGTCATTTATGATTCTGTACTTTACATTCTGTTATTTCCATTTCTGTACTTTATTGCTTTCCTTTACATTTTAGTCATTTATATTTCTACCATTTATAATTCTGCAAATCACAATCTATCTGTTTCACTTGACTAATTCATCAATTGATTAAAATTGCTCAAATTTGCCAATCTCTGTGGATACGATCCCACTCCACTGTGGGTTATTACTTGACGATAATTTTGGTGCGCTTGCCAAAAGAACTAATTAACCAATTTTTTAAATGGGGGTGTGAATTGGATTCATCAAGTTTTATGGCGCCGTTGCCGGGGATTGGCTTAAATTTGACAGTGATTAAATTGATTGGAGAGCTAGATTAAGCAATTTAATTCCCTTGTTATTTTACTTTATTCTAATTCTTTTAGCATTTTTTTATTTTTCTTTTATCTTTGCTTTGAGTTCTATTTCTTTTTCTTTGATTATTTTAGTTACCCATCGTCCATATTTTCACTCTTCTAACTGTTCGATTAATTGCATCAACAACGCTAACCACTAAATTTTTCATACTTCACGTGTTCTCTGCTGGTTATTTGCCAAGTGTATGACAGGTAGAAGAGGAGAGACTTCATCTCCCTTCGATAGTGAAATTGAGAGGACCTTCCTTAGATTAAGGAGGGAAGCAAGAGGCAAAGGCATAGTTGGAGAGGAACTAGTGGAGGAAGATCCGTAAATCACCATGGAAGAAGAAGCACATAACCATGTTGAAGAGGAAGCTGGCAATCATGCTAGGCAAGAAAGGAGAGTCTTAGGCTCCTACATCAACCCAAATTCAGGAAATTATGCCAGCAGCATCCTAAAGCCAACAATTCATGCTAATAATTTTGAGCTGAACCCTCAGCTCATCACACTTGTCCAGAATAATTGTTCATATGGAGGAACTGCTCAAGAAGAACCTAATTAACATCTCAGCACATTCCTGAGGATATGTGATACTGTAAGGTCCAATGGGGTACACCCTGACATCTACAAGCTACTCTTGTTTCCTTTCTCACTCCGAGATAAGGCAGCAAAGTGGCTAGAATCATTTCCCAAGGAGAGCCTAACTACATGGGAGGAGGTCGTGAACAGATTCCTTGCAAGATTTTACCCTCCACAAAGAATCAACAGGCTGAGAGCTGAGGTGCAAACCTTCAGACAATAAGATGGAGAAACACTCTATGAGGCCTGGGAGAGATTCAAAGATCTAACAAGAAGGTGCCCACCAAAAATGTTCAATGAGTGGGTACAACTACATATCTTCTATGAAGGGCTATCCTATGAATCAAAGAAGGCTGTGGATAATTCTTCAGGAGGCTCACTCAACAAGAAGAAAACCATTGAAGAAGCCATAGATGTCATCGAGACTGTAGCTGAAAATGAGTATTTTTATGCTTCAGAAAGGACTCAGAAGAAAAGAGTACTAGAACTCAACTCTGTAGATGCTTTGTTAGCTCAAAACAAGGCAATTGCAGCACAAATAGCAGCCTTAACCAAGAGGATGGAGGCTAATCAAGCCTCAGTCATTCAAGACCAAACTCCTCAACAAGAAGGGAACGCATCAAAACCTGAAGGTGACTGGGAACAAGCTAATTATGTGAACAATTCATCCAGGCCACCATATGATCCAAACTCTAAGACATACAACCCAGGTTGGAAGAACCACCCAAATTTTGGTTGGGAAAACCAGCAGGGCCACAACTAGGACCACAACAAACCTTATCCATCAAATCAACACTCCACTCACAACCTCAACCATCAAACAGGAAACCATAGACCCTACCATAACTCACAAAACACATTATACCATAGCCACCAACCAATACACAACAACCTCCATCAAGACACACCACCCTTAACTATGCAACCATGTGAAATCAAGAGCAATTTTGAGAGGATGGAAGCTGCAATAGCATAATTGTCATCACAGATTATAGGAGCAGTCTCCACCCTTATGGAGAGACAAGCCCATACTGAAAGAAGGATAGATGCCAATCAAGAAGAATACAGGTCAAATCCGAAAAATCAAGGCGCAACAATCTCAAAGTTGGAAGCACAAGTGGGGATCCTATCCAAACAAATCCTACTGCCTACACACATATTTTCCAGTGATACCATGGCCAACCCAAGAGGGGAATGCAAGGACATTACACTAAGAAGTGGAAAAGTTGTGGAGGAAGGAACCCCAAGCAAAGACAACCACGAAGAATAAGTTACAGACAAGCATGGGAACAGGAATGAAGAAGAGACCCCTACTCCACCTTCACCAAAACCAGTCCTGAAGCCCTATATGCCAAGGGCACCATACCCATAAAAGCTTGGAAAAGATAGGAAGGATAGCCAATTCTATAAGTTCCTAGAGATCTTCAAGAAGCTCCAAATCAACATACCATTTACTGAGGCATTGAAACAAATGCCACTCTATGCCAAATTCTTGAAAGAGCTTATAACAAGAAAAAGGAAATGGGAAGCACAGGAGACCATAGTACTAACTGGGGAATGCAGCGCCATCATACGAAAGAAGCTACCTCAGAAGATGAAAGACCCAGGGAGCTTCCATATCCCCTGCATCATAGGGGACATCACTATTGAGAAAGCTTTGTGTGACTTGGGAGCTAGTATAAATCTCATGTCCTTAACCATGATGAGAAGGATGAAGATTGAGGAAGCCAAGCCAATAAGAATGGCACTCCAATTAGCCGACAGAACATTTAAGTTTCCACATGGGGTGGTGGAAGACTTGTTAGTAAAAGTGGGGGAATTCATTTTCCCAGCTGATTTTGTTGTGCTGGACATGGAAGAAGAGGCCAACACATCAATCATCCTAGGGAGGCCATTCCTAGCTACTGCTGGAGCCATCATTGATGTGCAAAAAGGGGAACTAGTCTTGAGATTGCATAAAGAGAAGATGGTCTTCAACATCTTTAAGGCAATGAGTTACCCCAAAGAATCCATAGCAGAATGCATGATGGTAGACAACATAGAACAGATAGTTCAAGGAGTCTTGGAAGAAGAACAATATGAAGGAACTATTGAGCTGGAACAAGCATCAAATGGAGAACTACCATAAGGAACCATGAAGAATCCAACCATACCATCCACCACAGCTAACAAAGAAGCAGAGGTACCAAAATTAGAATTAAAAACCTTACCACCCATCTTGAAATATGCATATTTGGGTGCCAACAACACTCACCCAGTAATCATAAATTCTAGTCTGAGTGAGGAGCAAGAAGAAGATCTTATCCAAGTGCTGAGACAACACAAGGATGCCATAGGATGGACACTTGCAGATTTAAAGGGGATCAGTCCTTCAATGTGCATGCATAAAATCCTACTAGAAGAAGATGCCAAACCTTCAAGGCAATAACAAAGGAGGCTGAACCCAACCATGAATGAAGTGGTTCAAAAAAAAGTGTTGAAATTGTGGCAAGCAGGGGTGATCTACCCCATCTCAGACAGTCCTTGGGTAAGCCCGGTGCAAGTAGTCCCAAAGAAGGGAGGGATCACTGTTGTGTCAAATGAGAAGAATGAACTGATACCCACAAGGACAGTGACCGGATGGCGTATGTGCATTGACTACCAGAAACTCAATGAAGCCACCCGGAAAGACCATTTTCCCTTACCCTTCATGGACCAGATGCTTGAAAGATTGGCAGGACATGAGTATTATTGCTTCCTGGATGGGTATTCGGTCTACAATTAAACTATTGTAAACCCCAAGGATCAGGAAAAAACTTTATTTACTTGTCCATATGGTGTTTTCGCTTATAGGAGAATGCCCTTTGGATTGTGCAATGCACCTGCAACATTCCAAAAGTGCATGCTCTCCATTTTTTCGGACATGGTTGAGAAGTTCATAGAAGTATTCATGGATGACTTTTCTGTGTTTGGAAAATCATTCTGATTGCCTATGCCATCTTGCTCTTCTTCTAAAAAGGTGCCAAGAAACCAACCTGGTTTTGAACTGGGAGAAGTGTCACTTTATGGTAACTGAAGGGGTGGTTCTTGGTCACAAGATTTTAACAAATGGCATAGAAGTAGACAAGGCAAAGGTGGAAGTAATTGAGAAATTACCTCCACCATGCAATGTCAAGGCAATCAGGAGTTTTTTGGGACATGCTGGGTTCTATAGGAGGTTTATCAAAGATTTTTCAAAGATTGCAAAACCCCTTAGCAACCTACTTGTCTCAAATACTCCCTTTATTTTTGATAAAGAGTGTATGGTAGCCTTTGTTGAGCTTAAGAAGAGACTCTCCTCTGCACCTATTATAGCACCACCAAGCTGGGATCTTCCCTTTGAATTAATGTATGATGCATCTGATTTTGCTGTTGGTGTTGTTCTAGGACAGAGAAAAGACAAGCTAGTACATGTTATTTACTATACTAGCAAGGTCCTTAATGAGAATCAAAAGAACTACACCACCACGGAGAAAGAACTTTTAGCCATAGTCTTTGCTTTTGATAAGTTTAGATCATATCTTATTGGCTCTAAAGTAATTGTATTCACTGATCATGCAGCACTCAAATACTTGCTTACCAAACAAGAATCTAAGCCAAAATTAATAAGATGGATTCTTCTGCTCCAAGAATTTGACATTGAAATTAAAGATAGGAGCGGAGCAGAGAACAAAGTAGCTGACCATCTCTCAAGGATTCCACATGAAGAAGAAGAGACATACCAAGTTGCAGTAAATAAAAGCTTCCCTGATGAGCAATTGATGATGATTCGAGTAGCCCCTTGGTTTGCAGACATAGCTAACTTCAAGGCCATTGGGGAATTGCCAACTAACATCAACAAACACATGAGAAGAAAGCTAGTCAAGGATGCTAAATAGTACATCTGGGATGACCCCTATTTGTTCAAAAGGTGTGCTGATGAGATCTTGAGAAGGTGTATATCCCATGAAGAAGGTTAGGAAGTGTTGTGGTAGTGCCATGGATCCGCATATGGAGGCCACTTCAGTGGAGAAAGAACAGCAGCAAAAGTGCTTCAATCCGGATTTTACTGGCCAACAATGTTCAAGGATGCCAAGGAATTGGTGTCAAGATGTGATGAGTGCCAAAGAGCTGGTAATCTAACCAAGAGAAATGAGATGTCATAGCAATTCATATTAGAGCTAGAACTATTTGATGTATGGGGGATTAATTTTATGGGACCCTTCCCAACCTCCTACTCAAATAGTTACATATTGGTGGCTGTGGATTATGTCTAAAGATGGGTAGAAGCCATAGCCACTGCAACAAATGACAACAAAGTTGTGATAAGCTTCTTGAGAAGGAACATTTTCAGCAGTTTTGGAGTTCCTAGAGCTCTGGTCGGTGATGGAGGGACACACTTCTGCAACAAACAACTTGAGACACTCTTTCTCAAGTTTAGAGTCAAGCACAAGGTGGCAACTCCATATCACCCACAGACCAACGGGCAAGCTGAAATTTCCAACAGAGAGCTAAAACAAATCCTTGAAAAAACTATTGGAAGCTCAAGAAAGGATTGGTCTAACAAGCTGGATGATGTATTATGGCAAGGCTTGTCACTTACCAGTTAAACTTGAGCATAGAGCTTTTTGGGCTCTAAAAATGCTAAACTATGATGAGCAAGCTGCTGGAGAAAGAAGATTGATACAACTCAATGAGCTGGAGGAATTTAGAAATCAAGCATATGAGAATGCAAAAATCTACAAAAAAAAAAAATAAAAAGGTGGCACGATCAAAAGATAGCAAGAAGAGAGTTCACTAAAGGATAAAAAGTGCTGCTGTACAACTCACGACTCAAGTTCTTCCATGGGAAACTTATTTCTCGATGGTCAGGACCATTCACCATACTCAAGGTGTTTCCCTATGGTCATGTAGAGCTCATGGAGGACAAGACTCAGAGAACTTTTACTGTCAATGGCCATAGACTCAAACACTACTTGGGAGGCTCCTTAGAGGAGCAGAGAGTGAGCTACAAGCTCAATTAAAGATGGAAGAGTGTCAAGCTAGTGACAATAAAGAAGCGCTAGTTGGGAGGCACCCCAACACTTTATCCTTTTTCATTTATTGTTTTTCTTAGAAGTAGTTTAAAATCTATTGCTCTAGATAGTTTAAGTTTCAGTCTCACATTTGTGTTACATTACCAATTAGAATTAGGTTGCAATAGTAGGTTAGGAAGTTTGATACTAGCTTTGGTAGTAGATTACTCTTACATTCTTTTGATTTTGGGATTGCAACTTGATGAATGCATTACTAATGATGAGTAAATGGGCTGACAACTAGCTAAAATGCTAAGTTTGGTGTGGCCACTCACCCACTTAATCTAGGCTTACAACTATTTTAATAGCTTAATTTTGAAGAGTAAGCCTAGAGATTAAGTTTGGTGTGGCCATCACCAAGGATCACCTAGCAAGCCCTAGTTTACCCAATTTGAAAGCACTTAATGTTTTGGGCAAGAGCATGAACGTGGTTTAATGTGTTCAGAGGAGGTTGGAATCAAAAGAAAATGAAAAGATTGGAGTTATTTCATCCTTATGAACACATTAAATACACAATGATGGAACCAATTTATTAAGATGCTAAAGGATTAAGTTTGGTGTCCTAAGGGACACCTATCAGTTGCAATCCGAATTACTCATGATAAGAAGGAAAAGTGAAGGATTCTTTTGTCATTACTAATGGGTTTCAGTTTCAATTTCAGGAGAAAAGATGGGACCCACATGGTGAATAACTCACAAAACCAGGAAGTCAAAGTGTACTTACACTTTGGAGCTCAACACATGCAGAAGGTATCAAGCAACAGAGTGCATCAAAGTTCTAGTCCAAGTCATGGGTAATGCAGCATACAATTTGTCACTAAATTCATGCAAAATCCTCATGAAATAATGTAAAATGCACAATGTATGCTTGAATCAAGGTGTAGGTGAATATCTACCCAAAACTAGCTTATTTCCTAAAGAAATGCATGAAACTACCCTAAAAACAATAAAGAAAAGGTCAGTGAAACTGGCCAAGATGTCCTGGCATCACAACACCAAACTTAAAGCTTGCTTGTCCCTAAGCAAGTACTGGAACAAGAGAATGATGAATGGAATATCCAGAGGAATGAGTCATTCTTGTGGAAGTCATGTTACTGATTTTATGGTGGTTTCATACATAGCAACTTAGGTTCATTCCAGTACTGGCTTTCAGACTTTTATCATGTCCCTAAACACTTACTTTGTTTATATCCCATGAGACTTTTATCCATTGATCCTTTTATTGTTATTTCAAGTGTTATTTGTGTTATTTAGGCTAAGTGCTCTGAAGGGGGCAACTTTTAAAGATAAGCTTTCAACCAACACTCCCGAACCAGTTGGTTCAAGGAGCTAGGTGTTGAAGCACTCCTAAGGACTTACTCCCTCAAGTCTCTCCCTCATACATACACACCACAGGCATATGGTTCATTTATTTTCCTTCTTGAGACCTTGGTGTCCAGCACCTCTTTGGGTTACTAAATGCTCTGTAGTGAGGGTTACTCTTGATGGTGGACTTTCAGCTGATAATTCCGGGTTAGTTAACCCAAGTTACCAAGTGATAAAGCACCCCTAAGAGCTTATTCATCCAAGTAGATCCCTCACACAGGAGCACCACAGACACATATTTTAAGATCAAAACCATTAGTGCCTAGCCTTATTGCTTACTCTTTTTCTTTTGTTTTTCCACTTTCATTATTCTTTTCTCTTTCTCTTATTAGGATCTTGTCATATACTTAGTCTCATGAGTATATCCAAAGTCAAGTATTCAGGATAGATAGTTGTCCTCCTAGCCTTGTGGTTGAACCAACTTAGCTAACTTATGACTACCCCAAAGATTCATGAATGCACTTCCACATTATGAACTCTACTCTGGTCTTTTAAAAACATAAACATTCTCTTCTTCATTTGATTTAAAGGGACAAGCTTACAAGAAAGTTAAGGAGGATGCAGTGACATAAAGACTAGCACACATAGACCTATTTAGAACTTAAAAGACAGAATTTAAAAAGGGTTCAACTACGAGTAACTACAAATCAAAAGTGCATTCGGACTTCCAACTTTCAACAATTCTGAGTACAATGGAATTAAGTAACAATACAACATTTGGGTGATGATTTCTGGTTGCCCTTTCTCTTTGTCATCATCCTAGTTTTTGCTGCCTAGCTTCTTTGGGTGGAGGTGCAC
Organism: Arachis ipaensis; assembly: GCF_059453495.1. Lineage (NCBI taxonomy): Eukaryota > Viridiplantae > Streptophyta > Magnoliopsida > Fabales > Fabaceae > Arachis > Arachis ipaensis. Next base: position 109,487,787 of record NC_142442.1, on the reverse strand, counting down.
CATTTCCTCATAAGGTTCCTGCAAGGTTACTGGAAGTTGCTTGTTCCCAAATCACTTGAGACATAGTTAGCTTGCATGTATGCTGGTGCTTTTTTGAACTCAATTTGGTGTGTGAACACCAAACTTAGTTTCTTGCCCAGTCCAAACATTGCACATATGCAGAGAACCCCATATCTTGTTGTCAACAAAGCAATAATAACCTATAGTCTAACTACATCTAAGTGGTTTCTCTTGATTGGATGGAACTAGCAATGTTCTTCTGGAGTGGAGTGTAATTCTAACCAATGTCCTTTGGTGGAACACCAAACTTAGAATTACACCATCACTCTTGGATTGTTCTGGTGTGGAACACCAAACTTAGCTCCTTACAATACAGGGGAAACGACTTGTGATTTTTTATTGAAATAAAGATGAAAGTGAAACTACCTGAGGTTGGGTTGCCTTCCAACAGAGCGCTCTTTTATCGTCGCTAGCTCGACGAGTCCTTAATTACTTGAGATGGTACTTTACTCTGGGGTTTTCCCCCATGTTGCCCAGATAATGCTTGAGTCTTTGTCCATTCACTGTAAAAGTCCTCTCTGAACCTTCATCCGTGATTTCGATGTGGCCATATGGTGATACTTTCGTAACCATGAAAGGTCCGGACCACCTTGACTTGAGTTTTCCTGGGAACAGCCTTAATTTAGAATTGTAAAGGAGTACTCGCTGCCCCTTTTCGAAACTCCTGGGCGCAAGATGCATCTCATGTTTTCTCTTTGCCTTTTCTTTGTACATCTCAGTGTTTTCATAGGCTTGTGACCTGAATTCCTCCATCTCTTGCATCTGCAAGATCCTTTTTGCACCAGCAGCAATGCTGTCAAAATTTAGTATCTTGATAGCCCAGAGAGCTTTGTGTTCCAGCTCCAGTGGTAAATGACAAGCCTTCCCATAGACCAGTTGATATGGAGACATTCCAAGTGGAGTTTTGAATACTATTCTGTATGCCCAAAGAGCATCATCCATCTTCTTCGACCAATCCTTTCTAGATGCACCCACAGTCTTTTCCAGGATCCTCTTCAGCTCTCTGTTGGATATCTCAGTTTGCCCACTCGTTTGAGGGTGGTAAGGTGTGGCTACTTTGTGTTTTACCCCATATCGTAGGAGGACAGCTTCTAGTGGTTTGTTACAAAAGTGGCTCCCTCCATCACTGATGAGGGCTCTTGGGACACCAAACCGGCTAAAGATATTCTTCCTGAGGAAGTTCATGACTACCTTGTTATCATCAGTTGGGGTTGCAATAGCCTCTACCCACTTGGAAACATAATCCACTGCTACCAGGATGTACTTGTTTGCATATGAGGTTGGGAATGGTCCCATGAAATCTATTCCCCATACATCAAATAGTTCCAGTTCCAAGATAAAATTTTGTGGCATGGCGTTTCTTTTGGGCAGGTTTCCAGATCTTTGGCATTCATTGCAGCTTTTTACTAGTTCTTTGGCATCCTTGAAAAGGGTGGGCCAAAAGAATCCGCTTTGTAACACCTTTGCTGCAGTTCTGTCCCCTCCAAAGTGCCCGCCATAACATGAACCGTGGCAATTCCACAAGACTTCTCTTCCTTCCTCTTCCGAAACACATCTTCTAAGGATTCCATCTGAACATTTCTTGAAGAGATATGGCTCATCCCAGACAAAGTATTTTGCATCATTCATGAGCTTCCTTTTTTGATGTTTATTGATCCCTGGGGGTAATGCCCCAGTTGCCTTGAAATTTGCAATATCTGCGAACCATGGTGCTTTGTGAACTGTCATCAACTGCTCATCAGGGAAGAGCTCGTTCACATTTGTATCATTTTCTCCACATTGATCATGAGGGATTCTGGATAGGTGATCTGCCACCTTGTTCTCTACTCCTTTCTTGTCTCTGATTTCAATATCAAATTCCTGCAACAGTAAGATCCAGCTTATTAGTCTTGGCTTTGATTCTTGCTTGGCAAACAAATATTTAAGTGCTGTGTGATCTGTAAAAACAATCACTTTAGCACCAATGAGGTATGATCTAAATTTGTCAAATGCAAAAACTATTGCTAGCAACTCCTTTTCAGTAGTGGTATAATTTCTTTGAGTTTCATTAAGGACCTTACTAGCATAGTATATCACACGAACTAGGTTATCTTTCCTTTGTCCTAACACTGTCCCAACTGCAAAATCAGATGCATCACACATCAATTCAAATGGTAGGTTCCAATCAGGTGGGGAAATGATAGGAGCAGAGGATAACCTCATTTTCAAATGTGCAAATGCTAGCATGCATGTTTCATCAAAGATAAATGGTGTATCAGATACAAGGAGATTGCTTAAGGGCTTGGCTATCTTTGAAAAATCTTTAATGAACCTTCTGTAGAAACCAGCATGCCCTAAAAAACTACTTATTGCCTTGACATCACTGGGTGGGGGTAGTTTTTCAATAAGTTCTACTTTAGCTCTATCAACCTCAATGCCTTGGTGAGAGACCTTGTGACTAAGGACTATTCCTCCTGTCACCATGAAGTGGCATTTTTCCCAGTTCAAGACCAAATTGGTCTCTTGGCATCTTTTCAATACCAAGGCGAGGTGATGTAGGCAACTAGGAAAGGAATCTCCGAATACCGAGAAATCATCCATAAAAACTTCAATGAATTTTTCTATCATATCTGAAAAGATAGAAAGCATGCAGCGTTGGAAAGTTGCAGGTGCATTACATAGCCCAAATGGCATGCGCCTATAGGAAAACACTCCATACGGACAAGTAAATGAGGTTTTCTCTTGGTCTCTGGGATCAACCACTATTTGGTTATATCCTGAATAACCGTCGAGAAAACAATAATATGCGTGCCCTGCAAGTCTTTCCAACATCTGATCCATGAATGGAAGGGGAAAATAGTCTTTTCGTGTAGCCTCATTGAGTTTTCTGTAGTCTATGCACATCCGCCATCCTGTGACGGTCCTTGTAGGTATGAGCTCGTTCTTCTCATTGGTAACCACAGTGATTCCTCCCTTCTTGGGCACAACATGTATGGGGCTAACCCAAGGGCTGTCCGAAATTGGGTATATGACCCCTACTTGCCAAAGCTTCATAACCTCTTTCTGTACCACTTCCTTCATGATTGGGTTCAGCCTTCTCTGGGATTGAATGGATGGCTTAGCATTATCTTCCAACAGTATTTTATGCATGCATATGGCTGAACTGATTCCCTTCAAGTCAGCAAGGGTCCATCCAATGGCATCCTTATGCTCCCGCAGCACCTTGAGTAGCTCGTCCTCTTGATCTTGACTGAGGGATGAATTTATGATCACTAGATAGTTTTCATTTTCTCCTAGATATGCATATTTGAGAGTGGGTGGCAGTTCTTTGAGTTCAAGTTTGGGTGCTTCTGATGTTTGGTTCCCTTCCTTTGGTGCATCTGGTATATGTATTTCTGCTGTGGTCACCTCTTCACTTGATTCAGATTCTTCCTCCACCAATCTCTCGTCCTCTTCAGGTTCTTCTTCTTCAAAATTCTCCTGCACTTCATCCTCAAGTGCATCTAACCTCATGCATTCCCCCAATTGTTCTGGTGGGTAACTCATGGCCTTGAACACATTGAATGTCATCTTTTCATTGTGTAATCTCAGGGTGAGGTCACCCTTCTGAACATCAATGACAGCTCCAGCAGTGGCCAAGAATGGCCTTTCCAAGATGATGGAGGTCTTGGCGTCCTCCTGCATGTCCAACACCACAAAATCTGCTGGAAATATGAAATCTCCCACTTTTACTAGCAAATCCTCTACTATCCCGTGAGGGAATTTGAACGATCGGTCTGCCAGTTGTAGGGCCATTTTTGTTGGTTTAGCCTCCTCAATTTTCATCTTTCTCATCATAGCTACTGACATCAAATTGATGCTGGCCCCTAAGTCACAAAGAGCCTTCTCTACTGTGATTTCTCCTATAATACAAGGGATCTGAAAACTCCCAGGATCCTTCAGTTTCTGAGGTAGTTTATGCTGAATGATAGCACTGCACTCTTCAGTTAGTATCACAGTCTCATTGTTCTTCCAGCTTCTCTTCTTAGTCATTAGCTCCTTCAAAAACTTGGCATAGAGTGGCATTTGTTCTATGGCTTCAGCAAAAGGTATGTTAATTTGTAGCTTCTTGAAGATTTCCAAAAATCTCAAGAACTGGTTGTCATCTTCCCTTTTCTTCAATAGCTGGGGATATGGAGCTCTTGAGATGTTCAGTTGTGGTATCCCTTTTTCTTTCTGCAGACTTGGCGTGGGAGGTTGAACTCCATCTTACTCTTCTCCCTTTTCATTTGAGCCTTCTTCTTGTGGTTTTTGGGGACGTTCCTTCAGTTCCTTCCCATTCCTAAGTGTGATAGCTTGACACTCTTCCCTTTTGCTTGAATGGGCATCATAGCAAAAGTTGTGGTTAGGAAGCTACTTAAACAGATAGCTGATTTGTGTCTCCAGTTTCTTGATGGCAGCATTTTGATTCTGCATGTTTGACTGCACTTCCTCTCTGAATGCTTTACTGTTTCGAATGTCTTTGCATACTCCTTCAATTAAGGTTTCGATCTTAGAGAGCTTGTCATCAATTGATGGGTGATTCGGAGCAGATGTGCTGTTTTGGTTTTGATAGGCGTGTGGAGAAGTGTTGTTGTTGGAGTTGTAACGTCTCTGGTCTTGGTTTTGATCTTGCTCACTCCCCCACCCAAAGTTTGGGTGGTTTCTCCATCCAGGGTTGTAGGTCTTGGACTATGGATCATAGTTTTTCCTTGGTGAATTCCCAATGTAGTTGGCTTGCTTCTGACTCCCCTCTGCTTCTTCATTCACTCCTTCTTGGGTTGTTGATGAAGTGGAGATTACTGCTACTTGGTTCATCTCTATCTTCTTGGTGAGGTCAGCCAGCTGCTGGGTAATGAGCTTGTTTTAGGCCAACAGAGCATCTACATTGTTTAGCTCCATTACTCCTCTTGTGTTCCCCCTTTCGGAAGCATAGAAGAAGTCATTCTCTGCTACTGTTTCAATAACATCTATGGCTTCCTCAATAGTCTTCTTCTTGTTCAAAGATCCTCCGGATGAATGGTCTACGGCCTTCTTTGACTCATAAGAGAGTCCTTCATAGAAAATGTGCAGCTGCACCCATTCGTTGAACATGTCAGGTGGACACCTCCTTGTTAAGTCCTTGAACCTCTCCCATGCTTCATATAGAGTCTCACCATCTTGTTGCCTGAAAGTTTGGACCTCAGCTCTCAGCCTATTGATTCGTTGAGGAGGGTAAAATCTTGCTAAGAATTTGTTCACCACGTCTTCCCAAGTTGTCAAGCTTTCCCTTGGGAAAGATTCCAGCCACTTGGCTGCTTTGTCCCTAAGTGAGAATGGAAATAGGAGTAGTCTATAGGCGTCAGGGTGAATACCATTAGACTTCACTGTGTCACATATTCTCAGGAAGGTGGTCAAATGTTGATTGGGGTCTTCTTGAACACCTCCTCCAAACGAACAGTTGTTCTGAACAAGGGTGATAAGTTGTGGTTTAAGTTTAAAGTTGTTGGCATGGATTGTTGGCTTTTGGATGCTACTTCCACAATTGCCTAGGTTTGGATTGATGTAAGAGCCCAAAACTCTTCTATCCTCCCCAACATGATTTGCTCTACCTCCTCCCCCATGGTTGTGATCCTCTTCTTCATGATGGTTTTCCATGTTGTCTTCCATGTTTGTTTCAAAGAATTCCTCTTCTTTGTCAGCACCAACCACTTTTTTTCCTCTTGCCTCCCTCCTTAATCTAAGGAAGGTCCTCTCAGGTTCAGAATCGAAGAAAGTTGAAGCCCCCCTTCTTCTCCCTGTCATACAACCATCAAGTGCAAGCAAGAAAAGATAGGTGCAGAAAGTATTTATGTCAGAATTACTGTTAGTTGTGGGTGATGCAATATATCAAACAGTTAGTGGGTTAGCAAACAGAATTGAAAATAACAAAGAAAAACAAAAGAGTAGAGGGGGAAGGGAAGGAGTTTAACTAAAACAAAAAGTAAATCACTCAAACAGAAAATGAAATTCACAAAAATAAAAATGCTCAATCTAGTGATCTTTCAATTTAATCATTGTTGATGCACAATCAATCCCCGGCAACGCTGCCATAAACTTGATGCGCAAAAAACTTGTCTCTCAACAAATCTCCCTTTGGCAAGTGTACCGAATTTGTCGTCAAGTAAAAACTCACAATAGAGTGAGGTCGAATCCCACAGGGATTGATTGATCAAGCAACTTTAATTAGAAGAATGTTCTAGTTGAGCGAATCCAGAATTTGAGTTGAGAGTTGCAGAATTAAAGGACTGGAAGTAAATGACTGAAAATAAATTGCAGAATTTTAAATGGGAATGGGGGATTTGCTCATAAAAGTAAATGGCAGAAATTAAAGAGAATGGGTAAGATCAGAGATGGGGAGTTCATTGGGCTTAGGAGATGTTTCAATTCTCTGGATCAAGTTCATTTTCATCTCTTCCTCAATCAATGCACTCATTGATCTCCTTGGCAATCTTAAGTGATTGAATTACAATTTCTTGCAATTCAATCTCTCAAATCTTGATCAATAGCCAATTCCTTGGTCAATTGCTCATGAGAAGAGATGAAATATGGTCACTGATTATACCACATGCATTTCTCAAATCAAGTATTGAGAGGGTTATAGTCACATACCCATCCAAACCCAATTTGGTCCAGCATGAGAAAGCAATTCTAGCTTGATCTCTTCATTCCTCTTTCAAGGTTCAAAAGAGATCCAAGTTTGAATAGCTTCTCTTCCAAGATAACTACTCAATTGGATGAAGATCGAAAGCTTTCAAGTAAAATCAAGAGAAAAGATAGAAGAAGAATAATGAAAATTAGTATTGATCCATCAAATTACAACAGAGCTCCCTAACCCAATGAAAGGGGTTTAATTGTTCAGAGCTCTAGAAAATGAAAATAAAGATGGAGAATACATCATAGAACTAGAAATTGGAAAGAAAGTAAAATACAGAGAGTAATTCCCTTTTTCCAACTTCCAGAACTCCTTTAACAATTCAAAGCTACTCCTATATATACTACTCTTCTCAGCTTCTAGTTTGCTCTTCAAGTCTTGGGCCTTTGGATCTTGAGTTTGAAGCAGTTTTTTTCTTCATTTGGGCTTGGCTTTACTTGCAGAGAGAAAGTGCTAAGTGGGCAGAGACTTTAGCTCAGGGCGTTAGGGGTGTTAACATTTAGTGAAAGTATAAGTTCGAGAACGTTAGTGACACTTAACATTTTCACTAACGTTCCAATGTACCCCTTTGCTTCACGTTAGAGCCCATGTTAACTAGGTTAACGTGGCTTCTAACGTGGCCTTGCCAACCTTCGAGAGTGTGAGTGACACTCAAAATTGTCACTAACATTCCAGTGTGCCCCTTTTTTGCTTCACGTTAAAGCCCATGTTAACTAGGTTAACGTGGCTTCTAACATGGCCTTTCCAAACTTCGAGAATGTTAGTGACACTCAACATCGTCACTAACGTTCCAATGTGCCCCTAGATCTCACGTTAGAGTCCACGTTAACTAGGTTAACATGGCTTCTAACGTGGCCATTCTTAGCCATCCCAACGTTAGTGACAATGTTGAGTGTCACTAACGTTGGCTCATCATTCATTCCTCATCGTTAGCTTCTACGTTAACTAAGTTAACGTGGAAGTTAACGTGGCTCCTTGGGGGTTGTGTGGTTGCTTCCAACGTTAGTGACGATGTTGAGTGTCACTAACGTTGTCGACAACTCTCACTTCTTACGTTAGCTCCCACGTTAACCAAGTTAACGTGGAAGTTAACGTTGTGTGTTGCATCCTTAGGCCAACGTTAGTGACAATGTTGAATGTCACTAACGTTGGCTTCTCTTCCCCCTTTAACGTTAGAGGCCACGTTAACTAGGTTAATGTGGGCTCTAACGTGGCCAGTCATGAGTGTTTGCTAACGTTAGTGACAATGTTAAGTGTTACCAACATTGGCTCAACTTCCCTTCTCCACGTTAGAGTGCACGTTAACTTAGTTAATGTGACTCTTAACGTGGGCAATGATGGCTTTGAGAGTGTTATTGGCAATCACTTTTCTCATTAACCTTGCAAGTTACCTCCCTTTCCTTGCTTCCTTTGGTCCTGAAATCAAGCAACAGAGTGCATCAAAGTTCTAGTCCAAGTCATGGGTAATGCAGCATACAATTTGTGCAAAATCCTCATAAAATAATGTAAAATGCACAATGTATGCTTGAATCAAGGTGTAGGTGAATATCTACCCAAAACTAGCTTATTTCCTAAAGAAATGCATGAAACTACCCTAAAAATAGTAAAGAAAAGGTCAGTGAAACTGGCCAAGATACCCTGGCATCAGTGAATAACTCACCAAACCAGGAAGTCAAAGTGTACTTACACTTTGGAGCTCAACACATGCAGAAGGCACAGTGAGATAAAAGTTAAGGCCTCTTCCCACGCTAGGCGCCTGATGCGTGGCAGAAGTTAACCAATTTAGAGATTCAATTAAGAGAACAACATTTTATGTATAGCTCTTAACCAGCTAAGATCTGCCTCACCAATCTAAAAAGGGTTGTCACAAATTTTAGAAATAAAATACTGGGAGTATGAGTCCCAGGTCGTCTCCCAACGAGTTGCATGCAAGAGTGCTATTTTATTAATCAAAAAATTCCCAGAAAGTTGAGTTTGATAATGAGCAATTAAAATAATTATGAATTAAGGCAATAAAAATAAACTAAGAATAATTATTGATACTCTGAATAAAAGGCCTTGACTGGGGGAATAACTAAGTGGAGCTTCTATCCTTGTTGGGATCTTCTCAAGTGTGGTGTAAAAAGGTTATTATTCTCACTCGATTTTCCCTTACTAAATAAGGAAAGGTATGGTGATTGAACCAACTCTTACCCTCAGGTCCTAGCCCTCTCCCTGGGGAGGTCTAGTGTTAGTAAGTATGAAGTTAGCTAACAACGTCCAATTTAGCCAAGCACTTGAGTATTCCAACTCAAGTATCACCTCTTAATCAACCCCCATGTCAAGTAGAAATTCTACTCCATTGACATGAAATTAATAATCATAAAAATATGAAAAGACATAATTAATTAAAATAAAATAGAGGATTAAAATTTATTAAAATAAAAATAACTCATATATTAATAAATTCAAAATGTAACATACTTAATTGAATAGAGTCAATGAGTAACTAATTAAAAATAAGGGAATAAGGAAACAAACTAAAATAATGTCTTCAATGGAGGTAATGACTGTTAGCATCCAAAAATCCAAGCAAAAGCATAAACTATCAATGTAATGTAACTCTAAAAACTCATATCTAAAACTAAGTGTAATCCTAATGTGATGAATCTCAATGTGCGTGGATGCGTGTTGAGTCTCTGCATGTTCCCTAGGTTTAGTCTGTGTTTCTGGGCCGAAAATTGGATCAAAAAGCGGCCCAAAATCGCCCCCAGAGTATTCTGTTATTTTGCAGATTGCGCAGGTCACGCGTACGCGTTGTCCAAGCGTTCGCGTGGTTCACGTGTTCGCGTCGCTCGTGCAAACTCCAATCCACGCGTTTGCGTCAGGCACGCATCCGCATCGCTGCGAATTCTTCACTTTGCGCGTTCGCATGGGCCATACGCTTGCGTCATTGCTTGCTGGTCATTTCCTTAGTTTCTTGTGTTCCTTCCATTTTTGCAAGCCTCCTCTCTAATTTCCAAGCCATTGATGCCCTATGAAGCCTGAAACACTTAACACACGGATCACGGCATCGAATGGAATAAAGGAGAATTAAAATACATCATTAAAAGTCTCTGAGAAGCAAGTTTTCAACCATGGAGTGATTTTGGGAAGGAATTGTAAATACATGCTTATCATATGAATAAGTGGGTAGAGAATTGATAAATTCACACAATTAAACACAATATAAACCATAAAATAATAGTTCATCAACCTCTCCACACTTAAACATTAGCATGTCCTCATGCTTAGTTGAAGGAGATAAAGTAAATGAATAGGGAAATGTAAAAATCATGAAATGCAATGCAATCTATACATATATGTAAATGCAACTATATGCTTCTTGTCTACTTGGTTAAAAGTAAGTAAGCTCTTCAAGACAAATATAAATTATATTTCACTAACTCAATTCATAAAGTAAATACAGGTAACATTGTAAGAAGACAGCTCATGAAAGCAGGGAACATAGAATCAAGCACTGAACCCTTACTGGTAGTGTACGTGCACTCTAATCACTCAGGTGTATAGGGTAATCACTCTACTCTTCTCTAGTCATGCTTTCTAAAATTTGTTCTTCACCTAACCAATCAACAATATTTAGCATACCAATGCAAACATCATGAGGTCTTTTCAAGGTTGTAATGGGGCTAAGGTAAGGGTAAGGGTATATGTATATGGCTAAGTGAGCTTTATAAATTGAATCTTTAATTAACCTAAGCTTTCACCTAACATACATACACTCTATATAACTCTTGAATCATGCCTAGCTACCCAAAATTCTCACTTTTGCATCACATACTCATGTATCAATTTTTCTTTAATTTTATCACATATGCATTGATTTTTCATTAACTTAACATTGGGATAATTTTGTCCCCTTATTTATTTACTTATTTATTGAATATTTTTTTTTTTAGCATGAAAATAAACATAGCTTATCAATGCACATGGATTTTTTATTTTTATAGTTTCACATGAGTAGGTACCCAAATTCCCATTATTTTATCATGATATTTCCCTACATAACCCTTGTTCCCACAATTTTCCCATACTCAATGAACACACCATTCCTATCTTAAGCTAACCAAAGATTCAATTGGGATATTTAATTGTTTTTCCGCTTAAGGCTAGTAATACAGTAAAATATAGAACAAATGGGATAAAAAGGCTCAAAGTGGCTGACAAAGGTAATTTAAAGGGTAGGCTTGTTTGGGATAAGTGAGCAGAAATCAAATAATGGCCTCAATCATACGCATGCATATAATATATTAAATATTGGACATATAGGATGAAACAAAATAAGATTACAATCATAGAAAAGTAAACACACAAGAATAAAATATTTATGGTTAAATAATGTAACCATGTAATTAAGCTCAAATCTTACAGGTTGTGTGTTCTTAGCTTTTTAAACTATGTTCCAAATACAACTTCAAACAAGTTTACACAAAGGTTTTGATTTAAATTAGTGAAATTTTTTAGAAAATAGGGTCTTAGAAGAAACTTATTATTTTCAATCAAGTAGAACATGCATGCAACTAATTATTACTATGCAATTTATCCTATCCTAAAAGAAAAATTAACTAAATATCCTATTTTATTGGTGTTTAGGGAAGAGAAATTACCTCCGGAAGTCAGGTACTGACCAACCTCCCCACAATTAAGGCTTTACACCGTCCTCGGTGCCATCTGTCAGAAACAGAGGGTGGCTGGTAGTAGCATCTCCACCATCGGGATTGTCATGGCTCCCTGTGTTGGTAAATGAGGTGGATTCCGAGGTGTCTAGGTCTTTGTAGTTTCCCAAAAGTAGCTCCTTGAGGTATGTGAATCGGCGCTTGTTACGGCGCTCTCTTAGCTTTGCTTTATGTTCCTGCCGATCCAACCTTTCAAGTATCTGATGGAGCAGTTAGTTTGTTGTAGGTGCTTGTGGTGTTGAAGGAGGAATGTCTTCAGCCGATCCTGTAGGCTGGCTTGTAGTGGCTGTTGATGGTCTGATATATTTCCTGTTAGAGACGTACTGATCATCCCGTGGAAGGAAGGCTTTGGTGTCCCCAGCTCTGTAAGAGACTCCGGTTGCCGAGACAAGATCTGAAACCAAGGAGGGAAAAGGTAAGTTGCCCGCTATCTATACGTGTCCCATTGCATTCCGGATATGTCTTGGTAAATTGAGGTGCTGGTCTGTAAGGATGCACCAGAGTAAAACAACCATGTCTGCAGTGAAGGAGGACTCGTGAGTGCTCAGAAAGACATAATGAGACATGATCTATGCCCATACTCGAGCCTCCAAGGTAAGTGCTGAAGCCGATATCCCTTTTGGTCGGGATCGATGGTATCCGTAGATCCATAAGCTGCCAGGTTGTGCTATTACTCTGAGAACGGCATCCCAGTCAAATTGGTATGTCTGGCGCTTGAGTGAGGCTTCTTGGAATGTGTCCAATCCTTCTGGAGTAGGGGGAAGATCTAAAGTTTGTTGAATGGCCTCTTCAGTTATGGGGACTTGCTTCTGACGGACATAGACAGACTGCATGGTTGGCATGTGAAAGTTGGAGTAGAATTCTACTACCCATGAGAGATTAACTTGCCGTGGCTGTCTCTGTAGGAATTCCCATTGTCTTCGTTCAATTTGTGGCTCAACAAATTCAGCAATGTGGTTTGGGAGGATGAGAAGGTATTCATTGTTGTAATTCCTCTCTGCCAGGATGGGAAACATCTGCTCACAGTAGTGGTTAGGAAACCGCGCAGTGTCCTTTGCTGGAAAGGCTTTTTCTTTTTCATCGACCTTGATGATCCTCTTAATTCTTTTTATTGAGGGCTTTACTACTGTTGAAGATGGCTCTGCCCCTAATGTTCTTTTCGTTCCTCTCCTTGTTGGTGGTTTGGAAATAGCTTTCTCCTTTCCTTTCTTGGTGGCCATCCTGAAAGGGGAAGAGAAAGTAATATGTAAAGCTAAGGGTTCGAGCAAGGGAGTGAATATTATGAGTGGTAATTAATGGATGGTAAAGAGGGATGTCGTTAACACATGGTCTAGACTACATGTGAAAAGTGCATCAAAGGTAATATAACAAATGCATGTGATGGCAATTGAATGCTAGATGTTTATTGGCATGCCGGTAAAGACATGAGTAGCATAGATCAAGCATTCAATGTCCAAGTTAAATTACCAAGTCTTTCAAACTAATAACCTATTTGTATTGACAATTAAATTAAATTAATAAAATATAAAAGGGGTTTTGGGAAAAGCAAGCATTAAGGTAGTATCATAACATGAGAGTAGTGCAAGATGCCATACGAGCTTTTTCACAAACACATAGTATGCATGAGAAATATATTTTTGAGTGTAGGAGATTTGAACATGCAAGCAACCCTTATGAAAAGTAATATATAATTGTCAAACAAAACTATAATAATCCACAAGCAAAATATGGAAAATAAAGAATGAAATAAATTTTCAACACCAATAAAAAGAGATAAAAAGAAAGAAAAATAAGGGAAAATATAGATTATGAAGGTGAAAAGAAGAAAAAACTTTAAAACATAAATTAAATTGATAAGGGAAAGTGAAAAGTGAAGAAAGAGAGAAAAGAACCTTGATGATCGGTGTGAAAAATAAGGAAGGAGAATGTAAAAAGTGAGAATGAATAGAGAAGGAAGAAGGGGGAAGAAAGAAATAACAAAGGAAAAGAAAATAAGGATTTAGGAAAAAAAAAGATAAGATATTTTGGCTGATTTGAATATTCTGTGCGCTGCATGCAACGCAGACGCGTGGGTCATGCAGTCGTGTGGCATGTGAATTTGTCAAGTAACATGGACGCGTGGGTCACGCGGTCGCGTAACTTGAATTGTGCGAATGGCTCGAGAGCAGCCGCGCGTTCGCGCGACTCTCAGTTTCAAACTCTATTTGCCTAATTTTAAGGTAACGCGATCGCGTCGTTGGCGCGATCGCGTGAATGGTGATGTTCTGAAAACGACACGGCCGCATGGGGCACGCGGTCGTGTGATGTAGCTGGTGCTTCTAGCATCAGGCCAGCCCAGCTCCATCATAACATGCTGCCATACACCTATTTACGTCGAATTTTTAGGGTCACGCATTCGCGTGGTAACACGAACGCGTGGGAGGCCTATTTTCCAAATGACGCGGCCACGTGGGTAACGCGGACGCGTGGGCATGTTTGTGCTTAAGGCACGCCTCCAGCCATGCTTTCGCGTGACTCACTGTTCACTTTGCTTTTCTTCCTATTGCACCTGTGACGTGGACACGTCAGTGACGCTGCCGCGTCGCGTACGTGCTTTTTTTTTATATAACTAATATGCAAAATGCACATGCAAACTATATGTAGCTAAATGCAGGGATGCTGAGAAGAGTCATTAACATCATAAAAATAAAATAAAAATAAAATAAGATTGAAACGGAACGATCATATCATGGTGGGTTGTCTCCCACCTAGCACTTTGCTTTTACGTCCTTAAGTTGGACGCTCGTTAGGCTCATTCAGCTTCTCTTGGTGGATCTTCTAAGAGGAAGATATCTAGTTCCTTTTGATTCTTCGTCTTCTAACCATGGTAAAGCTTTAGGCGATGTCCATTAACTTTAAGAAATTTGGAGTTAACAGGATGACGCAGGTGGAAAACTCCGTATGGCTCTACCTTCTCTACTCTGTATGGACCTTCCCATCTTGATCTCAGTTTATCTGGCATGAGCCTCAGTCTGGAGTTATATAGTAGAACTAACTCCCCTGGTTTGAATTCTTTCCTTTTTATGTGCTTGTCATGGACAACCTTTATTTTCTCCTTGTAACGCCTGGAGTTGTCATATGCTTCTAGGCGAAGGGTCTCTAGTTCTGCTAGTTGCAGCTTTCTTTCAGCACCAGCCTTCGTAAGATTCATGTTGCACTCCTTCACAGCCCATAAAGCCTTGTGTTCCACCTCTCTGGGGAGGTGGCAAGCCTTTCCGTATACCAAGCGGAAGGGGCTCATCCCAATGGGTGTCTTGTATGCTGTTCTATATGCTCAGAGTGCATCTTGTAACCTGGCACTCCAGTCCTTCCTATGAGGTTTTACTATCTTCTCCAGAATATGTTTAATCTCCCTGTTAGAGACTTCTGTTTGCCCATTGGTCTGGGGATGATAAGCTGTGGCGAATTTGTGAATTATCCCATGCCTTTTCAGTAATCCTGTTAGTCTCTTGTTACAAAAATGGGAGCCTTGATCGCTCACGATTGCTCGTGGTGATCCAAAGCGACAAAAAATATGGTTTCTAACAAAGGAAACAATAGTGTTAGCATCATCAGTACGGGTAGGAATTGCTTCCACCTATTTAGAAACATAATCTACAGCTAATAGTATATAAAAGTAACCATTAGAATTTGGAAATGAACCCATGAAGTCAATGCCCCAAACATCAAAAATTTCACAGAAAAGCATATGCTGTTGAGGCATCTAGTCCCTCTTGGATATATTACTAAACCTTTGGCATGGGGAACATGATTTACAAAATTCAGCAGCGTCCTTAAAAAGAGTAGGCCATCAGAATCCGCAGTCTAGAATTTTTCTAGCTGTTCTTTGAGAGCCAAAATGTCCTCCACTCTCAGATGAGTGGCAGGCCTCTAAAATAGAGTGGAATTCTGATTGAGGAACACACCATCTAATTACCTGGTCAGCACCACACCTCCATAAATATGGATCATCCCATACATAATATTTGGACTCGCTTTTCAGCTTGTCTCTTTGGTGCTTAGTAAAGTTTGGAGGAAAAGTGTGGCTAACTAGATAATTAGCGACAGCTGCATACCAAGGAACTACTTCAGATACTGCTTGTAAGTTATCAAATGGTAAATTATCATTTATAGGAGTGGAGTCACCCTTAATGTACTTAAGGCGACTCAAGTGGTCTGCCACTAAATTCTGGTTACCACTCCTGTCCTTAATTTTTAAATCAAATTCTTGTAACAACAGTATCCAACGTATTAGCCTTGGTTTGGACTCCTTTTTGGCTAATAAATATTTTAGAGCTGCATGGTCTGAGTACACTACTACCTTAGTACCAAGTAAATAGGCTCGGAATTTATCCAGAGCAAAAACAATAGCAAGAAGATCTTTTTCAGTAATAGTATAATTAGACTGAGCAACATCTAAAGTTTTAGATGCATAAGCAATTACAAAAGGGTCTTTACCTTCGCGCTGAGCCAGTGCTGCTCCTACTGCATGGTTGGAAGCATCACACATGATTTCGAATGGGTGGCTCCAGTCTGCTCCTCTTACAATTGGAGCTTGAGTCAGAGCGATCTTCAATTTATCAAACACTTGCATACAACTCTCACTGAACTCGAACTCAATATCTTTTTGAAGCAATCTGGATAATGGTAGTGCTACCTTACTGAAGTCCTTAATGAATCTCCTGTAAAAACCTGCGTGGCCAAGGAACAAATGGACTTCCCTCACGGAGGAGGGGTAAGGTAAATTAGAAATAACATCCACCTTTGCTGGGTCTACAGAAATGCCTGTATTAGACACAACATGTCCTAGTACAATTCCTTGTTTTACCATAAAGTGACATTTTTCAAAATTTAACACAAGGTTTGTATTAACACATCTATCTAACACTTTAGATAAACTATCCAAGCGAAGGCTAAAGGAATCACCATATATGCTGAAATCATTCATAAAAATTTCCATACAGTTCTCAATAATATCAGAAAAAAGACTCATCATGCACCTTTGGAAAGTAGCAGGGGTATTACACAAGCCAAAGGGAATTCTCTTATAAACATAAGTCCCAAAAGGACATGTAAAATTAGTCTTCTCCTAATCGTCAGGAGCTATATGAATTTGAAAGTATCCTGTATAACCATTTAAGAAATAATAATGAGATTTACCTGACAGGAGATCAAGCATTTGATCAATGAATGGCAAGGGATAGTGATCCTTGCGAGTGGCTTGGTTGAGACGCCTATAATCAATGCAAACTCTCCATGAATTCTACACTCTAGTTGTCAGGAGCTCTCCATGCTCATTCTTTATTGTTGTGACTCCAGACTTCTTGGGCACCACTTGTACTGGGCTGACCCATTCGCTGTCTGAAATTGGGTAAATGATATCTGCTTCAAGTAGTCTGGTCACTTCCTTCTTGAAAACTTCTAAGATGGTCGGATTCAATCTTCTTTGAGGTTGACGGACAGGCTTTGCTCCCTCTTCTAAGAATATTCTGTGCTCACAAATTTGAGGACTGATGCCTACTATGTCCGCCAAGCTCCATCCAATTGCTTTCCTATGTTTTCTCAGCACTTTGAGTAGTTGTTCTTCTTGTTGAGAAGTGAGTTCCCTTGCAATGATGACTGGGAACTTCTGCTTGTCCTCAAGGTAAGCATACTTAAGGTGTGGAGGAAGGGGCTTCAACTCTAATTTCTGCTCATAACTAGGTTCTGGATCATCCGGGGCTGGTGATAATGGTAAAGTCTTCTCATGGTTTTCAAAAAGTGTCCCCACACTTGGACCTTGCTCCATGTACTTCTCTTCTAATTCTTCCTGGTGAACCTCAGCTACAGTTTCATCAATAATATAGCACTGGAAGATAGAATGATCTTCCGGAGGGTGCTTCATAGCTTCATATAAACTGAAACTCACTGTTCTGCCATCTATCTCAAAGGAGTAAGTTCCTGAGAATGCATCCAGCTTGAACTTTGAAGTCTTCAGGAATGATCCTCCAAGCAGGATTGATGATGGTCTTCCTGAGTCATTAGGGGGCATTTCCAGGATGTAGAAATCAATGGGAAATGTAAGCCCTTTAATGCTCACTAGTACATCTTCAACAATTCTAACTACTGTAATAATGTTTTTATCTGCTAACACAAATCGAGCTGCCGACCTTTTTAAGGGAGGGAGCCTCAAAGTATCATATATAGACAAAGGCATTATGCTAACACATGCTCCTAAATTAAACATACAGTCAGAAAATATCACACCTCCAATGGTACTGCTAACTATACATGGACCTGGATCACTACATTTTTCAGGTATATTTCCCATTAAAGCAGATATAGAACTACCTAAAGGAATAGTTTTTAATTCATTAATTTTATCTTTATGTATGCACAAATCTTTTAGAAACTTTGCGTATTTAGGTACCTGTTGAATAACATCAAAAAGGGGAACAGTTACCTCGACCTTTTTAAATATTTCTACCATTTTGGGGTCAAGTTCCATCTGCTTTTTGGGGTTCCTTGCAAGTTATGGAAAGGGAATAGGAGGGGCGCGAATTTCAGCTTCTACATCCCTTAATGCTTCATTCTATGGTTGAGCTTCATCTTCTTCAACTATGTCTTGTACGTCCTCTTCCTCTTCAGCATCTTCTATTTCCACCACATCCTCTGCAGATACATTTTCTGGTAGTTTTGGCTATTCATGGTTCCTCTCCTGCAGTGTGGTTTCGGACCATAGAGTGACGGCATTGATGCCACCCTTGGGATTAGGCAGTAGTTGAGAAGGAATTTTATTAGAGCTTGAAGGTTGATGTGTGGAATTAAGTGAGGAATCCATCCGGGAGACGAGAGCTTGTAAAGTGGCAGTTAAGCCATTCAAACTAGAGTTAAGCTGAGCATGCATGTCTTGCTGTCCTTGTGCAAGAGAACGGAGCATATCGTCATTTGATGAGGAACTAGAGTAAGCAGTTTGAGAAGCTTGTTGTTGGGTTTGTTGGGGTCCTTGTGACTGTCTTAGGTGAGGTGCTCTGTAAGGTAGGTTCTGATTCTGCGGTCTGTTGTTGTTATTGTTATTCCACCTCTGGTTTCTATTATTGTCTCTACCTCCTCTATTAAAGTTATCCCTCCAGCCATGGTTAGAATTATCTCTCCAGCCTTGGTTGGAGTTGTCTTGCCATCTATGGCTATTGTTGCCACCTTGGTTGTAGTTGCCGCTTTGTTGATTATATCCTTGATTCGGACGGTCATAAAAGTTGTGAGTAGCTGCCACAGTGTTGTCTTCTTGGAGCTATGGACATTCATCAGTATAATGACTATAATCAGCACAGATCCCGCATACTCTTTGTGGAACTAACTGTTGGCTCTGTTGTGGTGAAGGTTGAGCTTGTTGTGCTTGTTGTTGATTTAGCTGCATCTGCTTCAGTAGGTTGCTCATTTCACATATACTCAGGGTGAGAGTAGTAGTCTCTTTGCTAGTGGAAATCTCTGCAACAGCTTTGGGGTTGTGCCTCTGTCTGTGATTCCTAGTGGACTCAGCTAAGTCGCTGATCAGTTGCCATGCTTCATCTGTGGTTTTGTACTTTTTCAGAGAACCATTACTGGCACCTTCCAGTGTAGTCTTATCCTGGGGATTCATGCCTTGGGTGAAGTAACTGATTAATACTAGTTTATCAATCATGTGATGGGGACATGCGTCTAGGAGATTGTTGAAGCACTCCCAATATTCAAAGAGAGTCTCTGATTCACCTTGAACAATACAGGAGATCTCTTTTCTTAGTCTATCTGTGACTTCAGCTAGGAAGTATTTTTCCAAAAATTCACTTCTGAGTGTATCCCAGTTGGTAACAATTGCTTCAGGTTGAGAGTAGTACCACTCCTTTGCCTTTTCCTCAAGAGAAAATGGGAAAGCGGTTAACAGAATAGAAGTTTCATCTGCACCATGACGCCTAACAGTAGAACAGGCTGTCTGGAAATCCCTAAGGTGCTTGATAGGCTCTTGAGCAGGTAAGCCATGAAATTTGGGCATCAAGTTGATCAGTGCGGTTTTTAGTTCAAAATCTGCAGCTGCAGTTGGGTGATGTACTTGATACGGCTGCAGTGTAAAATCTGGGGCTCCTGCCTCCTGGAGAGTGATTCTCCTAGGTTCTGCCATGTTTCCTGCACGTAAATCAACTGGATCAGTAGTAAATGAGCTTGTCTCGCTCTCAGATGGCGGTTCAGATTCGTCCTCAGATGAGACTGGTGAATTGATAATAACCACTTCACTACCCTCGGAGGCTAACCGACGTCGAGTTTGTCTAATATGTGAAAGAGTTCTTTCAATTTCAGGATCAAATGGGACTAAACTCGGATCAGGCAACGAACGCATCATTCAATGAGAAAGACATGTAACTCATGGTAACAGAAATAAAAATAAAATATGCAATTAAGAATAAAGATATATACACTAATTTATAATTTAGCACACTATTGCAACTCCCCAGCAACGGCGCCAAAAATTGATGCGTGGCAGAAGTTAACCAATTTAGAGAATTCAATTAAGAGACAGCTTTGCACGTATAGCTCTTAACCAGCTAAGATCTGCCTCACCAATTTAAAAAGGGTTGTCACAAAATTTAGAAATAAAATACTGGGAGTATGAGTCCTAGGTCGTCTCCCAACGAGTTGCAGGAAAGAGTGCTAATTTATTAATCAGAAAATTCCCAGAAAGTTGAATTTGATAACGGGTAATTAAAATAGTTGTGAACTAAGGCAATAAAAATAAACTAAAAATAATTATTGATATTCTGAATAAAAGGCCTTGACTGGGGGAATAATTAAGTGGAACTTCTATCCTTGTTGGGATCTTCTCAAGTGTGGTGTAAAAAGGTTGTTGTTCTCACTCGATTTTCCCTTACTAAATAAGGAAAGATATGGTGATTGAACTAACTCATACCCTCAGGTCCTAGGCCTCTCCCTAGGGGAGGTCTAGTGTTAGCAGGTATGGAAGTAGCTAACAACGTCCAGTTTAACCAAGCACTTGAGCATTCCAACTCAAGTATCACCTCTTAATCAACCCCCATGTCAAGTGGAAATTCTACTCCATTGACATGAAATTAATAATCATAAAAATATGAGAAGACATAATTGATTAAAATAAAATAGAGAATTAAAATTAATTAAAATAAAAATAACTTCATATATTAAAAAATTCAAAATGTAACATACTTAATTGAATAGGGTCAATGAGTAACGAATTAAAAATAAAGGAATAAGGAAACAAACTAAAGTAATGTCTTCAACGGAGGTAATGACTTTCAGCATCCAAAAATTGCAAGCAAAAACATAAACTATCAATCTAACGCAACTCTAAAAACTCAGATCTAAAACTAAGTGTAATCCTAATGTGATGAATCTCAATGTGTGTGCATGCCTCCTTGAGTCTCTGCATGTTCCCTAGGTCTAATCTGAGTTTCTGGGCCGAAAACTGGGTCAAAAAATGGCCCAAAATTGCCTCCAGCGTATTCTGTTATTTTTTCAAATTGCATAGGTCACGCGTACGCATTGTCCATGCGTTCGCGTCAGGCAGCGATTTTCCTTGTCACGCGTTCGCGTCGTCCACGCATTCGCGTCATGCGTGCAGACTCCAATCCACACGTTCACGTCAGGCACGCGTCCGCATCGGTGCGAATTCTTCATTTCGCGCGTTCGCGTGGACCATGCGCTCGCGTTATTGCTCGCTAGTCATCTCCTTAGTTTCTTGTGTTCCTTCCATTTTTGGAAGCCTCCTCCCCAATTTCCAAGCCATTCATGCCCTATGAAGCCTGAAACACTTAACACACAAATCACGGCATCGAATGGGATAAAGGAGAATTAAAATACATAATTAAAAGTCTTTGGGAAGCAAGTTTTCAATCATGGAGTAATTTTGGGAACGAATTGTAAATACATGCTTATCATATGAATAAGTGGGTAAAGAATTGATAAAACCACACAATTAAACACAATATGAATCATAAAATAATGGTTTATCACTATTGTTGCCACCTTGGTTGTAGTTGGCACCTTGTTGATTGTATCCTTGATTTGGGCGATCATAGAAGTTGTGAGTGGCTGCCACAGTGTTGTCTTCCTGGAGCTGTGGGCATTGATCAGTATAATGACTATAATCAGCACAGATCCCGCATACTCTTTGTGGAACTAACTGTTGGCTTTGTTATAGTGAAGGTTGAGCTTGTTGCGCTTGTTGTTGATTCAACTGCATCTGCTTCAGTAGGTTGGTCATTTCACATATACTTTGGGTGAGAGCAATAGTCTCTTTGCTAGTGGAAATTTCTGCAACAGCTTTGGGGTTGCGCCTCTGTCTGTGATTCCTAGTGGACTCAGCTAAGTCACTGATCAGTTGCGATGCTTCATCTACGATTTTATACTTTTCAGAGAACCATTACTGGCACCTTCCAGTGTAGTTTTATCCTGGAGATTCATGCCTTGGGTGAAGTAGCTGATCAATACTAGTTTACCAATCATGTGATGGGGACATGCGTCTAGGAGATTGTTGAAGCGCTCCCAATATTCAAAGAGAGTCTCTGATTTACCTTGAACAATGCAGGAGATCTCTTTTCTCAGTCTATCTGTGACTTCAGCTGGGAAGTATTTTTCCAAAAATTCTCTTCTGAGTGTATCCCAGTTGGTAACAGTTGCTTCAGGTTGGGAGTAGTACCACTCCCTCGCCTTTCCCTCAAGAGAAAATGGGAAAGTGGTTAACAAAAAAGAAGTTTCATCTGCACCATGACGCCTAACAGTAGAACAGGCTGTCTGGAAATCCCTAAGGTGCTTGATAGGCTCTTGAGCAGGTAAGCCATGAAACTTGGGCATCAAGTTGATCAGTGCGGTTTTTAGTTCAAAATCTGCAGCTGCAGTTGGGTGATGCACTTGATACGGCTACAGTGTAAAATCTGGGGCTCCTGCCTCCTAGAGATTAATCCTCCTAGGTGCTGCCATGTTTTCTGCACGTAAATCAACTGGATTAGTAGTAAATGAGCTTGTCTCGCTCTCAGATGGTGGTTCAGATTCGCCTTCAGATGAGACTGGTGAATTGATAATAACCACTTCACCACCCTCGGAGGCTAACCGACGTCTAGTTCGTCTAATATGTGAAAGAGTTCTTTCAATTTCAGGATCAAATGGGACTAAACTTAGATCAGACAATGAACGCGTCATTCAATGAGAAAGACATGTAACTCATGGTAATAGAAATAAAAATAAAATATGCAAATAAAAATAAAATATATACACTAATTAATAATTTAGCACACTATTGCAACTCCCCGGCAATGGCGCCAAAAATTGATGCGTGGCAGAAGTTAACCAATTTAGAGATTCAATTAAGAGAACAGCGTTGCATGTATAGCTCTTAACTAGCTAAGATCTACCTCACAAATTTAAAAAGGGTTGTCACAAATTTTAGAAATAAAATACTGGGAGTATGAGTCCCAGGTCGTCTCCCAACGAGTTGTAGGCAAGAGTGCTATTTTATTAATCAGAAAATTTCCAGAAAGTTGAGTTTGATAATGAGAAATTAAAATAATTGTGAATTAAGGCAATAAAAATAAACTAAGAATAATTATTGATACTCTGAATAAAAGGCCTTGACTGGGTGAATAACTAAGTGGAGCTTCTATCCTTTTTGGGATCTTCTCAAGTGTGGTGTAAAAAGGTTATTGTTCTCACTCGATTTTCCCTTACTAAATAAGGAAAGGTATGGTGATTGAACCAACTCTTACCCTCAGGTCCTAGCCCTCTCCCTGGGGAGGTCTAGTGTTAGTAAGTGTGAAGTTAGCTAACAATGTCCAGTTTAACCAAGCACTTGAGTATTCCAACTCAGGTATCACCTCTTAATCAATCCCCATGTCAAGTAGAAATTCTACTCCATTGACATGAAATTAATAATCATAAAAATATGAAAAGACATAATTAATTAAAATAAAATAGAGGATTAAAATTAATTAAAATAAAAATAACTCATATATTAATAAATTCAAAATGTAACATACTTAATTGAATAGAGTCAATGAGTAACTAATTAAAAATAAGGGAATAAGGAAACAAACTAAAATAACGTCTTCAACGGAGGAAATGACTTTCAGCATCCAAAAATCTAGGCAAAAGCATAAACTATCAATGTAATGCAACTCTAAAAACTCATATCTAAAACTAAGTGTAATCCTAATGTGATGAATCTCAATGTGTGTGGATGCGTGTTGAGTCTCTGCATGTTCCCTAGGTTTAGTCTGTGTTTCTGGGCCGAAAACTGGGTCAAAAAGCGGCCCGAAATCGCCCCCAGCGTATTCTGTTATTTTGCAGATCGCGCAGGTCAAGCATACGCGTCGTCCACATGTTCGCGTCAGTCAGCGATTTTCCTTGTCACGCGTTCGCGTGGTTCACGCGTTCGCGTCACTCGTGCAGACTCCAATCCACGTGTTTGCTTCAGGCACGCGTCCGCGTCGCTGCGAATTCTTCACTTCGCGCGTTCGCATGGGCCATGCGCTCGTGTCATTGCTCGCTGGTCATCTCCTTAGTTTCTTATGTTCCTTCTATTTTTGCAAGCCTCCTCTCCAATTTCCAAGCCATTCATGCCCTATGAAGCCTAAAACACTTACCACACGGATCACAGCATCGAATGGAATAAAGGAGAATTAAAATACATAATTAAAAGTCTCTGGGAAGCAAGTTTTCAACCATGGAGTGATTTTGGGAAGGAATTGTAAATACATGCTTATCATATGAATAAGTGGGTAGAGAATTGATAAAACCACATAATTAAACATAATATAAACCATAAAATAATGGTTCATCAGCGCCACTCCCCAAGTGGGAAAACATTTAACCCTTTGCATTTTCCACCATTCAAATCACACCCCTCACACCTTATAAAAGCCTCACACTCCCAACTCTTCTCCCACTCTAAACCCCTGATCAGACACGAAGAGAATCCATACACCCTTCTTCTCCCGTTCTCTTTTTGTCTTCTACTACCTCTCTTCCCCTACTTCTTTTCCCTTTCTCTTGATTGGGACAATCAAGTCCTAAGTTTGGTGTTGGAGTAAAACCTTGTTTTGCTTGCCTCTCTTGCAATCTCCCCCAATTTTTTTTTACAACCTCAAACACACTCTCTCAACCTAATGGCACCACCAAAAAGCTCAGCCTCAAAGAAAAGAAAAACCAAGGAACCAACCTCTGTATCCTCAAGCTCTTTCAACGAATACAAGTTTCTCTCTGCATTCAACCATAATCAATTCTATGGTTGGGTGAGTAAGAGGGAGATCATTCCAGAAGTTGGGTTCCAATTAGGGAGGAACGAGCATCCTAAAATCAACATTGAGATCAACAGTAGGGGCTGGTCACTCCTATGCAACCCACCAAGGAAGGTAGTAGAGAGCTTGGTGAGGGAGTTTTATGCTAACGCTGTGCCTCAACCAGGACAACACTATGGCTACATTAGCTATGTGAGGGGGAAGTCCATTGACTATAGTTCCTCCAGCATAGAGAGGATGCTAATGGTGAAGAGGACAAGCTCCACCCGGAGCTATGAAGAAAGAATGAAGCAACAGGATCCTGGATTTGATGAAATCCTGAACAAGATTTGCATGCTGAATGTGCAATGGATCTAGGACAAAGATGGGATACCCAACCAATTAAGAAGAAAGGATCAGAGCCCTCAAGCTAGAGGGTGGCTGGAATATGTAAGGAGGTCTCTAATCCCTACATCCAATACTTTAGAGGTGACCAGGAGAGAGCTGTGCTCATATACAACATCATGAAAGGTGAGAATGTCAATGTGGGAGAGATGATTGTCAACAACATCAACAAGGTGCTGAAAAATACTAGTGACAACACAAGGTTGGCATTCCCCAGTATCATACAGAGGTTATGTGATAAAGCTGGAGTTGAAAAGATCATTGATGAGGTGATGGTGAAGCAAGACAAATTCATAACTGCCAAGAAGATGGCCAAAGTGGTGGGTGTTCACCCACTTCACAGAAAACAAAGAGCTCATGCTCATGAGCCCCAACAACAACAACAACAACAAGAGGCAGAAGAGCAACCACACTTTCTAGCACTTCAACCACCACCACACTACCAATACCAACAATTTCCAGAGGGATTCAACTGGGAACAACTGCAAAGAGATGTACACCAAATGAAGGGAGACCTACACCACCTAAGAGAAGATGTCAATCAATTGAAGAAGACTCAGTAACAACAATGGAGCCAAGTCAACCAGAACATACAGCAACTCCAAGGGGGTTTTGAGAACCTCAAGGAGCAGAAGGGATAATTTGACTGGGGAGAGGTGCGAAGCGCACTGGACAAAATAGTAGAGCAAGGCAAATGGCAACAGAGGAACTTGGCTGAATTTAGAAATCTCTATGATACCAGAACCATATCCAGGAGGCAGTATGACATCAATACACAAGCGAAGCTGAATTACTTATGTAATCCTGTGGCCACTCTAAACCCAGGATACCCAACCTTCATGCAAGGAATGGAGGAGCTGAGTGCAAGACAAGAGGAAATTCTAGCCAAACATAAGGAGGATGAAAGGAATTACATGAGGAGGCTAGGCTTCTGGAAATCCAAGGATGCCAAGGCACAAAAAGGTTCCTCCAAGCAAGATGAAGGTGGCTCCTCCCCTTCCAAGAAGAAGGACAAAGGAAAGGGGCCAATGAACGGAAGATGAAGCTGCTCAAGGTTGTTGAGTCCCATGGTTGACACTCTCTAATTTCTGAAATCATGTTTATGTTTTTGTTTGATTTACTTTTTGTCAAAATAAATAATCATGCTAGGATAGTTTATGTTTTCTGTTTAGTTTTATTTCATGTTTGAAGTCTTTATGAGTCCTCTAGTTTACAAGAAAGAAAATGCCATGTATTCCAAGTCTTCTTCAACATAAACAAAGTAGAGTTTGTTTCCATAAGAGTTACTGTGAGTTGTGCAAAAACAGGAAGTAAGAGAAACCAAGGCCAAAGATAGATCATCCAACAAACTAAGGAATAAAAAACTAAGTGTAGAACCTTGAATGAACTAAAAAGAAAATAAGTCATGGAAAGCAACTAGTCTTAGAAGGTATAACAAAAGAAGGATAAAAGGTGTTCCTTGAATATCCATAGAACCAAGAAGTAGTAAGCAATAAAGACCCAAGGCTCTGAGAATTAACTACTTGGATGGAAAAGAAACATTAAAAAGCTCAAAAAAGGAGAGTTAAGGATCCTAGTAGATGCTTGTGGTGAAGATGTGTCAAGAAGAGGCCTGGGCAAGTAGATTCTTAGGGATGTTTCAACACCTAGTACCCTAAAACCAACTGGTTTGGGAGAGCTAATTGAAAGCTTAATTAAAGGGTTGTCTTGAGATAAAACACTTAGAGTCGTGGTCAAGAAAGCACAACTAAAGAGAAAGTGAAACAACTCTTACTACTTCAAGGTGACAATCAATAGAGAGGACCCCCTGAAGCTTATACTTGAAAGAACCCTCAAGGATCTAAGAGATTTTCCTGACATTAAAACATTCATACATGTCTGAACACTTAATCCTATCCTTAGTTATGTTGCATTCATTCAAAGGCCAAGATCTCAATTTATAAAAGGGCTACTCACATTGATTTGCTTGGGACAAGCAAAGCTTAAGTTTGGTGTTGTGATGACTTGCATCATTTACCCTTCTTTCTTGCATAAAGAGGACTATAAAAGAGCATAAATCTCATTTGATAAGTACAATTCATGCATTATTTGATGGATATTATGGTACACTACTTTGAGATGAGTTGTGCTGAATTTCAGGTGAAAAGACATTAAAAATAGGAAGAAAGCAACAAAGAAGCTGGGCGTGTGAAACTGGTGTGTCACTTGGAACAAACGCCACAAAAATGCACTGGCATGGCACGCCAGGAGCTGGGCGTGGCACGCCAGTACAAAATTCCATAGGAGAATTCTCAAGCATTCATATGGGCGTGGCACGCCAGGAACTGGGCGTGGCACGCTAGTACAAAGTTCCAGACAGCAACAATGGAGGACACAAAAGGGGCGTGGCATGCCATGTTGGGCGTGGCATGCCTAACCCATCAGCCACTATGGGCGTGCCACTTGAGCCAAGGGGCGTGGCACGCCAACTCATCACTCCAGGGGGAACCTTCACTATGGCGTGCCACTTGGTATCGAAGGCGTGGCACGCGAACTCCAAAAAGTCACTTGGGCGTGCCACTTGAGGATCCAGGCGTGGCACGCCAAGCTTGAAGAGTCCACAAATGTATGGGCGTGCCACTTGAACAGCATGGCGTGGCACGCTATTACAAAAATCCAAAGAAGGGGCTGAAGGCAATTGAAGACTGGACGTGCCACTTGAGCGATCAGGCGTGGCACGCCAATGCACAAAGAAGCCAAAGCAAGGGCTGGGCGTGCCACTTGATGTCGAAGGCGTGGCACGCCAACCCAAGAATCTCACTATGGCGTGCCATTTGAGTACTGGGCGTGGCACGCCAGCTACTAGAACCAAGGCAAGATTATGGGCGTGTGATAAACCACTATTTTATGGTTTATCTTGTGCTAATTTGAGTGGATTTTATCAACTCTTTACCCACTTATTCATACTATTTGCATGAGTTTACATTCTCCTTCCTGATTTTGTGCTATGATTGAAAACATGTTTCTTTGATCTTAATTTGTTAATATTAATCCTCTCTTATTACCATTAGATGCCTTGATATGTGTGTTAAGTGATTTCAGATATTACAGGGCAGGAATGACTCAGAGGATGGAAAGGAAGCATGCAAAAGTGGAAGGAATACAAGAAGTTGAAGAAATTGCTAAGCTGTCCAGCCTGACCTCTTCGCACTCAAACGGTCATAACTTGAGCTACAGAAGTCCAAATGAGTTTGTTCTAGTTGTTTTGGAAAGCTAACATCTGGGGCTTCCCAATGATATATAATTTGTTATAGCTACCCCGAAGCCAGAAGACGCGAACGCGTGGATCACGCGGACGCGTGACCTGGCAGAAACGCAATCCACGCAAACGCGTGGACAATGCTTCCGCGACCTGTACGTACCAGAATATGCTGAGGGCAATTTCTGGGGTGTTTTTGACCCAGTTTTTGGCCCGAAAAACACAGATTAGAGGCTATAAAGTGGAGGAATGCATCCATTCATCAGACATCAGCTCACAACACACAGTTTTAGGTTTTAGATGTAGTTTTTAGAGAGAGAGGCTCTCTCCTCTCTCTTAGGATTTAAGATTAGGATTCTTCTTAAAGGATTTAGGATTATTTCTTCTCAATTTCCAGGTTTAATGTTCTTTTTATTTATTTTATCAATTTAGTTTATGAACTCTTTATGTTTAGATTGATTTTCTTTTATTAATGCAATTGAGGTATTTCAGATTTATCACTTCTTCTATTGTTTGTTATTAATTGATGTTCTAAGTTAGATCCTAACTTGATTTTGGAGTTGATTGATATTTGGAGACCCTTGAGTTGAATTACTCAAGAGTTAAATTTTAATTGGGTTTATTGTTGGCTGGCTCTCTAGTCACTAACGCTAATCCTTCCCAAGGGAGAGGATTAGAACTTGTAAATAGAAGTAGACTTCCAACTTACTTGACTTTCTTTTACTTTACTTGGTAAAGGATAACTAAGTAGAAGTAACCTTCAATTATCAATTGATCTTGAGAAAAATCCAACAAGGATAGAACTTCCGATTAATCTCTCCTAATCAAGGCTTTTTATTGTTATTATTTTATTTCCTCTGCCATTGCTATTCTTGCTTTTTATCTTATACATTAAAACCCAAAAATATACCTTTTTCCATAACCAATAATAAGTCATACTTCCCTGCAATTCCTTGTGAAGACGACCCGAGGTTTAAATACTCGGTTATCAATTTTATTGGGTTTGCTTAAGTGACAACCAAAACTTTTGTACGAAAGGATTTTTGTTAGTTTAGAAACTATACTTACAATGCGATTATATTTGTGAATTTCTTTACTAGCAGAAATCTAATCGTCAAATGGCGCCGTTGCCGGGGAATTACAAACGTGTGCCTTATTTATTGGTTATTGTAAATATTTACTTTTTGCTTGTTTATTTGTTTTTATTTTTGTTTTTATTTTTTCTTTTTCGTAAATTAAGAGGTTATTGGTTTTATTTAGTTATTAAAATTTTTTCAAAAATTTGTTCTTCGTGTTCATCTTGACCTTCAAGTTGTTCTTAGTTGTTCTCTTCGTTTTGATCTAAAAATTTTAAGTTTGGTGTCATTTTATTGTTTTTCTCTTTCCTCATTTAATTCAAAAATATATTTTCTCTTTATTTTAATTGAATTTTTGAAATTTGCATCAATTTTTTTTTTTATTTTTTAAAAAATCTTATCTTATCTTATTTCAAAAATCAAATTTCAAAATTCAATATTTAAATTTCAAATTTCAAGTTTCAAATTTCAAATTTCAAAATTCAAATCTCAAAAATTTAAAATTCAAAATTTCAAATTTCAAAATTTTAAAATTTCTAAATTCAAAATTCAAAATTTAATTTTGAAATTCAAAATTTAAATTTCAATAACCTTTTAATTTAAAATTTGTTTTTATTTTCGTTTTTAATTTTTATTTACTATTATGAGTTCTCACCCCTCTCGCTTTGAGTTTGGGTCCAATGTTGTTGCAAGGAATGGAAATTATAACAGGAACATGCATCAAGGTCAAAACAAGCAGAGATGGAAGGAGCCACGAGGATCTGATCAACCCTTCTGGCAATAACACCTTCCACAGTACCACAGACAAAGACCATTCCGCGATGCATACCAAGACAATAGTTATGGTGGACCCTTCCGTGACAACCAACATCCACCAAATCACTATGGTCAAAAACCATTCTGAGGTGCATACCAAGATGATAGATATGATGGACCCCATCATATGCTTATGAACCACCTCCCCAACATACCTTTGAACCACCAAACTCACAAGCCCCTTTACACCATTTACCTCCGTATGACCCTAACCCACATCCACCATACCAACCACCCTATGAACCAAATGAACCATACATAGATCCACCCCAACTTCCATTAGATAACAATACACTCATCTCTAACATCATTGGTCTCACCTCTACACTCCAAAATCTTATATCCCGCATGAACCAACCCTCTACCTCCAATATTCAATCCTCAAGCTCTAGTGCACTTCCTTTTCAACCACATAATGATCTTTTCATCCCATCACCACCCTCTATGGGAGAGCACCGACATCCATCAATCCAAGAGGAAGATGATCCCAATTATGCTATTGATATGGAACAGGAAAGAAGGAATCATCTTTGCGAATCCATACTTCATAAGGAACTAGAGGAGGCCCTACGGGTAAAGGTAGGAGAGACCCTTGAAGATGAAGGAGTAGTTGAAAGGAGTTATCATGGAAAGAAAATCATCAAGGATGAGTACGATTTTATACTTAACCAACTAGACAAAGCAGCAATTATTAAAAAGGAAGAAGTGATTGCAGCCTTAGGAGATGCAGATCCTCCATGGGAAAGTCAGGTTATAGAGCCTCCTTCCAAGACGGTTGCATTTGATGTTGAGGAGGTGTACAACCTCCAAGGTATGTCATAGTTAAGGAATTGGAAGAGGTCAATCAAGAGATGGAGATTCAAGAAGAAGAAGCACAACCTCCCATGCCCTTGGAAAGCAGTGAAGAGGAGATTAAATTGGAAGAAAGCTACCAAGAGGACGAGGTTGAAATTGAAGAAGCTTACAAGGAGGTGGTAGTTGTCAAAGAAGAACACAGAGGAGTGGAGCTTGCAAGTTCATTAGAAACCCCTCCCCCTAAGTTGCCATCATCCTTCACAACATTCAAGTGGGTAAAATCCATATCCCTTAGCTTTCTAATTCGACTTGAATATGGGCTACTGGAGACGGATGGTCAACTTAGAGCTCTTTGTGGCATTAAGAGTAAGAGGAAGATGGTCAGTAGTAAGAATTGTCCTGCTAGGTTTATTATGGTTGGAAGCTTTAAGTTTAAATGCAAAGGTTGGTGTAGAGCTCAACTGAATGGGTCTAGGAAGTTGTTTGACCGCTTTAGTGAGAATTTAGATTGCTTACCACCCAGTTGGAATACTAATGATCAACAAGAAGACGGGTGCAAAAGCAAGATTTGGGACCCCAGAATTCATTCTGGCAATCAACACTCTTGGGGCCTTGTCACTTGCTTTAACTTACTTGAAGGCTTTCTGCGCCTAGTTTGGGATCCCGGAGGTTACTGGAAGCACAAACACTGGTGGGGATTCCTGGATGAATACAAGCATAAGCCACCATAACAGGAAGCTCACCAAATGTCCAACTTAAGGACTTTAACTAAAAGTGCTAGGTGGGAGACAACCCACCATGGTATGATTGTTCTTGTTTCAGTTATATTTCGTTTTGTCTGTTTTTATATTATATTATTTTCATTGAACCTGAATACTATTCATAGCATTTGCATCAGCATTGCATATTGCATTATTAAAAAAAAAATTGCACACGACGCAACAGCGTCGCCGATGCGTCCTCGTCACCAGTGCATTGGGAAGAAAAGAAAATTGAACAGAGAGTCACGCGAGAGCGTGGCTGGAGGCGTGCCTTTGGCACAAATTGACCCACGCGACCGCGTCGCCGACGCGTCCGCGTCATATGGGAAAAATGCCTCCCACGCGTCTGCGTTACCCACGCGAACGCGTGGCTCTGTAAAATCGACGTAAAGGGGTGTATGGCAGTATGTTGGGCTGGAACGGGGCTGGACTCGTGCTGGAAGCCCAAACCCTACCACGCAAACGCGTGCCCCACGCATCCGCGTCGTTTTCAAAAATGGCCATCCACGCGATCGCGTCAACCACGCGACCGCGTCACCCAAAAATCTGGCGAAAAGAGTTTCGAACAGAGAGTTGCGCGAACGCGAGGCTGCCCCCGCGCCAATCGCACAAATCAGGTCACGCGATTGCGTGAACCACGCGTCCGCGTCACCTGACCTTATCGGGCACCACGCGACCGCGTCACTCACGCGTCCGCGTCGCCTGCGCCGCACAACTTATCCAAATCAATGCCAAAAATCTTATCTTTTCTTCCCCAATCCTAATTTTTCCTCCCTCCTTTCTTACTTACTTCTTCTTCCCTTATTTCCCTTCTCATTCTTCTTATCTTTCATTTTATTTTAATTCATTTGCATAATTTCATTCATTACATTTTAATTTAGTGCATATTTTTATTTTTTTTTCTAAATTCATTATTTTTTCATTGGTGTTAAATTTTCTTATTCTACTGTTACATCTTTTCTTGAATTATTCTGGTGCTTCATGACTTGTTTTATTCTGATTAGGTATTATCAATTATATGTCAATGCTAATAATACTGGTATTCCTTTTGCATTGACATGAATTTATATTGTCTTTCATTACCCACACTTCTCCCCCATTTGTTGCAACTTTTGCACCACTGGTATGCCATTTGCTTCCACTATTTTCTCACTTGCATGTTGTAGCTACCATGTAATTGAAACCTTTATTATTTGGCATTAACACCCATCTTTTATTTATGTTCTTATCTTTATTTCTGGGTTACTTTCCTTCTTTTTCTCTTCTTTCAGGATGGCCACCGAGGAAGGAAAAGGGAAAGCTTCTAACTAGGGAGACAGGCAAGTCAATCTGCACAATCTATAGAGAAAGACATCAGTTGGAGCAGCCCGTCCACTTGTACATCTTAGCATGCACCGAGGACGGTGCAATCTCTAAGTGTGGGAAGGTCAATACTGATTTCCATGGGTTAGTTACTCTTCTATCTCAACACCAATGGTTTATTTTCCTTGTTAGTTGTTGCATTTGCATGTTTGATTGCATGATTATTTGATTTTGTGCATATTTTACCACCTGGTTGAAGTAATATTTTCTTTTTCAAGAAACCTTTTAGAGCATTTCACTAATTTGAATAAAATTTAATGTTAAACTTGTTTGAAGAAATATTATACTGGAACATAGTTTAGACCTCGAACACACAAATCCTGTTAGATTTTTGAGCCTATTTGAATTTGTTGCATTTTACCAACCAATATTTTATTTTTGGTGTCTGTTTTTCTCTCTAAAATACTGATCTTTGTCTTGCTTAATTCTATATTTCCATGGTTTGATGTATGCATACACTTACATGATTGAGGCCTTTGTTTCACTGAGCTTACATACCCATATGGCCTTACCCTTTCATTATTATTTGCAAACCAATGTTGAGCCTATTATACCCCTTTGTTCTTTACTTTAGGAAATCATTAACTCTAAGCGAAAGACAATAATGCCCTTAATTTGAATCCTTGGTTAGCTTAGACTAGTGAGAGTGCTTGTGATTTAAGTATGGAAAAATTGAATTTGGAAACATTTAAATTGAGTATGTTAGAATTTTCTGAAAATGTGAAAAAAAAATGTTTAGGACATGATTCATGCATCCAATAATTTAATCATATGCATTGAGAAAAATAAAAGAAAAAAATATATATAAAAAATAAAAAAAATGAGAAAAAGAAAAGAAAAAAGAGCAATTAAGCAAAAAGGGGACAAAATGCCCCAAAGTAAGTGGTGAAAGCAATGCATATGTACTGTACTTGAAATTAGAATGCATGAATATGTGGAAAACATGGTTAATGGATAGTTAGATGTGGTATTATGATTACATGGATTGTCTAAAGTTAGGTGGAAAGTTTAAGTTAATTAAGGATTCAGATTTTAGTCCACTTCGCCAAATACAATCCTACCTTGACCCTAACCCATTACAACCCTTAAAAGACCTCTTGATATGTGTATCTGTGCATTAAATTTATGTTGATTGTTAGACGAAGAGCAAGCCTTAGAAAGCAAGGTTAGTAGAGAATTGAGAGAATCGAACCTAAAACACTTGAGTGATTAGAGTGATATACACTACTAGTGAGGGTTCAATGCTTGATTCTATGTTCCCTGCTTTCATGAGCTATCTTCTTACAAGTTTACTTGTCTTTTATTGTATAATTTGAATTAGTGAAATATGATTTATGTATATTCTTGGAGAATTTGATTTACTTTTAACCAAGTAGGTAGAAACAGTTTACATGTAGTTGTATTCATATAGATAGGTTGCATTTCATACATTCTACCATTCCTCTTCACTCCTTTATAGCTTCTCTTGAGCTTAGCATGAGGACATGCTAATGTTTAAGTGTGGGGAAGTTGATAAACCACTATTTTATGGTTTATCTTGTGCTAATTTGAGTGGATTTTATCAATCTTTACCCACTTATTCATACTATTTGCATGAGTTTACATTCTCCTTCCTGATTTTGTGCTATGATTGAAAACATGTTTCTTTGATCTTAATTTGCTAATATTAATCCTCTCTTATTACCATTAGATGCCTTAATATGTGTGTTAAGTGATTTCAGAGATTACAGGGCAGGAATGACTCAGAGGATGGAAAGGAAGCATGCAAAAGTGGAAGAAATACAAGAAGTTGAAGAAATTGCTAAGCTGTCCAGCGTGACCTCTTCGCACTCAAACGGTCATAACTTGAGCTACAGAGATCCAAATGAGTTTATTTTAGTTGCGTTGGAAAGCTAACATCTAGGGCTTCGCAACGATATATAATTTGTTATAGCTTCCTGATGAGCAGATAATTTATACGCTTTTTGGCATTGTTTTTAGGTAGTTTTTAATATGTTTTCGTCACTTTTTATTATATTTTTATTAGTTTTTAAATAAAAATCACATTTCTGGACTTTACTATGAGTTTGTGTGTTTTTCTGTAATTTCAGGTATTTTCTGGCTAAAATTGAGGGAGCTGAGCAAAAATCTGATTCAAGCTGAAAAAGGACTGCTGATGCTATTGGATTCTGACCTCTCTACACTCGGAATGATTTTCTGGAGCTTCAGAAGTCCAATTGGCGCGATTCCAATTGGGTTGGAAAGTAGACATCCGGGGCTTTCCAGCAATATATAATAGTCCATACTTTGCTCAAGGATAGAAGACATAAACTGGCGTTCAACGCCAGTTCCATGTTGTAGTCTGGCGTTCAGCGCCAGAAACAAGTTACAAGTTGGAGTTCAATGCCAGAAACAGGTTACAACCTGGCGTTCAACTTCAGAAACAGCCTAGGCACGTGAGAAGCTTAAGTCTTAGCCCCAGCACACACCAAGTGAGCCCCAGAAGTGGAGTTTTGCACTATCCATCTTAGTTTACTCATTTTCTGTAAACCTAGGTTACTAGTTTAGTATTTAAACAACTTTTAGAGACTTATTTTGTACCTCATGACATTTTAGATCTGAACTTTGTTCTCTTTGACGGCATGAGTCTCTAAACTCCATTGTTGGGGGTGAGGAGCTCTGCTGTGTTTCGATAAATTAATGCAACTATTTCTGTTTTCTATTCAAACACGCTTGTTTCTATCTAAGATGTTCATTCGCACTTCAACATGATGGATGTGATGATCCGTGACAGTCATCACCATTCTCAACCTATGAACGCGTGCCTGACAACCACCTCCGTTCTACCTTCGATTGAATGAATATCTCTTGGATTCCTTAATCAGAATCTTCGTGGATTCAAACAAGATAACCATAGATTGCTTCAAAATAAAGCATCTCCAAAACTCCAACATATTCTCCATTACTGCAGAACAAGTATTTATTTCATGCTCTTTTATTCTTTGCAATTCAAACTGATAACTATAATTGATATCCTGACTAAGAGTTACAAGATAACCATAGATTGCTTCAAGCCAACAATATCCGTGGGATTCGACCCTTACTCACGTAAGGTATTACTTGGACGACCCAGTGCACTTGCTGGTTAGTGGTACGAGTTGTGAAAAGTGTGATTTATAATTCGTGCACCAAGTTTTTGGCGCCGTTGCCGGGGATTGTTCGAGTTTGAACAACTGACGGTTCATCCTATTGCTTAGATTAGGAAGATTTTGTCTTTTGGGTCACGGTCTTTTACTTTCTTTTCAAAAAATCTTTCAAAAATTTTTTATTTTTCTTTATTAATCTGTCTTTTATCTTTGAGCCTTTTATTATTGTTCTTGTTAAAACTTTAGAATCCTTATTTTCTTTTTCAAAATTTTTTGTTTTCGAAATTTTATTTTTTTTTACTAATAATTGAGTTTTTCTGTTTGAGTTTAGTTTCATGTTTTAAGTTTGGTGTCAACTGCATGTTTTTATTTTCCTTTAAATTTTCGAATTGCATGCTCTATGTTCTTCCTTGATCTTCAAGTTGTTCTTGTCAATTTTCCTTGTTTGATCTTTAGTTTTTTTTGTTTTGTGATTTTTCTTGTTTTTCTTGTGCATTTTCAAATTATTAGTATCCAAAAAAAAAATTTAAAAATAAATTTTTTTTATACATTAAATACCTTTGTTAAAACACTTTAAATTTATAGCTCAGTTGGCTAGAGTGTTGTGCTTATGTTCTTGGTAATTGGCTATCTCCCTTTTAAAATCTCTTTTTCAAAAATAATTTTTCTTTGATTAAATCGTGTGCCAAACTTTAAGTTTGGTGTTCTCTTGTTATTTTTCTTTAATTTTCAAAAATTTATTTTTAATTTTCTAAAAATTTTAAGTTTGGTGTTCTTTTAGTTGTTTTTGAGTTCCTTGAGTTTTGTTCTTTGTGTTCTTCTTAATCTTCAAGTTGTTCTTGTGTTTTCTTTTTGTTTAATCTTAAAATTTTAAGTTTGGTATCTTTTAGTTGTTTTTCTCTTTCCTCATTAAATTAAAAAAAAAATAATATCTTTTCTCTTTATTTTAAGTTAATTTTCGAAATTTACATAAGAGTTTTAGATTTTTATTTTAAAATTTCTATTTTATCTTATCTTAGTTTTAAAAATTTCAAAATTCAAATTTTTTTCAAAAAAAAATCATATCTTTTTCAGAATTTTATCTTATCTTATTTCAAATTTCAAATTTCAACTTCCAAAAGTTCAAAATTCAAATTTCAAAATTTAAAATTCAAAATTTAATTTTCAAATTTAAAAATCAAATCTTTTCAAAATTTAAATCTTTTTCAAATCCTTATCTTATATTGTTGATTTTTTCGAAAATTCAAAATTCAATTTTCAAATTTCAACTTTCAAATTTCAATTTTCAAATTTCAATTTTCAAAATTTCAAATTTCAAATTTCAAAATTTCAAAATTTAATTTTCAGATTTAAAATTTAAATTTCAAAACTTTTTAATTTAAATTTCTTATCTTCTCTTACCTAGCTTATCTTATCTTTTCTAATCTCAAATCTTAAAATCAAATCTTTTTCACATCTTTTCTTTTTTAATTATTTTATTTTATTTTCTTACAAGTATCTTTAATTTTAAGACATATCTTTTTCAAAACTGGCTAACCAATTTCTCCTTCTTCATTTTTTTTGAAAATCCTCACCCACATCTTTTTCAAATCTTTTTAATTAATTAATTTAGTTTTCAATTTTCTTTTATTTTTCTTCAAATTTTCGAAATTATAGTCAATTTTTTATTTATATTATTTTATTTTATTTTATTTTAATCTTGGTTTTCAAAAAAAAAAATTTTGCAATCCACATCATCTCCCTTTCTCCATCATGGATCTAACTGGAAATGAGCAGTCCAGAAGGACTCTGGGGTCATATGCTAACCCCACTACTGCTTCATATGGGAGTAGTATCTGTATACCCTCCATCGGAGTTAGTAGTTTTGAGTTGAATCCTCAGCTCATTATCATGGTGCAGCAAAGTTGCCAGTATTTCGGTCTTCCACAGGAAGAACCTACAGAGTTTCTGGCACAGTTTTTACAAATTGCTGACACAGTACATGATAAGGAAGTAGATCAGGATGTCTACAGATTATTACTGTTTCCATTTGCTGTAAAAGACCAAGCTAAGAGGTGGTTAAATAACCAACCTA
This sequence comes from Arachis ipaensis, assembly GCF_059453495.1. Taxonomy (NCBI): domain Eukaryota; kingdom Viridiplantae; phylum Streptophyta; class Magnoliopsida; order Fabales; family Fabaceae; genus Arachis; species Arachis ipaensis. The sequence goes on along the minus strand of NC_142442.1, from coordinate 109,449,419 downwards.
AGGCTAGCATAAGGACATGGAAACAGCTATCAGAAAAGTTCCTGAATCAATATTTTCCTCTAAAACGGATGACACAGCTAAGGCTGAACATCCAAGGCATTAAACAAGGAGATAATGAATCTCTTTATGATGCCTGGGAGAGATACAGAGAGATGCTAAGAAAATGCCCCTCTGAAATATTTTCAGAGTGGGTGCAGTTAGACATCTTCTATTATGGGCTTACAGAGAAAGCTCAGATGTCTTTGGACCACTCAGCTGGTGGATCTATACACATGAGAAAGACAATTGAAGAAGCTCAAGAGCTGATTGATATAGTTGCCAGAAATTAGCATCTGTACCTAAGTAGTGAGTCTTCCATGAAAGAAGAGGCTAAAACAGTAACTGCTGAACTCAGTCCTGCAGAACAAGTTACTAAATTCAATCAGCAATTAGATTTTCTAACAAAATAGCTAGCCGAATTCAAGGAGATACTACAAGACACAAGAATGGCTAATATGAATATGGAAGTACTGTTGAAGCAAACAAAACAACAGTTATCAAAACAAATAACAGAAGAGTGCCAAGCAGTTCAATTAAGAAGTGGAAAAACATTAAATACCTCACTTCAGTACAGCAGAAAGCCAAGAAAAGAACAACTAACAGAGGATGAGCAAAATACTATCCAAAATCCCTCTGAGGATAGTAAGAGCCCAGAGAGGAATAACTTTGGCGTTCAAACGCCAGAAAAGGGTGCAAAGCTGGCGTTAAACGCCCAACTCACGCACAGTTCTAGCATCGAAACGCCAGGAACAAGCAAGGAGCTGGCGTCAAACGCCCAATGGAAGCTCAGTTCTGGCATTCAAACGCCAAAAACAGGTAGGAAGTTGGCGTCCAACGCCAATCAAGCTTCCAACCCTGGCATTCAAACGCCAGTGAGGAATCAGACACACACAAGTGCTGATAACAACCCCTCTAAAAAGGCTTTCCCAACCACTTCTGTAGGAAATAAACCTGCAGCAACCAAGGTTGAGGAGTACAAAGCCAAGATACCTTATCCTCAAAAACTCCGCCAAGAGGAGCAGGATAAGCAATTTGCTCGCTTTGCAGACTATCTTAGGACTCTTGAAATAAAGATTCTGTTTGTAGAGGCACTTGAGCAAATACCCTCTTATGCCAAGTTCATGAAATACATCTTGAGTCATAAGAAGGATTAGAGAGAAACTGAAAGAGTTCTCCTCACTGAAGAATGCAGTGCAGTCATTCTAAAAAGCTTCCCAGAAAAGTTTAATGATCCCGGGAGCTTTATGATACCATGTATATTAGAGGGTAATTGCACCAAGACAGCCTTATGTGATCTTGGGGCAAGCATCAACCTAATCCCTGCATCCACCATCAGAAAGCTTGGCTTGACTGAAGAGGTCAAACCAACCCGGATCTGTCTTCAACTTGCTGATGGCTCCATTAAATACCCATCAGGCATAATCGAGGACATGATTGTCAAGGTTGGGCCATTTGCCTTCCCTACTGACCTTGTAGTACTGGAAATGGAGGAGCACAAGAGTGCAACTCTCATTCTAGGAAGACCATTCCTAGCAACTGGACGAACCCTCATTGACGTCCAAAAAGGGGAGATAACCCTGAGAGTTAATGAGGATGAGTTTAAGTTGAATGTTGTCAAAGCTATGCAACATCCAAACACATCAGACGACTGCCTGAGCATTGATATTATTGACTCCCTAGTGGAAGAGGTCAATATGACTGAGAGTCTCGAATCAGAGCTAGAGGACATTTTTAAAGATGTTCAGCCTGATCTGGACGATTCAGAGGAATTGAAAGAGCCTCTAAAACTTCCTCAGGAAGAGGAAAAACCTCCTAAACCCGAGCTCAAACCATTACCACCATCCCTGAAATATGCATTTCTGGGAGAAGGTGACATTTTTCTGGTGATCATAAGCTCTGCTTTAAATCCCCTGGAAGAGGAAGCACTACTTCAAGTGCTAAGGACACACAAGACAGCTCTTGGGTGGTCCATAAGTGACCTTAAGGGCATCAGCCCAGCAAGATGCATGCACAAGATCCTATTGGAGGATGATGCTAAGCCAGTGGTTCAACCACAGAGGCGGCTAAATCCAGCCATGAAGGAAGTGGTGTAGAAAGAGGTCACTAAGTTACTAGAGGCTGGGATTATTTATCCTATTTCTAATAGCCCTTGGGTGAGTCATGTCCATGTTGTCCCTAAGAAGGGAGGTATGACAGTGGTTCATAATGAAAAAAATGAACTTGTTGCTACAAGAACAGTTACAGGGTGGCGTATGTGTATTGACTACAGAAGGCTCAATACAGCCACCAGGAAGGATCACTTCCTTTTACCATTCATAGACCAGATGCTAGAAAGACTAGCAGGTCATGAATACTACTACTTTTTGGATGGCTATTTAGGTTATAACCAAATTGCAGTAGATCTTCAGGACCAAGAGAAAACAGCATTCACATGTCCATCTGGAGTATTTGCATACAGAAGAATGCCTTTTGGTCTGTGCAATGCACCTGTAACCTTTTAGAGGTGCATGCTCTCTATCTTCTCTGATATGATAGAGAAATTTCTGGAAGTCTTCATGGATGACTTCTCAGTATTTGCAGACTCATTTAGCTCCTGTCTTAACCATCTAGCACTTGTTCTGAAAAGATGCCAAGAGACTAACCTGGTTCTAAATTGGGAAAAATGTCACTTTATGGTGACTGAAGGAATTGTCCTTGGGCATAAAATTTTGAACAAGGGAATAGAGGTGGATCAAGCTAAGGTAGAGGTAATTGAAAAATTACCTCCACCCACCAATGTTAAGGCAATCAGAAGCTTTCTGGGGCATGCAGGATTCTATAGGAGGTTTATAAAGAATTTTTCAAAAATTGCAACCTCTGAGCAATCTGCTAGCTACTGATATGCCATTTATGTTTGACACAGAGTGTCTGCAGGTGTTTGAAACTCTGAAAGCTAAGCTGGTCACAGCACCAGTTATTTTTGCACCAGACTGGACATTACCATTTGAACTAATGTGTGATGCCAGTGACCATGCCATTGGTGTAGTATTGAGACAGAGGCATAACAAGCTTCTGCATGTCATTCATTATGCTAGCTGCATTTTAAATGATGCCCAGAAAAATTACACAACCATAGAAAAAGAGCTGCTTGTAGTGGTTTATGCCATTGACAAGTTTAGATCATACTTAGTAGGATCAAAAGTGATTGTGTACACTAACCATGCTGCTCTTAAATATCTACTCACAAAGCAGGATTCAAAGCCCAGGCTCATAAGACGGGTGTTGCTTCTGCAAGAGTTTGATATAGAAATAAGAGACAGAAAAGGGACAGAGAATCAAGTAGCTGATCACCTGTCCCGGATAGAACCAGTAGTAGGAGCATCCCTCCCTCCTACTGAGATCTCTGAAACCTTTCCAGATGAGCGATTGTTTGCTATTCAGGAAGCTCTGTGGTTTGCAGACATTGCAAACTACAAGACACAAGGTTCTCCTTCTGTAACCATGGAGAAGAAGCATGAAAAGCTTCTCTCAATACAGAGTCAAACAAAACCCCCACATTCAAACTCTAAGTTTGGTTTGGGAGGCCACAACCAAACTCTAAGTTTGGTGTTGGAAGGTTCCAACCTTGCTCTGATTATCTGTGAGGCTCCATGGGAGCTCACTGTCAAGCTATTGACATTAAAGAAGCGCTTGTTGGGAGGTAACCCAATGTTATTTAATCATATCTATTTTATTTTCTTTTTGTTATTTTGTGATTTATTAGGTTGATGATCATGTGAAGTCACAAAAACTACTGAAAAATCAAAAACAGAATGAAAAATAGCATTGAAAATAGCACACCCTGGAGGAGAGCAGTCTGACGTTTAAATGCCAGAAACAAGCATCTGTCTGGCGTTTAACGCCAGAAACAAGCATCTGCCTGGCGTTAAACGCCAGAAACAGGCTACATTTGGGCGTTTAACGCTAGAAACAAGCAGCAGTCTGGTGTTAAACGCCAGGATTGCACAGCAAGGACGTTTTACACGCCTAATTGGAGCAGGGATGTTAAGTCCTTGACCCCACTTGATCTTTGGACCCCACAGGATCCTTTACAGGATCTATGGACCCCACAGGATCCCCTCAGGATCTGTGGACCCCATAGGATCCCCACCTACCTCACCATTCCAATTCAAACCATTTCCCTCCCATACCCACCCATTCACACTTTTCCTTCTACTCTATTCTATCTTCTTGTGCTCGAGGACGAGCAAACCTTTTAAGTTTGGTGTGGAAAAAAGCGTTGCTTTTTGTTTTTCCATAACCATTTATGGCACCTAGGCCGGACAGACCTCTAGAAAGAGGAAAAGGAAGGCAGTTGCTTCCACCTCCGAGTCATGAGAGATGGAGAGGTTCATCTCAAGGGTCCATAGTTCAGTGGTAGAGCATTTGATTGCAGATCAAAGAGCTATGAGGGAGGAGCAACAAAGACAAGGAAGAAACATAGAGGAGCTCAAGAGCACCATTGGTTCTTCAAGAAGAGGAAGATGCCACCCTCATTAAGGTGGACCCATTCCTTAATCTCCTTGTTCTTATTTTCCTATTTACCATATGATCACTAGTATCTAAGTGTCTATGTCTTAAAATAATTTAATTATTTTGATGTGGTGGCAATACTTTTTGTTTTCTGAATGAATGCTTGAACAGTGCATATGTCTTTTGAATTTGTTGTTTATGAATGTTAAAATTGTTGGCTCTTGAAGGAATGATGAAAAAGGAGAAATGTTATTTGATAATCTGAAAAATCATAAAAATGATTCTTGAAGCAAGAAAAAGCAATGAAGAACAAAGCTTGCAGAAAAAAAATGCGAAAAAAAAGAGCAAGAAAAAGAAAAAGCAAGCAGAAAAAGCCAAAAGCTCTTTAAACCAAAAGGCAAGAGCAAAAAGCCAATAGCCCTTAAAACCAAAAGGCAAGGGTAATAAAAAGGATCTAAGGCTTTGAGCATCAGTGGATAGGAGGGCCTAAAGGAAAAAAATCCTGGCCTAAGTGGCTAAACCAAGCTGTCCCTAACCATGTGCTTGTGGCGTGAAGGTGTCAAGTGAAAACTTGAGACTGAGCGGTTAAAGTCGAGGTCCAAAGCAAAAATAGAGTGTGCTTAAGAACCCTGGACACCTCTAATTGGGGACTTTAGCAAAGCTGAGTCACAATCTGAAAAGGTTCACCCAATTATGTGTCTGTGGCATGTATGTATTCGGTAGTAATACTGGAAAACAGAGTGCTTAGGGCCACGGCCAAGACTCATAAAGTAGCTGTGTTCAAGAATCAACATACTGAACTAGGAGAATCAATAACACTATCTGAATTCTGAGTTCCTATAGATACCAATCATTCTGAACTTCAAAGGATAAAGTGAGATGCCAAAACTATTCAGAAGCAAAAAGCTAATAGCCCCGCTCATCTAACTAAGACTGATCTTCATAGATGTTTTTGGAATTCATTGTATATTCTCTTCTTTTTATCGGTACTTTGTTTTTAGTTGCTTGGGGACAAGCAACAATTTAAGTTTGGTGTCGTGATGAGCGGATAATTTATACACTTTTTGGCATTATTTTTAGGTAGTTTTTAATATGTTTTAGTCACTTTTTATTATATTTTTATTAGTTTTAAAATAAAAATCACATTTCTGGACTTTACTATGAGTTTGTGTGTTTTTTTGTAATTTCAGGTATTTTCTGGCTGAAATTGAGGGAGCTGAGCAAAAATCTGATTCAGGCTGAAAAAGGACTGCTGATGCTGTTGGATTCTGACCTCTCTACACTCGAAATGGATTTTCTGGAGCTACAGGAGTCCAATTGGCGCGCTTCCAATTGGGTTGGAAAGTAGACATCCAGGGATTTCCAGCAATATATAATATCCCATACTTTGCTCAAGGATAGACAACGTAAACTGGCATTCAACGCTAGTTCCATGTTGCAGTCTGGCGTTCAGCGCCAGAAACAAGTTACAAGTTGGAGTTCAATGACAGAAACAGGTTACAACCTGACGTTCAACTCCAGAAATAGCCCAAGCACGTGAGAAGCTTAAGTCTCAGCCCCAGCACACATCAAGTGGGCCCCAGAAGTGGATTTTTGCACTATCCATCTTAGTTTACTCATTTTCTGTAAACCTAGGTTACTAGTTTAGTATTTAAACAATTTTTAAAGACTTATTTTGTACCTCATGACATTTTAGATCTGAACTTTGTACTCTTTGATGGCATGAGTCTCTAAACTCCATTGTTGGGGGTGAGGAGCTCTGCTGTGTTTCGATGAATTAATGCAACTATTTCTGTTTTCTATTCAAACACGCTTGTTTCTATATAAGATGTTCATTCGCACTTCAACATGATGGATGTGATGATTTCTGACAGTCATCACCATTCTCAACCTATGAACGCGTGCCTAACAATCACCTCCGTTCTACCTTCGATTGAATGAATATCTGTTGGATTCCTTAATCAGAATCTTCATGGTATAAGCTAGAATCTATTGGCAGCATTCTTGAGAATCCGGAAAGTCTAAACCTTGTCTGTGGTATTCCGAGTAGGATTCAGGGATTGAATGACTGTGACGAGCTTCAAACTTGCGAGTGTTGGGCGTAGTGACAGACGCAAAAGGATCAATGGATCCTATTCTGACATGATCGAGAACCGACAGATGATTAGCCTTGCGGTGACAGTGCACCTGGACCTTTTTTACTAAGAGGACGGATGGTAGCCATTGACAACGGTGATCCACCGACACACAGCTTGCCATAGGAGGAACCTTGCGTGTGTGAAGAAGAAGACAGGGAGAAAGCAGAGATTCAGAAGACAAAGCATCTCCAAAACTCCAACATATTCTCCATTACTGCAGAACAAGTATTTATTTCATGCTCTTTTATTCTTTGCAATTCAAACTGATAACTATAATTGATATCCTGACTAAGAGTTACAAGATAACCATAGATTGCTTCAAGCCAACAATCTCCGTGGGATTCGACCCTTACTCACGTAAGGTATTACTTGGACGACCCAGTGCACTTGCTGGTTAGTGGTACGAGTTGTCAAAAGTGTGATTTACAATTCGTGCACCACTGTCCCGAAGCCAGGTGACGCGAACGCGTGGATCATGCAGACGCGTGACCTGGCAGAAATGCAATCAACGCAAATGCATGGACAATGCTTCCGCGTCACTTTCCCGTGACATGTATGTACCAGAATACGCTGGGGGCAATTTCTGGGCTGTTTTTGACCTAGTTTTTGGCCCGAAAAACACAGATTAGAGGCTATAAAGTGGAAGAATGCATCCATTCATCAGACATCAGCTCACAACACACAGTTTTAGGTTTTAGATGTAGTTTTTAGAGAGAGAGGCTCTCTCCTCTCTCTTAGGATTTAAGATTAGGATTCCTCTTAAAGGATTTAGGATTATTTCTTCTCAATTTCTAGGTTTAATGTTCTTTTTATTTATTTTATCAATTTAGTTTATGAACTCTTTATGTTTAGATTGATTTCCTTTTATTAATGCAATTGAGGTATTTCAGATTTATCACTTCTTCTATTTTTTGTTATTAATTGATGTTCTAAGTTAGATCCTAACTTGATTTTGGAGTTGATTGATATTTGGAGACCCTTGAGTTGAATTACTCAAGAGTTAAATTGTAATTGGGTTTATTGTTAGCTGGCTCTCTAGTCACTAACGCTAATCCTTCCGAATGGAGAGGATTAGAACTTGTGAATAGAAGTGGACTTCTAACTTACTTGGCTTTCTTTTACTTTACTTGGTAAAGGATAACTAAGTAGAAGTAACCTTCAATTATCAATTGATCTTGAGAAAAATCCAACAAGGATAGAACTTCCGATTAATCTCTCCTAATCAAGGCTTTTTATTGTTATTGTTTTATTTCCTCTGCCATTGCTATTCTTGCTTTTTATCTTATACATTAAAACCCAAAAATATACCTTTTTCCATAACCAATAATAAGTCATACTTCCCTGCAATTCCTTGAGGAGACGACCCGAGGTTTAAATACTCGATTATCAATTTTATTGGGTTTACTTAAGTGACAACCAAAACTTTTGTACGAAAGGATTTTTGTTAGTTTAGAAACTATACTTACAATGCGATTATATTTGTGAATTTCTTTACTAGCAGAAATCTAATCGTCGGCGTGGCACGCCAGCCTCTAGGCGTGGCACGCTAGTATAAGTTTCTAGAGAGGGTGAAGGAGGCCAAATACATGGGTCGTGCCACTTGGTGTCGAAGGCATGGCATGCCATCCACTATTCTTCACTTGGGCGTGCCACTTGAATCCCAGGCGTGGCACGCCAGTGTCATTCAGAGAGGAAAGAACTATTAGGGCGTGCCACTTGAGTTTGTGGCGTGCCACGCCAAACAGAGGAATCACTTGTTCACAAAGGGGCGTGGCACGCCAGACCCTGGGTGTGCCACGCTAGTTCAACTTTCCAGAGAAGCTTGGTCAAGCATGCAACACGGGTGTGGCACGCCATACCCTGGTCGTGCCACGCTAGTTCAAGTTTCCAGAAGCAAGGGAAGTAGAAAAAAAAAAGCTATGGCATGCCACTTGAGCTCGAAGGCGTGGCACACCAAGGTTGTTATGAAGATGAGCGTGCCACTTGAGGGACTGGGCATGGCACGCCAAGCCAGAATTGAGGGAGCACGTGATACGCCACTGGAGCGCCAACCACACGCCAGCTGGGAAGTCACACTTATTGAGTTTCTTTTCCCTCCAAAATGTAATTTTCTTTTTTTTTTCACTTTTGTAATTCTTTTATTTTTACTAGGAGTAGTATAAATACCCCCAAGGAGTACTGAGAAGGGGGTTAAGCAGTTAGAGATAGCAGTTTTTGATTTACTTTTACACTTCATCATCTTCTTTACTTTGAGTACTTTTCTTTGAGCTATGAGTAGCTAAATTCCCTCTCATTGAGAGTGGGAGCTCTGTTGTACTTGATGGATTGATGATAGTGAAATTCTTCTTCTCTTCATCTTCTCTTTGATTTGCTAGAAGGAATTTCATTCTTCATGCTTAGTGTTCAATTATCTTAGGAAAGAGATTGAATGAAAAATGGGTTTCATGGGAACCTTGGGAAAGGAAACATGAAACCATGCTTGAAATCCCTTCTCACAATTGAGTAGGATCTGGGTTTTGGTATTTGGATATGGTGACATATAATCCTCCCTCTACTTGGACCTATGATAATGTGTGGTATAATCAGGGACCAAGCATATCTCTCTTTATGAACAATTAGACCGAGGAATTGGCTATTGATCAAGATCTGAGAGATTGAGTCACTAAGGGATTGGGGCTCAATCAATCATGATTGCCAAGAGGTCAATGAGTTGCATGATTGAAGAGGATATAAACTGAAGTTGATCCAAAGAGACAACATCTCCTAATCTCAATGAATTTCCCCATTCTTATCTACCACTTTCTTTATAGCTTATTTTTACATTCTGTAATTCCCCATTCCCATTTACATTCAAGTCATTTATGATTCTGCACTTTACATTCTGTTATTTCTATTTCTGCACTTTATTGCTTTCCTTTACATTTTAGTCATTTACATTTCTGCCATTTATAATTCTGCAAATCACAATCTATCTGTTTCGCTTGACTAATTCATCAATTGATTAAAGCTGCTCAAATTAGCCAATCTCTGTGGATACGATCCCACTCCACTGTGGGTTATTACTTGACGATAATTTTGGTGCACTTGCCAAAAGAACTAATTCACCAATTTTTTGAATGGGGGTGTGAAATGGATTCATCAATATTCTACTACTATCTTTTGCTATATCTTATCTATATCTTGTGCTTTAGGTTAGTAGCTTCGACGATACGTTTTGCGCTTTTCAAAACCTATTTTCGAGCTATATTCTTCATCGGGCTTCTAGATTATATTATTCTTTCTATATAAATATAATGTATGAGCTTAGAACTGTCGTAATCTCTTATTATCCTTTTGCTTTACGGTGCAAGATAAAGCTTAGGCTAATTAGGGTGTTACATTTAGTGGTATCAGAGCGGTTCGTCCTCGTGAGCCTGAGGGATGGACTGATTGTGCTTTATTGCATACTCTCTATGTCTTTTTCTTTAATGCTATTAGGTTATCTACTTGATATTTCATACCATGCTTATTTGTGAGTGCCTGTTTGGGATAATTAAAGCACTAGACTTTTGATATTGAGACTGATCACCTTAATATCGACTATTTGGTGTAGACAGGAACCCTAATGGCTACTCGCGGACAAGGTCAGTCACCTATACAGAGGGATTATAAGGGTAACCCGTCGACGGATAATCACGCTGAACTTATGGCGGTGATGACTAACTTAACTAACACGATTCTAGCAGGCACTGCTATGGCTACTCATGCTTTGCATCAAACAAGGCAATAAGCAAGAAGCAAAAATGAAGAAGGTGCTGAGGACAACTTAGTTGGTGTTCCAAGAACTCCAGCTGCTTTTCTGAAAGCTGACCTGCCGATTTTTAATGGATCAATAAATCCTGCTGAAGCAGACAACTGGTTCAAAGATGTGGAGGGTGCATTACAAACTCAACAAGTCCTGAGTAATCAATTCATGGAATATGCGGCTTATCAACTAATGGGAGAAGCTCAGCAATGGTGGCAAGAAGAGCGTCGACTGCTACACCTACAGAAGGTGGACATTACATGGGTGTTATTCTAGGAAGCTTTCTACAAAAAGTACTTGCATGAATCATTAAGGGAGGCCAAAGAGTTGGAGCTCTTACAGCTGAAGCAAGGGTCCATGACTATAGCTGAATATACCAGCAAGTTTGAGGAACTCTGTAGGTCCTCGAGAATAAGTCAGGGTACCCCTGAGTCCTATGAGGGATGGAAATGTGTCAAATATGAAGTAGGGCTGAGGGAAGATAACATGTGTGTTGTGGCTCCATTGGAGATTAGGAGATTCTCTGAACTGGTGGACAAGGCAATGATTGTTGAAGATCATGCCAAGGAGGCGAATTTGGAGAGAGATGTTCGTGGCGGTACCAGTGGTAAAGTTTGTGGGAAGTATGTTCCATCAAGAGGCCGGAATTACAAGATGGGTAGACGTGCCCCTCAACGACTCCAAGGTCAAGGGCATATCGAAAAGACTAACCATGACAAGTATCACAGGGCGAGAGGAGCAGGTAAGCAGGCGTGGGCTCAACAAGAAGAGTTAAGGTGCCAGAGATGTGGAAGATACCACCCAGAAATGTCATGCATGGCTGGGTTCAGTGGATGTTACCGCTGTGGATTGTCAAGGCATATCTCTATACGTTGTCTTTACAGGAAGGGCCAGGATGTGAACTGGTCTCAGCGACGGGATTGAGGATCTCCAATTTGAGGTAAAAATAAAATTACTAACCAAGTTTTACTCACGTTTAGGAGGTTGTAACTTGACTCTCCTTTTCTAGTTTATGATGGGGGTAAGGAATTAGAACTAGGGATATCAGATCAAACATCAGGCTAAGGATTGATCATTTTTCTGTAAAAAGTACCAAGTATACTGCTGTCAGAGGAGGAAAATGGCAATGAGAGACCTAATAAGAGAAAAATTACCAATAAATATGCGTGAACCGATTTGTCTTTCTTTCTTTTGTAACCCGAGTTGAAGTACCTTATTCTGCAGTCCTTGTTGATAAGTAGTTTGAACATTTCCAAATCCTATTCATTGTTCGCATGTATCTTCGCCTGAAACTCGTACCCCTTGGCATGAGCCTAAAGCCATCTTTATTTATGGACTAGTGATAAAATCTGCAGGGACACATTTTGATTCAACGTGCCATATTGTTTTCTTCAAAGATTCTTAATTTGGAATCCCTTTCTTGAGGTGCACTTTAATTTTTCTTCTAGTGCATTTTCTTATTCTCTACCACCTTGTTTGAACACAACATAATGTACCTTCTCAATTTCTTACGGGTACCATTCAAAATTATTTGCTTTCTCTTGAGCTAGGTATCCCTTCAAATAACTTGGGCTTAATTCGGCACCACACGCCATCCTTAGACGCAACCATCGGTAAGTTAGTTCCTTAGGACGGAGCTTCTGAACATGAAGGATGAAACCGGTGAGCGTGCAATCTTACGAGGAGTTGTGAAGCCTTACTTTTACGAATGGCGTTATCTATGACTAAATTGATACACAAGGATGCTCCATTGGCTCAAATGCCAAATTGTAATTCAGGATCTACGATTAGCTACATCACCGGTAATTGTGTTATGTAAACCTCAGAGACCAGTTAGGATCTACGATAACACCTTATTGAAAGTCTTGGAGTGCGTATCGACGTAGTCACGTAGCATTAGGAGTTAATGGTTGGTGCGTCACAATGGTTGAGGCCATACGAGGTGGAAACTCTGACTCACGATCTGGAGTCTGTTCCGTTTATACTTGTGATAAAGATGTGGAGCAAGGGGAACTACCTCCATGAAGATGGAGGAAATTACTCAAGGACTACAATTGGGATTTAAGCTACTACCTAGGGATAATCACGTTTGATTTTGGTTCTCATGTGTAGATCATAAGATAGTAATATGACGTTTGGCACGTGATAAATTATTGAATGCAGACGTAATTAGAAGAGAAGAAAATTTGTAAGAATAAATTTAGGCTTAAATTTTTGGATGAGTTTAATATTTGACTTTAGTATGATAAGTAAAAGTTTGTTAGTTGTTTAGGATGTCTAAGGAAGGTTGAATTGTATACATTGGTACAATTGTAGATGAATTGGACATTTAGATGCGGAATAAAGGGTGTGGTGATATTGAGGACTTTGGGATTTTGTCAAATAAATAAAGAAAATGGAGGATAGAATATTTTAGGTGTTGAAATGATTGAGCGTGGTTGAGTGGGTGGTATTAGAATTATGGCTAGTATAAGAACTGTTGCTAGGCTTTGGAAGTGTTGAATGGTTGGAATTGATGGATGTTGTAATTGGAGCTGTAGAAAATCATTTAAGACTAGAATTAGGCATAGAGGCCTTATAAAGCACTATGTTATGAATTAGTCTTAGGATAAGTGTGAACACTATTAGGGTCAAGTTGAGGGGGTTCAGAAGTAAGCCTAGAATTTGTAATCCGATGACGAATGTATGACTTGATTGGATATTTGGATTAGTTTGTTAGCTAGTGACAAAAAAAATCAGAGTAGTGCAGCGGAAGCTTGTGGAATGCAATAGCACATGATAGTCATGAGTAGAGGTCGTAGGAGGATGACTAAGCATATCTTAGACTTGAATACTTGAAGAGTTTGTGTGTTAATGTAAGTAAAGGTTTTCTAAAAAATAAGTCTAATTGTGGCAGTAAGATTAGGATGAGTTGGGATAAGCTATGAAGATGAGGGTAGGAAAATAAATTAGAATTTGGTGATAACTAAATGCAAATATTGTGTTGAGGTTGAATTAAGGAAATCTAAGAGTGAGAAGGATGAGTACGTCATAGGCTTGAATTCGGTTAAGATATAACATTATAAATAAGACTAAAGAATGTAAATAGAGTATTGAGCTCACATGGAGGAATGAAAAGGTGAACGGTGAGTGGTAGGTTTAAGTTGAGGGAACGGTTAAGGATGATGATGGGGTGATCCAAATTTTGAGGGCAAAATTTCTTATTTGGTAGGAAGAATGTAAGAACCACAACTAATTAACTGCCTAATTAGATAATTTATTTGCCCAAATTAGGTTCTGAATAATTAGAGTGAGGATTAGGGGATTTAAATATGGTTTTTGGACTCAGTAGATTTTTGTGAGTCAGAAAATGTGTTTTCGGCGAAAACCAAGGAAAACTGCACACCGGCAGTCGAACCGGTCAAACCGGTTCAAGTCTTCCCAGTACCGTGTGAGAAAAATTTAAAACAGTCTAAAACCTTAAGAAAATTATTAGAAGTAAAAAACCGGGCGTTAATTTTAAAGGTTTGGCCCAAAGTTGGGCCAAACGGGCTAAAAACGCTAACAGATTAGACCAGGCCCAAGTTGGGCCCAAGCCCAGCATATAAAAGGGTTTATAAGTGAACCCATTTCAGCATAACACATAAACAAACACAACACACACAGCAGAAAAGAGGAAGGGGAGGAGAGGAAGAAGAAAACACTATTCACCCACCTCTTCTTTTCGCAATATCTCGAGCTACGGTGCTCCGATTTGTGTACCGTCAGCGGCTACGCGTTCCTTGTGAAGATCTCCATAAAACCCATATAAGAAACTGGTAAGAAAAGCTCGAATCCCTCTCAGTTTATCTCTTCAAAATTTCGAAAATCTAGGGCTTGGGATTAAGTGAGTTTTTGTGAGTTTGGATGTTTAGGTTCACTCTAATCCTTGCTTTGCATTGGGTTTTGGCTTCCAAAGCTATTGGAAAAGGTAAGAGACATCAAACCCTTGTGACAATATGTTTAATTGGAACCTTAGGTTGATTTGTGGTGATTATATGTATATAGCTTGATTATTGTGAGTTTGGAGCTTGTTGGTGCTTTTTGGAGTTATATTGGTGGTTGGATTGTGGTTTCAAGCTTAATTGGTGCTCAATTTTGAGTTTTGGTATATAGGGAATCGGCTAAGGTATGATTTCGGTTTCCTCTATGTAGTATATAATATTCATGGACACTTAGGCTAGTGACTCATAGGATAGGTTTGGAATTTATATGTTGTTGATGATTGTTTGGGTTGTTGATGTTGTAAATGTTGATTGAGATAATGGGGTTGGAATGTGATGTATGATGAACTTGTATGAATGAGTATTTTAGTCATTAATATGGAGTATGAATGAGTTGGGGAGGATGATTGATATTGATGAAATGAGAATTTGTGAATGTGTTTGTGATAAATTGCTTGATATGTTGTATATTGATATTCAAGGTTAAGAATGTTGAAATGTAAAGGAAAGAGTAGTAAAAATGGTGCAATATGTCTTAGAGGGTGGATTTTGATGAGGAATAGGGTTTGGAATGGTGCTAGTTGGTTTTGGTTGGTTTAAGTTGTGAAATTGGGAAATTTGATAAATTATGAAGTTTGGTAAAAGTGGATTTTTAGTGAACTTTGTCTAATCATAACTTTTGCCTCGCTTTTTAAAATCTGATGAAACTTATCTAGAATTAAAGATCTTTGAAAATCCTTTTAATCAATATAAAGTTTGTGAAATTTGAAATTTTGTAGAGAAAGTTATGATCATTCAAAGATGGTGTTGAAAATCTAAAATTCTGCAAAGTTGCAGAATTTCAGGATTTCTAATATGTGCGCACGCACTGCCTTGTGCGGACGTACAACCCTGCGAAAATCTTATTCTGTGTGGATGCACAGGCAGGGAAATGTGTTCTGCTTGCAGCGTTAGCACAGTTTGTGCACGTACACATCAACGAAGAATTGCGACCTGTGCATACGCACAACCCTGTGCGCACGCACAAGTCGGGAAGGGTCGTCTGTTGGGGACGCTAGCACACCCTGTGCGAGTGAACAGACCCTATAATTTTTGGTACCTGTGCGTACGCACACCCCTGTGCGTACGCACACGCCCTATTTCTCAAATTCTTCTTTGTTTTCAACTATTCTATCTTTCCAATAAGGTTGTAAGCTTCTCTAACACCATATTAGGACTCTTGGGCCTAGTTTTAGACATTTAAAATATTGGAAAAGATTTTAGGGGTTTTAGATGATATTAATCGAAAAACTTAGAAAATGGAGGCCTAGGTTTCTGGCTTGCTGAGGATGGTTTGACGTTATATGATGAATGGTTAATGTATGAGACGAGAATTGAGGAACTATTGAGTTCGGAACTAAGATGTGAATGTACAGTGGTTGAGATAAGTCAAGGACTCTGAATGAGATGATGGATCCATGTATACTGAAAATGTTTTCTAAAAAACCACTGAAGTACTGATTTGTACTGAGATTTGTTGATACGCTATGTGATAAACCCCGATTTCGTGGTTTATCTTGTGCTTATTTTAGGGGATTTTATCACCTTTTCTCACATTTATTCAATGAAATAGCATGGTTTTGTAATTCTCCCTTGAATTGTGTTTAAGCATAAAAACATGCTTTTTAGGCCCTTAAATTGGTGATTTTGATTCACTTTAATTCCATTCGATGCCTTGATGTGTTTGTTGAGTGATTTCAGGTTCATAAGGCAAGTATTGGATGGAAGAAATGAGGAGAAAAGCATACAAAGTGGAGAATGCATGAAGAAACAAGAATTGGGAATGCATCGATGGGCACGCACGCGTGCAAGGCGCGCGCGCACAAAAGTGGTTTTACATAGAGACGCGCACGCGTACAGGCCGCGTACGCGCGGATGAAGGAACAGCCAATCGACACGCACGCGCACATGGCGCGTACGCGCCGATACTCTCACGTGGCCCACTTAAAGGCAAAATGCTGGGGGTGATTTCTGAGCTGCCCAGGCCCAAATCCAACTTGTTTCTGAGTGTATTTCATGCAGAATTGAAGTCCAAGCAAAGGAGGAGCAATTAGTTAGTCAACATGAGCCTTTAGTTAGTTTTCTAGAGAGAGAAGCTCCCTCTTCTCTCTAGAATTAGGTTAGGATTAGGTTAAAATGTCTTGGATCTTGAATTAATTACTTGATTTCATCTTGTTTCTTTTACAATTTCTCAATTATACATCTTGATTTCTTTAGTTGCAAAGTCAATTTCTCATTTTGCTCTCTTGTATGTTGATGAACATTGTTAGATCTAATTTTCTTTTAATGCAATTTCATGTTTCCATGTTTCTTTTATGTTGATCTTGCTTACTATTATTGATTTCTCACCTATGAAAGTTATGGGTCTCCTTAATTTTAGCATTTTTTTATGTTTACTTTTATTGCACATTAGGTGTTTGATATAATGCTTCCTATAGTTTTTGAGTAGTTCTCTTGACCCTTGGCCCAGGATAAGGGGATTGAGTGATCTTGAGTCCTTGGGCTTCATTGAATTGGTAATCCCAGCACCGTTGGGGATCAATTTGATAACCATTGACTCTAGCCTACTACTAAGTCAATTAGTAGCTAGGTTGGGACTTATGGATTGATGTTGATCAAGCCATTTGACGTACTCCAAGCCTAGGAGTAGACATTACGTACTTAAGGCTTTAATGAGTAGACCTAATGAGCTCGGTTCTGCATAATTATCATTGTTTGAATTGTTGACAAGGATAGTGATCTCAATTATCTAAGTCTTAGCCAAGAGTCATTTATCTTGCTTATTTTAATTACTTGTTTGATTTACGCATTTTGTCATTTAATTTTTTGCCCTCTTATTAATCAAACCCCCTCCCCCTTTTACCCCTCCATAGCCAATACGCATACACTTCATTGTAATTCCTAGGGAGACGATCTGGAGTCTAAATACTTCGGTAAATTTTTATTGGGGTTTGTACTTGTGACAAAATCATATCTTAATTTGATGCGAGAGTTGTTTGTTGGTTTGGAGCTATGCTTACAACGAAGTAATTCCTTTCTCTAAGAAGAAAATCTGGACCATCGAGCAATCCTTTTCATCACAATGTTCCTGGTAGGGACGAGGTTGGATCCCGCCTGTCGAGGATGTGGCGGCGGCGTAAGGGCGGTGGTTCGTCCCGCTTGCGTTGAGATGTGAGGTCTGTGGCAAGAGTATCCCGCTCACATTCCTTCGGATCATCAGAGTGTGTAGGCACAAAACCATGGACAGTGATCTGAGCACTATATCTCAGGGGTTCCCAATAATGATTCCGAAGGGCGACATCTCCATGGAGATGTGTCGGGTTGGAAGTTGAACCGACAATGTGATATCACAGCCAGTAGGGCAGGCATTCATCATATGCATTTTCTATCTGTTTGTATGCTTTGACTACGTGTAATGGCTTGCCTAATTGTATAACATGCCTAATTGTTGTTTGAATTATTTGCCTTACATGCCAATACTTGTGTTTTACTTGCATTGTATATTATCTGTGTTTTCTATTAGGATTGAGGAGGTTCGGAGGGCGGTGGCAATGGAATCGCATGGAGGATAGGTTGGTGAAGGCTGTGGGATAGCGGTGTTTGGTTAGAATAGAAATCTCTTAAGATAGAGTACTCGATTTATTTATGTTAGGATTTATATTTTTTATGCCGTATTGTTTTAGTATACCTTAAGATTGAATCTTGTGATGGATATGGAGCTTAGGATTGCAGTTGGCATCCCGGGGTCTTATATCCTACATCACTGGGCACTGTTACCATACTGAGAACCTCCGATTCTCATACTATATTTCTGTTGTATTTTTCAGATGCAGGTCGCAACCGACCTCGGTGAGTTATTTGGATGGTGACAGAAGTGGAGGACCCTGTTACTCTTGCACTCTTTTGATTTATTTTTGTTATACATCTCTCACTTTTGTATTTTGTTTTTGTTCTAGAGGCATATATTGAGAGAACAAGACTTGTATAAGCTGATTTTACTGTCTGGTTTCTGTTTGTTTGTATATATGACTAGCCGGCTTAAATTCCACGAGCTGTGGCTAGATTCTTAGGATATTCTACTACTATCTTTTGCTATATCTTATTTAGATCTTTTGCTTTAGGTTATTATCTTCGACGATACGTTTTGCGCTTTTTAAATCCTGTTTTTAAGCTATATTCTTCATCGGGCTTCTAGATTATATTATTCTTTCTATATAAATATAACGTATGAGCTTAGAACTATTGTAATCTCTGATTAACCTTTTGCTTTATGGTGCGACGTAAAGCTTAGGCTAATTAGGGTGTTACAATGTGGCCACGCTTTCAAAGCATGGCAATAGAGAGATATGACCACGCTTTTAAAGCGTGGCGATAGTGATATGGCCACGCTTTTAAAGCATGGCAATAGCGAGAGATACGGCGACGCTTTAAAAGTGTGGCAAAAGGCTTATCAAATTTAAAAAATCCTTTTTCTAACTTTACCTTCATCGCTGCACAATATAAATTTTTAGTCCTTTTTTATTACCAAACTTATAAATATAATATGCAATTTTTATTAGAAGACAAATCAAATAGTAATTAGTGATATACGATTTTTTCTATAATTGTTTTATACATTAAAAAACTAATACTCAAATATAAAATAAATCTCAAGTTCAAAACTCTGATTTCTCAACAAGCTTCTCAACCTTAGCGTAAAAGCAAGCCTGTTATTTTTTAATAATTCAACAACGGTTACCATTAAGACAATTGTCTTTAGCACTAGGATATGGGAGAAAGGGTTAAATTCCAAAAATATAAACTGAACAAAAAATATAAAAACAATGCAAGTTAAACCCTAAATCCTTTGTTGTTCCTTCTTCCTCTAGCCCTCTCAAACTTCCTTCCCTTAAATTGTACATAAGGCTTGATATGGCTGTGAGGAACACCAGGAGCAGGACCAAAGTGTTTCACAGCTTTCCTGGAGTTCTTTGGGCCTCTAAGAGGGACCTACATTCATACAACAATATATAAACCAAATTAACCATCTAAAAACTAAAGTTTAAGAAACAATATATAGTTTGATGCCAAACTAGGAACATAATAAACTACAGGATATGATTTAGATGATGAAAATTGAAATATTACACTTCTCTAATAAATTATTGCTACCTTAACAACAATGTGATCACAAACTAACCTATATGATGACATCGTTAAGGCCAGGGCAGAGCCCTCCACAAGTGACAATTGCTGCCTTTACTTCTGGTTTAAAGTATATCTTTTCTCGAGGTCTAGCTCGATGAACGCTAAAGAGGATTCAATAATCTTTCACCAAATATGCTAATCATAAATACCATATTACATACATTAAGAAGAAAGGCCTAAACTTCCATAAAAGTTATTAATAACAATAGGATTTCTTAATTTCCTATTTTGAGGAAGTTATTTTAGTCCAAATTGATGAACAATTGCATACCCTTGCAAGCACAAACTTCGAATTAGTTATGTAGTCATTATATTTGTTAAGAAAATTGAGAAATCAGTTACATTACCATTGTTCTACCCAACTACAACCAGAATCAATGCACTCAGCACCAGCAGATGTAGGTGACGAATAATATATTGTCTAAAATATCAAAGATAGAAGAAATTAACACTTAGCTAACATGTCCATAACAACTTTTAATTAATAAGATCGTCAATCAAATATCTAATGCTACGATTTTGGTGTAGTTCAATTGAGATAGAAGAGTTGACAATGCAAGAATAAGCGAAAGCTGTAAAGACCGTTTTCTCTTCCATGACTACTAGTATTGATCTAAGTGGAAAAATGAACATAGTTTGATGACAGTGTGAAGGCAGAGTTTCAACCAATTAATTAGTAATCACAATAAGAAAGAGTACTAACAAGCAATCATAAAAAGAGAATTAGTTCAATTCAAAATCAGTTAAAACATAGACACACACACAATAAGCATTGGCATTTGATTGTAAATAAATATTCAGAGAAGGAAAAATGCTATAGAGGTAAAAATTTTGCTAGAATAATGTTCAGAATCAAACTAAAACAAGATTAATTAAGGATGAAAAAGGAGACATTGAGCAGAACTCTATCATTGTCATTAATGTATCCATGCCATTCTTTAGAAGGATTTTAACCAGTAAATTCTCTAACCATGGGAGTTCTGCAACACATACACAAAACAAAAAGTAGACAACAATTTATGCATTCAAAACAAAATACAAAGCAAAGATTCAAAATACAAAAGAATTAAAAAGGAACCTAATTTGGAGACAAAAAAGTGGAGGGCATTGGAGCAGTATTATGGAAGATATCAATGACATGGGGGAAATTGAAGCATTCTTGTAAGTCTTCCTTCAACAATAATTAGAACATGTTTTAATTAAAATCAGAAGAATAAATAAAAAACAAACAAGGAGAACAAAGAAACAATAATCAGAATATATTTTAATTAAATTCAGAACAAATCGGACCCAAACATGGAGAACAAATCAATATTATATGTAACTGAAATCAAAATAGATCAGAACCAACAAAGAGAACAAATCAACAATAATGAGAAGTTCAGAACAACAAATCAACCTTATAAATTATAATAACAAGTTTTGAACAAATCTAGCATTATAAATTATAATAACAAAGCTTAGACCTTAATCCTAGTTTAAAAACATTCAAAAGCATTACCAGAACTAGCCGTGAGAGGAAGAGTGGCTGAGCAGGGGCTTGTGACCTTCCTCACTAAAAGAGCATCAGCGCCAAGGAGAAGAAGATGAGCAGCACCGAAAAGAAAGGAACAGGGGAAGAATAGGATGAACAGCACCAAGGAGTAGGAGCAGAGCAGTGACATTCACACTTCGCGGCCGCTATTGGTGGCGTTGTGACTAAGGTTCTTTGGCGAGCAGTGCAATGCAGAGAAGCTGTATAGCATGAAAGCAGAGCAGCCGGTTCCAAGATACTCTAGCAGAAGCAGAGCAATGCCATTTCTGAGGAAAAACAGAATGAGGCCAATGACGGTGGTCGGTGGGTGCTGAACGGTGGCTAGTGGTACCTATGCATGCCCTAATATTGAGAGAGACAGAGAGGGAGCCAGAGAGGAGACTTTGTGTCAAGATGTGGTCTGTATCATAAAATTATTCAAATTAGGGGTTTATGGTGGGATCAGTGATGGTGGGAGTGCCGACAGAGGCATTGTGAGCATCGATGATGTTCTTCGTTTTTCAGGACTTATTAGGGTTTCACCGTCAATGCAGCGGTTGTGAGTGACAGAGGCATTGTTGGGAGTGAGAGAGTCTCGAAGCGTGTTTAGGGTTATTAGACTTCAGGGGTTATTAGGTTTGAGTGAGTCTCCCGTTTAGGGTTATTAGTTTTTTTTTAAAAAAAAAATATTTTGGCCATGCTTTTGAAGTGTGCCAAAAGAGTAACAGGGAACGGCCACACTTAAAATTGCTACTGTAATAAAACCCTGTTGCCACGCTTTCAAAACGTCACTGTTTCCCTCTATGCCCATGCTTTTGAAGTGTGGCAGAAAAAAATGTGGCCGTATCTCCAATCAATTGCCACCCTTATGAAAGCGTGGCCATTGACCTTTTACGCCACGCTTTTGAAGCGTGGCGAGAAAAGACGTGGTTAAAGGTCCAATCAATTGCCATCCTCATAAAAGTGTGGCCATTGACCCTTTTTGGCCATGCTTTAAAAGTGTGGCAAGAAAAAAGCGTGGCCACAGGCCTATTTTCTTGTAGTCATTGGCCTTAATCTACAAATCCTAGCTAACTTACTAATTAAGCTTAGTAAAAAGCTAGCGTTAGTAGAAACAAGATCAACTAACAACCCAAAATTAAACTACCATTCAATGTTGGACATTAATGACTCTAGGATCTTAGTTATTCAAAGTCCAAGCAAAGGAATGGAAATCTACTCCATATTCAAAATGAACATTTCAACAAACAGTTGGTGGGCACAATAACAAAGCATAGTAAATTGCAAAATTTAATATAAACTATAGTCAAACAATCAATAATAGCGATTCAATCAAGCATATATAAATCTCAAAACATCAAATTCATTAACAAAAGACTCAAAATTTCACAAGTGAATATACTAACGAAGTAACTTCAATTATAAGAAAGTATAAGTGTAGTGTAAATGATGAGAAAATTGAGAACAACTTACAATTGAGATAAGCTAGATTCCAAAATTAAAATGTAAATAGCAAATCTTAATAAAACCCTAGAGAGAAGTGAGAGTGTTTTCCCCTAAGAAAAAATATCAAAAACCTAAATAAAACTTGTAAGATGTTGTATGAGTGTGTTGTTGTTGTCCCCTTTGAAAGAGCTTCCCTTGACTTCAGAACTCCAAATTTGGGCCAAAGAGGTCCCCAAAATACGTAGCTCGTGTCTTTCTAAATTTGGCACGCATTCGTACACGCACCCGAGTTTTTCACTTGTGCATACGCACGATATGTGTGAGTACGCAGGCACTAGAATGCTCTAGTTGTGTGTACTCATGGATATGTGTGTGTACGCACACACTAAAGTGCTCCTCTCCTTTATTTCTTCATGAATTCTCCCACTTTGCATGCTTTTCTTCCACTTTTTCAAAGTCATCCTTGCCTATTGGCCCTGAAATCACTCAACAAAACATATCACAGCATCAAATGGAATAAAAGTAAAATTAAATTGATGATTTAGAGCACAAAAAGCATGTTTTCAACAATTGAGTGCAATATAGAGAGAATTCACAAAAACATGCTATTCAAGTGAATAAATGCAAGTTTATATGATCAAATCCACTCACTTCAAGCCAAATATTACCATAAAATGTAGATTCATTAATTCTCCCACATGTAAACAATAGCATGTCCTCATTCTAATTATAATGGAAAAGGATCAAAGGGAAAACACACTTATTAAATGGTACTACTTATATGTATGTAACTATTCTGATTGATGCTATCTACTTCTATTTATTCTCTAGGTTTCTATTGACTTGGCAAAAACAAACAAATTTCCAAGCAAGCATAGAGATTTAGGGGCTAAAACAAAGTACTAGTTCTGCAATCACAATCCCATGAATCAATTCGAGTTTTCATAAGAATGTAGTAACTTACAAGATGATACATAATGAAAGGTGGAGACATAGAATTGAGCAATCGAATCCCTCACTAGATGTGTATACTCTCTAATTGTTCAAGTGTATAGGGTTGATTCACTCAATCCTCCTCTAATCATGCTTTCTAAGATTTGTTATTTATCTAACAATCAACAAATATTTAATACATGTATGCAAGTATCATGAGGACTTTTCAATGTTGTAATGGGGTTAGGGTCAAGGTAGGATATATATGGTGAAGTGGACTTAAAATTTGAATCTTTGATTAGCTTAAACATCCACCTAACCTTCAACAACCTAATCACTATAATGCAATCCAACTACCCAATATTCACTTTTTTACACATTCATGCATTCTTTCCAATTCACATCATATATGCATTCATTTTTTCATACTTTTCTTTTGGGGTAATCTTTGTCCCTTTTTTATTACTTTTCTCATTTCTTTTTCTTTTTCTTTTCTTTTTTTTCTTTTGAAACATAATATATACACAAAAAATTTTGGTTTTCTTTTCTCAAAAGATAAATACATATGGGTTAAGCATTTAATGAATGAATATGTACCCAATTTCTAAAATTTCCAATAAACTCCCAAAATACACTTTTATCTTCTACCAATATTTCCTAAACTCCTCCAGACTTAGATGATACGCACTCATTAGCCTAAATTAATCAAAGATGCAAATCAAGGACATTTATGATTTTCTACTTAGGGTTATGATGTGCTAATATTAAGAACTAGAGGGATTGATAAGGCTCAAAAGTGGTTAACAAGGGTAGATAAAAGGGTGAGGCTATATGGGTAAGTGAGCTTAATTGCAATAACGGCCTTAATCATTCTAAAAGCATTCATACATCAAATATTGGATATAAAGAATTGAACAAATCAAAGATCATAATCATAGAAGGAGAATAGCATACAAGAAAAAAGATAGTGGTTAATTATGATGTAACCACACATTAAAGCTCAAAACTCACAGTGTTGGGTATCCTAGCTCTCTTCTATGTTCCATGAAGCAGATTTTACAAACCACAAAACACCGGCAAGTGCACTGGATCCTACCAAGTAATAAACTCACGATGAGTGAGTGTCGATCCCACGAGGATTAACGAATTAAGCAAACAATGGTCAATCAATTAATCTAGTCAGATAATCAAAATTAGGTTTTTGAAAAGTGTGAACATAAACAGCAATGTAACAAAAGCAAACAGTGAGTATTGAAAGGTAATATGATTAAAAGAGTTAATGTTTTAGAGATGTTGAGTATGTCCGTATTAATCATTTTCACTTTTCACCTTGATTATACAAAGATATTCCCATGGTAAATCATTAGTAATTAAATTCCAATCCCTTGGTAATCACTACAAGAAAAATATCCATTTAGCCACAATTTTTTTTAAGCTACATTTCAAAAGAGTTAAGCATGTTCACTGATTCATTAGCCACAAAATTCATAAGAATCTCCCCTAGTTGATTTAATGTAAGTTATCAAATCTAGTTTCAAAACTTAAGAGTTGTGAGAATTGGTTTTCAAGCTCAATTCAATTAACCAAATTTAACAAGAAGTTAAAAGATTTCAAGTCAGAGAAGAATTGTTTCACAACACATTCAATCCCTTTAGGATGAAGAACAAAAATCTTTTCTTAAGAAGATATCAATGCATTAATCAAAGGTATAAAAAGCTAGAATATTAATCCATGGAATCAACAGAGCTCCTAACCTTAACCAAGGAGAATTAGTTGCTCACATGCTTCAGAGGACTCCTAGAATTATCAAAGGTAAAAAGAGCCGAAGAAGAGGAGAGGTCTCCAAAGTGTCTCATTTCTCCTCTTAAATACTAACCCTAAAAGAAAATCAAATTCAAACTTAAAACAGAATCAAAATTCAAATAAAATCAAATCTAACTAATTAATGTTTTCCTCTAGCCAAGCTTTTAATCCTTTTTTCTTGCAAATCCTTTATTATGCTGTGATTGGTGGGCTAAGTTGAGCCTTTGATTAATCCTCTTGTTGTGTTTACACATGGGTCATGTGTACGCACGATGGCCAACATTCCACGTGAAAGTCTTCACATCCCATGTCTATGCTTCTACCTCCCACGTTGAATTGGGGGCACACACTTTGACGAACGGATTTTTGACGGTTTAGAATTTCACAAATGAAACCTCGTTGCAAGTTTAGTTTCTAAACCAACAAATAATCCTTTCATACAAAAATTTAGTTGTAACTAAAACAAACCCAATAAAATAAACCAAAGTATTCAAACCTCGGGTCGTCTCTCAAGGAATTGCAGGGAGGTGTAGTTTATTATTGGTTGTGGAAAATTATCTTTTTGGGTTTTTGAAATAAGGAACAAGGAAATAAAATGGCAAGAAATTAAATTAATAACTAAGGAAACTCTTGGCAAGGTATGAGAATTAGAAGTCCTATCCTAGTTATCCTTATCAATTGTGATGAGAATTGTCCATTGCTCCCACTTAGTTAACCTCTAACTATGAAGGAAAGTCAAGTGGATGAATCAATTTGATTCCTCAAGTCCTAGTCAACTCCTAAGGAAAGACTAGCTTTAGAGGGATCCAAATCAACTAGCAACTTTCAATTATCAATCAACAAAGGAGTTTGATAACTCAAGAGTCTCCAATTACTCAACCAAAACCAAAAGGAGAAAAATCTACACTAAAATCCAACCAAGCATTCTATCAAATACTTGCAACATAAAAATATAGAAAAAGCAATAAGAGGTCATAAAATCCAAACAACCAATTGAAAGCATCAATAACATAAATTGAAGAAAGCAATCATAAATATGAAATACCTCAAATTGCATTAAATAGGAAACCAAATCTAAGATGAGAATTCATAAACTAAAGTAGCAATACAAAGTAATCAATAAGGTAAATAAATAAACTAGAAAGCTAAGACAAATAAAGGTAGAAGAGAAACTAAATTAAAGTAAAGTAGAAATCTAAAATTGAAAATAGCTAAATCTAAGAATCCTAAAACATAGAGAGAGGAGAGAGCCTCTCTCTCTAGAAAACTACATCTAAAAACCTAAAATTATTTTTAAGAATATTGTATGAATGAATTAATGATTCTCCCACTCTGTAGCCTCTATTCTGTGTTCTCGGGCTTGGAACTGGGCCCAAATGGAGCCCAGAAATCGCCCCCAGTGCTTTCTACAATTTCTGCACATGGCGCATGTCACGCGTACGCGTCGCTTGGCAAAAATTCTGGTCACGTATACGCGTCGCTCCCAGCTTCTCAAAACTTTATTTTCTTGCGTTCCTTCCATTTTTGCATGTTTCTTTTCCATCCTCTAAGCCATTCCTGCCCTATAAAGCCTGAGAACACTTAACACACAGATCACAGTATCGAATGGTAATAAAGGGTAATTAAAATTGACAGTTTAAAG
Organism: Arachis ipaensis; assembly: GCF_059453495.1. NCBI lineage: Eukaryota > Viridiplantae > Streptophyta > Magnoliopsida > Fabales > Fabaceae > Arachis > Arachis ipaensis. Next base: position 109,422,442 of record NC_142442.1, on the reverse strand, counting down.
GCCTAGGAAACATGTTTTCAACTATATCATAGAATTAGGAAGGGAAATGTAGAACACGCAATTTATATGCATAAGTGTGAGAATAATGGATAAAATCCGCTCAATTTAATACAAAATAAATCGTAAAATAGCGGTTTATCAATCTCCCCACACTTAAACATTAGCATGTCCTACATGCATCATGCTATTCTAATTACTATCTATCTGTGTATATATATATATATATATATATATATATATATATATATATATATAACTATCCATGTTGTCAAATTGAGTCAAATTTCCAAGAAATCATATATGCACAATCAAGGGCTAAATCATATCAAAACACATTCACAATTGAGTTGAGTTAATCAAAAGAGTTCACAAACTTGCAAGACAAGCAATGATCAAATATGGACATATGAAAATGAGCCATTAAACCTTCACTGGGTTTGTATATGCACTCTAATCACTCAAGTGTTTGGGGTCAAACAACTCAACACTTCTCTAGTCATGCTTTCTAAAACTTTGTTCTTCATCTAACCAATCAACAAATATTTAATGTGCAAATGCAAACATCATGAGGTCTTTTCAAGGTTGTAATGGGGCTAAGGTGAGGGTGAGGATATATGTATGGCCAAGTGAGCTATAATATGAATCTTTGACTAACCTAAGTTATCACCTACACACACACACACACACACACTCTATATAATTCTAAAATCATGCCTAGCTACCCATAATCTTACTTTTGTGTATTTCACATACTCATGTATCAAATTTTCCTTAATTTCACCACATATGCATTGATCTTTTATTAAACTTGACATCGGGGTAATTTTATCCCATATATATATATATATGAATATGAAAGCAAACATAACATATCATTGCACATGGTTTTTCTGGTTTCACATGAGTATGCACCCAAATTTCCAATATTTTTGTTAATAGAACATAATACTTTTTCATCAACCCAAGTTCCCATAATTCTCCACACTTAGTTGATACACAATCTCTATCTTAAGCTAACCAAAGAATCAAATAGGGTAATTAATTGTTTTTCCGCTTAAGGCTAGTGATGTGGTAATATAAAGAACAAAAAAGGGGGTTAAGAAGGCTCAAAGTGGCAAACAAGGGTAAATGGAATGGTAGGCGATTTGGGATAAGTGAGCTAATATCAAATGATGGCCTCAATCACATATAAGCATGAACATACACTAAATAATGGACATATAGAATGGAACAAACTAAAGATTGCAATCATAGAGAAGAAACACACAAGAATAAAAATCATGGTTAAATAATGTAACCATATAATTAAGCTTAAAAACTCACGGGTTGTGTATTCTTAGCTCAAGACCATATTCCAACTATATATGTATCATGCATGTTTCAAAAAGTTTTAACTCAAATCAATGTGAATCTTTAATTGCCTATTCTAAGAAAAAGATACATTCCTTGAAAATTTCATCAATTGACCAACATTTATTATTATATATATATACTAAATGAGATGTTGTGATTATGAAAAGCTAAAATATTTTACTTTATCCCTAATTTCAATCAAATGCATTTCTCATATGCCAAAAGGTTAACTAAACTTAATAATCCATGTTTTTCCACATCAAAACTAATAAATTAAAAGTGCAATTCAAGCTAAATATCCAAGATATATACAAGCCCAAAGTGCAAAATGCGACCAAGTAAAAATAAACAGAAGTACAATAAAATAGAAATGTGCAAGTACTAAAAGAAAAAAAAAATAAAGCAAAATACAAAATAAAGCAAAATAGAACAAAAGTCTGAAATGGTTCACCAAAATATAATCCGCCAGAGACGGCGACCTCCCCACACTTAAAGCACAGCATCGTCCTCGATGCTCTCAGTCAATCTGGGTGTGAAGGGTCATCGCCTGCAACTCTATCGTCTCCTGTCGAAGGATATGCTGCTGGCTCTGTCGGGCCTGGCTGTGCAGGTGCCTGTGGCTCTGTAGGGTGCTCAGTCTGAGTCACCTCCTGCTCATCCTCCTCCTCCTCAGAGTGCTTCGAGGGTGTGTCAAGCTCAGAGGGGATGTCAGTACGCCCCGACGTCACAATCAGCTTCAGATGTGAATAGCGTCACTTATTGCGACGCTCACACTGCTCATAACGTCGCTGATTGCGGCACTCCATCTGATCAAGGCGCCCAAAAAGGCGGTGCACGAGATGGTAGATTGGTTGAGAAGTGGATGATGGTGCTTGATGAGCGGATAATTTATACACTTTTTGTTACTGTTTTTACATAGTTTTCAGTATATTTTAGTTATTTTTTAGTATATTTTTATTAGTTTTTAAATAAAAATCACATTTCTGGACTTTACTATGAGTTTGTGTGTTTTTCTGTGATTTCAAGTATTTTCTAGTTGAAATTGAGGGACCTAAGCAAAAATCTGATTCAGAGGGTGAAAAAGCACTGCAGATGCTGTTGGATTCTGACCTCCCTGCACTCGAAGTGGATTTTCTGGAGTTACAGAGGCTTAATTGGAGTGCTCTCAATTGCGTTGGAAACTAGACATCTAGGGATTTCATGCAATATATAATAATCAATACTTTGCTTGAGTTTTGATAACGCAAACTGGCGTTTAAACGCCAACTTTCTACCCTATTCTGGCGTTAAACGCCAGAATTGGCATAAAAGCTAGAGTTAAACGCCCAAACTGGCACCAGAGCTTGCGTTTAACTCCAAGAAAAGTCTCTACATGTGAAAGCTTCAATGCTCAGCCCAAGCACACACCAAGTGGGCCCGAAAGTGGATTTCTGCATCACTTACTTATTTCTGTAAACCCTAGGCTACTAGTTAATTATAAATAGGACCTTTTACTATTGTATTTTGATCATCGATCTCTAGAACACATTATGTAACTTTTATGTTCTGAGAACTCCATGGGAGGCTGGCCACTCAGCCATGTCTACCCTATTTTTACTTATGTATTTCCAACGGTGGAGTTTCTACACCCCATAGATTAAGGTGTGGAGCTCTGCTGTTCTTCATGAATTAATGCAATTACTACTATTTTTCTCTCCAATTCAAGTTTATTCTTGTTCTAAGATATTCATTCGCACACAAGAACATGATGAATGTGATGATTATGTGACACTCATCACCATTCTCACCTATGAACGCGTGCCTGACAACCACTTCCGTTCTACATGAAAACGAGCTTGAATGCATATCTCTTAGCCTCGAGATCAGAGTCTTCGTGGTATAAGCTAGAATCAATTGTCAGCATTCTTGAGATCCGGAAAGTCTAAACCTTGTCTGTGGTATTCCGAGTAGGATCTGGGATGGGATGACTGTAACGAGCTTCAAACTCGCGAGTGTTGGGCGTAGTGACAGATGCAAAAGGATCAATGGATCCTATTCCAACACGAGGGAGAACCGACAGATGATTAGCCGTGCGGTGTCAGCGTATTTGGACCATTTTTACTGAGAGGACAGATGGTAGCCATTGACAACGGTGATTCCCAACATACAGCTTGCCATGGAAGGGAGTATGCCTGATTGGATGAAAGCAATAGGAAAGCAGAGGTTCAGAAGCAATAAGCATCTCCATACGCTTATCTGAAATCCTACCAATGAATTACATAAGTATTTCTATCTTATTTTCTGTTTTAATTATATTTTAATCATCAAAATCCCATAACCATTTGAATCCGCCTGACTGAGATTTACAAGGATGACCATAGCTTACTTCAAGCCGACAATCTTCGTCGAATCGACCCTTACTCACGTAAGGTATTACTTGGACGACCCAGTGCACTTGCTGGTCAGTTGCACCAAGTTTTGTGTGAAAAGTGTGCGATCACAATTTCGTGTACCAAGTTTTTGGACAACTGACGGTTCATCTTGTTGCTTAGATTAGGTAATTTTATTTTATGTTAAAGCTTTTTAAATTTTTATTTTCAAAAAAAAAAATTTCAAAAAAAATTTGTATTTTGTTTTTTAGAATTTTTAAGAATGAATTCTAGAGTTTCATCATGATCTGTTGAAGTCTAGCTGGCTGTGAAGCCATGTCTAATCTTTTGGACCGAGGTTTCAACTTATCATCACAAGAGCTTGTTGGTTTCTATCAATCTTGCTGTTTAATGTAATGATCTGCTAAAGCTTGGCTGGCCATTGGCCATGTCTAGTGTTTTGGACCGAAGCTTTCACTGAAAGCTTGGCTGGCTAGTAAGCCATGTCTAATTCCTGGACCGAAGTTTTAGACTAACATTTCATGATTCCTGGAATTCTCATTAAAAATTTTGAATTCCTTATTTTCTTTTTCCAAATAATTTTCAAAAAAAAATTTAAAAATTTATAAAAACATAAAAAACAAAAATTTTGTGTTTGAGTCTAGTGTTTATTTTTAAGTTTGGTGTCTTGCATATTTTTAATTTTCTTGCATTTTTCGAATATATGCATTATGTTCTTCATCGATCTTCAGGTTGTTCTTGATGATTTTCTTGGGTCTGATCTTTAATTTCTCTTGTTTTGTGTCTTTTATTGTTTCTCATGTGCATTCTCAATTTGTTAGTGTCTCTAATATGAAAATTTCTAAGTTTGGTGTCTTGCATGCATTGTTTATCTGATCTGAGTTTTCCATGATTAGTTTCATTTTGTTGTTTTTCATCATAAAAAATTCAAAAAATTTTTCAAAATTATGTCTTTTCAAGTCAATAATACAGAGAATTGAAGATTCAGAACATACAGTAGAGGAATTACAGAGAAAAAGCTGGACGTTCAAAACGCCTAGTGAGGAAGGAAAACTGGCGTTTAAATGCCAAATGCCCAAAAGGGTAGTATTTTGGGCGTTAAACGCCAGAATGGATACCATTCTAGGCGTTTAACGCCAGGATGGCACAGGAGGGGAGATTTTGTTTTCAACTCAAATCTTTTTCAAATCTTCAAAATTTTTCAAAATCAAATCTTTTTCAAATCATATTTTTTTATCATATCTTTTTCAAAATCAAATCCTTTCCATTTTTCTCTCACTATTTTCAAAAATCCTTGCTACCAATTAATGATTTGATTTAAAAATTTCAAGTTTGTTACTTCTTTGTTAAGAAAGGTTCAATATTTGAATTTTAGAATCATATCTTTTAAATTTCTTGTTAGCCAAGTCATTAATTTTAAAAATCAAATCTTTTTAAATTGTTTTTCAATCATATCTTCTCAATCACATCTTTTTCAAAATAATTTTCAATCATATCTTTTTGATTGCCAATTTCAAAATCTTTTTCAAAATCACTTAATCACTTCCTCACTTTTAATTTTCGAAAACCATCATCCACTTTTCAAAATTCTTTTTAATTATTTTAAAATTTTTAGTTTTATTTAAAAATTTGTTTTCGAATATTTTTCCCCCTCCTCACCTTTTTCTATTTAAGACTAACACTTCTCCTCCATTAGCAATTCGGACTCATTCCATCTCTATAAGTTTGAATTCTCCTTTCTATCTCATTCTTCTATTCTTCTTTTCCTCTGACACCTCAAGGAATCTCTATACTGTGACATAGAGGATTTCATACTTTCTTGTTCTCTTCTCTTTCATATGAGCAGAAGCAAGGATAAGAACATTCTTGTTGAAGCTGATTCGGAACCTGAAAGGACTCTGAAGAGGAAGCTAAGAGCAGCTAAAGCACAAAACTCTGAAAAAGACCTGACAGAAATTTTCGAAAAGGAAGCAGACAAAACAAACATGGCCAAACCCAACAACAATAGTGGAGATTCAAGGAAGATGCTTGGTGACTTCATTGCACCCTCTTCTGACTTCTGTGGAAGGAGCATCTCAATTCCTGCAATTGGAGCAAACAACTTTGAGCTTAAGCCTCAATTAGTTTCTCTAATGTAGCAGAATTGCAAGTATCATGGACTTCCATTGGAAGATCCTCATTAGTTTTTAGCTGAGTTCTTACAAATCTGTGACACTGTTAAGACTCATGGTGTCGACCCTGAGGTCTACAAACTTATGCTTTTCCCTTTTGCTGTAAGAGACAGAGCTAGGACATGGTTGGACTCACAACCTAAGGACAGCCTGAACTCTTGGAAAAAGCTGGTCAATGCCTTCTTGGCAAAGTTCTTTCCACCACAAAAATTGAGTAAGCTTAGAGTGGAAGTCCAAACCTTTAGATAGAAGGAAGGCGAATCCCTCTATGAATCTTGGGAAAGATACAAGCAATTGGTTAGAAGGTGTCCTTCTGGTATGCTTTCAGAATGGAGTATCATATGCATATTCTATGATGTCTTTCTGAACTATCCAAAATGTCATTGGACAACTCTGCTGGTGGATCTCTTCATCTGAAGAAGACGCCTGAAGAAGCCCAAGAACTCATTGAAATGGTTGCAAATAACCAATTCATGTACACTTCTGAAAGGAATCCTATGAATAATGGGACAACTCAGCAGAAAGGAGTTCTTGATATTGATACTCTGAATGCCATATTGGCTCAGAATAAAATATTGACTCAGCAAGTCAATATGATTTCTCAGAGTCTGTCTGGAATGCAAGCTGCAATAGGCAGTACTAAAGAAGCATCTTCGGAAGAAGAAGCTTATGATCTTGAGAACCCTACAATGGAAGAGGTGAATTACATGGGAGAACCTATGGAAACACCTATAATCCTTCATGGAGAAATCATCCAAATCTCTCATGGAAGGATCAACAGAAGCCTCAACAAGGCTTCAACAACAATAATGGTGGAAGAAATAGGTTTAGCAATAGCAAGCCTTTTCCATCATCTTCTCAGCAACAGACAGAGAATTCTGAGCAGAGTCTCTCTAGCTTAGCAACCATAATCTCTGATCTATCTAAAACCACACTAAGTTTTCATAACTAAAACAAGGTCCTCCATCAGAAATTTGGAGGCACAGGTGGGTCAACTGAGTAAGAAAGTTACTGAACTCCCTCCTAGTACTCTCCCAAGCAATACAGAAGAGAATCCAAAGAGAGATTGCAAGGCCATAAACACGTCCCACATGGCCGAATGCATAGAGGAGGAAAAGGTAGTGATTTCCACTGACGAAGACATCAATGGATGTCCACTGGCCTCCAAGGAGTTCCCTAATGGGGAACCAAAGGAATCTGAGGCTCATATAGAGACCATAGAAATTCCACTGAACCTACTTCTGCCATTCATAAGCTCTGATGAGTATTCTTCCTCTGAAGAGGATGAAGATATTGCTGAAGAGCAAGTTGCTAAGTACTTTGGAGCAATCATGAAGCTGAATACCTTGGTTAAGCAGAAATTACCTCAGAAGAAACCGGACCTTGGAAAATTCTTCATACCCTGTACCATAGGCACCATGATCTTTGAAAAGGCTCTGTGTGACCTAGGGTCAAGTATAAACCTCATGCCCCTCTCTGTAATGGAGAAACTAGGGATCCTTGAGGTGAAAGCTACAAGAATCTCACTAGAGATGGCAGAAAATTCAAGGAAGCAGGCTTATGGACTTGTAGAGGATGTCTTGGTAAAAGTTGAAGGCCCTTACATCCCTGCTGACTTCATAATCTTGGACATTGGGAAGAGTATGGATGAATCTATCATCCTTGGCAGACCCTTCCTAGCCACAGCAAAAGCTGTGATTGGTGTTGACAGAGGAGAATTGGTCCTTCAAATGAATGAAGACCACCTTATGTTTAAGGCTCAAGGACCTCCCTCTGTAACCATGGAGAGGAAGCATGAAAAGCTTCTCTCAATGCAGAGTCAAACAGAGCCCCCACATTCAAACTCTAAGTTTAGTGTTGGGAGGCTATCATCATTCTCTGAGTATCTGTGATGCTCCATGAGAGCCCACTGTCAAGCTATTGACATTAAAGAAGTGCTTGTTGGGAGGCAACCCAATTTTTATCTATCTATGTTAAATTTCTTTCTATTTTCTTTTGTTATTTTATGTTTTCTTTAGGATGATGATCATGTGAAGTCACAAAAATAATTAAAAAAGCAAAAACAGAATGAAAAATATCATTGAAAATAGCACACCCTGGAGGACGATCTTACTGGCGTTTAAATGCCAGTAAGGGTAGCAGAATGGGCGTTAAACGCCCAGTCTGGCACCATTCTGGGTATTTAACACCAGAAAAGGACACTAGACTAGCGTTTAACACCAGAAAAGGGCACAAAGCTGGCCTTTAACGCCAGAAAGGGGCACAAAGCTGGCGTTTAACGCCAGAAAAGGGAGAAAAGCTGGCGTTTAAACGCCAGAAAGGGAAGAAAAGCTGGCGTTAAATGCCAGAAATGGATAGTAACCTGGTGTTTAACGCCAGGATTGGCACTCCAAGGGGCGTTTACATGCCAAAATGGTGCAGGGATGAGAAATCATTGACACCTCAGGATCTGTGGACCCTACAGGATCCCCACCTACCTGAACTCTCTCTCTCTCTTCTTCACACCTTCCCATAACACCCTTCCCCAAATACCCCTCACCAATCGCCTCCATTTCTCTTCCCCATCATCTCTTCACTAATCACCTCCACCCACTCTTCCCCAAAAACCCCACCCACCTTACAATTCAAATTCAAATACTTTCCCTCCCAGACCCAACCCCTACTACACGAACCCTACCCTCTCTTTCCACTCCTATATAAACCCTTCTTCACTCCTTCATTTTCACACATCATAAACACTACTTCTCCCCCTTGGCCGAACCACTAAACCCCCTCCATCTCCTCTATTTCTTCTTCTTCTATTCTCTTCCTTCTTCTTTTGCTCGAGGATGAGCAAACCTTCTAAGTTTGGTGTGGTAAAAGTGTTGCTTTTTGTTTTTTCATAACCATTTATGGCACCTAAGAACAGAGAAACCTCTCAAAAGAGGAAAGGGAAGGAAAAAGCTTCCACCTCTGAGTCATGGAAGATGGAGAGATTCATCTCAAAGGTCCATCAAGACCACTTCTATGAAGTTGTGGCAAAGAAGCAGGTGATCCCTTAGGTCCCTTTCAAGCTCAAAAAGAGGAGTGAATACCCGGAGATCCGACATGAGATTCGAAGAAGAGGTTGGGAAATTCTCACCAACCTCATTCAACAAGTCAGGATATTAATGATTCAAGAGTTCTATGCCAATGCATGGATCACCAAAAACCATGATCATAGTATGAACCCGGACCCAAAGAATTGGCTTACAATGGTCCGGGGGAAATACTTAGATTTCAGTCTGGAAAATGTAAGGTTGGCATTCAACTTGCCCATGATGCAAGGAGATGCACGCCCCTACACTAGAAGGGTCAACTTTGATCAAACGTTGGACCAAGTCCTTATGGACATTTGTGTGAAAGGCGCTTAATGGAAGAAAGATGCAAGAGGCAGGCCGGTTCAACTAAGAAGGCTTGACCTCAAGCCCGTGGCTAGAGGATGGTTGGAGTTCATCCAACGCTCAATCATTCCCACTAACAACCAATTTGAAGTTACTATAGACCAGGCTATCATGATCCATAGCATCATGAATGGAGAGGAAGTAGAAGTTCATGAGGTTATATCCTTAGAACTCTGTAAGGTGGCCAACAAGTCCTCTACTTTGGCAAGGTTAGCCTTCCCTCATCTCATTTGCCAGCTTTGCAATTCAGCTGGAATTGACATAGGGGAAGACATCTTCATTGACGAGCACAAGCCCATCACTAAGAAAAGAAAAAGAAAGAAAAAGAACAAGCAAGCAAGAGAGCCCACTCATGGACCTCAACAAGAGCATGAGGAAATTCCTCATCATGGAGTCCCTGAGATGCCTCAAGGGATGCACTTCCCTCCACAAAATTATTGGGAGCAAATTAACACCTCCTTAGGAGAATTAAGTTCCAACATGGGACAACTAAGGGTGGAGCACCAAGAGCATTCCATCCTCCTTCATGAAATTAGAGAAGACCAAAGAGCCATGAGGGAGGAGCAACAAAGGCAAGGAAGAGACATAGAGGAGCTCAAGCATTCCATTGGATCTTCAAGAGGAAGAACTAGCCGCCATCACTAAGGTGGACCCGTTCTTTATTTTCCTTGTTCTTATTTTTCTGTTTTTCGAAAATTATGCTTTATGTTCGATCTATGTTTGTGTCTTTTACTACATGATCATTAGTGTCTTAGTGTCTATGCCTTAAAGCTATGAATGTCCTATAAATCCATCACCTTTATTAAATGAAAAATGTTTTTAATTGCAAAAGAACAAGAAGTACATGAATTTTGAATTTTAAAGTAGTTTAATTATTTTGATGTGGTGGCAATACTTTTTGTTTTCTGAATGAATGCTTGAACAGTGCATATTTTTGAATTTGTTGTTTATGAATGTTAAAATTTTTGGCTCTTAAAAGAATGATGGAAAAGGAGAAATGTTATTGATAATCTGAAAAATCATAAAATTGATTCTTGAAGCAAGAAAAAGCAGTGAAAAGCTGGCGAAAAAAATATGAAAAAAAAAGAAAATGGCGAAAAACATAAAAGAAAAAGAAAGAAAAAGAACAAGCAAGCAGAAAAAGCCAGTAACCCTTTAAACCAAAAGGCAAGGGTAAAAAGGATCCAAGGCTTTGAGCATTAATGGATAGGAGGGCCTAAAGGAATAAAATCCTGGCCTAAGCGGCTAAACCAAGTTGTCCCTAACCATGTGCTTGTGGCGTGAAGGTGTCAAGTGAAAACTTGAGACTGAGCAGTTAAAGTCGTGGTCCAAAGCAAAAAGAGTGTGCTTAAGAGCTCTGGACACCTCTAACTGGGGACTCTTGCAAAGCTGAGTCACAATCTGAAAAAGGTTCACCCAGTTATGCGTCTGTGGCATTTATGTATCCGGTGGTAATACTGGAAAACAAAATTCTTAGGGTCACGGCCAAGACTCATAAAGTAACTGTGTTCAAGAATCAACATACTGAACTAGGAGAATCAATAACACTATCTGATTTCTGAGTTCCTATAGATGCCAATCATTCTGAACTTCAAAGGATAAAGTGAGAAGCCAAAACTGTTCAGAAGCAAAAAGCTAAGAGCCCCGCTCATCTAATTAAGACTGATCTTCATAGATATTTTCGAAATTTATTGTATATTCTCTTCTTTTTATCATACTTTGTTTTTAGTTTCTTGGGGACAAGCAACAATTTAAGTTTGGTGTTGTGATGAGCGGATAATTTATACGCTTTTTAGCACTGTTTTTACATAGTTTTCAGTATGTTTTAGTTAGATTTTAGTATATTTTTTATTAGTTTTTAAATAAAAATCACATTTCTGGATTTTACTATGAGTTTGTGTGTTTTTTTGTGATTTCAGGTATTTTCTGGCTGAAATTGAGGGACCTGAGCAAAAATCTGATTTAGAGGCTGAAAAAGGACTACAGATGCTGTTGGATTCTGACCTCCCTGCACTCGAAGTGGATTTTCTGGAGCTACAAAACCCCAATTGGAGTGTGACGTCAGGATTTCTACCAGTAAAGAAATTCATAGAAACGGTTGAGTTGTAGATATAGTTTTTAAACCGGCAAAAATCCCTTCGTACAAACGTGTTGGGTGTCACAAGTAACAAACCCCTTTAAAAATTGTTAACCGAGTATTCAAATTTCGGGTCGTCTTCTCAAGGAACTGCGGGGAAGTATGTTCTTATTATTGGCTATAAAGGTTATAATCGGGGTTTAGAAGGTGAGAAGCAAGTAATCTGAATGAGGAGTGAATTAAATGGCAATTAAGAATAAATAATAACTGTAAAGCGACTTTTAGCAAGGTAGAGAAATTAGAGGTCCAACTTAGTTATCTCTCTCAACAATAATGAAAGTTGAATCTAAACTCCACTTGATCGACCTTTACCAGGGGTAAGGGAAAGTCAAGGGACTAATTAAGTTGACCTTTGAATCCTAATTATTTCCTCAGAAAAGGTTGGGATTATTTAAGTTCAGCTCAATTAGCAAGATCATGATTATCAATTGTATTGAGTTTAATAACTGTTCAGTTACTAAATTCTTAACCAGAACCAAAAGGGGAAAAAGTAAAGTTGCTGGAATAACAGTAAAAATATCCTTAGATGGGAAACAATGGTAACTTAAGTCAAAGAGAACAATCATAAACTGAAAATACCTCAATTATCATTAATTCAAATAGAAATCTGTAACATGGAATAATTCATAAATAATAATAATCAATTCAAATGTTGGAATAAATAAAGAGAAGTAATATTAAAATAAAATTAAACCTGGATCCAGAGTTACTCTTAAAACAAGAAAAAATCATAAATCCTAAAAGAGAGAGAGAGAAGATCTCCCTCTCAACTAAATCTAAATCATTGAAAGATGAAAATATGCCAGCTCTCTTAGAATGGAAGAATTCCCACACTTTATAACCTCTGGTCTATGCTGTCTGTACTTGGATCTGGGCCAAAAAGGGCTTCAGAATTCGCTGGGAGCGTATTCTGTAATTTCTGATGCGTGGGTCACGCGGTCGCGTCATTTGGAGCTTTTCCTTTCCACGCGGTCGCGTCAGTCATGCGACCGTGTCATGTGCGCTCTACTCAAGGCGCGCGGTAGCGTCAGTCATGCGGCCGCGTCGCTGCTGATTCGTGCTTGGCACGCGATCGCGTCATCCATGCGATCGCGTGAACACCAGTTTCTTTAAAGCTCCGTTTTGCTTCCTCCTTCCATTCTAGCATGTTTCCTTTTTCATCCTTTAAGTCGTTCAGCCTTAGAAAATCTGAAACTACTCAACACACTAATCACGGCATCGAATGGAAATAAAGGTAATTAAAATAATTAATTTTTAAAGCTTAGGAAACATGTTTTTCATTATATGACATAATAAGGAAGGAAAAGTAAAACTATGCAATTAATGTGAATAAGTAGGTGAAGAGTTGAATAAATCACTCTAATTAAGCATAAAAGAACTCATGAAATATGGGTTTATCAACCTCCCCACACTTAAACACTAGCATGTCCTCATGCTAAATCCAAGGTAAATAATTAAGGTTAAAGTGATGGAATGTTATGAAATGCAACCTATGCTAAATGCATCTACCTAATGAGTCATGCAATTCTAATTCATCCACTCATATATAAAGCTTACATGTAGCTAAGTTAATTCACATTCTCAAGGAGTTGTGTGTATATATATAGCCAACCCTTAAATAATAAAGTACTTTAGCAATTGAGATGGGAAAGAAAGCATTGTACAAACTTGCAAAACAATTAGTAAATTTTAAGCACGGATATATGTTGATGAGTTATTGAACCCTCACTGGATTTTGTGTTTACTCTCTAGTCACTTAGTGTTTATTGGGTTTATTCACTCTATTTTTCTTTTTATTCTTAATTTTTTACAGCTTTGTTTTTCATCTAACCAATCAACAATTATAGAATATAGTCATACCAAAAAGTCATGAGGTCTTAATTAAGGTTGTAATGTTGTCAAAGTAAAGGTAAGGATTTATGTATAGGGTCAAGTGAGCTAATAAGTGAATCCTTAATTAGACTAAGATCTCACCTAACATACATATTTAGCAAGATAAAAACTTCTTTACCTATTTTCCCATAATTTCCCACTTATTGTTACATGCTCATGTTTTACTTTTTATTTTTATTTCATATGCATTGTTTTCATTGGGGAATTTCTTTTTTTGTATCCCCTTTTATTTGGATGCTGAAAAAAATAATTTTTTTTAATGCACATGATAATGGAATCATTTAGATTTTCTCATGAGCATGCTTCCCAAATTTTATTTTATTCCTTTTTACTTTTCTACCTTTTGTTTTTATTACCCATGTTCCCAAAAGGCTTCCCACATTTTACTCTATTCATAATTTGTCTATCTTAAGCTAACCAAGGATTCACTTGGGATTTTATTTTGTTTTTCTGCTTAAGGCTAGTAATTTGGCTAAATAGAATAAAGGGGTTTTAAAAGGCTCAAGGGGGCTAACAAGGGTGATGTAAAAGGTAGGCTAATTTGGGGTAAGTGAGCTAAAATCAAATGAAGGCCTCAATCATTCTCTTGGTATGTATCTTATTCTATATTCTATAATTGGACATATAAATTAAAGCAAAGTAAAGAACATCAGAATAAAAAGAAATGTGACACACAGAAATGAAATTATGGTTTGAATGCAACCATACAATTTAAGCTCAAGACTCACAGGCTGTGTGTTCTCTAACTCAAGCATCATATATCATTCATATATTGTATGCAGGTTTAGTTAAAAATTCCCATTATTCTCTTGAAAAAATTATTTAGGGTAGCTGTTAAAGTTTTAATGTTCCTCCTTGATGAAATGTTGTCAACTAACATGTAATGCTATATATACAAGGTGTGGGTTATTTTGATTCTGTTAAAGTTTCTAGTTTACTTCCTTTTTATATTTTTCTATTTAAACTATACTATCTTATGCTAAAAAGGGTAAACTATACTAATTAATCCACTAATAAATCAGAATTGCAAACTAAACTAAATAACTAAAATGAACTAAATAACTAATATATGAACTAAAGATGCAAAATGCAGAAAATAGAGTAAAATACACAAGTAGCAATGTATAAGTACCCAGAAAATAACAATAAAAGAAAAAGAAAAAAATACAGAAAAATATCCAAAATAAAAGAAAAAGTATGTAGTAGTTCACCAAAATAAACGCCAGAGATGGCGACCTCCCCACACTTAAAATGAAACATCGTCCTCGATGCTCAATCAAGCCTGGTGTGAAGGAGTGTCATCAATGGTAGGGATGGTAGCTGGGGTCTCCGTGGCGGTGGTGGGCTGAGGGTCTGGCTGCTGTGGAGGTGGGACGGACTAGAGTGGAATCTCCGGATCTGCATCCTCTATCGGTTGCATAACCTCCTGATGCGGGGCAGCCTGCTCTGTGGCTGCCTGCTGATGAGTCTTCGCCTGGGAATGAGGCTCCTCCTCATGCTCATCCTCCTCCTCGTGCTCATCTTCTGATGGCTCTGAAGGGGTGTCAGGCTCGGAGGGGATGTCGGCGCCCTGTCTGATCATCAGCTTCAGATGGGAATAGCGTCGTCTGCTGCGGCGCTCTAATCTCTCATACCGGTGCCTGTTACGGCGCTCCATCTGATCAAGCTGGCGGAATAGACGGTGCACGAGGTGATAGACCGGCTCAGAGGCGGGTGGAGGTGCAGTGGTGGCAGCAGGGGCAGCTGGGGCAGTTGTGGATGAAGAGGGTCCAGCAGACAGAGGGGCTGTCTCATCAGTAGCAGTAACAGGTGGTGGTCTGTAGCCCAAAGCAAGGAAGTTCCTACTGTGTGGGATGATCTTCCTGCAGTCCACTGCTGGTGGTCTCTCATCGGCATCCTCCCAAGGCACATCAGCCTGACGGCCTAGCCGTGTAACCAGGTAAGGAAAGGGGAAGGTGCCTCGGACGTGGGCCCTGGCCATATAATGCTGGATAAACGAGGCAGATAAATGTCCTTACCCTCCAGCACACACCAAAGGAGGGTGATCATGGTAGCCAGGATCTCCGTCTCGTGAGTACTCGGCATCACAAAGTTACTCAAGATCTGATGCCAAAGCCGAGCCTCATCATTTAAGTACACTCTCTTGATCCCTCTAGGCATAGTGGTGTTCTGACCCATCTCCAAAGGAACAGCAGGGTCGAGAGCTATCCTTGCCTTCACAGCATCCCAGTCAAACTGCATCTGGCCCATGTCCTCCTCAGCCTGTGCAAAACCATCTGGCTGATCGGACTTGGCGGGGAGCTGGAGAATGGTCTCTATGGCCTCCTCAGTGACCAGAATTAGCTTTCCTCTCAGGTTCACTGCATCTAGGGTAGTAAGGTAGTAGTTGCAATAGAATTCCCGGACCCAAGATGCGTTGACCTCTGTCAGTTGTCTCTCCAGAAAGTACCAACCCCTTTTCTTGATTTGCTCAGTAGTGTATTGCTGGAGGGCCTCTGGAATCTTCAAGGTACGTTCCAGGTATAGATTTCTGGAGTTTGCAAAAGCTGGGTACTTCAGTTCACAGTACCGGTTTGCAAATTTTATAGGATCATTTGCAAGAAGCAGTTGGTTAGCTTTCTCCTGCTGTGTGAAATTCTTCTCCCGCCATGATGTATCGTGCATTAGAAAAATGATGGACTGGGAGGAATCTCCTCTCTTGGGCTTGCCTTTACCTTTCCTCTGTGAAGCAGACATCCTGAAAAACAAAAAACCAGGAATTGGATAAAATCGGAAAGCAAATAGGCAATTAAATAAAGGAAATCCAAGCGGCAAAGGAGAAATAAAATAAGGAAAATGAGTAAGTGAAATATGATTGAATGAATGTTAAATGGAAAGAAAATAAGCAATATGCCATGGTTAGAAAGTTAGAGGAAAGTGAAAATAATCAGAAAAGAGATCAAAAGGGTTAGTATGGTTAGGATTGGAAAAAGAAATTAGTAAATTAAAATCAGTGAGTTAGGAAGGTAAGTGGCATAGAAAAATTCCATATAACAAGGATTCACAGGTAAGAATAGAAGTACTCATAATTTGAACAAGCAGTTTATGAACCAGGAATTAAAAAAGGATGAGAAAGTCTGCCATAGCATTCATGTAGTGGTTTGGGTAAAGCAGAGGGAAACAGATTTCAGAAATGTGAAACCAAAACATGAATGAAAACAAATTTTAAAAAAAATTAGGCAGCATTCCGGCTAAAATTGGATTGTCCCGGAAAATAAACAGCAATTTAATCAGTTCATATGAATTAAAAAATCAAGCTGCATGTACATAGATATAAAATAAGTAGAAAAACTCAATGTAAACAGCAGCAACATACAAGAAAGCAGCATATGAAACATGATTATAGCAGCAACATATTTGCACATAGGGTAAAACAGAAGTAAGAACAGTGCAAGTAAACATACCTAGATCCACGAACCACAGCCTAAGCTACCTAACAACCTAGAAATCCACTACAACATGCAAGTCTAACTATCCTAATTATAAAAATAAACGGAATAAAAAATACAGAAAATTTACGAACAGATAAAAAATGGTTGCGTGTTGCGGAACCTGGTAAGCGGAAGGGGTGGAACAGGGAAGAAGCTGGCTGCGGCAGCGTCTGGCGCGGTGGTGGTGCACAGCGACGCGGTAGTGGCGGCGGAGGGGGCAGTGGCGGCGAGGATTTGGGTTGGTGATAGAGGAAGGGAGGGGGGCTTGCGGGTGGGTGGTGGAGGGGAGGGAGTCTGGGTTGCCGGCGGTGGGGGGCGGTGGTCGCAGAGACAGTGGCGGAGAGGGGAGGGGAAAGGAGGAAGGGAGAAGAAGGGAGGGGAGGGGGTTAGGGCGGCGGCGTACGGGGTGGCGGCGGCGTTGGGGTGGTGGTGTGGCGGCTGGCCGGCGGTGGCTGGGAAGAAGAAGAAGAGAGAAGGAGAAGAGGGTTAGGGGTGAAAGGGGAGGGCTGCGCGACTGATAGGGTTCGCGGGCTAGGGGGTTATATTTTCGAAACCACGTGGCCGCATGGGAAACGCGGTCGCGTGGTTGGGACGAGAATGGGAGTGACGCGATCGCGTGGAGTGCGTGATCGCATGAGAGGGGGGAAGAAGGGTGACGCGATCGCATAGGTCGCGCGATCGCGTTGCTGGAATTTGTGTTAAACGCACGACTCCAGCGCCGTTTCAGCGCAACTCTCTGTCCCCTTTTGGGGCGATGTGCAATCCATGCGACGCGATCGCGTCGCTCACGCGGTCGCGTGTGGTTGGTATTGGGTAGTGACGCGATCGCATGGGGCATGCGATCGCGTGAGCCAATTTGTGCGAAACGCACAAGGGCCGCACGATTCCAGCCCAACTTTCTGTTCGTTGGATCCTTATGCCGATATATATATCACGCGGCCGCGTGGGTCACGCGGTCGCATGGGTGGTGTTTTTCACGATATGACGCGATCGCATGGGCATGCGGTCGCGTCGTGCAACCACTTTTTTTTTATGCATGAAAAGTGCAGAATGCAATGACTATCATGGATGCTTAAGCATGATTCCAGGTTTAATAAATAAAAATGAAAAAGGAAAAATGAAAGCAATTAACAAGAAATAATAATAAAAAAAAGAAAGCGACCATACCATGGTGGGTTGTCTCCTACCTAGCACTTTTAGTTAAAGTCCTTAAGTTGGACATTGGAAGAGTATCCTGTTATGGTGGCTCGTGTTTAAATTCGTCCAAAAATCTCCACCAGTGCTTGGAATGCCAATAGCCTCCGGGGTCCCAAACTAGGCATGTAAAGCTTCTGCGCAGCTTTAAATAGATATTCAACCTCCCGGGATGACGAATGTCAGAACATAATCCATGATCCCAAGCTGTGTTTTTAGATCCGCCTCCGTTTTGATTTGTAAGTTTCCATTCGGGCGGGTTAAGGAGTAGAGTCTCACCGTGGCGACCAAACGTTCTCTGTGATCCATGCAATTGAGCACGATACCAATCCTTGTACTTCGAGGTGAAGCATGGAACCTTATTGAACCTGGTGCACTAGCTCTGAATACGAGCCATTTCCCTCTTACTCTTAAAGCCGCAGAGAGCTCTAAGCTGGCCATCTGTTTCAAGCAAACCATATTCAAGTGAATAAGTAAAATTATAAGTTAAGGATTGTACCCACTTGAAGCTTGTATTGGGTGGTAATGGCCTTGGGATAGGTGTTTTTGGTGGTTCTGCAAGTTCTGTTTCCTTGTGTTCTTCTGTGAATTCTTCCACTTCCTTGCAAAGATCTTCAATTGTATCTGTATCCTGGTCAAAGTCTTCTATGTCTTCCTCATCACTCGAGTCATAGATTGGAGGTTGAGAGAAATCTACCTCCGCATCATCTTCATATTCACTTGGGGAAGATTCTTCGATCTCAGAGAATTCACTTGCGGACACAAGCTCATCACTAGGAGAACTAGACTTGTGACTATCATCATCAAGGAAATTTGCTTCTTGGATTATTCCGTCTGATTCTTCGTAACCGACTTGCCTTGGAGATTGTACGGTATCCTCCTTAGCATAAACTGTGGCATCTTGGACGGAGTTTTCCTCAATTCTGGATTCCCAAGGAAGTTCAGCATCACCTAGATCTTCAACCAATTCAACCAACTCTTCTTCTTGAACAATGACAGCTTCTTCCACTTGTTCTAGTATGAATTCATTCTCTGTCTTGCCCGCTGGAGTCTCTAGTATTTCTTGCATGCTACGCTCTTCATCGGGCTGTCCACATGGAGCTGTGGTTGATCCTTGTATATTTAAGCGCCTAGTAGCCCATTGAATTAGTGCTTGCTCCAGCTGTTGAACGGTTGTTTGAAATTTAATCATTGTTTCTTTTAGGCGATCCTTTGCTTTGCGGTTTTCCAGACTTGAACATGATAAAAAGGAAAGTGGTGATGATTGGGAATGATTGGATTGGTATTGGAGTAAGGAAGGATCATATGATGGCGAATGGTGAAGAGAAGCTTGTGAGTGTGGTGGTTCGAGGTTATGTTGAAAGGATGGTTCATATGCACGGGGTGGGGCTTGTTGGTAGTTACAAGGTTGTCCACCATGTCTTTCAGCTGGGTATGCACGGTAGAATGGTCTTTGTCCAGGATATCTCGGAGGGTGTTGCTGCCAAAAGGGTTGATTAGATCCTCTTGGTTCCATCCATCCTTGATTGGTCTGACCTTGATGCACATTCCTGCTGTTACTTCTATTTCCTTTAACAATATTAGAACCAAACTCAAAGCGAGAGGGGTGAGAGTTCATAGTAGCAAATAAAGATAAAAAGGGAAAACAACAATAATTAAATAAGAAAAAGAAAAATATTTACAATAACCAATAATAAGGCACACGTTAGCAGTTCCCCGGCAACGGCGCCATTTTGACGTCAGGATTTCTACCAGTAAAGAAATTCATAGAAATGGTTGTGTTGTAGATATAGTTTCTAAACCGGCAAAAATCCCTTCGTACAAACGTGTTGGGTGTCACAAGTAACAAACCCCTTTAAAAATTGTTAACCGAGTATTCAAACTTCGGGTCGTCTTCTCAAGGAACTGCAGGGAAGTATGTTCTTATTATTGGCTATAAAGGTTATAATCGGGGTTTAAAAGGTGAGAAGCAAGTAATTTGAATGACGAGTGAATTAAATGGCAATTAAGAATAAATAATAACTGTAAAGCGACTTTTAGCAAGGTAGAGAAATTAGAGGTCCAACTTAGTTATCTCTCTCAACAATAATGAAAGTTGAATCTAAACTCCACTTTATCGACCTTTACCAGGGGTAAGGGAAAGTCAAGGGACTAATTAAGTTGACCTTTGAATCCTAATTATTTCCTCAGAAAAGGTTGGGATTATTTAAGTTCAGCTCAATTAGCAAGATCACGATTATCAATTGTATTGAGTTTAATAACTGTTGAGTTACTAAATTCTTAACCAGAACCAAAAGGGGAAAAAGTAAAGTTGCTGGAATAATAGTAAAAATATCCTTAGATGGGAAACAATGGTAACTTAAGTCAAAGAGAACAATCATAAACTGAAAATACCTCAATTATCATTAATTCAAATAGAAATCTGTAACATGGAATAATTCATAAATAATAATAATCAATTCAAATGTTGGAATAAATAAAGAGAAGTAATATTAAAATAAAATTAAACCTGGATCCAGAGTTACTCTTAAAACAAGAAGAAATCCTAAATCCTAAAAGAGAGAGAGAGAAGATCTCCCTCTTAACTAAATCTAAATCATTGAAAGATGAAAATATGCCAGCTCTCTTTGAATGGAAGCATTCCCATACTTTATAACCTCTGGTCTATGCTGTCTGTACTTGGATCTGGGCCAAAAAGGGCTTCAGAATTCGCTGGGGGCGTATTCTGTAATTTCTGATGCGTGGCCTCTGTCACGCGTCCGCGTGGGTCACGCGGTCACGTCATTTGGAGCTTTTCCTTTCCATGCGGTCGCGTCAGTCATGCGACCGCATCATGTGCGCTCTACTCAAGGCACGCGGTCGCGTCAGTCATGCGGCCGCGTCGCTGCTGATTCGTGCTTGGCACGTGATCGCGTCATCCATGCGATCGCGTGAACACCAGTTTCTTTAAAGCTCCGTTTTGCTTCCTCCTTCCATTCTAGCATGTTTCCTTTTTCATCCTTTAAGTCGTTCAACCTTAGAAAATCTGAAACTACTCAACACACTAATCACGGCATCGAATGGAAATAAAGGTAATTAAAATAATTAATTTTTAAAGCTTAGGAAACATGTTTTTCATTATATGACATAATAAGGAAGGGAAAGTAAAACTATGCAATTAATGTGAATAAGTAGGTGAAGAGTTGAATAAATCACTCTAATTAAGCACAAAAGAACTCATGAAATATGGGTTTATCAGAGTGCTCTTAATTGCGTTGGAAAGTAGACATCCAAGGCTTTCCAGCAATATATAATAGTACATATTTTTCCCGAGTTTTGATAACTCAAACTAGCGTTTAAACGCCAACTTTCTACCATATTTTGGCGTTAAACGCCAGAACTGGCATAAAAGTTGGAGTTAAACGCCCAAACTGGCACCAGAGCTGGCGTTTAACTCCAAGAAAAGTCTCTACATGTGAAAGCTTTAATGCTCAGCCCAAGTACACACCAAGTGGGTCCGAAAGTGGATTTCTGCATCACTTACTTATTTCTGTAAACCCTAGGCTACTAGTTCATTATAAATAGGACCTTTTACTATTGTATTTTGATCATCGATCTCTGGAACACATTATGTAACTTTTATGTTCTGAGACCTCCATGGGAGGCTGGCCGCTCGGCCATGTCTACCCTATTTTCACTTATGTATTTCCAACGGTGGAGTTTCTACACCCCCATAGATTATGGTGTGGAGCTCTGCTATTCTTCATGAATTAATGCAATTACTACTATTTTTCTCTCCAATTCATGCTTATTCTTGTTCTAAGATATTCATTCGCACACATGAACATGATAAATGTGATGATTATGTGACACTCATCACCATTCTCACTTATGAACTCGTGCCTGACAACCACTTCCGTTCTACATGAAAACGAGCTTGAATGCATATCTCTTAGCCTTGATATCAGAGTCTTCGTGGTATAAGCTAGAATCAATTGGCAGCATTCTTGAGATCAGGAAAGTCTAAACCTTGTCTGTGGTATTCCGAGTAGGATTTGGGATGGGATGACTATGACGAGCTTCAAACTCACGAGTGTTGGGCATAGTGACAGATGCAAAAGGATCAATAGATCCTATTCCAACATGAGTGAGAACCGACAGATGATTATCCATGCGGTGACAGCGCATTTGGACCATTTTCACTAAGAGGATGGACGGTAGCCATTGACAATGGTGATCCCCCAACAAACAGCTTGCCATGGAATGGAGTACACTTGATTGGATGAAAGCAATAGGAAAGCAGAGGTTTAGAAGCAATAAGCATCTCCATACGCTTATCTGAAATCCTACCAATGAATTACATAAGTATTTCTATCTTATTTTCTATTTTAATTATATTTTAATCATCAAAATCCTATAACCATTTGAATCCGCCTGACTGAGATTTACAAGAATGACCATAGCTTGCTTCAAGCCGACAATCTCCGTGGGATCGACCCTTACTCACGTAAGGTATTACTTGGACGACCCAGTGCACTTGCTGGTCAGCTGCACGGAGTTGTGTGAAAAGTGTGCGATCACGATTTCGTGTACCAATGCTGCGGAAGCAGGTGGTGCGACAGGTGATGAAGGTGCCGCTGAGGATGTGGCCGCATCAGTAGAAGTAGTAGAAGTAGGTGGTTTGTGGCCTAGAGGTCCGAACCGCTTGCCGTGCGGAATAACTTTCTTACAGTCGGCAATCGGTGGTCTCTCATCATCTAGCTCCCAAAGCAGCTCAGCTCGACGAGCAATCTGGGTGATCAAATAAGGAAATGGCAGGGTGCCTCTGACATGAACTCTAGACATGTACTTTTTAATGAGCCTTGGAAGGTATAGGTCCTTTCCTTCCATGATGTACCAAATAAAGATGATCATGGCAGCTGGCACTTCTGACTCGTGAGTACTAGGCATAACATAATTACTCAGTATCTATTGCCACAGCCTAGCCTCATCATTGAGATAAATTATCTTTATACCTCGTGGAGATACCTTTGACTTTTCCATAGCCCACGGAACATTAGGATCAATGGCTATGGTACGCCGGACAGCATCCCAATCAAAACTCATGAATCTAATAGACTCCTCGGCCTTCTAAAAACAATCAGTATCATCTGTTTTAGGCTGGAAGTGGAGGATATCCTCTATTGCCTCCTCTGTGACTAAGATTTACTTTCCCTTAAGCTGCACTACATCAAGGGTCGTCCTATAATAGTTACAATAGAACTCACGGACCCATGATGCGTTTACCTCTGTCAGATCTCTATCCTGAAATACCCAACCTCTCTATTTGATCTGATCTTCAGTATACTTCCTTAATATGGTTTGTATTTTGAGCGTCCATTCCAAGTAGAGGTGTCATTTTTCTGCAAAGACCGAAAACTTGAGTTCACAGTAAAGATTGGCAAATTTGACTGGGTCATTAGCAGGCACCAGTTGATCAGCTTTTTCTTGATCAGTAAAGTCCTTTTTCACGCCAAGATTCATCCGATAGAACATCCGATAGACCAATGGATGACTGTCCTCTCTTCCTCTTACCGGAGCTGGCCGTAGCCTTGCCTTTTCTTTTCCTATCAGACATCCTGAAAAATAGAATTTCTAGGATACAGATTATCAAATAAAGCTAAAGCATGAAGATAGGCAATATGTAAGCGAAACAAATAGGAGAAAGGCAATAGATGAGTGAAAGCCATAGTATGAAGTGAGTCATAAATATATAAATTCTTGGAATGAAAGAAAAGTAGGATTCAAAGAAATCAATCAGAAATCACAATCCAAGAATTTATACAATGAAATCTAGAATGCTTGTTTGTTAAGAAACAACAAGTATCATACCTTGAAAGGAATTAAAAGAGTTAGTTTGAAAAAGAGTGAAAACGAAAAAAAGAAAAATGAGAAAGTCAATTTAGTTAAAAGTTAGAGAAGTAGGTTAGAATTAGTGGCTTGATAATGTAGTTCCTAACTAAAATGTGTGCACGAATTCAAAGAACAAGCAAGCTCACTTTCATGAAGAAAAATCAAATCATTGATGATGAAAGATATAATGTAAGAAGCACAAACGGTAAACATAAGTTATCATCAATGTATTTCATCACTCAAGTAAAAAGGGCACCATCAATAGCAACATCAAAGAACCTCATCAGAAAGAAACAAGATTAGGCCGATTAGAAAATTTATGAAACAACTTCAGTGGTCAAGGAAAAGTTAAAATTGAAATAGGACCATGAAGAGGGAAGATTTGTAACCTAACTTGAACAATTCAAACATAGAAGAGGTTCCGAATTCATTGGTCAACAAGGTTCTAATTGACACAGAATTTCATCAATTAGTTCTTTGATTCTATCAATGACGAATGCACATGAGAGGGAACCAAAATAAAGACGGAGATGCTGACCGAATGAATTATGAATTGAACTCGGCCAAAATAAAGTGTACCAAGGTAAAAATAGTACCAAATTCAATTCACAATTTTGACAGCATCCCGACAGTAAATTAGGCGTTCCCGAATTAAAACAAGCAGCAAAAACTCAGTTCATATGGATTCAAAGCAGTTCAGAAAAGAGCAGCAATCATCATGTCATATGAACTCAGACAAGAGCAATAATTTCAATCAGCAGTAACAGTTGTAACTCGTGTGAAATTACATTATTAAGTATAACAGCATCAAACAGCAGTCAAACAGCATACCAGCAACATCAACAGCAAAGCAGTTTTAAAATCATCCAATTCAGACAGCAGGAATAGAGCATTTATCAGACCTAAATCCACTAACCACATCCTAGCTACCTAACCACCTAAAATCAACTAATAACATGCATTTCTAATCTAACTAAACCAAGCAGAAATTAAACAAAGCTAACAAAATTACATAAACAGAATGATAAAGCAATAAAGGGAATGCAGGGGATGACAAGGAAACCTGGGAGGTGCAGTAATAGAATTGGAAAGGACGGGAAAGGGTAGTGCCGCCCAGCGATGGCGGAAACCTGGTGCAGAATTGGCGATGAGACATGGAAAAGAGTGGTCGGTAGCTCGGGGTCGCTGGTGGTGGCTGATGGAGGCGCAGAAGATGGGCGGACGGACAGGGAAGAAGGATAGAGGGAAGAAGGAGAAGAAGAAAGGAAGGAGATGGAGGGGTGGTCGGCAGCGGCTCATGGTTTCCAGAACTGAGCTGCAGTGTAAGGGTGATGGTGGTGAGTAGTGAATGTGTCAATGGAGGGAAGAGGGGAAATAGAAGGAGACGTTGGAGGGAAGAGAAGAAGAGAGGGCACGCGAAGGGGTAGGGTTCTCGCGTCTGGGGTTAATGATTTCAAACCACGCGTACGCGTGGGTCACGCTTGAGCGTGGATGAGACAAAAATGCATCGACGCGTAAGCATCATAGACGCGAATGCGTGAAGGGAGCTTGATGAAGATGACGCGTACGCATGAAGCACGCGTACGCGTCGGCCGAAATTGTGCTAAACGCACAATTCCAGCGTCATTTTCGCGCAACTCTCTGTTCAGATTGAATGGGGCAAGATTTACTTGCGACGAGTGCGCGTCGCGCACGCCCACATGTGGTGTGCTAAAAATGAAATTGACGCGTACGCATCAGGGACGAGTACGCATGGCTCGAATTGTGCCTCTAGCACACCAGCCACACGATTCCATCTCAACTCTCTGTTTGTTGGATGGGAGGACCAAATTGGTATCGACGCCCACGCGTGGCCAACACGCACGCGTGGGTTGCCCCCCTTTTATTAATGTAGAATGCAAGTGATGATGCAGAAATTATGAATGAACACTGATAAAAAGATAAAATAAAATAAAACTAAGAATAAAAATGAAAGATCGTACCATGGTGGGTTGTCTCCCACCTAGCACTTTTAATTATTGTCCCACCAACCACTAAACATCCTTCTCTTACGCTTAATGCCACAAAGATTCCTAAGTTGGCCATCCGTTTCATGAATACCATATTCAAGTGGGACAGTAAAGTGAATAGAGATAAGTCTTACCCATTCAAATGAAGGAGTAGATGGTCACCTAGGTGGAGAAGTCTCCAACATTCTTGACAAAGCGTACTCAACTTCCGCTTCTACATCATTCTCAGACTCAATCTGAGAAAAGTCTTCATATTCAAGGAGTTTATTTGCAAATGTAGATTCATCACTAGGAGGACTTGATTCATGATCCTCATCACCAAGGGAACTTGCTTCTTGATCTATCCCATCCAAGTCTTCATAGGGAATATGCCATGGAGGTTGTGCACTAGCCTCCTTGAGATCAATTTCAATCTTCTTGGAGGAATACTCTACAACTCTTGATTCCCATGGAGGTTCGGCATCTCCTAAGTCTTCAACCACTTGTTCCAATACAAAGCCACGTTCCTCATTGTCCACTGGAGTTTCTAGTGTTTCCTTCATGCTAGACTCTTCTATTGATTCTCCACATGTAGCCATGGGAGTATTTTGAGTGTCCAAATGTTGGAAAGCTAATCGATTTACTACCTCGGTCAAGGCAGCCATGAATTCTAGCACTTCCCTTTTAATCTTTCTTTGCCCTTGAAGAAGAACACCAAGAGTGTCATGCATTGAAGATTGAGGTGGATATGAGGGCTCATTACTTGGGAGGAAAGGTTCATGATAAGAGGTTGGTTCATCATAATAAAGATGTGGTGGTTCATCACTCTCCATCTTTTCCACTTGTTGCACAACACACTTCAGTTCTTTATTCTCAAGTTGAGATTCTTTAGCCATAAGAGCTTCGTGTGCTCTTCGGCATACCACTCGCTCCAATTGATGAATGGTTGCTTGAAATCGATCCATTGTTTTCTTGAGACGATCCTTTGATTCTTGTTCCGCTCGGATTGCATGATTAGGATCATATGACTCTTGGGTTGATGGGTATGGACATGGTGTATATAGAGGTGGTGGTTCTTGGGAGTAATTGGGTTGGAATTGGGGTGGTTCTATATATGGTTCATATGGCTCAAAATATGAATGGTATGGTGGATAAGGGTTAGGATCATATGAGGGTATTTGGCAGTAGGGGACTTGTGAGTATGGTGGTTCAAAGATATGTTGAGGAGGAGGTTCATAGGCATATGGTGGGGGTTGTTGACATGTACAATAAGGACTACCACATCCACTAGATTGATATGGTGGGGCTTTTTGATAACTACAAGGAGGTCCACCATATCCATTGTCTTGATGCGCACCTCAGAATGGCTCTTGCTCATAGTACGTTGGTGGAGGTTGGTTGTCACGAAAAGGTCCACCGTAACCATGGTCTTGGGATGCATCGTAGAATGGTTGTTGCTCATGGCACATTGAAGAAGCATGTTGCCGAAAGGGTTGATCAAATCCTTGTGGCTCCTCCCATCTTTAATTGTTCCAACCTTGATGAATGTTCTCATTATAGCTTCCATTCCCTACAACATAATTTGAACCAAACTCATAGCCAAAGGGGTGAGAATTCATAGTAACAAAAGAAAGTAAAAACAAAAACTAATAAGAAAATAATGAGAATAAATTCCTAAATCTAGAAACAACTAACAAAGAAACGAAAAAGCAAAATTATTCACAATATTCATAATAACCAATAATAAGGCACACATTTGCAATTCCCCGGCAATGGCGCCATTTTGACGAATGAATTTTTGACGGTTTAGAATTTCACAAATAAAATGACATTGCAAGTATAGTTTATAAACCAACAAATAATCCTTTCATACAAAAATTTGGTTGCTACTAAAACAAACCCAATAAAATAAACCGAAGTATTCAAACCTCGGGTCGTCTCTCAAGGAATTGCAGGGAGGTGTAGTTTATTATTGGTTGTGGAAAATTATCTTTTTGGATTTTTGAAATAAGGAACAAGGAAATAAAATGGCAAGAAATTAAATTAATAACTAAGAAAACTCTTGGCAAGGTATGAGAATTAGAAGTCCTATCGTAGTTATCCTTATCAATTGTGATGAGAATTGTCCATTGCTCCCACTTAGTTAACCTCTAACTATGAAGGAAAGTCAAGTGGATGAATCAATTTGATTCCTCAAGTCCTAGTCAACTCCTAAGGAAAGACTAGCTTTAGAGGGATCCAAATCAACTAGCAACTTTCAATTATCAATCAACAAAGGAGTTTGATAACTCAAGAGTCTCCAATTACTCAACCAAAACCAAAAGGAGAGAAATCTACACTAAAATCTAACCAAGCATTTTATCAAACACTTGGAAGACACAACATAAAAAAATAGAAAAGCAATAAGAGGTCATAAAATCCAAACAACCAATTGAAAGCATCAATAACATAAATTGAAGAAAGCAATCATAAATATGAAATACCTCAAATTGCATTAAATAGAAAACCAAATCTAACATGAGAATTCATAAACTAAAGTAGCAACACAAAGTAATCAATAAGGTAAATAAATAAACTAGAAAGCTAAGACAAATAAGAGTAGAAGAGAAACTAAATTAAAGTAAAGTAGAAATCTAAAATTGAAAATAGCTAAACCTAAGAATCCTAAAACCTAGAGAGAGGAAAGAGCCTCTCTCTCTAGAAAACTACATCTAAAAACCTAAAATTATTTTTATGAATGTTGTATGAATGAATGAATGATTCACCCACTCTGTAGCCTCTATTATGTGTTCTCGGGCTTGGAACTAGGCCCAAATGGAGCCCAGAAATTGCCCCCAGCGCTTTCTGCAATTTCTGCACGTGGCGCATGTCACGCGTACGCATCGTCCATGCGTACGCGTCGCTTGGCAAAAATCCTGGCCACGCGTATGCATAGGTCACGCGTACGCATCGCTTGTCTTCTGCGCTAGTCACACATACGCATTGCCCACGCGTACGCGTCGCTACCAGCTTCTCAAAACTTCATTTTCTTGAGTTCCATCCACTTTTGCATGTTTCCTTTCCATCCTCTAAGCCATTCCTGCCCTATAATGCCTGAGAACACTTAACACACAGATCACGGCATCGAATGGTAATAAAGGGTAATTAAAATTGACAGTTTAAAGGCCTAGGAAACATGTTTTCAACTATATCACAGAATTAGGAAGGGAAATGTAGAACACACAATTTATATGAATAAGTGTGAGAATAATGGATAAAATCCGCTCAATTCAATACAAAATAAACCATAAAATAGCGGTTTATCACGCTTACACATGGGTCATGCTTACACATGAATGAGCATATTCCACCACTTGTGCATACGCATGGGTCATGCATACGCACGGCTTCTGTTTTGGCATTGGATGCCACTGCTCTCACATCCCACGTTGAAGTGACTAATGCTCCTGGGAAGCTTAATTGGTTCGGCGTGGCATGCTGCTCTCTCCCACGTTGCACGTGAAGCTTGATTTCCAACACTTGGTGTCCAGGGAGCTCTCTGAGTTGCTTCTCCATTTTGCTCTTCATGCTTAAAGTGATTTTTGGCCTCCTTTTCTCTTGAATCTTTGCCAAATTCTCTTCCAAATTTCCTGAAATCAATGATTGCACACTAACTCAAAGTATTCCTTACTTAACCATGAAATCATTGTTTAACTTGCAATAATTCTTAGTTTATCGAATGGAATTCTAAGAGAAAAAATACTAAAGATGCGAATGCATCTCAACATCAAAATTAAGAGAAACAGAATAGAAAGCACATAGAAGAATTAAAAGCTGAAAGCTTAAAGGAAACGATATCACCTTAATCATCATTGTTGCCTTCATCTTCTCTAAGGCTATGTAGAGCATAGCCTCCAACACCAAACTTAGAATGGTTGCTTGTCCTCAAGCAACAAAGAAAAAAATAGTAGTGATAGAAATAGGGATAAACATGATAATCAAGTGAAGGCAATCAAGTAATGTAGAGGCTTATTTAAATAAAATAAACCAAATTAAAACAAAACAAAGTAAAAAAGCTAGGTTACTAATGTGTTTGCATGGGGGATGGACCTTGCATCGTGAAGTGTGGCAACACCAAACTTAGTGTGAAAATACCAAACTTGGTGTGACACAATCAATGTGAAAATAGGCTAAGTACATAGTGAAATACAAATATCCTATTGGTGTAGTGCACCAAACATAATCCATGAAACACATACACAACCTTAATCAAAGCCAAAAAAGAAGAATGAAAAGAAAATACCAAACATTGGGTTGCCTCCTAACAAGTGCTTCTTTAACATCACTAGGTTGATGGTTGTTCCTAGATAAGGTGGATCATAGTGCTTTAACTCCTCCCCTCTCACTGTGAATCTCCTCCCTGTGTCTTCATGTAATAGCTCAATATGCTCAAGAGATAGAATTTTGTTCACTGTATATGGCAACAATGGTTGGTGAGATAACACCACTTTCCACCCTTGGTGAGAAGTCTTCAGTAGGAATTTTGTTGTTCCTCCACCCTCTAGGCACTTTCTTCTTGGGAGCTTCCTCCTTATTTGATGCACACCCAATACCAAACTTAGGTTTGATATCAGGGGGTTTCTTGTTGATTACAAGGGGAGACTTAGGTTGAAAACTCTTGTTAGTTTCATTTGTGTTTTCAACTTGTTGCACCTTCTCTTTCTCTTATTTTCTTTCCAAGCATGGAAAAGGAGATTCTAGACATGATTCATTAGGTGCTTCTTTCAAGTTTGGATCCCTGGCTTCAACCTTCTTGAAATCTTCTTAATTACTTGAATGATGCATGGTCTTGAAAATATGAAAAACTAAATGTTTCTTATGCACCCTCAATATTAATTCACCTTTTTCAACATCAATAAGGGCTCTCTCAGTGGATGGGAAATGTCTTCCTAGAAGGATGGAGCCATTCTCATCTTCCTCCATATCAAGAATAACAAAATCCTCTGGGAGGAAGAATTTTTTCACTTTAATTAAGACATTTTCAACTATTCCATGTGCATGCTTCATTGATTTGTCTACATTTGTAGAGCTATTTTTGGGGGCTTCAACTCTTAAATTGTAACCTCTTCACCACAAATAAGGGCATCAAATTGATACTTGCCCCCCAAATCACGTAATGCTCTCTCAAAGGTGGTGTTGCCAGTAGTGTAGGGAATTTGAAAACTCTGATTTTTTTTCTTTGTTGGCAATTTCCTTTGAAGAATTGCACTACACTCTTTGGTCATCACCACTGTTTGGCCTCCTTTCAAGGATCTTTTCTTGGACAACAAATCCTTCATGAATTTAGCATACAAGGGCATTTGTTCAAGTGCTTCCATGAAGGGAATATTGATGTGCAGTGTCTTAAATATCTCTAAGAATTTGGAGTATTACTTCTCCTTGTTTTTCCCTTGGAGCCTTTGAGGATATGGAATTCTTGGATTATACTCTTGCACTTGGACCTTCTCTCTTGATGCATCTTTTGAAGCTTGAATTATATGTCCCTGAGAGGTGGGGATCACGTGCTCCTTTAGAGGAATGGCTTCCTCTTAGACCTCTTTCTGTTGTTTGTTAGTGGCATCCTTCTTGGCTTCTTTTCTCACTACCTTTCCACTTCTCAAATAAATGGCCTTGTACTCTTTCCTAGGGTTTGAGATTGTATCACTGGAGAACGTTGTAGTGGGTTTGGCTAATTGTTGAGCAATTTGACCCACTTGCACCTCCAAATTTCTAATTGAAGCACCTTGATTCTTAAAGTTAGTTCTTGTTTTCTCCATGAATGAGAGTGTGGCTTGGGAGAGTTTCTCCATTCCAAGTTCAAGATTGATAAGCCTTTGAGTGTCTTGAGATGGTTGGGTGGGGGTGGTTGTTGTTAATGATGGGGGTTGAAGGAATTATGTTGAGGTTGGAAGTGGTTTTGTTGATGGTTATTGTCGAAATTGTTCAACTTCTTACCTTGATTTCTCCATCCAAAATTAAGATGATTTCTCCATCCAGGATTATAGGTCTTAGAGAAGAGATCATTATGAGGTGACCTTAGAGGATTATCTATGTAATGTACTTGCTCCAAGGAAGAATGTCCATACTCCAAACCTTCACTTTAAGATAGTCTCCACTACTCATGCCATAGGAATTCTCTTGGGTACTCACTGCTGAAACTTGCATGCCTCCTAATTGTTGAGTAATTACATTAATTTCTTGTGACATGACTTTATTTTGAGCCAACAGAGTATCTAAGGAATCTAATTCTATAACTCATTTTCTCATTGATCTTTCGAAGGAATAGAGGTACTGATTGTTGGCCGCCATTTCAATCAACTCCAGTGCTTCATCAGTGGTCTTCTTCACATGCAGAGATCCTCCAACCAAATTATCCAATGAAACCCGTGAGGCAAGGGTGATCCTGTCATAAAAAATCTGAAGTTGGACCCAATTAGCAAACATGTCCGGACGATACTTTTTTAGCATCTCTTTATACCTATCTCAAGCTTCATAAAGGGACTATCCTTTATGCTGTCAAAAATTCTGAATGTCAGTTTTGAGCTTGGTTAACCTCTGAGGTGGGAAGAACTTGTTTAGGAACTTGGTGACCAAGTCCCCCCATGTGGCTATGCTCTCCTTGCGCTGATTGTCTAGCCACTGCTTAGCCCAATCCCTTACAGCAAAAGGGAATAGCAATAATGGATAAACTTCAGCCAGGTTGCTATTTGTCTTTACAGTATCACAAATATACAGGAAGTTTGAGATAAACAAATTAGGATCTTCTTGTGGGGTCCCATTGAATTGACAGTTTTGTTGCACTAGTGTGACAAACTAGGGCTTCAATTCATAGTTGTTGGCATTAACGATATGTGTCACAATGCTACTTCCACAACTCCATAGACTGGGGGTAGTGAAAGATCCAAGAGTTCTCCTAGGTTGAGAAATATTAGCATTATGATTAGCATTCTTAGCCATGTTGTATTCAGATACTTCTTTAACTACTTCTTTAATCTCTTCTTCAACCTCTTTAATCGCTAGCTTGTTTTCTTTATCGCCAAAGAGTTCTTTCTATCGTAGGATTGTAGTGACGAGGCTCTTTATCTCTGTTATTCTGCATAGACAAAAAACAACAAGTATATCAAATTGGTTTTTCCTCCTTCACAGTGACGAAGGAAATTCCCAGTGGGGAAAATTAAACAAAAACAGTAAATGAATAAAAGCTAAAAAAGTCTAATATAGGTAATCAATTGATTAGTAGTTTGTTAACCACGATTAATCCTTGACAACGGCACCAAAAACTTGATGCGGATTTTACAAACTACAAAACACTGGCAAGTACACCAGGTCATACCAAGTAATAAACTCAAGATGAGTGAGTGTCGATTCCACGAGGATTAATAGATTAAGCAAACAATGGTCAATTGATTAACATAGTCAGATAATCAAAATTAGGTTTTTGAAAAGTGTGAACATAAATAGCAATGTAACAAAAGCAAACAGTGCGTATTGAAAGCTAATATGATTAAAAGAGTTAAAGTTTTAGAGATGCTGAGACGTCTGGATCTATAATTTTCACTTTCCACCTTGATTATGCAAAGATATTCCCATGGCAAATCATTAGTAACAAAATCCCAATCCCTAGGTAATTTAATTTTGCTTTAACCTAATTAATTGCTAATTCCTTAGTCAATTACTTAAGAAAAGAGTTAAGCACATTCACTGATTCATAGGACAACCAATTCATAAGAATCTTTCCTAGTTTATTAAATGTCACTTATCAAGTCTAGTTTCAAAACTTAAGAGTTGTGAGAATTGGTTTTCAAGCTCAATTCAATTAATCCACTTTTCCATGAAGTTAAAAGAATTCAAGTCAAAGAAGAATTGTTTCCCAACATATTCAAACCCTTTAGGATGAAGAACAAAAATCTTTTCTTAAGAAGATATCAATGCATTAATCAAAGGTATAAAAGCTAGAATATTAATCATGGAATCAACAGAGTTCCTAACCTTAACTAAGGAAAATTAGTTGCTCATGTTCTTCAGAGGACTCCTAGAATTATCGAAGGTAA
This sequence comes from Arachis ipaensis, assembly GCF_059453495.1. Taxonomy (NCBI): domain Eukaryota; kingdom Viridiplantae; phylum Streptophyta; class Magnoliopsida; order Fabales; family Fabaceae; genus Arachis; species Arachis ipaensis. The sequence continues at coordinate 109,388,505 of NC_142442.1, read as the reverse complement.
ACACTGCTGAAGAAGATGAGAGGTCTCTAAAGTGTTTCACTTATCCTCTTAAATACTAATCCTAAAAGGAATTCAAATTCAAACTTAAAACAGAATCAAAATTCAAATAAGATAAAATCTAACTAATTAATACTTTCCTCCATCCAAGATTTCAATCTTTTCTTCTTGCAAATCATCCATTAATGTTGTGATTGGTGGGCCTAAGTTGAGCCTTTGATTAACCACTCAAGTGATGAAAAATTGGAGGTTGGTGTCTAAGTTAAAGTCCCTAGAGAGTGTCCATAATCCCACGTCACACGTGAAGGTTCAACATGCAATGTGAAGCCCATTCTTAATTCAATTCACTCTCTGGATAGACCACGTTGGATGTAGAGTGTCTTCACGTGGTACATGGCTTTTTTTCCCTCAGTTTTGGCCTCTGTTTACTCCCAGGCAATGCACGTAGAAAAACTCACATCCCACACAAACCAGGTAATGTACGTACGCATGCCTCATTCATACGCATGACACCTAAAAATCCTCTTGTTGTGTGTATGCATGGGTTATGCATATGTACGATGGTCAACGTCCGATGTAAAAATTTTTGGATCCCACATCCATGCTCCTATGTCTCACGTTGAATTGGGGGTCATGCCTACGCATGGTCATGCGTACGCATGAATGAGCATATTCCGCCACTTGTGGATTTCAAGAAATCGAGGTCGGAAGCTTGGAGGTTTCATGGTTTCTCTCTCCCATCCATGGTCTTTCTTTCTTTCTTTTCTTTCCTCAATAATTTAGTGAAAATGAATGAATGATGAGGATTAGATGATGTTTAATGAGTAATGAGGGTGAGTAGTCAAATGGTGGGGCGTGTGTCATGATATAAGGCTGCTGAGTCAGCAATTCAGATTATAAATATCTTCAATGGATAATTATAAAAACTGGGTATATATAAACATAAGTTATAATATATATATATATATATATATATATATATAGTAACTTTGATGATAAATGGTATATGATGGAGCATTAGCAACTCTAAACTCATCAAAGAGTACCGATATTTACTTATATCGGCGGATATCAAACTCAATATTATTATTATTATTTATACTCTATTATAATTATAGCATGTAAAATAAATTAATAACATAATAATAAAATTATATTATCATTTATTTTACTTCGAAACTCAGAATCTACTCGTCGAAATAAAACTAATTAATGAAAATAATATTTTTCAGAAAATATTGTGTTGGCATAAAAATTTGGGTTGTTGCATTCAACATTCCCCCAACTTCAAGTGATTTTGTCACTCCAAGGGGTCCAAAATGCATCAAAATCTGGCGCCATTGTCCCAAGTCCAGCGACAGGTCCATGATCCTCTTCCAGGAAGTTCTAATTCAACCCAAATATTTAAGATTTGAATGATTAGTTATAATTAACTTCTTCTAGAAAGATAAGATTTGGTTTTAGTTTATATATGAATTATTGTTATCTTATCCTTCAAAAGATAATATTAGATTTAATTTTGAATTTGAATTCTTAGATAGGACTTAGGATATAAATAAGGAAGAGATGATTCAATTAGAAGGATCTAGCATCCAACATCTCATTCAGTAGATTTTATTTTTTCTGTTTATCATGCGTACCTAACTCTATTTTTGTTAATCTAGGAGCTCTATTTAATTTTTATGGATTGGTAATGTGATGGTTTCTTTTATTTTGATTAATGCATTTATACTTATTCAAAAATTGAGTTTCATTCTTCATCTTAATGGTTAGCAGTAATGGGAAATATTCTAATTCTGTTTTGGATCTCTTTATTCTCTTCAAAAAGTTAATATCGGGATTAGCTTGAAACTCTTTCTCATAATTTTTTCAACTTGTCTAGGAATAGTATTTTGTAAGTTGTGTGGCGTTAAATTGGAATTGTGCTTATACTCTTTTTCTTAATTAATTGACCAAAGAATTGGCGATTAAATAAGTTAAAGAGAAATTGAATTGGCAAAAAATTGGAATTTGATTATAGATGATCTTTCTTGAAAGTATTTTTGCATAAATCAAAGTAAATAAACATGAGGATTTTTTATTTTTTTAAAGTTAAATATCTCCGAAGCCTTTACCATCTTTATTCACTGTTTATTTCTTTATTTTGTTTCATAAGCATTCATTCACACCAAACACTCTCCTTTACTGTTATTTTATTATTTCAAGATTCACATCCTTCTTCTTTCAAAAGGTTTGGCTGATCTAATTAGAAGATTCAATTAGAAGTTACTTGTCCAATCCTTTAATCCTCGTAGGAACGATATCCACTTACAGTGGTATTACCTTAAGTGATTTGGGGCACTTGCCAAGATTAGTTCCATCATGTTTTTCACGCATCACTCTTGATCCAAAGAGAGTGGATAGTGGAGAAAAGCCCTTCCGTTTTGAGTCCATGTGGAAAACTATTCTACTTTTAAAGAGACCCTTAAAAAAAGCATGGAACTCTTTAGAACCTTTTCCAAAGTTGATAAGTAATGTTACAGAGGTATTGAAGAAATGGAATAAGGAGATATTTCGAGTTGTTTTCAAAAGGAAGAGGAGGATTATGAATAGGCTAAAAGGAATTCAAGCAGCACCCTCATATGACCGTAATCAGTTTCTTGATGAGTTGGAAAAAAGAATTCAGCAGGGAGTTGAAAACCATCTTGGAGTAAGAAGAGATCTTGTGGCTTCAAAAGTCTCGATAACTGATAAACTCCAATTTTGTGGTTTATCTTGTGCTTATTTTGGGGGATTTTATCAACTTTTCTCATATTTATTCAATGAAATAACATGGTTTTGTAATTCTCCCTTAAATTGTGCTTAAGTACGAAAACATGCTTTTTAGGCCTTAAATTTGCCAATTTTAATTCACTTTAATTCCATTCGATGTCTTGATATGTTTGTCGAGTAATTTCAGGTTCATAAGGCAAGTATTGGATGGAAGAAGTGAGGAGAAAAGCATGCAAAGTGGGAGAACTCATGAAGAAATGAAGGAACCGCAAAGCTGTCAAGCCTGACCTCTACGCACTCAATCAAACATAACTTGAGCTACAGAGGTTCAAATGAGGCAGTTTCAGTTGCGTTGGAAAGCTGAACTCCGGCGCTTCAAAATGATATAAAATTTTCTATAGTTTCCTGACGTCTAGGGACGCGCACATGCACTGTACGCGTGCGCGATGATGGAGCAACGTGGTTCCACTTTAAGCAACTCGTTGGGGGCGATTTCTAACTCATTTTGGGCCCAATCCAATTCATTTATGATGCTATTGAACCCAAGGATTGAGGGGGGAATGAACCAAGTAGTCATAGTTTAGTTTTCATCATGTTTTAGGATAGAATTCTAGAGAGAGAGGCTCTCTCCTCTCTCTAGATTTAGGATAAAAATTAGGGTAAAGTTAGGTTAATCACTCTCAAATTTCTCTTTCAATTCTTGTTTTGATTTTAGTTCTCATTAAATTTTAGTGTTCTATTGTCTCAATCTTCTTAGTTTTTCTTGTTAATTTCTTGTTTTACTCTCATTTATGTTTATGAACCATTGTTGGATCTTAATTTTCTTTAATGCAATTTTATGTTTCCGTGCTCTTCTACGTTTATCTTGATTGTTATTGTTGATTTCTTGCCTATGTTAGTTATGGGTTCCCTTTAATTGTTGATTTCAATGATTTGGTGATTTGAGAACCCTTGGTGATCAATTTGATACTCATTGACACCAACCCACTACTAATCTAATTAGTAGATAGGTTGGGACTTATGGGTTGATGTGATCAAAGCCATTTGACGTACTTGAAGTCTAGGAGTAGATATTACGTACTGAAGGCTTTTGGAAATAGACTTAACGAGCTTGCTCCCTCATAATTATCAATGTATGGTTTGTTGACAAGGATGGTGATCTCAATTACCTATGTCTAGCCAAGAGTACTTTTCCTTTATTTCATTAGTTCTTGTTATTTTACTTTCTCGTCATTTATTTTCTTGCAAAAATATAAAATCAAACCCCTTGTATCCTCATAGCCAATAATTGAGCATTTCATTGCAATTCCTTGTGAGACGACCCAGAGTTCAAATACTTCGGTTAATTTCCATTTGGAGTTTGTACTTGTGACAAAACCGAAATTTAATTTGATGTGAGAGTAGTTTGTTGGTTTGGAGCTATGTTTACAACAAAATTCTTCTTTCTATAAGAGAAATTCCTAACCAACATGATTCTTGCTATCAAATTAATGGCGCCGTTGCTGGGGAGTTGCAATGGTGTTATGTTATTCGCTATTGTGAATATTGTGAATATGTTTGCCTTTTGCTTATTTGTTAGTTTTTGTTAGGTTTAGGACTTTGTTGCTTATTTTTGTTAGCTTTTGCTTTTATTTGTTACTATGAGTTTGACTCAAATTATGTTGTAGGGAATGGGAACTATAATGACAATATGCATCAAGGATGGAGCAATCAAGGATGGATGGAATCTCAAAGGATTGATCACCCTTCTTGGCAACAACCTCCTCCGGTCTCTTATACGTATAATTCCCTTCCAAATGCATATCAATCTAACGGATGTGGTGACCCTTATTGTGATTGTCAACAACCACTACCACATGCTTATGAACCACCCCCTCAACATGGTTTGGAACCACCTTACTCATAAGGCCCATACCACCAAACACCCCCATATGACCCTAATCCTTATCCACCATACCAACCACCTTATGAGCCATATGAACGATACACAGAACCACCACAATTCCAACACAACTACTCCCAAGAACCACCTCCATATACACCATCTCCGTACCCTTACCAATATGAGCCACCTTCCAACTACAACGCCTTTCCCTCAAACAATGAACCCTCTCTTCCACCATCGCCCCCGATGAAGCCCTCATGCTAGAACTAGGAGATCTTAACTCTCAATTCCAAAGGCAACAAGAGGGGATAGAAAAGGAGTCTAAGGAGCTAGAAGCCAAGATGGCTATCCAAGTGGAAGCCGTTAGCAATATGGCCTCCTCCCAACTAAGCCTATGCAACCAAGGCACTCCCATTGACGAATGTGGAGAAGTGATGAGCGGATAATTTATACGCTTTTTGGCATTATTTTTAGTATGTTTTTAGTATATTTTAGTTACTTTTTATTATATTTTTTATTAGTTTTTAAATAAAATCACAGTTCTGGACTTTACTATGAGTTTGTGTGTTTTTTGTGATTTCAAATATTTTCTGGCTGAAATTGAGGGACCTGAGCAAAAATCTGATTCAGAGGCTGAAAAAGGACTGCAGATGCTGTTGGATTCTGACCTCCCTGCACTCGAAGTAGATTTTCTGGAGCTATAGAAGCCCAATTGGCGCGCTCTCAATTGCGTTAGCAAGTAAACATCCTGGGCTTTCCAGCAATATATAATAGTCCATACTTTGCTCCAGATTTGATGGCCCAAACTGGCGTTCCAAGTCAGCATAAAAATTCTAGCATCAAAACGCCAGAACTAGCATAAAAGCTGGAGTTAAACGCCCAAACTGGCACAAAAGCTGGCGTTTAACTCCAAGAAAAGTCTCTACACATGAAAGCTTCAATGTTCAGCCCAAGCACACACCAAGTGGGCCCGGAAGTGTATTTCTGCATCATTTACTCATTTCTGTAAACCCTATGTTACTAGTTCTCTATAAATAGGACCTTTTGCTATTGTATTTTGATCCTTTAATCATCCTTTTTTCATCTTTTAATCATGTTTTGATGAATGAACCCTCTTTGGGAGGCTGGCCATTCGGCCATGCCTGGACCTTTTGTTCTTATGTATTTTCAATGGTAGAGTTTCTACACCCCATAGATTAAGGTGTGGAGCTCTGCTGTTCCTCATGAATTAATGTAAAGTACTATTGTTTTTCTATTCAACTCAAGTATATTTCTTCTCCAAGATTTTCATTCGCACTCAAGATAATGATGAATGTGATGATTATGTGACACTCATCACCATTCTCACCTATGAATGCGTGCCTGACAATCACTTCCGTTTTACATGCAAACAAGCTTGAATGTGTATCTCTTGGGTTTCTAATCTCATATTAGAACCTTCGTGGTATAGGCTAGAACTATTGGTGGCCATTCCTGAGATCCAGAAAGTCTAAACCTTGTCTGTGGTATTCCAAGTAGGATCTGGGAAGGGATGACTGTGACGAGCTTCAAACTCGCGAGTGTTGGGTGTAGTGACAGACGCAAAAGGATCAATGGATCCTATTCCAACATGATCGAAAACTGACAAATGATTAGCCGTGCGGTGACAGTGCATTTGGACCATTTTCACTGAGAGGACGGGAGGTAGCCATTGACAACAGTGAAACCCAACATAAAGCTTGCCATGGAAAGGAGTATGAATGATTGGATGAAGACAATAGGAAAGCAGAAGTTCAGAAGGAACAAAGCATCTTCATATGCTTATCTGAAATTCTCACCAATGAATTACATAAGTATCTCTATCTTATTTTATATTTTATTCATATTTTAATTATCAATTCTCTATAACCATTTGAATCCGCCTGACTGAGATTTACAAGATGACCATAGCTTGCTTCAAGCCGACAATCTCCGTGGGATCGACCCTTACTCACGTAAGGTTTATTACTTAGACGACCCAGTGCACTTGCTGGTTAGTTGTGCGGAGTTGTGACAAAGAGTTGAGATTACAATTGTGCGTACCAAGTTGTTGGCGCCATTGATGATCACAATTTTGTGCACCAAGTTTATGGCGCCGTTGTCGGGGATTGTTCGAGTTTGGACAACTGACAGTTCATTTTATTGCTTAGATTAGGTAACTTATTTTATTCTTTAGAATTTTTAAGAACGAATTCTAGAGTTTCAGATGATACTTTCATCATCACAAGAGCTAGTTGATTCCCATCAATTTGGCTGTTGTATGTAATGTCAGCTGAAGCTTGGCTAGCCATGTCTAATCTTTTACAGTGAAGCTTTAGACTAACATTGCATTATTCCTAGAATTCTTATTAAAAATTTTGAATGTCTCTATTTTCTTTTCAAATAATTTTTGAAAAAAATATAAAAAAAATATTATAAAATCTTAAAACCAAAAATATTTTGCGTTTCTTGTTTGAGTCTAGTGTCAATTTTTAAGTTTGGTGTTAATTGCATGTCTTCATTCTTCTTGCATTTTTCAAATATATGCATTATGTTCTTCATTAATCTTCAAGTTGTTCTTGATGATTTTCTTGCTCTGATCTTTAAATTCTCTTGTTTTGTGTGTTTTGTTGTTTCTCATATGTATTCTAAATTTATTAGTGTATCTAATATGAAAATTTCTAAGTTTGGTGTCTTGTATGCATTGTTTATTTGATCTTAGTTCTTCATGATTTAGTTCATTTTGTTATTAAGGAGCATAGTGAGGGAGTGATTTTATAGCTTCAAGGTGAAGAAGAGGAGTTGAATCAAGAATTGCCACAAGGGGAGGAAGTTAAGACAGTTGAACTGGAAGGAGTGGTTGAAGACCTAGGAGATGTTGGAAGTCCATGGGAATGTAGAATGATAAAGCCCTCTTCTAAGAATCTTGACATTGATGTTGAGGAGGGTGTACAACCTCCAAGGCTATCATGGTGAAAAACTTTGAAGAGGTTGACCAAGAGATGGATTCAATCATTGAGGAATTCTTATGTACAATTGAATCCTCTCCCATTGGACTTGACATGGAGATTAAAAAAGAAGACACCTCACCTCCTATACCCTTGGTAAGCAATGAAGAAAAGATTGAATTGGAAGGAAGCTACCGAGAGGAAGAGGTTGAGCAAGAAGCAAGCTCCATCATTGAAGAGATTCCACACCAACCAATGAGTCTCTTGGAATTGATGAATCTCCCTCATTGTGCTATGATATTGATGACAAGGAGGATCGTGCACAACCTCCGACACATGGTTTGAGCAATGAGAGGTGTATAGAAGAAGTTGGTGAGCAAGGAATTGAAAGTGAAAAATCTTGCAAAGAGGTGGAAGATGCAAAGGAAGAGCACAAGGGAATGGATCTCACATTGTCTAAGTGTGGGGAGGTCCCCCTTCCTAAGTCACCATCATCCAACACGACATTCAAGTGGGTAAAATTTCTATCCCTAAGCTTCACTTTCTCACTTGAATATGGTTTAATTGAAAATGATAGTCAACTTAGAGCTCTTTGTGGAGTTAAGAGTAGAAGAGAGTCGTGTAGTGGTTGGAAACACCATTCTAAGTTCATGATGGTTGCATGCTCAAAGTTGAATGGCAATGTTTGGTGTGGAGCTAAATTGTATGGGTCTAGGAGAATGTTTGGATGCTTAATTGAGAATTCTAAGGTCATGCCACCCAATTGGAATCATGATGATCAATTTGAAGATGGGTATTGATGAGCGGATAATTCATACGCTTTTTGGCATTATTTTTAGTATGTTTTTAGTATATTTTAGTTAGTTTTTATTATGTTTTATTAGTTTTTAAATAAAAATCACTTTTCTGGGCTTTACTATGATTTTGTGTGTTTTTCTGTGATTTCAGGTATTTTCTGGCTGAAATTAAGGGACCTGAGCAAAAATCTTATTCAGAGGCTGAAAAAAGACTGCAGATGCTGTTGGATTCTGACCTCCCTGCACTCAAAGTGGATTTTCTGGAGCTACAGAAGCCCAATTGGCGCGCTCTTAATTGCGTTGGAAAGTAGACATCCTGGGCTTTCCAGCAATACATAATAGTTTATGCTTTGCCCGAGATTTAATGGCCCAAATACGCGTTCCAAGTCAGCTCAAGAATTTTGGCGTTTAACTCCAGAACTGGCACAAAAGCTGGAGTTAAACGCCCAAACTGGCATAAAAGCTGGCGTTTAACTCCAGGAAATGTCTCTACACATGAAAGCTTCAATGCTCAGCCCAAGCACACACCATGTGGGCCCCGGAAGTGGATTTTTACAATAAACACCCTAGCTTACTCATTTTCTGTAACCCTAGGTCACTAGTTTACTATAAATACTACTTTCAGTAATTCATCTTGCACCTCATGACACTATACACGTTTCTTGTTGTGTTCTCTACGGCATGAGTCTCTAAACCCCATTGTTGGGGGTGAGGAGCTCTGCTGTTCTTCATGAATTAATGCAATTACTACTGTTTTCCATTCTATTACGCTTGCTTCCATTCTAAGATATTCATTCGCACTTCAACTTGATGAATGTGATGATCCGTGACACTCATCATCATTCTCACCTATGAACGCGTGCCTGACAACCACCTCCGTTCTACCTTAGATTGAATGCATATCTCTTAGCCTCATGATTCAAATCAGAGTCTTCGTGGTATAAGCTAGAATTATTGGCGGCCATTCCTGAGTTCCAGAACGTCTAAACCTTGTCTATGGTATTCTGAGTAGGATCTGGGAAGGGATGGCTGTGACGAGCTTCAAACTCGCGATTGTTGGGCGTGTGACAAACGCAAAAGGATCAATGGATCCTATTCCATCATGATCGAGAACCGACAGATGATTAGCTGTGCGGTGACAGCGCATTTAGAACATTTTCACTGATAGGACGGGATGTAGCCATTGACAACGGTGATGCCCAACATAAAGCTTGCCATGGAAGGAGTCTTGAGTGTATGAAGAAGAAGACAGTAGGAAAGCAGAGGTTCAGAAGACAAAGCCTCTCCAAAGCCTCAACCTGTTCTTCATTACTGCATAACAAGTATTTATTTCATGTTCTTTTACTTTTTACAATTAAATCTTAGAATTACTGATATCCTGACTAAGAGTTACAAGATAACCATAGCTTGCTTCAAGCCGACAATCTCCGTGGGATCGACCCTTACTCATGTAAGGTATTACTTAGACGACCCAGTGCACTTGCTGGTTAATTGTGCGGAGTTACAAAAGTGTGATTGTAATTTCGTGCACCAAGTTTTTGGCGCCGTTGCCGGGGATTGTTCGAGTTTGGACAACTGACGGTTTATCTTGTTGCTTAGATTAGGAATATTTTATTTTTGTTGGTTTAGAGTCTTTTATTTGAGTTTAGTTTCATATTTTAAGTTTGGTGTCAATTGCATGCTTTTATTTTCTTTTAATTTTTCGAAATTGCATGTCTTTAGTTCTTTCTTGATTTTAAAAATTTCTAAGTTTGGTGTCTTCTTTGTGTTTTCTTTTAATTTTTCGAAAATTTGTGCTTTATTTTCTAAAAATTTTAAGTTTGGTGTTTTTGTGCTTTTATTTACTTAAAAATTTTTCAAAAATTTGTTCTTGGTGTTCATGTTGATCTTCAAAGTGTTCTTGGTGTTCATCTTAACATTCAAAGTTTTCTTGTTTGTTCTCTGTGTTTTAATCTAAAATTTCTAAGTTTAGTGTCATTTTGTTGTTTTTCTCTTTCCACATTAAAATTCAAAAATAAAAAAATATCCTTTCCTTATTTTACTCATAAATTTCGAAATTTTGCATTAATTTAGTCAAAGATTTTCAAAATCATATCTTTTTTTTAGTCAAGCCAAAATTCTAATTTCAAAAATTGATCTTTTCAAATCTTTTTCAAAAATCAAATCTTTTTAATTTCTTCAATCATATCTTTTTCAAAATAATTTTCAATCATATCTTTTTGATTACTTTTCCAAAATCTTTTTAATTAATTAATTAATTTAGTTTTCAATTTGCTTTTATTTTATTTCCTTTTTGTTTTCGAAACTTTATTTTATTTTCCATTTATTTTACTTTATTTTATTCGGTTAATTTTAATTAAAATAAAATAAAAACAAAAATATATTTTATTTGCAATCTACATCATCTCCCTTTCTCCATCATGGACCTAAGTGGAAGTGAACAGTCCAGAAGGACTCTGGGGTCATATGCTAACCCCATTACAGTTGCATATGGGAGTAGCATCTGTATACTCCCATCAAAGCTAGCAGCTTTGAGCTAAATCCTCAGCTCATTATCATGGTGCAGCAAAATTGCCAGTATTCCAGTCTTCCACAGGAAGAACCTACTGAGTTTCTGGCACAGTTCTTACAAATTGCTGACACAGTACGTGATAAAGAAGTGGATCAGGATGTCTACAGATTATTATTGTTTCCATTTGCTGTAAAAGATCAAGCTAAGAGGTGGTTAAATAACCAACCCACATCAAGCATAAAAACATGGAGACAATTAATAGAAAAATTCCTGAATCAATTTTACCCTCCAAGAAGGATGACACAGCTAAGGCTGGACATCCAAGGCTTTAAACAAGAGGATCATGAATCCCTTTATAATGCCTGGGAGAGGTACAGAGGGATGCTGAGAAAATGCCCTTCTGAAATATTTTCAGAGTGGGTACAGTTAGACATCTTCTACTATGGGCTTACAGAAAGAGCTAAAATGTCCCTAGACCACTCTGCTGGTGGATCTATACACGTGAGAAAGACAATTGAAGAGGCTCAAGAACTCATAGATACAGTTGCTAGAAATCAACATATGTACTCAAGCAGTGATCCCTCCATAAAAGAAGAGGCTATGGCAGTAACTATTGATCCTAATCCTCAAGAACAGATTGTTGAACTTAATCAGCAATTACTCCTAGACAAAACAATTAGCAAAATTCAAAGAGATGCTCCAAGACACTAAAAATGCTAACAAGAATATAGAAGCACAATTAAATCAGACAAGACAGCAGCTATCTAAACAGATAACAGAAGAATGCCAAGCTGTCCAACTAAGGAGCGGGAAGACATTGAATAACTCAGCTCAAAATAGCAAAAAGTCAAGAAAGGAACAAATGACAGAGGATGACCAAACCACTGTCCAAAATCCCTCTGAGGACATCAAGAGCCTAGAGAGGAATAACTCTGGCGTTCAAACGCCAGAAAAGGGTGGGAAGCTGGCGTTAAACACCCATCCAGCATCCAATCCTGGCGTTCAAACGCCAATGAGGAATCAGACACCTGCAAGTGCTGATAGTAACCCCTCTAAGAAGGCTTCTCCAACCACTTCTGTAGGGAATAAACCTGCAGCAACTAAGGTTGAAGAATATAGAGCCAAGATGCCTTATCCTCAGAAGCTCTGCCAAGCGGAACAGGATAAACAATTTGCCCACTTTGCAGACTATCTCAGGACTCTTGAAATAAAGATCCCATTTGCAGAGGCACTTGAGCAAATACCCTCTTATGTTAAGTTTATGAAAGAGATCTTAAGTCAAAAGAAGGATTGGAGAGAAACTGAAAAAGTGTTTCTCACTGAAGAATGCAGTGCAGTCATTCTGAAAAGTTTACCAGAGAAGCTTCAAGATCCAGGAAGCTTTATGATACCTTGCACATTAGAGGGTGCTTGTACCAAGGCAGCTCTTTGTGACCTTGGAGCAAGTATCAATATAATACCTGCATCCACCATCAGAAAGCTTGGCTTGACTGAAGAGGTCAAACCAACCGGGATATGTCTTCAACTTGCTGATGGCTCCATTAAATACCCATCAGGCATAATTGAGGACATGATTGTCAAGGTTGGGCCATTTGCCTTTCCCACTGACTTTGTAGTGCTAGAAATGGAGGAGCATAAGAGTGCAACTCTGATTCTAGGAAGACCTTTCCTAGCAACCGGACGAACTCTCATTGATGTCCAAAAAGGGGAAGTGACCCTAAGAGTCAATGAGGATAAGTTCAAATTAAATGTTGTCAAAGCTATGCAGCATCCAAACACGTCAAATGACTGCATGAGCACTGATATTATTGACTCTTTGGTGGAAGAGATCAATATGACTGAAAGTCTTGAATCAGAGCTAGAGGACATCTTTAAAGATGTTCAGCCTGATCTGGAGGAATTAGAGGAAATAAAAAAACCTCTGAAAATCCCTCAGGAAGAGGAGAAACCTCCTAAACCCGAGCTCAAACCACTACCACCATCCTTGAAATATGCATTTCTGGGAGAGGGTGACACTTTCCAGTGATCATAAGCTCTGCTTTAAATCCACAGGAAGAGAAAGCACTAATTCAAGTGCTAAGGACACACAAGATAGCTCTTGGGTGGTCCATAAGTGACCTTAAGGGCATTAGCCCAGCAAGATGCATGCACAAGATCCTATTGGAGGATGATGCTAAGCCAGTGGTTCAACCACAGAGGCGGCTAAATCCAGCCATGAAGGAAGTGGTGCAGAAAGAGGTCACTAAGTTACTAGAGGCTAGGATAATTTATCCTATTTCTGATAGTCCCTGGGTGAGCCCTGTCCATGTTGTCCCCAAGAAGGGAGGCATGACAGTGGTTCATAATGAAAATAATGAACTGTTTCCTACAAGAACAGTTACAGGGTGATGTATGTGTATTGACTACAGAAGGCTCAATACAGCCACCCGAAAGGATCACTTTCCTTTACCATTCATAGACCAGATGCTAGAGAGACTAGCAGGTCATGAATATTACTGCTTTTTGGATGGCTATTCAGGTTACAACCAAATTGTAGTGGATCCTCAGGACCAAGAGAAAACAGCATTCACATGTCCTTCTAGAGTATTTGCCTACAGAAGGATGCCTTTTGGTCTGTGCAATGCACCTGCAACCTTTCAGAGATGCATGCTCTCTATTTTCTCTGATATGGTGGAAAAATTTCTGGAAGTCTTCATGGATGACTTTTTAGTATTTGGAGACTCATTCAGCTCCTGTCTTGACCATTTAGCACTTGTTCTGAAAATATGCCAAGAGACCAACCTATTTTTAAACTGGGAAAAATGTCACTTCATGGTGACTAAAGGAATTGTCCTTGGGCATAAAATTTCAAACAAGGGAATAGAGGTGGATCAAGCTAAAGTGGAAGTAATTGAAAAATTACCACCACCTGCCAATGTAAAGGCAATCAGAAGCTTTCTGGGACATGCAGGATTCTATAAGAGGTTCATAAAAGATTTTTCAAAAATTGCAAAACCTCTAAGCAACCTGCTAGCTGCTGACACGCCATTTGTGTTTGACACAGAGTGTTTGCAGGCGTTTGAAACCCTGAAAGCCAAGCTGGTCACAACACCAGTCATCTCTGTACCTGACTGGACATTACCATTCGAACTAATGTGTGATGCCAGTGACCATGCCATTGGTACAGTGTTGGGACAGAGGCATAACAAGCTTCTGCACGTCATTTACTATGCTAGCCGTGTTTTAAATGATGCATAGAAGAATTACACAACCACAGAAAAAGAGTTACTTGCAGTGGTTTATGCCATTGACAAGTTTAGATCCTATTTAGTAGGTTCAAAAGTGATTGTGTATACTGACCATGCTGCTCTTAAATACCTACTCACAAAGCAGGATTCAAAACCCAGGCTCATAAGATGGGTGTTGCTTCTGTAAGAGTTTGATATAGAAATAAGAGACAGAAAAGGGACAGAGAACCAGGTAGCTGATCACCTGTCCTGGATAGAACTAGTAGCAAGGGCGTCCCACCCTCTTACTGAGATCTCTGAAACCTTTCCGGATGAGCAACTCTTCGCCATTCAGGAAGCACCATGGTTTGCAGACAGGAAAAGGAAGAAGCATGAAAGGCTTCTCTCAATACAGAGTCAAATAAAACCCCTACATTCAAACTCTAAGTTTGGTGTTGGGAGGCCACAACCAAACTCTAAGTTTGGTGTTAAGAGGCCATCATCATGCTCTGAGTATCTGTGAGGCTCCATGAGAGCCCACTATCAGGCTACTGACATTAAAGAAGCGCTAGTTAGGAGGCAACCCAATTTTACTTATCTATGTTAATTTCTATTTTCCATTGTTATTTCATGATTTCTGTAGGTTGATGATCATGTGAAGTCACAAAAACAATTGAAAAAGCAAAAATAGACTGAAAAATAGAATGAAAAACAGAACACCCTGGAGGAGAAACTTACTGGCGTTTAAACGCCAGTAAGGGTAGCAGAATGGGCGTTAAACGCCCAGTCTGGCACCATTCTGGGCGTTTAACGCCAGGAATGGGCAAGAAGCTGGCGTTAAACGCCAGAAATGGGCAGCAGCCTGGCGTTAAACGCCAGAAATGGGCAGCAGCCTAGCGTTTAATGCCAGGATCGGTAGAAAGGGGCATTTTTGCACGCCACTTGGTGCAGGGATGAGATATCCTTGACACCTCGGGATCTGTGGACCCCACAGGATCCCCACCTACCCCACCTTTCTCTCTCTTCTTCACCCATTCACCACTCACATCCATCCATCAAAAACTCCACCTACCTCACCGTTCAAATTTAAAACACTTTCCCTCCCAAACCCACCCATCTTCACTCCTTCATTTTCCCACATCTTAAACACTACCCCCTACATCTCCACTATAACTTCTCCCTCTACTCTCTTCATTCTTCTTTTGCTCGAGGACGAGCAAACCTTCTAAGTTTGGTGTGGTAAAAGCGTTGTTTTTTGTTTTTCCATAACCATTTATGGCACCTAAGGCCGGAGAAACCTCTAGAAAGAGGAAAGGGAAGGCAAAAGCTTCCACCTTCGAGTCATGGGAGATGGAGAGATTCATCTCAAGGGTGCATCAAGACCACTTCTATGAAGTTGTGGCCAAGACTCGTCATTGAAGAAGACAAGCCCATCACTAAGAAAAGAATGGAGCAAACAAGAGAGCCCACTCATGGACCTTAACAAGAGCATGAGGAAATTCCTCATCATGAAATCCCTGAGATACCTCAAGGGATGCATTTTCCTCCACAAAACTATTGGGAGTAAATCAACACCTCCCTAGGAGAATTAAGTTCTAACATGGGACAACTAAGATTGGAGCACCAAGAGCATTCCATCCTCCTCCATGAAATTAGAGAAGGCCAAAGAACCATGAGAGAGGAGCAACAAAGGCAAGGGAGAGACATTGAGGAGCTCAAGCACTCCATAAGATCTTCAAGAGGAAGAACAAGCCGCCGGACCCATTCTTTAATTTCCTTGTTCTTTATTTTCTGTTTTTTGAATTTTTATGCTTCATGTTTATCTATGTTTGTGTCTTCATTACATGATCACTAGTGTCTACGCCTTAAAGCTATGAAAATGAGTCCATCACCTTTCTTAAATGAAAAATATTTTTAATTGAAAAAGAAAAAGAAGTACATGAATTTTAGATTTTAAAACAGTTTAATTATTTTGATGTGGTGGCAATACTCTTGTTTTCTGAATGAATGCTTGAACAGTGCATATTTTTGAATTTGCTGTTTAAGAATGATAAAATTGTTGGCTCTTGAAAGAATGATGGGAAAAGGAGAAATGTTATTTGATAATCTGAAAAATCATAAAATTAATTCTTGAAGCAAGAAAAAGCAGTGAAAAGCTTGCAGAAAAAAAAAAAGAGAGGCAAAAAAAAAAGAAAAAAAAGAAAAAAAGAGAGAAAGAAAAAAAAAAGCAAGCAGAAAAAGCCAATAGCCCTTTAAACCAAAAGGCAAGGGTAAAATAAAAAGGATCCAAGGCTTTGAGCATCAGTGGATAGGAGGGCCCACAGGAATAAAATCCTAGCCTAAGCGGCTGAACCAAGCTGTCCCTAACCATGTGCTTGTGGCGTGAAGGTGTCAAGTGAAAACTTGAGACTGAGTGGTTAAAGTCGTGGTCCAAAGCAAAAAAAAGAGTGTGCTTAAGAGCTCTAGACACCTCTAATTGGGGACTTTAGCAAAGCTGAGTCACAATCTGAAAAGGTTCACCCAGTTATGTGTCTATGGCATTTATGTATCCGGTGGTAATACTGGAAAACAAAGTGCTTAGGGTCACGACCAAGACTCATAAAGTAACTGTGTTCAAGAATCAACATACTTAACTAGGAGAATCAATAACAATATCTGGATTCTGAGTTCCTATAGAAGCCAATCATTCTAAACTTCAAAGGATAAAGTGAGATGCCAAAACTGTTCAGAGGCAAAAAGCTAAAAGCCCAGCTCATCTAATTAATGCTGGTCTTCATAGATGTTTTTAGAATTCATTGTATATTCTCTTCTTTTTATCCTATTTGATTTTTAGTTGCTTGGGGACAAGCAACAATTTAAGTTTGGTGTTGTGATGAGCAGATAATTCATACGCTTTTTGGCATTCTTTTTAGTATGTTTTTAGTATATTTTAGTTAGTTTTTATTATGTTTTTATTAGTTTTTAAAAAAAATCACTTTTCTGGGCTTTACTATGAGTTTGTGTGTTTTTCTATGATTTCAGGTATTTTTTGGCTGAAATTGAGGGACCTGAGCAAAAATCTGATTCAGAGGCTGAAAAAGGACTGCAGATGCTGTTGGATTCTAACCTCCCTGCACTCAAAGTAGATTTTCTGGAGCTACAGAAGCCCAATTGGCGCGCTCTCAATTGCGTTGGAAAGTAGACATCCTGGGCTTTCCAGCAATACATAATAGTTTATGCTTTGCCTGAGATTTAATGGCCCAAACAGGCGTTCCAAGTCAGCTCAAGAATTTTGGCGTTTAACTCCAGAACTGGCACAAAAGCTGGAGTTAAACGCCCAAACTGGCATAAAAGCTGGCGTTTAACTCCAGGAAATGTCTCTACACATGAAAGCTTCAATTCTCAGCCCAAGCACATACCATGTGGGCCCCGGAAGTAGATTTTTACAATAAACACCCTAGCTTACTCATTTTCTGTAACCCTAGGTCACTAGTTTACTATAAATACTACTTTCAGTGATTCATCTTGCACCTCATGACACTATACACGTTTCTTATTGTGTTCTCTACGGCATGAGTCTCTAAACCCCATTGTTGGGGGTGAGGAGCTCTGCTGTTCTTCATGAATTAATGCAATTACTACTGTTTTCCATTCTATTACGCTTGCTTCCATTCTAAGATATTCATTCGCACTTCAACTTGATGAATGTGATGATCCGTGACACTCATCATCATTCTCACCTATGAACGCGTGCCTGACAACCACCTCCGTTCTACCTTAGATTGAATGCATATCTCTTAGCCTCATGATTCAAATCAGAGTCTTCGTGGTATAAGCTAGAATTATTGGCGGCCATTCCTGAGATCCGAAACGTCTAAACCTTGTCTGTGGTATTCTGAGTAGGATTTGGAAAGGGATGGCTGTGACGAGCTTCAAACTCGCAATTGTTGGGCATGTGACAGACGCAAAAGGATCAATGGATCCTATTCCAGCATGATCGAGAACTGACAGATGATTAGCCGTGCGGTGACAGCACATTTGGAACATTTTCACTGAGAGGACAGGATGTAGCCATTGACAACGGTGATGCCCAACATAAAGCTTGCCATGGAAGGAGTCTTGCGTGTATGAAGAAGAAGACAGTAGGAAAGCAGAGGTTCAGAAGACAAAGCATCTCCAAAACCTCAACCTGTTCTTCATTACTGCATAACAAGTATTTATTTCATGTTCTTTTACTTTTTACAATTAAATCTGAGAATTACTGATATCCTGACTAAGAGTTACAAGATAACCATAGCTTGCTTCAAGCCGACAATCTCCGTGGGATCGACCCTTACTCACGTAAGGTATTACTTGGACGACCCAGTGCACTTGCTGGTTAGTTGTGCGGAGTTACAAAAGTGTGATTGTAATTTCGTGCACCAGGTATCAAAACAAAGTGTGGGATCCCGAATCGCACAAGGAGAATCAAATTTGGGAGCCCATGGCTTGTGTAGAACTCCATCAAGGCTTGGAGTTATCATCTTTGTGGACTAAAGCTTATTGGAGATTCAAGCATTGGTGGATGTTCAAGGATAGCTTCAAGCACAAGCCACCTTAAGAGGAGCTCCCCATAAGTCCAACTTAAGGACAATAAACAAAAGTGTTAGGTGGGAGACACCCTACTATGATAAACTCTTTTCATTTTCTCTTTAGTAAATATTGGTAGAATAGGTTTGATTTCATGTTTTGTTTAGTTTGTTGAGTATATTTGGTAGTATAATATGTTAAATAAGGTTTTAGGGTGTTTTGGTAGCTGTTTGGAGGTTTGGAAGGCTTGGTTTCGTGCAAGAACTTGGAAAAATTTTGAAAAACAGAGCACCAACCCGCATGTGCGCACACCTGGCGCGTACGTGCGCCTCAAGCATTTTTGACCCTCCACGCGGACGCGCCATGTACGCATACGCGTGGATGCAAAAATTCCACCCCCAGCCAAAAACCCGAGAATTAGGCCTGCGCTGTGAGAACATTGGGCCTAAGACACAAACCAACCCGCATGTACGCGCACCTGGCGCGTACGCACCGTTGACTCTAATTGCGCAATACACGCGCACGCACGATGTGTGCGCGTGCGCGTCAATTGCGCTACCTGCCCTCCTGGTACATTTCCCAGAGAGTTGGGCCAATCTTGAGCTGACATTGTGTCCTGCGCCCAACCTAACCCGCGCGTGCGTGCACCTGGCGCGTACGCACTCTTCAGCCAAAATGCACATCGGCGCGTAAGCATGCATGACGCGTCCGCGCTGGTAAAAAAAAAGAGTTTTCTTTTTCATATTCCATTTTCTTTTGTCCATTGCATTCGCATACTTTTATTCTTTGCATTTTCATTTTATTTTTATAGCCTGTTTTTAATTTCTTTTTTTTAGCTTCTTATTTGAATAATGGTGCTGAATGCTCTTACTCAATTGTTGAGAATTTCTTAGTTAATCTTGGTGCTTCTTGACTTGTTTGATATTGATGGGTAATGAAATTTCTAATTCAATGTTTAACCCTTGATGATCCTTGTATCCTTTGTGCATTGATATGAGCTTGCATGTCTTCCATGACCCACTCTTTCTAGTTGAACTTGATGCTTTTGAGTGCTCTTTATGCTTTGACTTTACTCTTGCATCAAGTATTAGTTGATATGACCTTTACATATATTTCTCTATCGCTTACATGCGTAGCTAACATGTAGTGAAAACCTTACTTTTATTTGGCATTAGCCCCCGCCTATGTTCTATTTGCTTTGATATCTTTGTTGTAGGCTTAATTTTCTGTCTTTTTCTTTCCTTTTAGGTTGGCCACCAAGAAGGAAAGGAATGAAAATGCTTCTAAATGGGGCAACAAACAAGTTCATCCGCACAACCTTTTGAAGGAGTTCATCAATTGTAGCAACCCGTCCATCTTACTCTTCTTTGCATGCACCGAGGACGGTGCAAATCTTTAAGTGCGGGGAGGTCGCCCAACCGATCACCATGTGTAACAATTTCTCATGATAGATTTCATGTTAGTTAGAATTTGTACATATTTCACCATTTCCTTTTATGTTAGGACTACTTGGTTAGGGTGATGATTTCTTTTCCAAGAAAAATTGTTTTTAGGGCACCCTACCAATTTTGAAAAATTTTTGCGTGAACTTGCTTGAAGAATTTATTTTGGAACATGGTTTTTAAGCTAAGAACACAAGCATGTGAGTTTTGAGCCAAACTGTGTGGTTACATCTTATAACCACTTATTTCCATTCTTGTGTGCATTGTTCTCTTTCTATGATTGTGATCTTTGATTTGTTTGATTCTGTATGTCCGTTATTCCATGTATACATGCATTTATATGATTGAGGCCATCATTTCATATAGCTCACTTACCCAAATAGCCTACCTTTCATCAACTATTGTTAGCCAATTTGAGCCTATTTAATCCCTTTTGTTCTTAATGTTAGCATATCACTACCCCTAAGTGAAAAACAATAAATATCCCTTAATTTGGATCTTTGATTAGCTTAAGCTAGTGAGAGTGTGCATCATTTGAGTATGGGAAACTTGGGACATTGGTTGAGGTAAAAGTGTAATTTTTATTTTTGTTGAAAATATTGGGAATTGGGTACATATTCATGTACTATATGTAAAACCATATGCATTGATACATTTGTATATACTTTAGAAAAAAAATGATAAAGAAAACAAAAAAGAGAACATATCTATATATATAAAAGAAAAAAAAAGAGATATACAAAAAAAAGAAAAAGAAAAAAAAGAAAAAGAAATAAAAAGGGGACAAAAATGCCCCAAAGTAATGTTCAATAAAAATCAATGCATATGGAATGTGAATTGAAAAGAATGCATGAGTGTGTGAAAAAGTGGGAATCATGGGTAGCTAGGCATTGTATTAGAATTATATAGGTTATTATATGTGTTAGGTGAGAGCTTAAGCTAATCAAAGATTCAAATTTCAAGCTCACTTGACCATATGCATCCCACCTTGACCCTAGCCCCATTACAACCTATGAACAAGTCCTCATGATGAATGTATGCATGCATTGAATAATTGTTGATTGTTAGATGAAAAAAAAATCATAGAAAGCATGATTAGAAGAGAATTGAGTGATCGACCCTATACACTAGAGCGACTAGAGCGGATACACTTCCGGTGAGGGTTCGATGCTCAATTCCTTGTTCCCAGCTTTCATGAGCTTTCTTCTTGCAAGTCTATTTTAACTTCATTTTGATATTTGAATTGGTAGAGTTTGTGAGTCGTCATATGACCTCTGCCCTACTTGCTTATATATGTTCTTGGAGATTGATTTGCTTTTAACCAAGTAGGTAGAAGCATTTTGCATTTAGTTGCATGCATGTAGATAGGTTTATATAGTTTCCTTGCATTGAATAAATGTGCATACCCCTTTCCTTGTCCTTCTTTGTTCTTAACATGAGGACATGCTTGGATTAAGTGTGGGGAGATTTGATAAACCCCAATTTTGTGGTTTATCTTGTGCTTATTTTGGGGGATTTTATCAACTTTTCTTATATTTATTGAATGAAATAGCATGGTTTTGTAATTCTCCCTTAAATTGTGCTTAAGTGCGAAAACATGCTTTTTAGGCCTTAAATTTGCCAATTTTAATTCACTTTAATTCCATTCGATGCCTTGATATGTTTTTTGAGTGATTTCAGGTTCATAAGGCAAGTATTGGATAGAAGAAGTGAGGAGAAAAGCATGCAAAGTGGGAGAACTCATGAAGAAATGAAGGAACTGCAAAGCTGTCAAGCCTGACCTCTTCGCACTCAATCGACCATAACTTGAGCTACAGAGGTCTAAATGAGGCAGTTCTAGTTGCGTTGGAAAGCTAAAATCCGGGGTTTCAAAATGATATAAAATTTGCTATAGTTTCCTAACGTCTAAGGATGCGCACATGCACTGTACGCGTGCGCGCCGATGGAGCAGCGTGGGTCCACTTTAAGCAACTCATTGGGGGCGATTTCTAGCTCATTTTGGGCCCAATCCAACTCATTTCTGATCCTATTGAACCCAAGGATTGAGGGGGGAATGAACCAAGTAGTCATAGTTTAGTTTTCATCATGTTTCTAAATTTCTCTTTCAATTCTTGTTTTGATTTTAGTTCTTATTATATTTTAGTGTTCTATTGTCTCAATCTTCTTAGTTTCTCTTGTTAATTTCTTGTTTTACTCTCATTTATGTTGATGAACCATTGTTGGATCTTAATTTCCTTTAATGCAATTTTATGTTTCCATGCTCTTCTACGTTTATCTTGATTGTTATTGTTGATTTCTTGCCTATGTTAGTTATAGGTTCCCTTTAATTCTTGCATTTTATGATATTTACTTTCCTTTCACACTAGGTGTTTGATAAAATGTTTACACTATTTTTTGAGTAGTTTTCTTTACTCTTGGCCTAGGCTAAGGGAATTGAGTGACCTTGAGTCATTGAGTCTAAATGATTTGGTGATTTGAGAACCCTTGTGATCAATTTGATACTCATTGACACCAACCCAGTACTAATCTAATTAGTAGATAGGTTGGGACTTATAGGTTGATGTGATCAAAGCCATTTGACATACTTCAAGTCTAGAAGTAGATATTACGTACTTAAGGCTTTTGGAAGTAGACTTAATGAGCTTGGTCCCTCATAATTATCAATGTGTGGTTTGTTGACAAGGATGGTGATCTCAATTACCTATGTCTAGCCAAGAGTACTTTTCCTTTGTTTCATTAGTTCTTGTTATTTTACTTTCTTGTCATTTATTTTCTTGCAAAAATATAAAATCAAATCCCTTGCATCCTCATGGCCAATAATTGAGCATTTCATTGCAATTCCTTGTGAGACGACCCGGAGTTCAAATACTTCGGTTAATTTTCATTTGGGGTTTGTACTTGTGACAAAACCAAAATTTAATTTGATGTGTGAGTTGTTTATTGGTTTGGAGCTATGCTTACAACGAAATTCTTCTTTCTATAAGAGAAATTCCTAACCAACACGATTCTTGCTATCAAATTAATGGCGCCGTTGCCGGGAAGTTGCAATGGTGTTATGTTATTGGCTATTGTGAATATTGTGAATATGTTTGCCTTTTGCTTATTTGTTAGTTTTTGTTAGCTTTAGGACTTTGTTGCTTATTTTTGTTAGCTTTTGCTTTTATTTGTTACTATGAATTCTCACCCATTTGGCTATGAGTTTGGCTCAAATTATGTTGTAGGGAATGGGAACTATAATGACAATATGCATCAAGGATGGAGCAATCAAGGATGGAGGGAACCTCAAAGGATTGATCACCCTTCTTGGCAACAACCTCCTCCGGTCTCTTATACGTATAATTCCCTTCCAAATGCATATCAATCTAATGGATGTGGTGACCCTTATTGTGTTTGTCAACAACCACCACCACATACTTATGAACCACCCCCTCAACATGGTTTTGAACCACCTTACTCACAAGCCCCATACCACCAAACACCCCCATATGACCCTAATCCTTATCCACCATACTAACCATCTTATGAGCCATATGAACCATACACAGAACCACCACAATTCTAACACAACTACTCCCAAGAACCACCTCCATATACACCATCTCCGTACCCTTACCAATATGAGCCACCTTCCAACTACAACGCCTTTTCCTCAAACAATGAACCATCTCTTCCACCACTGCCCCCGATGAAGCCCTCATGCTAGAACTAGAAGATCTTAACTCTCAATTCCAAAGGCAACAAGCGGGGATAGAAAAGGAGTTTAAGGAGCCAGAAGCCAAGATGGCTATCCTAGTGGAAGCCGTTAGCAATATGGGCTCCTCCCAACTAAGCCTAAGCAACCAAGGCACCCCATTGACGAATGTGGAGAAGGAATAAGGTTCTTAGGCTACGAGACAAAGATGGAAGTGGTATGATGAGTAGGATGTTTTGAAGGAGATGGTGTTGTCCTTCTTTAAAGAACACTATAGACAAGACATACCTCATAGACCAAACTTGATCACCAAAAGAATCCAACCTTTGCTAGAGGAGCCCTATGCATCATCCATCAATAATGCGTAAGCATCGTGTACCCATTTTCTTCTTATTTTCTAGTTATTTTTAGTTAGAATTTATTAAGTTTTATATTATTTTAGTGCAAAAATCATCTTTGGATACTACTTTGAGTTTTTTAGTGTTTTTATTTATTTCAGGTTAAATTCAGAGCAATTTGACAGAGTCTTGAGCTTATAGGAGAATACTTAAAGCAACCATCTTGGGTGCTAGCGCCAGCAACCAGTAAGTAAAAGGGACGTTTCTGCCTCTTTGGGCGCTGAACCCCAACTGGCGTTTAGCGCCAAGCAATCCGAATTGAAACCTCATAAACCTCATAATTATCTGTTATTTTATTTTTGTAATTTTTATTTACAAACAATATCTTTTAGTTTTAGAATTTATTATTTGATTTTATTTTCAAATCAAATTAGGTTAGATATAAAAGGGAAAAAATTCGCCCTTCAAGGGGATCTTCTTACTTTCGCACTTTCATACTTTTCAGAACCCTTGTTTTCTCTATAAGTCATGAGCCACTAAACCTCCTTGATTAAGGTTAGGAGCTCTATTTATTTCTATGGATTAAGACTATTGCTTTTCTATTTTAATTAATGTATTGATTAATTTTCAAAGATTACTTTCGTTCTTCATTTTATGAATCTAGGTAGAACGAAAGTATGACCCTTATTCTATCTGCGTTCTTGTGACCCTTGGAAGAGGATCTCACCTGAACAATAATGGTGCACGGAATTGCAATCACACCTTTGCAACTCCGCACAACTAACCAGCAAGTGCACTGGGTCGTCCAAGTAATACCTTACGTGAGTAAGGGTCAATCCCACAAAGATTGCCGGCTTGAAGCAAGATATGGTCATCCTGTAAATCTTAGTCAGGCGGATTCAAATGGTTATGAGGTTTTGATAATTAAAAGATAAATAAAACATGAATTAAAATAAAGGTACTTATGTAATTCATTGGTGGGAATTCCAGATAAGCGTTTGGAGTGCTTTGTTGCTTCTAAACCTCTGCTTTCCTATTGTCTTCATCCAATCATGCGTGCTTCCTTCCGTGATAAGCTGTATGATCTTCTTAGTGAAAATGGTCCAAGTACGGTTTCTGCATAGTTAATCAACTGTCAAATTTCTCGTCTCGGATGAAAAATACCAGGTATAGCTACCGCACGGCTAATCATCTGTCGGTTCTCACTTGTGGCGGAATAGGATCTCTCTATCCTTTTGCACACTGTCACTGCGCCCAACATTTGCGAGTTTGAAGCTCGTCATAGTCATCCCGTCCCAGATCCTACTCGGAATGCTACCAATTGGTTCTAGCCTCTACCACGAAGGTTCTAATCTCACGGACTCGGTCCGTGGATTACAGACCCAAGAGACTATACTCCAGCTGTCATCCAATGACTACGTTGAACATCATGTAGACTGCTTGTGGTTGTCAGGCACGCGGATCTTGGCTAAGCGAATAACGAAGATAGTGGGTGATTGTCACGGGTCACCCCTTCATTTCTGACTTAACTGAATTAAGTACGAGAGTATATCTTGGAGAAGAAGTACACATGAATTGAAAGAGAAACAATAGTACTTGCATTAATTCATGAAGAACAGCAGAGCTCCGCACCTTAATCTATGAGGTGTAGAAACTCCACCGTAGAAAATATATAAGAGAAAAAGGTCTAGGCATGGCCGAATGGCCAGCCTCCCAAATGTAACATAAAAGTCCAAAGATCGATCAGATCTCCCAAAGGTATGCGAATACAATAGGAAAGACCAGTATTTATAATAAACTAGTAACTAAGGATTACAGAAATTGAGTAACTAAGTGCAGAGAGTGCAGAAATCTACTTTCGGGGCCCACCTGGTGTGTGCTTGGGCTGAGCATTGAGCTTTACACGTGCATAGGCCTTTTCTAGAGTTAAACGCCAGCTTGGATGCCAGTTTGAGCGTTTAACTCTAGTTCTGGTGCCAGTTCTGGCATTTTACGCTAGAAAAGGGTCTCTGGCTGGTGTTTGAATGCCAGTTTGAGCCATCAAATCTCGGGAAAAATATGGACTATTATATATTTCTGGAAAGCCCAAGATGTCTACTTTCCAACGCAATTGAGAGCACACAAATTGGGCTTCTATAGCTCCAGAAAATCCACTTTGAGTGCAGGAAGGTCAGAATCCAACAACATCTGTAGTCCTTTCTCAGCCTCTGAATTAGACTTTTGCTCAGGTCCCTCAATTTCAGCAAGAAAATACCTGAAATTATAGAAAAACACACAAACTCATAGTAAAGTCTAGAAATGTGATTTTTGCATAAAAACTAATAAAAATATAGTAAAAAGTAACTAAAACATACTAAAAACTAACTAAAAACAATGCCAAAAAGCGTATAAATTATCCGCTCATCAAATAGCTTGAAAGTAAATTCCTCCTAAACTACTAATTACTTGAACAAAATAGGATACGTGACATATAATCCTCTTAGCTTTTGGTAATTAGGGTTTCTGTGACCATAAACTAGATTTGAACTTAACCTTCTATTTCAAATTAAGTGGCCAAGACATTGGTGGTTAATGAAGGTTAGAGGGACTAAATCACTAATACATTAGGGTTTAGTCAATTATGGTTTGCCTTGAAATGAATCTTGCATGATTAAAATAGTTGGTAAGAAAACCTAATCCAGAAAAGTAAACATCTCCGATACCTTAACTGTTTTCTCTCATTGATTTCTCACCAATTCTCTTATTTGCTTTCTTTACTTTAGAATTATTGTTTAATGCAATTCCAAAGCACCAAACTAACTTTTCTGTCTGCCTGACTAAACCAATTAGTCAACCATTGTTGCTCAATCCATCAGTCCTCGTGGGATCGACCCTCACTCTCCTAAGGAATTACTTGGACGACCCGGTGCACTTGCGGTTCAGTTGTGGATATTCCAAAATTCCACACTAAATTTGTGGCGCCGTTGCCGAGGACTGACGGTGATTGACAACTACTAGTTGTTTGATTGCTTAGATAAGGTATTTTCCTTAGTTTTGTTTGTTTAATTTTCTTCAATTTTTTGAATTAGGTTTTGTTTATTTTTTCTTAATTTTTTATTTAAAGTCTGGTGTCCAGTTAGTGATTTTTCTTTTTGCAATTTTCGAAAACATCATTATTTTCTATTGTATAATTTTCAAAAATTGTTAGGTACTCTTTCCTTTTTGTTGTCAAAAAATTTTTAGTTTAATTGCTTGCCTTGTTTTATTTTATTTTATTTCTTTTTACATAGGATATCTCACTGGGAATTCTCTATACGCTGACATAGAGATTTCCACTTTTTCTTTGTTTTCTGGTTGTTTAAGAGTAGGAACAGGGACAAAGAACCCCTGTTTGATTTTGATCTTAAACCTGAGAGGACCTTGAGGAGACGTTTGCAACAAGCTAGAGCTTACGGAGCCAGTGAAAATCTCAGAGATACTTTTGAAAAGGAAGTCATGGATCCCAACAATCCCAATAATGTTGTTAATGTTAATGGTAGGAATCCGAATGCTAATGAGCAACCTAGAAGGACCCTGGGCTCATACACTACTCCCACTCCTGATTTCTTTGGGAATAGTATTGTTGTACCTCCCATTGGAGTAAATAATTTTGAGCTAAAGCCACAGCTGATTACTCTGGTGCAACAAA
Source organism: Arachis ipaensis (assembly GCF_059453495.1). NCBI lineage: Eukaryota > Viridiplantae > Streptophyta > Magnoliopsida > Fabales > Fabaceae > Arachis > Arachis ipaensis. Next base: position 109,360,726 of record NC_142442.1, on the reverse strand, counting down.
ATTGTCAGTTTTATGGACTCCCACAGGAGGATTCAAATCTATTCGCCAAATTCCTGCAGATCTGTGATACTGTGAAAACTAACGGAGTGAATCCTGAAGTTTATAAGCTAATGCTCTTTCCATTTGCTGTAAGGGATAGAGCAAAGAAGTGGCTCGATGCTTAGCCCAAGGAGAGCCTGGACACTTGGGACAAGGTGGTCAACAAGTTTCTGAACAAGTTCTTTCCTCCTCAAAGACTGACTAAGATGAGGATGGATGTTCAGACCTTTATGCAGGGAGATAGTGAGTCCCTCTATAAAGCCTGGAAGAGGTACAAGTTGATGCTCAGGAAGTGTCCTCCCAACATGTTCTCAAACTGGATCAGGGTGCATATTTTCTATGAAGGACTCTTTAACATGGCCAAAATGTTTCTAGACAATTCTACAGGTGGTTCTTTGCACATGAAGAAAATGCCTAAAGAGGTCAATGAGCTGATTGAGTTGGTTTCTAATAATCAGTACTTATACTCTTCTGAGAGAACTTCAGTGAAGAAAAGAGTCATGGAGGTGGATGCTGTAGATGCACTTCTTGCTCAAAACAAGCTCTTATCTCAATAAATGAGTCTCATCACTCAGAAATTGAGTGGCATACAGCATCCAGTTGCTAATGTTCATAGTGCTCCTCTAGATGCTCCTTATGATATGAGTGGCAACCTCCCTCTAAGTGAGACGTGCAACTATGGCCAGTATACGCCTAAGCAAGTCAATTACATGGGAAATTCCTCCAGAAACCCCAATGATGTTCCTTATTCTCAAACCTTTAATCAAGGGTGGAGGAACCACTCAAACTTTGGGTGGGAAAAACAACCTTAGAGACTAATGTGTGTGCATCATGTTGTGTTTTCTATGCTTTTATTTCATATATAAAAATCAATTCATAATGCTTAATTATAGAGTATTTTTGGTGCTTAAGTTGTATATTGCTTTGATCTTTTGAGTTAATGAATTTTATAGGAAATGATAGAAAAAGAAGCAATAAAAGCACTAATAGAGGAAACACACCCCAAGGTGGCAAAAGAGTTGGAAACAAACTCAAAGAGAAGAAAAGAGGATTTGCATCCCTGACCTCTTCACACTCCAACAAGAATAACTTGAGCTATAAAGCTCCAAACAAAATGATTCTAGTGCCATTGGAAAGTAGACTTCCAAAGCTTTCCAACCATATATAACACTCTATATTGGACACTGGATTTGAGGGTGCAAATCACTATTCTTTCAGCACTACGGACTCGGCGTGCGGCTAGGCATGCCTGGGCGTGGCACACTGGGCCAAATTTCCTGCAAGCATGCCAGAATGACCTCTACACCTTCGAGAGATCATAACATGGGATAGAGAGGTCCAAATGGAACTCTTCCAAAGGCGTTAGAAACCTGATTTTTAGAGCTTTCCAATGATATATAATAGTCTATAGTGGAGATACAATTTGGGGTCGCGAACGATCCATCTTTCAACATTGCAAGATTGCCAAAGCCCAAAGTGTCACCAAAGTGCCACTTCAATAACACTCCACATTGGGTCACTTCTAATACTCCAATTCCTTCATTTATTCTTCAATATTTCAAGCCTTCAAGAAGAGAATTAAAATTTCACAAGCCCAAGTCAAGCCACAATTATCAATCAAATCAAGGCCACAAGAATCATCAAGAAGTAGTTAGGAAATTTGCATTTGATTGTAATTTCATTTGAATTTGTAATTTAGGTAGCTTATAAATAGGACCTTAGATTCATCATTTTACACACACCATGGAGGGGTAGAGGTGACTCCACTCCCCTTTCACTCTCATTCTCTTTTCTTCTTCCATTTCTTTCATACACACTTTTGTAAATATTTAGTTATGAGTTTCTAATTTCCAACATTGGGAAAGAGATTTCTATTGCAATTTAATGAATTAATTTGTTTTTATTCTTCTTCTTCTCTTCATCTTTCATTTGATTTGCTAAAAAGAATCTTCGTTCTTTATTCAAGGATTCAATTATCTTGGGAAATAAATTGAATTCATATGGATTCTATGTTAGCCTTGGGAAAGGGATCATAGAATAATGCTTAAAGTTATTTCTCACAATTGAGTAAATTTGGATTTGGGTTTGATATTGTGACATGTAATCATCCCAAAACTTGGGTTTATGAGATTGTGTGGCTCTAATCAGAGACCAATCTTCATCTCTTCTCATGAGCAATTAGATCAAGGAATTGGCAATTGATCAAGTTAAGAGAGATTGATTCACCAAGGGATTGGGTTTCAATCACTTATGATTTGCCAAGAGATCAATGAATTGCATGATTGAAGAGGAGATGAGAGCTATTGATCCTAAGAATGCAATATCTCTTGATCCCAATGTTAATTTTATTCTTAATTCTTGTTATTTACTTCTTGTCTTTAATTCTTGTCATTTACTTATGCATATTTATGCCTTCCAAGTGTTTGTAGAAATGCTTCACTTGGTTTTACTTTCTAGTCATTTACATTCTTGAAATTTAATTTTTAGCACTTTACATTCTTGTCATTTACTTTCTTGTTCTTTATTGCTTTCATTTAATTTCAAGTTATTTACATTCCTTGTTTGCTTATCACTCAAAATTGAACCGTCTAACTAGAGTAATCAATCAACTATTGCTTGCTTAATCCTTTAATCCTCATGGGATCGACCTCACTCATGTGACTTTTATTACTTGGTACGACCCGGTGCACTTGTCGGTAGTTATGTGGATTAATTTTTTCGTATTAGAGACAAAAACCAAATTATGCTAACACTTTTTAGGGAATTTTCAATCAAAATCAATTCAACAATATTCCTTTGCAACCTCTCAACCTCAAAGCATCTGATGAGCGGATAATTTATACGCTTTTTGGCATTGTTTTTACATAGTTTTTAGTATAATTTAGTTAGTTTTTAGTATATTTTTATTAGTTTTTAAATAAAAATCACATTTCTGGACTTTACTATGAGTTTGTGTATTTTTCTATGATTTCAGGTATTTTCTGGCTGAAATTGAGGGACTTGAGCAAAAATCAGATTCAGAGGATGAAGACGGAATGCAGATGCTGTTGGATTCTGACCTCCCTGCACTCAAAGTGGAATTTCTGGAGCTACGGAAGTCCAAATGGCGCGCTCTTAATTGCGTTGGAAAGTAGACATCCAGGGCTTTCCAGCAATATATAATAGTCCATACTTTTCCCGAGTTTAGATGACGCAAATTGGCGTTCAATGCCAGTTGCATGTTGCATTCTGGAGTTAAACGCCAGAAACAGGTTGCAAAGTGGAGTTAAACGCCAGAAACAGGTTACAAACTGGCGTTCAACTCCAAGGAAGACCTCTACACGTGTGAAGCTCAATGCTCAGCCTAAGCACACACCAAGTGGGTCCCAGAAGTGAATTTCTGCATCATTTACTCAATTCTGTAAACCCTAGTAACTAGTTTAGTATAAATAGGATTTTTTACTATTATATTTACATCTTTTAGTTTTATCTTGGGACGTTTAGTTCCTAGATCATGGGGGCTGGCCTCTCGGCCATGCCTGGACCTTGCTCTTATGTATTTTCAACGGTAGAGTTTCTACACACCATAGATTAAGGTGTGGAGCTCTACTGTTCCTCATGAATTAATGCAAAGTACTATTGTTTTTCTATTCAATTCAAGCTTATTCCTATTCTAAGATATTCATTCGCATCCAAAAACATGATAAAGGTGATGATTATGTGATGCCCATCACCATTCTCACCTATGAACGCGTGCCTGACAACCACTTCCGTTCTACATGAAGATGAGATAGAATGAGTATCTCTTAGATATCTAATACAGGGGACCGAGTCCGAGATATTAGAGTCTTCATGGTATAAGTTAGAACCCATGGATGGCCATTCTTGAGATTCGGAAAGTCTAAACCTTGTCTGTGGTATTCCGAGTAGGATTTGGGAAGTGATGGCTGTGACGAGTTTCAAACTCGTGAGTGCTGGGCGTAGTGACAGACGCAAAAGGATAGTAAATCCTATTCCAGTATGATCGAGAACCGACAGATGATTAGCCATGCAGTGATAGCGCATTGGACCATTTTCACAGAGAGGATGGGATGTAGCCATTGACAACGGTGATGCCCTACATACAGCTTGCCATGGAAGGGAGTAGGAATGATTGGATGAAGACAGCAGGAAAGCAGAGGTTCAGGAGGAACGAAAGCCTCTCTATACGCTTATCTGAAATTCTCACCAATGAATTACATAAGTATCTCTATCCTATTTATATTTTATTTATATTTTTATTATCAAAACTCTATAACCATTTGAATCCGCCTGACTGAGATTTACAAGGTGACCATAGCTTGCTTCAAGCCGACAATCTCCGTGGGATCGACCCTTACTCACGTAAGGTTTATTACTTGGACAACCCAGTGCACTTGCTGGTTAGTTGTGCAAAGTTGTGACAATGTGTGATTCACATTTGAGAGCACCAAGTCTTTGGCGCCATTGTTGATGATCACAATTTCGTGCACCAGCATCTTTGACTTGGCATCCATTATTGTAGAGCTCTCCAAAAACCAACAAAGTTTTATACAGAAAACTAGAGCCTCACTTAGGAATTTGGAGCTACAAATGGATCAGTTGAACAAGTGAACACCTGAGAGACCTTCTGACAACCATTATAGTGACATAGTTTTCAACTCCAGTGAAGAGTGTCAAGCCGTTCAATTGAGAAATGGTAAGATAGTAGGGTCAAAAACTAAGAGTGGTGAGAACCAGGTTGAAAAAGAGACACCAGAGAAGGAAATTGCAGATACAGAAAGTGCCAGGGAGTGCATTGAATGCCCAGCAGGGGAACCAGGGAGGGCGCTAAACTCCTATGAAGACTTAAAGAATTCCCCCTCAAGGCATCCAGATAACTCTTTTCCAGTCACTCTTGATACACATCCTACTCTACCCAAGGCTCCAGAGTACAAGGCTAAAATTCCATACCCCAAACACTTCAGAAGGCATCTAAGGACAAGCAATTCTCCAAATTTTTGGAAGACTTTAGGAAGCTTGAGATCAACATTCCCTTTTCATAATTCCTTGAGCAAATGCCTCTTTATGCCAAGTTCATGAAGAAGTTATTGAGTAACAAGAGGGATTGGAAAGAGATTGAGACAGTAGTATTGACTAAGGAATGCAGTGCAATCATCTAAAAAAATCTCCCAGAAAATTTGCAAGATCCTGGGAGCTTTCTAATTCCTTGTACCATCGGAGACACCATTATTCAGAAGGCCTTATGTGATCTCGAAGCTAGCATCAACCTCATACCTCTTTCGTTGATTAAAATGCTCCAAATTTATGAGGTAATACCTAGCCGCATTTCTCTTCAACTTGCCGATCGTTCTATTAAGTATCCTCTTGGAGTTGTTGAGAATCTGCTTGTGAAAGTAGGGCCCTTTATCTTTCCTACTGATTTTTATATTGGACATGGAAGAGGACAAAAATGCCTCTATTATTCTTGGAAGACCCTTTTTAGCCACAGGAAGAGCCCTTATTAATGCTCAAAAATGGTGAATTAACTCTGAGGGTCAATGAAGAGGAAATTTTTCTCAATGTGTTAGAGGCCTTGTGACACCCTGTTAATTTTGAGGGGTGTATAAGAATTGATATGATTGACCATCTAATTGAAGAGGTTTTTTTTGAAGCTGAAAATCTTGAATATGGTCTGTGGTGCATGAATCCCCACGCTTTGTACAACTGAACCAGCAAGTGCACTGGGTCGTCCAAGTAATACCTGAGTGAGTCAGGGTCAATCCCATGAAGATTATGGTTTGAAGCAAGCTATGGTATCTTGCAGGTCTTAGATAGGTAGATAGAAGAGTTATTGGATTTGATTGTTTGATAGAGTGAAAAAGGTCTAAAGAAAAGGGTATAAAATACTTTGTGAATGGAATTATACTCAGGGATAAGAAATTGGTTAAGGTTTGGAGTTGCCTTGTCCTTTTGGATTAACTCTGGTATTACTGTCTTCTTCAATTGTGAATGATTTCTTCTATGGTAGGCTGTATGTGATTGACGCTGGTTTGAGCAGCCGCCAATACTCCTCCAGATCTGAACCCCAGGGTTAGTGCGAATCCATTCTGATTGAGGGTGAAGCTTCTGCAGTTCATTCTTCTTGGTGACCCTACTTAAAATGCCACAGACAAGGTCGAATCTTCTAGATTGGAGGATGCTAGGCCTTTAGGTTCTATCCTTTACCACAAAGACCCTAATCTCCTCGTAAATTGGCTAAACTGGTGTCTTGAGAAGTCCCCAACCAAGTCGTAGATTAGCCGTCTAAGAGATGCATAATCAAGCTGGTAGTTCATCATTGTCCGATGAAAGAGGCACTCTGAACCCATGTAGAATGTGATAACCTTATGCCAGTTCAACGCATTCATAATGATGAAGAATGAATATACATCTTAGAATAGAGAATCAAACACGGATTAAAGAGGAATAGTAATATTTTATTAATCCATAAAACTCAACAGGACTCCTCCCCTCAACCTTGGAGGTTTAGAAACTCATACTGATAGAAAATACAATGTGAAAAACGAAATTATGGTAAATGATGCACGAAGATCCTTAACAAAGAGTGATCTTCTATTTTCAATACTAAACTAATGACTAGTAAGGGTAAAACGGTCTTTTTAGTGCTAAAATCCACTTCTGGGCCCACTTGGTGAGTGTTTGGGCTGAGCTTTGATGAGATCCACATGCTAGGAGGCCTCTAGGGCATTGAATGCTGGCTAGGGGGTCCTCTTTGGGCGTTTGGAGGCTGGTCTCCTCCTTTGGGCGCTGGACGCCTAGAATGGGGCAGAAGGCTATCATTGGACGCCAGGTTTGGGCCTTCTATTCTGAAGCAAAGATGGACTATTATACATTTCAGGAAAGATCTGGAAGGCAGCTTTCTATAGCCGTTGAGAACGCTCCATTTGGACTTCTGGAGCTCCAGAAAAGCTCTTACAAGTGCAAGGAGGTCAGATCCGGACAGCATCGCAGTGCTTTCTCTATCTCTGAATCAGACTTTTGCTCCAACTTCTCAATTTCAGCCAAAAAATATCGGAAATTGTAAAAAAATACACAAACTCAAAGTAGAATCCAAAAATGTGAATTTAACACTAAAACCTATGAAAACTTAATAAAAAATAAACAAAACATGCTAAAAACTATATGAAAACAATGCCAAAAAGCATATAAAATATCCGCTCATCACAACACCAAACTTAAACTGTTGCTTGTCCCCAAGCAACTAAAAACGTAGTAGGATAAAAAGAAAAGTAAGATACAATAAATTTCAACATTTCCAATGAAGCTTAGTTTCAATTAGATGAGCGGGACCTAGTAGCTTTTTGCTTCTGAATAATTTTGGCATCTCACTATCCATTGAAACTTAAAAATGTTGGTCTCTTTAGGAACTTAGAATCCAGATGATATTATTGACTCTCCTAGTTTAGTTCTTTTTTATTCTTAAACACAACTTTTAGAGTCTTGGCCGTGACCCTAAGCACTTTGTTTTTCAGTATTACCACCAGATACATAAATGCAACAAACACTTTAACTGGGTGAACCCTTTCGGATTGTGATTTAGCTTTGCTAGAATCCCCAGATAGAGGTGTCTAGAGTTCTTAAGCACACTCTTTTTGCTTTGGATCATGACTTTAACCGCTCAGTCTCAAGCTTTTCACTTGACACTTTCACGCCACAAGCACATGGTTAGGGACAGCTTGGTTGAGTCGCTTAGGCCAGGATTTTATTCCTTTAGGCCCTCCTATCTATTGATGCTCAAAGCCTTAGATCCTTTTACCCTTGCCTTTTAGTTTAAAGGGTTATTGACTTTTTCAATCTGCCCTCCTTTTCCTGTATTTTTGGGAATTAATGGATTTTTCTCTCTTTTTTTCTTTTCTTTTATTGCAACATGCTTTTTCTTTTTATTTTTGCTACTTTTTCTTGCTTCAAGAATCAATTTTTGGATTTTTCAGATTACCAATATTATTTCTCTGTTATCATCATTCTTTCAAGAGCCAACATTCGTAAATTTCAACTTCAAATATGCACTGTTTATTCATACATTCAGAAAACAAAAGCAATGCCACCACATCAAAATAATTGAACTATTCTTATTATATAACTTGAAATTCATGTATCTCTCAATTCTTTTCAAATAAAATTTTCTTTTAGGTGAAAGACATATGGACTTTTTATAACTTTAAGATATAAATACAAATGATCATGCAATAAGAACAAGAGAACAGACAGAAAAATATAACAGAAAACAGAAAAATAACAAAAAAAAGGAGATAAAGAGAACAAATCCACCTTTAATGGTGGCGGCTAGTACTCCTCCTTGAGGATCCAATGTGGTGCTTGATCTCTTCAATGTCACTCCTTTGTCTTTGTTGTTCTTCCTTCATGGCTCTTTGCAGGAGTGGTAGAAGTAAAAAAGTTAAGCTTTTACAACACCAAACTTAAGAGTTTTGCTCGTCTTCGAGTAAATATGACCAATGGGGAAGATGTTGTGGGACTCAGTGGTCCTGAGAGGTTAGGAATTTAAGAATCCCTACCCTCTGCATTGGCGTTGAACACCCAGGGTCTGCTCCCTGGCTGGTATGCTGCCTAATAGGGGCGTTGAACGCCCAGCCAGTGCTCCCTAGCTGGCGTTCAACACCAGTAACACTCCGTCCAGAGTGTGCTGTTTTCTCTGCTTAACATTTCTATCTCTATTTTGACTGCTGCACATGATCATGACCCTACAAAAAATAACTAGAAAAACAAAATTAAATTAAAGAAAACATAAATAATACTTATGGTTGGGTTGCCTCCCAATAAGCGCTTCTTTAATGTCTTTAGCTGGATTTTACTGTACTTAACTTAGTACCAGTGTTGAGCCTTCTGGCTTTATATCTCCTTCAAGGTAATGTTTAACTCTCTTTCCATTGACAGTGAACCTGTTTTCAGGATCTTTACCTTGAAGTTCTATGTGCCCATAAGGTGATACACTAGTAATAACATAGGGTCCCTTCCAATGAGATTTGAGATTCCCAAGAAATAATTTGAGTCTTGAGTTGAAGAGTAGGACCTTCTGTCCTAGTTCAAAGATTCTGGAAGATATTTTCTTGTCATGCCACCTTTTTGCTTTTTCCTTATAAATCCTTGCATTTTCAAATGCAGCTAAGCGGAATTCATCCAACTCATTGAGTTGGAGCAGTCGTTTCTCTCCTGCTGCTTTAGCATCAAGGTTGAGGAATCTAGTAGCCCAGTAGACCTTGTGTTCTAGTTCCACTGGCAAATGACAAGATTTTCCATATACCAGCTGATATAGTGAAGTTCCAATGGGGGTTTTGAAAGTAGTTCTGTATGCCCACAGAGCATCATCAAGCTTTCTAGCCCAATCCTTTCTATTGGCGGTTATTGTCCTCTCTAGGATGTACTTTAGTTCTCTATTTGAGACTTCAGCTTGTCCATTTGTTTGGGGATGATACGGGGTTGCTTTTTTATAGCGAACTTCGTAACAGCTTAAGACAGAATCCAGCTATCTGTTGTAGAAATGATTACCTCCATCACTAATTAGTGTCCTAGGGACACTAAATCTGCTGAAGATATTCTTTTGGAGGAACATCATTACTACTCTAGTGTCATTAATGGGTGTTGCTATTGCTTCAACCTATTTAGACACATAGTCTACTGCCACAAGGATGTAGGTGTTTGATTATGAAGGTGGGAAGGGTCCCATGACATCTATACCCCAAACATCAAATAGATCAATCTCTAGGATTCCTTACTGAGGCATGTCATGACCATGAGGGAGATTGCCAGCCCTTTGGCAACTATCACAGTTATGCACAAACTCTCTACAGTCCTTAAAGAGAGTAGGTCAGTAAAAGCCACTTTGGAGAACCTTGGTGGCTATCCCCTCACCTCCAAAATGTCCTCCATAGTCCGAGCCATGGCAATGCCATAGGATTCTCTGTGCCTCTTTCTCAGACACACATCATTGGATTATTCCATCCGAGCATCTCTTAAAGAGATATGGCTCATCCCACAAGTAGTATTTTGCATCATGCATGAGTTTCCGAGCTTGCTGCCTGTTAAACTCCTTGGAAATAAACCTTATGGCCCTGTAGTTTGCAATGTCTGCAAACCAAGGTGCTATCCGGATGGCATAGAGTTGCTCATCTGGAAAGGATTCGGATATGTCAGTGGAGGGGGGAGAAGTTCCTGCTATTGGTTCAATCCTAGACAAGTGGTCAGCCACTTAATTTTCTGTGCCCTTTCTATCTCTAATTTCTATATCAATCTCTTGCATGAGTAATACCCACCTTTTGAACGGCATGGTCAGTATAGATAATGACCTTATATCCTACTAGGTAGGATCTAAACTTGTCAATGGCATAAACCACTGCAAGTAGCTCCTTTTCTGCAGTAGTGTAATTCTTCTGCGCATCATTTAGTACACGACTAGCAAAATAAATGACATGCAGAAGCTTGTCATGTCTCTGCCCCAGAACTGCGCCAATGGCATGGTCACTGGCATCACACATCAGTTCAAATGGCAAGTCCCAGTTGGGTGCAGAGATGATAGAAGCAGTGACAAGCTTGGCTTTCAGGGTTTTAAAGGCATGCAGGCATTCTTGGTCAAAGACAAATGGAACATCAGTGGCCAAGAGATTACACAGGAGTTATGCGATTTTAAAAAAATTTTTTATGAACCTTCTGTAAAATCCTGCACATCCTAGGAAACTTTTGATTGCCTTGACATTAGTAGGAGGAGGTAATCGTCCAATCACTTCCACCTTAGCTTGATCTACTTCTATCCCCTTGTTTGAGATCCGATGTCTGAGAACAATGCCTTCAGTTATCATGAAGTGGCATTTCTCCCAGTTTAGAACTAGGTTTGTCACTTGGCATCTTTTCAGAACTAGGGCCAGATGATCAAGGCAGGAGTCAAGTGAGTCTCCAAAAATAGAGAATTCATCTATGAACACTTCAAGAAACTTCCCTACCATATCAGAGAAAATGGATAACATACATCTCTGAAAAGTGGCAGGTGCATTGCACAGGCCAAATGGCATTCTCCTGTAGGCAAATACGCCAGATGGGCATGTGAATACTGTCTTCTCTTGATCCTGTGGATCCACTGCTATTTGATTGAACCTGGAATATCCATCCAAGAAATAATAAAAAGCATGCCCTGGTAGTCTTTCTAGCATTTGGTCAATAAATGGTAAAGGAAAATGATCCTTCCTGGTGGCGTCATTGAGTCTTCTATAGTCAATGCACATACGCCACCCTGTAACTGTCCTTTTGGGGATCAGCTCATTCTTTTCATTATGAACCACTGTCATGCCTCGCTTCTTAGGAACAACTTGGACAGGGCTCATCCAGGGGCTATCAAAAATTGGATAAATGATCCCCGCCTCATAGAGCTTAGAGACTTCCTTCTGCATTACTTCCTTCATAGCCAGATTTAGTAGCCTTTGTGGTTGCACCACTGGTTTGGCGTTATCTTCTAGCAGGATTTTGTGCATGCATCGGGCCGGGCGGATGCCCTTAAGGTCACTTATAGTCCACCCAAGGGCAGTCCTATGTGTCTTAAGCACTTGAATTAGTGCTTCTTCTTCCTATGGCTCTAAGGCAGGGCTTATGATCACAGGATAAGTATCTCCATCTCCCAGAAATACATATTTTAGGGAAGATAGTAATGGCTTGAGCTCAAGTTTTGGAGGCTTCTCCTTTTCCTTAGGAATTTCCAAAGGATCCTCCAAGTCAGGCTGTTCATCAGTAAGGATGTCATTCTACCTTTCCTTGAGACTCTCAGCCATGTTTACTTCTTCCACTAAGGAATCAATGAGGTCAATGCTCATGCATTCCTCTGGGGTGTCTTGATGCTGCATGGCTTTTACAGCATTCAGTACAAACTTTTCCTCATTAACTCTCAGGGTTACTTCCCCTTTTTCAACATCAATGAAGGTTCGTCCTGTAACTAGGAAGGGTCTCCCTAAGATAAGTGATGAGTCTATATTTGATGATATATTTTGACTCAATTTGGATACATTTCATCACATAAACTCACAATTAAGCACCAAAATAGCAAATTTTTGTGATTTCTCCCGAATTTGATCCTAAATGTGAAAACATGTGCTTTTGTGCTTAAATTGAATAATTTAATTTCACTTTTATGCCATTCGATGCCGTGATATGTTTTGTGAGTGATTTCAGGTCATTTTGGCAAGATTGGCTAGGAAAAAGTGGAAGAAAGCATGTAGAAGGGAGAACACATGAAGAAAATAAGGAAAAGCACACACAGCGAAGTGTTCATGCGCACAGGTACCCGTACGTGCACACAAGAAGAAATTTGCATGTGTGCGTGCGCACAAGTACCTGTACGTACGCACAGAAGAACATTCAGCCAAGTGTGCGTACGCACAGAATCCTGCACGTGATTTCATTAATGAAACACGTGCTGCGCAATTTTCGAAGGCTTTTGGCCCATTTTGGAAGGCTTGAAGGCTGAATTTGGATGCTATATGAAGGGATATCCATACATATGAGAGAGGGCATTATTATTACACTTAGTTTAGTTTTTCTTAGGTAGAAATGTAACACCCAAATTAGCCTAAGCTTTACCTCGCATCATAAAGCAAAGGTTAATCAGAGATTACAACAATTCTAAACTCATACATATAATATATGGAAAGAATTAACAATATCTAGAAGTCTGATGAAGGATATAGCTCAAAAATAAGATTTAAAAAGCGCAAATGTACTAGCGAAGCTTCTAACTTACAACACAAGATACAGATAAGATATATCCAAATAAAATAGTAAAATATCATAAGAATCTAGTCACGGCTCGCGGAGTTTAAGCCGGCTAGCCGTATACAGACCATACATGAATCCAGACAGTAAAAACAGCTTATACAAGTTTTGCTCTCTCAATAAATGCCTCTAGGCCAAAAACAAAATACAAAATGAGAGATGTATAAACAAAATAAACAAAAGACTCCAAAAAGGTATCCGGATCCTCCACTTCTGTCACCATCCAAGCAACTCACCGAGGTGGGTTGCGACCTACATCTGAAAAATATAACAGAAATATGGTATGAGAACTGGAGGTTCTCAGTATGGTAACAGTGCCCAGTGATGTAGGATATAAGACCCCGGGATGCCAGAGGCAATCCTAAGCTCCATATCCATCACAAGATCTCAATTTTAAGGCATACTAAACAGATAAGCATAATTATATAAACCTTAACATAAATAAACCGGGTAATCTATCTTAGGGAATTTCTATTCTAACCAAGCACTGCTATCCCACAGCCTTCACCAACCTATCCTCCATGCGATCCCATCGCCACCACCTTCCGAACCTCCTCAATCCCAGTAGAAAACACAAATAATATACAATGCAAGTAAGACACAAGTAGAAGCATATAATGCAAGTAATCAAGTAAGAAAATAGGCATGTTATTCAATTAGGCATACAATTACAAGTTGGCAAAGCAAACATATAGATAGAAAATGCACATGATGAATGCCTGCCATATTAGCTGTGATATCACATTGTTGGTTCAATTGCCAACCCGACACATCTCTATGGAGATGTCGCCCTTCGGAATCATGAATGGGAACCCCCGAGATATAGCGCTCGGATCACTGTCCAGGGTTTTGCACCTGCACGCTCTATTGATCTAAAGGGATGCGAGCGGGATACTCTTGCCTAAGACCTCACATTTCAACGCAAGCAGGATTATACCACCGTCTTTACGCCGCCGCCACTACCTCGACAGGCAGGATCCAACCGACGTCCCTGCCAGGCGCATAGCATCTCCTAATCTTAATTGAAAACAGTAGTTCTGTGGTTTTTTAGAAAACATTTTTAACACATCAATGAAGCATCATTGCACATTCGAGTCCTCGACTCTCAACCACTGTCCAATCAACATTTCCATTCTGAGTCCTCGACTCAGCTCAACTACTGTCAATTCACTTTTTAGTCCCGAACTCAACAGTTCATCAATTCTCATCTTGTATATCAATCATCCTTCGCATACCATCAAACCATCCTCAGTACACCTAAAACCTAATCCTCCATTTTCTAATTTTTTTCATAAAATCATCAACTAAAACCCTTAGGTTATTTCCCATGTTCTCATGCTCAAAATCAAACCCAAAAGTCTTAAAATGGTGTTATAGAAGCTTACAATCTTGTTGGCAAGGTGAAATAGTTGAAAACAATTAAAATTTGAGAAATAGGGCGTGTGCGTCTGCACACGGGTGTGCGTCCGCACGCCCAGAAGAAGTTTAAAAAGTGTACGTATGCATAGAGGTGTGCGTACGCACAGGTACCAAAATTTATAATGCCTGTTTGCTCGCATAACCTGTGCTAGCGCCCTCAACAGACTGGCCTTCCCAACGTGTGCGTGCGCACAGGGCTGTGCGTACGCATAGGTTGCAATTCGTCATTGGGTATGTGCGCGCACAACATGTGCTAACGCTGTGAACAGACTGCCTGCCTCTGCGTGTGCATACGTACGGGTCTGTGTGTCCGCACAGGTTAAAAATTTTTCAGAGGTGTGCGTGCACACAAGGCTGTGCGTGTGCACATACCAGAAAATAAAATTCTGTAACTTTGCAGAATTTCATATTTTTACACCAATATTTGAATGATCATAACTTCCTCTACAAAAATCCAAATTTTACAAACTTTAAATCAATTTGAAGGGTTTTCAATAAGCTTTAATCTCCAACAAATTTCAACCAGTTTTGAAAATCGAGGCAAAAGTTATAATCAGAAAAAGTTCACCAAAAACCAACTTTTACCAAATTTCACAATTTCCATAATTGCTTATAAAACACAACCAAAACCATACCAAACCATTCCAAACTCCATTTTTCATCAAAATCTACCCTTTGTATCATATTAAACCAATCCTACCATATTTTCCTTCACATTTCATTATTCACAACCTCAATTATCACATATACAACATATCCACCAATCATCATTATATCACTATCAATTCTCATCATCAACTCAACCATGATTCATATTAATAATCAACAATACTTGTAACAACCCCGATTTTCGAGAACGCGAGATTTTTTCTAAAAGTACGAATTTCTCCGAAAGATCAGAGAGGGGAAAACCTCTGATATATCATCAAGTATCTCAATCCTCATTGTCATTATGTCATCTTTAAGTTAGAACCTTTTCCGAGACAAGCTCGATAACGCGGTCGCGAAGAACCTAGTTTTTGAACCGTATCGGTTAGGAGTTTTGATTCGGTTTTTCGTAAATAGTCTCAGTTTGACAAACCGGACTCGATTCATGAGAAAAGAGAGATAATAGGATAATACCATCATTATATGAGTATTAGAAGCCTCTTGAATGATATTATAAGGTTACTTGATCAGTTTTAGTTAAAAACAGAAAACCGGTTTAACCGGGTTCACAATTTACTGGTGCAGCTTAGCACCAGCACTCTCTGATGACTTTAGCAATGCTAAGGCCTCATTATTCATGTTTTATTCTCATAATAAATATGTTACTAGTGTCATTTATGCTAGTAGCTCAGAAAATAATTTTTAGAGATGTTTTTGCAAGTGTTCCGATACATCTAGTTTTAGTAGTTATACACCTGAGATATTTTAATATTATTTTAATCCACCTCCAAGCCAACCAATCACAACTCACCCTACACCCCCAAAACCCCCAAGGCTGGCTCATTTTCACTTTGTGGCCGAAAATAGGTAGAGAGAAAAAGAGAGAAAAGTTCTTAGTTCCAAATCTTCAAATCTTGATTTCTGCTGAACTAAAACTCAAATCAAAACTCCGATTTCACCAAATGATCCTCTCTTCTTCCTCTACATAACCATGTGACTTATCAAGGCTGGAAATAAGGTGAGATGGCTGTCTCCCTCCCTCTTCAATTCGGTTTTCAAGGAAAACCATGCAAAACATGTGTTTTCTTGATGTTCTTCCTTAGGAATCATGCTTAACTTGACTTGAGGGCCAAGAAACGTTAATTTCCAGCAAGTCTAAGGTGAGATATCTCTTCCTAACGTGCTGAGGGATATTTGGTCAGTTGAGAGTTTGTGGATTTAAAGTTATTGATGTGTTTTAGGAGGAAAAAGTGCTTAAGGACCACCTGAAAGTCTAACCGAATTTAGAGCAGCAAATCAAGGTAGGGATTGAAGAATTTAATCTTTATTGATAGTGTTTGAGTTGTGTGATTATGATATGTTTTGGTTATGCTTGAAATTGATTGTTTATATGAGTAATTCTTGTTGAAATTTTGGTGAAAATTTGATGAAATTTGATGATATTCAACTTTGAATTTGTGTTCTTCATGGCTGCTGGAAAAACGAACCCTAGACCTTAAATTGGGGTTCAATTTGTGTTAAAATAATGTAGAAAAGATGGGGTTTAAGTGGCTGCAATTTTATTTTGAATTATGGTAAAAATCGGTTGCTGAAAAGACTGAAAAACGGGTAAAAACAGAGAAAGAATCTGAAGAATTTATGAAGAACATGAAGAACACTTTGAGTGTGGTGAAGAACAATGAAGAACACCTTTTAGATCTTGAAAAGGGCAAGGAAGTAAATATTTTGGTGTTTGAGGGGTTATTTTGTAATTTCTGGAAGTTAGGGTGGTTAAAGTAGAAATATTAAAAGTTACGGGTGGTAAAAAGTGAATTTTTAAAGGTTAAAAGTTAAAAAGGGGTAATCTTCAAAAATATATTAATAAAATAATAAATATTAATAAAATATTAAATAATAATATTTAATTAAAAATAATATTTTAATAAAAATAATAAAATAATGCGAAAAGGCAGTCTTCTGTAAAAGCTTTAGAAAGACAACTTTAAGCACAGAATCTCATAATTACTTTCATAAAACACTTAGGGAGTGGTAAAAACATATTAGTGAGGCAAAGATAAATAAAAGATAAAAAGTTGAAGAAAAGATAAAAATCGAAGAAAAAGTCTGTAAAGTTTTAATGACAGAAAAACAAACAGAGACTAGTGAACGAACTAGGGCAACATAGTTAGTCCTGGAATTGCGAATAAGGTTAGGTATTATATGAAAAGTTAAACTGTTTCAGTATAGACTTAATGAACCTATACTTGGGACAGACTAACTATTCATACCGAAATTTACATAAGCCTTAAATACATACGTTAAACAGAGAAATCAGAACAGAGTAAAGAAACACAGAGAACAGAGTAACCAGAGCAGAATAAAGGGATACAGAGAAAAGAGTAACCAGAGCAAAGTAAAAAGACAAAGAGAAAAGAGTAATATGATAAAGAGAAATGGTTTGAGTTACGATGTTGTAAAAGTAAAAGCTGTAAAGTTTGTATAGCATGATTGAACAGAGAAAGAAAGAGGTACTGCATAAGAATGTGAAAGTGATGATGAATAATGAGAATGATATTGAATGATGATAATGAGAAAAGAGTAATATAACAAAGAGAATAGAGGAGAAGAATATAAAAATAAAGAGTTAAGCCTTGTGGCATGATATTCTATTACATGTTCATCTGATGCTTTTCTATTGGCCCTAGAGGTCCTGTAGGCCCAAGTTCACCTACAGTAAGTTGTTATTCCTGTAGGCCGAAGTTCACCTGCAGTGAATATCAATTGTGTATCTCAGGGTGTTGCTCCTGTAGGCCGAAGTTCACCTACAAAGAGTTGTGATACCTGTAAGCCGAAGTTCACTTACAGGGGCGCTATTTTTGTAAGACGAAGTTCACTTACAGAGGTGTTATTTCTGTAGGCCGAAGTTCACCTACAGAAAGTTGTTGTGTTGTGTTTAGACTATTCCTGTAAGCCGAAGTTCACTTACGGGAGTGCTATTTCTGTAGGCCGAAGTTCACCTACAGAAAATAAGCCATATCTAGGACTAGTTCCTAAGTAATGTCGGGCTGCAGGGTGTAAACCGACACGTGAGCTCATGGCCTGCATAGGACAGACATGCATCATACTTGGTTGCACATTTCCTCTGTTATGATTGTTGTTTGAATGTATGCTTTCTTTGTTTTCATTCTATTCTCTGTGTCTGTGTTTTGTTTCCTTGTATTCTTTCGTTTGTGTTTTGCTTTCTTAGTTCTTTATTTATCTGTATCTTCTGTTTACTATTTCTTTGTATTCTGCTATTTGTCTGCTAAGCGACACAAAATTAATGAACTTAACTAATAACCCCGACCCTACTAAGATCTCCCCAGTTCTTACCCCTTCTCTCTCTCTTCCCCCTTCAGATGGAAGCATGAGCACCCTTCCGTAGTTTACTAATGACAGTTCTGCAAAGAGAATTCCACTCTAGGTAGTCTTCTGAGTCTAGAGTGAACTCCGTTACCTGTTTATATGTATATATTGTGAGGCCAGCCAACGTCTGCACCCTGCTTATCTACAAACTTTAGCCTAAGTCCTCCGTACGATGTTGCCGTTATGTGGCCACTCGATGAAGTACTTGAGAGACGCTCTTTGATAACATATGATCGTGCAGAGGAGTAGTAGACGACCTTCCACCTTTTGATGACGTTCCACCTGACTTGAGTTTTGAAGACCTAGAACGTACTTTCCCTCGCTTTAGTAGTTTAGAGGGACTAGGTGAGTATAGAGTCTAGGCTAGCCTGGGTGCCAGCTTAGGGACTTCTTGAACAGGTCAGGACCTGGGATGTTGTATGTATATATATGTATATAGTTATTATCTAGTTATATCTAGGGGTGTCCTAACTAAAGATCTTTACTCTAATAAAGGCTGGATAACCGAATGATATCAACTGCTTGTGATATATTTATGTATGGTTGTTTATAACTGTTTTATCTGTTATCAGTTGTGAATTGCTTATGAATGATTTCGTCTATTAATCCAAATGTTTTCAAAAAAAAAAAGTAGCTCGTAAAATAACTACACTTTTAACAACGAATCAGGCTCATATAATAAATAATAGATAATAAATAGGTAGACAAGTTGGTAGCGCTCAGTTTCTAGTATGATCATGACATACCAGAAATTGGGTCGTTACAATACTCATTCATCCAAATCCATCATATCTCAACTTCATCATTTAACCACAACAACAATCATGAATTCATTATACATCATCAACACAAACAATCATTAACAACATATAATTTCCAAACCTATCCTATGGGTCACTAGCCTAAGTGTCCATGAATATTATATACTACATAGAGGAAACCGAAACCATACCTTGGCTGATTCCCAATATGTACTTAACCCAAAATTGAGCACACAATAATCATGAACAAGCTTTCTGACACAATCCAAGCTTCCAACAATAACCAACAAGCCCCAATAATATCCCACAATCACCACTTCAAGCTATAACACACATAAACCATAACAAATCAACCTAGGGCTCACTATAAATAAAATTTCACAAGAATTCAATGCCTCTTACCTTTCCCAATAGCTTTGGTAGCCAAAATTCAATGCTAAGGAAGGATTAGAGTGAACCTAAACATCCAAAATCACAAAAACTCACTTAATCAAAAGCCTTGAAAACCTGAAATTTTCAAGAGATGAACTGAAAGAGATTCGAGCTCTCCTTACCAGTTTCTTGTATAGGTCATGTAGAGCTTTTCACAAGGAACCCGTAGCCATAAACGGTGCGGCGATCGGAGCTATATAGCTCAAGATATGAGCTTGTGAAGTTGACAATGAATAGTGCTCATGGGGGGTTTCTTCTTCCTCTCTTCCTCAGCTGTGTTTTGTTGTGTTTAAGTGTTTGTGCTGAAGTGGGTTCATTAAATGAACCCTTATATATGTTGGGCTTGGGCCCAACTTGGGTCCAGTCCAACCCGTTAGCGTTTTTAGCCCGTTTAACCCAACTTCGGGCGAAAACTTTAAAATTAACGCCCGATTTTCCATTTCTAACATTTTTCTAAGGTTTTTGACTGTTTTCACTTTTTCTCGTGTAGTACCGGGCAGACTTGAACCGGTTCAACTGGTTCAATTGCCGGTTCGTGGTTTTTTACGGTTTTTCGTAGAAAACACATTTTCTGACTCAGAAAGACCCACTGAGTCCATAAATCACATTTAAATCCTCAAATTCTTACTCTAACTTTTCTGAACCTAATTTAGGAAATATTAATTTCTCAATTAACCAGTTGATTAATTGCGGTTCTTATAGAAAGCATCCTTAGGAGAAGGAGTAGTGTAGATAGCAATTGCTCTCCTAGGGTTTTGATTGTAGCATTTTACAGCAAGTTTGATCTTGGATTTTTCTTCTTTAATTGTAATTACTCTCAATTTCCTCTTTAAATATAGCACTTTTACTTTCATTTCCTTTTGGTTCAAGTTACTTTGTTCATAATTGCAATTTTGAGTTTCTTGAAGTTTTGATTGATGAATTTAATGCCTTATGCTTTCTCTATCCTTGATTGCTTGTCTCTTGTTGATATTATTGATAGTTGGTTATAGTTTTCTATTTTTTCTTGCAATTTCCCATGTTTTACTTTTATGCACATGACGAACGGAACTCTCGCGCGGTCTAGAATTTTCACAGTTAAGTTCTTGTTGCAAGTATAGCTTCTAGACCGATAAAAAATCCTTTCGTGCAAAAGTTTTGGTTGTCACTAGTAACAAACCCCTAATAAAATTGATAACCGAAGTATTTAAACCTTGGGTCGTCTCTCAAGGAATTGTAGGGAGGTGTTCTTATTATTGGTTATGAGTTGTGTAAATTGGTGTTTTGGATTAAGAGATAAGAAAAGTGAATTGCGAAGGAAACTAACTAATAATTATAAAAGGCTCTTGGCAAGGAATGAAAATTGGAAGTTCTATCCTTATTATCGCCCTCAATAGTGATGATAATTGTTGGTTACAACCACTTAGTTAACCCTCTAATTACGAAGGAAAGTCAATTGTATGAATCAGTTTGATTCCTCAAGTCCTAGTCAACTCCTAAGGAAAGACTAGCTTTAGTGGAATCCAAACCAATTAGCAACCTTCAATTGTCAATCAACTAAGGAGTTTGATAACTCAAGTGTCACCAATTACTCAACTAAAGCCAAGAGGAGAAAATCTATTCGAATAAAAATGCCTTGACCAGGAGAAGATTAATTGGAAGTTCCATCCTTGTTGGAATCTCTCAAGAGTAATGGTAAAAGATTATTGTTATTACCTAGTTAACCCTTACCGAATAAGGGAAAGTCAAGTACATGAACCAACGTCTGTCACGAGTCCTAGTCCTCTCCCTTGGGAAGGCCTAGTGTTAGTGATCAGAAGGCCAGTCTACAACTTTCAATTACCACTAGGCTATTGAGTATTCCAACTCAAGGGTCTCCTATATTAATCAACTCCCAAGTCAAGTTGGGAGTCTACTCTACTAACATGAATGCCATTACACCATATAAAGGGAGTAAAAAGGGAACATGGTAATTAAAATTCAATTGGAAACAATTAAACAAATAATAGATTTAAATGGAAAAGTACTCTTTGCATTAACAATCCATGAAAATAATCCAATTGTAACTCTGAACAAAGTAAATAGGAATTAAAAGAGTAAGGAAACAAAAAACAAACTAGAATGATAAAGTCTTCAATGGAGGTTGTAACTCTGTAATATCCAACTCAAAAGCATAAAACTAGGAATCCTAGATCCTAGAGAGAGGAGAGAGCCTCTTCCTCTAAAACCTACATCTAAAACCTAAAATTATGTGAATGAAAAGTGTCTAACAGCTTTGCAGTTCCTTCAATTTCTTGTATTCCTTCCACTTTTGCATGCTTCCTTTCCATCCTCCAAGCCATTCCTACCCTGTAATCCCTGAAATCACTTAACGCACATATCACGGCATCGAATGGTAATAAGAGAGGATTAATATTAGCAAATATAAGGCCAAAGAAGCATGTTTTTGATCATAGCATAAAATCAGGAAAGAAAACGTAAAACATGCGAATTGTATGAATAAGTGTGAGAATAATGGATAAAATCCACTAGATTAAGCACAGGATAAACCCTAAAAATGGGGTTTATCAACCTCTCCACACTTAAACATTAGCATGTCTTCATGCTAAGCTCAAGAAAACTAAAAGAATGAAGAGGAATGGTAGAGAGTATGAAATGCAACCTATCTATGTGAATGCAACTGCATGCAAAATATTTATACCTACTTGGTCAAAGTAAATAAATCTTCCAAGAACAGACATGAACTGGATTTCACTAATTCAAATCATAAAATAAAGTACAAGTAAACTTGTAAGAAGAAAGCTCATGAAAGCCGGGAACAAGGAATTGAGCATCGAACCCTCACTGGAAGTGTATACACTCTAATCGCTCAGGTGTTTAAGGTTCGATTCTCTCAATTCTCTACTAATCTTGCTTTCTAAGACTTGCTCTTCTTCTACCAATCAACAAAGAATTTAATGCACAGATACACATATCAAGAGGTCTTTTAAGGGTTGTAATTGGGTTAGGGTCAAGGTAGGATTGTATTTGGTCAAGTGGACTAAAATATGAATCCTTAATTAACCTAAACTTCCCACCTAACTTAAGACAATCCATGTAATTACAATGCAAAATCTAACTGCCCATTAACTATGTTTACCACATATTCATGCATCCCAACTTTAGTACAACTCATATGCATTGCTACCAACATTTACTTTGGCGTATTTTGTCCCCTTTTTGTTATTTGCTCTTTTTTCTTTTCTTTTTTTTATTTTTCTTTCTTTTGCTTTTCTCAAGGCATATGATTAAGGTATTGAATGCATGAACATATTCTCAACATTTTCTCACATTTTTAGAAAATTCTAACATACTCAATTCTCAAACCAAATGTTTCCAAACCCAATTTTCCCACACTTAAAACATAAGCACTCTCACTAGTCTAAGCTAACCAAGGATTCAAATTAAGGACATTATTTTTTTCCGCTTAGAGTTAATGATGTGCTAAAGTAAAGAATAAAAGGGGTAAAATAGGCTCAAATTGGTTTGCAAAGGATAATGAAAGGTTAAGGCCATATGGGTATGTAAGCTTAGTAAAACAAGGCCTCAATCACATAAGTGCATGGATACATTAAACAATAGAAATATAGAATCAAGCAAGACAAAGATCACAATTTTAGAGAGAACAACACACACCAAAAAATAAAATATTGGTTGATAAGATGAAACCAATCAAGTAGGCTCAAAATCTCACTGGTTTTGTGTGTTCGAGCTCTAAAACCATGATCCAAATTAAAATTTCTTCAAACAAGTTTTTCAAAAATTTTAATTCAAATTAGTGAAATGCTATAAAAAGTTTCTTGAAAAAGAAAATATTACTTCAACCAAGTGGTAAAATATGCACAAAATCAAACAAAC
Source organism: Arachis ipaensis (assembly GCF_059453495.1). NCBI lineage: Eukaryota > Viridiplantae > Streptophyta > Magnoliopsida > Fabales > Fabaceae > Arachis > Arachis ipaensis. The sequence goes on along the minus strand of NC_142442.1, from coordinate 109,337,360 downwards.
ATGCAAATGCAACAACTAATTTAACAAAAAAAAGTTAAACATTGGTGTTGAGTCAGGAAGTACTAACCCACGGAAGTCGGTATCGACCTCCCCACACTTAAATATTGTACCGTCCTCGGTACATGCAGAGATGTACAAGTGGACGGGTGGCTCCAACTGATGCTTTTTCTCCAAAGATTGTGTGGAAGACTTGTTTATTGCTCCAGTTAAAAACTTTTCCTTTTCCCTCATAGTGGCCAGCCTGAAAAGGGAGAAAAGAAAGGTAACATGCAATTCAAAGGGATAGAGCAAGGAAGAGGGCAGTACAAGTGATAATCATGCTAAGGTAAAGAAGAATGTCATTAACACATGGTCGCGACTTCATGTAATTAGGACATCAATGGAAATATAGCAAGAAATATGAAGGCAATTAGATGCAAGATGTTTATTAGTATACCGGCAAAGGCATGAGTAGCATAGATCAAGCATTAATTGCTAAAATGTATTATCACTCGTAACAAACCAACAATCACATTTGTATTGACAATTATAATTAATTAATAAAATATAGGAAGGGTTTTGTGAAAAGCAGGTATTAGAGTAGAAGAGTAGAATAATTAAAAATGCACAATGCTATACGGGCTTATTCACAAACACTTGGTATGCATGTTTAATATGATAGGGAAAGTATTAAATTTGAACATGCAAATAACCCAAAAATAATAATTAGTGATAATTATCAAATAACTCCCTAATAATCCACAAGCAAATATGGAAGAAAATAATCACCCAATTAGATTTCTAACACCAAGTAAAATAATGCAAAAATAGATAAATAATAAAAAGAAGAAGAAAAAGAAAATAAAAAGAAAGAACCTTGAGAAGAAGGTGATAAAAAGGGGTAATGAAGAACGTGAGGCGAAGAAAATATGATGGAAGGGAAAAGAATAAGAGAAGAGTAAAGAAAGAGAAAGAATGGAAAAAGATGGGAGAATAAAGAAGAAAGAAAAAAAAGAAGAAAGAAGAAGAAAGAAATTAGGATTTAGAAAGATAAGATATGAAAAACATGGCTGCGCAGGGTTCAGGTGTGGATTCACGAATGACGCGTACACGTACTCCACACGTATGCGTGGGTCGTGCACTGAGGGGGCGACACGTAGGCGTCGGTCACTGACGAGTGGATTCCTGCCGGTAAAGAATTTTATAGAAATAATCACATTGTAAGTATAGTTTCTAAACCAACTAAAATCCTTTCGTACAAAAGTTTGGTTATCACAAGTAACAAAACCCAAATAAATTTATAACCGAAGTATTTAAACCTTGGGTCATATCTCAAGAAATTGCAGGAAAGTATGATTTATTATTGGTTATGAAATTATAAATTTTTGGGTTTTTTGAAATAAGGAACAAGTAATTTAAATGGAAAGAAAGATAAATTAATAATTATAAAAATCTCTTGCAAGGTATAAGAACTGGAAATCCCATCCTAGTTATCCTTATCAGGTGTGATGAGAATTGTTATTGCTCCCACTTTGTTAACCCTTACTAAATAAAGGAAAGTCAAGTGGACCAATCAATTTGATCCTCAAGTCCTAGTCAACTCCTGTGGAAAGACTAGCTTTAGAGTGATCCAAATCAATCAGCAATTCCCAATTTTCAATCAACTGCTGAGTCTGATAACTCAAGTGTTACAAATTACTTAACCAAAGCAAAAAGGGAATAAATCTTAAATTAAATTAAAAGCATTATAAATAGAATAAAACAATGATAAATTTAAAATACCTCAAATTATAATAAATAGAATATTCAAATCTAACATGGAAAGATTCATAAGCCAATTTGGCAACATAAATAATTAACAAGTAAAAGCATTAGAGTATCTAAAAGTAGAAGAGAAACATAAATTAAAGAAACATTGAACCTGGAATTGGAGAAAATGAAGGAATCTTAAGCCTAAAATCTAAGAGAAAATCCTAATCCTAAATCCTAAGAGAGAGAAGAGAGCCTCTCTCTCTCTAAAAACTACATCTAAAACCTAATATTGTGAATTATGAATGTTGTATATGTTGTATGAATGAACGGATCGATTCTCCCACTTTATAGCCTCTAATCTGTGTTTTTTGGGCTGAAAACTGGGTCAAAAACAGCCCAGAAATTGCCCCCAGTGATTTCTGGTACATACAGGTCGCTGCAAAGTCACGCGGAAGCGTCGTCCACGCGTTCGCGCAGATTGCATTTTTTTTAGGTCACGCGTCCGCGTGATCCACGCGTGCGCGTCACCTATCTTCAGGGCAGATATGGCAAATTATATATCTTTGTGAAGCCCCAGATGTTAGCTTTCCAACGCAACTGAAACTGCATCATTTGAACCTATGTAGCTCAAGTTATGACCGTTTTAGTGCGAAGAGTTTAGGCTGGACAGCTTTAGCAGTTCCTTCAGCTTCTTGTATTCCTTCCAGTTTTTCATGCTTCCTTTCCATCCTCCAAGCCATTCCTGCACTATAAACCTTGAAAACACTTAACACACATATCAAGGCATCGAATGGAAAAAAAGGAGAATTAATATTTGGTAATTTAAAGGTCCAGGAAACATGTTTTCAATCATAGCACAAGATTAGGAAGGAAAATGTAAAACTATGCAATTAGTATGAATAAGTGAGTCAAGAATTGATATAAACCACTCAATTGAGCATAAGATAAACCATAAAATAGTGGTTTATCAATCTCCCCAAACTTAAACATTAGCATGTCCTCATGCTAAGCTCAAGAGAAGTGGTGCACGAAATTACAATCACACTTCTGTAATTCTGCACAACTAACCAGCAAGTGCACTGGGTCGTCCAAGTAATACCTTACGTGAGTAAGGGTCGATACCACGGAGATTGTCGGCTTGAAGCAAGCTATGGTCATCTTGTAAATCTGAGTCAGGCGGATTAAAATGGTTATGAGTTTTGATCATTAAAATATAATTAAAACAGAAAATAAGATAGAAGTACTTATGTAATCCATTGGTAGGAGTTTCAGAAAAGCGTATGAAGATGCTTGTTGCTTCTGAACCTCTGCTTTTCTATTGCCTTCATCTAATCATTCATACTCCTTTCTATGGCAAGCTGTATGTTGGGGATCACCATTGTCAATGGCTACCGTCCGTCCTCTTAGTGAAAATGGTCCGGCTACAGGTTATGTAGGGCTAATCATCTGTCGGTTCTCACTCATGTTGGAATAGGATCCATTGATCCTTTTTCATTTGTCACTATGCCCAACACTTGCATGTTTGAAGCTCGTCACAGTCATCCTATCCCAGATCCTACTCGGAATACCACAGACAAGGTTTAGACTTTCCGGATCTCAAGAATGCTGCCAATTGATTCTAGCTTATACCACGATAACTCTGATCTCACAGAATGGAAGGCTCTGTTGTCAGGAGAGGCAACCATGCATCGTGAACCAGGAAGCTAAGAGATACACACTCAAGCTATTGCAGATAGAACGAAGGTGGTTGTCAGGCACGCGTTCATAAGTGAGAATAATGATGAGTGTCACGGATCATCACATTCATCCGGTTGAAGTGCGAGTGAATATCTTAGAATAAGAAGTAGACGTGAATTGAAGGAAAGCAGTTGTAATTGCATTAATTCATGAGGCACACAAAGCTCCACACCTTAATCTATGGGGTGTAGAAACTACACCGTTGAAAATACATAAGAACAAGGTCCAGGCATGGCCGAATGGCCAGCCCCTAAACGTGATCAAGAGAACAAAAGTAATACAAAGATAGTCTCAAAAATGATCTAAAGATGAAAATACAATAGTAAAAGGTCCTATTTATAATGAACTAGTAGCCTAGGGTTTACAGAAATAAGTAAATGGTGCAGAAATCCACTTCCGAGGCCTACTTGGTATGTGCTTGGGCTGAGCATTGAAGCTTTCACATGTAGAGACTTTTCTTGGAGTCAAACGCCAGATTTGGTGCCAGTTTGGGCGTTTAACTCCAGTTTTTATGCTAGTTCTGGCGTTTAACGCTAGAAAAGAGTAGAAAGTTGGCGTTTAAACGCCAGTTTGCATTATCAAAACTCGGGCAAAGTATGAACTGTTATATATTACTGGAAAGCCCAAGATGTCTACTTTCCAACGCAATTGATAGCGCGCCAATTGGGGTTCTATAGCTCCAGAAATTTCACTTCGAGTGCAGGGAGGTCAGAATCCAACAGCATCTGCAGTACTTCTTTGGCCTCTGAATCAGATTTTTGCTCAGGTCCCTCAATTTCAGCCAGAAATTACCTGAAATCACAGAAAAACACACAAACTCATAGTAAAGTCTAGAAATGTGATTTTTATTTAAAAACTAATAAAAATATAATAAAAAGTAACTAAAACATACTAAAAACTATGTAAAAACAATGCCAAAAAGGGTATAAATTATCCACTCATCATAACACCAAACTTAAATTGTTGCTTGTTCCCAAGCAACTGAAGACAAAATAGGATAAAAAAATAGAATATACAATGAATTCCAAACTTATCAATGAAGATCAGCTTCAATTAGATGAGCGGGACTTGTAGCCTTTTTGCTTCTGAACAGTTTTGGCATCTCACTTTATCCTTTGAAGTTCCGAATGATTGGCATCTATAGGAACGTAGAATTCAGATAGTGTTATTAATTCTCCTAGTTCAGTATGTTGATTCTTGAACACAGCTACTTTATGAGTCTTGGCCGTGACCCTAAGCATTTTGTTTTCTAGTATTACCACCGGATACATAAATGCCACAGATACATAACTGGGTGAACCTTTTCAGATTGTGACTCAGCTTTGCTAAAGTCCCCAGTTAGAGGTGTCCAGAGCTCTTAATCACACTCTTTTTGCTTTGGACCAGGACTTTAACCGCTCAGTCTCAAGCTTTTCACTTGACACCTTCACGCCACAAGCACATGGTTAGGGACAGCTTGGTTTAGCCGCTTAGGCCAGGATTTTATTCCTGTGGGCCCTCCTATCCATTAATGCTCAAAGCCTTGGATCCTTTTTATTACCCTTGCCTTTTGGTTTAAAGGGCTATTAGCTATTTCTGCTTGCTTTTTCTTTTTTTTTTATTTAATATTTTTTTTCACCAATTTTTTTCTGCAAGCTTTTCACTGCTTTTTCTTGCTTCAAGAATCAATTTTATGATTTTTCAGATTATCAATAATATTTCTCCTTTTTCATCATTGTTTCAAGAGCCAACAATTTTAACATTCATAAACAACAAATTAAAAAATATGCACTGTTCAAGCATTCATTCAGAAAATAAAAGGTATTGTCACCACATCAAAAATAATTAAACTAATTTCAAGATAGAATTCGAAATCATGTACTTGTTCTTTTGTAATTAAAAACATTTTTCTTTTAAGAAAGGTGATGGATTCATAGGACATTCATAGCCTTAAGGCATAGACACTAGACACTAATGATCATGTAATAAAGACACAAACATAGACAAACATAAAGCATAAGAAACGAAAAACAGAAAATAAAGAGCAAGGAAATTAAAGAATGGGTCCACCTTAGTGATAGCGGCTAGTTCTTCCTCTTGAAGATCTTATGGAATGCTTTAGCTCCTCTATGTCTCTTCCTTGCCTTTATTGCTCTTTCCTAATGGCTATTTGATCCTCTCTAATTTCATGGAGAATAATGGAGTGCTCTTGGTGCTCCATTCTTAGTTCTTCCATATTGGAACTCAAATTTCCTAAGGAGGTGTTGATTTGCCCCCCAATAGTTTTGTGGAGAAAAATGCATCCCTTGAGGCATCTCAGGGATTTCTTGATGAGGGACTTCCTCATGCTCTTGTTGAGGTCCATAAGTGGGCTCTCTTATTTGTTCCATCCTCTTTTTAGTGATGGGCTTGTCCTCTTCAATGAGGATGTCTTCTTCTATGACAACTCCAGCTAAATTGCATAGGTGACAGATGAGATGAAGGAAGGCTAACCTTTCCAAAGTGGAGGTTTTGTCAGCCACTTTGTAGAGTTCTAGAGATATGGCCTCATGAACTTCTACTTCCTCTCCATTCATGATGCTATGGATCATGATAGCCCGGTCTATGGTAACTTCAGACCGGTTGCTAGTAGGAATGATTGAGCGTTGGATGAACTCCAACCATCCCCTAGCCACAGGTTTGAGGTCAAGCCTTCTTAGTTGAACCTGCTTGCCTTTGGAGTCTCTTTTCTACTGAGCTCCTTCCACACATATATCCGTGAGGACTTAGTCCAACCTTTGATCAAAGTTGACCCTTTTAGTGTAGGGGCGTGCATCTCCTTACATCATTGGCAAGTTAAATGCCATTCTTACATTTTCCGGACTAAAATCTAAGTATTTCCCTTGAACCATTGTAAGCCAATTCTTTGGGTTCGGGTTCACACTTTGATCATGGTTTTTGGTGACCCATGCATTAGCATAGAACTCTTGAACCATTAAGATTCTGACTTGTTGAATGGGGTTGGTGAGAACTTCCCAACCTCTTTTTCGAATCTCTTGTCGGATCTCCGGATACTCATTCCTTTTGAGCATGAAAGGGACCTCAGGGATCACCTTCTTTTTGGCTACAAATTTATAGAAGTGGTCTTGATGGACCTTTGAGATGAATCTCTCCATTTTTTATGACTCAGAGGAGGAAGCTTCTGCCTTCCCTTTCCTCTTTCTAGAGGTTTTTCTGGCCTTAGGTGCCATAAATGGTTATAGAAAGACAAAAAGCAATGCTTTTACCACACCAAACATAGAAGGTTTGCTCGTCCTCGAGCAAAAGAAGAAAGAAGGAAGTAGAAGAAGAAGAAAATGGAAGAGATGGAGAGGTGTGAGTGGTTCGGCCAAGGGGGAAAGAAGTGTTTATGATGTGTGAAAATGAAGGGGGGATGAGGTGTTTATATAGGAGTGGAGAGAGGGGTAGGGTTCGTGTATTAGGGGTTGGATTTGGGAGGGAAAAGTTTTTGAATTTGAATTGTGAGGAGGTGATTGGTGAAGAGAATTGGAGATAATTGGAGAGGGGTATTTGAGAAAGGGTGTTTTGGGAAGGTGTGAAGAAGAGAGAGAGAGTTGAGGTAGGTGGGGATCCTGTGGGGTCCACAGATCCTGAGGTGCCAAGGCTTTCTCATCCCTGCACTATTTTGGGCGTGTAAACGCCCCTTGGAGTGCCAATCCTGGCGTTGAACGCCAGGCTGCTGCCCATTTTTTGGCGTTTAACGCCAGCTTTTCTCCCCTTTCTGGCGTTAAACACCAGCTTGATGCCCTTTTCTGGCGTTAAACACCAGTCTGGTGCCCTTTTCTGGTGTTAAACGCCCAGAATAGTGCCAGACTGGGCGTTTAACGCCCATTCTGCTACCCTTACTAGGGCTTAAACGCTAGTAAGATCATCCTCCAAGGTGTGCTATTTTTAATGCTGTTTTTCATTTTAGCTTTTTTTTGTGACTCCACATGATCATCATCCTAAAGAAAACATGAAATAACAATAGAAATTTAACATTGATAAATAAAAATTGGGTTGCCTCCCAATAAGCGCTTCTTTAATGTCAATAGCTTGACAGTGGGCTCTTATGGAGCCTCACAAATACTCAGAGCATGACGATTACCTCCCAATACCAAACTTAGAGTTTGAATGTGGGGGTTCTGTTTGACTCTGCATTGAGAGAAGTTTTTCATGCTTCCTCTCCATGGTTACAGAGGGAGATCCTTGAGCCTTAAACACAAGGTAGTCCTTGAGCCTTAACATCAATCACAGCTTTTGCTGTGGGTAGGAAGGGTCTGCCAAGGATGATGGATTCATCCTTATTCTTTCCAGTTTCCAGGATTATGAAATCAGCAGGGATGTACTGGCCTTCAACCTTCACCAAGACATCCTCTACAAGTCCATAAGCTTGTTTCCTTGAATTGTCTGCCATCTCTAGTGAGATTCTTGCAGCTTGCACCTCAAGGATCCCTAGTTTCTCTATTGCAGAGAGGGGCATGAGGTTTATACTTAATCCAAGGTCACACAGAGCCTTCTCAAAGGTCATGGTGCCTATAGTACAAGGTATTGAGAACTTTCCAGGATCCTGTCTCTTCTGAGGTATTTTCAGTTGAACCGGATCATTCAGTTCATTGATGAGCAATAGAGGTTCATTCTCCCAAGTCTCATTACCAAATAACTTGGCATTTAGCTTCATGATTGCTCCAAGGTACTTAGCAACTTTCTCTTCAGCAATATCTTCATCCTCTTCGGAGGAAGAATACTGACGTTAGGATTTTTGCCAGTAAAGAATTTCATAAAAACAGTCGCGTTGTAGATATAGTGTAACATCCCGCATTTTTGAAAATCTAAATATAAATAAATTGTGATTTTATCTTGTAAGTTTAAATTTTGTAATTTTAGAAATTATTTTATTAGAAATAATTAAGTAGATTCGGAGATAAATTCATTTTAAACCAATTAATATTCTTAGGTAATTTTATTATTTTGGAATATTTTGTATAATTTTAGTAATTGAAAATAAGAAAGAATTGTACAATTTAATTTAAGTAACTTTTATTCTTAAAAGGTTACGATTTATTTTATTAATTTGATATCTTATTTTATAAATCAATTAAGAATAATTAAATTAGTTTTATTAATATTTGGAGTTAAGTTGATTAATATTTTTGTGTAATTTTTTATAATTGGTTATTTTATATTATTAAATTTAAGAAATTTCTATTATGAATAAATATGATTTATTCTATTAATTTGAGCCCTTAAAGATTAATTTATTAGAAATGATTAAATTGATTTTGATAAATACTTTAATTTTAAGTCAATTAGTATTTATGCACAATTTTGATTATAACTAGTTATTTTATATAATTTGAAATTAAAGTTATGATAGAAAAATAATGAAAGGTCATATAATTTAATATAGGTAATTGATATTTCGAGTTTAACCGTATTTTATAGAATGTGATTAGTATGCTTATTTTATAATTTAAATTAAAAATAATTGTTTGAGCTCATTGATATGTTGATAAATAAAATCTTATGCGTTTTGAAAGTAATTTTTATGAAGTAATTTTTATGGTATTATATTAGAATCTTAAATTGTTATTCTATCTCAAATATTTTGTAAAGGTTGTTATATTACTCATATACATTATATCTTAACCCTAAATTCCTAATTAAAAACATAATTTTACCCTAAATTCACAAAACACACGCACAAACAGAATGGGAAAGAAAGGAAACAGGGGAGCTCGAGGGGGAAAACAGAAAGGGAAAAGAAAGGAAGGGGAAAGAGGGAAGATGGGGGAAAACAGAGAATAGGAAGGGAGACGGAGGACGAGGGAGAAGAAGAGAGGGGGAGGAACAACGCTATGGAGCTTGGTGCCGCTGCCGAGCTGCTGTCGCAGAGAAGAAAGGGAGAGGCGAACGTGACCCACGGAGGAGAGGAAGGAGCTGTCGTCGAGCCACCTCGTTGCCGTTGTTCGTGTATCGCCGTTGCCATTCGCTGAGGGTGAGACGCGAAGAGAAGATGCTGACCTGCACCATCGTGCCTCGCTATCTTCATCGAGCCTTCATCATTGTCGCTCCCTATTCCCGTTGCCATCAGGGTTTGCTGCCGTTGCCATTGAGAGTGACGCAGCAGAGGAGGAGTCGTTCCTCTTCCGCCGCCGTCGCCGGAGACCTTGGTTGTTGCTGTTCATATGGGTGAGTTCGTTGTTCCCTAGTTACCGGAGTCACTGTCTATGAATCTTTTGTTGCTTTAGAATGACCTTGTCCCCATCTTTAATGTTCCTGAGTACACTATAGTTGTTGGAATTGTTACAGCTGGAACTTGTCACCGGGGGATAGAAGCGACTGCACCATCCTCTTCGTTTTGACATTGAACCCCTATTCCTAACCCTGTAATGCTCTTGCTCTTGTTCTATTTGGTATTTTGTTTCTCTATTATGTTCTTATTTTAATTATGATAGCCAATATCTCTGTTTTAGTATTATGGTGTTATGCTGAAATTGCCAAATTTGCCGTTGCTGCGAGCGTAACCAGAATTGATGCTGCTGCCGCCGTCCCGGTTGCGTTGAAATCGCCGCTGCAGTTGCCAATTTAGACTAAGCAGGGATTGTTGCGTTAAACTATGCGATTGCGACATCGAGGTAGGGGGTTTAAAACGATTTCAATTTAAGAACGCCTACAAGGTTTATTGAATAACTGCAAATAGATTCAATAGCTGTGAGTAATTGATTGACTATGTGAATATTGAATTGTGGCTGAAATTGTGATTGGAATGGTTGAGATGGTGATTTGGAATTGTTGATTAATGATATTGATTGATTGTGTGGATTGGGAACTGTTTGATGACTAATTGTTGAGAATTTCTGAATTTTAATGGGTTATGTTGGGTTTGTTGCCGTTGAGATGTTATTTTGTTTATTGTAATGTTAATGAACTTGGTTGGTGGTTAATTTGGAATTGGTTTTGAGGGGTATTGAAGGGTTGGATTTTGAATACAAAATGGTTTACTGAAAATCAGGTTCTCTTGAAATTAAACAGCAACTTTGAAAGTGAATAAGTGACTCTATAGTGACTGAAATGATGAGAATTTAAATTTTAAGTAAATTATATTAAGTGTGATTGATGAGATTTAATTTTGAAGGTTTCATATTAACTGGAACATTAGTTATGATTTTTCAAAGTTAAGTCGTGAATCTGATTTTCTGCACTACTTTAAATGAAATTAGAAACTTTGAAAATCTATAACTAATTCTATGATGATCGGATTTTCATGGGACTAAGTCTAGATTAAGCTTGGGAATATAGGGAGTTGGACTGGTGAATTTGAGACTTTTTTATTAAGTTTATGATTTATGGTAAATTTTTGAATTATGGATGTCAAATCTGGTTTTTCTGCAAAACGTTTAACACAGCAGCAACTTGATTCCTCTATTAGAAATTTTGCAGTTTGAATTTTGAAATAGAACCAATTTTAAATAAAACTTTAATTCCGTAAAATTTCAGAACAATTGGACTTGTAGTTTTAAAGATATGAATTTTTGAAGGATGATGCATTATGCAGAAAAAGCCAGATTCTGTTTTCTTAAATTAGTAACTTTGGGAGTTTATAACTTTTGATCCTGGATAGATATTGAGATGAAACCAATTGGAGGTAAAAATTAAGTATGTTTAGCATATGTGATTTAAATTTCAGGGTTTTTCATATTTTAATAAGTGAGTTATGGGACTTGGAAGAGGTTGTGTTCAATGATTTGTAAAACAGAATTCTGCAGAAAATTACTTAATTTCCAAGCTACGTAACTCCTTCATTAAAATTGGTATGACCCTGGAACCAATTGAGAAAGAAATTTGGGTAAGTTAATTTTAACCACATTAATTTTTAAGGTGTTTGGATTTAATTTGGATTTTATATGAAATTTCAAATGTTGTATGCTGCTGCTGTCTTCTGGTTTCAAAACACTGCAGAACAGTCACGGTTTTGCTTATATTCCCGAAGCTAGAGTCAGCAAAAAATTATGATTTTTGATTTAATAGAAACCTTAATCCGAGACGGTCGCATGGATATAAAGTTTGCGTAATTCTGAATTCATTTAATATTTTAAAAACAAAATGGAAATCAGGCTGCCAGGTAGTGTTGACAGTTATTTTGGATATGGAATTTAAGAAATAGATTTTACATACTATTATCAAATGTTTTTGAGAATATATATTATTGTGGCAACTGCTGAAAGAGGCTGATAAAATGTTGAGAAAGAAGGAACCCGTAAGGGTGGCTAAGTTCTATTTTTAAAGGAGATTATGTCAAAATTTTTATAAAAGTAAAAGGACTTAATCAAAATGAATACTTGAGACTTGTTTAACAATAATAACTTTACTGATTCTTTTGAGAAAATATATTTGGTTTATAGAGTTGCTAGCAAGGACATGGGTTTTGTCCTGCTTGCATATTTACAATTACAAAAGAGTAAAGAGATAAAGGGAAAAAGAGTAATATAGATACAGATGAAAGAGTATTCAGAGAAAAGTAAAGAGAAACAGAGAACAGAACAACTAGAGTAGAGTAAAGAGATGCAAAGAAAAGAGAAACCAGAGCAGAGTAAAGAGATATTTGTATATATATATATATATATATATATATATATTAGTTGCTTGATGCAACCCAGAGTTATATTTATATATATTAGTTGCTTAATGCAACACAGAGCTTCTGTAGGGAAACTAAGTTACCTATAGCCATTTTCCGCTTCCCCAGAGCAGAGCAGAGTATATATATATTTTTCTGCAGTAAGCAGAGGCTGTCTCAAATGAGCGGCTATTATTATATGCGCATTTATTTAGGAACGGAAGATCGTATTCGGAAAATCGGGATTACTCGTGACCGGATAAATGTCGGGATTGCGGGCAGCCAACCGACACATGAGCTCATGGCCTGTACTAGGACTAGACATTCATCATATGCATCTATGTGACATTGTTTGGGTGTGTATATTGTAATTGGTTTGTCTATGTGAATAATTCTGTTTAACTGCTAATTGTTATACTTGATGTAATTGCTCTTGATTGTGTTTGAATCTCTTTACTTGTGGTTGTATCTGATTGGTTGGGTTGTAGTGAATTGGGTGTTGATTGAATTGCTTGGGCCTAAGGCCGTGATTGGTTTGTGTTTGAGGTTTAGTAAAGTATGAAAGATTAAGCTGGTTCAGTATAGACTTAATGAACCTATGCTTGGAACAAATTATTCATTCATACAGTCTAGGAAAACTTTTAAGACATATATAAAGTAAAATATGGGTTTAGGATTTTGGATAATTAATTGATGCTTCTAAAGAAGGTTTTAGATTTTTGAAAGTTGAGCCATTGGTTTTCAAAAGAAGTGTATATAAGGCGAGCGATGAATATTGCGAATGAAAGTAGTTTTCTTTTCAATGTCTCTAAATGAAATTAACTATTTGCGCTATATTCTTTACTTTCACGGCATTCTTGACCTCTACTGAGAACATGTGGTTTGGTTCTCACCCCAAATTTTCCACCCTTTCAGCGACAGGTTTGAAGACGCAATTTGAAGCTGCGAGAGATCAGTAGGCTTTCTTTATGGTTTTAATTGCTTTCATAGAGTCCCCTCGCTATTGTCCTTTGAGAATTCATTTTACATAGAGGGGTAGGTTTAGTATATTATATTTGAGTTTTATTTGGTCTCTTTTGTATAAGAATTATTATCAATAATATCTATGTGATTATTATTATTTGTGAATGTTTGAATTATGACTTTAATGAACAAAAAAAAATTTTCTGGAATTTTCTTAAAACTGAAACACGAACTCGATACAAAGGCTCAGTAATTAAGTAGTTAATATTAGAAAAGGTCACGTAACGTTCTTTCTAGTAGAAATACCCTGACTTAAGCAAGGTATTTTGCTGGAAGAGATGTTACATATAGTCTCTAAACCGACAGAAATCCCTTCGTACAAATGTTTTGGTTGTCACAAGTAACAAACCCTTTAAAATTGATAACCGAGTATTTAAACCTCGGGTCGTCTTCTCAAGGAATTGCAGGGAGGTGTATTTATTATTGGTTATGAGTTTTCTGGGGAATGTTGAGTTTGGGCAATGGGCACAGGTATATTTAAATGACAAGTAAAATAAATTAACAATAATAAAATCTCTTGGCAAGGTATGAGAACTGGAAGTCCTATCCTTATCAATTGCGATGAGAATTGGGTTTTAATCCCACTTTGTTAACCTCTAACTATGAAAGTAAATCAAGTGGATTAATTAGCTTAATCCTCAGGTCCTAGTCGATTCCTATGGAAAGACTAGAGTTATTGGAGCAACTTCCAATTTCAACCACTCCTTTATTTGACAGCTCAAGCGTTACCAATAAATCAACCAAAGCCAAAAGGGAAAAATCTAAATTATTTAAATAAAGGAAAGCAATCATAGATCTGAAAGTACCTCAAATTAGCACTAATAAAGATATCAAATGTAACATGGAAGAGTTCATAAATTAAATTAGAAAAATAAATAAAAGGAACATTGAACCTGTGATCGCAAAAGATGAAATAATCATGAAGTGAAAAGAATCCTAATTCTAAATCTTAAGAGAGAGGAGAGAACCTCTCTCTCTAAAAACTACATCTACTCCTAAAATTGTGAATTATGAGAGCCTCCCTATGAATTGATGCAATCCCCCACTTTATAGTCTCTAATCTGTGTTTTCTGGGCCGCGAACTGGGTCGAAAACAGCCCGAAAATCGCTGGAGAAGAATTCAAACACGCTGATTTCCGTCACTGTGACGCGACCGCATGGATCACGCGGTCGCGTTGTCTAGCGTCAGGGAAACTATAGCATATTATATATCAAATCGAAGCCCCGGACGTTAGCTTTCCAACGCAATCGGAACCGCGTCGTTTGGACCTCTATACCTAAAGTTATAGTCGTTTGAGTGCAGAGAGGTCAGGCTGGACAGCTTAGCAATTTCTCCAATTTCTTGCATTCCTTCCACTTTTGCATGCTTTCTTTCCATCCTCCAAGCCATTCCTGTCTTATAATATCTGAAAACACTTAACACACATATCAAGGCATCTAATGATAATAAGAGAGGATTAATATTAGCAAATTAAGACCAAAGAAGCATGTTTTCAATCAAAGCACATAATTAGGAAGGTAAATGTAAAACCATGCAAATATTATGAATAAGTGGGTAAAGAGTTGATGAAATCCACTCAATTGAGCATAAGATAAACCATAAAATAGTAGTTTATCAACCTCCCCACACTTAAACATTAGCATGTCCTCATCTATAAAGATGAAGAGGAATGGTAGAATGTATGAAATGCAACCTATCTATATGAATGCAAAACTAAATGCAAAATGTTTCTACCTACTTGGTTAAAAGTAAACAAATCTTTTAAGAACAAATATGAACTGAATTTCACTAATTCAAATTACAAAATAGAGTACAAATAGACTTGCAAGAAGAAAATAGCTCATGAAAGCCGGGAACCAAGAATCGAGCATCGAACCCTCACTGGAAGTGTATACACTCTAATCACTCATGTGTTTAAGGTTCGATTCTCTCAATTCTCTACTATCCTTGCTTTCTAAGGCTTGCTCTTCATCTAACAATCAACATAAATTTGATGCACAAATACACATATCAAGAGGTCTTTTAAGGGTTGTAATGGGGTTAGGGTCAAGGTAGGATTGTATTTGGTCAAGTGGACTAAAATCTGAATCCTTAATTAGTCTTAAACTTTCCACCTAACTTTAGACAATTCATGTAATCATAATACCACATCTAACTATCCATTAACCATGTTTTCCACATATTCATGCATTCTAATTTCAAGTACAACTCATATGCATTGCTTTCACTACTTACTTTGGGGCATTTTGTCCCCTTTTATTTGCTCTTTTTCTTTTCTTTTTTTTTTTCTTGTATTTTTCTTCTTCTTTTTTTTCTTTTTTTATATATTTTTTTTCTTTTGTTTTTCTCAATGCATATGATTAAAGTATTGAATGCATGAACATATTCTCAACATTCTTTCACATTTTCAGAAAATTCTAACATACTCAATTCTCAAACCAAATGTTTCCAAACCCACTTTTCCCCACACTTAATTCATGAGCACTCTCACTAGTCTAAGCTAACCAAGGATTCAAATTTAAGGACATTATTGTTTTCCGCTTAGAGTTAATAATGTGCTAAAGTAAAGAACAAAGGGGTATAATAGGCTCAAATTGGTTTGCAAGGGATAATGAAGGGTTAAGGCCATATGGGTATGTAAGCTCAGTGAAACAAAGGCCTCAATCATATAAGTGTATGCATACATCAAACCATGGAAATATAGAATCAAGCAAGACAAAGATCACAATTTTAGAGAGAAAAACACACTAAAACAAAATATTGGTTGGTAAAATGCAACCAATTCAAATAGGCTCAAAGATCTCACAGGTTTTGTGTGTTCGAGCTCTAAACCATGTTCCAATATAATATTTCTTCAAACAAGTGTAACAAAAAATTTTATTCAAATTAGTGAAATACTTTAAAAGGTTTCTTGAAAAAGAAAATATTACTTTAACCAAGTGGTAAAATATGCAAAAATCAAACAAATATGCAATCAATCATGCAAATGCAACAATGAACAAACAAACAAAGAAAATAAAATAATGGTGTTGAGAAGAAGGTAACTAACCCATGGAGATCGGTATCGACCTCCCCACACTTAAAGATTGCACCGTCCTCGGTGCATGCTAAGATGTACAAGTGGATGGGGGGTTGTGGGTCCTCAGTTGGGGCTCTTTTTGTTCCTTTCCTTGCTGGTGGTTTGGGAGTAGCTTTCTCTTTACCCTTCTTGGTGGCCATCCTGAAAAGTGAAAAAGGAAAGTAACTTGAATTCAAAGGGATAGAGCAAGGAAGAGAGCGCGAAAGGTGGTAATCAATGCACAATAAAGAAGAATGACGTTAGCACATGGTCATGACTACATGTGAAATGGTCATCAATGGAAATATAGCAAGTGCATGTACTGACAATTAAATGCAAGATGTTATTGGCATGCTGGCAAAGGCATGAGTAGCATAGATCAAGCATTTCATGTCTAAATTAGATTACCAAGTCTTTCAGACTATCAACATGTTTGTAATAACAATTATATTTAATCAATAAAACATGAAAGGGACTTTGTGAAAAACAACAGGCATTAGTAGTAGAATAATTTAAAATAGTGTTCAATGCCATACGGGCTTTTTTCACAAATATATAACATGTATGGTAAATAAGCTATTTGAAAGTATTAAATTGAACATGCAAGCATCCTTTAAAAAGTAATATATAATTGTCAAATAATTATGCAATAATCCACAATGACCCAAATAAAATTCCAACACCAGTGAAAATAATGCAATGAATGAAATATGCAAATAAATGAAGTAAAATAAAATGAAAGATAAGAAGAATGAGAAGGGAAAGAAAGAGCGGAGAAGTAAGTAAAAAATAAGGAGGGAAAAGAGAAAATAGGATTTGGGGAAGAGAAAGACAAGATATTTTGGCATATGAGGTTAAGGTGTGCGACGCTGGCGACGCGGTCGCGTGGGTGACGCGGCCGCGTGATGCACAATAAGGTCAGGTGACGTGGACGCGTGGGACACGCGATCGCGTGACTCGATTTGTGCTAGTGGCGTGAGTGCAGCCTCGCGGTCGCACAACTCTCTGTTCGAAACTCTTTTTGCCAAAATTCTGGGTGACGCGATCGCGTGGTCGACGCGATCGCGTGAGTGGCCATCATGGGGATATGACGCGGACGCCTGGGGCACGTGTTCGCGTGGTGAGGCTTGGGCTTCCTGCACGAGTCTGGCCCAAGTCCAGCTCAACTTTTGGCCATGCACCCTTTTGACGTCGAAATCCTGGTCACGCGGCCGCATGGGGCACGCGGTCACGTGGAAGGCCATTATTCCCATATGACGCGGTCGCATCAGCGACGCGGTCGCGTGGGGTATGTGCCATTGGCACTCCTCCAGCCCTGCTCCTGCGTAACTTTCTGTTCATTTTCTTTTCTTCCCATTGCACTGGTGACGCGGACGCATCAGCGACGCTGCCGCGTCGGGTGCGTGTTTTTTTTTTTTTTTTTTGATAATCTGAAAAAAATGCAGAATGCAGTGTTAATATGAATGTGATGCAAAACTCTAGGTTCAATATAATAAAATAAAATAGAACTCGAAAACAAATAAAACTAAATAAAAATAAAAAAAGAACGATCATACCATGGTGGGTTGTCTCCCACTTAGCACTTTTAGTTATTGTCCTTAAGTTGGACATTTGGGGAATCCTTTGTTATGGTGGCTTGTGCTTGAACTCATCCAGGAATCTCCACCAATGTTTATGATTCCAATGTCCTCCGGGATCCCAAACTAGGCGCAGAAAGCCTTCAAGTAAGTTAAAGCATGTGACAAGGCCCCAAGAGTGCTGATTTCTAGATTGTATTTCGGGGTCCCAAATCTTACTTTTGCACCCGTCTTCTTGTTGATCATCATGATTCCATCCAGGTGGTAGGCAATCTGAATTCTCACTAAAGCGGCCAAACAACTTCCTAGACCCATTCAATGGAGATTTACACCAACCTTTACATTTAAACTTTAAGCTTTCAACCATAATGAACCTTGCAGGACAATTCTTACCACTGACCATTTTCCTCTTACTCTTAATGCCACAAAGAGCTCTAAGTTGACCATCCGTCTCCATTAGCCCATATTCAAGTGGAATTAGAAAGCTAAGGGATATGAATTTTACCCACTTGAATGTTGTGAAGGATGATGGCAACTTAGGGGGAGGTATTTTCAATGAAATTACAAGCTCCAGTCCCTTGTGCTCTTCTCTGATAATTACCACCTCTTTGCAAGCTTCTTCAATTTCAACCTCTTCCTCTTGGTAGCTTTCTTCCAATTCAATCTCCTCTTCATTGCTTTCCAATGGCATGGGAGATTGTGCTTCTTCTTCTTGAATCTTCACCTCTTGATCAACCTCTTCCAAGTCTTCAACTATGATATGCTTTGGAGGTGGTACACCCTCCTCAGCATCAAATTCAACCGTCTTGGAAGGAGGCTCTATGTCTTGACTTTCCCATGGAGGTTCTGCATCTCCTAGATCTTCAACCAACTCTTCTTCTTGAACAATGACAGCTTCTTCTACTTGTTCTAGTACGAATTCATTCTCTGTCTTGTCCACTGGGGTTTCTGGTATCTCCTTCATGCTACGCTCTTCACTAGACTGTCCACATGGGGCTGTGGCTGATCCTTGTGTATTTAAGTGCCCTGAAACCCATTGAATTACTACTTGCTCCAGTTGTTGAATGGTTGTTTGAAATTTATTTATTGTTTTCCTTAGGCGAACCTCTGCTTCTCGGGTTGCCGGACTTGGACATGATACAAAAGAAAGTGGTGGTGGTTAGGAGTGATTGGATTGGAATTGGGGTGGTTCTATATATGGTTCATATGGCTCATAAGGTGGTTGGTATGGTGGTTGAGGGTTAGGGTCATATGGAGGTGAATGGCAGAAAGGGGCTTGTGAGTTTGGTGGTCCAAAGTTATGTTGAGGAAAGGGTTCATAGGCATATGGTGGTGGTTGTTGATAGTCCATTGGAGGTGGTTGTTGCCATGAGGATTGATCAAGTCCTTGTGGCTCCTCCCATCTTTGATTGTTCTAACCTTGATGCCTGTTCTCATTGTAATTTCTTCTTCCTGCAACATAATTGTAACCAGACTCATACCCAAAGGGGTGAGAGTTCATAGTAGTAAATAAAAATTAAAAATGAAAATAAAAATAAATTTAAATTAAAAGGTTATTTAAATTTTGAATTTGAAAATTAAATTTTGAAATTTTGAAATTTGAAATTTGAAAATTTTTAAATTTAAATTTTGAAAATTTTTAAATTTGAATTTTGAAATTTGATTTTTGAAATAAGATAAGATAAGATAAAAATTTTAAAAATAAAAATCTGAAAATTTTTTTTTCGAAAAAATTAATTAAAAATATTTTTGAATTTAATAAGAAAAGATAAAAACAATAAAATGACACCAAATTTCAAATTTTTAGATCAAAACGAAGAAAACAACTAAGAACAACTTGAAGATTAAGATGAACTCTAAGAACAAATTTTTGAAAATATTTTTTTTAATAACTAAATAAAAACAAATAACCTCTTAATTTATGGAAAAGAAAAAATAAAAACAAAAATAAAAACAAATAAACAAGCAAAAATCAAAAAAATTATTTACAATAACCAATAATAAGGCACACGTTTGCAATTCCCCGGCAACGGCGCCATTTTGACGTTGGGATTTTTGCCAGTAAAGAATTTCATAAAAACAGTCGCGTTGTAGATATAGTCTCTAAACCGACAGAAATCCCTTCGTACAAACGTTTTGGTTGTCACAAGTAACAAACCCCTTTAAAATTGATAACCGAGTATTTAAACCTCGGGTCGTCTTCTCAAGGAATTGCAGGGAGGTGTATTTATTATTGGTTATGAGTTTTCTGGGAAATGTTGAGTTTGGGCAATGGGCACAGGTATATTTAAATGACAAGTAAAATAAATTAACAATAATAAAATCTCTTGGCAAGGTATGAGAACTGGAAGTCCTATCCTTATCAATTGCGATGAGAATTGGGTTTTAATCCCACTTTGTTAACCTCTAACAATGAAGGTAAATCAAGTGGATTAATTAGCTTAATCCTCAGGTCCTAGTCAATTCCTATGGAAAGACTAGAGTTATTGGAGCAACTCCCAATTTCAACCACTCATTTATTTGACAGCTCAAGCGTTACTAATAAATCAACCAAAGCCAAAAGGGAAAAATCTAAATTATTTAAATAAAGGAAAGCAATCATAGATCTGAAAATACCTCAAATTAGCACTAATAAAGATATCAAATGTAACATGGAAGAGTTCATA
Source organism: Arachis ipaensis (assembly GCF_059453495.1). Lineage (NCBI taxonomy): Eukaryota > Viridiplantae > Streptophyta > Magnoliopsida > Fabales > Fabaceae > Arachis > Arachis ipaensis. Next base: position 109,316,950 of record NC_142442.1, on the reverse strand, counting down.
AATTAAATTAGAAAAATAAATAAAAGGAACATTGAACCTGTGATTGCAAAAGATGAAATAATCATGAAGTGAAAAGAATCCTAATTCTAAAAACTACATCTACTCCTAAAATTGTGAATTATGAGAGCCTCCCTATGAATGGATGCAATCTCCCACTTTATAGCCTCTAATATGTGTTTTCTGGGCCGTGAACTGGGTCAAAAACAGCCCGAAAATCGCTGGAGAAGAATTCAAACACGCTGATTTCTGTCACTATGATGTGGCCGCATGAATCACGCGGTCGCGTTACCTAGCGTCAAGGAAACCATAGCATATTATATATTAGATCGAAGCCCCGGATGTTAGCTTTCCAACGCATTTGGAACCACGTCGTTTGGACCTCTGTAGCTAAAGTTATAGCCATTTGAGTGCAGAGAGGTCAGGCTGGACAGCTTAGCAATTTCTCCAACTTCTTGCATTCCTTCCACTTTTGCATGCTTTCTTTCCATCCTCGAAGTCATTCCTGCCTTATAATATCTGAAAATACTTAACACACATATCAAGGCATCTAATTGTAATAAGAGAGGATTAATATTAGCAAATTAAGACCAAAGAAGCATGTTTTCAATCAAAGCACATAATTAGGAAGGTAAATATAAAACCATGCAAATATTATGAATAAGTGGGTAAAGAGTTGATGAAATCCACTCAATTGAGCACAAGATAAACCATAAAATAGTGGTTTATCAAATACTCATCAGAGCTCATGAATGGAAGAAGGAAGTTTAATGGAATCTCTATGGTCTCTATATGAGCCCCAGATTCTTTTGGTTCCTCAAAGGGGAACTCCTTTTTGTCCAGAGGACGTCCCATGAGGTTTTTCTCACTAGGACTCACGTCCTCCTCACTCTCTCCAGGTTCGGCCATGTTGGTCATGGTTATGGCCTTGCACTCTCTCTTGGGATTTTCTTCTGTATTGCTAGGGAGAGTGCTAGGAGGAGTTTCAGTAACTTTCTTACTCAACTGACCCACTTGTGCATCCAAATTTCTAATGGAGGACCTTGCTTCAGTCATGAAACTGAGAGTGGTCTTAAATAGATCAGAGACTACAGTTGCTAAGTCAGAGTGACTTTGCTCAGAGTTTTCTGTCTGTTGTTGAGAAGATGATGGAAAAGGTTTGTTGTTGCCAAACTTGTTTCTTCCACCATTATTGTTTTTGAAGCCTTGTTGAGGCTTCTGTTGATCCTTCCATGAGAGATTTGGATGATTTATCCATGAAGATTTATAGGTGTTTCCATAGGGTTCTTCCATGTAATTCACCTCTTCCATTGCAGGATTCTCAGGATCATAAGCTTCTTCTTCAGAAGATGCTTCTTTAGTACTGCCTGTTGCAGCTTGCATTCTAGATAGACTCTGAGAAATCATATTGACTTGCTGAGTCAATATTTTGTTCTGAGCCAATATGGTGTTCAGAGTATCAATCTCCAGAACTTCTTTCTTCTGAGTTGTCCCATTATTCACAGGATTCTTTCAGAAGTGTACATGAATTGGTTATTTGCAACCATTTCAATGAGTTCCTGGGCTTCTTCAGGCATCTTCTTCAGATAAAGAGATTCACCAGCAGAGTTGTCCAATGACATCTTGGACAGTTTAGACAGACCATCATAGAATATGCATATGATGATCCATTCTGAAAGCATGCCAGAAGGACACCTTCTGATCAATTGCTTGTATCTTTCCCAAGCTTCATAGAGGGATTCGCATTCCTTCTGTCTGAAGGTCTGGACTTCCACTCTAAGCTTACTTAATTTATGAGGTGGAAAGAACTTTGCCAAGAAGGCATTGACCAGCTTTTCCCAAGAGTTCAGCTCTCTTTAGGTTGTGAGTCCAACCATGTCTTAGCTCTATCTCTTACAGCAAAAGGGAAGAGCATAAGTCTGTAAACCTTAGGGTCAACACCATGGGTCTTAACAGTGTCACAGATTTGCAAGAATTCAGCTAAAAACTGATGAGGATCTTCCAATGGAAGTCCATGATACTTGCAATTCTACTGCATTAGAGAAACTAGTTGAGGCTTAAGCTCAAAGTTGTTTGCTCCAATTGCAGGAATTGAGATGCTCCTTCCACAGAAGTTAGAAGAAGGCGCAATGAAGTCACCAAGCATCTTCCTTGCATTGTTGGCATTGTTGTTATTTTCGGCTGCCATGTCTTCTTCCTTTTCAAAAATTTCTGTCAAGTCCTCTCTAGAGAGTTGTGCTTTAGCTTCTCTTAGCTTCCTCTTCAAGGTCCTTTCAGGTTCAGGATCAGCTTCAACAAGAATGCCTTTGTCTTTGTTCTTGCTCATATGAAAGAGAAGAGAACAAGAAAGTATAGAATCTTCTATGTCACGGTATAGAGATTCCTTAAGTTGTCAGAGGAAAAGAAGAATGGAAGGATGAGGTAGAGAGGAGAATTGAAACTTATAGAGAGGGAGAGAGTCCGAATTGCTAATAGAGGAGGAGTGTTAGTCCTTAAATAGAAGACGGTGAGGAGGTGGGGAATTTTTCGAAAACAAAATTAAAAAAAAAATAAAATAATTAAAAGGAATTTTGAAAAAGTGGTTGTTGGTTTTCAAAAATTAAAAGTGAGAAAGTGGTTAAGTGATTTTAAAAAAAGATTTTGAAATTACCAATCAAAAAGATATGATTGAAAATTATTTTGAAAAAGATGTGATTGAGAAGATATGATTGAGAAGATATGATTGAAAAATAATTTAAAAAGATTTGATTTTTAAAATTAATGACTTGGCTAACAAGAAATTTAAAAGATATGATTCTAAAATTCAAATATTGAACCTTTCTTAACAAGGAAGTAACAAACTTGAAATTTTTGAATCAAATCATTAATTGGTAGCAAGGATTTTCGAAAATAGTGAGAAAAAAATGGAAAAGATTTGATTTTGAAAAAGATATGATAAAAAAAAATATGATTTGAAAAAGATTTGATTTTGAAAAATTATGAAAATTTGAAAAAAATTTGAATTAAAAACTAACTTACCTCCCTTGTGTTGTCCTGGCGTTAAACGCCCAGAATGGTATCCATTCTGGCGTTTAACGCCCATTTGGCTACCTCCTTGGGTGTTAAACGCCCAGCCAGGTACCCTGGCTGGCGTTTAAACGCCAAAATTCCTTCCTCACTGGGCGTTTTGAACGCACATCTTTTTCTCTGTAATTCCTCTACTGCGTGTTCTGAATCTTTAATTCTCTGTATTATTAACTTGAAAAGACATAATTTTGAAAATATTTTTTTTTGAATTTTTAATGATGAGAGAGAACAACAATAAAATGAAACTTATCATGAAAAACTAAGATCAAATAAACAATGCATGCAAGACACCAAAGTTAGAAATTTTCATATTAGAGACACTAACAAATTGAGAATGCACATGAGAAACAACAAAAGACACAAAACAAGAGAATTTTAAAGATCAGACCCAAGAAAATCATCAAGAACAACTTGAAGATCAATGAAGAACATAATGCATATATTCGAAAATTGTAAGAAAATTAAAAATATGCAAGACACCAAACTTAAAAATAGACACTAGACTCAAACAGGAAACACAAAATTTTGGTGTTTATGATTTTATTAATTTTTTGTATTTTTTTTTCAAAAATTATTTGAAAAAGGAAAATAAGGAATTCAAAATTCTTAATGAGAGTTCCAGGAATCATGCAATGTTAGTCTAAAACTCCGGTCCAGGAATTAGACATGGCTTACTAGCTAGCCAAGCTTTTAGTGAAAGCTGCGGTCCAAAACACTAGACATGGCCAATGGCCAGCCAAGCTTTAGCAGATCATTACATTCAACAGCAAGATTGATAGAAATCAACAAGCTCTTGTGATGATAAGTTGAAACCTCGGTCCAAAAGATTAGACATGGCTTCACAGCCAGCCAGACTTCAACAGATCATCATGAAACTCTAGAATTCATTCTTAAAAATTCTGAAGAACAGAATAGAAAAATATTTTTGTTTTTTGAAATTTTTTTCGAAAATAAAAAGAATAAAAACAAAAAGCTTAAAATTAAAATAAAAATTACCTAATCTGAGCAACAAGATGAACCGTCAGTTCTCCAAACTCGAACAATCCCCGGCAACGGCGCCAAAAACTTGGTGAACGAAGTTACAATCACACTTCTGCAATCCCGCACAACTAACCAGCAAGTGCACTGGGTCGTCCAAGTAATACCTTACGTGAGTAAGGGTCGATCCCACGGAGATTGTCGGCTTGAAGCAAGCCATGGTCATCTTGTAAATCTCAGTCAGGCATATTCAAATGGTTATGAGTTTTGATCATTAAAATATAATTAAAACAGAAAATAAGATAGAAGTACTTATGTAATCCATTAGTAGGAGTTTCAGATAAGCGTATGAAGATGCTTGTTACTTCTGAACATCTGCTTTCCTATTGCCTTCATCCAATCATTCATACTCCTTTCTTTGGCAAGCTGTATGTTGGGGGATCACCATTGTCAATGGCTACCGTCCGTCCTCTCAGTGAAAATGGTCCGGCTACGGGTTACGTAGGGCTAATCATCTGTCAGTTCTAACTCATGTTGGAATAGGATCCATTGATCCTTTTTCATCTGTCACTATGCCCAACACTTGCAAGTTTGAAGCTTGTCACAGTCATCCCATCCCAGATCCTACTCGGAATACCACAGACAAGGTTTAGACTTTTCGGATCTCAAGAATGCTGCCAATTGATTCTAGCTTATACCACGAAGACTCTGATCTCACGGAATGGAAGGCTCTGTTGTTAGGAGAGGCAACCATGAGTCGTGAACTAGGAGGCTAAGAGATACACACTCAAGCTATTGCAGATAGAACGGAAGTGGTTGTCAGGCACGCGTTCATAAGTGAGAATAATAATGAGTGTCACGGATCATCACATTCATCCGGTTGAAGTGCGAGTGAATATCTTAGAATAAGAAGTAGGTGTGAATTGAATGGAAAACAGTAGTAATTGCATTAATTCATGAGGCACAGCAGAGCTCCACACCTTAATCTATGGGGTGTAGAAACTCCACCATTGAAAATACATAAGAACAAGGTCCAAGCAAGGCCGAATGGCCAGCCCCCTAAACTCGATCAAGAGAAGAAAAATGATACAAAGATAGTCTCAAAAATGATCTAAAGATGAAAATACAATAGTAAAAGGTCCTATTTATAATGAACTAGTAGCCTAGGGTTTACAGAAATAAGTAAATGGTGCAGAAATCCACTTCCAGGGCCCACTTGGTGTGTGCTTGGGCTGAGCATTGAAGCTTTCACATGTAGAGACTTTTCTTGGAGTTAAACGCGAACTTTGGTACCAGTTTGGGCGTTTACCTCCAGCTTTTATGCCAGTTTTGGCGTTTAACGCCAGAAAAGGATAGAAAGTTGGCGTTTAAATGCCAGTTTGTGTTATCAAAACTCGGGAAAAGTATGGACTATTATATATTTCTAGAAATCCCAAGATGTCTACTTTCCAACGCAATTGATAGCGCACCAATGGGGCTTCTGTAGCTCCAGAAAATCCACTTCGAGTGCAGGGAGGTCAGAATCCAACAGCATCTGCAATCCTTCTTCGGCCTCTGAATCAGATTTTTGCTCAGGTCCCTCAATTTCTGCCAGAAAATACCTGAAATCATAGAAAAACGCACAAACTCATAGTAAAGTCTAGAAATGTAATTTTTATTTAAAAACTAATAAAAATATAATAAAGAGTAACTAAAACATACTAAAAACTATGTAAAAACAATGCCAAAAAGGGTATAAATTATCCGCTCATCAAGAAGCTATAAAGGAGTGAAGGGGAATGGTAAAACTTATAAATTACAACCTATCTATATGAATGCAACTATATGCAAAATATTTCTACCTACTTGGTTAAAAGTAAACAAATCTTTCAAGAACAAGTATGAACTGGATTTCACTAATTCAAATCATAAAAATGAAGTACAAATAGACTTGCAGGAAGAAGATAGCTCATGAAAGCCGGGAACAAAGAATCGAGCATCAAACCCTCACCGGAAGTGTATACACTCTAATCACTCAAGTGTTTAAGGTTCGATTCTCTCAATTCTCTATTAATCTTGCTTTCTAAGGCTTGCTTTTCTTCTACCAATCAACACAAATTTGATGCACAAATACACATATCAAGAGGTCTTTTAAGGGTTGTAATCGGGTTAGGGTCAAGGTAGGATTGTATTTGGCCAAGTAGACTAAAATCTAAATCCTTAATTAACTTAAACTTTCCACCTAACTTTAGACAATCCATGTAATCATAATACCACATCTAACTATCCATTAACCATGTTTTCCACAAATTCATGCATCCTAATCTCGACTACAGTACATATGCATTGCTTTCACCATTTACTTTGAGGCATTTTGTCCCCTTTTACTTATTTGCTCTTTTATTTTTCTTTTTCTCTTTTTCTTCTTTTTTTTGTTTTATTTTATTTTATTTTATTTTATTTTTTTTTGTTCTTCTCAATGCATATGATTAAATTATTGAATGCATGAACATGTCCTAAACATTTCTTTCACATTTTCATAAAGATATATAACACCCAATTCTTAAACCAAATGTTTCCAAACCCAATTTCCCCACACTTAAATCATAAGCACTCTCACTAGTCTAAGCTAACCAAGGATTCAAATTAAGGACATTATTATTTTTCGCTTAGAGTTAATGATGTGCTAAAGTAAAGAACAAAGGGTATAATAGGCTCAACATTGGTTTGCAAAGGATAATGAAAGGTTAAGGCCATATGGGTATGTAAGCTTAGTGAAACAAAGGCCTCAATCATATAAGTGCATACATACATCAAACCATGGAAATATAGAATTAAGCAAGACAAAGATCACAATTTTAGAGAGAAAAACACACACCAAAAATAAAATATTGGTTGATAAAATGCAACCAATCAAATAGGATCAAAATCTCACTGGTTTTGTGTGTTCGAGCTCTAAACCATATTCCAAAATAATATTTCTTCAAACAAGTTTAACAAAAATTTTAATTTAAATTAGTGAAATTTTCAAAAATAGGGTCTTAAAAAGAAACTTATTACTTTAACCAAGTAGTAGCTAAATGCATAAAATCAAACAAACATGCAATCAAACATGCAAATGCAACAATGAACTAACAAAGAAAATAAAATATTGGTGTTGAGATAGGAAAGTAACTAACCCACGGAAGTCGGTTTCGACCTCCCCACACTTAAAGATTGCACCGTCCTCGGTGCATGCTAAGATGTGCAAGTGGACGGGTTGCTCCAACTGACGCTTGTAGATAGAGGCGCCTTAGCTGGAGGTCTCTTGGTTCCTCTCCGTGCCGGTGTCTTGTCAGTGGCCTTCTCTTTTCCTTTCTTGGTACCCATGCCTAAGGAAGAAGAAAAAGGAAGAGTGTGAAATATAGAAACCTAAAAATAATCACGTTGTAAGTAGTTTCTAAACCAACTAAAATCCTTTCGAACAAAAGTTTGGTTGTCATAAGTAACAAAACCCAAATAAATTTATAACCAAAGTATTTAAACCTCGGGTCGTATCTTAAGGAATTGCAGGGAAGTATGATTTATTATTGGTTATGAAATTGTAAATTTTTGGGTTTTTTGAAATAAGGAACAAGTAATTTAAATGGCAAGAAAGATAAATTAATAATTATAAAAATCTCTTGCAAGGTATAAGAACTGGAAATCCCATCCTAGTTATCCTTATCAGGTGTGATGAGAATTGTTATTGCTCCCACTTAGTTAACCCTTACTAAATAAAGGAAAGTCAAGTGGACCAATCAATTTGATCCTCAAGTCCTAGTCAACTCCTGTGAAAAGACTAGCTTTAGAGCGATCCAAATCAATTAGCAATTCCCAAATTTCAATCAACTGCTGAGTCTGATAACTCAAGTGTTACCAATTACTTAACCAAAGCAAAAAGGGAATAAATCTTAAATTAAATAAAAAGCATTATAAATAGAATAAAATAATCATAAATTTGAAATACCTCAAATTATATTAAATAGAATATTCAAATCTAACATGGAAAGATTCATAAGCCAATTTGGCAACATAAATAATTAACAAGTAAAAGCATTAGAGTATCTAAAAGTAGAAGAGGAACATAAATTAAAGGAACATTGAACCTGGAATTGGAGAAAACAAAGGAATTCTAATCCTAAATCCTAAGAGTGAGGAGAGAGCCTCTCTCTCTAAAAACTACATCTAAACCCTAATATTGTGAATTATGGATGTTGTATATGTTGTATGAATGAATGGATCGATTCCTCCACTTTATAGCCTCTAATCTGTATTTTCTGGGCCGAAAACTGGGTCAAAAACAGCCCAGAAATTACCCCCAGCAATTTTTGGTACGTATAGGTCGCTGCAAAGTCACGCAGAAGCGTCGTCCACGCATTCACGCAGATTGCATTTTTTCCAGGTCATGCATCCGCGTAATCCATGCATGCGCATCACCTATCTTCAGGGCAGCTATGGCAAATTATATATCGTTGCGAATCTCCAGATGGTAGCTTTCCAACGCAACTAAAACCGCATCATTTGGTCCTCTGTAGCTCAAGTTATGACTGTTTTAGTGCGAAGAGGTTAGGTTGGACAGCTTTAGCAGTTCCTTCAGCTTCTTGTATTCCTTCCAGTTTTGCATGCTTCCTTTCCATCCTCCAAGCCATTCTTGCCATATAAACCTTGAAAACACTTAACACACATATCAAGGCATCGAATGGAAAAAAGGGAGAATTAATATTTGGTAATTTAAAGGTCCAGGAAATATATTTTCAATCAGAGCACAAGATTAGGAAGGAAAATATAAAACTATGCAATTAGTATGAATAAGTGAGTCAAGAATTGATATAAACCACTCAATTGAGCATAAGATAAACCATAAAATAGTGGTTTATCAGTGACGCATACGCGTGACCATGTTTGTGCTATTCGCGCGAGGGCATCTGATAAACCCCAATTTTGTGGTTTATATTGTGTAGAATTTGGGGGTTTTGTCAATATTTTTCACACTTATTCACAATAATTGCATGGTTTTGTGTTCCCTTTCTAATATTGCTTCATGATGGAAAACATGCTTCTTTTACCTTAGAATTACTATATTTTGATCCTCTTTTATTACCATTCAATGCCATGACGTGTTTGTTGAGTGATTTCAGAATTTATAGGGCAAGAATGGCCTAAAAGAAAGAAAGAAAGCATGCACAAGTGGAAGGAACATGAATATTTGGATTTTGGAAATTTCAGTATCGGCGTGCACGCACACCTCACACGCACGCATGGATGTCGACAGCTAGAAGCAGCGCACGTAGATCGGCGCATCCGCGCGGATTAGAGAAATCCACACCGGCGCGCACGCGTACATGGCGCGCACGCGTGGATCGCAAAATCAATCGGCGCGCACGGATACATGGCGCATATGCGCGACAAGCTACACGTGACCTCATTAAAGGAAATCGTGCCTGGCGATTTCTGAGGCTCAACAGGCCTAAATTCAAGCTGGTTCTGCGTGGAAAAGAGCCAAGGATGCTAGGGGAAAGGGGGGGATCATTCATTCACACTAAGAAACAATTTTTAGCTAGTTTTTTTTTGTGTTTGTTCTTCTAAAGAGAGAAACCCTTGTTCCTCTCTAGATCTAGTTTGATTTGATCTTCCCTTGTTAAATTCTGAATTGGATCTTGTTGATTACTAGTTTTGATTGCTTAATTTAAATTCCTTAGTATAATTTTGTTTAAATCTTGTGTTAGATTTATGTTTTCTTGTCACTTGTCATTTTCTACCCATTTTGTGAATCTTATGGATCTTGAATTGTTAATGTTACATTGATGATTTTCATGATTAATTGTGTTGTTTGAGTGAATTTACATTGATAATTGTTAGTGGGTACTTGTTAGTTTCAATTTAGTTGCAATTTGAATATGTCTTTTAGTAATGCTTACCATGTGTTTGATGAAATGTTTCCTTTGATTATGGAGTAGTTCTCTTTACTCTTGGCCTAGGCTAAGGGAATTGAGTAAATTTGAATCATTGGGTCTAATGGATTTGATGATTTGGGAACCCTTAGTGGTCAATTTGATAACCATTGACACTAGCCTACTACTAAGTCAATTAGTAGCTAGGTTGGACCTTATGGGTTGATGTTGACTAAACCATTTAATATACTTCAAGTATAGAAGTAAACTTAATGAGTTTGGTTCCTCATAATTGTCAAGATATGGTTATTAGACAAGGATGGTGACCCCAATTCCCATGTCTAGCCAAGAGTTGCTTTTATTATTCATATTTGAAAACCCAAAAATCCTAATTGCTTTGTCTTAGTTATAGTTATTTGTTTAGTTTTAGAGTAGAATTATATTGGATGTTATCTTATTAGTTTGGAATTGCTCACATCTTGCCTTAGTCACTTGAATTAGTTTCTTGCACTTCAAGATTACTTCCTTGTTAGGATTCTTAGTTTAATTTCTTTCTCATGACTTGCAACCCCAGAATTCTAACCAATGTTGATGCACATGTTTGCCCATTCCTTGTGAGATGACTCGAGGTTTGAATACTTCGGTTACTTTTATTGGGGTTGAACTTGTGACAACCAATTCCTTCAAAATTTGATTCGCAGATTATTTGTCGGTTGAGGGCTATACTTGCAACGCGAAAATCTTGTGAAATTCCTTACCGACAGTATTCCTCTGGTGCACGAAATTGTGTTGTCCAGGCTCGAACAATCCCTGGTAATGGCTCCAAAGCTTGGTGCTTTGATCCTAATTCGTACAACTATGTGTGGACACAACTCCGTACAACTAACCAGCAAGTGCACTGGGTCGTCCAAGTAATACCTTACGTGAGTAAGGGTCGAATCCCACGGAGATTGTTGGTATGAAGCAAGCTATGGTCACCTTGTAAATCTCAGTCAGGCAGATATAAAACGTTGATATGGTTTTCGAATAATGAATAATAAAATAGGGATAGAGGCACTTATGTAAATCATTGGTAGGAATTTCAGATAAGAGAATGGAGATGCTTTTCGTTCCTCTGAACTTCTGCTTTCCTGCTATCTTCATCCAATCAGTCTCACTCCTTTCCATGGCTAGCTTTATGTGATACATCACCACTGTCAATGGCTACTTTCGGTCATCTCTCGCGAAAATGATCCAATGCCCTGTCACGGCACGGCTAATCGTCTGGAGGCATCACCCTTGTCAATGGCTTCATCTTATCCTCTCAGTGAATAATATGCTCACGCACCCTGTCACGGCACGGCTATTCATCTGTCGGTTCTCGATCATGCTGGAATAGGATTTACTATCCTTTTGCGTTTGTCACTAACGCCCTGCAATCGCGAGTTAGGAGCTCGTCACAGTCATTCAATCATTGAATCCTACTCGGAATACCACAGACAAGGTTTAGACCTTCCGGATTCTCTTGAATGCCGCCATCATTCTAGCTTACGCCACGGAGATTCTGATTAAAGAATCTAAGAGACACTCATTCAATCGGATATAGAATGGAGGTGGTTGTCAGGCACACATTCGTGGGTTGAGGAAGGTGATGAATGTCACAGATCATCACCTTCATCACAGTTAAGCGCGAATGAACATCTTAGAAGAGAAATAAGAAGAATTGAATAGAAAACAGTAGTACTTTGCATTAATCTTTGAGGAACAGCAGAGCTCCACACCTTAATCTATGGAGTGTAGAAACTCTACCGTTAAAAATACATAAGTGAAAGGTCCAGGCATGGCCGAGAGGCCAGCCCCTCTAATCTAAGAACCAGGCGTCCAAAGATGTCTAATACAATAGTAAAAGGTCCTATTTATAATGAACTAGTCACTAGGGTTTACATGAGTAAGTAATTGATGAATAAATCCACTTCCGGGGCCCACTTGGAGTGTGTTTGGGCTGAGCCTAAGTGTTGCACGTGCAGAGGCCATTTGTGGAGTTGAACGCCAAGTTCTGTGCCAGTTTGGGCGTTCAACTCTGGTTTTGGATCCTTTTCTGGCGCTGGATGCCAGATTTGGGCAGAAGGCTGGCGTTGAACGCCAGTTTACGTCATCAATTCTTGGCCAAAGTATGGACTGTTATATATTTCTGGAAAGCCCTGGATGTCTACTTTCCAACGCAATTGGAAGCGCGCCATATCGAGTTCTGTAGCTCCAGAAAATCCACTTTGAGTGCAGGGAGGTCAGAATCCAACAGCATCAGCAGTCCTTTTTCAACCTCTGAATCTGATTTTTGCTCAAGTCCCTCAATTTCAGCCAGAAAATACCTGAAATCACAGAAAAACATACAAACTCATAGTAAAGTCCAGAAATGTGAATTTAACACAAAATCTATTAAAAACATCCCTAAAAGTAACTAGATCCTACTAAAAACATATTAAAAACAATGTCAAAAAGCGTATAAATTATCCGCTCATCACAACACCAAACTTAAATTGTTGCTTGTCCCCAAGCAACTGAAAATCAAAATAGAATAAAAAGAATAGAATATACTATAAATTCCAAACTATCAATGAAACATAGCTCCAATCATATGAGCGGGACTTACAGCTTTTTGCCTCTTGAATAGTTTTGGCATCTCACTTTATCCATTGAGGTTCAGAATGATTGGCTTCTATAGGAACTCAGAGTTCGGATAGTGTTATTGATTCTCCTAGTTCAGTATGATGATTCTTGAACACAGCTTCTTTATGAGTCTTGGCCGTGGCCCTAAGCACTTTGTTTTCCAGTATTACCACCGGATACATAAATGCCACAGACACATAATTGGGTGAACCTTTTCAGATTGTGACTCAGCTTTGCTAAAGTCCCCAATTAGAGGTGTCCAGGGTTCTTAAGCACACTCTTTGTTTTTGCTTTGGACCTTGACTTTAACCGCTCAGTCTCAAGTTTTCACTTGACACCTACACGCCACAAGCACATGGTTAGGGACAGCTTGGTTTAGCCGCTTAGACCAGGATTTTATTCCTTTAGGCCCTCCTATCCACTGATGCTCAAAGCCTTGGGATCCTTTTTATTTGCCCTTGCCTTTTGGTTTTAAGGGTTATTGGCTTTTTCTGCTTGCTTTTTTTCTTTCTATTTTTTTTCTATATTTTTTTTTTCGCCTATTTTTTTCTTTCTCTTTTTTTTTCTGCAAGCTTTGTTTTTTTGCTGCTTTTTCTTGCTTCAAGAATCATTTTTATGATTTTTCAGATTATCAAATAACATGTCTCCTAGTCATCATTCTTTCAAGAGCCAACATATTTAACATTCTTAAACAACAACTTCAAAAGACATATGCACTGTTCAAGCATACATTCAGAAAACAAGAAGCATTGTCACCACATCAATATAATTAAACTAAGTTCAAGGATAAATTCGAAACTCATGTACTTCTTGTTCTTTTGAATTAAAACATTTTTCATTTAAGAGAGGTGATGGATTCATAGGACATTCATATCTTTAAGGCAGAGTTACTAACTACTAATGATCATGTAATGAAGACGCAAACATAGATAAGCACATAACATAGAAAATGAAAAACAGAGAAAGTAAGAATAAGGAATGAGTCCACCTTAGTGATGTCCTTGAGCTCTTCTATGTCTCTTCCTTGTCTTTGCTGCTCCTCCTTCATTGCTTTTAGATCTTCTCTGATTTCATGAAGGATGATGGAGTGCTCTTGATGTTCCACCCTTAGTTGCTTCCAATAATTGTGTGGAAGAAAATGTATCCCCTGAGGTATCTCAGGGATCTCTTGATTTGCAGTCAAATGTTCTACCACTGAGCTTTAGACCCTTGATGGAAGCTTTTGTCTTCCCTTTCCTCTTTCTAGAGGCTTCTCTGGCCTTAGGTGCCATCAATGGTTATGGAAAAAAACAAAAAAGCTATGCTTTTTACCACACCAAACTTAGAATGTTGCTCGCCCTCGAGCAAAAGAAGAAAGAATAGAAGAATAAGAAGAAGATATGGAGGAGATGGAGGGAGTGTGTATTCGGCCATATGGGTGGGATTGGGTGGGAGAGAGATGTTGAATTTTGAAGGTAGTGGGTGTATGGATGTGAGTGGTAAATGGAAAACAGAAGGGATGATCATGAATGGAAAGAGAGATGATGAGGTAGGTGGGGATCCTGTGGGGTCCACAGATCCTGGGATGATCCTGTGGGGTCCACAGATCCTGAGGTGTTAAGGCATTTACATCCCTGCACCAAATTAGGCATATAAAATGCCCTTGCACACAACTCTGGGCGTTCAGCGCCAGGTTGGTGCCCATTTTGGGCGTTCAACGCCCATTTGCTGCCATTTCTGGCGTTGAACGCCAGAACCATGCTTGTTCTGGGCGTTCAGCACCAGGATGCTCCCATTCTGGGCGTTCAGCGCCAGAACTATGCTCTGTTCTGGCGTTTGAACGCTAGACAGATGCTCCTCCAGGGTGTGATTTTTCTTCTGCTGTTTTTGATTCTGTTTTTGATTTTTTTTTGTTTATTTTGTGACTCCACATGATCATGAACCTAAGAAAACATGAAAAACAATAAAAATAAGAATTAGATAAACATTGGGTTGCCTCCCAACAAGCGCTTCTTTAATGTCAATAGCTTGACAGTGGGCTCTCATGGAGCCTCACAGATGTGCAGAGCTTTGTTGAGACTCTCCAACACCAAACTTAGAGTTTGGATATGGGAGTTCAACACCAAACTTAGAGTTTGGTTGTGGCCTCCCAACACCAAACTTAGAGTTTGACTGTGGGGGCTCTGGTTGACTCTGCTTGGAGAGAAGCTTTTTCTGCTTCCTCTCCATGGTTGCAGAGGGAGATCCTTGAGTTTTAAACACAAGGGAGTCCTCATTCCATTGAAGGACTATTTCACCTCTGTCAACATCAATCACAGCTCTTGCTGTGGCCAGGAAAGGTCTTCCTAGGATGATGGATTCATCCTCTTTCTTTCCAGTATCCAGGACTATGAAATCAGCAGGGATGTAAAGGCCCTCAACCTTTACTAATACATCTTCTACTTGTCCATAAGCCTGTTTTCTTGAGCTGTCTGCCATCTCTAGTGAGATTTTAGCAGCTTGCACCCCATAGATTCCCAATTTCTCTATTACAGAGAGGGGCATGAGGTTTATTCCTGAACCAAGGTCACACAGAGCCTTAAAGATCATGGTGCCTATGGTACAGGGTATTATGAACTTTCCAGGATCCTGTCTCTTCTGAGGCAATGTCAGTTGATCCAGATCACTTAGTTCATTGATGAACAAGGGATGTTCAACTTCCCAAGCATCAATGCCAAATAATTTGGCATTCAGCTTCATGATTGCACCAAGAAACTTGGCAGTTTGCTCTTCAGTAACATCCTCATTCTCTTCAGAAGAGGAATACTCATCAGAGCTCATGAAGGGCATAAGGAGGTTCAATGGAAGCTCTATGGTCTCTAGATGAGCCTCAGAGTCCTTTGATTCCCCAGAGGGAAGCTCCTTGTTGATCACTGAATGTCCCAGGAGGTCTTCCTCCTTGGGATTCACGTCCTCTCCTTCCCTTACAGGTTCGGCCATGGCACTTATGTCAATGACCTTGCACTCTCCTTTTGGGTTCTCTTCTGTATTGCTTGGGAGAGTACTAGGAGGGATTTCAGTGATCCTTTTACTTAGCTGGCCCACTTGTGCTTCCAGATTTCTAATGGAAGATCTTGTTTCATTCATGAAACTTACAGTGGCCTTAGATAGATCAGAGACTAGATTTGCTAAATTAGAAGCATTTTGTTCAGAGTTCTCTGTCTGTTGCTGAGTGAATGATGGAAAAGGTTCGCTATTGCTAAACCTGTTTCTTCCACCATTATTAAAGCCTTCTTGGGGCTTTTGATCCTTCCATGAGAAATTTGGATGATTTCTCCATGTTGAGTTATAGGTGTTTCCATAAGGTTCACCTAAGTGATTTACCTCTGCTATTGCAGGGTTCTCAGGATCATAGGCTTCTTCTTCAGAAGATGCCTCTTGAGTACTGTTGGATGCAGCTTGCATTCCATGCAGACTCTAAGAGATCATATTGACTTGCTGAGTCAATATTTTATTCTGAGCCAATATGGCATTCAGAGTATCAACTTCAAGAACTCCCTTCTTCATAGGCGTCCCATTACTCACAGGATTCCTTTCAGAAGTGTACATGAACTGGTTATTAGCAACCATGTCAATGAGTTCTTGAGCTTCTGCAGGCATTTTCTTTAGGTGAATGGATCCACCTGCAGAAGTGTCCAGTGACATCTTTGATAGCTCAGATAAACCATCATAGAATATATCCAGGATGGTCCATTCTGAAAGCATGTCAGAAGGACACTTTTTGGTCAACTGTTTGTATCTTTCCCAAGCTTCATAGAGAGATTCACCTTCTTTCTGTCTGAAGGTTTGAACATCAGCTCTAAGCTTGCTCAGCTTTTGAGGAGGAAAGTACTTGGCTAAGAAAGCCGTGACCAGCTTATCCCAAGAGTTCAGGCTGTCTTTAGGTTGAGAATCCAACCATAATCTAGCTTTGTCTCTTATAGCAAAAGGGAAAAGCATGAGCCTGTAGACTTCAGGATCTACTCCATTAGTCTTAACAGTATCACATATCTGCAAGAATTCAGTTAAGAACTGAAAAGGATCTTCAGATGGAAGTCCATGAAACTTGCAGTTCTGCTGCATTAGAGAAACTAATTGAGGTTTCAGCTCAAAATTGTTTGCTCCAATGGCAGGAATGGAGATGCTTCTTCCATGTAAATTGGAATTAGGTGCAGTAAAGTCACCAAGCATTCTCCTTGCATTGTTGTTGGGTTCGGCTGCCATCTCCTTTACTTGTTCGAAATTTTCAATCAAGTTGTCTCTGGATTGTTGTAATTTAGCTTCTCTTAATTTTCTCTTCAGAGTCCTTTCAGGTTCTGGATCAGCTTCAACAAGAATGCCTTTTTCTCTGTCCCTGCTCATAAGAAAGAGGAGAACAAAAGAAAAGAAGAGGAATCCTCTATGTCACAGTAAAGAGGATCCTTATTGTTAGTAGAAGAAAAGAAGAAGAAATTCGAACACAGATAGAGTAGGGGGTTCGAATTTGGTGATGATGTGAGGAAGTAATGTTAGTTAATGAATGAATAAATAGAATAGGATGAGAGAGAGGGGGGGAATTTTCGAAAATTATTTTTGAAAAGGAGTTAGTGATTTTTGAAAATTGGTTTTTGAAAGTTGTTAGTATTTTTTTTTTTTCGAAATTTTTGAAATTAAAAATAAAAAATAAAAATAATTAGTTAATTAAAAAGAAATTTTTGAAAAAGGGGAAGATATTTTCGAAAATTAGAGAGAGAGAGTTAGTTAGGTGGTTTTGAAAAAGTTAAGAAACAAACAAAAAGTTAGTTAGTTAGTTGAAACAAATTTTGAAAAGATAGGAAGTTAGGAAGTTAGAAAAGATATTTTGAAAAGATATTTTTGAAAAAGAAGGAAGATATTTTCGAAAATTAGAGAGAGAGTTAGTTAGAAGGTTTTGAAAAAGTTAAGAAACAAACAAAAAGTTAGTTAGTTAGTTGAAACAAATTTTGAAAAGATAAGAAGTTGGGAAGTTAGAGAAGATATTTTGAAATCAAATTTTGAAAAAGATAAGATAAGAAGATAATATTTTTTTTTTTTGAAAAGATATGATAGAAATTAGTTTTTGAAAAAGATTTGATTTTTAAAATCACAATTAATGACTTGATTCATAAGAAATCACAAGATATGATTCTAGAACTTAAAGTTTGAATCTTTCTTAACAAGCAAGTAACAAACTTCAAATTTTTGAATCAAAACATTAATTGTTTATGTTATTTTCGAAAATTTAATACAAAAATAAGAAAAAGATTTTTGAAAAATATTTTTGGAATTTTCGAAAATAACTAAGAATTTTAAAAAAGATTTGATTTTTGAAAAAGATTTTGAAAAAGATAAGATTTTCAAATTGAAAATTTGATTTGACTCATAAGAAACAATTTGATTTTAAAATTTTTTGAAAAAGTCAATCCAAATTTTCGAATTTGAGGAGAGAAAAAGGGAAAGATATTTTTTGATTTTTGAATTTTTATGATACAAGAGAAAAACACTAAAAGGATGCAATGCATGAAATTTTTAGATCAAAACAATGAATGCATGCAAGAATGCTATGAATGTTAAGATGAACACCAAGAACACTATGAAGAACATGATGAACATCAAGAACATTTTTTTGAAAAATTTTTAATGCAAAGAAAACATGCAAGACACCAAACTTAGAATTCTTTAATGCTTACGCACTAAGAATTCAAGAATGCATATGATAAACATGAAAAGACACAAAACAAAAAATCATCAAGATCAAACAAGAAGACTTACCAAGAACAACTTGAAGATCATGAAGAACACTATGAATGCATGATATTTTTGAAAAAATGCAAGATGCATATGCAAGTGACACCAAACTTATGATATGACTCAAGACTCAAACAAGAAACACAAAATATTTTTGATTTTTATGATTTTATGATTTTTTTGGATTTTTAACTTATATTTTTCGAAAATTATTTTAAAAAAAAAAGAAAAATAAGGATTCAAAATTTTTAATATGAATTCCAGGAATCTTATGCTCTAAAGCTCCAATCAAAGGGTCAGGCATGGCTTAATAGCCAGCCAAGCTTTAGTATGTAACTCAGACATGACACGCCTGACATTCCTTGCATTCAACAGCCAATTGGCTAAGAAAGACAAAGAAGCTCTTCTCTTGAGTATAAGGATTGAGACATGGCTTTACAGCCAGCCAGGCTCCAACATGCTTCATGAAACACTAGAATTCATTCTTAAAAATTCTGAAGCCATAGAATAATTTATTTTTGAAAACATTTTAATTTTTTTTTCTCGAAAACAGATGATAAAATTTTGAAAATATTTTTGAAAAATTTTTGAAAAGAAAATAAAAAGAAAATTACCTAATCTGAGCAACAAGATGAACCGTCAGTTGTCCAAACTCAAACAATCCCCGGCAACGGCGCCAAAAACTTGGTGCACGAAATTGTGTTGTCCAGGCTCGAACAATCCCTGGTAATGGCTCCAAAGCTTGGTGCTTTGATCCTAATTCGTACAACTATGTGTGGACACAACTCCGTACAACTAACCAGCAAGTGCACTGGGTCGTCCAAGTAATACCTTACGTGAGTAAGGGTCGAATCCCACGGAGATTGTTGGTATGAAGCAAGCTATGGTCACCTTGTAAATCTCAGTCAGGCAGATATAAAACAGTGATATGGTTTTCGAATAATGAATAATAAAATAGGGATAGAGGCACTTATGTAAATCATTGGTAGGAATTTCAGATAAGAGAATGGAGATGCTTTTCGTTCCTCTGAACTTCTGCTTTCCTGCTATCTTCATCCAATCAGTCTCACTCCTTTCCATGGCTGGCTTTATGTGATACATCACCACTGTCAATGGCTACTTTCGGTCATCTCTCGGGAAAATGATCCAATGCCCTGTCACGGCACGGCTAATCGTCTGGAGGCATCACCCTTGTCAATGGCTTCATCTTATCCTCTCAGTGAATAATATGCTCACGCACCCTGTCACGGCACGGCTATTCATCTGTCGGTTCTCGATCATGCTGGAATAGGATTTACTATCCTTTTACGTTTGTCACTAACGCCCTGCAATCGCGAGTTAGGAGCTCGTCACAGTCATTCAATCATTGAATCCTACTCGGAATACCACAGACAAGGTTTAGACCTTTCGGATTCTCTTGAATGCCGCCATCATTCTAGCTTACGCCACGGAGATTCTGATTAAAGAATCTAAGAGACACTCATTCAATCGGATATAGAACGGAGGTGGTTGTCAGGCACACGTTCGTGGGTTGAGGAAGGTGATGAATGTCACAGATCATCACCTTCATCACAGTTAAGCGCGAATGAACATCTTAGAAGAGAAATAAGAAGAATTGAATAGAAAACAGTAGTACTTTGCATTAATCTTTGAGGAACAGCAGAGCTCCACACCTTAATCTATGGAGTGTAGAAACTCTACCGTTAAAAATACATAAGTGAAAGGTCCAGGCATGGCCGAGAGGCCAGCCCCTCTGATCTAAGAACCAGGCGTCCAAAGATGTCTAATACAATAGTAAAAGGTCCTATTTATAATGAACTAGTCACTAGGGTTTACATGAGTAAGTAATTGATGAATAAATCCACTTCCGGGGCCCACTTGGTGTGTGTTTGGGCTGAGCCTAAGTGTTGCACGTGCAGAGGCCATTTTTGGAGTTGAACGCCAAGTTCTGTGCCAGTTTGGGCGTTCAACTCTGGTTTTGGATCCTTTTCTGGCGCTGGACGCCAGATTTGGGCAGAAGGCTGGCGTTGAACGCCAGTTTACGTCGTCAATTCTTGGCCAAAGTATGGACTATTATATATTGCTGGAAAGCCCTGGATGTCTACTTTCCAACGCAATTGGAAGCGCGCCATTTCGAGTTCTGTAGCTCCAGAAAATCCACTTTGAGTGCTGGGAGGTCAGAATCCAACAGCATCAGCAGTTCTTTTTCAACCTCTGAATCTGATTTTTGCTCAAGTCCCTCAATTTCAGCCAGAAAATACCTGAAATCACAGAAAAACATACAAACTCATAGTAAAGTCCAGAAATGTGAATTTAACACAAAATCTATTAAAAACATCCCTAAAAGTAACTAGATCCTACTAAAAACATATTAAAAACAATGTCAAAAAGCGTATAAATTATCCGCTCATCATCCTCCCATCAAATTTTTTTGGCGCCATTGCCGGGGAATGGTTGAAACATATGCCTTGATATTGGTTATGTGAATATGTGAATAGTTTACTTGCTTTCAATACTTAGCTATAGTTTAGATTTCTTTTGTATGTGTTCTATGACTCCCAAGTTTGATGTCTCAGTCTCAACCGAATTCTAGCTTAGCCGAGTTTGTCCCTGAGATTGAAAGAACTTTGTTACACACTCGGCAAGCTAGACGGCGGTTGGACTATATGGCCAGTGCTTCGACCTCTCTTGAGGAACATACCAAATCACTAGACGATACCGAGAGTGACTTGGAGTCCGTTACTTCATATTCTTCTGTTGGCACTACTAATACATCTTTGTATCCTACAGGTGAACCATACATGGCAGAGCCACGACGGATCACTTTGCATGAGCAAGGGGCTCCGGATATCATACTTCAACCTTTGCAAGCAAGGTATCCCAACCTTGATCCAAACTTTGAGTTGAAGAGTAGCTTGATAAATCTACTTCCTAAATATCACGGGTTGCCGGGTCAAGACCCCATCCGACATCTAAGAGATTTTCAAGTTGCTTATTCTATGTCTCGAAGGCATGTAGCCGATGAGGTGGCTATTATGGTTTTTGCCTTCCCTTTCTCTCTTGAAGGGCAAGCAAAGACATGGTTCTATTCGCAACTGGATGAGACTGTAACCAATTGGGATTTCTTGAGAAGAGAGTTTCTAGATAAATTCTTTCCGTCGGAGAAGACTGACTACATCCAGAAGGAGATCTCGGGTATAATGCAAAAGGACCAAGAGAGTTTGTATGAGTATTGGACTCGGTTCAAGAGGCTATTGAAATCTTGTCCAAACCATGGATTGAACACTCACTTGCTCATTAGTTACTTCACCAGAGGTCTTTGTGCGGAAGATAGAAGATTGCTCACCGCTTCTAGTGGTGGTTCCCTTTCGAAAAACAAGACGAAAGGAGAAGCTTGGAGCTTGATAAATGATGTTGCCGAGGCTACACAACACGTAAGGGTGAGAAGTAATCCTCTCAAGGGTGTGGTAGAACCATCCCCTTTCGAAGCAAGCTTAACCAAGGCGCTGGGGGATATGACCACGATCCTCATGCAAATACAAAAAGATCAAAAGGAATACTACTCCATCCAAGCCATCCAAGCCCCACCCCAAGTTGCTCAACTTGAAGGCCCTCCTAGAATTTGTGGTTTGTGCTGTAGCACCACACATTACACCGATCAATGTCATCAAATTCAAGAGGAGCACACCCTTGTCATGGCCAATGTGAGTTACAACAACCGTTCGTCCTATCCTTCTCAAAACCAAAACAACTACTCTCATGGTAGTAATCAAAATCAAGGGTGGAGGGATAATGCACAAGGGAGCAATCAAAACCAAATATGGAACAACTCTTCTTCTCACTATAACAACAACCAATCTCCATCTCAATACCACCATGACAACAACAACCACCAGGCTAACCAAAATCACCACAACCAAAACCAAAACAACTACACCAAATACCAAGCACCACACCATAGGCAACAATCCAACCAAGCCTTTTCATCTTCCAACAATCAAGTTGATGAGCTTAGAGCTACCATGGAAAAACAAGAGGAGAACAACAAGGCTCAATTCAATACCTTGAATGCACAATATGGCAACTTCATGCACAATATGGTAACATGAGTGCTCAACTAGCCAATCTCACTAACATGATTTCAAGGTTGTCTATGTCCTCCACCTCCAACAATAACACCAACCAACCCTCAAGCTCTTTTAACCTTCCATCCCAACCCCTTCTAAACCCCAAGGGCGGTCTCAACGCCATCACTCTTTGGTCGGGAACTACATTGGAGGAGATACCTCCTAGGGTCATGGAAGACATTCATGAGAAAGAAGTGGTTGTTGAAGCTCCGCATGAAGAAGAGGAGGTAGATAAAAGGCATGAGGAAGAAGGAGTAAGCCTTAAAGAACCCAAGAGAAAAGCTATAGTGGATGAATCCATTCCTATCCCATTCCCTTCCATGGTGAAGAAAGCAAAGAAGACTCTGGAATTCGATTTAAACATGCTTCAAGTGTTCAAGAAACTTGAGGTAACCATACCACTTCTTGATGCTATCCAAAAAATTCCGAAGTATGCAAAATTTTTGAAAGACTTGTGTACACACAAGGATAGGATAGGAGAATTGAAGACATTATCCTTGGATAGTTCAATTTCTTCCTTGATAGAGCCAATTCCAAAAAAATGTGATGACCCTGGGCCTTGTCTGGTGTCTTTTCGTATCGGTGGGTGCACTTTTCATGACTATATATGTGATCTAGGGGGTTGCGTAAGCATCATGCCACTCTCTATCTTCGTGTGGTTGAATTTAGCTCCATTAAAGAAGTTGGCGGCGAAGTTTGCCTTAGCCGATAAAAGTGTGATCACTGTAATGGGAATAGCAGAAGATGTACTTGTGGCGATCAAGGACTTGGTCTTTCCGATTGACTTTTACATCTTTGAAATGCCTCCAACAAAAAATAGAAGCTCATCCTCTGTTCTACTTGGTAGACCCTTTCTTAAGACCTCTAAATTCAAGTTATATGCCTTCACCAGCACATATTCCTTTGAGGTCGGAGACAAGACTATCAAGTTCAATTTGGAAGAAGCCATGGAGCACCCTCCCGAAGAGCATTCCATTCTCCGATGTGATGTTATCGATGAAGTGGTAGAGGAAGTGCGAAAAGAAGACCACAACAAGTTATGCTACCCTATTGTTGAAGGAACGGATGACCAAGAGGGTGAACAAGAGAAAGTTATTGAGAATGAACTCCGTGAGTTTGATGAAAAGGAACCTCAGCTTGAGGCAAAGAGTGAACTGAAGCCTCTTCCATCTCATTTGAAGTATGCTTTCTTAGATGACAACCAAAATTTTCCGGTCTTAGAAAGTACAGGAAGCTCTAGTGAAGAAGAAGGGAAGCTCCTAGATGTTCTAAGAAAGTACAGGAAGGCAATTGGTTGGAGCCTAGCCGATATTGTGGGAATTGACCCCTGCAAGTGCATGCATCGTATATTTCTCCAAGAGGGAGCTCGGCCGGTTAGGCAACCACAAAGGAGGCTCAACCCGACCATCCTTGATGTGGTAAAGAAGGAGGTCACTAGGCTACTTGAGGCGGGTATCATATACCCAATTTCTAACAGTGAGTGGGTGAGCCCGGTCTAGGTTGTTCCCAAGAAATCGGGCATCACTGCGGTTAAAAAGGATGAAGGTAAAGTGGTCACCAAGAGAGTACAAAATGCGTGGCGAGTGTGCATCGATTATAGAAGATTGAATGTCGCTACAAAGAAGGACCACTACCCTTTTCCCTTTATCGATCAGATGTTGGACCGTTGGCGGGTAAATCCCATTATTTTTTTCTTGATGGATTCACTGGTTACTTCCAGATTCACATTGCCCCTGAGGATCAGGAAAAGACCATATTCACTTGTCCTTTTGGCACCTTTGCTTACAAAAGGATGCCATTTGGACTATGCAATGCACCTGCTACTTTTCAGCAGTGTATGACGAGTGTCTTTTCTGATCTAATGGAGAATTGTCTGGAATTCTTTATGGATGACTTCAGTGTTTATGGAACTTCATTTGATTGTTGCTTAGAGAACTTGGCCAAGGTCTTAGCTAGATGTGTTGACACTAACCTTGTCTTGAACTTTGAAAAATGCCACTTTATGGTAAGACAAGGTATAGTGTTAGGACATGTAGTGTCTAAGGAAGGCATTTCTGTAGGCCCGGCCAAGGTCGATGTTATCACCACTTTACCTCACTCCCCATCTGTGAGGGAGGTCCGCTCATTTTTGGGACATGCAGGATTTTACAGGCATTTTATTAAAGATTTCAACAAGATTGCTTTGCCATTATCGCGCCTACTCCAAAAAGATGTGGACTTTGAGTTTGACAGTGGATGTGTGAGTGCATTTGAAGAGCTAAGGAGAGTTCTTATCAAAAAACCGATTGTGCGAGGCCCCAACTAGATGCTACCATTCGAGATAATGTGTGATGCGTCAAACCATGCTGTAGGTGCCGCGCTTGCACAGCGCGATGGTAAACTTCCTTATGTCATTGCTTACTCTTCTAAAACACTGGATGCAGCACAATCCAACTATACCACTACAGAAAAGGAACTCCTAGCTATTGTTCATGCTTTAGATAAATTCAAATCTTATTTGCTAGGGTCCAAGATAGTGGTATACATGGATCATGCAGCTATGAAGTACTTATTGACAAAGAATGAGTCAAAACCTAGACTCATACGTTAGATCCTGCTTTTGCAAGAATTCGACATTGAGATTAGGGACCAGAGTGGGTCTCAAAACATGGTTGTGGATCATTTAAGCCGCCTTGAGAATTTAAAATTTGACCCATTTCCGATCGATGGCTCATTTCCATTGGATAGTATGCATGCTGTGTCGGATAGGTTTCCTTGGTTTGCACCAATGGCGAACTACTTGGTTGCAAAAATCTTCCTTCCTAACTTTTTTAAACACCAAAGAGACAAGTTGAGGAGTGATTCCAAATACTACATTTGGGATGACGCTCACTTGTGGAAGACGGGAGTGGACCAAGTAATTCGAATGTGCGTCCCAAAATCTGAAATTTAACCCATTCTTGAAGCTTGCCATTCATCCGAATATGGCGGCGACTTTGGCCCACAACGGACAGCTAAAAAGGTGTTGGATTGTGGATTCTGGTGGCCAACCTTATTCAGGATGCTAACTGGTTCTGTATGTCGTGCCACCAATACCAGAAGTCGGGAAATACGTCCCAAAGGGATGAGATGCCTCAGCAACCTATGTTGTTCTGGGAGATATTTGATGTATGGGGTATTGACTTTATGGGACCATTTCCCAACTCAAGTTGGTATCAATATATTCTGTTAGCGGTTGACTACGTGTCAAAGTGGGTAGAAGCAATACCTACCCGCCTAGACGATGCCAATACCGTCATTTCTTTTATTAGAAATAACATTGTGTGCCGTTATGGGTCGCCACGAGCAATCATGAGCGAACAAGGATCCCACTTTTGTAACAAGAAAGTAAAGGCACTGCTCAAGCGCTATGGGATATTGCATAAGGTTGCCACTGCTTATCACCCACAAACCAACGGATAAGCGAAAGTGTCCAACCGGGAGGTTAAGATAATTTTGGAGAAAGTGGTCAATCCACAAAGGAAGGATTGGAGCCTCCGGTTAGAAGATGCACTTTGGGCGTATAGGACAGCCTACAAGACTCCGTTGGGGATGAGTCCCTTCCGAATCGTCTATGGTAAGGCATGCCACCTTCCGGTGGAAATTGAGCATAAAGCCTATTGGGCGGTAAAGCAGTGCAACATGGATTTCACCAAGGCGGGTGTGGCCAGGAAATTACAGCTAGAGGAGCTCGAGTATTTGAGGAACGAAGCATATGAGAATGCCCAGATCTACAAGGAAAAGACTAAAGCATTTCATGACCATCACATCCGGAAGAAGAATTTTCAAGAAGGTGATGAGGTTTTCCTCTACAACTCGAGGCTTAGATTCATGGCTGCAAGCTCCGTTCTAAATGGGAAGGACCCTTCAAGGTGAAAGAGATAAAGCCCTATAGGGTGGTGGAATTGTTTGATCCTAAAAGTGAAGCAACTTTCAAGGTGAATGGACATAGAGTGAAGAAGTACCATGGCTACAAGTTTCCAAAAGAGCTAGAGGTGTTCCTACTAACGGATGCACCTAGAGGAGGAGAAGCTTGAGCGACTGACCGTCCAACTTAAGGACGTTAAAGAAAAGTGCTTGGTGGGAGGCACCCTACCGTGGTAAGATCTTCCTTGTGTATACCTTCTTGCTTTTAGCTTTATATTCTTGTACATTTTATGACTTCTTGATGTTGTTGATTGCTTAGGAATGCTAGTTTTGTTGATCTTATTGGATAACTAGGATATTCATATAGATTTCATCATTTTGGTATGGATGAATTGTTGAAGTAGAGAGAATGCTTTGTTTTGAATAGTTCATGAATTTGAGAGTGTTTTCTTGACTACCTAGCTTAAACACCTGCCAAGAATGTGTTAGAATAGCTATTTCTATGTTGTTTAAAAAAAAAAAAAAGAAAAGGAGCGGGGGGCATCTGCGCGTGCGGGCCGGTGGTGCATTTTACACTCCTGGTACAAAAACCCGAGAGTTATGCCCACCTTGTGACCACTTCGTGCCAGGCACCCATGCACAGGCGTGCGTGATGCCTGCGCGCCCCTTGTAACTTCGCCATCGACGCGCAAGCGCACTGTGCGCGCGCGCGTCTATTGTGCACTCTGACCTCTCTGGTACAAAAACTAGAGAGTTATGCTAACTTCATGCCTATTCTGTGCCCGCGACTAACGCGCAGGTGTACTTGACGCGTCCGCGTCGGTTGCCACCTTCACCAGGCACGCGTCCGTGCACTGTGCGCGTCCGCGCCGCCTGTGCTGCATGCCAACTCTGGTACAAAAACCCGAGAGTCAGGCCTATTTTGTGCCAACTCTGTGCCAGGGGCACAGCTGTCATCGCGCGTATGCGCCCTTGACGCGTACGGACCCCTCGCTCAGCCCTCATCGATGCGCAAGCGCACTGTGCGCACGCGCGTCGATCGCGCGACCCAGTTTTAAACCTGGCGCGCCTTGTCTCTTCCCTTTTTCTCACCTCTTTTATTATTTCCTTTCTTCTTCTTTCTCCATCACCTCTCCTCTCTTCTTCCTCTTCCATACTCTACCACCACCATCTCTGGCCACTCATCGGCAACCACCACCACCTCTGGTGGCACTACATCTCTTCTCTCTCTCTCTCTCTCTCTCCCTTTTCACAAAAGAAAACTCCACCTTGTTCTTTTGCACTTTTCAAGGTTCTGCTTCTTCTATACCTAATCTCTTATTCTCTTTGCATAATCTCTTCTTCTAGTTACATGTTTATTTTTGTTGATTCTTTTAATTTCTCTTTTAGTTGCATGATTATACTACTTGCTTTTTACTTGTTTACTTTGTCATTCTCTTGTTTTCCCATGGATGTTGGACTTAAGTTTTAATTTGCTTTGATAGATCTTCTTGTTGTCCTTCATTATCTTTGTAAGTAGGTGATGTTGTGTGATGATTGATATTTCATTTTGGGACTCTAATTGATCGACTATCTCATTTTTGCTCATTGCTTGATAATTGCACGCCAAGTGTTCGAGGAAATGCACAAATGCCATTTTGGTTTATTTTAGTCATATACCTTCAATTTGGTGCTTCCTCCTCTTTCACTTGCTCTCTTTTAAGTGCATTGAGTCCACTTTACTTTATGCTTGCTAATTAGATACTCATTGAACATGACTTGCTCTCTATTATGGATGCCTAAGATTATTCTTCTCATCCTATATTGCATGCTTTACTCACTCTTGCATCCCGTGCCAAGTGTTGTGACGCATGCCTCTATAATCATTTTGTTGCACAATTTCTTTTGGGCACTATCTCTCACTTGCATGTTTTTGTTGAGATGATTCTTTGGGTTTAATGTTTCTCCTTTTTCCTTCCTTTTTCAGAATGGCCACCAAGAAAGGCAAGGAGAAAGCTTCAAGGAAACCGGCCACAAAGAGGGCACCCCAAAAGTCAACCTCCAAGGCGCACCCTACACTAGGAGCCAAACCCCTATCTAAGAAGGCGAAGGCACCCGATCCTATTGATGAAAAAGAGAAGAGGAAACCGGCAAAGGATTCTTCAAGGTTCCCCAACCGCTTCTGTGAACTTGTGTTCCCCGCCATGGTTGAAAGGAACTATCATGCCGAGCATCTGCTCGTCCCGCCGGACAAAGTTGCTCATTGCATCCTGCCCCGCATTGAGCAGCGAGGATGGGAGTTTCTTCTGAGAAAACCACAAGAGGTCAACCTCTCGTGGGTGGTAGATTTCTACACTAACTACCATCTTCCCTTTCTTCAATCAGTATATGTGTGCCGGAAGCAAAAACCAATTTCAAAAGAGGCTATTCAGTAAGTGCTTGATGTCATACCGGTACCAAGTGAAATGGATGGCTACCAAGAGGTCTTACGTCAGCAGGAAGAGTTTGGGTTTGATTGGGACTCGATTCTTCGAGTCATTACTGAACCAGAGACATTTTGGACCCAAGGTCGACTCCGGATGCGGCCCAAGTGCATTGACGCATGTTCCCTCACTGTAGAAGCTAGAGCTTGGGCCCAGATCCTATTCCACTATGTGCTACCTAGCACCCACAGGTCGTCCTTCACAACGGATCTCGCCTTGCTTGTTTGGTGTGTTCTCATGAAGAGACCGGTGAACATTTCGCTTCTTATCAAGCAAGCGATGGGTCAAGTCCACGCCCGGGGTAATTTTCCATTTCCAGCATTGGTATCTGATTTAGTCACTGCTGCGGGTGTTCCTTGGGAAGCTGATAAACCACTATTTTATGGTTTATATTGTGCTTAATTGTATGGTTTTATCAATTCTTTACCTACTTATTCATATGATTGGCATGCATTTATATTTCCTTCTTAAAATTATTACATGATTTGATATTTGCTTCCTAAAGACTTTTAATTATGTATTTTAATTCTCTTTCATTCCATTAGATGTCGTGATCTGTGTGTTAAGTGTTTCAGGCTTTATAGGGCATGAATGACTTGAAGATTGGAAAGGAAGCTTGCAAAAATGGAAGGAACACAAGAAATGGAGGAGATGACCAGCGAGAAGTGATGCGGACGCATGGCTCACGCGACCGCGCAGATTGGAACTGCACAAGTGATGCGGAGGCGTGGACGACGCGCACGCGTGGCAAGGCAAAACGCCGAATGACGCGTCCTCATGAATGACGCGATCGCGTGACATGCGCGATCTGTAGAATCTGCAGAATTCGCTGGGAGTGATTTTGGGCCCTGTTTTGACCCAACTTTTGGCCCAGAAAAGCAGACTAGAACCAAGGAACATGCAGAAATGAAAAAGAACATTCATTACAGACAATTCTTAGTTTTAGATCTAGTTTTGACTCCTCCTCTAGGTTTTCTCTCTATATATTCATAGTCCTTAGGATTTTATTTTTGTTGTTTTTCGCATTGGGATATTGAGAAGAGTTATTACCTCAGCAAGACTTTGTCATTCTAGTTTGTTTTCTTTACCTGTCTCTTACTCTTCCATGTCCTTTGTTTATTTAGAATTACTATTGGATTATTTTTAGAGTTTATTAATATAAGAACTATTTTTATTTTTAATTGGTCTTTTCATTATTATTTATCATGTCTTTCTTTATTTCCCTTTCCTATGTTATGAATTCTATATTCACAATGAGCGAGTAGTTCCATAACTTGGATGGGAGTTGATTGAAAGGAAGACCTTGCGTTGGAATGCTTAAAAGAAAAATTGTAATTGGGTTTATTGTTGGATTGCTCTCTAGTCACTGACACCAATCCTTCCAAGTAAGCGGATTGGGACTTGTGAATAAAAATAGCTTTCCAACTTGTTTGAATTTCCCTTACCTAGTAAGGGATAACTAAACAGAACAACCCTCAATTATCAATTAATCTTGAGAGTACTCCAACAAGAATAGGGCTTCCAACTAATCTACTCCTAGCCAAGGCTTTCATTTAAAATTACATAAATTTTCTAATTTAAATTCCATTTATTCAACTCAACCCATTTTTCTTGAAGAAATCTGATTAATAAAATAGCACACCTTTCTGTAACTCGTTGGGAGACGACGTGGGACTCATACTCCCAGTATTTTAATTTAAATTTTGTGACAACCCTTCTAAATTGATAAACAGAATTCTGGTTGGTTAAGAACTGTACTTACAACGTATCTCTTATAATAAATTCTTAACTCACCAATTTCCGCCACGTCAATTTTTGGTGCCGTAGTGCTAAAGTTATTAATTGGAATTTATTTATTTGTATTTTATTTTATTTTGCTACTATGAGCTTCATGTTTCTTTCGTTAAATGACGCATTCACTTCCTGATCCAAGCTTGCCAGTATTCGATCCTGAGATTGAAAGAACTATTTCACGAATAAGGCAAGCTCGGCGTCGGTTAGTCCTCTCTGAGGGTGGATATAAAACGTCACTTGAGGAAGAAACAGGCTCCCTTTCTGCTGATTCAGTTGATTTACGTACAGGTGACATGGCAGCACCTAGGAGGATTACTATCCAGGAGGCTGGAGCCCCTGATTTTTCAATGCAACCGTTTCAAGCGCATCACCCAGCGATGGCTACAGACTTTGAAATAAAGACTGCACTGCTCAATTTGATGCCCAAGTTTCATGGCTTACCTGCTCAAGAGCCTATCAAGCACCTTAGAGACTTCCAAGCAGCCTGTTCTACTGTCAGGCGTGATGGTGCAGATAAAACTTCAATTTTGTTAAAAGCCTTCCCATTCTCTCCTGAGGGAAAGGCGAGAGACTGGTACTACACTCAACCCACAGTAACTGTATCCGACTGGGATACACTTGGAAGAGAATTTTTGGAAAAATTCTCTCCAGCTGAAGTTACTGATAAACTGAGGAAAGACATTTCCATGATTGTTCAGGATGAATTCGAGACTCTCTATGAATACTGGGAGCGCTTCAACAATCTTCTAGAAGCATGCCCCCACAATATGATTGACAAGATAGTGTTGCTCGGCTACGTCACACAGGGCATGAGGCCTCAAGATAAGACCACATTAGAAAGTGCTAGCAATGGGTCTATGAAGAAGTACAAGACCACTGATGAGGCATGACAATTAATCAGCGACTTGGCTGAGTCTATAAGGAATCACAGGAAGAAACAAGGCCGTTCAAAAGCTATTGCAGAGGTATCCTCTAGCAGAGAGACTGCTGCTCTAACTCAGAGTATCTGTGAAATGACCAACTTACTGAAGCAGATGCAATTGAATCAACAACAAGTTTAGCAAGCTCAACCTTCTCCACCATAGCAAAGCCAACAGTTAGTCCCACAGAGAGTTTGCAGAATCTGTGCTGATTATAGCCATTATACTGATGAATGTCCGCATCTCCAGCAAGAAGATAACACCATGGCAGCCACTCATAACTTTTATGACCGCCCCAACCAAGGGTACAATCAAGGTGGCAGTTACAGCCATGGATGGCAGGATAATTCTAACCAGAATTGGAAGGACAACAATAACAGAGGAGGCAGAGACAGTCAGGGAAATCAGAGGTGAAATAATAACAACAACAGACAGCAGAACCAGAACCAGCCTTACAGAGCACCTCACCTGAGGCAATCCCAAGGACCACAGAATAACCAACAGCAGACCTCTCAGATCACTTACCCCTCTTCATCTTCTAATGATGAGTTACTACAATCTATTGATCGGAGACAACAGGCCATGGAAAATAACCTTAATTCTACTCTAAATAGTCTGAACTCTACCTTGCAAGCTCTTATCTCACAGATTGGATCAATGAATAACTCCAATAACCAGCCTTTGAGCTCCAGTGGAATCCCCTCTCAACCATTACCCAATCCAAAGGGTGGAATCAATTCCATCACCCTAAGGTCCGAAACCACACTGTTGGAGAGGAATCAGGAGGAGCCAAACCCACCAGAACACGCCTCAGCTGAAGAGGTGGTGGAAGTAGAAGATGTTGAAGAGGAAGAGGACATACAGGACATGGATGATGAAGAAGAAGTTCAACCACGGGAAGAAGCACCAGAGGACGCTGAAGCTGTGAAGGACACCATTCCTATTCCATTTCCACAAATTGCAAGGAAGGCTAGGAAGCAGTTTGAACCCGATCCCAAAATAGTAGAGATATTCAAAAAGGCTGAGGTAGCTGTTCCCCTTTTTTATGTTATTCAGCAGGTACCTAAGTACGCAAAATTTCTAAAAGATTTATGTATACATAAAGACAAAATTAATGAATTAGAAACTATTCCTTTAGGTAGTTCTATATCTGCTTTAATGGGAGGTATACCTGAAAAGTGTAGTGATCCAGGTCCATGTATGGTTAATTGTATTATTGGTGGTGTGATATTTTCTGACTGCATGTGTGATTTAGGAGCATGTGTTAGTATAATGCCTTTGTTTATATATGATACCTTGAAGCTCCCTCCCTTAAAAAGGTCGGCAGCTCATTTTGTGTTAGCAGATAAAAGCATTATTACGGTGGTTGGAATAGCTGAAGATGTATTAGTGGGCATTAAGGGACTCACATTTCCCATTGACTTTTATATCCTGGAGATGCCCCAAAATGACTCAGAGAAGCCATCATCAATCCTACTAGGAAGACCATTCCTGAAGACCTCAAAGTTCAAATTAGATGCTTTTTCAGGAACATACTCTTTTGAAATAGATGGTCGAGTAGTAATCTTCAATCTGAATGGAGCTATGAAGCATTCTCCGGAGGATCATTCTATCCTCTAGTATTACATCATAGATGAAACCGTGGCTGAAATTCACCAGGAAGAATTTGAAGAGAATTACATAAGACGAGGTCTGAGTGTGGGGCCACTTTCTGAGGACAATGACAGTGCTTTACCATTGTTACCAGCTCCAGACAACCCAGAGCCTAACCATGAACAGAAGTTAGAATTGAAACCCTCCCTCCACACCTCAAATATGCTTACTTTGAGGACAAGCAGAAGTTTCCAGTTATCATTGCAAGGGAACTCACTTCTCAACAAGAAGAGCAGCTACTTAGTGTGCTGAGGAGGCATAAGAAGGCACTTGGGTGGAGTTTGGCAGACATAGTAGGCATCAACCCTCAAGTTTGTGAGCACAGAATATTTTTAGAAGAGGGAGCAAAGCCTGTCCATCAACCCCAGAGGAGACTGAACCCCACTATCTTAGAGGTTGTCAAGAAGGAAGTGACCAGACTACTGGAGGCAGATATCATCTACCCCATCTCAGACAGTGAATGGGTAAGCCCAGTACAAGTGGTGCCCAAGAAGTCTGGAGTCACTACAGTGAAGAATGAGCATGGAGAGCTTATGGCAACCAGAGTTCAGAATGCCTGGAGGGTCTGCATTGACTACAGACGCCTAAACCAGGCCACTCGTAAGGATCACTATCCTCTTCCATTCATTGATCAAATTCTGGATCGCTTGTCAGGTAAATTACATTATTGTTTCTTAGATGGTTACACAGGCTATTTCCAAATTCATATAGCTCCTGAAGATCAGGAAAAGACCACTTTTACATGTCCTTTTGGAACTTATGCTTATAAGAGAATGCCCTTTGGCTTGTGCAATGCACCAGCTACTTTCCAAAAGTGCATGATGAGTCTTTTCTCTGATCTTATTGAGGACTGTATGGAGGTTTTTATGGATGACTTTAGTGTATATGGTAATTCCTTCAATCTTTGCTTGGATAGTTTATCTAGAGTGTTAGATAGATGTGTCAGTACAAACCTTGTATTGAATTTTGAAAAATGTCACTTTATGGTTAAACAAGGGATTGTACTAGGACATGTTGTGTCTAATACTGGTATTTCTGTAGATCCAGCAAAGGTGGATGTTATTTCTAGTTTACCTTACCCCTCCTCTGTGAGGGAAGTCCGTTCGTTTCTTGGCCATGCAGGTTTTTACAGGAGATTCATTAAGGACTTTAGTAAGGTAGCACTTCCCTTATCCAGACTACTGCAGAAAGATATTGAGTTCGAGTTCAGTGAGGATTGCAAACAAGCGTTTGATAAGCTGAAGACCGCCCTGACTCAAGCTCCAATTGTGAGAGGACCAGACTGGAGCCAGCCATTTGAAATAATGTGCGATGCCTCCAACCATGCAGTAGGTGTAGCACTGGCTCAGCGTGAAGGTAAGGACCCCTTTGTAATTGCTTATGTATCTAAAACTTTAGATGCTGCTCAGTCTAATTATACTACTATTGAGAAAGAGCTTCTTGCTATTGTTTTTGCTCTGGATAAATTCCGAGCCTATTTACTTGGTACGAAAGTAGTAGTGTACTCAAACCACGCAGCTCTGAAGTATCTATTAGCTAAAAAGGAATCCAAACCAAGGCTTATACGTTGGATACCGCTACTACAAGAATTTGATTTAGAAATTAAGGATAGGAGTGGTAACCAGAATCTAGTGGCAGACCACTTGAGTCGCCTTGAGCACATTAAGCATGACTCCACCCCTATAGCTGATAATTTCCCATTTGATAACCTGCAAGCAGTATCTGAGGTAGTCCCTTGGTATGCACCTTAGCTAATTATCTAGTTAGCCGCACTTTTCCTCCAAACTTTACTAAGCATCAAAGAGACAAGCTGAAAAGTGAGTCTAAATATTATATATGGGATGACCCATATTTATGGAGATGTGGCGCTGACCAGGTAATTAGACGGTGTGTGCCTCAATCAGAATTTCAGTCCATTTTAGAGGCCTGCCACTCATCTGAGAGTGGAGGACACTTTGGCCCTCAAAGAACAGCTAGAAAAATCTTAGACTGTGGATTTTGGTGGCCTACTCTTTTTAGAGATGTTGCTGAATTTTGTAAATCTTGTTTCCCATGCCAAAAATCTGGTAATATATCCAAGAAGGATGAGATACCTCAACAAATTATGCTTTTCTGTGAAGTTTTTGATGTTTGGGGCATTGACTTCATTGGTCTATTTCCAAATTCTAATGGTCATTTTTATATATTGTTAGCTGTGGATTACGTTTTCAAATGGGTGGAAGCTATTCCTACCCACACTGATGATGCTAACACTGTTGTTTCTATTGTTAGAAACCACATTATTTGTCGCTTTGGATCCCCACGAGCAATCGTGAGCGATCAAGGCACCCATTTTTGTAACAGGAAACCAACAGGCTTACTGAAGAAGCATGGGATAATTCCTAATGTTGCAATAGCCTACCATCCTCAGACTAATGGGCAAGCCGAGGTGTCAAACAGAGAGATAAAGTATATATTGCAGAAGATAGTCAAACCTCATAGGAGAGACTGGAGCACCAGGCTACAAGATGCACTTTGGGCATACAGAACAGCATACAAGACACCCATTGGGTTGAGTCCTTTCCTCTTAGTTTATGAAAAAGCCTGCCATCTCCCAGTTAAAGTAGAGCACAAAGCCTTTTGGGCAGTAAAGGAATGCAATATGGGATTTGAAACAGCCGGGGCTGAGAGGAAGTTGCAACTGCAAGAATTAAAAAGCCTTTGCCTGGAAGCTTATGAGAACTCAAGGCTGTACAAGGAGAAGATGAAGGCTGTACATGATAAGCACATCAAGAGGAGAGAGTTCCAACCTGGGGACTTAGTCCTCCTTTATAAATCTCGACTGAGGCTCATGCCAGGCAAGTTAAGATCAAGATGGGAAGGTCCATACAGAGTAGAGAAGGCCGAGCCGTACGGAGTTTTTCACCTAAGTCATCCTTCAAGCTCTGAACTCATCAAAGTTAATGGACATCGTTTAAAGCTGTACCATGGCGAGAAGTTGAAGAAAAACAAGGAGCTCGAGATCTTCCTCTTGAAAGATCCACACATAGCCGAAGACTGAGCTAGTGGAGCATCCAACTTACGGACGTTAAAGCAAAGTGCTAAGTGGGAGACAACCCACCATGGAATGATCGTTCTTTTCTTTATTCGTAGTTTTCTTTTTCCATAACTCTTCTCCTTATTCGCATATATAGCTTGCATTTGCATTTGCATATTTTTATTTAAAAAAAAATATTTCATACGACGCGACCGCATAAACCACGCGTCTGCGTCGCAGGTGGCTCAGAAAGAATAAGAAAGTGAGCAGAGAGTCACGCGAGAGGGTGGCTGGAGGCGTGCCTTTGGCACAAATCGCCCCACGCAACTGCGTGACCCACGCATCCGCGTCAGGTGGAAAATTTGCCTCCCACGCGACCGCGTCACCCACGCGGCCGCGTGACCTGAAAATCGACGTGAAAAGGGTGCATAGCCGAAAGTTGTGCAAGAGTGGTGCTGGACTAGCGCTAGACGCGCAGCCCTTACCACGCGAACGCGTGCCCCACGCGTCTGCGTCATATCCTAATATTGGCCACTCACGCAGTCGCATGACCCACGCGATCGCGTCACCCATATTTTTTCAAAATAAGATTTCAAACAGAGACTTGTGCGAGCGCAAGGCTGCCCTCGCGCCAGTAGCATAAAACGTGTCACGCGACCGCGTCAATCCGTATAAGCACAATTCGCGCGAACGCGTCACCCACGCGTCCGCGTCGCTTGCGCCGCATAGCTTACCCTAAATTGCCAAAATATCTTATCTTTCTTTTCCCTAAATCCTATTTTCTCTTTTCCTTCCTTATTTCTTCCTTCTTCCTTCTTCCTTCCTTCTCACTTTCTACTTTCTCACCACCATTAACAAGATTTTTCTTTTCTTCTTCCTTCCTTACTTTTCCATTATCTTTCTTATTTTTATGTTTTCTCCTTTTCTTTTCTTTTTACTTTCATTATCCATATTTTCTTTTTCTTTCCTTTTTTTTCTTTTAATTGGTGTTAGAAATTTAATTGAGTCATTATTTCTCATTATATGCTTGTGGATTGTTGCAAAATTGTTTGGCAATTATATATTACTTTTTAAAGGGTTGCTTGCATGTTCAAATTATTATTTTCAATAGTTTATTTATCATGCATGCTACATGTTTGTGAAAAAGCCCATATGGCATTATGCATTTTCTACATTATTCTATTCTACTATTCAATGCTTGCTTTTCATAAACTCTCTTTACTATTTTATTAATTTAATTTAATTGTCAAAACAAATGTGATGGTTAGTTTGTTACGAGTGATACCATATTTAACAAATTAAATGCTTGATCTATGCTACTCATGCCTTTGCCTGCATGCCAATAAATACCTTGCATTTAATTGTCATCAAATGCACTTTCTATATTTCCATTGGTGAACTTTTTACATGTAGTCATGACCATGTGATAACGACATCCTCTTTACCATGAATTGCTTATCAATTATACCATCCTCTTCCTTGCTCTGTCCCTTTGAATTCATGTTACTTTCTTTTTCCCTTTTCAGGATGGCCACCAAGAAAGGAAAAGAGAAAGCTACTCCCAAACCACCAGCAAGAAGAGAAACAAAAAGAGCATTAGTGGCAGAGCCTTCTTCAACTGCAGTCAAGCCCTCAACAAAAAGAATTAAGAGGATTATAAAGGTTGATGAAAAAGAAAAAGCCTTCCCAGCAAAGGACACTGCGCGATTTCCCAATCGCTACTGTGAGCAGATGTTCCCTATCCTGGCAGAACGGAGCTACAACAACGAATACCTTCTTATCCTCCCGCCCAATATTGCTACCTTTGTTGAGCCGCAAATTGAACGAAGACAATGGGGTTTCCTCCAAAGACAGCCAAGGCAGGTTAATCTTTCTTGGGTAGTTGAGTTCTACTCTAATTTCTACCTGCCAACCCTGTAGTTTGTCTATGTACGTCAGAAGCAAGTCCCCATTACAGAAGAGGCCATTCAACAAGCTCTAGATCTTCCCCCTGCTCCAAAAGGATTGGATGCCTTTCAAGAAGCCTCACTCAAGCGCCAGATGTACCAATTTGACTGGGACGTCATTCTCAGAGTTATCACACTACCTGGCAGCAGATGGATCTACGGATACCACCGTTCCCGTCCTAAGGGAATATCGGCTTCAGCACTTACCTTGGAGGCTCGCATATGGGCACAGATCATGTCCCATTACGTCTTTCCGAGCACTCACAAATCCTCCTTCACTGCAGATATGGCTGTTCTACTATGGTGCATCCTTACAGACCAGCCTCTAAACCTTCCAAGACACATCTGGAATGCCATGGAACACGTACAGATTGCGGGCAACTTACCTTTTCCCGCCTTTGTCTCAGATCTCATCTCAGCAACCGGAGTCTCCTACAAAGCTGGGGAAACAAAGGCCATGCTTCTACGGGATGATCAATACGTCCCTAACGGGAAATATATTAGACTCCCAGCAGCCACTACTAGCCAGCCTACTGAACCGGCTGCAGACATCCCTCCATCAGCAGCCCAAGCACCTACAACAAACCAACTGCTCCATCAGATACTTGAAAAGTTGAATCGGTAGGAACACAAAGCTAAGATGAGAGAGCACCGTAACAAGCGCCGATTCACATACCTTAAGGAGCTGATTATGGGAAAATTCAAGGACTCAGACACCCCGGACTCCACTTCCTTTACCAGCACAGGGAGCCATGACGGTCTCGACTATGGAGATACTGCTACCAGCCCACCCTTGTTCCTGACGGATGGCACCGAGGACAGTACAAAGCCTTAAGTGTGGGGAGGTCGGTCAGTACCTGACTTCCGAAGGTAATTTCTTTTCCCTAACACCAATAAATTAGGATATTTAGTTAGTTTTGCTTTTGTAGAATAGGATAAATTACATAGTAATAGATTAGTTGCATGCATGTTCTACTTGATTGAAAAGACAATAAGTTTCTTCTAAGACCCTATTTTTAGAACAAAATTCTACTAATTTTAATCAAAACTCTTATGTTAAATTTGCTTGAAGTTGTATTTGGAACATGGTTTTTGAGCTAAAGAACACACAATCTGCGAGATTTGAGCCTTTATGCATGGTTACATTATTTAACCATAATTATTTTATTCTTGTGTGTTTACTTCTATATGATTGTAATCTACATTTTGTTTCATCCTATATGTCCAATGTTTAATATATTTATATGTTTTCATATGATTGAAGCCATTACTTGTTCGAGCTCACTTATCCAAATTAAGCCCACCCTTTCAATTACCTTTGTTAGCCACTTTGAGCCTTTAAATCCCATTTGTTCTGTATTTTATCACATTACTAGCCTTAAGCAGAAAAACAATTATATATCCCAATTGAATCTTTGGTTAGCTTAAGATAGAATTGTGTGTGTTAATTAAGTATGGAAAATTGTGGGAACAAAAGATATTGAGGGAATGTGTCATGATAATATAATGGGAACTTGGGTACCTACTCATGTGAAACTATAAGAATTAAAAATCTATGTGCATTGATTAGCTATGTTTATTTTTTTGTTTATGTTGAAAAAAAATAAAAAAAATAAAAAAACATAAATCCAAAAATATTCAATAAATAAATAAGGGGATAAAATTACCCCAATGCTAAGTTAAAGATTCAAAGATCAATGCATGTATGATAAAGTTAAAATAAAAAGTTGATACATGAGTATGGAATGTGAAAGAGAAATTTTCGGGTAGCTAGGTGTGAATTTTAAGTTATATAGAATATATA
Source organism: Arachis ipaensis (assembly GCF_059453495.1). Classification (NCBI taxonomy): domain Eukaryota; kingdom Viridiplantae; phylum Streptophyta; class Magnoliopsida; order Fabales; family Fabaceae; genus Arachis; species Arachis ipaensis. Next base: position 109,277,023 of record NC_142442.1, on the reverse strand, counting down.
TATGTTGGGTTAAAGCTTGGGTTAATTAAAGATTCGATTTATAAGCTTACTTAGCCATATATGTATCCTTACCCTTACCTTGGCCCCATTACAACCTTGAAAAGACCTCATGATATTTGTATTGATATATTAATTGTTGTTGATTGGTTAGGTGAAGAACAAAAATTAGAAAGCATGATTAGAGAAGGATAGAGTGATTGCCCTATACACTAGAGAGATTAGAGTGTACATACATCATCAGTGAGGGTTCAATGCTTAAATTCTATGTTCCCTGCTTTCATGAGCTACCTTCTTGTATTTTTATCTATTCTTACTGTATAAGAATTGAATTAGTGGAGTTTGATTTGTGATTGTCTTGAAGAACCTATTTACTTTTGATCAAGTAGACAAGAATCATATAGTTGCATTCATACATATAGGTTGCATTGCATTACATGAGTTTTACATGTTCCTACTCATCTATTTTATCTCCTTCAACTAAGCATGAGGACATGCTAATGTTTAAGTGTGGGGAGGTTGATAAACCACTATTTTATGGTTTATATTGTGCTTAATTGTATGGTTTTATCAATTCTTTACCCACTTATTCATATGATTGGCATGCATTTATATTTCCTTCCTAAAATTATTACATGATTGAATATTTGCTTCCTAAAGACTTTTAATTATGTATTTTAATTCTCTTTCATTCCATTAGATGCCGTGATCTGTGTGTTAAGTGTTTCAGGCTTTATAGGGCATGAATGACTTGGAGATTGGAAAGGAAGCTTGCAAAAATGGAAGGAACACAAGAAATGGAAGAGATGACCAGCGAGAAGTGACGCGGACGCATAACTCACGCGACCGCGTGACATAGAGGAAATCACAGTAACGCGGACGCATGGCTCACGCGACCGCACAGATTGGAACTGCACAAGTGACGTGGAGGCGTGGACGACGCGCACGCGTGGCAAGGCAAAACGCCGAATGACGCGTCCATATGAATGACGTGATCGCGTGACATGCACGATCTGCAGAATTCACTGGGGGCGATTTTGGGCCCTGTTTTGACCCAACTTTCGGCCCAGAAAAGCAGACTAGAGCCAAAGAACATGCAGAAACAAAAAAGAACATTCATTACAGACAATTCTTAGTTTTAGATCTAGTTTTGACTCCTCCTCTAGGTTTTCTCTCTACACATTCATAGTCCTTAGGATTTTATTTTTATTGTTTTTCGCATTGGGATATTGAGAAGAGTTATTACCTCAGCAAGACTTCGTCATTCTAGTTTGTTTTCTTTACCTGTCTCTTACTCTTCCATGTCCTTTGTTTATTCAGAATTACTATTGGATTATTTTTAGAGTTTATTAATATAAGAACTATTTTTATTTTTAATTGGTCTTTTTATTATTATTTATCATGTCTTTCTTTATTTCCCTTTCCTATGTTATGAATTCTACATTCACAATGAGCGAGTAGTTCCATAACTTGGATGGGAGTTGATTGAAAGGAAGACCTTACGTTGGAATGCTTAAAAGAAAAATTGTAATTTGGTTTATTGTTGGATTGCTCTCTAGTCACTGACACCAATCCTTCTAAGTAAACGGATTGGGACTTGTGAATAGAAATAGCTTTCCAACTTGTTTGAATTTCCCTTACCTAGTAAGGGATAATTAAACAGAACAACCCTTAGTTATCAATTAATCTTGAGAGTACTCCAACAAGAATAGGGCTTCCAACTAATCTACTCCCAGCCAAGGCTTTCATTTAAAATTACATAAATTTTCTAATTTAAATTCCTGTTATTCAACTCAACCCATTTTTCTTGAAGACATCTAATTAATAAAATAGCACACCTTTCGGCAACTCGTTGGGAGACGACCTGGGACTCATACTCCCAGTATTTTAATTTAAATTTTGTGACAACCCTTCTAAATTGATAAGCGGAATTCTGGTTGGTTAAGAACTGTACTTACAATGTATCTCTTATAATAAATTCTTAACTCGGCAATTTCCACCACGTCAGAAGCCATGGACACGAAGGCTATAATTCCGGCTAAGGGCGATGTTGTCCCAAGCGGAAAATACTTACAGCTTCCTATAAACAACCCAAGCCTGGACATAGCCCCTCAGCCTACTATTCCTTCCACCTCATCGTCACCACCACGGCAAAGACCCACCCATCAAAGGGTAGAAGATCTACACCGGAAGATTGATAGATATAAGCGGCGCAACCAACGCCGGTACACTTACATCAAGATGCTCTTGCGTTGTGTTACCCCTAGCATGGAGGAACCCGAAATATTCACGTCCACCTCAAACCCAAGTGACGGTAGCTCTAATGATGGGGATAGTGAAGGTTCCGGTCCCGACCACCCGTTGCGCATTGTTGGTAGCACGGAGGACCGTGCTAAATTCTAAGTGTGGGGAGGTCGTTCGACCGATCTCCATGGGTAACAGTCTCTTCCTTTCAACACCCATGGATTTATCTTTTGCGTAGTAGTTAGTACATTGCATGTGTAGTTAGTCTTGCTTGTAAATACCCTTTGCATGATAGTTAGTCTCTATATAGTTACTTGGTCAAAATAATGACTTCTTCCCCAAGAAACTGTATTTTCGGGGTACCCTACCAATTTTGAAAAAAAAATTTTGAGGGAAACTTGCTTCAAGAATATATTTTGGAACACAGTGATTGAGCTAAGAACACAAGCATGTAAATTTTGAGTGTGGTTATATCTTCTAACCACTTTTCTCCATTCTTGTGCACATTATTCTCTCTCTATGATTGTAATTCTTGCTTTGTCTGATTCTATATGTCCATTACCTTGTGTATGAATGCATTTACATGATTGAGGCCCTCATTTCAATAGTCACTTTTCCCAAACGGCCTTAACCCTTTTATCTACCATTGCTAACCAATTTTGAGCCCATGATAAACCATTTTTGTTCTTAAATAGAGCACATCAACAACCCTAAGTGAAAAATAATGAATGTCCCTAAATTTGGATCCTTGATTAGCTTAGGTAAGTGAGGGTGTGTATCATTCAAATGGGAGGGTGTACTTGGGAACCTGGGTAGATGTAAAGGTGTGTATTTGTAGTTGTAATTGGAAATCTTGGGAGTTGGGAACATACTCATGTATTGAATGATTGAACCATATGCATCGAAATTTTTGTACATGGAACCCCAAGAAAAAAGGGACCAAAAAGAAAAAAATTATATGTGTATATATGAGAATGTAAGAAATAGAAATAGAAAAATAGAAGAAACAAAAATATGAAAAAAAAAGAGAAAACAATGAAAGGGGACAAAAAAGCCCCAAGACGAAGTAATAATAACAATGCATATGGGATGTGAATTAAAAAGAATGCATGAGTATGCAAAAAAGTGAACACCATGGGTAGCTAGGCATTGCATTAGAGTTGTACAGGTTGTTCTATGTGTTTAGTGAGAACTTAGGTTAATCAAGGATTCGAATTTTAAGCTCACTTGACCATATACATCATTACCTTCACCCTAGCCCATTGCAACCCATGAATAAGACCTCATGATACTTGTATGCATGAATTAAGTAATTCTTGATTATTAGATGAAAGACAAATCTTGGAAAGCATGATTAGGAGAGGATTGACTGACGAACCCTATACACTTGAGCGCATAGAGTGGACACACTTCCGGTGAGGGTTCGATGCTCAACTCCTTGTTCCCGACTTTCACAAGCGTTCATCTAGCAAGTTATAAGCACTTCATAGTGATGTTCAAATTGGTAAGATTATGAACTACATATCATATTCGCCCCATATGCTCATATATGTTCTTGGAGGATGGATTTACCCTTGACCAAGTAGATAGATACTTTTACATTAGTTGCATGCATTCATTTAGGTAATTTGCACTTCATGAACCCTTTCTTACCATGATCTTTGGTCTTTTTATTTTAAGCATGAGGACATACTTGGTTTAAGTGTGGGGAGATTTGATAAACCCCAATTTTGTGGTTTATATTGTGTAGAATTTGGGGGGTTTTGTCAATATTTTTCACACTTATTCACAAGAATTGCATGGTTTTGTGTTCTCTTCCTAATATTGCCTCATGATGGAAAATATGCTTCTTTTACCTTAGAATTACTATATTTTGATCCTCTTTTATTACCATTCGATACTGTGACATTTTGTTGAGTGATTTCAAAATTTATAGGGCACGAATGGCCTAGAAGAAAGAAAGAAAGCAAGCACAAGTGGAAGGAACATGAAGATTTGGATTTTGGGAATTTCAATATGGGGGCGCACGCGCACCTCGCGCGCACGCGTGGATGTGGACAGCTGCAAGCGGTGCGCGTAGATCAATGCATCCACGCGGATTAGAGAAATCCACACCAGCGCGCATGTGTACATGGCGGCACGCGTGGATCGCAAAATCAATCGGCGCGCACGCACGCATGGCGCGTACGTGCGACAAGCTACACGTGACCTCATTAAAGGAAATTGTACCTGGCAATTTCTGATGCTCAAGAGGCCCAAATTCAAGCTGGTTCTGCATGGAAAAAACCCAAGGATGCTAGGTGGAAAGGGGGGATCATTCATTCACACTAAGACACAATTTTTAGCTAGTTTTTTTTGTTTTTGTTCTCCTAGAGAGAGAAACCCGTGTTCCTCTCTAGATCTAGTTTGATTTGATCTTCCCTTGTGGAATTCTGAATTAGATCTTGTTGATTACTAGTTTTGATTGCTTAATTTGAATTCCTTAGTATAATTTTGTTTAAATCTTGTGTTAGATTTATGTTTTCTTGTCTGTCATTTTCTACCCATTTTGTGAATCTTATGGATCTTGAATTGTTAATGTTACATTGATGATTTTCATGATTAATTGTGTTGTTTGAGTGAATTTACATTAATAATTGTTAGTGGGTACTTGTTAATTTCAATTTAGTTGCAATTTGAATATGTCTTTTAGTAATGCTTACCATATGTTTGATGAAATGTTTCCTTTGATTATGGAGTAGTTCTCTTTACTCTTGGCCAAGGCTAAGGGAATTGGGTAAACTTGAGTCATTGAGTCTAATGGATTTGATGATTTGGGAACCCTTAGTGGTCAATTTGATAACCATTGACACTAGCCTACTACTAAGTCAATTAGTAGCTAGGTTGGACCTTATGGGTTGATGTTGACTAAACCATTTAATATACTTCAAGTATAGAAGTAAACTTAATGAGTTTGGTTTCTCATAATTGTCAAGATATGGTTATTAGACAAGGATGGTGACCCTAATTCCCATGTCTAGCCAAGAGTTGCTTTTATTATTCATATTTGAAAACACAAAAATCCTAATTGCTTTGTCTTAGTTATAGTTATTTGTTTAGTTTTACAGCAGAATTATATTGGATGTTATCTTATTAGTTTGGAATTGCTCACATCTTGCTTTAGTCACTTGAATTAGTTTCTTGCACTTCAAGATTACTTGCTTGTTAGGATTCTTAGTTTAATTTCTTGCTCATGACTTGCAACCCCAGAATTCTAACCAATGTTGATGCACGTGTTTGCCCATTCCTTGTGAGACGATCCAAGGTTTGAATACTTCGGTTACTTTTATTGGGGTTGAACTTGTGACAACCAATTCCTTCAAAATTTGATTCGCGGATTATTTGTCGGTTGTGGGCTATACTTGCAACGTGAAAATCTTGTGAAATTCCTTACCGATGGTATTCCTCCCATCAGCATCGTGGCGCTCGCACAACCCTCTGTTCGTTTTGGGATATTTGCCAAAATGTCATATGACGTGTGCGCGTCAGGCACGCGCAGCGTGGAAGTGCAAAAGTGGAAAATGACGCGCACGCATTAACGACGCGTACGCGTGGGTGGGTTTGTGCTTCTTGCACAATTCCAGCACCAAGCCAGCATAACTTTCGGCCAGTACACCTTTTACATCGAATTCGCAAGGTCACACTTTCTGCACTGTTCCCACGCAACTTTCTGTTCATTTTTTATGCAGATTAAAATGCGGACTATATGCAATACTAATGGGAAGAGTCACTAAAATAAAACTAAGGAGATAAAAGAAAGAACGATCATACCATGCTGGGTTGTCTCCCACCTAGCACTTTTAGTTAAAGTCCTTAAGTTGGACATTTGGTGAGCTCCTTGTCATGGTGGCTTGTACTTGAACTCGTCTTGAAACTTCCACCAATGCTTGGACTTCCAATAAGCTCTATCAATACCAAGTAAATTTCTCAAGCTTTAATGGAGTTCTTCACAAGCTTTGAGCTCCCAAATTTGATCCTCATATATTCCCGGATCCCAAATCTTGTTTCTACACCCGTCTTCAAGTGGATCATGATGATTCCATCCGGGTGGTTCAGCCTTAGAATTCTCATTTAGGCACCCAAACATCCTCCTAGACCTAATTAATTGAGAATTATGCCAACCCTTTTAATCACGCCTTCAGCTTCCAACCATAACGAACCTAGGATGGTGTTGCCAACCACTACCCATCTCCCTTTTACTCTTAATGCCACAAAGAGCTTTAAGTTGACCATCTGTCTCAAGTAAACCATATTCAAGTGGGAAAGTAAAGGTCAAGGATAAGAATTTTACCCACTTGAATGTTGTATTGGATGGTAATGGCTTTGGCAGAGGTGTTTCTAATGATCTTGCAAGCTCCACTTCTTTGTGCTCTTCTTTGAATTCTTCCACCTCCTTGTAAGCTTCTTCAATTTCAACCTCTTCCTCTTGGTAGCTTTCTTCCAATTCAATCTCCTCTTCATTGCTTTCCAAGGGCATGGGAGGTTGTGCTTCTTCTTCTTTAATCTCCATGTCAAGTCCAATAGGAGAGAATTCAATTGTAGATAAGGATTCATTAATAATTGAGTCTATCTCTTAATCAACCTCTTCAAAGTCTTCAACCAGGCTATGCCTTGGAGGTTGTACACCCTCCTCAACATCAATTTCAAACGTCTTTGAAGGAGGCTCTATAACTTGACTTTCCCATGGAGGTTCAGCATCTCCTAAGTCTTCAACCACTTCTTCCTCTTCAATAATTATGGCTTCCTCCAGTTGTTCTAGTATAAAATCAAACTCCTCCTTGATGTCTTCCACTTCATGACAACTTTCCTCATGGGTCTCAACTATCTCTACCTTTTGCGCCTCCTCTTGCTTCTCTTGAAATATGGCTGCGTGAAGCCGATCTAGTGCATCCCTAAGACGATCCCTTTTCTCTTGTTCCATGTCACTAGCATAATTGGGATTCTGTTGCTCTTGGATTGATGGATGTGGGTGCTCTTCCATGGGGGGTGGTGATGGGATGGAGAGATCGTTATGTGGTTGATAAACCCATATTTCATGAGTTATTTTGTGCTTAGTTTGAGTGATTTATTCAATCCTTCACCCACTTATTCATATTAATTGCATGGTTTTACTTTCCCTTCCTTATTATGTGATGTATGTGAAAAACATGTTTTCTAAGCTTTAAAATTAATTATTTTAATTACCTTTACTTCCATTCGATGCAGTGATTAGTGTGTTGAGTAGTTTCAGATCTTCTAAGGCAAAATGACTTAAAGGATGGAAAAGGAAACGTACAAAAATGGAAGGAAAGTGCGAAACGGAGTTTTGAAGAAACTGGCATCCACGCGATCGCATGGACGACGCGATCGTGTGCTAGAAGCGAAAAAGCAGCAACGCGGCCGCATGACTGACGCGGACGCGCGACTTGAGCATAGCGCATTCGATGCGGACGCGTGACCGACGCGACCGCGCCACAAGGAAAACTCCAGATGACGCGACCGCGTGACCCACGCGGACGCGTGACAGAGGCCACGTATCATAATTTACAGAATACGCCCCCAGCGATTTCTGAAGCCCTTTTGGCCCAGATCCAGGTGTAGAACACACAGACTAGAGGCTATAAAGTGGGGGAATGCATCCATTCAAAGGAGGGAGCTCGCATTTTTACTACTTTCCATGATTTAGATTTAGTTTGAGAGAGGTTCTCTCCTCTCTCTCTTAGGATTAGGATTTAGGACTTCTCTTAGTTTTTAAGAGTGACTCTCGATCCAGGTTTTATGTTTCTTTGTTTTAAGCTTCCCTTTTCACTTTTATTTATTTATTCCAGCACTTGAGTTGATTATTTACTTTTATAATTTAATTTATGAATTATTCCATGTTACAGATTATTATTTGAATTAATGATTATTCGAGGTATTTCAGTTATTGATTGCTTTCTCTTTAATTTGTGTTACCATTGTTTCCTATCTGAAGATATTCTATTCCAGCAATTTACTTTTTTCCTTTTTGGTCTTGGTTAAGAAATTAGTAACTCAACAGTTATCAAACTCAACATAATTGATAATCGTTATCTTGCTAATTGAACTGAACTTCAATAATCCTAACTTTTTCTTAGGAAATAAATAGGATTCGAAGGTCAAACTAATTAGTCCCTTGACTTTCCTTTACTTTAGTAAAGGTTAACTAAGTGAAATTTAGTTTCAACTTTCATTATTGTTGAGGGAGATAACCAAGTTGGACTTCCAATTCCTTTTACCTTGCCAGAAGTTTGCTTTACAGTATTTATTTATTTTAATTGCCATCTACTTTACTTGTCATTTAAATCACTTGCTTCTCACCTTCTAAACCCCGATTACAACCTTTATAGCCAATAATAAGAACATACTTCCTTGCAGTTCCTTGAGAAGACGACCCGAGGTTTGAATACTCGGTTAACAATTTTAAAAGGGGTTTGTTACTTGTGACACCCAAAAACGTTTGTATGAAAGGACTTTGAAGGTTTAGAAACTATACTTGCAACGAGGATTTATCCGCAAATTTCTAGACCACGCAAAAGTCCTCTCATCAAAATGGCGCCGTTGCCGGGGAACTGCTAACGTGTGCCTTATTATTGGTTATTGTAAATATTTTTCTTTTGCTTGTTTATTTATTTTTGTTTTTCCTTTTTATCTTTATTTGCTACCATGAACTCTCACCCCTCTCGCTTTGAGTTTGGTTCTAACTTTGCTGAAGGAAATAGAAGTTACAGCAGGAATGTGCATCAAGGTCAGACCAATCAAGGATGGATGGAGCCAAGAGGATCTAATCAACCCTTTAGGCAGCAACACCCTCTGAGATATCCTGGACAAAGACCATTCTACCGTGCGTATCCAGCTGAAAGATATGGTGGACAACCTTGTAACTACCAACAAGCCCCACCCCGTGCATACAAACCATCCTTTCAACATAACCTCGAACCACCACACTCACAAGCTTCTCTTCACCATTCGCCACCATATGATCCTTCCTTACCCCAGTACCAATCCAATCACTCCCAATCACCGCCACTTTCCTATGTATCATGTCCAAGTCCGGCAACCCGAGAAGCAGAGGTTCGCCTAAAGGAAACAGTAAATAAACTTCAAACAACTATTTGACAACTGGAGCAAACAATAATTCAATGGGTTTCTAGGCGCTCAAATACACCAGGATCAGCCACAGCTCCATGTGGACAGACTAGTGAAGAGCGTAGCATGAAGGAGATACTAGAAACTCCAGTGGACAAGACAGAGAATGAATTCGTATTAGAACAAGTAGAAGAAGCTATTATCGTTTAAGAAGAAGAGTTGGTTGAAGATCTAGGAGATGCTGAACCTCCATGGGAATCCAGAACTGAGGAGAACTCCGTTAAGGACATCACAGTTGATGCTAAGGAGGATAGTACACAACCCCCAAGGCAAGTCGTTTATGAAGAATCAGACGGAATAATCCAAGAAGCAATTTCCCTTGATAGTGATAGTCACAAGTCTAGCTCTCTTAGTAATGAACTTGCATCCGTAAGTGAATTCTCTGAGATCGAAGAATCTTCCCCAGATGAATACGAAGATGATGCAGAGGTAGATTTTTCGCAACTTCCAATCTATGACTCGAGTGATGAGGAAGACGTAGAAGACTTTGACCAGGGTGATACTACATCGGAAGAACCTTGCAAGGAAGTGGAGGAATTCACAGAAGAGAACAAGGGAGTAGAACTTACAGAACCATCGGAAACACCTATCCCAAGGCCATTACCACCTAATACAAGATTCAAGTGGGTACAATCCTTAACCTATAACTTTACTTATTCACTTGAATATAGTTTGCTTGAAACAGATGGCCAGCTTAGAGCTCTTTGCGGCTTTAAGAGTAAGAAAGAAATGGCTCGTACTCAGAGCTGGTGCCCCATGCGATCGCGTCACTTGCACAATACCCTTCCCAATGCCCCTACCCCCTAACAGCAGCAACCGCCGCGCCGGACGTCACCGCCAGCCACCGTGCCAACCACCGGAGGCCACCATCACCACCACCCAACCACCTTCCTGCCTACTCTCCTTATTCCACTTTCCAAGTTCCGCAGCATGCAAGCCCTTTTATCCGTTCATAGTTTTTCTTATTTTTTTCCGTTTATGTTCATGTTTAGGATAGCTAGATATGCATGTCGTAGTGGATTTTAGGTTGTTAGGTAGATTAGGCTGTGGTTAGTGGATTTAGGTCTGTTTACTTGCATTGTTCATGTTTCTATTTTATCAAAACTGTAACTCTGCTGTTGCTGTAATCTTGTTCATATGCTGTGATTTCCTGCATTTGCTGCTTGTTACTCTGAATTTTCATGTTTCTATTAATTATAGGTAACTACAGCAAGTTTTTTAATTCATATGAACTACCTTGTTTGCTGTTTATTTTCCGGGATAATCCAATTTTAGCCAGAATGCTGCCCAAATTTCTATAAAAATGTTTTCATTCATATTTCGGTTTGGCAAGTTAAACTCTGTTTTCCACTGCTTTAACCAAACCGTTTCATGAATGCTATGGCAGACTTTCTTATCCTTTTTGATTTCCTGGTTTATAAACTGCATCTGTGATATTCTGATTCCAATTCTTGCTTCCTTTATATCTCTTTGAATCAACATCACCCTGTTTTCCTTGTTAGGTTCTGAGTTATTCATAATTGTGAGTCCTTGTTATATGGAATATTTTCTTTATGCCACTTACTTTAACCCACATTTTACTGCTTCACTAATTTTAATTTTCTAACTTCTTTTTCAAAATCTAACCATACTAACCTTTTAAAATCTCTTTTCTAATTTTTCACTTTCCTCTAACTTTCTAACCATGGCATAATGACAATTTTTCTATTTAACTTGAATTCTGATACATTTTGGATTGTAAATTCTTCCTTTCCAAATTTTAAACTACTAAACAATCCTTAATGCACATTTACTTGACTCATTTACCTCATTCTAATTCTCCTTTGCCGCTTTGAGTTTTCTTTGTTTAATTGCCTATTTGCTTCCCTATTTTTATCCATATCCTGGTTTCCCATTTTTCAGGATGTCTGCCTCACAGAGGAAAGGAAAAGGCAAGGCTACTGGCAAGCGCAAGAGAGGAGATTCCTCCCAATCCATCATTGACCTAATGCATGATTCCTCATGGCGGGAGAAGAACTTTACACAGCAGGAAAAAGTTGACCAGCTGCTCCCTGCAAATGATTCAATAAAATTTGCAAACCGATACTATGAGCTGAAGTATCCGGCATTTGCAAACTCCAGGAATCTATACCTGGAGAGAACTCTGAGGATTCCAGAAGCACTCCAGTAGTACACCACTGAGCAAATCAAGCAAAGAGGCTGGTTCTTTCTGGAGAGAGCACTGACAGAGGTCAATGCATCGTGGGTCAGGAAATTCTACTGCAACTACTACATCACCACCCTCGATACAGTGAACCTGAGAGGAAAGCATATTCTGGTCACTGAGGAGGCCGTAGAGGACATTCTCCGGCTCCCAGCCAAGTCCGATCAGCCTGATGGTTACCAAAAGGCTGAGGAGGACATGCGCCTGATGCAGTTTGATTGGGATGCTGTGAAGGCACGGATAGCTCTCGACCCGACTGTTCCTTGGGAGATGGGTCAGGACACCACCATGCCTAGAGGGATCAAGAGGGTGTACTTAAATGATGAGGCTCGGTTATGGCACCAGATCTTGAGCAACTATGTGATGCCGAGTACTCATGAGACGGAGATCCCAGCTGCTATGATCACTGATGAGACGCAGAAGCTGGTGAATTAAAAATTATTAAAATGGTTACGTTGCAAGTATAGTTCTTAACTCACCGAAAATCTGCCTATCAATTTAGAAGTATGTCACAGAGAGTTTGAATTAAAAATTACTGGGAGTTTTAAGTCCCAGGTCGTCTCCCAACGAGTTGCAGAAAAGTGTGCTATCTTATTAATTAGATGTTCAAAGAAGTTGAGTTAAGTAAATTGGAATTTAAATTGAGGAAATTTAATTAATATGAGTAAAAGCCTTGACTGGGAGTTGATTGGTTGGAATTTCTACTATTGATAGAGTGATTGTATGATTAATTTATAATTAATGGTTGTTCTGTTTGGTTATCCTTTACTAGGTAAGGGAAAGTTAAACAAGTTGGAATGCCAGATCTGTTCACAAATTGCAACCCACTTAGTTCAAAGGGATTGGCGTTAGTGACAGGATAGCAATCCAACATTTAACCCAATTACAAATTTTTCCTTCAATCCTTCCAACTCAAGAGTTCCTTTTAATCAACTCCCCATCAAGTAAAGAAACTACTCACGCATTGTAAATAATAAATCCATAGCACATGAAAGGGAATTAAAAGAAGACATGATTATTGGAATTGAAATTGAATTAAAAAGAAATAATCCTTGCATTAATTTATCATAAAAGTATTCAAATAACAAAATTGAACAAAACAAAGAACATGGAAGAATGAAACCAAGTTAAGAAAAAGAACTAGAATGACGAAGTTTTGATGATGAAATAACTCTTCTCAACGTTCCAATGCTAAGATCAATTGAAAATTAAAAATTCTAAAACCTAGAGACAAAAACCTAAGAGAGTAAAACTAGATCTCCAACTGTCTCTGAATGAATGTGTTTTTGTTTCTGCATATTCTCTGACTCTAGTCTGCTGTTCCGGGCCGAGAACTGGGTCGAAATAGGGTCCAAAGTTGCCCCCAGCGAATTCTGTAGATTATGCAGATCGCACATGTCACGCGATCGCGTCATCCATGCGGACACGTGACTTGCGCTTTTCCTCGCCACACGTTCGCGTCGTCCATGCTACCGCGTTGCTTGGGCTTTCCAATCCGCGCGGCCGCGTGAGCCATGCCGCCGCGTCGCTGCGATTTGCTCTCCTTCACGCGGTCACTTGAGCCATGCGACCGCGTCACTTCTCGCTGGTTATCTCCTCAAATTCTTGTGTTTCTTCCATTTTTGCTAGCTTCTTTCCCAATCTCCAACTCATTCATGCCCTATAAAATCTGAAACACTTAACACACAGATCACGGCATCGAATGGAATAAAGGAGAATTAAAATTAAATAATTAAAGTCTCTAGGAAGCAATTTTCAAACATGTAATAAATTCCGGAAAGAAATCTAATATGCATGCTAATTTAATGAATAAGTGGGTAAGGATCATGATAAAACCACATAATTAAACACAATATAAACCATAAAATAGTGGTTTATCAACCTCCCCACACTTAAACATTAGCATGTCCTCATGCTTAATTGAAGGAGATAAGGAGATAAGTATGAACATGTAGAAACTCATGAAATGCAATGCAAACCTATATATATATATATATATATATATATATATATATATATATATATATATATATATATATATATATATATATATATATATATATATATATATATAAATGCAACTATATGGTTCTTGCCCACTTGATCAAAAGTAAATAAGCTCTTCAAAACAATTACAAATCAAATTCCACTAATTCTATCATTATACAATAAAATGGATAAAAGTGCAAGAAGATAGCTCATGAAAGCAGGGAACATGAAAATTCAAGTATTGAACCCTCACTGATAATGTATGTACGCTCTAATCTCTAGTGTATAGGGTGATCACTCTATCTTTCTCTAATCATGCTTTCTAACTTTTGTTCTTCTCCTAACCAATCAACAACAGTTAATATACCAATGCAAACATCATGAGGGCTTTTCAAGGTTGTAATGGGGTTAAGGTAAAGGTAAGGATGTATATATATATAAGGCTAAGTGAGCTAACAAAGTGAATCTTTGATTAGTCTAAGATCTCACCTAACATATACATACTTTATACAAGTTTAAAATCATACCTAGCTACCCATAATTCCCACTTTTGTATGATTCCCATACTCATGTACCAAATTTTTCTTTTTAATTTATCACATGTGCATTAATTAACATTAACATTGGGATAATTTTTGTCCCCTTATTTATTTTATATATATATATATATATATATATATATATATATATATATAATTTTTTATTATTATTATTTTTTTTTATTTTTTTTTTAATTCATAAAAGCAAACATAACGTATCAATGCACATAGATTCTTCATTATTTTCTAATTTGGTTTTTCTTTTCATGAGTAGGTTCCCAAATTCCCAATATTCAAATAAATTAAATACATTCCCTTATTACCCAATGTTCCCACACTTTAGTTGATACACAATTTCTATCTTAAGCTAACCAAAGATTCACTTGGGATTTTTAATTTGTTTTTCTGCTTAAGGCTAGTAATGTGGTTATAGAACAAGAGGGGATTAAAAGCTCAAGGGGCTAACAAAGGTGATGTAAAAGGTAGGCTTATTTGAGATAAGTGAGTTAATAACAAATAATGGCCTCAATCATGTGCAAGCATGTGAATATAATAAATATTGGACATATAAGATAAAACAAAATATAGATTACAATCATAGAGAAGTAAACACACAAGAATGAAATAATTATGGTTAAATAATGTAACCATACATAAAGGCTCAAATCTTTCACAGGTTGTGTGTTCTTTAACTCAAATATGATGTTCCAAATACAGCTCAAGCAAATTTATCATAAAATTTTTTGAAAAATTAGTGAAATTTTTGTTCCAAAGATAGATTTTTAAAAGAAACTTATTGTCTTTTCAATCAAGTAGAACATGCATGCAACTATCCTAACCTATGCAAATTATTCTATTTTATAAAGGAAAGAAAATCTAACTAACATATCCTAATTATTGGTGCTAGAGAAGAGAAATTACCTCCGGAAATCAGGTACTGACCGACCTCCCAACACTTAAGGATTTGCACCGTCCTCGGTGCCATCTGTCAGGAACAGGGGTAGGCTGGTAGCAGTATCTCCACAGTCGGGGCCGTCATGGCTTCCTGTGCTGGTGAAAGAAGTGGAATCCGGGGTATCTGAGTCTCTGAAGTGTCCTTTGAGTAGCTCCTTGAGGTGTTTGAATCGGCGCTCGTTACGGCGCTCTCTCATCTTTGCTTTCTGTTCTTGCCGATCCAACCATTCGATTATCTGCTGGAGCAAATTCTCAGTTGTAGATGCTTGTGGTGTTGAAGAAGGATTATCTTCAACTGGAGCAGTAGGAAGGCTTGTAGTGGCTGCGGAGAGTCTGAGGTGTTTCCCGTTAGGGACATACTGATCATCTCGTGGAAGCACGGCTTTGGTGTCCCCAGCTCTGTAGGAGACTCCGGCTGCTGAGACAAGATCTGAGACCAAGGTGGGGAAAGATAAGTTGCCCGCAATTTGTACGTGTTCCATAGCATTCCGGATATGTCTTGAGAGATTCAGAGGTTGGTCTGTAAGGATGCACCATAGTAGAACAGCCATGTCCGTAGTGAAGGAGGACTCATGAGTGCTCGGAAAGACGTAATGGGACATGATCTGTGTCCATACGCGAGCCTCCAAGGTAAGTGCTGAAGCCAAGATTCCCTTAGGGCGGGTACGATGGTATCCGTAGATCCAACGGCTGCCAGGTACTGCGATGATTCCGAGAACGCAGTCCCAGTCAAATTGGTATCTCTGGCGCTGAAGGGAGGCTTCTTGAAAAGCGTCCATTCCTGCTGGAATAGGGGGAAGACTCAGAGCTTGCTGAATGGCCTCTTCTGTGATGGGGACTTGCTTCTGCCAGACATAAACAGACTGCAGGGTCGGCATGTAGAAGTTGGAGTAGAACTCGACTACCCAAGAAAGATTGACCTGCCCCATTGTCTTCGCTCAATTTGCGGCTCAACAAAGGTGGCAATATTGGATGGGAGGATAAGAAGGTATTCATTGTTATAGTTCCTTTCTGCCAGGATAGGGAACATCTGCTCACAGTAGCGATTGGAAAATCGTGCAGCGTCCTTTGCTGGAAAGGCTTTCCCCTTTTCATCAACCTTTATTATCCTCTTAACTCGTTTTGTTGAGGGCTTGACTGCAGTTGAAGAAGGCTCTGCCACTAATGCTCTTTTAGTTCCTCTTCTTGCTGGTGGTTTGGAAGTTGCTTTATCCTTTCCTTTCTTGGTGGCCATCCTGAAAGAAGGGAAGAGAAAGAAAATTAAATTTAAAGAGATATACAGCAAGGAAAGAAACGGAAAAGAGGGTGAATGATGCACAGCAAAATGTAGATGACATTAACACATGCTCTCGAGTGCATATGAAAAGCCAATAGTGGAAAATAACTGGTGCATACAAAGACAAGTAGATGCAAGGCGTTTATTGGCATGCCAGAAAAGGGCATGAGTAGCATAGACCAAGCAATACTTTGTAACAAGCTAAAATGTTTGTATTGACAATAAAATTCAATTAATATAATAGTAAGAGAAAGTTGTGAAAAGCAAGCATTGAATAGTATAGCATAGAGAAGTGCATAATGCCATATGAGCTTTTTCACAAACACATAGCATGCATGGTGAATAGGGTATAGAAAATATGAAGATGAATATGCAAGCAATCCCTTAAATAGGAGAAAAAAATAAATGTCAAACAATTTGTAATAATCCACAAGCATATAAGGAGGGATGATGACTCCAAAAAGTTTCTAGCACCATGTAAAAAGGAAAAGAAGGAGAAGAAAAAGAAAATAAAAAAATTTAAAAGAAAAAGAAAAGAAAAGGAAATAATAATATATATACATAAAATAATAAGAATGATAGAAAAGAGAAGAAGGAAGAAGAAGGTAAAACCTTGTTAATGGTGGTGAGGGAGATAGAGAGTGAAAGGTGAGATAGAAAGGGGAAGGGGGGAGGAAGAAATAAGGAGGGAAAAGAAAAATTAGGATTGGGAGGAGGGGAAGATAAGGTATGTGGCAAATTTAGGTTGAGCTGTGCGGCGCATGCGACGCGGCCGCGTGGGTGCGCTTCCAGGTAAGGGGGCGCGATCGCGTCGGTCACGCGGTCGCGTGACCCATGTTACGCTGCTGGCGCGCAGCCTCGCTCCAGCACAACTCTCTGTTCAATTTATTTTAATTGCCAAAATTGGGTGACGCGATCGCGTGGCTCACGCGATCGCGTGAGTGTGCGTTATAAAATGGGTGACGCGGCCGCGTCGGCGACGCGGCCGCGTCGGCGACGCGGTCACGTGACAAGGATTGTGCTTCTAGCACCAATCCAGCATCACTCTCGCACAGAATGTTACTGTGCACCCTTTTACGTCGAAAACTCAGGGCACGCGGCCGCGTGGGGCACGCGGTCGCGGGGGAGACCATGATTCCCATTCGACGCGAACGCGTCAAGGACGCAGTCGCGTGGGTCGATTTGTGCCATTGGCACGCCTCCAGCCACGCTCCAGCGTAACTCTCTGTTCATTTATTTTTTCTCTACCGCCCTTGCGACGCGGACGAATCGCTGATGCGATCGCGTCGCGTGACGAAAAACCCTTTTTTTTTAAGGAAATATAAAGACATGTAAATGAAAGAGCACGAAAGCACTAATAAAGAGAAGAGTTATTAAAGACGAAAAACTAAAAGTGAAGAAAAGAACGATCATACCGCGGTGGGTTGTCTCCCACCAAGGACTTTGCTTTAACGTCCGTAAGTTGGACGCTCCACTAGCTCAATCTGCTGCGATGTGGGGATCTTCCAAGCGGAAGATCTCAAGCTCCCTATTTTTCTGCACCTTCTCACCATGGTATAGCTTCAGGCGTTGTCCATTAACCTTAATAAGCTCAGAGCTTGAAGGATGGCTTAGGTGATAAACTCCGTACGGTTCAACCTTCTCTACTCTGTATGGACCTTCCCATTTCGATCTCAACTTACCGGGCATGAACCTTAGTCGAGATTTGTAAAGGAGGACAAAATCTCTAGGTTGGAACTCTTTCTTCTTGATGTTTTGATCATACACAGCTTTCATCTTTTCCTTGTAAATTCTGGAATTCTCATAAGCTTCTAGGCGAAGGTTCTCCAGTTCCTACAGTTGCAACTTTCTTTCAACTCCAGCATTCTCAATTCCCATGTTGCACTCCTTAACTGCCCAGAAGGCTCTGTGTTCTATTTCAACTGGAGATGACAAGCTTTTCCGTAAACCAAGCGGAAGGGGCTCATCCCAATGGGTGTCTTGTATGCTGTTCCGTATGCCCACAGTGCATCTTGTAGCCTGGTGCTCCAGTCTTTTCTATGAGGCTTTACTATCTTTTTCAAGATACGCTTAATTTCTCTGTTTGACACCTCGGCTTGCCCATTAGTTTGGGGATGGTAAGCTGTTGCAACTTTATGGATTATCCCATGCTTCTTCATCAATCCTGTTAGTCTCCTGTTACAAAAATGGGTGCCTTGATCGCTCACGATCGCTCGTGGTGATCCAAAGCGACATATAATATGGTTTCTCACAAAGGAAACAACAGTGTTAGCATCATCAGTGCGGGTAGGAATTGCTTCCACCCATTTGGAAACATAATCCACAGCTAACAATATATAAAAATATCCATTAGAATTTGGAAATGGACCCATGAAGTCAATGCCCCAAACATAAAAAATTTCACAGCAGAGCATATATTGTTAAGGCATCTCATCCCTCCTGGATATATTACCAAATCTCTGGCATGGGGGGCAAGATTTACAAAACTCAGCAGCGTCTCTAAAAAGAGTAGGCCACCAGAATCCGCAGTCTAAGATCTTTCTAGCTGTTCTTTGAGGGCCAAAATGTCCTCCACTCTCAGATGAGTGACAGGCCTCTAAAATGGACTGGAATTCTGATTGAGACACACAACGTCTAATTATCTAGTCAGCACCACATCTCCATAGATATGGGTCATCCCATATATATTATTTAGACTCGCTTTTCAGCTTGTCTCTTTGATGTTTAGAAAAATGTGGAGGAAATGTGCGGCTAACTAAATAATTAGCGACAGGTGCATACCAAGGGATTACCTCGGATACTGCTTGCAAGTTGTCAAAAGGAAAATTATCATCTATAGGAGTCGAATCATCCTTAATATGTTCAAGGCGACTCAAGTGGTCTGCTACTAAATTCTGATTACCACTCCTATCCTTTATTTCTAAATCAAATTCTTGTAACAGCAGTATCCAACGTATAAGTCTTGGTTTGGATTCCTTTTTAGCTAATAGATACTTTAGAGCTGCATGGTCCGAATACACTACTACTCTAGTACTAAGTAAATAAGCTCGGAAATTATCCAGAGCAAAAACAATAGCAAGAAGCTATTTCTCAGTAGTAGTATAATTGGACTGGGCAGTGTCTAAAGTCTTAGACGCATAGGCAATAACAAAAGGATCCTTACCTTCACGCTGATCCAGCGCTGCTCCTACTGCATGGTTGGAAGCATCGCACATGATTTCAAACGGCTGGCTCCAGTCTGGTCCTCTCATAATTCGGGCTTGAGTTAGAGCAGTCTTCAGCTTATCAAACGCTTGTTTGCAATCCTCACTGAACTCAAACTCAATATCCTTCTGCAGTAATCTGGATAAGGAAAGTGCCACCTTACTAAAGTCCTTAATAAATCTCCTGTAGAAACCTGCATGGCCAAGGAACGAACGAACTTCCCTCACAGAAGAGGGGTAAGGTAAACTAGAAATAACATTCACCTTTGCTGGGTCTATAGAAATGCCATTATTAGATACCACATGTCCTAATACAATCCCTTGTTTTACCATAAAGTGGCATTTTTCGAAATTCAATACAAGGTTTGTATTAACACATCTATCTAATACTCTAGATAATTCCTCTAAGCAAAGGCTAAAAGAATCACCATAAACGCTAAAATCGTCCATAAAAACTTTCATACAGTCCTCAATAAGATCAGAGAAAAGACTCATCATGCACCTTTAGAAGGTAGCTGGTGCATTGCACAAGCCAAAGGGCATTCTCTTATAAGCATAAGTCCCAAAAGGACATGTAAAAGTAGTCTTTTCCTGATCCTCATGAGCTATATGAATCTGGAAATAACCTGTGTAACCATCTAAAAAGCAATAGTGTGATTTACCTGACAGGCGATCCAGCATTTGATCAATGAATGGAAGTGGGTAGTGATCCTTACGGGTAGCTTGGTTGAGACGCCTGTAATCAATGCAGTCTCTCCAAGCATTCTGAACTCTAGTTTCTATGAGCTCTCCATGCTCACTCTTCACTGTAGTGACTCCAGATTTCTTGGGCACCACTTGTACTGGGCTTACCCATTCACTGTCTGAAATGGGATATATGATACCTGCTTCCAATAGTCTGGTCACTTCCTTTTTGACAACTTCCAAGATGGTGGGATTCAATCTTCTTTGTGGTTGACAGACAGGTCTTGCTCCCTCTTCTAAAAATATTCTGTGCTCGCATACTTGAAGGTTGATTCCCACTATGTCTGCCAAACTCCACCCAATTGCCTTCTTATGCTTCCTCAGTACATCAAGTAACTGCTCTTCTTGTTGAGAAATCAGTTCCCTTGCAATAATAACCGGAAGCTTCTGCTCATTCTCAAGATAAGCATATTTGAGATGTGGAGGGAGAGGCTTCAATTCTAACTTTTGATCATGGGCAGACTCTGGATTATCTGGGGCTTGTGAAAATGGCGAAGTGCCCCCATTGTCAGTTAAGAGGGTCCCCACACTTGGACCTTGTCCAGTGTGCCTCTCTTCAAACTCTTCCTTTTGAACTTCAGCCACACTTTCATCTATGACATCACACTGGAAGATAGAACAATCTTCTGGGGGTTTGTCAATGATTCCATTCAGATTGAAGATTACTATGCGGCCATCTATTTCAAAGGAGTATGTTCCTGAAAAAGCATCCAATTTGAATTTTGATGTCTTCAGGAATGGTCTTCCAAGTAGGATTGATGATGGCTTATCTGAATCATTGTGGGCCATCTCCAAGATATAAAAATCAGTGGAAAATGTGAGCCCTTTAATGTTCACCAAAACATCTTCAGCAACTCCAGCCACTGTAATAATGCTTTTATCTGCTAACACAAAACGAGCTGCCGACCTTTTTAAGGGAGGGAGCCTTAAAACATCATATATAGACAAAGATATTATACTGACACATGCTCCTAAATCACACATGCAATCATAAATTACTACACCACCAATAGTACAACTAACTATGCAAGGACCTGGATCACTACATTTTTCAGGTAATCCTCCCATTAAAGCAGATATAGAGCTACCTAAAGGAATAGTTTCTAATTCATTAATTTTGTCTTTATGGATACATAAGTCTTTTAGAAACTTTGCATATTTAGGTACCTGCTGAATAACATCAAAAAGGGGAACAGTTACCTCAACCTTTTTGAATATCTCTACGATTTTAGGATCGGGTTCCAGCTGCTTCCTGGGCTTCCTTGCAAGTTGTGGAAATGGAATAGGAGTAGTGTTTTCTGTGGTGCCTGCGCCATTTGGTGCTTCCTTTTGTGGTTGAGCTGTTTCTTCTTCAGCTATCTTCTGTATATCCTCTTCTTCTTCAACATCTTCGATTTCTACCACCTCTTCAGCTGAGGCGTATTCTGGTGAGCTTGGTTCCTCCTGATTCCTCTCCTGCAGTGTGGTTCCGGTCCTCAGGGTGATGGCATTAATGCCTCCCTTTGGATTGGGTAATGGTTGAAAGGGGATTCCAGTGGTGCTTGAAGGTTGGTTACTGGAATTTTGTGCTGATCCAAACTGTGTCATAAAAGCTTGCATAGTAGAGGTGAGACCATTCAGACTGGCATTAATACTATTCATGATGTTGTTTTACATGGTCTGTTGTCTTTTCTCAAAAGATTGTAGTAGATCTTCATTAGAAGATAACGAAGAATGAGTAAATTGAGAGGTCTGCTGCTGATTGTTCTGTGGTCCTTGGTTCTGCCTCAGGTGAGGTGCTCTGTAAGGTTAATTTTGCTGCCTATTGTTGTTATTGTTCCACCTCTGATTTCCCTGATTATCTCTGCCTCCTCTGTTATTGTTGTCCCTCCAATTCTGGTTTGAATTGTCCTGCCATCCATGGTTATTATTTCCACTTTGATTGTACCCTTGGTTGGGGCAGTCATAGAAATTGTGAGTGGATGCCACCATGTTGTCTTCTTGTTGGAGCTGCGGGCATCCATCAGTGTAATGGCTATAATCAGCACAGAGTCCGCAAATTCTTTGTGGGACTAGTTGTTGGTTTTGCTGTAGTGGAGGAGGTTGAGCTTGCTAAGCTTGTTGATTCAACTGCATTTGCTTCAGCAAGTTTGTCATTTCACAGATGCTTTGAGTTAGAGCAGCAGTCTCTCTGCTAGAAAATACTTCTGCAATAGCTTTTGAACGGCCTTGCTTCTGTCTGTGGTTCCTAGTGGATTCAGCTAAATAACTGATCAATTGCCAAGCTTCATCAGTGGTCTTGTACTTCTTCAAAGACCCATTGCTGGCACTTTTCAGTATGGTCTTATCTTGGGGCCTCATACCCTGTGTAATATAGCTGAGTAGCACGATTTTGTCAATCATGTGATGGGGGCATGCTTCCAGAAGATTATTGAAGTGCTCCTAGTATTCAAAGAGAGTCTCATTGTCATCCTGAACAATTGTGGAGATATCCTTCCTCAGTTTATCAGTAACTTCAGATAGAAAGAATTTCTCCAGAAACTCCTTTTTGAGTATATCCCAATTGGATACATTTGCTAGAGGTTAAGTGTAGTACCACTCTCTTGCCTTTCCCTCAAGAGAAAATGGAAAAGCTTTCAGCAGAATTAAAGTTTCATCAGTGCCATCACGCCTGACAGTAGAACAGGCTGCCTGGAAATCTCTCAAGTGCTTGATAGGCTCTTGAGCAGGTAGGCCATGAAACTTGGGCATCAAATTTAGCAGTGCGGTCTTTATTTCAAAATCTGTAGCTACCGCTGGATGATGCGCTTGAAACGGTTGTATTGTAAAATCAGGGGCTCCTTCCTCTTGGATGGTAACTCTCCTAGCTGCCATGTTTTCTGCACGTAAAACAACCGAATCAGTAGAACGGGGGCTGGTTTCTTCCTCAGATTCACTTTCAGATCCGCCCTCAGAGCGGGCTAACCGACGCTGTTCTTGCCTTATTCGTGAAATTGTCCTTTCAATTTCAGGATCGAATATTAGCAAGCGTGGATCAGGAAGTGAACGCGTCATTTGACGGAAGAAACATGCAGCTCATAGTAGCAAAATAAAATAAAATGCAAATAAATAAATTCTAATTAATAAAATTAGCACTCTATTGCAACTCCCCGGCAACGGCGCCAAAAATTGATGAGACGCAGAAGCTGGTGAATTAAAAATTATTAAAATGGTTACGTTGCAAGTATAGTTCTTAACTCATCGAAAATCTGCCTATCAATTTAGAAGTATGTCACAGAGAGTTTGAATTAAAAATTACTGGGAGTTTTAAGTCCCAGGTCGTCTCCCAACGAGTTGCAGAAAAGTGTGCTATCTTATTAATTAGATGTTCAAAGAAGTTGAGTTAAGTAAATTGGAATTTAAATTGAGGAAATTTAATTAATATGAGTAAAAGCCTTGACTGGGAGTTGATTGGTTGGAATTTCTACTATTGATAGAGTGATTGTATGATTAATTTATAATTAATGGTTGTTCTGTTTGGTTATCCTTTACTAGGTAAGGGAAAGTTAAACAAGTTGGAATGCCAGATCTGTTCACAAATTGCAACCCACTTAGTTCAAAGGGATTGGCGTTAGTGACAGGATAGCAATCCAACATTTAACCCAATTACAAATTTTTCCTTCAATCCTTCCAACTCAAGAGTTCCTTTTAATCAACTCCCCATCAAGTAAAGAAACTACTCACGCATTGTAAATAATAAATCCATAGCACATGAAAGGGAATTAAAAGAAGACATGATTATTGGAATTGAAATTGAATTAAAAAGAAATAATCCTTGCATTAATTTATCATAAAAGTATTCAAATAACAAAATTGAACAAAACAAAGAACATGGAAGAATGAAACCAAGTTAAGAAAAAGAACTAGAATGACGAAGTCTTGATGATGAAATAACTCTTCTCAATGTTCCAATGCTAAGATCAATTGAAAATTAAAAATTCTAAAACCTAGAGAGAAAAACCTAAGAGAGTAAAACTAGATCTCCAACTGTCTCTGAATGAATGTGTTTTTGTTTCTGCATATTCTCTGACTCTAGTCTGCTGTTCCGGGCCGAGAACTGGGTCGAAATAGGGTCCAAAGTTGCCCCCAGCGAATTCTGTAGATTATGCAAATCGCACATGTCACGCGATCGCGTCATCCATGCGGACACGTGACTTGCGCTTTTCCTCGCCACACGTTCGCGTCGTCCATGCTACCGCGTTGCTTGGGCTTTCCAATCCGCGCGGCCGCGTGAGCCATGCCGCCGCGTCGCTGCGATTTGCTCTCCTTCGCGCGGTCACTTGAGCCATGCGACCGCGTCACTTCTCGCTGGTTATCTCCTCAAATTCTTGTGTTTCTTCCATTTTTGCTAGCTTCTTTCCCAATCTCCAACTCATTCATGCCCTATAAAATTTGAAACACTTAACACACAGATCACGGCATCGAATGGAATAAAGGAGAATTAAAATTAAATAATTAAAGTCTCTAGGAAGCAATTTTCAAACATGTAATAAATTCCGGAAAGAAATCTAATATGCATGCTAATTTAATGAATAAGTGGGTAAGGATCATGATAAAACCACATAATTAAACACAATATAAACCATAAAATAGTGGTTTATCAACCTCCCCACACTTAAACATTAGCATGTCCTCATGCTTAATTGAAGGAGATAAGGAGATAAGTATGAACATGTAGAAACTCATGAAATGCAATGCAAACCTATATATATATATATATATATATATATAAATGCAACTATATGGTTCTTGCCCACTTGATCAAAAGTAAATAAGCTCTTCAAAACAATTACAAATCAAATTCCACTAATTCTATCATTATACAATAAAATGGATAAAAGTGCAAGAAGATAGCTCATGAAAGCAGGGAACATGAAAATTCAAGTATTGAACCCTCACTGATAATGTATGTACGCTCTAATCTCTAGTGTATAGGGTGATCACTCTATCTTTCTCTAATCATGCTTTCTAACTTTTGTTCTTCTCCTAACCAATCAACAACAGTTAATATACCAATGCAAACATCATGAGGGCTTTTCAAGGTTGTAATGGGGTTAAGGTAAAGGTAAGGATGTATATATATATAAGGCTAAGTGAGCTAACAAAGTGAATCTTTGATTAGTCTAAGATCTCACCTAACATATACATACTTTATACAAGTTTAAAATCATACCTAGCTACCCATAATTCCCACTTTTGTATGATTCCCATACTCATGTACCAAATTTTTCTTTTTAATTTATCACATGTGCATTAATTAACATTAACATTGGGATAATTTTTGTCCCCTTATTTATTTTATATATATATATATATATATATATATATATATATAATTTTTTTTTATTATTATTTTTTTTATTTTTTTTTAATTCATAAAAGCAAACATAACGTATCAATGCACATAGATTCTTCATTATTTTCTAATTTGGTTTTTCTTTTCATGAGTAGGTTCCCAAATTCCCAATATTCAAATAAATTAAATACATTCCCTTATTACCCAATGTTCCCACACTTTAGTTGATACACAATTTCTATCTTAAGCTAACCAAAGATTCACTTGGGATTTTTAATTTGTTTTTCTGCTTAAGGCTAGTAATGTGGTTATAGAACAAGAGGGGATTAAAAGCTCAAGGGGCTAACAAAGGTGATGTAAAAGGTAGGCTTATTTGAGATAAGTGAGTTAATAACAAATAATGGCCTCAATCATGTGCAAGCATGTGAATATAATAAATATTGGACATATAAGATAAAACAAAATATAGATTACAATCATAGAGAAGTAAACACACAAGAATGAAATAATTATGGTTAAATAATGTAACCATACATAAAGGCTCAAATCTTTCACAGGTTGTGTGTTCTTTAACTCAAATATGATGTTCCAAATACATCTCAAGCAAATTTATCATAAAAATTTTTGAAAAATTAGTGAAATTTTTGTTCCAAAGATAGATTTTTAAAAGAAACTTATTGTCTTTTCAATCAAGTAGAACATGCATGCAACTATCCTAACCTATGCAAATTATTCTATTTTATAAAGGAAAGAAAATCTAACTAACATATCCTAATTATTGGTGCTAGAGAAGAGAAATTACCTCCGGAAATCAGGTACTGACCGACCTCCGAACACTTAAGGATTTGCACCGTCCTCGGTGCCATCTGTCAGGAACAGGGGTAGGCTGGTAGCAGTATCTCCACAGTCGGGGCCGTCATGGCTTCCTGTGCTGGTGAAAGAAGTGGAATCCGGGG
Organism: Arachis ipaensis; assembly: GCF_059453495.1. Classification (NCBI taxonomy): domain Eukaryota; kingdom Viridiplantae; phylum Streptophyta; class Magnoliopsida; order Fabales; family Fabaceae; genus Arachis; species Arachis ipaensis. Next base: position 109,250,419 of record NC_142442.1, on the reverse strand, counting down.
TATCTGAGTCTCTGAAGTGTCCCTTGAGTAGCTCCTTGAGGTGTTTGAATCGGCGCTCGTTACGGCGCTCTCTCATCTTTGCTTTCTGTTCTTGCCGATCCAACCATTCGATTATCTGCTGGAGCAAATTCTCAGTTGTAAATGCTTGTGGTGTTGAAGAAGGATTATCTTCAACTGGAGCAGTAGGAAGGCTTGTAGTGGCTGCTGAGAGTCTGAGGTGTTTCCCGTTAGGGACATACTGATCATCTCGTGGAAGCACGGCTTTGGTGTCCCCAGCTCTGTAGGAGACTCCGGCTGCTGAGACAAGATCTGAGACCAAGGCGGAGAAAGATAAGTTGCCCGCAATTTGTACGTGTTCCATAGCATTCCGGATATGTCTTGAGAGATTCAGAGGTTGGTCTGTAAGGATGCACCATAGTAGAACAGCCATGTCCGTAGTGAAGGAGGACTCATGAGTGCTCGGAAAGACGTAATGGGACATGATCTGTGTCCATACGCGAGCCTCCAAGGTAAGTGCTGAAGCCAAGATTCCCTTAGGGCGGGTACGGTGGTATCCGTAGATCCAACGGCTGCCAGGTGCTGCGATGATTCCGAGAACGGAGTCCCAGTCAAATTGGTATCTCTGGCGCTGAAGGGAGGCTTCTTGAAAAGCGTCCATTCCTTCTGGAATAGGGGGAAGACTCAGAGCTTGCTGAATGGCCTCTTCTGTGATGGGGACTTACTTCTGCCGGACATAAACAGACTGCAGGGTCGGCATGTAGAAGTTGGAGTAGAACTCGACTACCCAAGAAAGATTGACCTGCCTTGGCTGTCCCCAGAGGAAGCCCCATTGTCTTCGCTCAATTTGCGGCTCAACAAAGGTGGCAATTTTGGACGGGAGGATAAGAAGGTATTCATTGTTATAGTTCCTTTCTGCCAGGATAGGGAACATCTGCTCACAGTAGCGATTGGAAAATCGTGCAGTGTCCTTTGCTGGAAAGGCTTTCCCCTTTTCATCAACCTTTATTATCCTCTTAACTCGTTTTGTTGAGAGCTTGACTGCAGTTGAAGAAGGCTCTGCCACTAATGCTCTTTTAGTTCCTCTTCTTGCTGGTGGTTTGGAAGTTGCTTTATCCTTTCCTTTTTTGGTGGCCATCCTGAAAGAAGGGAAGAGAAAGAAAATTAAATTTAAAGAGATATACAGCAAGGAAAGAAATGGAAAAGAGGGTGAATGATGCACAGCAAAATGTAGATGACATTAACACATGCTCTCGAGTGCATATGAAAAGCCAATAGTGGAAAATAACTGGTGCATACAAAGACAAGTAGATGCAAGGCGTTTATTGGCATGCCAGAAAAGGGCATGAGTAGCATAGACCAAGCAATACTTTGTAACAAGCTAAAATGTTTGTATTGACAATAAAATTCAATTAATATAATAGTAAGAGAAAGTTGTGAAAAGCAAGCATTGAATAGTATAGCATAGAGAAGTGCATAATGCCATATGAGCTTTTTCACAAACACATAGCATGCATGGTGAATAGGGTATAGAAAATATGAAGATGAATATGCAAGCAAACCCTTAAATAGGAGAAAAAAATAAATGTTAAACAATTTGTAATAATCCACAAGCATATAATGAGGGATGATGACTCCAAAAAGTTTCTAGCACCATGTAAAAAGGAAAAGAAGGAGAAGAAAAAGAAAATAAAAAAATTTAAAAGAAAAAGAAAAGAAAAGGAAATAATAATATATATACATAAAATAATAAGAATGATAGAAAAGAGAAGAAGGAAGAAGAAGGTAAAACCTTGTTAATGGTGGTGAGGGAGTTAGAGAGTGAAAGGTGAGATAGAAAGGGGAAGGGGGGAGGAAGAAATAAGGAGGGAAAAGAAAAATTAGGATTGGGAGGAGGGGAAGATAAGGTATGTGGCAATTTTAGGTTGAGCTGTGCGGCGCATGCGACGCAGCCGCGTGGGGCACGCGTTCGCGTGGGTGCACTTCCAGGTAAGGGGGCGCGATCGCGTCGGTCACGCGGTCGCGTGACCCATGTTACGCTGCTGGCGCGAGTGCAGACTCGCTCCAGCACAACTCTCTGTTCAATTTATTTTAATTGCCAAAATTGGGTGACGCGATCGCGTGAGTGTGCGTTATAAAATGGGTGACGCGGCCGCGTCGGTGACGCAGTCGCGTGACAAGGATTGTGCTTCTAGCACCAATCCAGCATCACTCTCGCACAGAATGTTACTGTGCACCCTTTTACGTCGAAAACTCAGGGCACGCGGCCGCGTGGGGCACGCGGTCGCGGGGGAGACCAAGATTCCCATTCGACGCGAACGCGTCAAGGACGCAGTCGCGTGGGTCGATTTGTGCCATTGGCACGCCTCCAGCCATGCTCCAGCGTAACTCTCTGTTCATTTATTTTTTCTCTACCGCCCTTGCGACGCGGACGCATCACTGATGCGATCGCGTCGCGTGACGAAAAACCCTTTTTTTTTAAGGAAATATAAAGACATGTAAATGAAAGAGCACGAAAGCACTAATAGAGAGAAGAGTTATTAAAGACGAAAAACTAAAAGTGAAGAAAAGAACGATCATACCGCGGTGGGTTCTCTCCCACCAAGCACTTTGCTTTAACGTCCGTAAGTTGGACGCTCCACTAGCTCAATCTGCTGCGATGTGGGGATCTTCCAAGCGGAAGATCTCAAGCTCCTTATTTTTCTGCACCTTCTCACCATGGTATAGCTTCAGGCGTTGTCCATTAACCTTAATAAGTTCAGAGCTTGAAGGATGGCTTAGGTGATAAACTCTGTACGGTTCAACCTTCTCTACTCTGTATGGACCTTCCCATTTCGATCTCAACTTACCGGGCATGAACCTTAGTCGAGATTTGTAAAGGAGTACAAAATCTCTAGGTTGGAACTCTTTCTTCTTGATGTTTTGATCATACACAGCTTTCATCTTTTCCTTGTAAATTCTGGAATTCTCATAAGCTTCTAGGCGAAGGTTCTCCAGTTCCTACAGTTGCAACTTTCTTTCAACTCCAGCATTCTCAATTCCCATGTTGCACTCCTTAACTGCCCAGAAGGCTCTGTGTTCTATTTCAACTGGGAGATGACAAGCTTTTCCGTAAACCAAGCGGAAGGGGCTCATCCCAATGGGTGTCTTGTATGCTGTTCCGTATGCCCACAGTGCATCTTGTAGCCTGGTGCTCCAGTCTTTTCTATGAGGCTTTACTATCTTTTTCAAGATACGCTTAATTTCTCTGTTTGACACCTCGGCTTGCCCATTAGTTTGGGGATGGTAAGCTGTTGCAACTTTATGGATTATCCCATGCTTCTTCATCAATCCTGTTAGTCTCCTGTTACAAAAATGGGTGCCTTGATCGCTCACGATCGCTCGTGGTGATCCAAAGCGACATATAATATGGTTTCTCACAAAGAAAACAACAGTGTTAGCATCATCAGTGCGGGTAGGAATTGCTTCCACCCATTTGGAAACATAATCCACAGCTAACAATATATAAAAATATCCATTAGAATTTGGAAATGGACCCATGAAGTCAATGCCCCAAACATCAAAAATTTCACAGCAGAGCATATATTGTTAAGGCATCTCATCCCTCCTAGATATATTACCAAATTTCTGGCATGGGGGGCAAGATTTACAAAACTCAGCAGCGTCTCTAAAAAGAGTAGGCCACCAGAATCCGCAGTCTAAGATCTTTCTAGCTGTTCTTTGAGGGCCAAAATGTCCCCCACTCTCAGATGAGTGATAGGCCTCTAAAATGGACTGGAATTCTGATTGAGACACACAACGTCTAATTATCTGGTCAGCACCACATCTCCATAGATATGGGTCATCCCATATATAATATTTAGACTCGCTTTTCAGCTTGTCTCTTTGATATTTAGAAAAATGTGGAGGAAATGTGCGGCTAACTAAATAATTAGCGACAGGTGCATACCAAGGGATTACCTCGGATACTGCTTGCAAGTTGTCAAAAGGAAAATTATCATCTATAGGAGTCGAATCATCCTTAATATGTTCAAGGCGACTCAAGTGGTCTGCTACTAAATTCTGATTACCACTCCTATCCTTTATTTCTAAATCAAATTCTTGTAACAGCAGTATCCAACGTATAAGTCTTGGTTTGGATTCCTTTTTAGCTAATAGATACTTTAGAGCTGCATGGTCCGAATACACTACTACTCTAGTACTAAGTAAATAAGCTCGGAAATTATCCAGAGCAAAAACAATAGCAAGAAGCTATTTCTCAGTAGTAGTATAATTGGACTGGGCAGTGTCTAAAGTCTTAGACGCATAGGCAATAACAAAAGGATCCTTACCTTCACGCTGAGCCAGCGCTGCTCCTACTGCATGGTTGGAAGCATCGCACATGATTTCAAACGGCTGGCTCCAGTCTGGTCCTCTCATAATTGGGGCTTGAGTTAGAGCAGTCTTCAGCTTATCAAACGCTTGTTTGCAATCCTCACTGAACTCAAACTCAATATCCTTCTGCAGTAATCTGGATAAGGAAAGTGCCACCTTACTAAAGTCCTTAATAAATCTCCTGTAGAAACCTGCATGGCCAAGGAACGAACGGACTTCCCTCACAGAAGAGGGGTAAGGTAAACTAGAAATAACATTCAACTTTGCTGGGTCTATAGAAATGCCATTATTAGATACCACATGTCCTAATACAATCCCTTGTTTTACCATAAAGTGGCATTTTTTGAAATTCAATACAAGGTTTGTATTAACACATCTATCTAATACTCTAGATAATTCCTCTAAGCAAAGGCTAAAAGAATCACCATAAACGCTAAAATCGTCCATAAAAACTTTCATACAGTCCTCAATAAGATCAGAGAAAAGACTCATCATGCACCTTTAGAAGGTAACTGGTGCATTGCACAAGCCAAAGGGCATTCTCTTATAAGCATAAGTCCCAAAAGGACATGTAAAAGTAGTCTTTTCCTGATCCTCATGAGCTATATGAATCTGGAATAACCTGTGTAACCATCTAAAAAGCAATAGTGTAATTTACCTAACAGGCGATCCAGCATTTGATCAATGAATGGAAGTGGGTAGTGATCCTTACGGGTAGCTTGGTTGAGACGCCTGTAATCAATGCAGTCTCTCCAAGCATTCTGAACTCTAGTTTCTATGAGCTCTCCATGCTCACTCTTCACTGTAGTGACTCCAGATTTCTTGGGCACCACTTGTACTGGGCTTACCCATTCACTGTCTGAAATGGGATATATGATACCTGCTTCCAATAGTCTGGTCACTTCCTTTTTGACAACTTCCAAGATGGTGGGATTCAATCTTCTTTGTGGTTGACAGACAGGTCTTGCTCCCTCTTCTAAAAATATTCTGTGCTCGCATACTTGAGGGTTGATTCCCACTATGTCTGCCAAACTCCACCCAATTGCCTTCTTATGCTTCCTCAGTACATCAAGTAACTGCTCTTCTTGTTGAGAAGTCAGTTCCCTTGCAATAATAACCGGAAGCTTCTGCTCATCCTCAAGATAAGCATATTTGAGATGTGGAGGGAGAGGCTTCAATTCTAACTTTTGATCATGGGCAGACTCTGGATTATCTGGGGCTTGTGAAAATGGCGAAGTGCCCCCATTGTCAGTTAAGAGGGTCCCCACACTTGGACCTTGTCTAGTGTGCCTCTCTTCAAACTCTTCCTTTTGAACTTCAGCCACACTTTCATCTATGACATCACACTGGAAGATAGAACGATCTTCTGGGGGTTTGTCAATGATTCCATTCAGATTGAAGATTACTATGCGGCCATCTATTTCAAAGGAGTATGTTCCTGAAAAAGCATCCAATTTGAATTTTGATGTCTTCAGGAATGGTCTTCCAAGTAGGATTGATGATGGCTTATCTAAATCATTGTGGGCCATCTCCAAGATATAAAAATCAGTGGAAAATGTGAGCCCTTTAATGTTCACCAAAACATCTTCAGCAACTCCAGCCACTGTAATAATGCTTTTATCTGCTAACACAAAACGAGCTGCCGACCTTTTTAAGGGAGGGAGCCTTGAAACATCATATATAGACAAAGACATTATACTGACACATGCTCCTAAATCACACATGCAATCATAAATTACTACACCACCAATAGTACAACTAACTATGCAAGGACCTGGATCACTACATTTTTCAGGTAATCCTCCCATTAAAGCAGATATAGAACTACCTAAAGGAATAGTTTCTAATTCATTAATTTTGTCTTTATGGATACATAAGTCTTTTAGAAACTTTGCATATTTATGTACCTGCTGAATAACATCAAAAAGAGGAACAGTTACCTCAACCTTTTTGAATATCTCTACGATTTTAGGATTGGGTTCCAGCTGCTTCCTGGGCTTCCTTGCAAGTTGTGGAAATGGAATAGGAGTAGTGTTTTCTGTGGTGCCTGCGCCTTTTGGTGCTTCCTCCTGTGGTTGAGCTGTTTCTTCTTCAGCCATCTTCTGTATATCCTCTTCTTCTTCAACATCTTCGATTTCTACCACCTCTTCAGCTGAGGCGTATTCTGGTGAGCTTGGTTCCTCCTGATTCCTCTTCTGCAGTGTGGTTCCGGTCCTCAGGGTGATGGCATTAATGCCTCCCTTTGGATTGGGTAATGGTTGAAAGGGGATTCCAGTGGTGCTTGAAGGTTGGTTACTGGAATTTTGTGCTGATCCAAACTGTGTCATAAAAGCTTGCAGAGTAGAGGTGAGACCATTCAGACTGGCATTAATACTATTCATGATGTTGTTTTACATGATCTGTTGTCTTTTCTCAAAAGATTGTAGTAGATCTTCATTAGAAGATAACGAAGAATGAGTAAATTGAGAGGTCTGCTGCTGATTGTTCTGTGGTCCTTGGTTCTACCTCAGGTGAGGTGCTCTGTAAGGTTGATTTTGCTGCCTGTTGTTGTTATTGTTCCACCTCTGATTTCCCTGATTATCTCTGCCTCCTCTGTTATTGTTGTCCCTCCAATTCTGGTTTGAATTGTCCTGCCATCCATGGTTATTATTTCCACTTTGATTGTACCCTTGGTTGGGGTGGTCATAGAAATTGTGAGTGGATGCCACCATGTTGTCTTCTTGTTGGAGCTGCGGGCATCCATCAGTGTAATGGCTATAATCAGCACAGAGTCTGGAAATTCTTTGTGGGACTAGTTGTTGGTTTTGCTGTAGTGGAGGAGGTTGAGCTTGCTGAGCTTGTTGATTCAACTGCATTTGCTTCAGCAAGTTTGTCATTTCACAGATGCTTTGAGTTAGAGCAGCAGTCTCTCTGCTAGAAAATACTTCTGCAATAGCTTTTGAACGGCCTTGATTCTGTCTGTGGTTCCTAGTGGATTCAGCTAAATAAATGATCAATTGCCAAGCTTCATCAGTGGTCTTGTACTTCTTCAAAGACCCATTGTTGGCACTTTCCAGTGTGGTCTTGTCTTGGGGCCTCATACCCTGTGTAATATAGCTGAGTAGCACGATTTTGTCAATCATGTGATGGGGGCATGCTTCCAGAAGATTATTGAAGTGCTCCTAGTATTCAAAGAGAGTCTCATTGTCATCCTGAACAATTGTGGAGATATCCTTCCTCAGTTTATCAGTAACTTCAGATAGAAAGAATTTCTCCAGAAACTCCTTTTTGAGTATATCCCAGTTGGATACATTTGCTAGAGGTTAAGTGTAGTACTACTCTCTTGGTTTTCCCTCAAGAGAAAATGGAAAAGCTTTCAGCAGAATTAAAGTTTCATCAGTGCCATCACGCCTGACAGTAGAACAGGCTGCCTAGAAATCTCTCAAGTGCTTGATAGGCTCTTGAGCAGGTAGGCCATGAAACTTGGGCATCAAATTTAGCAGTGCGGTCTTTATTTCAAAATCTGTAGCTACCGCTGGATGATGCGCTTGAAACGGTTGTATTGTAAAATCAGGGGCTCCTTCCTCTTGGATGGTAACTCTCCTAGCTGCCATGTTTTCTGCACGTAAAACAACCGAATCAGTAGAACGGGGGCTGGTTTCTTCCTCAGATTCACTTTCAGATCCGCCCTCAGAGCGGGCTAACCGACGCTGTTCTTGCCTTATTCGTGAAATTGTCCTTTCAATTTCAGGATCGAATATTAGCAAGCGTGGATCAGGAAGTAAACGCGTCATTTGACGGAAGAAACATGCAGCTCATAGTAGCAAAATAAAATAAAATGCAAATAAATAAATTCTAATTAATAAAATTAGCACTCTATTGCAACTCCCCGGCAACGGCGCCAAAAATTGATGAGACGCAGAAGCTGGTGAATTAAAAATTATTAAAATGGTTACGTTGCAAGTATAGTTCTTAACTCACCGAAAATCTGCCTATCAATTTAGAAGTATGTCACAGAGAGTTTGAATTAAAAATTACTGGGAGTTTTAAGTCCCAGGTCGTCTCCCAACGAGTTGCAGAAAAGTGTGCTATCTTATTAATCAGATGTTCAAAGAAGTTGAGTTAAGTAAATTGGAATTTAAATTGAGGAAATTTAATTAATATGAGTAAAAGCCTTGACTGGGAGTTGATTGGTTGGAATTTCTACTATTGATAGAGTGATTGTAAGATTAATTTATAATTAATGGTTGTTCTGTTTGGTTATCCTTTACTAGGTAAGGGAAAGTTAAACAAGTTGGAATGCCAGATCTGTTCACAAATTGCAACCCACTTAGTTCAAAGGGATTGGCGTTAGTGACAGGATAGCAATCCAAAATTTAACCCAATTACAAATTTTTCCTTCAATCCTTCCAACTCAAGAGTTCCTTTTAATCAACTCCCCATCAAGTAAAGAAACTACTCACGCATTGTAAATAATAAATCCATAGCACATGAAAGGGAATTAAAAGAAGACATGATTATTGGAATTGAAATTGAATTAAAAAGAAATAATCCTTGCATTAATTTATCATAAAAGTATTCAAATAACAAAATTGAACAAAACAAAGAACATGGAAGAATGAAACCAAGTTAAGAAAATGAACTAGAATGACGAAGTCTTGATGATGAAATAACTCTTCTCAATGTTCCAATGCTAAGATCAATTGAAAATTAAAAATTCTAAAACCTAGAGAGAAAAAACTAAGAGAGTAAAACTAGATCTCCAACTGTCTCTGAATGAATGTGTTTTTGTTTCTGCATATTCTCTGACTCTAGTCTGCTGTTCCGGGCCGAGAACTGGGTCGAAATAGGGTCCAAAGTTGCCCCCAGCGAATTCTGTAGATTATGCAGATCGCACATGTCACGCGATCACGTCATCCATGCGGACACGTGACTTGCGCTTTTCCTCGCCACGCGTTTGCGTCGTCCATGCTACCGCGTCGCTTGGGCTTTCCAATCTGCGCGGCCGCGTGAGCCATGCGGCCGCGTCGCTGCGATTTGCTCTCCTTCGCGCGGTCACGTGAGCCATGCGACCGCGTCACTTCTCGCTGGTTATCTCCTCAAATTCTTGTGTTTCTTCCATTTTTGCTAGCTTCTTTCCCAATCTCCAACTCATTCATGCCCTATAAAATCTGAAACACTTAACACACAGATCACGGCATCGAATGGAATAAAGGAGAATTAAAATTAAATAATTAAAGTCTCTAGGAAGCAGTTTTCAAACATGTAATAAATTCCGGAAAGAAATCTAATATGCATGCTAATTTAATGAATAAGTGGGTAAGGATCATGATAAAACCACATAATTAAACACAATATAAACCATAAAATAGTGGTTTATCAATCACTCTCCTATGGTGTGTGATGGAGGGTAAGGACCTTTATCTGCCACGCTTTATCAGACATTATATGGCCAGGGTCCACGTCCGAGGCACCCTCCCCTTTTCGTATCAGGTTACACAGCTAGGCCGTCGAGCTGACGTGCCATGGGAGGATGCCGATGAGAGACCACCAGCGGCAGACTGCAGGAAGATCATTCCTCACAGCAGGAAGTTCCTAGCTTTGGGCTACAGACCACCATCCTTCACTGCTACTGATGAGACAGCCCCACCGTCTGCTGGACCCTCTTCATCCACGGCCGCCCCTGCTACCCCTGCTGCCACCACTGCACCTCCACCTGCCTCTGAGCCTGTATACCGCCTCGTGCACCACCTATTCCGACAGCTTGATCAGATGGAGCGCCGTAACCGGCGCCGGTATGAGAGATTGGAGCGTCGCAGCCAGCGACGCTATTCACATCTGAATCTGATGATCCGACAGGGTGGTGACATCCCCTCCGAGCCCGACACACCATCAGAGCCATCAGAGGAGGAGGAGGATGAGCCCCAGGAGGAGACCCATCAGCAGGCAGGCATAGAGCAGGCTACACCACATCAGGAGGTTACACATCAGATCGAGGCTGCAGATCCGGAGATCCCGATCCAGTCAGCACCGCCTCTACAGCAGCCACCTCAGCCCACCACCACCACAGAGTCTCCAGCTACCATCCCTACCAGTGATGACACCCCTTCACACCAGGCTTGACTGAGCATCAGGGACGATGCTTCATTTTAAGTGTGGGGAGGTCGCCATCTCTGGCGTTTTATTTTGGTGAACAACTACATCTCTTTTTTCTCTTATTTTGGATATTTTTCTGTATTTTTCTTTTTACTGTTATTTTTTGAGTACTTATACATTGCTACTTTTATGTATTTTTACTCTATCTCTGCATTTTGCATTTTTAGTTCACATTTTTAGTTATTTAGTTTAGTTTGCAATTCTGACTTATTAGTGGATTAATTAGTATAGTTTACCCTTTTTAGCATAAGATAGCATAGTTTAAATTGAAAAATATAAAAAGAAAGTAAGCTAGGAAATTGAACATAACAGATTTAAATCCATAAACCTTGTATATATAGCATTACATCATATAGTTAAGTTGACAACATTTCATCAAGGAGGAACATTAAAACTTTAAAGGCTACCCTAAATAATTTTTTTATGAGAATAAAGGAAATTTTCAACTAAACCTGCATAACATATATGAATGATATATGATGCTTGAGTTAGAGAACACACAGCCTATGAGTCTTGAGCTTAATTGTATGGTTGCATTCAAACTATAATTTCATTCCTGTGTGTTTCGCTTCTTTTTATTCTGATGTTCTTTACTTTGCTTTAATCTATATGTCCAATTATAGAATATAGAATATAGAATATAGGTACATATCAAAAGAATGATTGAGGCCATCATTTGATTTTTAGCTCACTTATCCCAAAATAACCTACCTTTCACATCACCCTTGTTAGCCCCCTTGAGCCTTTAAAACCCCTTTTATACTATTTAGCCACACTACTAGCCTTAAGCAGAAAAACAAAATAAAATCCCAAGTTGAATCCTTGGTTAGCTTAAGATAGAAAACTATGAATAGATTAAATTGTAGGGAACCTATTGGGAACATGGATGATAAAAACAAAAGGTAGAAAAGTTGAAAGAAATAAAATAACTCAGAAAATTTGGGAAGCATGCTCATGAGAAATCAAAGTGATTCAATTACCATGTGCAATAATATATATATATATATATATATATATATATATATATATTATTTTTCAGCATTCAATAAAAAGGGATACAAAGAATCCCTCAATGCAAAATAAAAGCAATGCACATGGGATAAAAATAAAATTGAAACATGAGCATGTAACAACAAGTGGGATAATATGGGAAAATTGGTAAAGAAAGTTTTGTTCTACTAAATATGTATGTTAGGTGAGATCTTAGTCTAATTAAGGATTCACTTATTAGCTCACTTAGCCTTATACATATATCCTTACCTTTACCTTGGCCCCATTACAACCTTAATTAAAGACCTCATGACTTTTGGTATGACTGTACTCTATAATTGTTGATTGGTTAGATGAAGAACAAAGTTATAGAAAGTAAGAATAAAAGGAAACGTAGAGTGAATGAACCCAATAAACACTGAGTGACTAGAGGGTAAACACAAAATCCAGTGAGGGTTCAATAACTCATCAACATATATCTGTGCTTAATTTACTAATTGTTTTGCAAGTTTGTATAATATTTTTATTTCCCATCTCATTTGCTAAAATGCTTTATTATTTAAGGGTTGGCTATATATATATATATATATCTCCTTGAGAATGTAAATTAATTTAACTACATGTAAGCTTTATATATGAGTGGATAAATTGGAATTGCATGACTCATTTAGGTAGATGCATTTAGAATAGGTTGCATTGCATAACATTCCAGCACTTTAACCTTACCTTATTCTTTACCTTGGATTTAGCATGAGGACATGCTATTGTTTAAGTGTGGAGAGGTTGATAAACCCATATTTCATGAGTTATTTTGTGCTTAGTTTGAGTGATTTATTCAATCCTTCACCCACTTATTCATATTAATTGCATGGTTTTACTTTCCCTTCCTTATTATGTGATGTATGTGAAAATCATGTTTCCTAAGCTTTAAAATTAATTATTTTAATTACCTTTACTTCCATTCGATGCCGTGATTAGTGTGTTGAGTAGTTTCAGATCTTCTAAGGCAAAATGACTTAAAGGATGGAAAAGGAAACGTACAAAAATGGAAGGAAAGTGCGAAACGGAGTTTTGAAGAAACTGGCATCCACGCGATCGCATGGACGACGCGATCGCGTGCTAGGAGCAAAAAAGCAGCGACGCGGCCGCATGACTGACGCGGCCGCACGACTTGAGCATAGCGCATTCGATGCGGACGCGTGACCCACGCGGACGCGTGACAGAGGCCACGTATCAGAATTTATAGAATACGCCCCCAGCGATTTCTGAAGCCCTTTTGGCCCAGATCCAGGTGCAGAACACACAGACTAGAGGTTATAAAGTGGGGGAATGCATCCATTCAAAGGAGGGAGCTCGCATTTTTACTACTTTCCATGATTTAGATTTAGTTTGAGAGAGGTTCTCTCCTCTCTCTCTTAGGATTAGGATTTAGGACTTCTCTTAGTTTTTAAGAGTGACTCTCGATCCAGGTTTTATATTTCTTTGTTTTAAGCTTCCCTTTTCACTTTTATTTATTTATTCCAGCACTTGAGTTGATTATTTACTTTTATGATTTAATTTATGAATTATTCCATGTTACAGATTATTATTTGAATTAATGATTATTCGAGGTATTTCAGTTATTTATTGCTTTCTCTTTAATTTGTGTTACCATTGTTTCCAATATGAAGATATTCTATTCCAGAAATTTACTTTTTCCCTTTTTGGTCTTGGTTAAGAAATCAGTAACTAAACAGTTATCAAACTCAACATAATTGATAATCGTTATCTTGCTAATTGAACTGAACTTCAATAATCCCAACTTTTTCTTAGGAAATAAATAGGATTCGATGGTCAAACTAATTAGTCCCTTGACTTTCCTTTACTTTATTAAAGGTTAACTAAGTGGAATTTAGATTCAACTTTCATTATTGTTGAGGGAGATAACCAAGTTGGACTTCCAATTCCTTTTACCTTGCCAGAAGTTTGCTTTACAGTATTTATTTATTTTAATTGCCATTTACTTTACTTGTCATTTAAATCACTTGCTTCTCACCTTCTAAACTCCGATTACAACCTTTATAGCCAATAATAAGAACATACTTCCTTGCAGTTCCTTGAGAAGACGACCCGAGGTTTGAATACTCGGTTAACAATTTTAAAAGGGGTTTGTTACTTGTGACACCCAAAAATGTTTGTATGAAAGGACTTTTGAAGGTTTAGAAACTATACTTGCAACGAGGATTTATCCGTAAATTTTTAGACCATGCAAAAGTCCTCTCATCAGTGGTTGAAAAGGAAGCGCACTAGAGCTTGAAGGTTGGCAGTTGGGGGTATTCAATGGTCCAATCCATGAGGCAAGAGCTTGTAAGGCATAGGTCAGACTGTTTAAGGTAGAGTTAAGTGTGGTTTGAAACTTCATTTGCCCTTGGCTTATGGAACAAAGGACGTTGTCATCCAGTGGAGGTTAGGGTGGATAGCAGGGTTCATTATTTTGGAGAAAGGGTTCATAATAGGAAGGTGGTTCTTCCTGGTAAGGATATGAAGATGATGTACATTGAGGTGGTGGATCTTGGTATGGCTCATAAGGCTCTTGGTGTGGTGGGTAAGGATTAGGGTCATATGGGGGTGTTTGGTAGTAAGGGGCTTGTGGGTATGGTGGTTTAAAGCTATGTTGAGGAGAGAGGGCTCATAGATGTGTTATGGTGGGTATTGATTGTCACAAAAAGGTTCACCATAACCATTGTCTTGGAATGCATCATGGAATGGTTGTTGCTCGTAGTACATTGGAGGGGGTTGTTGCCAAGAGGGTTGATCAAATCCTTGTGGCTCCTCTCATCTTTGATTGTCCCAACCTTGATGCATGTTCTAATTGTAATCTCCTCTTCCTGCAACATAATTATAACCACACTCGTAGCCAAAGCGGTGAGAGTTCATAGTAGAAAAGAAAAACAAAAACTAATAAAAATAAGCAACTAAGTCCTAAACTAACAAAAACTAACAAATAAATAGAAAAGCAAATATTTACAATAACCAATAATAAGGCACACGTTTGCAATTCCCTGGCAACGGCGCCATTTTGACGAACGGAACTCTTGTGCGGTCTAGAATTTTCACAATTAAGTTCTCATTGCAAGTATAGCTTCTAGACCGACAAGAAATCCTTTCGTGCAAAAGTTTTGGTTGTCACTAGTAACAAACCCCTAATAAAATTGATAACCGAAGTATTTAAACCTCGGGTCGTCTCTCAAGGAATTGCAAGGAGGTGTTCTTATTATTGGTTATGAGTTGTGTAAATTGGGATTTTGGATTAAGAGATAAGAAAAGTGAATTGCGAAGGAAACTAACTAATAATTATAAAAGGCTCTTGGCAAGGAATGAAAATTGGAAGTTCTATCCTTATTATTTCCCTCAATAGTGATGAGAATTGTTGGTTGCAACCACTTATTTAACCCTCTAATTACGAAGCAAAGTCAAGTGTATGAATCAGTTTGATTTCTCAAGTCCTAGTCAACTCCTAAGGAAAGACTAGCTTTAGTGGAATCCAAACTAATTAGCAACCTTCAATTGTCAATCAACTAAGGAGTTTGATAACTCAAGTGTCATCAATTACTCAACCAAAGCCAAAAAGAGAAAATTTATTCGAATAAAAATGCCTTGACCAGGAGAAGATTAATTGGAAGTTCCATCCTTGTTGGAATCTCTCAAGAGTAATGGTAAAAGATTGTTGTTATTACTTAGTTAACCCTTACCGAATAAGGAAAAGTCAAGTACATGAACCAACGTCTGTCACGAGTCCTAGTCCTCTCCCTTGGGAAGGTCTAGCGTTAGTGATCAGAAGGCCAGTCTACAACTTTCAATTACCACCACGCTCTTGAGTATTCTAACTCAAGGGTCTCCTATTAATCAACTCCCAAGTCAAGTTGGGAGTCTACTCTACTAACATGAATGCCATTACACCATACAAAGGGAGTAAAAAGGGAACATGGTAATTAAAATTCAATTGGAAATAATTAAACAAATAATAGATTTAAATGGAAAAGTACTATTTGCATTAACAATCCATGATAATAATATAATTGTAACTCTGAACAAAGTAAATAGGGATTAAAAGAGTAAGGAAACAGAAAACAAACTAGAATGATAAAGTCTTCAATGGAGGTAGTAACTTTGTAATATCCAACTCAAAAGCATAAAACTAGGAATCCTAGATCCTAGAGAGAGGAGAGAGCCTCTCCTTCTAAAACCTACATCTAAAACCTAAAATTATGTGAATGAAAATTGTCTGATGATTCCTCCACTCTGTAGCATCTAATCTATATTTTCTGGGCTGAAAACTGGGTCAAAAATAGCCTAGAAATCGCTGGTTGCGAATCTTAATACGTTGGTTTTCTGTCAATGCGATGCGTGCGTGTGATATGACGCGTGCGCATCGCCTAGCTGTATGGTCACTATGACAAACTATGATGGATGTTAGTTTCCAACGCAACTAGAACCGCCTCATTTGTACCTCTGTAGCTCAAGTTATGACCATTTAAGTGCGAAGAGGTCAGGGCTGACAGCTTTGCAGTTCCTTCAATTTCTTGTATTCCTTCCACTTTTGCATGCTTCCTTTCCATCCTCCAAGCCATTCCTGTCCTGTAATCCCTGAAATCACTTAACGCACATATCACGGCATCGAATAGTAATAAGAGAGGATTAATATTAGCAAATATAAGGCCAAAGAAGCATGTTTTTAATCATAGCACAAAATTAGGAAGGAAAACATAAAACATGCGAATTGTATGAATAAGTGTGAGAATAATGGATAAAATCCACTAGATTAAGCACAGGATAAATCCTAAAAATGGGGTTTATCAGCACACAAGGTGTTTGTGAAAATGCCAATTATGATTTTTGAGTAGATTTTCACACCTTGGCTTAGGATTTGAGTTCCTAGGATACTAGAGTCATGATGTCCAACATTTAGTGGTAATTCTTGGGTAGTTAGTTGACTCTTGTTTCCATTGAAACTAGCTTTTTATCAACTAGTTTGGTAAGTTAGCTAGAACTTATGGATTGAGGTCAATTATGCTTGCTGGACTTATTCCTCGATGTTAGGGGTTAACTAAGCAAGATTAACTCATCATAATTATCATAGTTGTGGTTATGGCAATGATAGGATTCCTTGAATTCTCTCATTCTCAAGTCAAGGCTCTTTATTGCATTTATAGCATTTTCACTAGTTTTGATCTCATTTTCTCTTTACTTGCATTAACTTCCAATTTTGATCATTTCTTAGTTCTTTTATTTCTTAAGTTCTTTTAATCTTTCGTTCTTTGATTACAAAACCCCTTTTTGCCTCCACAACTGAAAGCGTAACATTCCAATTGCATCCTAGGAAGAACGACCCGAGGTTGAAAGACTCTCGGTTTATATTTGGTTTGAATTTGATATTTGATTAAGAGAATTCATTGTTGGTTTGGACTATGCTACTAACGAATTGATTTTTTATTCTAAATCGACAATACTTTCTCTTATCAAATTTGGCGCCATTGCCGGGGAATGCAATCGGTGTTATATTTTTAGTTGTTGTGAATATGTTAATAGTGTAAAAAGTACTTTTTGGTTGTTTGTTTCCTTTTGTTAATAGGTTTTGTTTATATTCTCTTTATGACTTTTTCACACTATTACCATAATGTACCCCAATGGAACCCAAACACTTTCCTTTATAGTCACCAATTCTATACACCATCACCTCACTACATACAAAACCAAAACCCTCACCCTCATGAGTTTGATTGTCAACCTTCATCACCTCAATTTTTATCTTTATATATGGATCAAGCCACACAAGAGGCACTTTTCGGAAGAAGCAAGAGCAAGTCATGTCTACTTTGGCGGAAACTCTTGACTGTTTAGCTTCGTTGTGTTCATCCCACAACCATGGAGATTCTATGGTTAAATGTGAAGAATCAAGTGCAAGGTGTAAAGTGAATGAAGAAATGCCAAATTAAGTAGAAGATGATGAAGTTTCCTTTATTGAATTTGAAGGAGATGTTGATGTGGACTTCACACAACCTCTAATTTTTGACTTGAGTGATGATGAGGAGGATTTAAAGGAGGTTAAGAAAGATTTTAGCCACCAAGAAGTGAAGGTATTTGTGCAAGAGCCAATTGAGTGGGTGAAGATTTCTTCAACAAGATTCTTAGGCCCGCATCAATATGCCATCTTGGAGACAGATTGTCAACTTCAAACACTTCTTGGAGTAGTGGATGGTGAAGAGAAGAATGTTATTTGGCAAGGAAATAAAAAGTTCATCAACAAAGCCAATTCAACATCTGGAGCTCAATTATGGTGCAAGAGTCAATTGAATGGATTCCGGGGAGTGTACAAATGTGTTAATGGTGACTCAAAACAAAGTTCATCTACGTGCAACAATGAAGATCATCAAGAAGATGAACAAGAGACTAGAGTATGGGATCTGGGCATTGGTTTCAAGAGTCAACGCTTATGGATCCTAATTGCTAGCTTGGAGCCTCTCAAGAGTTTGATGCAATTCATTTGGGACCCCGAAGGTCAAATCAAGATCAAACTTGGTTGGAGATTCAAGGAGGAGTGGAAACACAAGCCACCCTAATAAGGATCTCTTCAAAAAGTCCAACATAAGGACTTTAAACCAAAGTGCTAGGTGGGAGACACCCCACCATGGTAATATCCTTCGAACCCTCTCTCTTTTATCTTTTATTTCTTGAATGATTGGTAATGTTGCTTAGTTAGATTAGTTAAATTTTGATGTTAGTTAGGTAATTTTAGTAGAATAATGTGTTTTTGGAGTTTTATGGTGTTTTGGGACTTGAAAATCTATTTTGAACATCATGTTTGGTGCCTTAGAAGCACTAAAATTTTTGTAGAAACAGAGTTCTGTGCGTACGCAGCGCCCGCGCGCTGCTGTCCGCGCGCACACCCTTCATTTTCTTCTTCTGTGCGTCTGTACACGACCTTGTGCATACGCACATGTCACTTTTCGAACGTTAATTTGAAAAGTGGGACACCCTCGCGCTTCAGCTTCATTTCAACCCTTATGTTATTTCCCTCCTTTTCTTCTCTGAAGCACCAAAGAACACCACCACTCAACCCTAACCACCTGAACCAGTCCGCCGCTCTTCCCCCGTCCAACAACAACACCACTGGCGACCACCGTCACCCACACTCTCTCCCTTACTTCTTCCCTTTTCTTCTCCATTTCCCCATTTCTCTTCTTTCTCTACACGACAGCCCTAGCCCGTGCCATTCCTCAGTCTGCGTTATTCAAGCGCCGGCGAACACCACCAGTGGTGACGAACTTCTCTACCACTACAACCACCACAACTCTGCCTCTCCCTTCCTGTTCTTCTTCATTCCTCATCAGCGCAGGTTCCATTTATTTCTCCCTTCCCCTATTTCTGTTTCTTTATTTTTTTCATTTCCATTGCTTTTTAATTCTGTTTTAGTGATTAGGAGGCTTTAGAATAGATGACTTCTTGTGTTCTGGATTGAGTATTGTTGTTGGCTGATTGTTTTGAATTTTCTGGGTTGATTGATGATGAAGTTAAACTGATAATGCTACTTTTAAATTTCTACACATAACAGGTTGATATATTGCCTGAATAAAGATTTTTTGTCTAATTTCTGTGTCTGATCAGCATAGGCCTTGGATTTTGTTTTCATTTGGCACTTTTATTCATACTTGTGCAGTCTTATGTAGTTTTGGATGATGATTAATGATGAATTCTGATTATGCACTAAATGTTGCCCTAGTTTAAACACCAAACTGACCTTGAACTTGCAGATGTTGTAATATGTTTGGTGCATTATAAGTACATAACTGATTTTGCCGAGTGAATTGAGGTTATAGCTTATTCATGTTGTTTTGACATAACCAATCACATATATAGCCAATTGTTCCTTTAAAATTTTGAGCAATTCAAATTGAACTTTTTCAACTTATTGCTCTGAACAAGGGCCGTATGAGTTGATTGTTTTCCACCTTTGACCATGAATAAATGAGCTTCTCATTGTCAAATTGGTTATTCCCTTGGTGCCGAATTCTGATTGAATATTGCACTTTTAATGCACAATTAGATAATAACCAAGTTTTGATTCAATTCACTTGTACTATTACACCTAAGTCATATATGTCCTTCAATTGTTGTTCATTCTCTTTTGTTACTTAGGTTGCTTGATTGTGGAAAAATACATTTTCTTTTGGAGCTTGTCACTTGTTTTGAACATGTTCTCCTCAATTGAGTGTTTGTTTACCTTATTGGCTCTTATTTGAATTTTTTGACTGTTTCCTCCTTCTTTCTGTGATTTTTATCTATTTCTCCTGAGTTGTATTCTATTTTTGTCTTTTCAAGATGCATCGCAAAGGAAAGGAGAAAGCCAACCCTTTGGATCCTCCTCCTCCTGTGCCTTTGAGTACTCAACCAGACACGTTCATTAATCGGCAAGCCCAAGAACAGTATAAAAAAGTGGAAACAAAAGCCTTCCACTACGAGAGAAAGCTGAACTTACCGGAGAAATATGCAGACCAAATTCTTTATAGACTCAATTTCTACCAATGAAAATTCGTAGGGTTCGACCCGGTGGAGATCAATGAAAACCAGGTCAAAGAATTCTATGAAAATCTGCTTAGAAGGGACACCACAATTGTTTTTCTGAGAGGTGTCACACTAGACACCTCTGACCATGCTTTCGAGGCACTTCTACAGATTCCACACATTCCTCCGGCCCATGATACTTACCCTCAAATAGTGAAGGACTTGACATCAGGCAAGCTTTTGTTGGATGTGGTTCTAAAGAAGATTGCCATACCTGAGGCCAAACAGGAATACAGCAGGGGTGAGAATGCAGTTCTACCAAGCATTGCGTGCTCTGACCTAACTCTAGAGGCGAGGATCTGGCAGCAAATCATTGCTGACTACAACTTGCAGAGCACACATGCTACTCATATTCGCGTCCGTGTGGCCGTGCTTCTTTGGGCTATTCTGGAGGGGAAGAGGATTTCTATTCTTCTCCTTATCAGAGACTCGATGTGGAAGGTTACCCAACAATAGAAATACAATATTTCCTTTCCTTCGATGATCACCAGATTGGCTACCTTATCTGGAGTGGAGTGACGTCTGACAGACCGGAGTTCTGTTTACGTCAGCACCCAGCCATTCCTGCCATACGGCGAGTATAAGGGACCGCCACAGAAGAAAAGGAAGACAACTGAGCTTCCATCATCAGTAGCAGAGCCCTCAGCACCTCTTGCACCTCCTGCACCCACACCCCGACCTCAGACACCTTATGAGCTGGGTAGGGAGATTCTTCTGGCTATCCACCACTCTGAGCACCACAATGCGCGCCATTTTGAGTGGATTATAGTGAAACTTGAGGGTAGAGACCCTGGGCCACCCCTCCGGATACATCAGAGCATGAGCCAAAGCATGAGGCTTAGACCGAGGAACCGGCAGTGGAGGAGCCATCAGCTGACAGAGCTGAGGAGAGAGCAGAGCCAATAGCTGTAGCTTAGCCGAGAGTGGAGACCACCATAGAGCCTTCAAGAGCTATCATTGTTTATCAGCGACATCACCACCCACCTCCGCCAGACGGTGGAGCTTCCCAGAGTTGACCCCCTGGTTTTATTCTTTTAGCACGGAGGACCGTGCATGATTTAAGTGTGGAGGAGTGATAAACCCCAATTTTGTGGTTTATATTGTGCATAATTCGAAGGGTTTTGTCATTATTTTCCGTACTTATTCACAAGAATTGCATGGTTTAGTGTTCTCTTCCTAATATTGCTTCATGATGGAAAACATGCTTCTTTTGCCTTAAAATTGCCATATTTTGATCCTCTTTTATTACCATCCGATGTCGTGATGTGTTTGTTGAGTGATTTCAGAGTTTACAGAGCAAGAATGGCCTAGAAGAGAGAAAGAAAGCATGCACAAGTGGAAGGAACATGAAGAATTAAATTTTGGGGAGTTCAGCATCGGTGCGCACGTGAACCTCACGCGCACGCATGGGTGCAGAAAGTGTAATTGGCGCATGAAGATTGGCGTATCCACGTGGATTAGCGAAATCTCCATCGACGCGCACGCGTGCATGGCGCGCACGCGTGGATCGCGAAAATCAATCGACGCGCACGCGTGCATGGCGCGTATGTGTGACAAGCTGCACGTGGCCTCATTAAAGAAAATTGTGCCTGGCGATTTCTGAGGCTCAACAGGCCCAAATTCAAGCTGGTTCTGCATGGAAAATACCCAAGGATGCTAGGGGGAAAGGGGGGATCATTCATTCACACTTAGACACAATTTTAGCTAGTTTTTGCTTTTTGTTCTTCTAGAGAGAGAAACCTTTGTTCCTCTCTAGATCTAGTTTGATTTGATCTTCCCTTGTTGAATTCTAAATTGGGTCTCGTTGATTTCTAGTTTTGGTTACTTAATTTGAATTCCTTAGTATAATTTTGTTTAGATATTGTGTTAGATTTATGTTTTCTTGTCAATTGTCATCTTTTTACCCATTTTGTGAATCTTGAGGATCTTAAATTGTTAATGTCATGATGATGATTTCCATGATTAATTATGTTGTTTGAGTGACTTTACATTAATAATTGTTAGTGGGTTCTTGTTAATTTCAATTTAATTGCATTTTGAATATGTCTTTTAGTGATGCTCACCATGTGTTTGATGAAATGTTTCCTTTGATTATGGAGTAGTTTTCTTTACTCTTGGCCTAGGCTAAGGGAATTGGGTAAACTTGCGTCATTAGCTCTAATTGGTTTTGTGATTTGAGAACCCTTAGTGGTCAAGTTGATACCCATTGACACTAGTTCACTACTAAGTCAATTGGTAGTTGGATTGGGACTTATGCGTTGAGATTGATCAAACCACTTGACGTACCTCAAGCTTGGGAGTAAATATTACGTACTTAAAGCTCTTAGAGGTAGACTTAGTGAGTTTGGTTCCTCATAATTGTCAAGATATGGTGGTTAGACAAGGATAGTAATCCCAATTCCCATGCCTAGCCAAGAGTTGCTTTTATTATTCATATTTGAAAACCAAAAATTTAAATTGCTTGATTCTAGTTATAGTTGCTTGATAGTTTTAGAGTAGAACTATATAAAATGTTCTCTTGTTAGTTTGAAATTGCTCATACATTGCTTTAATCACTTGAATTAATTCCTTACACTTTAAGATTTCTTGTTTGTTAAGCCTTTTAATCCAATTTCTTGTTCATGACTTGCAACCTCGAAATTCTAACCAATGTTGATACACATGTTTGCCCATTCCTTGTGAGACAACCCAAGGTTTGAATACTTCGGTTACTTTTATTGGGGTTGAACTTGTGACAACCAATTCCTTAAAATTTGATTCGAGAGTTGACTATCGGTTTGGACTATACTGACAATGGAAATATTTTGTGGAATTCTGAATCGGTAAAGATCCTTGACATCAAATTTTTGCCGCCGTTGCCAGGGAATGGTTGCAACGTATGCTTTGATATTGGTTATGTGAATATGTGAATATTGTAGATAGTTTATTTGCTTTCAATACTTAGTTGTAGTTTAGATTTCTTTTGTACATGTGCTATGACTCCCAAGTTTGATTACTCGGTCTCAACCAAATTCTAGCTTAGCCAAGTTTGACCCTGAGATTGAAAAAACTTTGTTACACACTCGGCAAGCTAGACAACGGTTGGACAATACGGCTAGTACTTCGGCCTCCCTTGAGGAACATACCGAATTACTAGACGACACCGAGAGTAACTTGGAGTCCGCTACTTCCTATTCTTCTGTTGGCACTACTAATACATCTTTGCATCCCACAGGTGAACCATACATGGTGGAGCCACGCCGGATCACTTTGCATGAACAACCGGCTCCGGGTATCATACTTCAACCTTTGCAAGTAAGGTATCCCAACCTTGATCCAAACTTTGAGTTGAAGAATAGCTTGATAAATCTACTCCCTAAGTATCATGGGTTGTGATAAACTCTATTTGTAGGGTTTATCTTGTGCTTGATTTAGGGGATTTTATGACCTTTTACCCACATTTATTCAATGAAATAGCATGCTTTCATGATTGTCTCCTAATTTGTGCTTAAAAGAGAAAACATGTTTTCTAGGTCTTAAAATAGCTAAATTTAATTTACCTTGATCCCATTAGATGCCTTGATATATTTTTTAAGTGATTTCAGATTTATGAGGCAAAGATTAGATCAAGGAAATGAAGAAAAAGCATGTAGAAATGGAGAACTCATGAAGAAATAAAGGAGTCACAAAAGCTTTCAAGCCGACCTCTTCGTACTTAATCGATCATAACTTGAGCTACATAGGTCCAAATGATACGGTTCTAGTTGCGTTGGAAAGAAAACATCTGGAGCTTCGAAATGATATAAGATTTGCTATGGTTGCATTGGGGATAGGGGCGCGCACGCGCACGATACGCGTACGCGCCGATGTTGCATGTGACCCACTTTAATGCAACTCGTGGCCAGCGATTTCTAGCGCATTTTGGGACCAATCCAACTCATTTCTGATACTATTTAACCCAAGGATTGAAGAGGGATGAGACACCCAGTCATTAGTTTAGTTTTATTTTAGTTTTATCATGCTTTAGTTGGTTTCTAGAGAGTGAAGCTCTCTCTTCTCTCTAGAATTAGGAGTAGGTTAGATCTAGATTAGGAATTCTTAGATCTAGGTTAATTTCATGCTTAGATTTACTTTTCCTTTATCAATTCTTCTTCTTCTACTTCTTCTCTCTCTAGTTTTGCATTTAATTCTTGTAATTCTCTATTTTTATGTTGATGCATTTTTGTTTCTTCTATTTTCATTTTAATTCAATTTATGATTTATGTTCCTTTATTTTTCATTTGATTTGTTGTTGTTTAATTCCTTGCAATTGAGTAGTGTAGATTTACTTTCCTTGCAATTTTACTATGCTTTCCTTTTTATGCCTTCCAAGTGTTTGATAAAATGCTTGGTTGGATTTTAGAGTAGAATTTTATGTTCTTGGCTTGGGAAGGTAACTTAGGAACTCTTGAGTTACTAATGTCCAAGTGATTGTTGATTGGGAGCCATTAACTCTAGATCTCATTAATTGAATTGGTGGAGAACGAGGACTTATGGATTTGGATTGATATAGCTCACTTCACTTTCCTCTACTATTAGTTAGGGGTTAACTTAGTGGGATTGATCCTTGCCAATTCTCATGTTGTGGTTAGTGATAAGGATAGAGATCCTTGACCACCAACCTTTGCCAAGACCTTTTTAGCTGTTAGTTTATTTTCATTGCCATTTACTTTTCATGTTTCTCATTCAAATCCCTGAAAATACATCATAACCAATAACAAGACACTTTGTTGCAATTCCTAGGGAGAACGACCCGAGGTTCAATACTTCGGTTTATAAATTTAGGGGTTTGTTTTAGTGACAAACAAAATTTTTGTATGAAAGGATTAATGTTGGTTTAGGAACTATACTTGCAACGAGAAATTATTGTGAATTCTAAACCACACAAAGTCCTTTTCATCAAAATGGCGCCGTTGCCGGGGAGTTGCAATGGTGTTATGTTATTAGTTATTGTATATATGTGAATATTGTGAATAGCTTGATTTTTGGATTGCTTGTTAGCTTTTGCTAGTTTTAGGATTTTGTCTCATGATTTCTTATTAGCTTTTGTTCTTATTTTCTCTTTTCATTATGAATTCTCACTTTGGCTATGAGTTTGGTTCTAATTATGTTGTAGGAAATGAGGACTATAATGAGAATGTGTATCAAGGATGTGATAACCAAAGGTGGAAGGAAGCATATGCATATGATCAATCTTCATGGCAACAACCTCCACCAATGCACTATGAACAAGAGCCATTCTATGATGCATATCAACCAAATGGCTATGGTGAATCTCTTTGTGATTTTCAAGAACCACCACCATATGCCTATGAGCCATATCCTCAACATAACCCTGAACCATACTCACAAGCCCCTTTGCACCAAACACCTTCATATGACCCTCATCCATGTCCACCATTACAACAACCATATGAGCCATATGAACCACATATAGAGCCACCACCATTCCAACATCAATATTTTCAAGAGCTACCTCCTCCATATTATTACCAAGATGAACCACCTCCAATGTATGAACATTTTTAACCACAAGATGAACTCTACTTCCCACCACAACTTACCATAGAAGAATACTCATGTCAATCGATCCAAGAGCCGTATGATCCTAATCATATTATCCAAGAGGAACAAGAGTCAAGGAATCGTCTCAAGGAAACATTGGATCAACTTCAAGCAACCATGGAGCGTGTTGTGCAACAAGTGGAAAGAGCGGAAAGTATTGAACCACCACAACTCTACCAAGAGGAACCACCTTCCTACTATGAGTCCTTCCTTCAAAATAATGAACCCTTCCATCCACTCCAACCTCCAATTGATGACATCCTTGATGTTCTTGTTCAAGAACAAGAAGAGATGAAAAGGGATGTGGAATAATTCACGGCTGCCTTGGATGAGGTGGTAAACCGGTTAGCATCCCAATGCTTGAACACTCAAGGAACTCCCATGGCTACATGTGGAGAATTAAATGAAGAGCATAACATGAAGGAGAGATTGGTGGAGAATGAAGGAAGTTGCTTTGTATTGGAACAATTGGAGGAAGCTTTAATTGTTGAAGAAGAGGAAGAAGTGGTTGAAGACTTAGGAGATGCATAACCACCTTGGGAATCTAAAATTAAGGAAAACCCCTCCAAGATGATTGAAATTGATGCTAGGGAGGAAAGTGCACACCTTCCAAGGCATATTCCATATGAAGACTTGGACGGGATAGAGCAAGAATTGAGTTCCCTTGGTGAGGAAGATCAAGCACCAAGTCTTAGTGGTGAAGAATCCTTTGAGCTTGAAGAATCTTCTCCCGGTGAATTTGAAGACAATGTGGTGGTAAATTTCTCTCACCCTCCCATTTATGATTTGAGTAAGGGAAAAGGCTTAGATAAAATTGTTGAACAAAGGATTGAGATTAAGAGATCTTGTGAGAAGGTGAAGATCCTTAGAAAAAGGAGGATGGGAATTGAATATGCTTTGTCAAGACCCTTGGACGCTTCTTTACCTAGGTTGCCATCTACGCCTTCATTTGAGTGGGTGAAATTTATTTCTATTATCTTTATTGTCCCATTTGAGTATGGTTTACTTGAAACGGATGGCCAACTTAGAGTACTTTGTACGATGAAGTATAAGGGAAAAAGTTTTTGTGGTTGGCATTGTAAATCAAGGCTCGTTATGGTTGATGCATCAAACATGAGATATAAAGGTTGGAGTAGTGCTCAACTAGATGGGTTGAAAGAACTTGGGAGATTGATGGTTTAGAAGTTATAGTAAATTCTTGTTGTGAGTATAGTTACTAAACCAAGCAATCAACCTTTCTTACAAACGTTTTGGTTGTCACAAGTAACAAACCCCTTTAAAATTGATAACCGAGTATTTAAACCTCGGGTCGTCTTCTCAAGGAATTACAGGGAGGTGTTCTTATTATTGATTATGAGTTGTAAATTAGGGGTTTTG
Organism: Arachis ipaensis; assembly: GCF_059453495.1. Classification (NCBI taxonomy): domain Eukaryota; kingdom Viridiplantae; phylum Streptophyta; class Magnoliopsida; order Fabales; family Fabaceae; genus Arachis; species Arachis ipaensis. Next base: position 109,223,362 of record NC_142442.1, on the reverse strand, counting down.
AAAGTAAGGAACCAGTATGTTAAATGATAAGAAAAATAAAATAGTAATAATAAAATAAACTCTTGGCAAGGTATTAGAACTGGAAGTCCTATCCTTATCAATTGTGATGAGAATTGGATTTTAATCCCACTTTGTTAACCTCTAACTATGAAGGTAAATCAAGTGGATTAATTAGCTTGATCCTCAGGTCCTAGTCAATTCCTATAGAAAGACTAGAGTTATTGGAGCAACTCCCAATTTCAACCACTATTTTATTTGACAACTCAAGCGTTACCAATTACTTAACCAAAGCCAAAAGGAAGAGAATATCTAAATTAAATTAACAGCATCCATATAAATAAAGCAAAGCAAAATTAAATCTGAAAATACCTCAAATTGCATTAATAAAGGAAATCAAATCTAACATGGATATTCATAAATTAAATTAGGAAAATAAATAAAAGAAAAATTGAACCTGATAAAAAGAAACAATCCTGAAAGCAAAGAAATCCTAAATCCTAAATCCTAAGAGAGAGGAGAGAACCTCACTCTCTAAAAACTACATCTACTCCTAAAATTATGAATTGTGAGCTTATGATTATGAATGAATAGATTTCCCCACTTTATAGCCTCTAATCTGTGTTTTTTGGGCCGCAAACTGGGTCGAAAACAGCCCAGAAATCGCTGGAGAAGAAATCTGCCACGCAGATTTTTGTCACTGCAATGCGTTCGTGTGGAGCACGCGTTCGCGTCACCTAGCTTCAGGGAAACGATGGCATATTATATATCAAATCAAAGCCCCAGACGTTAGCTTTCCAACACAACTGGAACCGCGTCATTTGGACCTCTGTAGCTAAAGTTATAGCCATTTGAGTGCAAAGAGGTCAGGCTGGACAGCTTAGCAATTTCTCCAACTTCTTGTATTCCTTCCACTTTTGCATGCTTCCTTTCCATCCTCTGAGCCATTCCTGCCCTGTAATCTCTTAAATCACTTAACACACATATCAAGGTATCTAATGGTAATAAGAGAGGATTAAACATAGGGAACTTAAGGCCAAAGAAGCATGTTTTCAATCAAAGCACATAATTAGGAAGGCAAATGTAAAACCATGCAAATAGTATGAATAAGTGGGTAAAGAGTTGATAAAAACCACTCAATTGAGAACAAGATAAATCATAATATAGTGGTTTATCAACCTCCCCACGTTTAAACATTAGCATGTCCTCATGCTAAGCTCAAGAGAAGCTATAAAGTGAATGAGGAAAGTAAGAAAGTATGAAATGCAACCTATCTATATGAATGCAACTATATGCTAAGATGTTTCTATCTACTTGGTTAAAAGTAAACAAGTTTTCCAAGACAAAAATAATTCAAATTCCACTAATTCAAATCATATAATAAAAGACAAGTAAACTTGTAAGAAGATAGCTTCATGAAAGCAGGGAACATATAATTAAGCACTGAACCCTTACTGGTAGTGTATATCACTCTAACTCTCAAGTGTCTAGGGTCAATCACTCTACTCTTCTTTAGTCATGCTTTCTAAAACTTTGTTCTTAATCTAACCAATCAACAAATATTTAATGTACCAATGCAAACATCATGAGGTCTTTTTAGGGTCATAATGGGGCTGAGGTAAAGGTAAGGATATATGTATGGCCAAGTGATCTTTATAAAGTGAATCCTTGATTAGTCTAAGATCTCACCTAACTTATACATACTTTATAAAATTTTAAAATACTTTACCTAGCTACCTAAATTTTTCCCACTTTTGTATTACATGCTCATGTATCAAACTTATTTTTGAATTTTTGTCCCATGTGCATTGATTCTTTTTATTTTGCATTTGGGGTAATATTATTTTTCTTCTTCTTTTTTTTTTTTTTTTGTATCCCCTTATTTAATTACTTAATATTTTTTTAATGCACATGGTAATTTAATTATTTTGATTTTACATGAGCATGCTTCCCAAATTTTCAAATAACTTATTCAATTTAATTCCCTACTTTTTCATATCATCCCATGTTCCCATAAAATTCCCCATACTTAAATTATACACAATATCTATCTTAAGCTAACCAAGGATTCAACTTGGGATTTTTATTTTGTTTTTCTGCTTAAGGCTAGTAATGTGGTTATGAAATAGAAGGGGGGTTAAAAAGTTCAAAGTGGCTAACAAGGGTGATGTAAAAGGTAAGCTTATTTGGGATAAGTGAGCTAATAACAAATAATGGCCTCAATCATATGCAAGCATGTAAATATATTAAATATTGGACATATAGAATGGAACAAAATCTAGATTGCAGTTATAGAGAAGTGAACACACAAGAATAAATATTATAGTTAAATAATGTAACCATAAGCTCAAAATCTCACAGGTTGTGTGTTCTTTGGCTCAAAAACCATGTTCCAAATACAACTTCAAACAAATTTAAAACATAATTTTTTTTTATTTTTAATTTAAATTAGTGAAATACTATAAAAATTTCTTGAAAAAGAAAATATTACTTCAACCAAGTAGTAACTAAATGCATAAAATCAAATAAACATGCAATTAAACATGCAAATGCAACAATGAACTAACAAATAAAGTAAAATATTGGTGTTTGAGAAGAGAATAACTAACCCACGGAGATCGGTATCGACCTCCCCACACTTAAAGATTGCACCGTCCTCGGTGCATGCTAAGATGTGCAAGTGGATGGGGGTTGTGGTTCCTCAGCTGGGGCTCTTTTTGTTCCTTTCCTTGCCGGTGGTTTGGAAGTAGCTTTCTCTTTATCCTTCTTGGTGGCCATCCTGAAAAGGGAAAAAGAAAGTAACTTTTAAAGCTAGGGGTTAGAGCAAGGAAGAGAGTGGGAAAGGTGGTAATCAACGCACAATAAAGAAGAATGACGTTAACACATGGTCATGACTACATGTGAAAAGTTCATCAATGGAAATATAGCAAGTGTATGTAATGACAATTGAATGCAAGATGTTTTTTGGCATGCTGGCAGAGGCATGAGTAGCATAAATCAAGCATTCAATGTCCAAGTTAGATTACCAAGTCTTTCACTAACAACTTGTTTGTAATAACAATTATATTTAATCAATAAAATATAAAAAGAATTTTGTGAAAAGCAAGCATTTAGAGTAGTAGAATAAAAGAAATCTAAAAATAGTGCATAATGCCATATGGACTTTTTCACAAACACATAGCAAGCATGGTAAATATGCTATTCAAAGTATTAAATTGAACATGCAAGTAACCCTTTAAAAAGTAATATATAATTGTCAAACATTTCCTTTAATAATCCATAAAAATATAGAAAATAATGACCCAAATAAATTTCTAACACTAATGAAAATAATGCAATGAATGAAAGTAAATAAATTAAAATAAAATAAAAAGAAAAATAAGAAGAATGAGAAGGGAAAGAAGGGAAGAAGAAGTAAGGAAGAAATAAGGAGGGAAAAGAGAAAATAGGATTTGGGGAAAAGAAAGATAAGATATTTTGGCATTTTAGGGTAAGCTGTGCGGCGCAAGCGACGCGGACGCGTGGGTGACGCGTTCGCGCGAATTGCGCTTATTCAGATTGACGCGGTCGTGTCGATCACGCGGTCGCGTGACCCTTTTTATGCTACTGGCGCGAGGGCAGCCTCGCGCTCGCACAACTCTCTGTTCAAAATCTTATGTTGCCAAATTTTGGGTGACGCGATCGCATGAGTGGCCAATATTGGGATATGACGCGGACGCGTGGGGCACACGTTCACGTGGTAAGGGCTGTTCGTCTAGCGCTAGTCCAGCACCACTCCAGCATAACTTTCGGCTATGCACCCTTTTTACGTCGATGTTCAGGTCACGCGGCCACGTGGGTGACGCGGTCGCATGCGAGGCCATTGTTCCCACATGATGCGGATGCGTAAGCGACGCAGTCACGTGGGGTGATTTGTGCCAAAGGCACACCTCCAGCCACGCTCCCACGTGACACTCTATTCGATTTATTATTCTGGCTGAGCCACCTGCGACGCGGTCGCGTCGGCGACGGTGTCGCGTCGCGGCTCTCCCCTTTTTTTATTCAAAATGCAGAATGCAGTATGCAGTGCTAATGTAGATGCTATGAAAACTTCCAGGTTCAATGAAAATAAAATAAAATAAAAATAAACAACACGAAATAAAATTGAAAAAGAACGATCATACCATGGTGGGTTGTCTCCCACCTAGCACTTTTAGTTAAAGTCCTTAAGTTGGACATTTGGTGAGCTTCCTATTATGGTGGCTTGTGCTTGAATTCATCTAGAAATCTCAACCAATGTTTGAAATGCCAACAGCCTCCGGGATCCCAAACTAGGCGCAAAAAGCCTTCAAGTAAGTTAAAGCAAGTGACAAGACCCCAAGAGTGTTGATTGCTGGACTGAATTCTGGGGTCCCAAACCTTGCTTTTGCACCCGTCTTCTTGTTGAGCAATATTGTTCCATCCAGGTGGCAGACAATCTGAATTCTTACTAAGGCGGCCAAACAACTTCCTAGACCCATTCAGTTGAGCTTTACACCAACCTTTGCATTTAAACTTTGAGTATGCAACCATGTTGAACCTTGCTTGACAATTCCAACCACTAACCATCTTCCTCTGACTCTTAATGTCACAAAGAGCTCTAAGTTGACCATCCGTTTTCAGTAGCCCATATTCAAGTGGAATTAGAAAGCTAAGGGATATAAATTTTACCCACTTGAATGTTGTGAAGGATGATGGCAACTTAGGGGAAGGGGTCTCCAAAAACTTTGGCAAGATGATTTCAAGCTCCACTCCCTTGTGCTCTTTGACAACTTCCACCTCTTTGCAAACTTCTTCAATTTCAACCTCTTCCTCTTGGTAGCTTTCTTCCAATTCAATCTCTTCTTCATTACTTACCAAGGGCATGGAAGGTTGTGCTTCTTCTTCTTTGATCTCCATCTCTTGATCAACTGATGAGGCGCAGAAGTTGGTGAATTAAAAATTATTAAAATAGTTACGTTGCAAGTATAGTTCTTAACTCACCAAAATCTGCCTATCAATTTAGAAATATGTCACAGAGAGTTTAAATTAAAAATTACTGGGAGTTGGAGTCCCAGGTCGTCTCCCAACGAGTTACAGAAAAGTGTGCTATTTTATTAATCAGATGTTCCAAGAAGTTAAGTTAAGTAGAGGGAAAATTAAAAAGAGGAAATTTAAATAATATGAATAAAAGCCTTGACTGGGAGTTGATTAGTTGGAATCTCTATTATCGATGGAACGATCTCGAGATTAATTTATAATTAATGGCTGTTCTGTTTAATTATCCTTTACTAGGTAAGGGAAAGTCAAACAAGTTGGAATGCTAGATCTGTTCACGAGTTGCAACCCACTTAGTTCAAAGGGATTGGTGTTAGTGATTAGATAACAATCCAATATTTAACCCAATTACAATTTTTCTTTCAATCCTTCCAACCCAAGAGTTCTTTTCAATCAACTCCCTATCAAGTGGGGGAACTACTCACTCATTGTAAATAATAAATCCATAACATATGAAAGGGAATTAAAAGAAGACATGATTATTGGAATGGAAAAATAAATTAAAATGGAAGAAATAATCCTTGTATCAAATAATCATGAAAGTATTCAAATGACAAAATTGAACAAAGCAAAGAACATGGAAGAATAAAACCAAGTTAAGAGAACGAACTAGAATGACGAGGTCTTGATGAGAAAATAACTCTTCTCAATGTTCCAATACTAAGATCAATTCCCAAAATTAAAATTCTAAAACCTAGAGAGAAAAACCTAGAGGAGGAAAAACTAGATCTAAAACTGTAAACTGTGTAGAATGAATTTTGTCTTTTGTTTCTGCATATTCTCTGGCTCTAGTCTGCTGTTTCGGGCCAAAAATTGGGTCGAAATAAGGTCCAAAATTGCCCCCAGCGAATTCTGCAGATTATGCAGATCGTACATGTCACGCGATCGCGTCATCCATGCGGACGCGTCATTCGCACTTTTCCTTGCCACGCGTTTGCGTCGTCCACGCTACCGCGTCACCTGAGCTTTTCCAATCCGTGTGGCCGCGTGAGCCATGCGGCCGCGTCACTGCGATTTCCTCTCCTTCGCGCGGTCGCGTGAGCCATGCGACCGCGTCACTTCTCGCTGGTTATCTCCTTACTTCTTGTGTTCCTTCCATTTTTGCTAGCTTCCTTTCCAATCTCCCACTCGTTCATGCCCTATAAAGTCTGAAACACTCAACACACAGATCACGGCATCGAATGGAATAAAGGAGAATTAAAAATACATAATTAAAGTCTCTAGGAAGCAGTTTTCAAACATGTTATAAATTCAGGAAGGAATTATAATTTCATGCTAATTTAATGAATAAGTGGGTAAGGATCATGATAAAACCACACAATTAAACACAATATAAACCATAAAATAGTGGTTTATCAACCTCCCCACCCTTAAACATTAGCATGTCCTCATGCTTAATTGAAGGAGATAAGGAAATAAGTATGAACATGTAGAAACTCATGAAATGCAATGCAAGCCTATATATATATATATATATATATATATATATATATATATATATATATATATATATATATATATATATATATATATATATATATATATATATATAAATGCAACTATATGATTCTTGCTCACTTGATCAAAAGTAAATAAGCTCTTCAAAACAATTACAAATCAAATTCCACTAATTCTATCATTATACAATAAAACAGATAAAAGTGCCAGAAGATAGCTCATGAAAGCAGGGAACATGAAAATTCAAGCATTGAACCCTCACTGATAATGTATGTACGCTCTAATCTCTAGTGTATAGGGTAATCACTCTATCCTTCTCTAATCATGCTTTCTAACTTTTGTTCTTCTCCTAACCAATCAACAACAGTTAATATACCAATGCAAACATCATGAGGTCTTTTCAAGGTTGTAATGGGGTTAAGGTACAGGTAGGGGTATACATTTGGTCAAGTGACCTAATAAATTGAATCTTTAATTAACCCAAGCTTCAACCCAACCTATATATTTTTAATGTAATCTTAAAGTTCATACCTAGCTACCCAAAATTCCCTTTTTCAATCCATACTCATGTGTCAACTTTATATTTGATTCTATCATATGTGCATTGATCTTTGAATTCTGAATTTAACATTGGGGTAATTTTTGTGTCCTTTATTTATTTATTTATTTATTTATATATATATATTTGACATTAAAATAAATATAGCTTATCAATGCACATAGATTTTTAATTCTTAAAGTTTCAAATGAGTAGGTATCCAAATTTCCATTAAATTCTCATGACACATTTCCTTAACAACTTTTGTTCCCACAATTTCCCATACTTAACTAGCACACACAATTCTATCTTAAGCTAACCAAGGATTCAATTTGGAATATACAATTATTTTTCAGCTTAAGGTTAGTAATGTGGTAAAATATAGAACAAATGGGATTTAAAGGCTCAAAGTGGTTAACAAAGGAAATTGAAAAGGGATAGGCTTAATTTGGATAAGTAAGTTTAAACAAATAATGGCCTCAATCATGTGCAAGCATGTAAATATAATAAATATTGGACATATAAGATAAAACAAAATATAGATTACAATCATAGAGAAGTAAACACACAAGAATGAAATAATTATGGTTAAATAATGTAACCATGCATAAAGGCTCAAATCCTCACAGGTTGTGTGTTCTTTAGCTCAAATATCATGTTCCAAATACAACTCAAGCAAATTTATCATAAAAATTTTGAAAAATTAGTGAAATTTTGTTCCAAAGATAGAGTCTTAAAAGAAACTTAATGTCTTTTCAGTCAAGTAGAACATGCATGCAACTATCCTAACCTATGCAATTTATTCTATTCTATAAAAGAAAGAAAATCTAACTAAAGTATCCTAATTATTGGTGCTAGGGAAAAGAAATTACCTCCAGAAGTCAGGTACTGACCGACCTCCCTACACTTAAGGCTTTGCACCGTCTTCGGTGCCGTCTGTCAGGAACAGGGGTGGGCTGGTGGCAGTGTCTCCACAGTCCCTGAAGTGGCTCCCTGTGCTGGTTAAAGAAGTGGAGTTCGGGGTATCCGAGTCCCTGAAGTGTCCCTTAAGTAGCTCCTTGAAGTGTTTGAATCGGCGCTCGTTACGGCGCTCTCTCAACTTAGCTTTGTGTTCTTGCCGATCCAATCTTTCGATTATCTGCTGGAGAAATTCATCAGTTGTAGGTGCTTGTGGTGTTGAAGAAGGATTATCTTCAACTGGAGCAGTAGGAAGACTTGTAGTGGCTGCTGAAAGTCTGAGGTATTTCCCGTTAGGGACATACTAATCATCCCGTGGAAGCACAGCTTTGGTGTCCCCAGCTCTGTAGGAGACTCCGGCTGCTGAGACAAGATCTGAGACTAAGGCGGGGAAAGGTAAGTTGCCCGCAATTTGTATGTGTCCCATAGCATTCCGGATATGTCTTGAGAGATTCAGAGGTTGGTCTGTAAGGATGCACCATAGTAGAACGGCCATGTCAGCAGTGAAGGAGGACTCATGAGTGCTCAGAAAGACGTAATGGGACATGATCTGTGCCCATACACGAGCCTCTAAGGTAAGTGCTGAAGCCAAGTTTCTCTTAGGGCGGGTACGGTGGTATCCATAGATCCAACGGCTGCCAGGTAATGCGATAACTCTGAGAACGGAGTCCCAGTCAAATTGGTACTTCTGGTGCTTAAGTACGGCTTCTTAGAAGGTGTCCATTCCTTCTGGAAAAGGGGGAAGACTCAGAGCTTACTGAATGGCCTCTTCTGTGATGGGGACTTACTTCTGCCGGACATAAACAGACTGCAGGGTTGGCATGTAGAAGTTAGAGTAAAACTCAACTACCCAAGAAAGATTGACCTGCCTTGGCTGTCTCCGTAGGAAATCCCATTGTCTTCGTTCAATTTGCGGCTCAACAAAGGTAGCAATGTTGGACGGGAGGATAAGAAGGTATTCATTGTTATAGTTTCTTTCTGCCAGGATAGGGAACATCTGCTCACAATAGCGATTGGGAAATCGCGCAGTGTCCTTTGCTGGGAAGGCTTTCTCCTTTTCATCAACCTTTATTATCCTCTTAACTCTTTTTGTTGAGGGCTTGACTGCGGTTGAAGAGGGCTCTGCCACTAATGCTCTTTTAGTTCCTCTTCTTGCTGGTGGTTTGGAAGTAGCTTTCTCTTTTCCTTTTCTTGGTGGCCATCCTGAAAGAAGGGAAGAGAAAGTAAATTAAATTCAAAAAGATATAGAGTAAGGAAGGAAACGGAAAAGAGGGTGATGGATGCACATTAAGATATACTGACATTATCACATGCTCGCGAGTACATGTGAAAAGCCAACAATGGGAAATAGCTAGTGCATGTAAAGACAAGGGAATGCAAGGTGTTTATTGGCATGCCGGCAAGGGGCATGAGTAGCATAGACCAAGCAATACTTTGTAACAAACCATCACGTTTGTATTGACAATTAAATTCAATTAAAATAATAGTAAAGGAAAGTTGTGAAAAGCAAGCATTGAATAGTATAACAACATAGAGAAGTGCATAATGCCATTTCAGCTTTTCCACAAACACATAGCATGCATGGTGAAAAAGGTATAGAAAATATGAAGGGGAACATGCAAGCAATCCCTTAAATAGAATAAAAATAATTGTCAAACAATTTGCAACAATCCACAAGCAGATAATGAGGGATAATGACTCAAAAAATTTCTAACACCATGTAAAAAAGAAAAGAAAAAAGAAGGAAAATATGAATAATGAAAAGAAAAAGAAAAGAAAAGAAGATACATATAAAATAATAAGAATGATGGAAAAAGAAGGAGGGAAGAAGAAAATAAAACCTTGTTAATGGAGGTGAGAAATATAAAGAGTGAAAGGTGAGATAGAAGGGGGAAGGAAGAAATAAGGGCGCGGGGGGGGGGGGGGGGGAAGAAAAACTAGGATTTGGAGGAGAGAAAGATAAGATATGTGGTAATTTTTGGTTGAGCTGTGCGGCACACGCGACGCGGCCACGTGAGGCACGCGTTCGCGTGAATGCGCTTTAAGTAAGGTATGCTTCTGGCGCGAGTGCAGCCTCGCACTAGCACAACTCTCTATTCAAATTAATTTAGTTGCCAAAATTAGGGTGGCGCGATCGTGTGGGTCACGCGATCGCGTAAGTGTGCGTCCGAAAACGGATGACGCGGCCACGTTGGCGACGCGGTCGCCTGATAAGGATTGTGCCTTCCAGCACCAATCCAGCATCACTCTCGCACAATATTTCATTGTGCACCCTTTTACGTCGAAAACTCAGGGCACGCGGCCGCGTGGGGCACGCGGTCGCGTGGGAGGCCATGATTCCCATACGACGCAAACGCGTTAGCGACACGGTCGCGTGGGTTGATTTGTGCCATTGGCACGCCTCCAGCCACACTCCAGCGTAACTTTCTGTTCATTTTTATTTTTCTTTACTCTCCCTGTGACGCGGACGCGTCGCTGATGCGATCGCGTCGCGTAGCGAAATTTTTTTTTTTACATGTAAATGCAGATGCACGAAAGTACTATGAAAGAGAAGAGTTATTGAATAGGAAAAACTAAAAATAAAGAAAAGAACGATCATACCATGGTGGGTTGTCTCCCACCTAGCACTTTGCTTTAACGTCCGTAAGTTGGACGCTCCACTAGCTCAATCTTCTGCTATGTGGGGATCTTCCAAGAGGAAGATCTCAAGCTCCTTGTTTCTCTGTACTTTCTCGCCATGGTATAGCTTCAGGCGTTGTCCATTAACCTTAAAAAGTTCAAAGCTTGAAGGATGGCTTAGGTGATAAACTCCGTACGGTTCGGCCTTCTCTACTCTGTTTGGACCTTCCCATCGTGATCTCAACTTGCCTGGCATGAGCCTTAGTCGAGATTTGTAAAGGAGGACTAAATCCCCAGGTTGGAACTCCTTCTTCTTGATGTTTTGATCATGTACAGCCTTCATCTTTTCCTTGTATATTATGGAGTTTTCACAAGCTTCTAGGCGAAAGCTCTCCAGTTCCTGTAGTTGCAACTTCCTTTCAGCTCCGACTTTCTCAATTCCCATGTTGCACTCCTTAACTGCCCAAAAAGCTCTGTGTTCTACTTCAACTGGGAGATGACAAGCTTTTCCATAAACCAAGCGGAAAGGGCTCATCCCAATGGGTGTCTTGTATGCTGTTCTATATGCCCAGAGTGCATCTTATAGCCTGGTGCTCCAGTCTTTTCTATGAGGCTTTACTATCTTTTGCAAGATACGCTTAATTTCTCTATTTGACACCTCGGCTTGCCCATTAGTTTGGGGATGGTAAGCTGTTGCAACTTTATGAATTATCCCATGCTTCTTCATTAATCCTGTCAGTCTCCTGTTACAAAAATGGGTGCCTTGATCGCTCACGATTGCTCGTGGTGATCCGAAGCGACATATAATATGGTTTCTCACAAAGGAAACAACAGTGTTAGCATCATCAGTGCGGGTAGGAATTGCTTCCACCCATTTGGAAACATAATCCACAGCTAACAATATATAAAAATATCCATTAGAATTTGGAAATGGACCCATGAAGTCAATGCCCCAAACATCAAAAATTTCATAAAAAAAGCATAATTTGTTGAGGCATCTCATCCCTCCTGGATATATTACCAAATTTCTGGCATGGGAGACAAGATTTACAAAACTCGGCAGCATCTCTAAAAAGAGTAGGCCACCAGAATCCACAGTCTAAGATCTTTCTAGCTGTTCTTTGAGGGCCAAAATGTCCTCCACTCTTAGATGAGTGACAGGCCTCTAAAATGGACTGGAATTCTGATTGAAGCACACAACGTCTAATTACTTGATCAGCGCCACATCTCCATAAATATGGGTCATCCCATATATAATATTTAGACTCGCTTTTCAGCTTGTCTCTTTGATGCTTAGAAAAATTTGGAGGAAATGTGCGGCTAACTAAATAATTAGCAACAGGTGCATACCAAGGGACTACCTCAGATACTGCTTGCAGGTTGTCAAAAGGAAAATTATCATCTATAGGAGTAGAATCATCCTTAATATGCTCAAGGCGACTCAGGTGATCTACCACTAAATTTTGATTACCACTCCTATCCTTTATTTCTAAATCAAATTCTTGTAACAGCAGTATCCAATGTATAAGTCTTGGTTTGGACTCCTTTTTAGCTAATAGATACTTTAAAGCTGCATGGTCCGAATACACTACTACTCTAGTACCAAGTAAATAAGCACGAAATTTATCCAGAGCAAAAGCAATAGCAAGAAGCTCTTTCTCAGTAGTAGTATAATTGGACTGGGCAGTGTCTAAAGTCTTAGACGCATAAGCAATAACGAAAGGATCCTTACCTTCACGCTGAGCCAGCGCTGCTCCTACTGCATGGTTGGAAGCATCGCACATGATTTCAAACGGCTGGCTCCAGTCTGGTCCTCTCACAATTGGAGCTTGAGTCAGAGCAGTCTTCAGCTTATCAAACGCTTGTTTGCAATCCTCACTGAACTCGAACTCAATATCCTTCTGCAGTAATCTGGATAAGGGAAGTGTGACCTTACTAAAGTCCATAATAAATCTCCTATAAAAACCTGCATGGCCAAGGAACGAACGGACTTCCCTCACAGAAGAGGGGTAACGTAGACTAGAAATAACATTCACCTTTGCTGGGTCTACAGAAATGCCATTATTGGATACCACATGTCCTAATACAATCCCTTGTTTTACCATAAAGTGATATTTTTCGAACTTCAATACAAGATTTGTATTAACACATCTATCTAATACTCTAGATAATCCATCTAAGCAAAGGCTAAAAAAATCACCATAAACGCTAAAATCATCCATAAAAACTTCCATACAGTCCTCAATAAGATCGGAGAAAAGACTCATCATGCACCTTTGGAAAGTAGCTGGTGCATTGCACAAGCCAAAGGGCATTCTCTTGTAAGCATAAGTCCCAAAAGGACATGTAAAAGTAGTCTTTTCTTGATTCTCATGAGCTATATGAATCTGGAAAAAACCTGTGTAACCATCTAAAAAGCAATAATGTGATTTACCTGACAGGCGATCCAGCATTTGATCAATGAATGGAAGTGGGTAGTGATCCTTACGGGTAGCTTGGTTGAGACGCCTGTAATCAATGCAGACTCTCCAAGCATTCTGAACTCTAGTTGCTATGAGTTCTCTATGCTCATTCTTCACTATAGTGACTCCAGACTTCTTGGGCACCACTTGTACTGGGCTTACCCATTCACTGTCTGAAATGGGATATATGATACCGGCTTCCAATAGTCTGGTCACTTCCTTTTTGACAACTTCCAAGATGGTGGGATACAATCTTCTTTGAGGTTGACGGATAGGTCTTGCTCCCTCTTCTAAAAATATTCTGTGCTCACATACTTGAGGGTTGATGCCTACTATGTCTGCCAAGCTCCACCCAATTGCCTTCTTATGCTTCCTCAGCACATCAAGTAACTGCTCTTCTTGTTGAGAAGTAAGTTCCATTGCAATGATAACTAGAAACCTCTGCTCATCTTCAAGATAAGCATATTTGAGATGTGGAGGGAGGGGTTTCAATTCTAACTTTTGATCATGGGCAGGCTCTGGATTATCTTGAGCTTGTGAAAATGGCGAAGTGCCCTCATTGTCAGTTAAAAAGGTCCCCACATTTGGACTTTGTCCAGTGTGTCTCTCTTCAAACTCTTCCTTGTGAACTTCAGCTACACTTTCATCTATGACATGACACTCGAAGATAGAACGATCTTCTGGGGGTTGTCAATGATTCTATTCAGATTGAAGATTACTATGCGGCCATCTATTTCAAAGGAGTATGTTCCTGAAAAAGCATCCACTTTGAATTTTGATGTCTTCAGGAATGGTCTTCCAAGTAGGATTGATGATGGCTTATCTGAATTATTATGGGGCATCTCCAAGATATAAAAATTAGTGGGAAATGTAAGCCCCTTAATGTTCACCAAAACATCTTCAGCAACCCCAGCCACTGTAATAATGCTTTTATCTACTAACACAAAATGAGCTGCCGACCTTTTTAAGGGAGGGAGCCTCAAAATATCATATATAGACAAAGACATTATACTGACACATGCTCCTAAATCACACATGCAATCATAAATTACTACACCACCAATAGTACAGCTAACTATACAAGGACCTGGATCACTACATTTTTCAGGTAATCCTCCCATTAAAGCAGATATAGAACTACCCAAAGGAATAGTTTCTAATTCATTAATTTTGTCTTTATGGATACATAAGTCTTTTAGAAACTTTGCATATTTAGATACCTGCTGAATAACATCAAAAAGAGGAACAGTTACCTCAACCTTTTTGAATATTTCTACCATTTTGGGGTCAGGTTCTGGCTGCTTCCTAGGCTTCCTTGCAAGTTGTGGAAATGGAATAGGAGTGGTGTCTTCTGTGGTGTCTGCGCCTTTTGGTGCTTCCTCCTATGGTTGAGCTATTTCTTCTTCAGCTATGTCCTGTATGTCCTCTTCCTCTTCAACATCTTCTATTTCTACTACCTCTTCAGCTGAGGTGTGTTCTGGTGGGCTTGGTTCCTCCTGACTCCTCTCCTGCAGTGTGGTTCCAGACCTTAGGGTGATGGCATTAATGCCTCCCTTTGGATTGGGTAATGGTTGAGAGGGGATTCCAGTGGAGCCTGAAGGTTGGTTACTGGAATTTTGCGTTGATCCAAGCTGTGACATAAGAGCTTGCAAAGTAGAGGTGAGACCATTCAGACTGGCATTAATACTATTCATGTTATTTTCCATGGTCTGTTGTCTTCGCTCAAAAGATTGTAGTAGCTCTTCATTAGGAGATAAAGAAGAATGAGTAAATTGAGATGTCTGCTGTTGATTGTTCTGTGGTCCTTGGTTTTGCCTCAGGTGAGGTGCTCTGTAAGGTTGATTCTGCTGCCTGTTGTTGTTATTATTCTACCTCTGATTTTTTTGATTATCTCTGCCTCCTCTGTTATTGTTGTCCCTCCAATTCTAGTTAGAATTGTCCTGCCATCCATGGTTATTATTTCCACTTTGATTGTACCCTTGGTTGGGACGGTCATAGAAGTTATGAGTGGATGCCACCATGTTGTCTTCTTGTTGGAGCTGCGGGCATTCATCAGTGTAATGGCTATAATCAGCACAGATTCTGCAAATTCTTTGTGGGACTAGTTGTTGGTTTTGCTGTGGCGGAGGAGGTTGAGCTTGCTGAGCTTGTTGTTGATTCAATTGCATCTGCTTCAGCAAGTTGGTCATCTCACATATACTCTGAGCTAGAGCAGCAGTCTCTCTGTTAGAGGATACTTCTGCAACGGCTTTCGAACGGCCTTGCTTTTGCCTGTGATTCTTAGTGGATTCACCTAAATCACTGATCAATTGCCAAGCCTCATCAGTGGTCTTGTACTTCTTTATAGACCCATTGCTAGCACTTTCCAATGTGGTCTTATCTTGGGGCCTCATGCCCTGTGTGATATAGGTAAGTAACACTATCTTGTCAATCCTGTGGTGGGGGCATGCTTCCAGAAGATTATTGAAGCGCTCCCAGTATTCAAAGAGAGTCTCATTGTCATCCTGAACAATTATGGAAATATCCTTCCTCAGTTTATCAGTAACTTTAGATGGAAAGAATTTCTCCAAAAACTCCTTTCTGAGTGTATCCCAGTTGAATACATTTGGCAGAGGTTGAGTGTAGTACCACTCTCTTGCTTTTCCTTCGAGAGAAAACGGGAAAGCTTTCAGCAAAATTGAAGTTTCATCAGTACCATCACGCCTGACAGTAGAACAGGCTGCCTGGAAATCTCTCAAGTGCTTGATAGGCTCTTGAGCAGGTAGGCCATGAAACTTGGGCATCAAGTTTAGCAGTGCGGTCTTTATTTCAAAATCTGTAGCTACCGCTGGATGATGCGCTTGAAACGGTTGCATTGTAAAATCAGGGGCTCCTTCCTCCTGGATGGTAACTCTCCTAGCTGCCATGTCTTCTGCACGTAAAACAACCGAATCAGTAGAACGGGGGCTGGTTTCTTCCTCAAGTTCACTTTCAGATCCGCCCTCAGAGCGGACTAACCGACGCTGTTCTCGCCTTATTCGTGAAATAGTCCTTTCAATTTCAGGATCGAATATTAGCGAGCGCGGATCAGGAAGTGAACGGGTCATTTGACAGAAGAAACATGCAGCTCATAGTAACAAAATAAAATAAAATGCAAATAAATAAATTCTAATTAATAACTTTAGCACTCTATTGCAACTCCCCGGCACGGCGCCAAAAATTGATGAGGTGTAGAAGTTGGTGAATTAAAAATTATTAAAATAGTTACGTTGCAAGTATAGTTCTTAACTCACGAAAAATCTGCCTATCAATTTAGAAATATGTCACAAAGAGTTTAAATTAAAAATTACTGGGAGTTGGAGTCCCAGGTCGTCTCCCAACGAGTTGCAGAAAAGTGTGCTATTTTATTAATCAGATGTTCCAAGAAGTTGAGTTAAGTAGAGGGAAAATTAAAAAGAGGAAATTTAAATAATATGAATAAAAGCCTTGACTGGAAGTTGATTCGTTGGCATCTCTATTATCGATGGAACGATCTCGAGATTAATTTATAATTAATGGCTGTTCTGTTTAATTATCCTTTACTAGGTAAGAGAAAGTCAAACAAGTTGGAATGCTAGATCTGTTCACGAGTAACAACCCACTTAGTTCAAAGGGATTGGTGTTAGTGATTAGATAACAATCCAACATTTAACCCAATTACAATTTTTTTTCAATCCTTCCAACCCAAGAGTTCCTTTCAATCAACTCCCTATCAAGTGGGGGAACTACTCACTCATTGTAAATAATAAATCCATAACACATGAAAGGGAATTAAAAGAAGACATGATTATTGGAATGGAAAAATAAATTAAAATGGAAGAAATAATCCTTGTATCAAATAATCATGAAAGTATTCAAATGACAAAATTGAACAAAGCAAAGAACATGGAAGAATAAAACCAAGTTAAGAGAACGAACTAGAATGACGAGGTCTTGATGAGGAAATAACTCTTCTCAATGTTCCAATGCTAAGATCAATTCCCAAAATTAAAATTCTAAAACCTAGAGAGAAAAACCTAGAGGAGGAAAAACTAGATCTAAAACTGTAAACTGTGTAGAATGAATGTTGTCTTTTGTTTCTGCATATTCTCTGGCTCTAGTCTGCTGTTCCGGGCCAAAAACTGGGTCGAAATAAGGTCCAAAATTTCCCCCAGTGAATTCTGCAGATTATGCAGATCGCACATGTCACGCGATCACGTCATCCATGCGGACGCGTCATTCGCACTTTTCCTTGCCACGCGTTCGCGTCGTCCACGCTACCGCGTCGCCTGAGCTTTTCCAATCACCGCGGCCGCGTGAGCCATGCGGCCGCGTCACTGCGATTTGCTCTCCTTCGCGCGGTCGCGTGAGCCATGCGACCACGTCACTTCTCGCTGGTTATCTCCTTACTTCTTGTGTTCCTTCCATTTTTGCTAGCTTCCTTTCCAATCTCCAACTCGTTCATGCCCTATAAAGTCTGAAACACTCAACACACAGATCACGGCATCGAATGGAATAAAGGAGAATTAAAAATACATAATTAAAGTCTCTAGGAAGCAGTTTTCAAACATGTTATAAATTCAGGAAGGAATTATAATTTCATGCTAATTTAATGAATAAGTCGGTAAGGATCATGATAAAACCACACAATTAAACACAATATAAACTATAAAATAGTGATTTATCATCAACCTCTATAAAGTCTTCAACCATGATCTGCCTTGGAGGTTGGACGCTCTCCTCAACATCAACATCAAACACCATGGAAGGAGGCTCTGTGACTGGACTTTCCAATGGAGGTACAGCATCTCTTAAGTCTGCAACCACTTTTTCCTTTTTAATAATTGCTTCTTTGTCCAGATGTTTAAGTATAAAATCGTACTCATCCTCGATGATTTTCTTTCCATGACAACTCCTTCCAACTACTCTTTCATCTTCAAGGGTCTCTCCTACCCTTACCCGTAGGGCCTCCTCTAGCTCCTTATGAAGTATGGATTCACGAAGATGATTCCTTCTTTCCTGTTCCATATCAATAGCATAATTGGGATCATCTTGCTCTTGGATTGATGGATGTCGGTGCTCTCCCATGGAGGGTGGTGATGGGATGAAAAGATCATTATGTGGTTGAAAAGGAAGTGCACTAGAGCTTGAGGGTTGAATATTGGAGGTAGAGGGTTGGTTCATGCGGGATATAAGATTTTGGAGTGTAGAGGTGAGACCAATGATGTTAGAGATGAGTGTATTGTTATCCAATGGAGGTTGAGATGTATCTATGTATGGTTCATTTGGTTCATAGGGTGGTTGGTATGGTGGATGTGGGTTAGGGTCATATGGAGGTGAATGGTGTAAAGGGGCTTGTGAGTTTGGTGGTTCAAAGGTATGTTGGGGAGGTGGTTCATAAGCATATGATGGGGGTCCATCATATCTATCATCTTGGTATGCATCGCGGAATGGTCTTTGTCTGTGGTACTGTAGAAGGTGTTGTTGCCGGAAGGGTGATGACAAGTCATCTTAGCCTGTTTTAGCTAATCTTTTTCTTTAGTTTTCATTAGAATTATGCACTTTCTTGAGCTACAAGCAAGCTAATTGAGTAGATTTTCATGTTTCCCTTGATTGAACCAACCATATGTGAATTCATGCCATTTCATGAGGTTTTGTGCTATATTTGTGCATATTATGAAAGAATGAATATCTCATGATTTTGAGCATAGCTTTGATTAGTTTGGTTGATTAATGAGAGGTGAAGAAAGCTTGGAGAAAGGTTGAAGCAAAGAGGAATGGCTAGAAGTGAAGAATGGAAGCTGAAATTGAACTTGGAGGCTTGAAGTTAGCCCCAACGTTAGCCCCCTAACTTGGAGGCTAACGTTGGGCATGAAAATCACTCCCTGGGCTCCCCACGTTTGAGCCAACGTTAGCCCCCTAACTTGGAGGCTAACGTTGGCACATGACATTGCAAGGAAGTGGCCAACGTTAGCTCCAACGTTAGCCCCCTAACTTGGAGGCTAACGTTGGAACTTGAGAGTTTCTCCCCTGGGCACCAACGTTTGTGCCAACGTTAGCCCCCTAACTTGGAGGCTAACGTTGGCACTTAAATTACAAAGGAGGAAGGCCAACGTTTGCGCCAACGTTAGCCCCCTAACTTGGAGGCTAACGTTGGCGCCACTAGCACTAAGCATTGCCAACGTTAGGGTCAAAGTTAGACCCCTAACGTTGGCACCAACGTCCAAACCAGAAGGATGTGGGTTGCTGCTATGAAAAGTTGGGGTTAAAGTTAGACCCCTAACTTTGGCCCTAACGTTGAAACCAACTTTGGCTAACTTCAAAACCGGTTCAATTGGTTCACTTCGGTTCTTCTTCAAACTTCAAGAGCAATCAACCAAGGCCTCTTACAACCCAATTCCACCAAGAACAAAGGCCCAACTCAAGGCTTGAAGATCATTTTGGAAAGTGTATAAATAGGATAGAATTCAAGTTAGTGGGAGAGCTTTCCTTTGAGAATTTTCATAAGAGTTTTCGGAGAGCTTTTGAACTTGAGTGAACTTTAATTTCTTGCTTTCATTGCTTTCAATTTCATTTTACATTTGTCTTGGATCTTGGATTGGAGAATTGAAGAAATTCTGTTTCAATCTCAATCTTGGATCTCTCTGTTTTCTTTACTGTTAATTGAATTTCATTTCCGGTTCATTGTTCTTCATCTCTTTTCTTTGCAATTTACAATTTCCTTGCTATTGTCCTTGTTGGATCTAGGAAGGCATTGAGATCTAGACTTAGTTTTCTAGTCTCTGGGTCCTGAGATCTGAATTTCTCATTTCAATTCCCTGTTTATTGCTTTTTCTGTTCATTCACTTTACTGCTTCAATTCCGGTTCAATCCCAATTCCCTTTTACTCTTCTGTTTGATGCAATTTAATTTTTCCTTGTTTAATTTCTGCAAATCCACATCCCAATCCCCTTTACATTTCAAGCAATTTACATTCCTTGCACTTTAAGATTCCGCAATTTACATTTCTTGCACTTTAAGTTTCTGTCATTTAATTTCTTGTTCTTTAAGTTTCAGCAATTTATTTCTTGTTCGCTTTACTTCAATGCAATTTAATTCTGCAAGTCACAAAACCATCAACCAAATCTTGATTCGCTTGACTAAATCAACCACTAAACTAAAATTGCTCAATCCTTCAATCCCTGTGGGATCGACCTCACTCCCGTGAGTTTTTATTACTTGATACGACCCGGTACACTTGCCGGTTGGATTGTGATGTTTAGTGAGAGATTCGTTTCTCACCAAAATATCTCATCAAGTTTTTGGCGCCATTGCCGGGGATTGATTAGATTGACAATGATTAAGTGAGGTGGTAATCTAGATCAAGCACTTTTTCTTTAATTTTGATTAACCCACTAACTGTTTGATTTTTTGCTTAAGCTAACTAAAACTTCATTCTAGCAATAGATTGAAGTGCTACTAGTTTGTGTGCTCTTATGTTCTGCTTGTATGTCAGGTACAAGAAGAGCCATACCCAATTTTCATGAACAAGACGAAAGAACTCTCAGGAGGCTAAGGAGAGCTGAAAGAGGGAAAAGCATTGTTGGAGAAGAGGAATCAGACGAAGAATTCCATGAGATGGAAGGAGATACATCTAATCCAGAAGGAGGGGTCAATAACCAACCACAACAGAGGAGAGTATTGGCTTCCTATACCTTTGCAAATGCTAGACATTGTGGAAGCAGCATTCTCACCCCTAATGTCAATGCAAATAACTTTGAACTGAAGCCACAACTCATCACATTGGTCCAGAACAATTGCTCATTTGGGGGAGGACCATTGGAGGATCCAAATCAACATCTATCTACTTTCTTAAGGATCTGTGACACTGTCAAATCCAATGGCGTGAATCCTGAAACTTACAAGCTTCTTCTGTTCCCGTTCTCATTAAGGGATAAGGCTGCACAATGGCTCGAAACTTTTCCCCAAGAAAGTATCACTAGTTGGGATGACTTGGTGACTAAATTTCTAGCTAAATTCTATCCACCCCAAAGAGTCATCAGGCTGAAAACCGAGGTGCAGACATTCACACAATTAGATGCTGAATCCTTGTACGAAGCATGGGAGAGGTACAAAGCCTTAATCAGAAAGTGTCCTCCAGAGATGTTCAATGAATGGGACGTGCTACAAAATTTTTATGAAGGCCTAACATTGAAATCTCAGGAGGCATTAGATCATTCTGCTGGAGGTTCACTACAACTAATGAAAACTGCTGAGGAAGCTCAGAATCTTGTGGATATGGTGGCCAACAACCAATATTTCTTTGCTCATCAAAGAAGCCGCCAACCATCACAAAGAAGAGGAGTAATGGAGCTAGAAGGAGTGGATTCAATCCTAGCTCAAAACAAGATGATGCAGCAGCAAATTCAACAACAATTTGAGCAAATGGCCAAGAGGATTGATAGTCTCCAAGTTGCAGCAGTCAACACTAGCCAACCATCAACCACATGGGGACAGAGTGAAGAAACTCAAGAAGAACAACAACAAGAGCAAGTACAATATATGCACAACCAAGGACCAAATGAAGTGTATGGTGATACATACAATCCATCCTGGAAAAACCACCCAAACCTCAGATGGGGAGATAACCATACCCAAAACCAACAACCATGGCAGAGGAACTCAAATCAACACAATCCAAGAAACAACCAAAATCACAACCAGCAGCAGACCAACCAAAACCCCTACAGAAAACCTCAAAACAACTACCCCAACCTCAACCAATACCAATCTAATAACCAACCCACCAACCAAAATGCCTACCATCCACCACCCACATCTCATAACCCACCTCAAGTATCACTTGAAGCCCAAAGAATCACTCACTTGGAGGCCATGATAGACAAAATGTTGAAACACCAAGAAATGGTAGCCAAGAATCAGGAAGCCTCTATAAAGAGCCTAGAGAGACAGATGGGGCAAATCTCCAAGCAAGTATCTGTTTAGAGATCTTCAAACTCATTGCCCAGTGACACAATTCCAAATCCCAAGGAGGAATGCAAGGCAATACAATTAAGGAGTGGAAGAGCATTGACAAGCAACAATGACACTACAAGGAAGCAAGCAGAAAACATCAAAGAACCAATAGAGGATGAGAATCAAACAAAGGCAGATGAGGATAAAGAGCAAAATGTGATGCCAAACAAAGACACTGAGAAACTCAAAGAGAGGAACAACCAGCCACATAGCTCAAAGGAAGTAGCTCAGGGGCAGCAGCAAATGGGAAAAAGCATCACACCCCCACTGCCTTACCTTCAGAGGTTCAACAAAGAGATGAAAGACAAGCAGTTCCACAAATTCCTTGAGATTTTTAAGAGGCTGGAAATCAACATTCCCTTGGCTGAAGCACTTGAGCAAATGCCTCTATATTCCAAGTTTCTGAAGGATCTTATCAACAAGAAAAGAAGTTGGCTTGAAAGGGAAACCATATTACTCACTGAGGAATGCAGTGCTGTGATTCAACGGGGTATTCCACCAAAACTTAAGGATCCGGGAAGCTTTGTAGTCTCATGCACTATTGGCAAGATAATTCTCAACAAGGCTCTCTGTGACCTGGGTGCCAGCATCAATTTAATGCCTCTCTCAATGATGAGAAAACTTGCAATAGAAGAACTTAAACCCACCAGGATGTCACTAGTCATGGCTGACAGATCAATCAAGACACCTAATGGAATTGTGGAGAATCTGTTGGTGAAGATTGGGGAGTTTATTTTCCCAGCAGATTTTGTAATTTTGGACACCGAAGAAGAAGGAAACGACTCAATCATTCTGGGAAGGCCATTCCTACATACAGCAAGGGCCATTATTGATGTAGAAAAAGGAGAAATGACCTTCAGGGTCCATAATGAACAAATGATCATAAATGTGTTCAAATCAATGCAAAACGCTCCTGAGCAAGAAGATTACATGAGAGTGGATATGATAGACAGTTTGGTGGAAGAAACAGTGGAAGAAAATTTCCAAGAGCAAGAAGGAAATCAAGGGGCAACAGAGGAACAAGTGGCTGAGACCTCTACTGAGCAAGATGAAAGGCAAGATAAGAAGGAAGATGTACAAAGACAAGAACTGAAACCCTTACCCACCCATCTCAAATATGCATTCCTTGGCACATCAGAGAGCTTCCCAGTAATCATTAATTTGTCCCTGACAAAGAAGGAAGAAGGAGAACTTCTTGATGTACTCAAAGCTCACAAAGATGCTTTAGGGTGGACCATTGATGACCTGAAGGGAATCAGCCCTGCAGTATGTATGCATAAGATCCTCTTAGAAGATAATTCCAAACCAGTGGTTCAACCGCAAAGAAGATTAAATCCCACAATGAAGGAAGTTGTCCAGAAGGAAGTGATGAAGTTGTGGAATGCAGGGATAATCTTCCCAATATCTGACAGCCCATGGGTAAGCCCGGTTCAAGTTGTACCAAAGAAGGGAGGGATGACGGTCATCACTAATGAAAAAAATGAGTTGATCCCTACTAGAACAGTGACTGGGTGGAGAATGTGCATAGACTATAGAAGATTGAATGATGCCACCAGGAAGGATCATTTCCCTCTCCCATTCATTGATCAGATGCTGGAAAGGTTATCCGGCCATGCCTATTACTGCTTTTTGGACGGATATTCTGGGTATAATCAAATCGTGGTGGACCCCAAGGACCAAGAAAAAACTGCCTTTACATGTCCATTTGGAGTTTTTGCATATCGGAGGATGCCCTTTGGGCTCTGCAACGCCCCTGCCACATTTCAAAGGTGTATGCTCTCCATTTTCTCTGATATGGTCGAAAATTTTTTAGAAGTTTTCATGGATGACTTCTCTGTTTTTGGTGATAATTTCAATGCTTGCCTAAACCATTTAACCCTTGTCTTGAAACGGTGCCAAGAAACCAATTTGGTTTTAAACTGGGAGAAATGCTATTTCATGGTACCCGAAGGGATTGTTCTTGGCCATAAAGTTTCAAAAAAGGGGATAGAGGTTGATAAGGCAAAGGTTGAGATTATAGAAAAACTCCCTCCACCAATTAATGTGAAATCTGTTAGAAGTTTCTTGGGGCATGCCGGATTTTACAGAAGGTTTATCAAGGACTTTTCAAAAATAGCCAAACCTTTGAGTAATCTGTTAATGCTTGATAACCCTTTTGTTTTTGATGAAAACTGCCAGCATGCCTTTGAAACTTTAAAAAATAGACTCACAACAGCACCAATCATCACACCTCCAGATTGGGAATTACCTTTTGAACTCATGTGTGATGCAAGTGATCTTGCAATTGGTGCTGTACTTGGGCAGAAAAAGGGAAATTTGCATCATGTCATATATTATGCAAGTAAAGTGTTGAATGAGACCCAAAGAAATTACACCACAACAGAAAAGGAATTGCTAGCTGTAGTCTATGCATTTGATAAGTTTAGATCATATCTAGTAGGATCCAAGGTTGTGGTCTACACTGATCATGCTGCACTTAAGTATTTGATGTCAAAGCAGGATGCTAAGCCAAGACTCATCAGATGGATACTGCTCCTACAAGAATTTGACATAGAGATAAAAGATAGGAAGGGCACTGAAAATCAGGTCGCTGATCATCTGTCGAGGTTACCACAAGAAACAAATCAGAAAGTTTCCCAGCCCATAAATGAAAACTTCCCAGATGAGTACCTCCTGCAAATCCAGCAAGCACCTTGGTTTGCTGACATAGCAAATTACAAAGTGGGAAGGAAGATACCCCAAGAATTCTCTAAGCAACAAGTGAAGAAGTTGATCAAAGAAGCAAGGAAATTTTCATGGGATGAACCCTTCTTATTCAAGAGATGCTCTGATGGAGTGATCAGGAGGTGTATTCCTGAAAGTGAAGTGAGGGACATCTTGTGGCATTGTCATGGTTCAGCTTATGGTGGACACTTTGGCCCAGAAAAAACAGCCGCAAAAATACTGCAGAGTGGCTTCTATTGGCCAACTATTTTCAAGGATGCCAGAGAATATGTACACTAATGTAATGAATGCCAGAAAGCAGGAGGATTAACAAGAAGGAATGAGATGCCTTAGAATTTTATCTTAGAATTAGAATTATTCGATCTATGGGGAATTGATTTCATGGGGCCTTTTCCTCCTTCCTATTCTTTTAGATACATCCTGGTAGCAGTGGAATATGTCTCAAAATGGGTAGAAGCCATAGCCACAACCACCTGTGATGCACAGATCGTCCTCCAATTCCTCAAAAAGCACATCTTCACTAGGTTTGGAGTGCCCAAAGGTCTTATTAGTGATGGTGGTAGTCACTTTTGCAACAAACAAATGGAGAAACTCCTCCACAAGTATGGAGTAATTCACAAAGTAGCCACACCTTACCATCCTCAGACTAATGGCCAAGCTGAACTTGCAAATAGAGAATTAAAGAAGATTCTAGAGAAGACAGTGGGAATCACAAGGAAAGATTGGGCTAGAAAACTAGATGATGCATTGTGGGTGTATAGGACAGCTTTCAAAACTCCTATTGGCAAGTCACCCTTCCAGCTATTGTATGGCAAATCTTGCCATCTCCCTGTAGAGCTAGAACACAGAGCTTTCTGGGCCACTAAACTCCTCAACCTTGATCCCCAAGCTACAGGAGAAAAAAGGTTGTTACAACTAAATGAACTGGATGAATTCAGACTGGAAGCTTATGAAAATGCGAAGATATACAAGGAGAAAGCTAAGAAATGGCATGACAAGAAGATCACAAAGAAGGAATTCAAGCCAGGACAACAAGTGCTCCTGTATAATTCGAGGCTTAAAATCTTCCCTGGCAAACTGAAGTCTAAGTGGACTGGCCCATACTTGGTGACAAAGATTTTTCCCTATGGGAATATTGAACTGCTAGATGAGGCAACAAAGAATCAATTCACTATAAATGGTCACAGAGCAAAGTTGTACTTGGGAGGACAATGGGTTAAGGAAAAAGAGGTTCAACACCTACAGCCCTCTTAAAAAGAATTGAAAGGTGTCAAGCTAGTGACAATAAAAGAGCGCTTGTTGGGAGGCAACCCAACCTGAGGTAGTTTTCTTTTCATAGTTAGTTCAATAAAAAGGTTAAATGAGTGGTATGTATTGCAAGGAGCTAAGTTTGGTGTTTCACACCAAAACATATTAAGGGAGAATAAAGGATTTTAAGTTTGGTGTTCCACCAAAATCTTACTTAAAAGCACATTCTCACTTTCTATATAAAGGGTTACTAGCTCCAAGCAATCTGACAAATCATTTAATCATTCTCTGTTTCTAGTTTTTTAGTTTTATTATCTTTAGCAAAGACTTAGGCTTTCCCATATAGTTATGCATAAGAAACATGGCAAGGGACTAAGTTTGGTGTTCACACACCAAAGTAAGTTCAAACGCCTACAAGAAAGTTTTGCACACTAACCAGTCTTCTAAGGGCTTGAGAAACAAGCAACTTCCATTAACACTACAGGAATTCAATCACTCTCTTGGGAGGACTATACACCATTAGCTGAGAGAAAGAAGAAGAAACCACCAAGAGGTTGTATTGACACTTAACTCCATCAGCATTGAATTGCTCTAAAATTGGAAGTGTGAATATGCCCATTTTAACAGTAACTGTTAGTGTAATCATCTTTGCATTATGTTTGTTTCTTTCAAAATAAATAGGCTAGTTTTTATGTTGGCTTGTGTGTTCATTTTCACTTTACAAGAAGTATGTATTGTCCCCTGCATCTTTAAATTCAATAAAAGAACAGTTTGAATGTGAAGTGAAATGGTCTCTGTTAGATAGAAGTGGAATAAAAGTAAGTGGTGGTATGTGTGTGATTGTATAATAGCTTACTTTTAGTGAATAAAGAGCTAGGATATCTCCTTCTAAGTAAAGAGTGGCCTACTGTCTATGAATCTCAATTGAATTGAATTCCTTGGTTAGAAAGAAAAACAAAAAGAAGGAAAGAACAAAGAGAGCCAAAAAAATGGCAAAACAAAAGAAAAACAAAAAGAAACAAAGCTGGACACCAATAGCTTGAACCTTAAAATATATGCCTGTGATGTCTTTGTACTAGGATCTGCTTGGATTAGTAAGCTCTTAGGAGTGCCTCAACACTTGGTGACTTAGGTTAACTAACCCGGGATCATCAGCTGAAAGTCCACTATCAAGAGCAACCTAACTTCAAGACATTTAGTAGCCCAAAGAGGTGCTGGGCATCTATGTTTTAAGAAGGAATGTGAGCCAAGTGTCTATGGTGAATAATGTGTCAAGTATAAAGAAAAGAAAATGAACTTGCTACACATGACACTCAAATAAAGCTTTTGAATAAAGTAATAGCCAAGGATAAAGGAATAATGAGAGGTCATAGCAGTATGTCATTTGAAGCTTGAAGGAGACTTTCTAGGCCTAGAAATCAATAAGAGGTGAGTATTTACATATCCACACAAAACCCCATGAACTATCAATAATACTCTGCTAGCATGAACTTCCTCTTCCATTTCATTCTTTCTTCTTAATAATTCATTTCTTGCTTGGGGACAAGCAAGCTTTAAGTTTGGTGTTGTGATGACAAGTCATCTTAGCCTGTTTTAGCTAATCTTTTTCTTTAGTTTTCATTAGAATTATGCACTTTCTTGAGCTACAAGCAAGCTAATTGAGTAGATTTTCATGTTTCCCTTGATTGAACCAACCATATGTGAATTCATGCCATTTCATGAGGTTTTGTGCTATATTTGTGCATATTATGAAAGAATGAATATGTCATGATTTTGAGCATAGCTTTGATTAGTTTGGTTGATTAATGATAGGTGAAGAAAGCTTGGAGAAAGGTTGAAGCAAAGAGGAATGGCTAGAAGTGAAGAATGGAAGTTGAAATTGAACTTGGAGGCTTGAAGTTAGCCCCAACGTTAGCCCCCTAACTTGGAGGCTAACGTTGGGCATGAAAATCACTCCCTGGGCTCCCCACGTTTGAGCCAACATTAGCCCCCTAACTTGGAGGCTAACGTTGGCACATGACATTGCAAGGAAGTGGCCAACGTTAGCTCCAACGTTAGCCCCCTAACTTGGAGGCTAACGTTGGAACTTGAGAGTTTCTCCCCTGGGCACCAACGTTTGCGCCAACGTTAGCCCCCTAACTTGGACGCTAAAGTTGGCACTTAAATTACAAAGGAGGAAGGCCAACGTTTGTGCCAACGTTAGCCCCCTAACTTGGAGGCTAACGTTGGCGCCACTAGCACTAAGCATTGCCAACGTTAGGGTCAAAGTTAGACCCCTAACGTTGGCACCAACGTCCAAACCAGAAGGATGTGGGTTGCTGCTATGAAAAGTTGGGGTCAAAGTTAGACCCCTAACTTTGGCCCTAACGTTGAAACCAACTTTGGCTAACTTCAAAACCGGTTCAATTGGTTCACTTCGGTTCTTCTTCAAACTTCAAGAGCAATCAACCAAGGCCTCTTACAACCCAATTCCACCAAGAACAAAGGCCCAACTCAAGGCTTGAAGATCATTTTGGAAAGTGTATAAATAGGATAGAATTCAAGTTAGTGGGAGAGCTTTCCTTTGAGAATTTTCATAAGAGTTTTCGGAGAGCTTTTGAACTTGAGTGAACTTTAATTTCTTGCTTTCATTGCTTTCAATTTCATTTTACATTTGTCTTGGATCTTGGATTGGAGAATTGAAGAAATTCTGTTTCAATCTCAATCTTGGATCTCTCTGTTTTCTTTACTGTTAATTGAATTTCATTTCCGGTTCATTGTTCTTCATCTCTTTTCTTTGCAATTTACAATTTCCTTGCTATTGTCCTTGTTGGATCTAGGAAGGCATTGAGATCTAGACTTAGTTTTCTAGTCTCTGGGTCCTGAGATCTGAATTTCTCATTTCAATTCCCTGTTTATTGCTTTTTCTGTTCATTCACTTTACTGCTTCAATTCCGGTTCAATCCCAATTCCCTTTTACTCTTCTGTTTGATGCAATTTAATTTTTCCTTGTTTAATTTCTGCAAATCCACATCCCAATCCCCTTTACATTTCAAGCAATTTACATTCCTTGCACTTTAAGATTCCGCAATTTACATTTCTTGCACTTTAAGTTTCTGTCATTTAATTTCTTGTTCTTTAAGTTTCAGCAATTTATTTCTTGTTCGCTTTACTTCAATGCAATTTAATTCTGCAAGTCACAAAACCATCAACCAAATCTTGATTCGCTTGACTAAATCAACCACTAAACTAAAATTGCTTAATCCTTCAATCCCTGTGGGATCGACCTCACTCCCGTGAGTTTTTATTACTTGATACGACCCGGTACACTTGCCGGTTGGATTGTGATGTTTAGTGAGAGATTCGTTTCTCACCAAAATATCTCATCAAAGGGTTGATCAGATCCTCGTGGCTCCTTCCATCTTTGATTGTTTTGACCTTGATGCATGTTCCTGTTATAATTTCCATTCATTGCAACATCATTGGAACCAAACTCAAAGCGAGAGGGGTGAGAACTCATAATAGTAAATAAAAATTAAAAACGAAAATAAAAACAAATTTTAAATTAAAAGGTTATTGAAATTTAAATTTTGAATTTTTGAATTTTAAATTTTTGAAATTTGAATTTTGAAATTTGAATTTTGAATTTTAAATTTTTAAATTTGAATTTTGAAATTTCAAATTTCAAATTTTTGAAATTTTGAATTTTAAATTTCTTTTTTTTTTAATTTTTGAATTAAATGAGGAAAGAGAAAAATAATAAAATGACACCAAACTTAAAAATTTTTTAGATCAAAACGAAGAAAACAACTAAGAACAACTTGAAGGTCAAGATGAACACGAAGAATAACTTGAAGATCAAGATAAACACCAAGAACAAATTTTTTTTTTTTAAAAAATTTTTAATAACTAAATAAAAACCAATAACCAATAACCTCTTAATTTTAAGAAATAGCAAAAATAAAAACAAAAAAAATAAAAACAAATAAACAAGCAAATAGCAAATATTTACAATAACCAATAATAAGGCACACGTTTACAATTTCCCAGCAACGGCGCCATTTTGAAAGAACTTGGGAGATTGATGGTTTAGAAGTTATAGTAAATTCTCGTTGCGAGTATAGTTACTAAACCAAGCAATCAACCTTTCTTACAAATGTTTTGGTTGTCACAAGTAACAAACCCCTTTAAATTTGATAACCGAGTATTTAAACCTCGGGTCGTAAATAGGGGGTTTTGAAAGTAAGGAACCAGTATGTTAAATGATAAGAAAAATAAAATAGTAATAATAAAATAAACTCTTGGCAAGGTATTAGAACTGGAAGTCCTATCCTTATCAATTGTGATAAGAATTGGATTTTAATCCCACTTTGTTAACCTCTAACTATGAAGGTAAATCAAGTGGATTAATTAGCTTGATCCTCAGGTCCTAGTCAATTCCTATGGAAATACTAGAGTTATTGGAGCAACTCCCAATTTCAACCACTGTTTTATTTGACAACTCAAGCGTTACCAATTACTTAACCAAAGCCAAAAGGAAGAGAATATCTAAATTAAATTAACAGCATCCATATAAATAAAGCAAAGCAAAATTAAGTCTGAAAATACCTCAAATTGCATTAATAAAGGAAATCAAATCTAACATGGATATTCATAAATTAAATTGGGAAAATAAATAAATGGAAAATTGAACCTGATAAAAAGAAACAATCCTGAAAGCAAAGAAATCCTAAATCCTAAATCCTAAGAGAGAGGAGAGAACCTCTCTCTTTAAAAACTACATCTACTCCTAAAATTATGAATTGTGAGCTTATGATTATGAATGAATGAATTCCCCCCCTTTATAGCCTCTAATTTGTGTTTTCTGGGCCGCAAACTGGGTCGAAAACAGCTTAGAAATCGCTGGAGAAGAAATCTACCACGCTGATTTTTGTCACTACGACACGTCCGCGTGGAACACGCGTTTGCGTCACCTAGCTTCAAGACAACTATGGCATATTATATATCAAATCGAAGCCCCAGACGTTAGCTTTCCAATGTAACTGGAACCGTATTATTTGGACCTCTATAGCTAAAGTTATAGCTGTTTGAGTGCGAAGAGGTCAGGCTGGACAGCTTAGCAATTTCTCCAACTTCTTGTATTCCTTCCACTTTTGCATGCTTCCTTTCCATCCTCTGAGCCATTCCTGCCCTGTAATCTCTTAAATCATTTAACACACATATCAAGGTATCTAATGGTAATAAGAGAGGATTAAACATAGGGAACTTAAGGCCAAAGAAGCATGTTTTCAATCAAAGCACATAATTAGGAAGACAAATGTAAAACCATGCAAATAGTATGAATAAGTGGGTAAAGAGTTGATAAAAATCACTCAATTGAGCACAAGATAAGCCATAAAATAGTGGTTTATCATGGGTGTAGGAGGATTGTTGGTCACTTTATTGAGAATTCACCTTACTTGCCACCCAGATGGACTAATAATGATTAACTTCAAGACGGGTTTGAAAATAAAGTGTGGGATCCCAGATCGCACAAAGAGAATCAACCTTTGGAGCCCCAAGCTTCTGAAGAACTCCATCAAGACTTAGCTCAATCCATCAAGCACAAGCCACCTTGAGAGGAGCTCCCCATGAGTCCAACTTAAGGACAATAAACAAAAGTGCTAGGTGGGAGACACCCCACCATGGTAACATCCTTCCTTTTTCTCTTTTGTAAATATTAGTAGAATAGGTTTAATTTCATGTTTTGTTTTGTTTGTTGAGTTTATTTAGAAGTTTAGTATGTTAAATAAGGTTTTATGGTGTTTTGGTTGCTGTTTGGAGGTTTGGAATGCTTGGATTGGTGCAAAAACATAGAAAAAAAATTTTGAAAAATAGAACACCATCCGCGCGTACGCACACTGCGCGCGTACGTGTGCATCAAGCATTTTCACCTACCCATGTGGACACACCATGTACGCCTACGCGTGGATTGAGAAATTCTACCCCCAAGCCAAAAACCCGAGAGTTGTGCGAACGTTGCGCGCGCATTGTGCCTTTCGCACAAACCAACTTGCGCGTACGCGCACATGACGCGTAGGCGCCACTCTCGAAATAAGCCATCGATGCGGACGTGCCATGTACGCGTACGCGTCGCGTCCATTGCACCACCATCCGCGCGCGCGCGCCATGCACGCGTATGCGCGGATGTCCTTCCTTCAACACATCTCTTTTCTTCTCCTCTTTCCATTTCTTTCCTTCTCCTTTCTTCTTCCCTTCTTCTACCCCTCATCCAACACTCCCAAACACCATTGATAACCATTTATTTTATTTAACTAATTAGTTAGTTAGTTGGTTGATTAGTTAGTTTTAGTTAGT
Source organism: Arachis ipaensis (assembly GCF_059453495.1). Classification (NCBI taxonomy): domain Eukaryota; kingdom Viridiplantae; phylum Streptophyta; class Magnoliopsida; order Fabales; family Fabaceae; genus Arachis; species Arachis ipaensis. The sequence goes on along the minus strand of NC_142442.1, from coordinate 109,190,956 downwards.
TTTCATTTCATTTTCTCTTTTTCATTGTAAGTGTTGGATTGTTATTCTTATTTACCATTAATTGCTACTGAGTATTAAAAAGGGATGTTATCTTAACATCATTATCTTATTAATCTTTGTTGGATTCTATTGTTGAGGTTATATTTTGCTACATGGTTTTGAGTTTTTCATGCTTACCTTTTAAGAATACCAAGTGATGAGAATTGCCTTCGAGCTTGTAACTCTTCTTGAATTGCATGATTTGGCCACCATGTGATTTGAAACCTATTCTTTGGTTAGGCAATCTCTTGATATTGGATGTTGAGCATTTACCTTAATGCATTGTATTTCACGATCATATGCTTCCATATGCTTTTAGCTTGAATGCTCTCATGCTTGTTTTACCTCACAAGTTTAATTAAAGCATCTCAAGCACACTAGGATAAGTGAAGTGCATGCTTCTTTTGTGACATAACTTTTTTATGCCAATGTGTGTTCTAAAAGGCGCCTAATTTAGAATTCACACACCTCTTTGTCATTAATGTCACACTAATTCACTCACTCAATTCTAGTGATTAATACCTCATTCCAACAATGTATGCTTCCTTGCTTTGTCTTTTCTTATCTTATGGCGTTGTTTTCTATTTTTCATGATTGATGCACCACAAGCAATAACGGAAGCGGAAGAAAGAACATGCAGCACCGGTTGACCTACCAGCTGAAGGTAGCAATCTGGAGAGTCGCCGTACCCCATTGCTCATCTTTGAATGCACCGAGGACGGTGCAAACTTTTAAGTGTGGGGAGGTCGTCTGATCGATCGGTAATTTTGAGTGACAAATTTCTAATTCCAACACTTTTGCATTTTATTTTAGGTCTTTTAGGATTTTTTGTTTCATTTTCTTATTTTTTCATATATATACATAATAAGCTTAGTCAAAATAATGAATTTTTTTCAAGATTTCTATCTATAGGGCACCTCAATTGATTTGAGTGAAAACTTTTCATAAAACTTGATTGAATCATATATATATTGTGGAACATGATTTTTAAGCTAAGAACACAAGCAAGTGAGTTTTGAGCCTAATGGTGTGGTTACATCTTATAACCACTTATTTTTTCTTCTTGTGTGCATTATTCTCTTCCTATGATTGTGATCTTTGATTTGTTTGATTCTTTATGTCCATTATTTTATGTATTCATGCATTTACATGATTGAGGCCATCATTTCATCTAGCTCACTTACTCGAATAGCCTTCCTTTTATCTTCCATTGTTAGCCACTTTGAGCCTACGATTAACCCACTGTGTTCTTAATTTTAGCACATTACAAGCCTTTAAGCGAAAAAACAATAAATGTCCTTTATTTGGATCTTTGATTAGCTTAGGCTAGTGTGAGTATCATTCAAGTGTGGGAAATTTGGGACATTAGGTGAATAAAAGTGTAGTTTTGTATTTTTGTTGTAAATATTGAGAATTAGGTGCATGCTCATGTAGTAATCAAATGTTAGACCTTATGCATTGATGTTCTTGTATATATAAAGAAAAATGAGAAAAACAAAAGAAAAAAATAATAATATGGAAAAGAAAAGATAAAAAATAGAAAAAGAAAGAAAACGAAGAAAAAGATGGAAGTGAAAAGGGGACAAAATGCCCCAAAACAAAGCTCAATAAGGGTCGATGCATAAGTGTTGTGAAATAAAAAGGAAATGCATGAGCATGTTAAAAAGTGAAAGAATGGGTAGTTAGGTTAGCTTTTTAATTGTATAGGATGTCATAGGCTAGGTGGGAAGTCTAAGCTTATCAAAGATTCAAATTTCAAGCTCACTTAACGATATATGCATCCTACCTTGACCCTAGCCCCATTACAACCAATGAAAAGACCTCATGATACTTGTATGCATGCATGAAATAAATGTCGATTTTTAGAAGAAAAAAAAATCTTGGAAAGCATTATTAGGAGAGAATTGAGTGAACCAACCCTAAACACTTGAGCGAATAGAGTGCAAACACTACCGGTGAGGGTTCGATTGCTCAATTACATGTTTTTCACCTATGATCATCACTCCTCATGCAAGTTTGTAAAAATATTTAATAGCTCAATTAAATTGTGGTTTGGCATGGTTGTTAATACCCTTAGCCCTTGTGCATATATGTAATCATGGGAATTGATTTATTTTGACCAAGCAATTTCATTCATGTAGATAGTTGCATATAGGAAGTTTGCAATAGAATAGTTTACATTGAATAAATGTTGATAGCCTTTGCTTTATCTTGGTTTAAGCATGAGGACATGCTTGGTTTAAGTGTGGGGAGGTTAATAAACCCCATTTGTAGGGTTTATCTTGTGCTTGATTTAGGGGATTTTATGACCTTTTACCCACATTTATTCAATGAAATAGCATACTTTCATGATTGTCTCCTAATTTGTGCTTAAGAGTGAAAACATGCTTTCTAGGTCTTAAAATAGCTAAATTTAATTTACCTTGATCCCATTAGATGACTTGATATGTTTGTTAAGTGATTTTAGATTTAAGAGGCAAAGATTGGATCAAGGGAATGAAGAAAAATCATGTAGAAATGGAGAACTCATGAAGAAATGAAGGAATCGCAAAAGCTGTCAAGCCGACCTCTTCGCACTTAATCGATCATAACTTGAGCTACAGAGGTCCAAATGATACGGTTCTAGTTGCGTTGGAAAGCTAACATCTAAGGCTTCAAAATGATATAATATTTGCCATAGTTTCCTCGCGGATAGGGGCGCGCACATGCACGGTACATGTATGCGCCAATGTTGCATGTGACCCACTTTAATGCAACTCGTGGCAAGTGATTTCTAGTGCATTTTGGGACCAATCCAACTCATTTCTGATGATTTTTAACCCAAGGATTGAAGAGGGATGAGGCACCTAGTCATCCGTTTAGTTTTATTTTAGTTTTATCATGCTTTAGTTGGTTTCTAGAGAGAGAAGCTCTTTCTTCTCTCTAGAATTAAGAGTAGGTTAAATCTAGATTAGGAATTCTTAGATCTAGATTAATTTCATGCTTAGATTTACTTTTCCTTTATCAATTCTTCTTCTTCTACTTATCCTCTCTCTAGTTTTGCATTTAATTCTTGTAATTCTCTACTTTTATGTTGATGCATTTTTGTTTCTTCTATTTTCATTTTAATTCAATTTATGATTCATGTTCCCTTATTGTTCATTTGATTTGTTGTTGTTTAATTTCTTGCAATTGAGTAGTGTAGATTTACTTTCCTTGCAATTTTACCATGCTTTCCTTTTTATACCTTCCAAGTGTTTGATAAAATGCTTGGTTGGATTTTAGAGTAGAATTTTATGTTCTTGGCTTGGGAAGGTAACTTAGGAATTCTTGAGTTACTAATGTACAAGTGATTGACGATTCGGAGCCATTAACTCTAGATCCCATTAATTGAATTGGTGGAGAACTAGGACTTATGGACTTGAATTGATATAGCTCACTTCACTTTCCTCTACTATTAGTTAGGGGTTAACTTAGTGGGATTGATCCTTGCAATTTCTTATGTTGTGGTTAGTGATAAGGATAGAGATCTTTGACCACCAACCTTTTCCAAGACCTTTTTAGTTGTTAGTTTATTTTCATTGCCATTTACTTTTCATGTTTCTCATTCAAATCCCCAAAAATACCTCATAACCAATAACAAGACACTTTGTTGCAATTCCTAGGGAGAACGACCCGAGGTTCAAAACTTTGGTTTATAAATTTAGGGGTTTGTTTTAGTGACAAACAAAATTTTTGTATGAAAGGATTAATATTGGTTTAGGAACTATACTTGCAACGAGAAATTATTGTGAATTCTAAACCACACAAAGTCCTTCTCATTAGGTTGCTGGGTCAAAACCCCATCCGACATCTAAGAGATTTTCAAGTTGCTTGTTCCACGGCTCGAAGGCATGGAGCCGATGAGGTGGCTATTATGATTTTTTCCTTCCCCTTCTCTCTTGAGGGGCAAGCGAAAATGTGGTTTTATTCGCAACCGGATGAGATCGTGACCAATTAGAATTTCTTGAGAAGAGAGTTTCTAGACAAGTTCTTTCTGCCGGAGAAGACCGACTACATCCGGAAGGAGATTTCGGGCATAATGCAAAAGGACAAAGAGATTTTGTATGAGTATTGAACTCGGTTCAAGAGGCTATTGGAATCTTGTCCACACCGTGGATTGGATACTCACTTGCTCATTAGTTACTTCACCGGAGGTCTTTGTGCGGAAGATAGAAGATTGCTCACCGCCGCTAGTGGTGGTTCCCTTTCCAAAAACAAGATGGCGGGAGAAGCTTGGAGCTTGATAAATGATGTTGCTGAGGCTACACAACATGTAAGGGTAAGAAGCAATCCCCTCAAGGGTGTGGTAGAACCATCACCTTCTGAAGCAAGCTTAACCAAAGTGCTTGGAGATATGACCACCATCCTTACGAAAATGCATAAAGAGCAAAAAGCATTCTATTCCATCCAAGCCATCAAAGCCCCACCCCAAGTTTCCCAACTTGAAGGCCCTCCTAGAATTTGTGGCTTGTGCTCTAGCACCACACATTACACCAATCAATGTCACCAAATTCAAGAGGAGTATGCCCTTGCCGTAGCCAATGTGAATTACAACAACAGTCCACCCTATCCCTCTCAAGGCCAAAACAACTACTCTCATGGCAATAATCATAGTCAAGGGTGGAGGGATAATGTACAAGGGAGCAATCAAAACCAAAGATGGAATAACTCTTCTTCTCACCACAACAACAACTACCAATCCTCATCCCAATACCACCATAATAATAACAACCGTCAAGGCAACCAAGATTACCACAACCAAGCTTCCCATCAAAACCAAAACAACTACACCAAGTATCAAGCACCACATCAAAGACAACAATCCAACCAATCCTCTTCTTCCTCTATCCACCAAATTGAAGATTCCAACCGTGCAATTACCCAAGAGCAAGAGAGGGTTAAGGGTGTGGTAGAGAAACATGTGACTCAATTTGGTGCTATAACCGCTTAATTATCCAACATTCAAGAGTTGCTCTCAAGGATGGCCCTACCTTCTTCCAACTACTCCAACCAACTCTCAAGTTTTTCTAACCTTCCATCCCAACCCATTCTAAACCCAAAGGGCGGTCTCAATGCCATCACTCTACGTCGGGAACTACATTGGAAGAGATACCTCCTAGGGTCATGGAAGACATTCATCAGGAAGAAGTGATTGTTGAAGCTCCACATGAGGAAGAGGAGGTAGACAAAAGGCGTGAGGAAGAAGAAGCAAACCTTAAGGAACCCAAAAGGAAGCTATAGTGGATGAATCCATTCCTATCCCATTCCCTTCCATGGTGAAGAAGGCATAGAAGACCCCGGAGTTTGATTTAAATATGCTTCAAGTGTTCAAGAAGGTTGAGGTAACCATACCCCTTCTTGATGCTATCCAACAAATTCCGAAGTATGCAAAATTTTTAAAGGACTTGTGTACACACAAGGATAGGGTAGGAGAGTTGGAGACGTTATCCTTGGGTAGTTCAATTTCTTCCTTAATGAAGCCTATTCCAGAAAAATATGGTGAGCCTGGACCGTGTTTGGTTTCTTGTCGTATCAGTGGGCGTACTTTTCATAACTGTATGCGTGACCTAGGGGCTTGCGTAAGCATCATGCCACTTTTCATCTTTGTGCAGTTGAATTTAGCTCCATTGAAGAAGTCGACGGCGAAATTTGCCTTAGCCGATAAGAGTGTGATTACTGTGATAGGAATAGCAGAAGATGTACTTGTGGCAATCAAGGATTTGGTATTTCAAGTTAACTTTTACATCCTTGAAATGCCCCTAACAGATAATAGAAGCGCCTCCTCTGTTCTACTTGGTAGACCCTTCCTCAAGACCTCTAAATTCAAGCTTGATGCCTTCATCGGCACATATTCCTTTGAGGTCGGAAACAAGACTATCAAGTTCAATTTGGAAGAAGCCATGAAACACCCTCCCGAAGAGCATTCCGTTCTCCGATGTGATGTAATCGATGAAGTGGTAGCGGAAGTACAAAGAGAAGACCACAACAAGTTGTGCTACCCTATTGTTGAAGAGACGGATGACCAAGAGGGTGAACAAGAGGAAGTTGTTGAGAATAAACTCCATGAGCTTGATGAAAAGGAACCTCAACTTGAGGCAAAGAGTGAACTAAAGCCTCTTCCATCTCATTTGAAGTATGCTTTCTTAGAGGACAACCAAAGGTTTTCGGTCATTATTGCTAGTGAGCTTTCTAGTGAAGAAGAAGGAAAGCAAATTGGTTGGAGCCTAGCCAATATTATGGGGATTGACCCCCGCAAGTGCATACATCATATCTTTCTCCAAGAGGGAGCTTGGCCGGTTAGACAACCACAAAGAAGGCTCAACCCAACTATCCTTAATGTGGTAAAGAAGGAGGTCACTAGGCTACTTGATGCAGGTATCATATACCCAATTTCTGACAGTGAGTAGGTGAGCCCGGTCCAGGTTGTTCCCAAGAAATTGGGCATCACTGCGGTTAAAAAGGATGATGGTGAAGTGGTCACCAAGAGAGTACAAAATGTTTGGCGAGTGTGCATTGATTATAGAAGGTTGAACGCCGCTACAAGGAAAGACCACTACCCTTTACCCTTTATTGATCAGATGTTGGACCGGTTGGCGGGTAAATTCCGTTATTGCTTTCTTGATAGATTCACTGGTTACTTCCAGATTCACATTGCTCCTGAGGATCTGGAAAAGACCACATTCACTTGTCCATTTGGCACCTTTGCTTACAAAAGGATGCCATTTGGACTATGCAACGCAACTGCTACCTTTCAGCGGTGTATGACCAGTGTCTTTTTCGATCTGATGGAGAATTGTCTGGAAGTCTTTATGGATGACTTCAGTGTTTATGGAAATTCATTTGATTGTTGCCTAGAGAACTTGGCCAAATTCTAAGCTAGATGTGTAGACACTAACCTTGTCTTAAATTTTGAAAAATGTCACTTCATGGTAAGGCAAGGTATAGTGTTAGGACATGTAGTATCTCATGAAGGCATTTCTATAGACCTGGCCAAGGTCGATGTTATCACCAATTTACCTCACCCCTCATCTGTGAGGGAGGTACGCTCGTTTTTGGGACATGCAGGATTTTACAGGCGCTTTAATAAGGATTTCAGCAAGATCGCTTTGCCATTGTCACGCCTGCTCCAGAAAGATGTGGACTTTGAGTTTGACAGTGCATGTGTGAGTGCGTTTGAGGAGTTAAGGAGAGTTCTTACCACAGCACTGATTGTGTAAGGTCCCAACTAGACGCAGCCATTCGAGATAATGTGCGATGCGTCAAACCATGACGTAGGTGCCGCGCTGCACAACGCGATGGTAAACTCCCTTATGTCATTGCTTATTCTTCTAAAACATTGGATGCGGCACAATCGAACTATACCACTGCTGAAAAGGAACTCCTAGCTATTGTTCATGCTTTAGACAAATTCAGATCTTATTTGCTAGGGTCCAAGATAGTGTTATACACGGATCATGCAGCTTTAAAGTACTTATTGACAAAGAATGAGTCGAAACCTAGGCTCATACGTTGGATCTTGCTCTTGCAAGAGTTCGACATTGAGATTAAGGTTCGAACTGGGTCTCAAAATTTGGTCGCGGATCATTTAAGCTGCCTTGAGAATTTAAAATATGACCCATGTCCGATCGATGACTCATTCCCATTGGATAGTTTGCATGCTGTGTCAGATAGCCTTCCTTGGTTTGCACCAATAGCGAACTACTTGGTTGCTAAGATCTTCCCTCCTAACTTTTCTAAATACCAAAGGGACAAGTTGAGGAGTGATTCCAAATACTATATTTGGGATGACCCTCACTTGTGGAAGAGGAGAGTGGACCAAATAATTCGAAGATGTGTCCCAGAATCTGAAATCCAACCCATTCTAGATGCTTGCCTTTCGTCCGAATGTGGCAGCCACTTTGGCCTACAACGGACAGCTAAAAAGGTGTTGAATTGTGGATTCTGGTGGCCAACCTTATTCAAGGATGCTAACCGGTTCTGTGTGTCGTGCCACTAGTGTCAGAAGTCGAGAAACACGTCTCAAAGGGATGAAATGCCTCAGCAACCGATGTTGTTCTGTGAGATATTTGATGTATGGGCATAGACTTTATGTGACCATTTTCCAACTCAAGTGGGTATCTATATATTCTGTTAGCAGTTGACTACATGTCAAAGTGGGTAGAAGCAATACCTACCTGCCTTGATGACGCCAATACCGTGATTTCTTTTATTAGAAATAACATTGTATGCCGTTATGGGTCGCCACGAGCGATCGTGAGCAACCAAGGATCCCACTTTTGTAACAGAAAAGTAGAGGCACTGCTCAAGCGCTATGGGGTATTGCATAAGGTTGCTACTTCTTATCACCCACAAACCAACGGACAAGCGGAGGTGTCCAACCAGGAGATTAAGCAAATTTTGGAGAAAGTGGTAAGTCCATAAAGGAAGGATTGTAGATTCCGGTTGGGAGATACACTCTGGGCGTATAGGACAGCCTACAAGACTCTGTTAGGGATGAGTCCCTTCCGGATCATCTATGGTAAGGCATGCCACCTTCCGGTGGAGATTGAGCATAAAGCCTATTGGGCGGTAAAGCAGCGTAATATGGATTTTACCAAGGCGAGTGTGGCCAGAAAATTGCAACTAGAGGAGCTTGAATGTCTGAGGATGGAGGCATATGAGAATGCCCGGATCTATAAGGAAAAGATTAAAGCCTTTCATGATCATCACATCCAAAGGAAGGATTTTCAAGAAGGTGTTGAGGATCTCCTCTACAACTCGAGGCTTCGATTCATGCCTGGCAAGCTCCGTTCTAGATGGGAAGGACCCTTCAAGGTGAAGGAGATAAAGCCCTATGGAGTGGTGGAATTATTTGACCCTCAAAGCAACATAACCTTTAAAGTGAATAGACATAGAGTAAAGAAGTACCATGGCTACAAGTCACCAAGAGAAGTGGAAGTGCTCCTGCTTGAAGATGCACCAAAAGGTGAGGAAGCTTGATCGACTGACTGTCCAACTTAAGGACGTTAAAAAAAAGTGCTTGGTGGGAGGCACCCCACCGTGGTAAGATCTTCCTTGTGTATACCTTCTTGATTCTAGCTTTATACTCTTGTGAATTTTGTGAGTTCTTGATGTTGTTGATTCCTTAGGAATGCTAGTTTTGTTGATCTTGTTGAATTGTTAGGATGTTCATATAGATTTCATTATTCTTGGTATGGATGAATTGTTGAAGTTAGAGAAAATGCCTTATTTTGAATAGTGCATGAATTTGTGAGTGTTTTCTTGACTATCTAGCCTAAACACCTACCAGGGATGTCTTAGAATACCTTTTTTCTTTGTTAAAAAAAAGGGGGATGCACGCGTCCGCGTGCAAGACACGCGCACGTCCGTTGTATTTTCGCAAGTATGGGCATTCAACCCGAGAGTTGCGCAACCAACGCGCTAGCAACGCGCGAAACGCGCAAATCCATGATCACGCGTCTGCGTGAAGCGTGCCCGTGCGTCCTTTGCCCCCAACCTCATCCACGCGTACGCGCACACGACGCGTATGCATCGGTTGGTCCGCGTGCCACTCTTGGTACATTAGACCCGAGAGTTGCCCGAGCATTGCGCACGCATTGCGGCCAACGCGCAACCCCTCGTCACGCGTGCGCGCACCTGACGCTCACGCACTGTTTGACTATCTGCCCAACCACGCGTGCGCGCACATGACGCGTACGCGTGGGTCACCCAGCACGCATTCCCTTTGTACTTGGCACCTGAGACTTGTGCAAGCATTGCGCAAAGTGCACAATAATCCCATGCTTATGCGCACTTGCCGCTCACGCATCCCTAGCCTGCTTCCCTACCCACGCGTACGCGTGGGTGGCACTCACGCGTCTCTTCCCTTTCTATCATTCCGTGCGTACGCGTGGCGTGCGCACGCGCGTTGATCTTGCGACGCAGATAATGACCCAGCGTGCCCCTGTTTCAAATTTTCTTTCTTTCATTTCATCTCCTTCTTCTCCCTTCTTCTCCTCCATCCCTCTTCACCATTTCTCTCGCCCACCACCATCGGTGACTTCACCCACCGGGGACCACCACTTCCGGCGGCCCCATTTTCTCTCTCTTCCTTTCTCTCTCTCTTCCTTTCCCTTTCTCTTACTTGCATCTCATCTTCTCTATACCTTCCAATGTCACATTCTTTTCCATTCTCTTTGTTTTTACTTTATGTATTTCTTTTTTAATTGCATGTCTTTATTTTCTTCTAATTTTCTCAGTTGCATTTTGTTAAATCCTCTCTTTTTTATTTGCTTCTATCTTTTACTTTGCTATTTTCTATGGATGTTGAATTTTGCTATTACCTCTTGCTTTGATGGGTTAAGTTATTATCTTATGTTTCCATTGTGATTATGTGATGTTATTTGATGTTGGGTATATCAATTTGGGGTATTACACCTTTGCATTTACTCAATGTGCTTATGATTTGCATGTTGCATGCCAAGTGTTTGTTGAATTTCACCTATCACATTTTTTGTCAAATTTGACACCATGCTTTCAATTCGTGCTCTTCTATCGATACACTTGCCTTCTCATTGCACATTACACTCATTGCATTTCCTTTCTACCACTCGTATATGCATACCCATGACTTGCTTCCTTAGATCATATTTCACCCTTCTCTAACTCCATTTGATTCTTCTTGTGTGCCTTATTGTCTTGAAGTTAGAGTAGGTATTTGAATTCTTCGCGCTTTTATCTCTCTTACATATGTTATTTGGGGTTGTTAGTGATGCTTGAGTTTACTCTTCTCATGCCTTATTTGCATGCCTTTTTCACTCTTGCATCCCATTCTAGTGCCTTGCTCTGTTTGGAATGGTTGTCTTGCTTGCATGTTACAGCTGTCATGTTTGTATGATACCTTTTCTTTTGTGGCACTTTATTTCACTAGCATGTTGTAATTCAAGTGTGGTCTCTTTGATTTTAATGTGTTCTTTTTCGTCACCTTTTTTTAGATGGCCATCAAGAAGGACAAGGAAAAAGCACAAAGGAAGCCGCCTTCCAAAAGGCCACCTCAAAAAGCCACCACTAAGGCGCACCAAGTGCCCAAGGTTAAGCCTCTCCCCAATAAGGCGCAAAACATCATTAAGAATGATGACCAAGAGAAGGATAACCCCGCAAGAGATTCCACTAGGTTTCCCAACCGCTATTTTGAACTCATGTTCCCCATTAAGACTAAACGGAGTTATCATTCTGAGCCCCTTCTTAACCCTCCGGGTCATGTAGTTCAGTTTATCATACCTCGCATCGAGCGACGAGGATGGAAATTTCTCATGAGGAGACAACAAGAAGCCAATCTCTCGTAGGTGGTAGAGTTCTACACAAAGTACTTCTCACCTTCTCTTCAAATTGTTTTCATGCGCCGAAAATAAGTTCCAGTTTCTGAGATAGCTATTCAAGAAGTACTCCGAGTCCCAACCGTACCGGATGAGGTAGATGGTTACCAAGAGGCCCTCTGTCAACGTGATATGTTCGGGCTTGTTTTTTATTGGGACGCTGTCCGCTGGGTCATTGCTGAACCGGATGCATTTTGGGCCCGAGCGTACCTCAGGCCCCGACCCAAGGGCATTCATGCGTGCTTTCTGACCGTAGAGGCTCGAGCATGGACCTAAATCTTGTCACATTATGTGTTTCCCAGCACTCACGAGACCTTGATCACCGCGGACCTAGCCATACTAATTTGGTGTATACTTACAGAGTGGCCGGTTAACATTGCTCGCCTCATCCACCAAGCCATGGGTCACGTTCATACTAAGGGTAACCTACCTTTCCCAACTTTGGTGACGGAGTTAGTTGCTACTGCTGGTGTTCCCCGAGAGACTAAGGATCGGAAAGCGATGATTCCGGCAGAGGGCGACGTGGTCCTAGCTGGAAAGTATCTCAAGCCTCCGGCGGAACACAACACCCTTGATATAGCTGCCCCCTCGACTATTCCCACCACTTCTTCTACATCACAAGGATCTTCCCACCAAAGGCTTGAAGACCTCCACAAGAAGATAGATAGATATGAACGGCATACATCAAGAAGCTTCTGAGTTGCTTGACTCCTTCTGTGGAAGAACCGGAGATCTCCACATCCACCTCGTACTTAAGTGAAGAAAGCACTCACGAATGGGATAGTGGAAGTTCCAAACCCGACCACCACTTGCGCCTTGCTAGTAGCACAGAGGACCGTGCTAATTCTTAAAGTGTGGGGAGGTCGTTTGACCAATCTTCGTGGGTAATAATCTCCTATTTTCAACATCCATGGACTTTATTTCTCTCTTGTTTTGTTAATTAGGACACCTTACATGTTTAGTTAGTTTTTCTTGTTAGGACTACTTGGTTAGGGTGATAGTTTCTTTTCTAAGAAATCGTATTTTTAGGGTACCCTACCAATTTTGAAAAAATTTTTTGCAAAAAACTTGCCTAAAGAATGTATTTTGGAATATAGTGATTGAGCTAAGACCACAAGCATGTGAGTTTTGAGCCCAAATGTGTGGTTACATCTTATAACCACTTATTTCCATTTTTGTGTGCATTGTTCTCACTCTATGATTGCAATCCTTGCTTTGTCTAATTCTATATATCCATTACTTTGTGTATGAATGCATTTATATGATTGAGGCCATCATTTCAATAGTCATTTTTCCCAAACGGTCTTAGCCCTTTTATCTACCATTGCTAACCAATTTTGACACCTTGATAAACCCTTTTTGTTCTTAAATAGAGCACATCAACACCCTTAAGTGAAAAATAATGAATATCCCTGGATTTGGATCCTTGATTAGCTTAGGTGAGTGAGGGTGTGTATCATTCAAATGGGAGGGTGTACTTGGAAATTTGGGTAGATGTAAAGGTGTGTATTTGTATTTGTAATTGGAAATTCTGGGAATTGGGAACATACTCATGTATTGAATGATTGAACCATATGCATTGACACTTTTGTACATGAAACCCTAAAAAGGGGACAAAAAAAATATGTGTATATATGAGAATGAAGGAAAAAATATAAGAAAAAGAAATAGAAAAGTAGAAGAAACAAAAATATGGAAAAAGAAAATAATAAAAAGGGGACAAAAATGCCCCAAAGTGAAGCAATAATAACAATGCATATGGGATGTGAATTGAAAAGAATGCATGAGTATGTGAAAGAAGTGGGAATCATGGGTAGCTAGGTATTGTATTAGATTTGTATAGGTTGTTTTATGTATTTAGTGAGATCTTAGGTTAATCAACGATTCAAATTTTAAGCTCACTTGACCATATACATCCCTACCTTTACCCTAGCCCCATTACAACCTATGAATAAGACCTCATGATACTTGTACGCATGTATTGAGTAATTGTTGATTGTTAGATGAAAGACAAATCTTGGAAAGCATGATTAGGAGAGGATTGAGTGACGAACCCTACACACTTGAGCGAATAGAGTGGATACACTTCCGGTGAGGGTTCAATGCTCAACTCCTTGTTCCTGGCTTTCACAAGCGTTCATCTAGCAAGTTATATGCACTTCATATTGATGTTCAAATTGGTAGGATTTATAGACTACATGTCATTTTCACCCTATATGCTTGATAAACCCCGATTTTGTGGTTTATCTTGTGCTTAATTTGGGGGATTTTATCACATTTTCTCACATTTATTCAATGAAATAGCATGGCTTTGCAATTCTCCCTTGATTTGTGCTTAAATGTGAAAACATACTTTTTAGGCCCTAAAATTGGTGATTTTAATTCAATTTAATTCCATTCGATGCCTTGATATGTTTGTTGAGTAATTTCAGGTTCATAAGGCAAGTATTGGATGGAAGAAGTGAGGAGAAAAGCATGCAAAGTGGGAGAACTCATGAAGAATTGAAGGAACCGTAAAGCTGTCAAGCCTGACCTCTTCGCACTTAAACGACTATAACTTGAGATACAGAGGTCCAAATGAGGCGGTTCTAGTTGCGTTGGAAAGCTAACATCTGGGGCTTCGAAATGATATAAACTTTGCCATATGTTGCTTCGCGTATAGGGGCACGCACGCGCCATGTACGTGTGCGCGCCGATGCTACTCGTGGCCCACTAAAGTGAAATCGCCCCCAGCGATTTCTGAAGCACTTTGGGCCCAACCCAACTCATTTCTAATGCTATTTCATGCAGAATTCAAGCTTGGGCAAGGGGGGTGATGAGCGGATAATTTATACGCTTTTTGACATTGTTTTTAGTATGTTTTTAGTGGAATCTAGTTACTTTTAGGGATGTTTTTATTAGTTTTTATGTTAAATTCACATTTCTGGACTTTACTATGAGTTTGTGTGTTTTTCTATGATTTCAGGTATTTTCTGGCTGAAATTGAGGGACTTGAGCAAAAATCAGATTCAGAGGTTGAAGAAGGACTGCTGATGCTGTTGGATTCTGACCTCGCTGCACTCAAAGTAGATTTTCTGGAGCTACAGAACTCGAAATGGTGCGCTCCCAATTGCGTTGGAAAGTAGACATCCAGGGCTTTCCAGCAATGTATAATAGTCCATATTTTGTCCAAGTTTAGACGACGCAAACTGGCTTTCAACGCCAGCTCTCTGCCCAATTCTGGCGTCCAGCGCCAGAAACAAGTTGCAAAGTGGAGTTCAACGCCCAAAATGGCACAAAAGCTGGCGTTCAACTCCAAGAATGACCTCTGCACGTGTAACATTCATGCTCAGCCCAAGCACACACCAAGTGGGCCCCGAAAGTGGATTTATGCATCAATTACTTACTTCTGTAAACCCTAGTGACTAGTTTATTATAAATAGAACTTTTTATCATTGTATTCGTAGTCTTGGTCACTCCGGTTCCCCTCTGGGGCCGAGACCAATGAACTCCATTATCACTTATGTATTTTCAACGGTAGAGTTTCTACACTCCATAGATTAAGGTGTGGAGCTCTGCTGTTCCTCAAAGATTAATGCAAAGTACTACTGTTTTCTATTCAATTCATCTTATTTTGCTTCTATGATATTCATTCGCACTTCAACCTGAATGTGATGAACGTGAAAATCATCATCATTCCCTATGAACGCGTTCCTGACAACCACTTCCGTTCTACCTTAGATTGAATGAGTATCTCTTAGATCTCTTAATCAGAATCTTCGTGGAGTAAGCTAGATTGATGGCGGCAT
Organism: Arachis ipaensis; assembly: GCF_059453495.1. Classification (NCBI taxonomy): domain Eukaryota; kingdom Viridiplantae; phylum Streptophyta; class Magnoliopsida; order Fabales; family Fabaceae; genus Arachis; species Arachis ipaensis. Next base: position 109,175,754 of record NC_142442.1, on the reverse strand, counting down.
TCATGAGAATCCGGAAAGTCTAAACCTTGTCTGTGGTATTCCGAGTAGGATTCAATGATTGAATGACTGTGACGAGCTTCAAACTCGTGATTGCTGGGCGTAGTGACAGACACAAAGGATAGTAAATCCTATTCCAGCATGATCGAGAACCGACAGATGAATAGCCGTGCTGTGACAGGGTGCGTTGACCATTTTCACTGAGAGGATAGGATGTAACCATTGACAAGGGTGATGCCTCCAGACGATTAGCCGTGCCGTGACAGGGCATTTGGATCATTTTCCCGAGAGAAGACCAAAAGTAGCCGTTGACAATGGTGATGCATCACATAAAGCCAGCCATGGAAAGGAGTGAGATTGATTGGATGAAGATAGCAGGAAAGCAGAGGTTCAGAGGAACGAAAGCATCTCTACACGCTTATCTGAAATTCTACCCAATGAATTACATAAGTATTTCTATCCCTATTTTATTAATTATTTTCGAAAACCCCATTACTATTTTATATCCGCCTGACTGAGATTTACAAGGTGACCATAGCTTGCTTCATACCAACAATCTCCGTGGGATTCGACCCTTACTCACGTAAGGTATTACTTGGACGATCCAGTGCACTTGCTGGTTAGTTGTGCGAAGTTGTGAACCATGGTATTGGCATCATGTTTTTGGCGCCATTACCAGGGAAAGAAAGAGCAATGAATTTTACATAATCAAAGTGTAATCACAATTTCTGCGCACCAAGTTTTTGGCGCCGTTGCCGGGGATTGTTCGAGTTTGGACAACTGACGGTTCATCTTGTTGCTCAGATTAGGTAATTTTCTTTTTATTTTATTTTCAAAAAAAAAAATTTTCAAAAATCTTTCAAAAATTTTCTCATCTGTTTTCGAAAAAATAAGAAAAAAAAATGTTTTCAAAAATATTTTTCTTCAAAATTTAAAAAAAAAATGATTTCTAGTGTTTCATATAACATGTTTTAGCTTGGCTGGCTATTAAGCCATGTCTAATTCCCAGGATTTTGATTGAGGACTATGAATTCATTGCTTCCTTTTTCCAAATATTTTCGAAAAAAAATTAAAAGAAAATACAAAAAAATCATAAAATCATAAAAGTCAAAAATATTGTGTGTTTCTTGTTTGAGTCTTGAGTCACGTTATAAGTTTGGTGTCAATTGCATGTGCATCATGCATTTTTCGAAAATTCATGCATTCATAGTGTTCTTCATGATCTTCAAGTTGTTCTTGGTAAGTCTTCTTGTTTGATCTTTGCATTTGCATGTTTTGTGTCTTTTCTTGTTTTTCATATGCATTCTTGAATTCTTAGTGCCTAAGCATTAAAGAATTCTAAGTTTGGTGTCTTGCATGTTTTCCTTGCATTAAAAATTTTTCAAAAATATGTTCTTGGTGTTCATCTTGACATTCAAAGTGTTCTTGGTGTTCATCTTGACATTCATAGCATTCTTGCATGCATTCATTGTTTTAATCTAAAAATTTCATGCATTGCATCATTTTTCTTGTTTTTCTCTCTCATTATAAAAAATTCAAAAATAAAAAAAAAATATCTTTCCCTTTTTCTCTCTTAAAATTTCGAAAATTAGATTTGACTTTTTCAAAAATTTTAAAAATCTAGTTGTTTTTATGAGTCAAATCAAATTTTCAATTTAAAAATCTCATCTTTTCCAAAATATTTTTCAAAAATCAAATCTTTTTCAAATTTCTTAGTTATTTTCGAAAATTCCAAAAATATTTTTCAAAAATCTTTTTCTTATTTTTATATCAAATTTTCGAAAATAACATAATCAATTAATGTTTTGATTCAAAAATTTCAAGTTTGTTACTTACTTGTTAAGAAAGATTCAAACTTTAAGTTCTAGAATCATATCTTGTGATTTCTTGTGAATCAAGTCATTAATTGTGATTTTAAAAATTCAAATCTTTTCAAAAACTAATTTCAATCATATCTTTTCAAAAATATCTTCTCATCCTATCTTTTTCAAAAAAATTTGATTTCAAAATATCTTTTCTAACTTCCTAACTTCTTATCTTTTCAAATTTGTTTCAACTAACTAACTAACTTTTTGTTTGTCTCTTATCTTTTTCAAAACCAACTAACTAACTCTCTCTCTCTCTAATTTTCGAAAATATGTTCCCTCTTTTTCAAAATTTCTTTTTAATTAACTAATTATTTCAATTTTTTAAAATCTTAATTTTCAAAAATTACTAACATTTTTCAAAAACTATTTTCAAAAATTACTAACTCTTTTTCAAAGATTATTTTCGAAAATCCCCTCCCTCTCTCATCTTATTTTATTTATTTATTCATCTACTAACATCTCTTCCTCACATCACTCACCGAATTCGAACCCCCCTCTTCTATCTGTGTTCGAATTTTTTTCTTCTTCTTCTTCTCTTCTTCTACTAACAATAAGGAACCTCTTTACTGTGACATAGAGGATTCCTCTTCTTTTCTTTTTCTCTTCTCTTTCTTATGAGCAGGGACAAAGAATAAGGCATTCTTGTTGAAGCTGATCCAGAACTTGAAAGGACTCTGAAGAGGAAACTAAGAGAAGCTAAATTACAACAATCCAGAGAAAACCTTATTGAAAATTTCGATCAAGTAAAGGAGATGGCAGCCGAACCCAACAACAATAATGCAAGGAGAATGCTTGGTAACTTTACTGCACCTAATTCCAATTTACATGGAAGAAGCATCTCCATTCCTGCCATTGGAGCAAACAACTTTGAGCTGAAACCTCAACTAGTTTCTCTGATGCAACAGAACTGCAAGTTTCATGGACTTCCATCTGAAGATCCTTTTCAGTTCTTAACTGAATTCTTGCAAATCTGTGATACTGTTAAGACTAATGGAGTAAATCCTGAAGTCTACAGGCTCATGCTTTTCCCTTTTGCTGTAAGAGACAGAGCTAGAATATGGTTGGACTCTCAACCTAAAGACAGCCTGAACTCTTGGGATAAGCTGGTCACGGCTTTCTTAGCCAAGTTCTTTCCTCCTCGGAAGCTGAGCAAGCTTAGAGTGGATGTTCAAACCTTCAAATAAAAAGATGGTGAATCCCTCTATGAAGCTTGGGAAAGATACAAACAGTTGACCAAAAAGTGTCCTTCTGACATGCTTTCAGAATGGACCATCCTGGATATATTCTATGATGGTTTATCTGAGCTATCAAAGATGTCATTGGATACTTCTGCAGGTGGATCCATTCACCTAAAGAAAACGCCTGCAGAAGCTCAAGAACTCATTGACATGGTTGCAAATAACCAGTTCATGTACACTTCTGAAAGGAATCTTGTGAATAATGGGACGCCTGTGAAGAAGGGAGTTCTTGAGGTTGATACTCTGAATGCCATATTGGCTCAGAACAAAATATTGACTCAGCAAGTCAATATGATTTCTCAGAGTCTGAATGGAATGCAAGCTGCATCCAACAGTACTCAAGAGGCATCTTCTGAAGAAGAAGCTTATGATCCTGAGAACCCTGCAATAGCAGAGGTGAATTACTTAGGTGAACCTTATCGAAACAGCTATAACTCATCATGGAGAAATCATCCAAATCTCTCATGGAAGGATCAAAGGCCTCAACAAGGCTTTAATAATGGTGGAAGAAATAAGTTTAGCAATAGCAAGCCTTTTTTATCATCCACTCAGCAACAGACAGAGAATTCTGAGCAGAATCCATCTAGCTTGGCAAACTTGGTCTCTGATCTGTCCAAGGCCACTGTAAGTTTCATGAATGAAACAAGGTCTTCCATTAGAAATTTGGAAGCACAAGTGGGCCAGCTGAGTAAAAGGATCACTGAAATCCCTCCTAGCACTCTCCCAAGCAATACAGAAGAAAATCCAAAAGGAGAGTGCAAGGCCATTGACATAACCAAAATGGCCGAACCCAATGAGGGAGAGGAGGACGTGAATCCCAAGGAGGAAGACCTCCTGAGACGTCCAGTGATCAATAAGGAGCATCCCTTTGAGGAACCAAAGGACTCTGAGGCTCATCTAGAGACCATAGAGATTCCATTGAACCTCCTTATGCCCTTCATGAGCTCTGATGAGTATTCCTCTTCTGAAGAGAATGAGGATGTTATTGAAGAGCAATCTGCCAAGTTTTTTGGTGCAATCATGAAGCTGAATGCCAAATTATTTGGTATTGAAACTTGGGAAGATGAACCTCCCTTGTTCACCAATGAACTAAGTGATCTGGATCAACTGACATTGCCTCAGAAGAGACAAGATCCTGGAAAGTTCATAATACCTTGTACCATAGGCACCATGATCTTTAAGGCTCTGTGTGACCTTGGTTCAGGAATAAACCTCATGCCCCTCTCTGTAATAGAGAAACTGAGAATCTATGGGGTGCAAGCTGCTAAAATCTCATTAGAGATGGTAGACAATTCAAGAAAACAGGCTTATGGACAAGTAGAGGATGTGTTAGTAAAGGTTGAAGGCCTTTACATCCCTGCTGATTTCATAGTCTTAGATACTGGAAAGGAAGAGGATGAATCCATCATCCTAGGAAGACCTTTCCTAGCCACAGCAAGAGCTGTGATTGATGTGGACAGAGGAGAATTGATCCTTCAATTGAATGAGGACAACCTTGTGTTTACAACTCAAGGATCTCTCTCTGTATCTATGGAGAGGAAGCAGAAGAAGCTTCCCTCAAAGCAGAGTCAAACAAAGCCCCCACAGTCAAACTCTAAGTTTGGTGTTGGGAGGCCACAACCAAACTCTAAGTTTGGTGTTGAACTCCCATATCCAAACTCTAAGTTTGGTGTTGGGGAGTTTCAACAATGCTCTGAACATATGTGAGGCTCCATGAGAGCCCACTGTCAAGCTATTGACATTAAAGAAGCGCTTGTTGGGAGGCAACCCAATTTTTATTTATCTAACTATATTTTTCTTAGTTATATGTCTTTATAGGTTCATGATCATGTGGAGTCACAAAATAAACAAAAAAATTAAAAACGGAATCAAAAACAGCAGAAGAAAAATCACACCCTGGAGGAGCATCTGTCTGGCGTTCAACGCCAGAACAGAGCATGGTTCTGGCGCTGAACGCCCAAAATGGGCAGTGTCTGGGCGCTGAACGCCCAAAATGGGCAGCATCTGGGCGCTGAACGCCAGAATTGCACCCTGGAGTAAAGCTGGCGCTAAACGCCCAGAACAGGCATGGTTCTGGCGTTCAACGCCAGAAATGGCCAGCAAATGGGCGTTGAACGCCCAAAATGGGCACCAACTTGGCGCTGAACGCCCAGAGTTGTGTGCAAGGGCATTTTACATGCCTAATTTGGTGCAAGGTTGTAAATCCTTGAACACCTCAGGATCTGTGGACCCCACAGGATCACCTCAGGATCTGTGGACCCCACAGGATCCCCACCTACCTCCACTCACTTCTTCTCACCCCTCTTTCACACAATCCCATAAACACTCTTCCCCAAAACCCTTCACCAATCACCTCAATCTCTCTTCCCCATCACCTCTTCACCACTCACATCCATCCACTCTTCCCCATAAACCTACCTCATAAACTCCACCTACCTTCAAAATTCAAAATCAATTTCCCACCCAAACCCACCCTAAATGGCCGAACCTTCACCCCCCTCCCTTCCCTATATATAGCCCTCCATTCTTCCTCATTTTCACACAACATAACCCTCTCTTCTCTTCTTGGCCGAAACACAACCCCTTCTCCCTCTCCTCCATTTCTTCTTCTTCTTCATCTATTCTTTCTTCTCTTGCTCGAGGGCGAGCAATATTCTAAGTTTGGTGTGGTAAAAGCATAAGCTTTTTGTTTTTCCATTACCATTGATGGCACCTAAGACCGGAGAATCCTCTAGAAAAGGAAAAGGGAAGACAAAAGCTTCCACCTCTGAATCATGGGAGATGGAAAGGTTCATCTCCAAAGTCCATCAAGACCACTTCTATGATGTTGTGGCCAAGAAGAAGGTGATCCCTGAGGTCCCTTTCAAACTCAAAAGAAATGAGTATCCGGAGATCCGACATGAAATTCAAAGAAGAGGTTGGGAAGTTCTAACAAATCTCATCCAACAAGTCGGCATCCTAATGGTTCAAGAGTTCTATGCCAATGCATGGATCACCAAGAACCATGATCAAAGTAAGAACCCGGATCCAAAGAACTATGTTACAATGGTTTGGGGGAAATACTTAGATTTTAGTCCGGAAAATGTGAGGTTGGCGTTCAACTTGCCAAACATGGAAGAGAATGCACACCCCTTCACAAGGAGAGTCAACTTTGATCAAAGGTTGGACCAAGTCCTTATGGACATATGTGTAGAAGGAGCTCAATGGAAAATTGACTCAAAAGGCAAACCGGTTCAACTGAAAAGACTGGACCTTAAGCCTGTAGCTAGAGGATGGTTAGAGTTCATTCAATGCTCAGTCATTCCCACTAGCAACCGGTCTGAAGTTACTATAGACCGGGCCATCATGATCCATAGCATCATGATTGGAGAAGAGGTGGAAGTTCATGAGATTATACCTCAAGAACTCTACAAGGTGGCTGACAAGTCCTCCACTATGGCAAGGTTAGCCTTTCCTCACCTCATTTGCCACCTATGCAATTCGGCTGGGATTGACATAGAGGGAGATATCCTCATTAAAGAGGACAAGCCCATTACTAAGAAAAAGATGGAGCAAACAAGAGAGACCATTCATGGAGTTCAAGAGGCGTATGAAGCTCATCACCATGAGATCCCGGAGATGCCTCAAATGCATTTTCCTCTATAAAACTATTGGGAGCAAATCAACACCTCCCTAGGAGAATTAAGTTCCAATATAGGACAACTAAGGGTGGAACATCAAGAGCACTCCATCATCCTTCATGAAATAAGAGAAGATCAAAAAGCAATGAGGGAGGAGCAACAAAGACAAGGAAGAGACATAGAAGAGCTCAAGGACATCATTGGTTCCTCAAGAAGGAAACGCCACCATCACTAAGGTGGATTCATTCCTTGTTCTCATTTCTTCTGTTTTTCGTTTTCTATGTTATGTGCTTATCTATGTTTGTGTCTTCATTACATGATCATTAGTAGTTAGTAACTTTGTCTTAAAGTTATGAATGTCCTATGAATCCATCACCTCTCTTAAATGAAAAATGTTTTAATTCAAAAGAACAAGAAGTACATGAGTTTCGAATTTATCCTTGAACTTAGTTTAATTATATTGATGTGGTGACAATGCTTCTTGTTTTCTGAATGAATGCCTGAACAGTGCATATGTCTTTTGAAGTTGTTGTTTAAGAATGTTAAATATGTTGGCTCTTGAAAGAATGATGAAAAGGAGACATGTTATTTGATAATCTGAAAAATCATAAAAATGATTCTTGAAGCAAGAAAAAGCAGCAAAGAACAAAGCTTGCAGAAAAAAAAGGGCAAAAAAAAAATTATAGAAAGAAAAAGAAAAAGCAAGAAGAAAAATCCAAAGCTCTTAAAACCAAGAGGCAAGAGCAAAAAGCCAATAACCCTTAAAACCAAAAGGCAAGGGCAAATAAAAAGGATCCCAAGGCTTTGAGCATCAGTGGATAGGAGGGCCTAAAGGAATAAAATCCTGGTCTAAGCGGCTAAACCAAGTTGTCCCTAACCATGTGCTTGTGGCGTGTAGGTGTCAAGTGAAAACTTGAGACTGAGCGGTTAAAGTCAAGGTCCAAAGCAAAAAAAGAGTGTGCTTAAGAACCCTGGACACCTCTAATTGGGGACTTTAGCAAAGCTGAGTCACAATCTGAAAAGGTTCACCCAATTATGTGTCTGTGGCATTTATGTATCCGGTGGTAATACTGGAAAACAAAGTGCTTAGGGCCACGGCCAAGACTCATAAAGAAATTGTGTTCAAGAATCATCATACTGAACTAGGAGAATCAATAATACTATCTGAACTTTGAATTCCTATAGATGCCAATCATTCTGAACCTCAATGGATAAAGTGAGATGCCAAAACTATTCAAGAGGCAAAAAGCTATAAGTCCCGCTCATATGATTGAAGCTCTGTTTCATTGATAGTTTGGAATTTATAGTATATTCTCTTCTTTTTATCCTATTTGATTTCCAGTTGCTTGGGGACAAGCAACAATTTAAGTTTGGTGTTGTGCTGAGCGGATAATTTATACGCTTTTTGACATTGTTTTTAGTATGTTTTTAGTGGAATCTAGTTACTTTTAGGGATGTTTTTATTAGTTTTTATGTTAAATTCACATTTCTGGACTTTACTATGAGTTTGTGTGTTTTTCTGTGATTTCAGGTATTTTCTGGCTGAAATTGAGGGACTTGAGCAAATATCAGATTCAGAGGTTGAAGAAGGACTGCTGATGTTGTTGGATTCTGACCTCCCTGCACTCAAAGTGGATTTTATGGAGCTACAGAACTCGAAATGGCGCGCTCCCAATTGCGTTGAAAAGTAGACATCCAGGGCTTTCCAGCAATGTATAATAGTCCATACTTTGCCCAAGTTTAGACGATACAAACTGGCGTTCAACGCCAGCTCTCTGCCCAATTCTGGCGTCCAGCGCCAGAAACAAGTTGCAAAGTGGAGTTCAACGCCCAAAATGGCACAAAAGCTGGCGTTCAACTCCAAGAATGACCTCTGCACGTGTAACATTCATGCTCAGCCCAAGCACACACCAAGTGGGCCCCAGAAGTGGATTTATGCATCAATTACTTACTTCTGTAAACCCTAGTGACTAGTTTATTATAAATAGAACTTTTTATCATTGTATTCGTAGTCTTGGTCACTCCGGTTCCCCTCTGGGGCCGAGACCAATGAACTCCATTATCACTTATGTATTTTCAACGGTAGAGTTTCTACACTCCATAGATTAAGGTGTGGAGCTCTGCTGTTCCTCAAAGATTAATGCAAAGTACTACTGTTTTCTATTCAATTCATCTTATTTCGCTTCTATGATATTCATTCGCACTTCAACCTGAATGTGATGAACGTGACAATCATCATCATTCCCTATGAACGCGTGCCTGACAACCACTTCCGTTCTACCTTAGATTGAATGAGTATCTCTTAGATCTCTTAATCAGAATCTTCGTGGAGTAAGCTAGATTGATGGCGGCATTCATGAGAATCCGGAAAGTCTAAACCTTGTCTGTGGTATTCCGAGTAGGATTCAATGATTGAATGACTGTGACGAGCTTTAAACTCGCGATTGCTGGGCGTAGTGACAGACACAAAAGGATAGTAAATCCTATTCCAGCATGATCGAGAACCGACAGATGAATAGCCGTGCCGTGACAGGGTGCGTTGACCATTTTCACTGAGAGGATAGGATGTAACCATTGACAAGGGTGATGCCTCCAGACGATTAGCCGTTCCGTGACAGGGCATTTGGATCATTTTCCCGAGAGAAGACTGAAAGTAGCCATTGACAATGGTGATGCATCACATAAAGCCAGCCATGGAAAGGAGTGAGATTGATTGGATGAAGATAGCAGGAAAGCAGAGGTTCAGAGGAACGAAAGCATCTCTACACGCTTATCTGAAATTCTACCCAATGAATTACATAAGTATTTCTATCCCTATTTTATTAATTACTTTCGAAAACCCCATTACTATTTTATATCCGCCTGACTGAGATTTACAAGGTGACCATAGCTTGCTTCATACCAACAATCTCCGTGGGATTCGACCCTTACTCACGTAAGGTATTACTTGGACGACCCAGTGCACTTGCTGGTTAGTTGTGCGAAGTTGTGAACCATGGTATTGGCATCATATTTTTGGCGCCATTACCAGGAAAAGAAAGAGCAATGAATTTTACATAATCAAAGTGTAATCACAATTTCTGCGCACCAGGGGGAGCAATTGTTTGGTAGTATAGCATCATGTAGGTTAGTTTCTAGAGAGAGAAGCTCCCTCTTCTCTCTAGAATTAGGCTAGGTTAATCCATCTTAGATCTAGGCTTAATTCTATGTTCTCATCTTATTTCCTTTACAATTTCTTGTTCTACTACTCTATTCTTCTTAGTTCTCTTGTTAATTTTACTTTTATGTCTCCTTTATGTTTATGAATGCTCAAGTTGAATTTGTTTACATTTAATGAAATCTAATGTTTGATGTTCTTTTATTGATGATTTGAGTTTTTGACTTTCTTTTCTTGCAATTGGTAGTTGGTAGTTTTATTGTTCTTGCATTTTTACTATGCTTTCCTTTAATTCCTTCCAAGTGTTTGACAAACTGCTTGGTTGGTCTTTAGAGTAGATTTTGAGCATTCTTGGCTTGGAAAGAGTAATTAGGCAATCTTGAGTTATGAAAACCCAACTCATGTTGGTGATCTAGAGTTGTTAGTTAATATCATTTTCAATGACGCTAATCTTTTGCTAATTTAATTAGTGAGTTGATTAGGAATTTTGATTTGAGATTAACTAGTCTTGTTTGACTTTCTCTCATGGAAGATAACTTACACCTTCTTCCAATGTTGGGGATGACGAAATGAGATAGATTCTTGTTATTATTGTGATATGATTGATTAGTCTTGTTTGACATTCTCCCTATGTGAAGATAACATGATACCTTCTTCCATTTGTTGGAGTTGACTAAATAAGATGAATTAATCATTGTATGACTAGGATAGAAAGCCTATGATCTCAAACCTTGCCATGAATGTCTCTCTTTGTTAATTGCCTTCTTTAGTTACTTGCTTGATTTACTTTTCTTGTCATTTAATTTCTTGTCCTCTTACCAATCAAAACCCCATTTGTCCCCTCATAGCCAATAAGCATACACTTCATTGCAATTTCTTGTGAGACGACCCGGAGTCTAAATACTTCGGTTATAAATTCATTGGGGTTTGTACTTGTGACAAAACCAAATTTTTGATTGGGAGGATTGTTTGTTGGTGTAGAACTATATTTGCAACGAGAATTCAATTGTGAAATTCTATACCATCACGACAATTTTTCATAAATCAATGCTCATATGTGTTCTTGGAAGATAGATTCACCCTTGACCAAGTAGGTAGATGCCTTTACATTAGTTGCATGCATTCATTTAGGTAATTTGCACTTCATGAACCCTTTCTTACCATGGTCTTTGGTCCTTGTATTTTTAGCATGAGGACATGCTTGGTTTAAGTGTGGGGAGGTTTGATAAACCCCAATTTTGTGATTTATATTGTGTAGAATTCGAAAGGTTTTGTCAATATTTTCCGCACTTATTCACAAGAATTGCATGGTTTTGTGTTCTCTTCCTAATATTGCTTTATGATGGAAAACATGCTTCTTTTACCTTAAAATTGCCATATTTTGATCCTCTTTTATTACCATTCGATGTTGTGATGTGTTTATTGAGTGATTTCAAAGTTTACAGGGCAAGAATGGCCTAGAAGAGAGAAAGAAAGCATGCACAAGTGGAAGGAACATGAAGAATTGAATTTTGGGGAGTTCAGTATCGGCGCGCACGCACACCTCACGCACATGAGTGGGTGCGGAAAGTGGAATTGGCGCGCAAAGATTGGCGTATCCGCGTGGATTAGAGAAATCTCCATCGACGCACACGCGTGCATGGCGCGCAAGCGTGGATCGCGAAAATCAATGGACGCACACGCGTGCATGGCGCGTACGCGTGACAAGCTGCACGTGACCTCATTAAAGGAAATCGTGCTTGGCAATTTTTGAGGCTCAACAGGCCCAAATTCAAGCTGGTTCTGCATGGAAAAGACCTAAGGATGCTAGGGGAAAGGGGGGATCATTCATTCACACTTAGACACAATTTTAGCTAGTTTTTGGTTTTTGTTCTTCTAGAGAGAGAAACCTTTGTTCCTCTCTAGATCTAGTTTGATTTGATCTTCCCTTGTTGAATTCTGAATTAGATCTCGTTGATTTCTAGTTTTGATTACTTAATTTGAATTCCTTAGTATAATTTTGTTTAGATCTTGTGTTAGATTTATGTTTTCTGGTCAATTATCATCTTTTTACCCATTTTGTGAATCTTGTGGATCTTGAATTGTTAATGTCATGATGATAATTTCCATGATTAATTGTGTTGTTTGAGTGAATTTACATTAATAATTGTTAGTGGGTACTTGTTAATTTCAATTTAATTGCATTTTGAATATGTCTTTTAGTGATGCTTACCATGTGTTTGATGAAATGTTTCCTTTGACTATGGAGTAGTTTTCTTTACTCTTAGCCTAGGCTAAGGGAATTGGGTAAACTTGACTCATTGGGTCTAATTGGTTTGGTGATTTGAGAACCCTTAGTGGTCAAGTTGATACCCATTGACACTAGTTCACTACTAAGTCAATTGGTAGTTGGATTGGGACTTATGAGTTGAGATTGATCAAACCACTTGACGTACCTCAAGATTAGGAGTAAATATTACGTACTTAAAGCTCTTAGAGGTAGACTTAGTGAGTTTGGTTCCTCATAATTGTCAAGATATGGTGGTTAGACAAGGATAGTAATCCCAATTCCTATGCCTAGCCAAGAGTTGCTTTTATTATTCATATTTGAAAACTAAAAATTTTAATTGCTTGATTCTAGTTATAGTTGCTTGATAGTTTTAGAGTAGAATTATATTAAATGTTCTCTTGTTAGTTTGAAATTGCTCATACCTTGCTTTAGTCACTTGAATTAATTCCTTGCACTTTAAGATTTCTTATTTGTTAAGCCTTTTAATCCAATTTCTTGTTCATGACTTGCAACCCGAGAATTCTAACCAATGTTGATGCACATGTTTGCCCATTCCTTGTAAGACAACCCGAGGTTTGAAGACTTCGGTTACTTTTATTGGGGTTGAACTTGTGACAACCAATTCCTTAAAATTTGATTCGAGAGTTGACTATCGGTTTGGACTATACTGACAACGGAAATATTTTGTGGAATTTCGAACCGGTAAAGATCCTTGACATCAAGGAGGATCTACGATATTTTGGGTGTAAACATTCTCTCCTGAACACTCTTTAATTAGTTTATTTTTTACTCTATTATGATCTTGTGGAAATTTTTAGTACTTTGTCTTATGCTACATACTTTTGTTTTGATCATTTGTATATATGATAGTTGCTCTAGTTATCTTTAGTATTGCATTTTTGGTATATATTATATATATTGCACTTTAATTTTGCTTGATCTATAGCTTGTAGATCTTGGTTGTGAATAGATAATGTGAATAGCATGTGCCTAGTTCAATTTTGATCCTAATTATTCATGTTAATTTTTTCTTGTTGAAAATTAGGAAAAGAACTAGGAATTTTGAGAACTTTGCATCCATCACAACATCATACATACATATAGGAAATAATTTTGGTGAAAAATAACAAAAATTTTCAAGAATTTTGTTATAGGGCATTCTATTGAATTGATTTGGAAAATTATTTTCACTTGCTTGAATGATTTTTATGGAACATAGAAGAGAAAAGAACAAATACCTTGTGAGTTTTGAGCTTGAATGAGTGGTTACACATTTTAACCACTAATTTTGTTCATTGTGTGTTATATCTCTTCTATGATTGTGATCTTGGTTTTTCTTAATTCTTTATTTCCAATGATTGATGTTTTGAATTGAATTGAGCATGATTGAGGCCATCTTTGATAAAAGCTCACTTTACCCATATGGCCTACCCTTTGCATCTACCATTGTTAACTCCTTTGAGCTTTAATTACCCCGTTGTTCTTGATACTAGCACGTTGCAACCCTAAGCAGAAAATCATGATTTACCTTGGATTGTATCCTTGATTAGCTTAGGTTGAGGAGTGTGTTTCATCTAAGTGTGGGGGAATGTTGGGAAACATTGGTAGTGAATGAAAAATGTCTGTTTTTGGGGTATTCATTGAAAACTTTGGAAAATGGGTGCATTCATGTATAAGCTATTGAACCATATGCATTTTGATTTTAAATAATAATAATAATAATAATAATAATAATAATAATAATAATAATAATAATAATAATAATAATAATAATAATAATAATAATAATAATAATATCCAAAAGGGGACAAAAGTTACCCCAAAGAGAAAAGAAACAAATAAGAAATGCATATGTGAGGTAAAGGAAAGAGCATACATGATTGTTTGTAAAAAGTGAGAATAGGAAGGTTAGGTTGCATATTTTTGCTATTGGATTGATATAGGTTGAGTTGGATACTTAAACTAATCAAGGATTCAATTGAATTAGTCCACTTGGTCATATTTATCCTACCTTAGCCCTAACCCTATTACAACCCTAATAAGTCCTCATGATAATTACATTCATGCACCCATGGTTGTTGATTGTTAGATGAAAGGCAATACCTTGAAAGCATGATTAGGAAGAGACTTGAGTGATTAAACCCTAGACACTGAGTGATTAGAGTGTATACATATCTAGTGAGGGTTCAATTACTCAATTCTATGTTTCCATACCTCTTATCATGTATTCTTGCAAGTTGCTTCATTTTTGATGAGTTAAATAAATTCTTTAGATTTTTGATTGCATTGAATTAATTCTTTGCTTAGCCCTATATGTCCATAATCTTGCTTGGAATTTGATTGTTTGTTTTCACCAAATCAATAGGAACTATAGATAGGTAGATAGATATAGATAGATATATATAGTCTACCTTTGATGAAGAGAAAATTTATGCCAATTCGGAATTAAATAGATTTTCGTTGTAAGTATAGTCTGAACCGGCAATGGATCCTCTCAATCAAATTTAATTCAAAGGATATCACAATTCAAACCAATTATAACCGAGAGTATTTAGACTCCCGGGCCGTTCTCCCTAGGAACTAGTGCTGACGAGGGCGCACAATTTTGGTTATGAGAAGCAAGGGGGTTTTAATGATTGAAGTAAACAAATAAAGAGATAAAAGAACAAGACTGGTGCACGAAATTGTGATCACACTTTTCACAACTCTGCACAACTAACCAGCAAGTGCACTGGGTCGTCCAAGTAATACCTTACGTGAGTAAGGGTCGATCCCACGGAGATTGTCAGCTTGAATCAAGCTATGGTCATCTTGTAAATCTTAGTCAGGCAGATTCAAATGGTTATGAGGTTTTGATAATTAAAAGATAAATAAAATATAAAATAAAATAAAGATAATTATGTAATTCATTGGTGGGAATTTCAGATAAGCGTTTGGAGATTTTTTGTTGCTTCTGAACCTCTGCTTTCCTACTGTCTTCTTCCAATCATGCGTACTCCCTTCCATGGCAAGCTGTATGATCCTCTCGGATGAAAAATACCAGGTACGGTTTTCGCACGACTAATCAACTGTCGGATTTCTCATCTCGGATGAAAAATACCAGGTACAACTACCGCATAGCTAATCATCTGTCAGATCTCACTAGCGTTGGAATAGGATCCTTATCCTTTTGCACACTGTCACTGCACCCAACATTCGCAAGTTTGAAGCTCGTCACAATCATCCCTTTATTATGACTTAACTAAATTAATTACGAAAGTATATCTTGGAGAAGAAGTAGGCGTGAATTGAAAGAGAAACAATAGTACTTGCATTAATTCATGAAGAACAGCAGAGCTCCGTACTTTAATCTACGAGGTGTAGAAACTCCACCGTAGAAAATACATTAGAGAAAAAAAGTTTAGGCATGGCCAAATGGCCACCCTCCAAGTCCAAAGGTCTAAGGACTAAACGTCCAGAGATTCTATCAAAGATACGAATACAATAGTAAAAAGTGCTATTTATACTAAACTAGTAAACTAGGTTTACAGAAAATGAGTAACTAAGTGCAGATAGTGCAGAAATCCACTTTCGGGGCCCACTTGGTGTGTTCTTGGGCTGAGCATTGAGCTTTACACGTGCATAGGCCATTCTTGGAGTTAAATGCTAGCTTGGGTACTAGTTTGGGCGTTTAACTCCAGTTCTGGTGCCAGTTCTGGCGTTTTACGCCAGAAAAAGGTCTCTGGTGGGCGTTTAGATGCCTGTTTGGGCCATCAAATCTCAGGTAAAGTATGGATGATTATACATTTCTAGAAAGCCCAAGATGTCTACTTTCCAAATAAATTGAGAACGCACCAATTGGGCTTCTGTAGCTCAAGAAAATCCATTTCGAGTGCAAGAGAGTCAGAATCCAACAGCATCTGTAGTCCTTTCTCAGCCTCTGAATCCGATTTTTGCTCAGGTCCCCCAATTTCAGCCAGAAAATATCTGAAATTACACAAAAACATACAAACTTATAGTAAAGTCCAGAAATGTGATTTTTGCATAAAAACTAATGAAAATATAATAAAATGTAACTAAAACATGCTAAAAACTATGTAAAAACAATGCCAAAAAGGGTATAAATTATCCACTCATCACAACACCAAACTTAAATTGTTGCTTGTCCCCAAGCAACTAAAAGCAAAATAGGATAAAAAGAAGAGAATACACAATAAATTTCAAAAATATCAATGAAGATTAGTTTTAATTAGATGAGCGGGACTAGTAGCTTTTTGCCTCTGAACAGTTTTGGCATCTCACTTTATTCTTTGAAGTTCATAATGATTGGCATCCATAGGAACTCAGAATTCAGATAGTGTTATTAATTCTCCTAGTTCAGTATGTTGATTCTTGAACACAGCTACTTTTTGAGTCTTGGCTGTGACCCTAAGCATTTTGTTTTCCAATATTACCACCAGAAACAAAAATGCCACAGACACATAACTGGGTGAACCTTTTCAGATTGTGACTCAACTTTGCTAGAGTCCCCAATTATAGGTGCCCAGAGCTCTTAATCACACTCTTTTTGCTTTGGACCACGACTTTAACCGCTCAGTCTCAAGCCTTTTACTTGACACCTTCACGCCACAAGCACATGGTTAGGGACAGCTTGATTTAGCCGCTTAGGCCAGGATTTTATTCCTTTGGGCCCTCCTATCCATTAATTCTCAAAGCCTTGGATCCTTTTTACCCTTGCCTTTTAGTTTAAAGGGTTACTGGCTTTTTCTGCTTGCTTTTTCTTTTTCTTTCTTTTTCTTTGTTTTTTTCACAAGCTTTGTGTTTTTCACTGCTTTTTCTTGCTTCAAGAATCAATTTTATGATTTTTCAGATTATCAATAACATTTCTCTTTTTTCATTATTCTTTCAAGAGCCAACAATTTTAACATTCATAAACTTCACTATCAAAAATATGCACTGTTCAAGCATTCATTCAGAAAACAAAAAGTATTGCCACCACATCAAAATAATTAAACTATTTTCAAGATAGAATTCGAAATTCATGTACTTCTTTTTCTTTTTCAGAAAACATTTTTCATTTAAGAGAGGTGAAGGATTCATAGAACAATCATAGCTTTAAGACATAGACACTAGACACTAATGATCATGTAGTAAAGACACAAACATAGTCAAAACATAAAGCATAAAAACCAAAAACAGAAAAGAGAATAAACAAGGAGATTAAAGAACGGGTCTGCCTTAGTTAGGGCGGCTAGTTCTTCCTCTTGAAGATCCTATGGAGTGCTTGAGCTCCTCAATATCTCTTCCTTGCCTTTGTTGCTCCTCTCTCATGGCTCTTTGGTCCTCTCTGATTTCATTGAGGATAATGGAGTGCTCTTGGTGCTCCATCCTTAGTTGCTCCCAATAGTTGTGTGGAGGAAAATGCATCCCTTGAGGCATCTCAGGGATTTCTTGATGAGGAACTTCCTCATGCTCTTGTTGAGGTCCATGAGTGGACTCTCTTGTTTGCTCCATTCTCTTTTTAGTGATGGGCTTGTCCTCTTCAATGAGGATGTCTTCCTCTATGACAATTACAGCTGAATTGCATATGTTACAGATGAGATGAGGGAAGGCTAACCTTGCCAAAGTGGAGGGCTTGTCCGCCACATTGTATAGTTCTAGAGGTATGATCTCGTGAACTTCTACTTCCTCTCCATTCATGATACTATGGATCATGATAGCTCGGTCTATTGTAACTTCAGACCAGTTGCTAGTAGGAATGATAGAGCGTTGGATGAACTCTAACCATCCTCTAGCCACAGGCTTGAAGTCAAGCCTTCTCAGTTGAACCGGATTGCCTTTGGAGTCTCTCTTCCATTGAGCTCCTTCCACAAAGATGTCCATGAGGACTTGGTCCAACCTTTGATCAAAGTTAACTCTTCTAGTGAAAGGATAAGGATCTCCTCTCATTGCTGGCAAGTTGAATGCCAACCTTATAGTTTCCGGACTAAAATCCAAGTATTTCCCCTGAACTATTGTGAGCTAATTCTTTGGGTTCGGGTTCACACTTTGATCATGGTTCTTAGTGATCCATGCATTAGCATAGAATTCTTGAACCATTATGATTCTGACTTGTTGTATGGGGTTGGTGAGAGCTTCCCAACCTCTTCTCCTAACCTCACATCGGATCTCCAGATATTCACTCTTTTTTAGCATGAAGGGGACCTCGGAGATCACCTTTTTCTTGGCCACAACTTCATAGAAGTAGTCTTGATGGACTTTTGAGATGAATCTCTCCATCTCCCATGACTCGGAGGTGGAAGCAATTGCCTTCCCTTTCCTCTTTCTAGAGGCTTCTCCAGCCTTAGGTACCATTGATGGTTATGGACAAACAAAAAACAGAGCTTTTTCCCACACCAAACTTAAAATTTTTGCTCGTCCTCGAGCAAAAGAAGAAAGAAAGGAGTAGAAGAAGAAGAAATGGAGGAGATGGAGAAGTGTGTTGGTTTCGGCTAAGGGGGTTTGAGTGTTTATGAAGTGTGAAGTTGAAGGTGGTAAAGAGGGGTATATATAGGGTAAGAGAGAGGGGGAATTCGTGTAAGAGGGGGTTGGGTTTGGGAGGGAAATGTTTTGAATTTGAATGGTGAAGTAGGTGGGGTTTTATGATGGATGGATGTGAGTGGTGAAGAGAGTGTGGGGAAGAGGGTAGGATTTGATAGGTGAATGGTGTTTGGAGAAGAGGTATTGATGTGATTGGTCAAGGGTATTTGGGGAAGAGTGTTATGGGAAGGTGTGAAGAGGAGAGAGAGTGAGTTGGGGTAGGTGAAAATCCTGTGGGGTCCACAGATCCTGAGGTGTCAAGGAATTCTGCTCCCGGCACCTTTCTGGCGTTTAAACGCCCTTTGTGTTCCATTTCTGGCATTTAACGCCAACTCTACTACCTTTTCTGGCGTTAAACGGTAGTCTGATGCCCCTTTCTAGCATTTAACGCTAGCCAGACACCCTTTTCTGGCGTTAAACGCCAGTCTGTCTGCCATTTCTGGCGTTTAACGCCGGCCAGACACCAGACACCCTTTTCTAGCGTTAAACGCCAGTCTATCTGCCAATTCAGGCATTTAACGCCCATAATGCTACCAGACTGGGCGTTAAACGCCCATTCTGCTATCCTTACTGGCATTTAAATGCCAGTAAGCCTGTCCTCTAGGGTGTGCTATTTTTGATGCTGTTTTTTATTCCGCTTTAATTCTGCGGCTGTTTTGGTGACTTCACATGATCATCTACCTAAAGAAAACATAACATGACGATGGAAAACAAATGTCTATAAAAATAAATATAATTAAATAACATTGGGTTGCCTCCCAATAAGTGCTTCTTTAATGTCAATAGCTTGACAGTGAGCTCTTAGAGAGCTTCACAAAGACTCAGAGCTTGATGGTGGCCTCCCAACACCAAACTTAGAAGTTGAGTGTGGGGGCTCGGTTTTACTCTGTATTGAGAGAAGCTTTTCATGCTTCCTCTCCATGGTTACAAAAGAAGATCCTTGAGCCTTAAACACAAGGTAGTCCCCATTCAATTGAAGGACTAACTCTCCTCTGTCCACATCAATCACAGCTCTTGCTGTGGCTAGGAAGGGTCTTCCAAGGATAATGGATTCATCCTTCCCAGTGTCTAGGATTATGAAGTCAGTAGGGATGTACAGGCCTTCAACCTTCACTAAGACATCCTCTACAAGTCCATAAGCCTGTTTCATTGATTTGTCTGCCATCTCTAGTGAGATTCTTGTAGCTTGTACCTCAAAGTAATACCTTACGTGAGTAAGGGTCGATCCCACAGAGATTGTCGGCTTGAAGCAAGCTATGGTCATCTTGTAAATCTTAGTCAGGTGAATTCAAATGGTTATGAGGTTTTGATAATTAAAAGATAAATAAAACATAAAATAAAATAAAGATACTTATGTAATTCATTGGTGGTAATTTTAGATAAGCGTTTGGAGATGCTTTGTTGCTTCTGAACCTCTGCTTTCCTACTGTCTTCTTCCAATCATGCGTACTCCCTTCCATGGCAAGCTGTATGATGCTCTCGGATGAAAAATAGCAAGTACGGTTTCTGCATGGCTAATCAACTGTCGGATTTCTCGTATCGGATGAAAAATACCAGGTATAGCTACCGCATGGCTAATCATCTGTCAGTTCTCACTAGCGTCAGAATAGGATCCTTATCCTTTTGCACACTGTCACTGCGCCCGGTATTCGCAAGTTTGAAGCTCGTCACAGTCATCCCTTCATTCTGACGTAACTAAATTAAGTACGAGAGTATATCTTGGAGAAGAAGTAGGCGTGAATTGAAAGAGAAACAATAGTACTTGCATTAATTCATGAAGAACAGCAGAGCTCCGCACCTTAATCAATGAGGCGTAGAAACTCCACCGTAGGAAATACATAAGAGAAAAAAGTTTAGGCATGGCCGAATGGCCAGCCTCCAAGTCCAAAGGTCTAAGGACTAAACGTCCAGAGATTCTATAAAAGATATGAATACAATAGTAAAAAGAGCAATTTATACTAAACTAGTAAACTAGGTTTACAGAAAATGAGTAACTAAGTATAGATAATGCAGAAATCCACTTCCGGGGCCCACTTGGTGTGTGCTTGGACTGAGCATTGAGCTTTACACGTGGATAGGCCATTCTTGGAGTTAAACGCCAGCTTGGGTGCCAGTTTGGGCGTTTAACTCCAGTTCTGGTGCCAGTTCTGGTGTTTTACGCCAGAAAAGGGTCTCTGGTGGGCGTTTAGACGCCAGTTTGGGCCATCAAATATCGGGCAAAGTATGGACTATTATATATTTCTGGAAATCCCAAGATCTCTACTTTTCAACGCAATTGAGAGCGCACCAATTGGGCTTCTGCAGCTCCAGAAAATTAATTTCGAGTGCAAGATGGTCAGAATCCAACAGCATCTAGAGTCCTTTCTCAGCCTCTAAATTAGATTTTTGCTCAGGTCCCTCAATTTCAGCCAGAAAATACCTGAAATTATAGAAAAATACACAAACTTATAGTAAAGTTCTGAAATGTGATTTTTGCATAAAAACTAATGAAAATATAATAAAGAGTAACTAAAACATACTAAAAACTACGTAAAAATAATGCCAAAAAAGGGTATAAATTATCTGCTCATCAAAGACAAAATTTGCAATTAATAAACTAATGAAAGAAAAAAGAACTATGTATGTAATATAAACAAGCAAGACTCAAAATTGATGGAAAACTGGTTTAAAACATAAATGAAACCTTGACTTAGGATGAGTCATGGAATCCCTTCTTTGCGATAACCACAACTATGATAATTGTGATGGATTAATCTCACTAAGTCAATCCTTAACATCGAAGGATAAGTCAAGTGAGCATAATTGTTATTAATCCACAAATCCTAGTTAACTTACCAAATTAATTGGTAAAAAGCTACCGTTAGTTGAAACAATAACAACAAACAACCCAAGAATTATCACTAAATGTTGGACATTATGGCTCTAGTAATTCATAAACTCATTTTTCCCAAGCCAAGGGGTGGAAATTATCCCATAATCAAAATTGGCATTTCATCAAACACATAGAAGGCATAATCATAAAACATGGCAAAATTGGGAAAATGATAAAAGCTATGAACCACAAATACTCAAAATCAATAAAAGCAATTCAAACAAACATGTAATGATCATCAAACATCAAATTAACAACTAGAAATCAAGATTGCAAAACTATGTATATATTGACAAGAGAGATCAAAATAAAAGAAAGTGTAGAACAAGTAGTATAATAAAAGAGAGAGAATAAAAGAAATACTTTCAATAAAATTGCTATAATCCCAAATCAAAACTTGAAGTATAAAATTCTACATTGAAAACCTAATTAAAACCCTAATGAACTAGAGAGAAAACCTAAGCTAACTACCCTAAAACTAGTCCAAAAAACTATTCTATGAAGTATGGTAGTGTATGGTATGATATGTGGTTGCTTCCCCCTTCAAGTATGCTCCAAAGTCTTCAAAAATGGGCCAAAAAGCCACCAAAATGCAAGTCCACGTGACTTTTTAATGGAGGCACGCGCTGGTACTTGTACGTACGCACAGGTCTGTGCATGGGCACACTTGCTGATTTTCCTCCTGTGCGTGGGCACAGGTGCTGATTTCCATTCTGCCTTGAGCATGGGCACAGCCTGTGCGTGGGCACAGGTGCTGATTTTGACCCTGTCTTGTGCGTGGGCACAGACCTGTGTGTGCCCACAGATGTTGATTTTGACACTTGTGCGTGGGCAAACATGCTAATTTTGACACTTGTGCGTGGGCACAGAAGGTGTGCGTGGGCACAGGCTAAAATGCTTTTATCCTTTGATTTCTTCATGCTTTCTCCCAATTCCATGCTTTGCTTCCATTCTTATCAAGCCATCCTAACCTATTACACCTGAAATCACTCATCAAAACCATCAAGGCATCAAATGGGATAAAAGTGGGATAAAAGTGATTATATTAAGCACAAAATAGCATGTTTTCACAATTAAGCTCAATTTAGAAAGAAAACACAAAAGTATGCTATATAGGTGAATAAATGTCGGTTTATATGATGAAATCCACTCAAATCAATTCAAAATTTATCATCAAATATGGATTCATCAATTTCCCCACACTTAAACAATAGCATGTCCTCGTGCTAAACACATACAAAGGAGAAGGATAAAAAGGGCAAGCAACTTATTCAATGTACTAACTACATGCATGCAACTATGCAAAACACTATCTATCTATATCTATACTATGGTTCCTATTGAGTTTGGCACAAAACAAACAAGAGATTCCAATCAATCCAACACAAGCCTCAAGGCCAAGGCAAAGAATTAATGCACTATGATCAATGTCCAAAGAATTGAATTGAAATTTTCAAACTAGCAACCAAACAACTTGCAAGAAGATACAATATAAGGAGAACATAGAATTGAGCGATCGAACCCCTCACCGGATGTGTATTCACTCTATTCGCTCAGTGTTTAGGGCTTAATCACTCAATTCTCCTTTAATCATATTTTTCAAAGATTTGCAAGTCATCTAACAATCAACTAATATTTGATGCATGAAGACAAATATCATGAGGTCTTTGGAGGGTTGTAATGGGGTTAGGGTTAAGGTAAGATTAATATGGTTAGGTGGACTTAGTGAATTAGATCTTTGATTAACTCAAGTGTCCACCTAATCCAATATCATCATATGTACACATAACAAAACAACCTAACTACCCATTTATCTCCTTTTTCACAAACTCACTCATGCATTTTCTTCTCAAAACATAAACATATGCATCCTTTATCCATCTTTTTATTTCACATGCTATTATGCACAATATAATTTTTTTCTTCTTTTTTTTTTTAATTATTGCAAAACTTTACAAAACCAAAATTTTCTTGTTTTTGTAAATCAACAAAAGGTGCATATATCTTGAACCATGAATGCATGAGTAATTACCCATTTTCTAAATTTTCACAGTGAATATCCCAAATAAGCTTATCACCAATGTTTCCCAACAACTTTCCCCCACACTTAGAGTACACACACTACTCCACCCAAGCTAATCAAAGAGTAATTCAAGGATATCAATGGTTTTTCACTTTAGGGAGAATAATGTGCTTAAAGTAAGAACGAAAGGGGATTTAAAGGCTCAAAAGGGGTTACAAGGATGAATGTAAGGGTTGGCCATATGGGTTAGTGATTTCAATATCAAGAACGGCCTCAATCATGCTAAATGCAATCAAACATAAAAAATAGGACATATAGATTCATGCAAATCTAAGATCACAATAAAAAAAGGAGTATAATCACACAAGAATAAACTTTATGGTTGGAAATGTGCAACCATCTATTAGAGCTCAAATCTCACAAGGTATGTTGTTCTAGCTCTTTTTCTATGTTCTATGAAAAAGGATGCTTCAAGCAAGTTGAAAAACAATTTTTCAATTTAATCAATGGCATGCCCTAAGAAAGATTTCATGAAAATTTCTCGTTGTTTCAACAAACTTATTCACTCTACCATGCAAATGCAAGTATTTACTACCTTATAACTATAAGCATTAAAGAAATATATACAAACAAACCAATAAAGTGCAAAAATTGAAGAAAAGGAAGCTAGAAAGGAAACTAAAAAGGTATTGCAAAGTGTCCAAGAAGTGAATTTTACCCCCCTCGAAGTTGCCGATCCTCCCCCACACTTAATTAATGCACGGTCCTCCGTGCATACACATGATCTGTGGGATGAAGGAATATGAGGCTGATAAACCCATATTTTATGATATATTTTGTGCCTAATTTAAGTGATTTATTCAATCCTTCACTCACTTATTCATGTTAATTGCATGGTTTTACTTTCCCTTCCTTATTATGTGATGTATGTGAAAAACATGTTTCCTATGCTTTAAAAGTAATTATTTTAATTACCCTTTACTTCCATTCGATGCCGTGATTCGTGTGTTGAGTAGTTTCAGATCTTCTAAGGCAGGAATGACTTAAAGGATGGAAAGGGAACATACAAAAATGGAAGGAAAGCACAAAACGGAGTTTTTGAAGAAACTGGCAGTGACGCGATCGCATGGACGACGCGACCGCATGCCAGCGCGAAATGGTACTGACGCGACCGCGTGATTGACGCGATCGCGTGCCTTAAGCGAAACACATATGACACGGACGCATGACTGAAGCGACCGCGTGACCCACGCGGACGCGTGACAGAGGCCACGCACCAGAAATTACAGAAAATACTCCCAGCAAATTTTGAAGCCCTTTTTGGCCCAAATCCAAGTCCAGAAGGCACAGATCAGAGGTTACGAAGTGGGGGAATGCATCCATTCAAGGAGAGTCTCCAATTAGTTACTTTTCATGAATTAGATGTAGTTTAGAGGGAGAGGTTCTCTCCTCTCTCTTTTAGGATTTAGAATTAGGATTTCTTTTGCTTTCAGAATTATCTCTTTTTATCAGGTTAAACATTCCTTTTTATTTACCTTCTCAATTTAGTTTATGAATTCTTCTATGTTACAGATTACTCTTTGGATTAATCTTATTTGAGGTATTTCAGTTTATTATTGCTCTCTTTTATTTATGTTACTGTTGCTTCCAATCTGAAGACATTTTTATTCCAGTAGATTTACTTTTTCCCTTTTTGGTCTTGGTTAAGAAATCAGTAACTCAGGAGTTATCAAACTCAACGTGATTGATAATTGTTATCTTTGCTAATTGAATTGAACTTCAATAATCCCAATCTTTCTCTAGGAATTAACTAGGATTTGAAGATCAACATAATTAATCACTTGACCTTTCTTTACTTTAAGCAAAGGCTAACTAAGTGGAATTAAGATTCAATTTTCATCATCATTGATAAGGATAACTAGGATAGAATTTCTAATTTCTCATACCTTGCCAAAAGTGTGTTTTACAGTTATTTATTTACTTTACAGTCTTTTACTTATTTTAATTGCAATTTAAACTACTTGTTCCTCATCTTCAAAACCCTGATTTACAATCTTCATAACCAATAATAAGAACATACTTCCCTGCAGTTCCTTGAGAAGACGACCCGAGGTTTAAATACTCGGTTATCAATTTTAAAGCGGTTTGTTACTTGCGACAACCAAAACGTTTGTAAGAAACGTTGATTGCTTGGTTTAGAAACTATACTTGCAACGAGGATTTATTCTGAATTCTAAACCATCAACCTTCCGGCTCTTTCAAAATGGCGCCGTTGCCGGAGAACTGCAATTGTGTGCCTTATTACTGGTTATTGTAAATATTTTTCCTTTACTTGTTTATTTGTTTTTATTTTCTCCCTTTATTTCCATTAGCTACTATGA
Source organism: Arachis ipaensis (assembly GCF_059453495.1). Lineage (NCBI taxonomy): Eukaryota > Viridiplantae > Streptophyta > Magnoliopsida > Fabales > Fabaceae > Arachis > Arachis ipaensis. Next base: position 109,149,771 of record NC_142442.1, on the reverse strand, counting down.
ATTCTTACCCTTCTCGCTTTGAGTTTGGTTCTAATATTGTTGAAAGGAGTGAAAGTTATAATAGGAACATGCATCAAGGTCAGAGCGATCAAAGATGGATGGAGCCAAGAGGATCTGATTAACCCTTTAGGCAACAACACCCTCCAAGATATCATAGACAAAGACCATTCTATAATGCATACCAAGCCAATAGACATGGTGGACAACCTTGTAGCTAACAACAAGCCCCACCCTGTGCTTATAGGCCATCCTCTCAACATAACATCGAACCACCACACTCACAAGCTTGATGCCAGGGCATTTTGGCCAGTTTCACTGACCTTTTCTTTATGGTTTTAGGGTAGTTTCATGCACTTTCTTAGGAAATAAGCAAGTTTTGGGTAGAATTTTACTTACATCTTGATTCAAGAAAACATTGTGATTTTTATATGAATTCATGAGAATTATGCATAAATTGAATGACAAATTGGATGATGCATATCTCATAACTTGGACTAGAACTTTGATGTACTTTATTGCTTGATTTCAGGACAAAAGAAGCAAGGAAGAACCACGTTAGTAGCCACGTTAGTCTAACTAACGTGACCTCTAACGTGGAATGGGAGCTAGCTTGCAACGTTAATGAGAAAATTAATTGTCAATAACGTCCTCGAAGCCATCATAGCCCACGTTAAGAGTCACGTTAACTAAGTTAACGTGGAAGAAGGAAATGAAGCCAACGTTAGTGACACTCACCTTTGTCACTAACGTTGGACCAAGCTCATATTGGCCACGTTAAGAGCCATGTTAACTCAGTTAACGTGGACTCTAACGTGGGGAAGCAAAAGAATGGCCAACGTTAGTGACATTCACCTTTGTCACTAACGTTGGACTAAGCCACTTTGAGCCACGTTAGTTGCCACGTTAACTTAGTTAACGTGGAAGCTAACGTGGAGGGAGCAAGAATCGCCAATGTTAGTGACACTCACCTTTGTCACTAACGTTGGAATGAGCCACTATGAGCAACGTTAACTCCCATGTTAACTTAGTTAACGTGGAAGCTAACGTGGATAAAAGAATTATGAGCCAACGTTAGTGACACTAACCTTTGTCACTAACGTTGGAGATGGCTATCACCACCACGTTAGAAGCCATGTTAACCAAGTTAACGTGAACTCTAACGTGGGAAGTAGGGGTGTTTTGAAACGTTAGTGACAAAGGCAAGTGTCACTAACATTTTCGAAGATTTGGCAAGCCTACGTTAAAGGTCACGTTAGCCACATTAACGTGAACTCTAACGTAGGGAAGGGAGGATTCTCAATGTTATTGGAAAAGGTAAGTCCCAATAACGTGTGCGAAGGATCAAGAGGCAACGTTAGTGGTCACGTTGGTGCCACTAACATTGAAGTTAACGTGGGTCACCCTTGGGTTAGGAACGTTAGTGAAAAAAGTGACTGCCACTAACGTTCTCGAACCCACACTTTTACTTAACGTTAACACCACTAACGTCCTAAGCTAAAAGTCCCTGCCTACTTCATACTTTCACTCTGCAAGTAAAGCTAAGCCCACTGAAGAGGATAACTGCTTCAAACTCAAGATCCAATGGCCCATATCCAAGATTTGAAGAACCAACTAGAAGATCAGAAGAGTAGTATATATAGGGGTAGTTTTGAATCAAAATGGGGTTGGAAATTTGAGAACGACTCTCTGTATTTTACTTTCTCTGCAACTTTTAGTTTAATTCTTAGAATGTACTCTCCATCTATGCTTTTCATTCCCAGAGCTATGAACAACTAAACCACTTTCATTGGGTTAGGGAGCTCTGTTGTAATTTGATGGATCAATATTAGTTTTCATTATTCTTCTTCTATCTTTTCTCTTGATTTTACTAGAAAGCGTTCAATCTTCAGTCAATTGGGTAGTTATCTTGGAAAAGAAGCTATTCATACTTGGATCTCTTCAGAACTTTGGAAGAGGAATGAAGAGATCATGCTAGAAATGCTTTCTCATGTTGGACCAAATTGCGGTTTGGATGGATATAGCGACATATAATCCTACCAACACTTTGATTTGGAAATACATGTGGTATAATCAGTGACCATACTTCATCTCTTCTCATGAGCAATTGACCAAGGAATTGGCTATTGATCAAGATTTGAGAGATTGAATTACCAAGAAATTGGAATTCGATCACTTAAGATTGCCAAGGAGATCAATGAATGCATTGATTAAGGAAGAGATGAAAATGAACTTGATCCGGAGAATGCAACATCTCCTAAGCCCAATGAATTCCCCATTTCTGATCTTACCCATTCTCTATAAATTCTGCAATCTACTTTTATGAGCATCTTCCCTATTCCCATCTAAGATTCTGCAATTTACTTTCCGCTATTTACATTCAGCTCTTTATTTCCAACATTTACGTTTTCTGCTATTTACTTTCCCACCATTTAACTTTCTGCAAATCTCAAATCTAATTCTGCTTAGTTCAACTAGAACATTCCTCTAATTAAAGTTGCTTGACCAATCAATCCCTGTGGGATTCGACCTCACTCTATTGTGAGTTTTTACTTGACGACAATTCGGTATACTTGCCGAAGGAAAATTGTTGAGAGACAAGTTTCCATGCATCAAGTTTATGGTGCCGTTGCCGGGGATTGATTTTGTATCAATAATGATTAAATTGGAGGATAACTAGATTGAGCATTTTTCTTTTGTTTGATTTAAAATTCTGTTTGAGTAATTTACTTTCAGTTTTAGTTATTTTCTCTCCTTTCTCCGACCCATTTTCTTAGTTGTTTACAATTCAGTCCACTAACCCACTAACTATTTGATATATTACATCACTCACACTAATAGCAATTCTAACAGAAATACTTTCTGCATCTATTTCCTTGCTTGTGCCTTGTTGGTTGTATGACAGGGAGAAGAAGCGGGGCTTCAACTTCCTTTGATTCTCAACCTGAGAGGACCTTCTTGAGATTAAGGAGGGAAGCAAGAGGAAAACGAGTAGTTAATGCGGAGGAAGAAGAGGAGTATTTTGAACCAAACATGGATGAAAATATGGAGAACCATCATGAAGAAGAGGCTCACAACCATGGCCGAGAAGGTCCAGCACATCAGGCTGGGCAAGAGAGAAGGGTTCTGGGTTCGTACATTAATCCAAACCCAGGAAATTGCGGAAGTAGCATCCAAAGGCCAACCATACATGCCAACAACTTTGAACTAAAGCCACAGCTCATCACCCTTGTTCAGAACAATTGTTTATTCGGAGGGAGTGTCCAAGAAGACCCCAATCAACATCTAACCACCTTCCTGAGGATATGTGATACAGTGAAGTCTAATGGTGTTCATCCTGACACCCATAGACTACTTCTGTTCCCTTTCTCACTCAAGGACAAGGCATCTAAATGGATGGAATCCTTCCCAAAGGAGAGTTTGGCAACCTGGAAAGATGTGGTGAACAAATTCTTGGCAAGATTCTATCCTCCTCAACGGATCAACAGGTTGAGAGCTGAGGTACAAACCTTCAGCCAGCAAGATGGTGAGACTCTATATGAAGCATGGGAGAGGTTTAAGGACCTGACAAGAAGGTGCCCACCAGATATGTTCAATGAATAGGTGCAGCTGCACATTTTCTATGAAGGTCTTTCTTATGAATCGAAAAAGGCAGTAGACCACTCATCCGGGGGATCTCTGAACAAGAAGACCATTGAAGAAGCCATATATGTCATTTAGACTGTAGCTGAGAATGACTACTTCTATGCTTCTGAAAGAGGCAACACTAGAGGAGTGATGGAGCTAAACAATGTGGATGCACTGCTGGCGCAAAACAAGCTTATCACCAAGCAGCTGGCTAATCTTACCAAGAAGATGAAGAGGAACCAAGTAGCAGTAATCACCACCTCATCAGCAACCCAAGAGGGAGTGAATGCAGAGGCAGAGGATGAGCAAGAACAAGCCAACTACATTGGAAACTCACCTAGGAAAGCACATGATCCATACTCCAAGACCTACAATCCTGGTTGGAGGAACCACCCAAACTTTGGGTGGGAAAATCAACAGGATCAAGGCCAAGATCAGAAACATCACAACCCCAACAACCATGCAGCTCACCAACATTCCACACAGAGATCATATCAACACCACCCTAACAACACCTCTCCACATCCATACCAAAACCAAGATAACCCTTCTCATCCATCCAATCCCAACCCACCATCATCTGATGACAGACTCTCAAGGATTGAGAAACTACTTGAAGGCATATGCAAAGAGATTCAAGATAGTAAGGCATTCCGAGAAGAAGTGTGGTCCAATATGCAGAATCAAGATGCTGCCATCAAGAAACTTGAGACACAAATTGGCTACCTATTCAAGCAAATTCCCAGCCACAACCTGGCAGTGATACTGACTCAAACCAAAGGGAAGAGTGTCAGGCTATCACCCTCAGGAGTGGGAAGGAACTGAAAGAAGCTTCCTAGAAACCACAAGAAAAGGGCTCAAATGAAAAGGAAGAAGAGCAAGACAGAGTTCGAGTTTCCACTTCGAGTCCGCAAAAAAAAGAAGAAATGCTGAAGCCAGACGTCCCAAGAGTCCTATACCCTCAGCAATTGAAGAAGAAGGGGGATGACAATCAGTTCTTAAGATTTTTGGAAATCTTCAAGAAACTATAGATCAACATACCATTTGCTGAAGCAATAGAACAAATGCCGCTTTATGCCAAGTTTTTAAAGGAGTTAATGACTAAGAAGAGAAGTTAGAAGAGCAACAAAACTGTGATACTAACCGAAGAATGTAGTGCTATCATTCAGCATAAACTACCCCAGAAATTAAAGGATCCTAGGAGCTTCCAGATCCCTTGTATTATAGGGGAGATCACAGTGGAGAAAGCTCTATGTGACTTAGGAGCCAGCATAAATCTGATGTCAGTAGCTATGATGAGAAAAATAAAGATCGAGGAGGCTAAGCCAACAAAAATGGCCCTACAACTGGTAGACCGATCGTTCAAGTTCCCTCATGATGTAGTCGAAGATTTGCTAGTGAAGGTGGGGGATTTCATCTTCCCAGCAGACTTTGTAGTGTTAGACATGCAGGAGGAAGCCAAGGCCTCCATCATCCTGGGAAGATCATTCTTAGCTACTGCTAGAGCTGTCATTGATGTCCAAAAAGGTGACCTCACCCTGAGATTACACAATGAAAAGATGAAATTCAATGTGTTCAAGGCCATGAGTTACCCTCCAGAACAATTGGGAGAGTGTATGAGGTTGGACTCACTGGAAGATGCAGTGCAGGAGAGCTTTGAAGAAGAAGAAGAACCTGAAGGGTTGGCCGAGGAGGAATCAACTTCTAGTGAAGAGGCCGCAACAGCAGAAATTCATAAACAAGGTGCACCAAAGGAAAATAATGAAAAGTTAGAAGCACCAAAACTTGAACTCAAAGCACTGCCACCCACTCTCAAATATGCATACTTAGGAGAGAATGAAAGCTACCCAGTGATCATAAACTCATCCCTCAACCAAGATCAAGAGGATGAATTACTCCAAGTGTTGCGAAAGCATAAGGATGCCATTGGATGGACCCTCGCTGACCTAAAAGGAATCAGTTCGGCCATATGCATGCATAAAATACTGTTGGAAGATGATGCCAAACCATCCATTTAATCCCAAAGGAGGCTGAACCCAATCATGAAGGAAGTAGTACAGAAAGAAGTTATGAAGTTATGGTAGGGAGGGGTAATCTACCCGATCTCAGACAGCCCCTGGGTCAGCCCCGTGCATGTCGTCCCAAAAAAGGGAGGAATCACTGTAGTCCCCAATGAGAAGAACGAACTAATCCCCACCAGGACCGTCACAGGATGGCGGATGTGAATAGACTACAGAAAACTGAATGAAGCTACAAGAAAAGATCATTTCCCCCTTCCATTCATGGATCAGATGTTGGAAAGACTCGCAGGACACGCATTTTCGACGGTTATTCAGGATATAACCAAATAGTGGTTGATCCCAGAGACCAAGAGAAAACCTCATTCACTTACCCATATGGAGTGTTTGCTTACAGGCGCATGCCATTTGGGTTATGTAATGCACCTGCAACTTTTCAAAGCTGCATGCTTTCTATCTTCTCGGATATGATAGAGAAATTCATTGAAGTCTTTATGGATGATTTCTCGGTATTCGGAGATTCCTTTCCTAGTTGCTTAAATCACCTAGCCTTGGTATTGAAATGGTGCCAAGAGACCAATCTGGTCTTGAACTGGGAGAAATGTCACTTTATGGTGACTGAAGGAATAGTCCTTGGCCATAAGGTTTCTAACCAAGGCATTGAAGTGGACAGAGCTAAGGTGGAACTTATTGAAAAACTTCCTCCACCCAGTGATGTCAAGGCAATTAGGAGTTTTTTAGGGCATGCTGGCTTTTATAGAAGGTTTATTAAAGATTTTTCAAAGATAGCCAAGCCATTAAGCAATCTCCTTGTATCTGATACACCGTTTGTCTTCGATGAAAAATGCATGCTAGAATTCAAAAATTTGAAATAGAGGTTGTCCTCTGCCCCTATCATTTTCCCACCTGATTGGAACTTACCATTTGAATTGATGTGTGATGCATCTGATTTTGCAGTTGGGGCCGTGTTAGGGCAGAGGAAAGATAACTTAGTCCATGTGATGTACTATACTAGCAAAGTCCTCAATGACACGCAAAGAAATTATACCACTACTAAAAAGGAGTTACTGGAAATAGTTTTTGCATTTGACAAGTTTAGATCATACCTCATTGGTGCTAAAGTGATTGTTTTCACAAATCACACAGCACCTAAATATTTGTTTGCCAAGCAAGAATCAAAACCAAGACTAATAAGATGGATCTTATTGTTGCAGGAATTCAATATTAAAATTAGAGACAAGAAAGGAGTGGAAAATAAGGTAGCGGATCACCTATCCAGAATTCCTCATGATAAAGGTGGAACACATGATACAAGTGTAAATGAGCTCTTCCCTGATGAGCAGTTGATGACAGTTCACAAAGCACCATGGTTTGCAGACATTGCCAACTTCAAAGGAACTGGGGCTTTACCTCCAGAGATCAATAAACATCAAAAAAGAAAGCTCATAAATGATGCAAAATATTTTTTTTGGGATGAGCCATATCTCTTCAAGAAGTGTTCAGATGGAATCCTGAGAAGATGTGTTTCAGAAGAAGAGGGACGAGAGGTCCTGTGGGATTACCACGGCTCATGCTATGGAGGCCATTTTGGAGGGGATAGAACTGCAGCCAAGGTGTTGTAAAGCGGATTCTTTTGGCCCACCCTCTTCAAGGATGCCAAAGAACTGGCAAAGAATTGCAATGAATGTCAAAGAGCTGGAAACTTACCCAAAAGAAATGAGATGCCACAAAATTTCATCTTAGAACTGGAACTGTTTGATGTGTAGGGAATCGATTTCATGGGACCATTCCCAATCTCATATTCAAACAAGTACATTTTGGTAGTAGTGGATTACGTTTCCAAGTGGGTAGAGGCTATTGCAACCCCAACAAATGATAACAAGGTGGTCATGAACTTCCTCAGGAAGAATATCTTCAGCCGATTTAGAGTCCCACGAGCACTCATCAGTGACGGAGGGAGCCATTTTTGTAACAGACCACTAGAAGCTCTTCTCCTACGATACGGGGTAAAACACAAGGTTGCCACACCTTACCATCCCCAAACAAGTGGGCAAACTGAGATATCTAACAGAGAGCTAAAAAGGATTTTGGAAAAGACTGTAGGAGCATCAAGAAAGGATTGGTCGAAGAAGTTGGATGATGCTCTTTGGGCATACAGAACAGCATTCAAAACACCACTTGGAATGTCCCCATATCAACTGGTGTATGGGAAAGCTTGTCACTTACCACTGGAGCTGGAACACAAAGCTCTCTGGGCTCTCAAGATACTAAATTTTGACAGCATTGCTGCTGGTGCAAAGAAGATTCTGCAGCTGCAAGAGATGGAGGAATTTAGATCTCAAGCCTATGAAAATGCCAAGATTTATAAAGAAAAGGTGAAGAGAAGACATGACCTCCATCTGGTACCCAGGAGTTTCGCAAAGGGGCAACAAGTACTCCTCTACAACTCCAAATTGAGACTGTTCCTAGGAAAACTCAAATCAAGGTGGTCAGGACCCTTTCTTATCACAAAGGTCTCGCCGTATGGACACATAGAAATCATGGATGAATGTTCGGAGAGGACTTTCACTATGAATGGACAACGGCTCAAACATTATATGGGCAACATGGGGAAACCCCAAAGTGAAGTATCATCTCAAGTAAGGGAGGAATCATCGAGCTAGCGACGCTAAAAGAGCGCTTTGTTGGGAGGCAACCCAACCTAAGGTAGTTTCTTTTTCATTGTCATTTCAATAAAGATCACAAGTTGTTTCCCCTGTATTACGAGGAGCTAAGTTTGGTGTTCCACACCAAAACAATCCAAGAGTGAAAGTGTAATTCTATGTTTGGTGTTCCACCAAAGATATTAGTTAGAATCACACTACACTCCAATGGCAAAATGCTAGCTCCAACCAATTAGGGGAACCACTTAGCAGTAGTTTAGTCTTTAGTTAATAGTTATTTAGTTAATAACAACATATGAGGCTCTCTGCAAGTATGCAATCTGTTGTACTAGGCAAGGAACTAAGTTTGGTGTTCACACACCAAATTAAGTTCAGAAATTCACAAGCATACATGCAAGCTAACTATTTCTCAAGTGCTTTGGGAACAAGAAACTTCAAATAACTTTGCAGGAACCTTCTGAGGAAATAGTGCACCATCATCCAAGGAAGTGAAGGAGCAAAAACTATGGATGATGACAACAAGGGGACAGCTAGAAACCATCACCCGAAGGTTGTATTGTTACTTAATTCCATATACTTGAAATGCTAAAAATTGGAAGTCCAAAGGTGCCCTCGATTAATAGTTACTCATTAGTTTAAATCATTAGAATTTAATGTTTGTTTTTATTGCTTTCGTCATATATGTGCTGGTTTTAATGTCAATGCTGCATCTTCACCTTGTTTACTTGTATGCTTGTCCTTTTTAAGCCAAATAAAAAGAGAATGTTTGTTATAAAAGACCAGAGTGGAATCCATATTGTGGAGTAAGTTCCTAATTTTGTGGTGTGGTAATAGATTAGCTAAGTTGGTTTACCAATAAGGTAGGAAGGCAACTATCTGTCTTGAATCATATGCTTGAAACACACCCCATGAGACTAGCTAAATAATAAGATCCTAATAAGAAAAAGGGAAAAGAACAATAAGAGTTGAAAACGAAAGAAAAGTTAATAAAGGATAAGGCTGAGCACCAAGGGTTTGAACCTTGAAGGATGTGTCTGTGGTGCTCTTGTACCAAGGATCTGCTTGGATGAATAAGTTCTTAGGAGTGCTTCATCACTTGGTAACTTGGGTTAACTAAGCTGGGATTATCAACTGAAAATCCATTATCAAGAGCAACCTGGCTACAGAACATTTAGTAACCCAAAGAGGTGCTGGACACCAAGACCTCAAGGAAAGAAAATAACAAACCATGTGCCTGTGGTGTGAATGTATGGGGGAGAGAGACTTGAGGGAGTAAGTCCTTAGGGGTGCTTCAACACCTAGCACCTTGAACCAACTGGTTCGGGAGTGTTGGCTGAAAGCTTATTTTAAAGAGTCGCCCCCTCACAGAGCACTTAGCCCAAGGATGCAATAAACCCTGAAAACAATAAAAGGATCAATGAATAAAGTCTCATAGGGTGCAATCAAGTGAGTATTCAAGACACGATAAAGGTCTGAAAGCCAGTGAAGGAATGAACATATTGCTATACATGAAACCACTATAAAACCAAGGACATGACTTCCACAATAATGACTCATATCTGGTAGCATTTCATTCATCATTCTCTTGTTCCAGTACTTGCTTAGGGACAAGCAAGCTTTAAGTTTGGTGTTGTGATGCCAGGGCATTTTGGCCAGTTTCACTAACCTTTTCTTTATGGTTTTAGGGTAGTTTCATGCACTTTCTTAGGAAATAAGCAAGTTTTAGGTAGAATTTCACTTACATCTTGATTCAAGCAAACATTGTGATTTTTATATGAATTCATGAGAATTATGCATAAATTGAATGACAAATTGGGTGATGCATATCTCATAACTTGGACTAGAACTTTAATGCACTTTATTGCTTGATTTCAGGACAAAGGAAGCAAGGAAAAACCACGTTAGCAGCCACGTTAGTCTAACTAACGTGACCTCTAACGTGCAATGGGAGCTAGCTTGCAACGTTAATGAGAAAAGTAATCGCCAATAACGTCCTCGAAGCCATCATAGCCCACGTTAAGAGTCACGTTAACTAAGTTAACGTGAACTCTAATGTGGAAGAAGGAAATAAAGCCAACGTTAGTAACACTCACCTTTGTCACTAACGTTGGACCAAGCTCATATTGGCCACATTAAGAGCCACGTTAACTCAGTTAACGTGGACTCTAACGTAGGGAAGCAAAAGAATGGCCAACGTTAGTGACACTCACCATTGTCACTAACGTTGGACTAAGCCACTTTGAGCCACGTTAGTTGCCACGTTAACTTAGTTAACGTGGAAGCTAACGTGGAGGGAGCAAGAATCGCCAACGTTAGTGACACTCACCTTTGTCACTAACGTTGGAATGAGCCACTATGAGCAACGTTAACTCCCACGTTAACTTAGTTAACGTGGAAGCCAACGTGGATGAAAGAATGATTAGCCAACGTTAGTGACACTCACCTTTGTCACTAACGTTGGAGATGGCTGTCACCACCACGTTAGAAGCCACGTTAACCTAGTTAACGTGAACTCTAACGTGGGAAGTAGGGGCATTTTGAAACGTTAGTGACAAAGGCAAGTGTCACTAACATTTTCGAAGATTTGGCAAGCCTACGTTAAAGGTCACGTTAGCCACACTAACGTGAACTCTAACGTAGGGAAGGGAGGATTCTCAACGTTATTGGAAAAAGTAAGTCCCAATAACGTGTGCAAAGGATCAAGAGGCAACGTCAGTGGTCACGTTGGTGCCACTAACGTTGAAGTTAACGTGGGTCACCCTTGGGTTAGGAACGTTAGTGAAAAAGGTGACTGCCACTAACGTTCTCGAACCCACACTTTCACTTAACGTTAACGCCACTAATGTCCTAAGCTAAAAGTCCCTGCCTACTTCATACTTTCTCTCTGCAAGTAAAGCTAAGCCCACTGAAGAGGATAACTACTTCAAACTCAATATCCAAAGGCCCATATCCAAGATTTGAAGAACCAACTAGAAGATCAGAAGAGTAGTATATATAGGGGTAGTTTTGAATCAAAATGGGGTTGGAAATTTGAGAACGACTCTTTGTATTTTACTTTCTCTGCAACTTTTAGTTTAGTTCTCAGAATGTACTCTCCATCTATGCTTTTCATTCCCAGAGCTATGAACAACTAAACCCCTTTCATTGGGTTAGGGAGCTCTATTGTAATTTGATGGATCAATATTAGTTTTCATTATTCTTCTTCTATCTTTTCTCTTAATTTTACTAGAAAGCTTTCAATCTTCATTCAATTGGGTAGTTATCTTGGAAAAGAAGCTATTCATACTTGGCTCTCTTCAGAACTTTGGAAGAGAAATGAAGAGATCATGCTAGAAATGCTTTCTCATGTTGGACCAAATTGGGGTTTGGATGGATATAGTGACATATAATCCTACCAACACTTTGATTTGGAAATACATGTGGTATAATCAGTGACCATACTTCATCTCTTCTCATGAGCAATTGACCAAGGAATTTGCTATTGATCAAGATTTGAGAGATTGAATTACCAAGAAATTGGAATCCGATCACTTAAGATTGCCAAGGAGATCAATGAATGCATTGATTGAGGAAGAGATGAAAATGAACTTGATCCGGAGAATGCAACATCTCCTAAGCCCAATGAATTCCCCATTTCTGATCTTACCCATTCTCTATAAATTCTGCAATCTACTTTTATGAGCATCTTCCCCATTCCCATTTAAGATTCTGCAATTTACTTTTCTCTATTTACATTCAGCTCTTTATTTCCAGCATTTACGTTTTCTGCTATTTACTTTCCCGCCATTTAATTTTCTGCAAATCTCAAATCTAATTCTGCTTAGTTCAACTAGAACATTCCTCTAATTAAAGTTGCTTGACCAATCAATCCCTATGAGATTCGACCTCACTCTATTGTGAGTTTTTACTTGACGACAATTCGGTATACTTGCCGAAAGAAAATTGTTGAGAGACAAGTTTCCATGCATCAAAGCTCCTTTTCACCATTCGCCACCATATGATCGTCATTTACTCGGATTCCAATCCAATTACTCCCAAACACCACCACTTCCCCATGTACCACGTCAAAATCCATCACCCTGAGAATCAGAGGTTTGCCTCAAGGAAACAGTAGATCAACTTCAAACAACCCTTCATCAACTGGAGCAAGCTGTAAGTCAATTATCTTCCAGACGTTCGAACATTCAAGGACCTTCCACAGCCCCATGTGGACAATCTAAAGAAGAGCGTAGCATGAAGGAGATACTAGAAACTCCAGTGGACAGAATAGGGCATGACTTCGTACTGGAACAAGTAGAGGAAGCTATCATTGTAAAAGAAGAAGAGTTGGTTGAAGACTTAGGAGACGCTGAACTTCCATGGGAATCCAGAATTGTGAAAAATTCTGACAAGGACGTTACAATTGATGCTAAGGAGGATAGTGCACAACTCCCAAAGCAAGTCTTTTATGAAGAACTAGACGGAATAATCCAAGAAGCAAGTTTCCTTGATGATGATAATCTCAAGTCAAGTTCTCCCAGTAATGAACTTGCATCAGCAGGTGAATTCTCTGAGATCAAAGAATCTTCCCCAAGTGAATACGAAGATGATGCGGAGGTAGATTTCTCTCAACCTCCCGTTTATGACTTAAGTGACGAGGAAGACATATAAAGCTTTGATCAGGACATGGATGCATTTGAAGAAGTCTGCAAGGAAGTGAAGAAATTCACCGAAGAGCACAAGGGAGTAGAACTTACAGAACCACTGGAAACACCTATCCCAAGGCCATTACCACCCAATACAAGCTTCAAGTGGGTACAATCCTTAACCTTTAGCTTTATTTTCCCACTTGAATATGGTTTGCTTGAAATAGATGGCCAGCTTAGAGCTCTCTGCGGCTTTAAGAGTAAAAGGGAAATGGATCGCACTCAGAGCTGGTGCACAAGGTTCAATAAGGTTCCACGCTTCAATTCGAAGTGCACGGATTGGCATCATGATCAATCGAATGGATCTAGGAAAACGTTTGGTCACCATGGTGAGAATCTACTTTCTAAACCGCCCGGATGGAAAAATATGGATCAAGACGAATGCGGATTCAAAAGCAAAGTTTGGGATCCTGGAATCTATTCTGACATTCGTCACTCCGGGAGCCTGACAATCTGCTTGAAGATACTCAGAAGCTTTACATGCCTAGTTTGGGACCCCGGAGGCTGTTGGCATTCCAAACATTGGTGGAGATTTCTGGACGAATTTAAGCGCAAGCCGCCATAACAGGAAGCTCATCCAATGTCCAACTTAAGGACTTTAACTAAAAGTGCTAGGTGGGAGACAACCCACCATGGTATGGTTGTTTCTTTTTTAGTTTTATTCGTTTTATTTATTTTTGTTTTCATTTTCAATTAAGCCTGAATATTATTCATTCGCATTGCATACTGCATAATTGCATACCTGCATAAAAAAAAGAGAGAGAGTAGGCGTGCGACGCGACCGCATCACTCATGCGATCGCGTCAGTTGAGAAAAACAACCCCCCACGTGTCCGCGTCATTCACGCGGCCGCATGACCTGGAAATCGGCGTAAGGATCCAACGCCAAGAAAGTTGGGCTGGAATCGTGCGGCTGTTGTGCGTTTCGCACAAAATGACCCACGCGATCGTGTCACTTGCACAACACCAATCCCACGTGACAGCGTGAGCGACGCGATCGCGTCGCATGGATTGCACAACACACCAAAGGAGACAGAGAGTTCCGCTAAAACGACGCTGGAATTGCGCGTTTAGCACAATTTCCAGCGACGCGGTCGCATGCCTCACGCGACCACGTCACTCATCCTTTTCCCCATTCCATGCGATCGCATCACTCACGCGATCGCATCAACTCCCATTCCACCCCTGCCACGCGACCGCGTGCCCCACGCGATCGCGTGGATTCAAATTCAATAACCCCCCAGCCACGCGAACCCTACCCATTCGCGCCCCCCAACCCCCTTCTCCTTCTTCTCTTCTCTGCAAACCAGCCACCACCACCCACTTCCGGCCACCACCACCGACCACCGCCGTCACCGCCGCACCCACCACCCACCACTCGCGCCACCCCTTTCTCCCTTCCCCCTCTCTCTTCTTCTTCTCTCCTCTTCTTCCCTCCACCACTACTGATCAACCGCCGCGACTACCACCCCCACCGCGCCGCCGTCACCGCAGCACCACCACCCACCACCCACGCCCTCCTTCCCTTCCTTCCCCCCTAACCCCTACCCCCATTACCCTACCCGAAACCCCCTGCCTCCGAACAACCACCGTCGCGCCAACCACCCTCAACCGCCGTATCAGCCGCCGCCAACACCATTCCCCAGCCATCCCTCTGCCCCACTTTCATTCATCCGCCTACCAAGTTCCGCCAAATGCCACCCTTCTTTCAATTCCCAATTAATTACATATTTTTCTGTTGATGTTCATAATTAGGCTAGTTAGATATGCATGTTGTAGTGGATTCTTGGTGGTTAGGTAGCCTAGGATGTGGTTAGTAAATTTAGGCCTGATTAATTGTGCTGTTCGTGCCTCTTGTTTTATAATTTTCGCAATTCTGCTATTGCTGTGATGTTAGTATTGTTCATATGCTGTTCTTACTGTTCATGCTGCTATTGCAAATGATCTTTCTTGTTCACACTAATTATATCCAATTGCAGTTTGTTTTAATTCACATGAGCTGTCCTTCTTACTGTTTATTTTCTGGGAACATCCAATTTTAGCCAGAATGCTGCCCAATTTTCTGTCAACTATTTTGTTTCCATTCATGTCTTGGTTTTGGCACTTTGAACTCTCCCTTACTCTGCTTTTACCAAACCAATTCATGAATACCAGGGCAAGCTTTCTTATTCTTTTTGATTTCCTGGTTCATAATCTGCATTTTTGATGTTTAGCTTCCAATTTTTAATTCATCATCAACCTGATTCCCTTGTTTGGATATGAGTTAACTGTAGCTTCTAATTGAGCATGCTTGTTACTTAGAAAATGTTCATCATGCCACTTACTCTAACCCACTTTTTACTAATTTACTAATTTTAACCTCCTAAACTCTTTTTTCATTCCTAACCAACCTAACCTTTCAAAACATCTCTTTTGGTTTTTCACTATTCTCTTTAACCTTCTAACCAAGGCATGATGATAATTTTTCCTAATTAACATGATTTCTAATACATTTTGGATTGTTAATTTTTCTTCTTGGACTTTTAACTCCTATTCCATCCTTAATGCACATTTACTTAACTCATTTTCATTACTCCACTACCCCTTTGCCACTATATGCTTATTTTGTGATTTGCATACTTGTTTTTCCTGTTTTTGTTATATCCTGGTTTTCTACTTTTCAGGATGTCTGACACACAAAGAAAAGAAAAGGGAAAGGCAACAACTGGCAAACGGAAAAGAGGAGAATCCTCCATATCCATCCTGGACATCATGCATGATGACTCCTAGCGGGAGAAACACTTTACCCCGCAGGGGAAGGCTGACCAGCTACTCCCTGTTACTGATCCCATTAAGTTTGCAAACTGATACTGCGAGCTGAAGTATCCGGTGTTTGCAACTTCCAGGAACCTATACCTGGAGAGGACTCTGAAGATCCCAGAAGAACTCCAGCAATACACCTCTGATCAGATCAAACAAAGAGGCTGGTTCTTCTTGGAGAGAAACCTAACTGAGGTCAATGCATCTTGGGTAAGGGAATTTTACTGCAATTACTTCAAAACATCCCTAGATGCAGTAAACCTAAGAGGGAAGCATATACTGGTCACTGAAGAGGACATAGAGGATATCCTGAAGCTCGTGCCTAAATCTGATCAGCCAGATGGTTATCAACAGGCTGAGGAGGACATGCGCTTCATGAAGTTTGACTGGGATGCTGTCAAGGCAAGGATAGCCCTTGACCCGACTGTTCCAAGGGTCATGGGTCAGAACACCACCATGCATAAGGGAATCAAGCGGATTTACTTAAATGATGAGGCTGGCTATGGCATCAGATCCTAAGCAACTTTATTATGCCGAGTACTCACGAGACGGAGCTACCTGCTGCTATGATCACCCTCCTATGGTGTGTGATGGAGGGTAAGGACCTGTACCTGCCACGCTTCATTCGGTACTACATGGCCAGGGTCCACGTCCGAGGCACTCTCCCCTTTCCATATTGATTACACAGCTTGGCCGTCGAGCTGACGTGCCTTGGGAAGATACTGATGAGAAGCCACCTGCTACAGAATTCAAGAAAATTATCCCTCATAGCAGGAACTTTCTGGCTTTGGGCTACAGACCTCCATTCCTCACTCCTACTGATGAGTCAGCCACACCATCTGCCGGCCCCTCTTCCTCTACAGCTACCCCTGCTACCACCACTGCACCTCCACCTGCCTCAGAGCCAGTTTATCACTTAGTGCACTGCCTGTTTCAGCACCTAGACCGGATGGAGCGCCACAACCAGCGGCGATACGAGAGATCTGAGCGACGTAGCAAGCGACGCTATGAGCACCTAAAGCTGATGATCCGTTCTGGCAGCGACATCCCCTCCGAGCCTGACACCCCGTCAGAGCCATCTGAGGAGGAGGCGGATGACCACGAGGCGGAGACCCATCCACAGAGAGAGGCTGCGAAGGCAGGCACAGAGCAGGCTGCATCACATCAAGAGGCCCCGCCTCAGATTCAGGCTGCAGACCCCGAGGTTCCTATTCAGTCAGCACCTCCTCTGCAGCAGGCTGATCCTCAGACCACCACCACAGAGACTCCGGCTACCCATCCTTCCAGTGATGACACCCCTTCACACCCTGCTTGAGTGAGCATCAGGGACGATGCTTCATATTAAGTGTGGGGAGGTCGCCATCTCTGGCGTATATTTTTTGGTGAACCACTACAGACTCTTTTACTTTATTTTGCTACTTTTCTATATTTCTCTCTTTATTTTTATTTTTATTTTTTCAGTACTTATACATTGCTATTTTCATGTATTTTTACTATATTTCTGCATTTTGCACTTTAGTTCATATTTTAGCCATTTAAGTTTAGTTGCAATTCTAACTTATTAGTTATAGAAATGTGGATCGATTAGTATAGTTTACCCTTTTTAGCATAAGATAACTTAGTTTAAATTAAAAATATAAAAAGGAAGTAAACTAGAGACTTTAACAGAATAAAAACAACCCACACCTTGTATATATAGCATTACATGTTAGTTAGTTAACAACATTTTATCAAGGAGAAACACTAAAACTTTAAAGCCACCTTAAGATTTACATTGAGAATAATGGGAACTCTTAATTTTCACTTGCATGACATATATAACTGATATATGATTTTTGAGTTAGAGAATACACAGCCTGTGAGTTTTGAGCTTAATTGAATGGTTACGTTTAAACCAAAATAGTTTATTCCTGTGTGTTCCGCCCTTCTTATTTATTCTGGTGTTCTTTACTTTGTTTTAATCTATATGTCCGATTATAAAATATAGATACATACCAAGAAAGTGATTGAGGCCATTGTTTGATCCTAGCTCACTATTCCCAAATTAGCCTACCTTTTACATCACCCTTGTTAGCCCCCGTGAGCCTTTAAATCCCCTCTTGTTTTATAACCACATTACTAGCCTTAAGCAGAAAAACAAAATAAAAAAATCCCAAGTTGAATCCTTGGTTAGCTTAAGATAGAAATTGTGTACTATGTAAGTGTGGGAACCTTATGGGAGCATGGATGATAGAAAGTTAAAAAAGAGTAAAAATTTTTATTTAAAAAAAAAAGTTTTGGGAAGCATGCTCATGTGAAATCAAAATAATTGAATTACCATGTGCATTAAAATATATATATATATATATATATATATATATATATATATATATATATATATTTCAGTATTTGAATAAAGGGGATACAAAAGAACTCCCCAAATGCAAAATAAAGCAATGCACATGGGACAAAATTAAACTAATGCATGAGCATGTAACATCAAAAAGTGGGAAGAATATGGGAAAACAGGTAAAGAAGATTTGCTTTACAAAATATGTATGTTAGGTGAGATCTTAGACTAATCAAGGATTCACTTAATTAGCTCACTTAGCCTTATACATATACCCTTACCTTTACCTTGGCCCCATTACAACCTTAATTAAAGACCTCATGATTTTTGTATGCCTATATTCTATAATTGTTGATTGTTTAGATGAAGAACAAAGTTATGGAAAGTAAGGATAAAAAGAGGAATAGAGTGATTAACCCAATAAACACTGAGTGACTAGAGAGTAAACACAAAATCCAGTGAGGGTTCAATAGCTCATCAACATATATCTCTGCTTAAATTGCTAATTGTTTTGCAAGTTTGTAAAATATTTTTCTTTCCCATTTCAATTGTAAAAGTGTTTTATCATTATCTAAGGTTTGGCTGTGCATATATGATTCCTTGAGAATGTGAATTAATTTGACTACATGTATGTTTGATATACAAGTGAATAAAAATTAGAATTGCATGATTCGTTTAGGTAGTTGCATTTAGAATAAATTGCATTGCATGAGATTCCACCACTTCAACCTTACCTTACTCTTTATCATGGATTTAGCATGAGGACATACTATTGTTTAAGTGTGGGGAGATTGATAAACCCATATTTTATGATATATTTTGTGCCTAATTTAAGTGATTTATTCAATCCTTCACTCATTTATTCATGTTAATTGCATGGTTTTACTTTCCCTTCCTTATTATGTGATGTATGTGAAAAACATGTTTCCTATGCTTTAAAAGTAATTATTTTAATTACCCTTTACTTTCATTCGATGCCGTGGTTCGTGTGTTGAGTAGTTTCAGATCTTCTAAAGCAGGAATGACTTAAAGGATGGAAAGGGAACATACAAAAATGGAAGGAAAGCACAAAACGGAGTTTTTGAAGAAACTGGCAGTGACGCGATCGCATGGACGACGCGACCGCATGCCAGCGCGAAATGGTAGTGATGCGACCGCGTGATTGACGCGGACGCATGACTGAAGCGACCGCGTGACAAGAAAAACTCCAAATGACACGACCGCGTGACCCACGCGGACGCGTGACAGAGGCCACACACCAGAAATTACAGAAAACGCTCCCAGCGATTTCTGAAGCCCTTTTTGGCCCAAATCCAAGTCCAGCAGGCACAGATCAGAGGTTATGAAGTGGGGGAATGCATCCATTCAAGGAGAGTCTCCAATTAGTTACTTTTCATGAATTAGATGTAGTTTAGAGGGAGAGGTTTTCTCCTCTCTCTTTTAGGATTTAGAATTAGGATTTCTTTTGCTTTCAGGATTATCTCTTTTTATCAGGTTAAACATTCCTTTTTATTTACCTTCTCAATTTAGTTTATGAATTCTTCTATGTTACAGATTACTCTTTGAATTAATGTTATTTGAGGTATTTCAGTTTATTATTGCTCTCTTTTATTTATGTTACTGTTACTTCCAATCTGAAGACATTTTTATTCCAATAGATTTACTTTTTCCCTTTTTGGTCTTGGTTAAGAAATCAGTAACTCAGGAGTTATCAAACTCAACGTGATTGATAATTGTTATCTTTGCTAATTGAATTAAACTTCAATAATCCCAATCTTTCTCTAGGAATTAACTAGGATTTGAAGATCAACATAATTAGTCACTTGACCTTTCTTTACATTAAGTAAAGGCTAACTAAGTGGAATTAAGATTCAATTTTCATCATCATTGATAAGGATAACTAGGATAGAATTTCCAATTTCTCATACCTTGCCAAAAGTGTGTTTTACAGTTATTTATTTACTTTACAGTCTTTTACTTATTTTAATTGCAATTTAAACTACTTGTTCCTCATCTTCAAAACCCCGATTTACAATATTCATAACCAATAATAAAAACATACTTCCCTGCATTTCCTTGAGAAGACGACCCGAGGTTTAAATACTCGGTTATCAATTTTAAAGGGGTTTGTTACTTGTGACAACCAAAATGTTTGTACGAAAGGTTGATTGCTTGGTTTAGAAACTATACTTGCAACAAGGATTTATTCTGAATTCTAAACCATCAATCTTCCAGCTCTTTCAGAGGCTCCACCTTCAGTTGATGGGCAAGGGGGTTCAGGCTACTATGTAAACAAATAGACAACAATTGAGGAGAAGTTAGATGTGTGTGGTGTGATGAAAGACAATGTGCGTATTCTAGGTGTACACGGTCTAGAACACACACATTGGCCAGGTGAAAATGGTAACCACATAATCAAAATAAATAGCACGATTCTCGGTTAAGTAGCCTAGGTTGTAAGTAAAGCATACGCAAAACTTAGGTCAGAAGAAACCCTAGGTAACCACAAAAGTGAATTGAGTATATGAGGTATTGGATATTGAAATTGTGCGAGTGAAAGCACAAATTGATATAGAGGCACAATAACACATCACCAATCCAATAATGAACAAAAAATGCCTTATTCATCATGAAACATAAAGCAAAAGTCACATGGTAAAGATACTTGTTACCAAAAAGTGACAAGCTTGATAAGAATCAAGTTGAGTCACTCAAACAAATGCAAAGCATTAACAAGGAGCAAGTACCGGACATGTGATGAATTTGATATGAAAGCCATGATGAATAAGTAACTCAATTCACTAGATTCATTATGCACTTATAAAATTTTCACCTAATATGCAACAAAATGTAAATGTGCAAATCCAATTAGGTGCTAGTAATTTAAGGCAAAGTATAAGTATATTGACGAAATTCAATCAAGAAGCAACCCAATCAATCAACAAGCAAACACTTGCAACTTTTTTAATTACTAATATGAAAAATGAAATGCAAAGAAAACTAAGTAAAACAAGTAGAAAAAAATGGAAAAATCAAGGTAGGGGAGGGTTGGAGGGGGTGGAAGTGCGTTAGGGCTTAAGGAAAAGCGCAAACAAAATCTGCCCAAAACAGCACTTGTGCGTACGCACAGGTATGTGTGCGTACGTACACTACATGAAAACAAGGGAGGTGTGCGCTCGCACAGTGCTCTGAACAGAACGAGGATAAGGAAGTATGCGCGCGCACAAGCCTGTGCTGGCGCACAGAACATTATTTTTTTGTAAGCAGGATCATGTGTGCGTGCCACACTGGTCCGTGCGCACGCACAAGAGCGAAAAGGGGGAGGGTTCATGCACACAAGTTGTGCTAACGCTCCCACTAAAGTGGTTGCAAGTTGGCGTGCGGACGCACAAGCCTGTGCGACCGCACAGAGAGCATGATAAGGAACATGCGTGCGTATGCACAAGATGGTGCGCACGCATAGACCAAGGAAAACAGGGGAGCACCCACGCACAGACCGTGCTGGCGCTGCGAACAGAGGGCAATACAAAGAGTGTGTGGGCGCACAGGCTTGTGCGCTCAGACAGGTCGCGAAACTCACAGTTGTGTGCGCACGCACACGAGCGTGCGTACACACAGATGCCCTGTTTCAAAAATTTTTTCTTTCAAAAACTAAAGTACCAAGCCTTAGTACAATCAAAAATCTCAACCCCAAACATTCAAAACTTCACTAAATCATGATCCATACAAAAATTATCCTATCTAAACTCAAAATTGAACTAATCCTAGGCTAACTAAGACAAGAAAACATGCAATAAACTAAGACTATAAACAAAGAGAAAGGGTAGGAAAGATGTTACCATGGTGGGGTGTCTCCCACCTAGCACTTTGGTTTATAGTCCTTAAGTTGGACTTGTTGAGGAGACTCTTGCTAGGGTGGCTTGTGTTTCCACTCCTCCTTGAATCTCCATCCAAGCTTGCACTTCATAGGTCCTCCGGGATCCCATGTTCTAGTTTCCCGGTCTCCCTCTTGTTGATCTCTATACTCCAAGCCAGATGGACAAGTTCTCGATTTACCCTTGTAGCACCCCAACACTCTTTGAAAATCAGCCAATTGTGCTTCACACCATGTTTGAACTCCAATTCTTGAATGGGTTTTCTTGAAGAACCTTGGATTCAATTGGCAACCAACACTTCTTTCTCCACTATGTACCAACCCAAGAAGGATCTTAAGTTGGTAATCCATTTCCAAGAGAGCATATTGATAGGGGCCAATGAAGCTCATAGGTGAAATTGCCACCCATTCGATATGTTCTTGGACCGGGATTGCTTCCTCACCAACTTCCTCTTCCCCATCACTCAAATCATAACATGGAGGTTGTGAGAAGTCTATCTCCATGTCTCTCTCAAACTCATTGGGAAGAGGCTCGTTAGGATCATTAAGGGAATTGACCAAGGAGGACAAAAAATCATCAATGATGGAATCCTCATCTTGATCAATCTCCCTCATATCTTCCCTTCTCTCCTCTGGCTCACTTATCTCACCTTCCTCCTCATGTTGTGCTTCAAACCTTAGCTCCTCTTCATCCACTTGACATTCCATGCTCTCCTCTTCTCTACGCCTTTCTATTGCTCCTTCACATCCTCCAAGAGGAGGGTCTTGATCAGATGAGCGTAAAAGAACCAAGCGGTTCACCGCTTCGGCTATGGTAGCTACATATTGCCCTTGAGTCTTTCGGAATCCTTCTTGCACTTAGAGAAAGGCTTGAAGGTCTTGATGGTCTTGGGCGGGTGGGAAAGCTTCATATTGTGGTGAAAAATAAGGCTCATAGTTTGGGAGGAAGGTTGTATATGTGGGAGGTGATTCATGTTGGTAGGTATTTTGAGTTGGTATTTAAGAATGTGGTTGTTGGTATTGGTGTGGTGTTTGAAAATATGGTGATTGAGGGTTATGTTGAGGGTAGAGGTTATAGGCATATGGTGGTGAAAGTATGTAATTATTGTGCAATCCACCATATCCTTGATTTAGGTGTGCATGTTGGAAAGAGTCTTGCTCATTGTAGTATAGAGGAGGTGGCTCCTTCCAAAATTGATGCTCCAATCCCATGATGCAATCCAAAATTGAAGTTATCACACCCTACAAAATGATCACAACCAAACTCTAAACCAAGAGGGTGATAACTCATAGAGGAAATAGAAAATAAAAACAAAAGACTTCAATTAACAAAATAAATAAAATCCTAATTACCAAAAAAAGTAAACAAATAACCAAAAAGTATCTATTCACACTATTCACATATTTACAACAACCAAAATATAGCACTCATTACGCTAGCTCCCCGGCAACGGCGCCAAAAATTTGATGAAGAGAAAATTTATGCCAATTCAGAATTAAATAGATTTCCGTTGTAGGTATAGTCTGAACCGGCAATGGATCCTCTCAATCAAATTTTATTCAAAGGATATCACAATTCAAACTAATTATAACCGAGAGTATTTAGACTCCTGGGTCATTCTCCCTAGGAACTAGTGACGACGAGTGATAAACCCCGATTTCGTGATTTATCTTCTGCTTATTTTAGGGGATTTTACCACCTTTTCCCACATTTATTCAATGAAATAGCATGGTTTTCTAATTCTCCCTTAAATTGTGCTTAAGTGTAAAAACATGCTTTTTAGGCCCTTAAAAAATTGGTGATTTTGATTCACTTTAATTCCATTCGATGCCTTGATGTGTTTGTTGAGTGATTTCAGGTTCATAAGGCAAGTATTGGATGGAAGAAATGAGGAGAAAAGCATGCAAAGTAGAGAATGCATGAAGAAATAAAGATTGGGAATGCATCAATTGATGCGCACGCGTATAAGGCACGCACGCGCAAAAGTGGTTTTACATAGATACGCGCACGCGTACATGCCGCGTCCGCGCGGATGAAAAAATTTACCAATCGACGCACACGCGCACATGACGCGCACACGCCAATACTCTCACATGGCCCACTTAAAGGCAAAACGCTGGGGGCGATTTCTGAGCTGCCCAGGCCCAAATCCAACTTGTTTCTGAGTGTATTTCATGCAGAATTGAAGTCCAAGAAAAGGGGAAGCAATTAGTTTAGCCAACATGAGCCTTTAGTTAGTTTTCTAGAGAGAGAAGCTCCCTCTTCTCTCTAGAATTAGGTTAGGATTAGGTTAGATTGTCTTAGATCCATGTTTAATTACTTGATCTCTTCTTATTTCCCTTATAATTTCTCATTTCTACATCTTGATTCTCTTATTTGTGATGTTAATTTCTCCTTTTTCCCTCTTTTGTGATGATGAACTCATGTTGGATTTGGTTTACATTTAATGCAATTTGATATTGATGTTTCTTTTTATTGATGAATTGAGTTATGAATTTACCTTCCCTTGCAATTAGTAGTTGGTAGATTTTATTATTCTTTCAATTTATGATGTTTACTTTTATTGCACTCTATGTGTTTGATGAAATGCTTTCCTTAGTTTTTGACTAGTTTTGTTAACTCTTGGTCTAAGCTAAGGGAATTGGGTAAACTTGAGTTATTGGATATAATGGATTTGGTGATTTGAGAACCCTTGGTGATCAATTTGACACCCATTGACGATAACCCACTACTAAGTTAATTAGTAGGTAGGATGGGACTTACGGGTTGATATGATCAAACCTATTTGACGTACTTCAAAGCTTAGGAGTAAATGTTGCGTACTTAAAGTTTTGGGAAGTAGACTTAATAGGTTGGCCTCTCATGATTATCAATATTTGGTTTGTTGACAAGGATGTTGATCTCAATTACCTAAGTCTTAGCCAAGAGTTCTTTATCTTGTTTTCATTAATTACTTGCCTAATTTACTTTTCTTGCGCTCTTATGAACCAAAAACCCCCCCTTAACCCATTATAGCCAATAATTGAGCATTCTATTGTTTCCTTGGGAGACGACCCGGAGTTCAAATACTTCGGTTAATTCTTATTGGGGTTCGTTATTCGTGACACAAAACCAAAAATTTTTTATTGGGAGGATTGTTTGTTGGTGTAGAACTATGCTTACAACGAAGTTTTTATTTCTAGAAGAGAAATTCTAGACCATCACAACAAGAACTCATTAAATCAAAATGGCGCCGTTGCCGGGGATCACAATGCTGCTATGTTATTGGCTATTGTATATATTGTGAATAGCTTGAATTTTGGTTTTATTGCCAGTTTTTGCTAGTTTAGAATTTTATTTTCTTTGTTTCTTATTAATCTTTGTTTTTATTTTCTCTTTCACTATGAATTCTCATCCCTTTGGTTATGAGTGTAGTTCAAACTATGTTGTAGGAAATGAAAGCTCCAATGCGGATATACATCAAGGATTTGGAAATCAAGGATGGGAGGAACCCCAAGCTTATGAACAACCTTCATGGCAACAACCTCCTCCGGACTCTTATGGGCATAATCCTGATCCTAATGTGTATCAAGCCAATGTGTGTGATGATCCCATTGTGGTTGTCAACCACAATCGTCATATGCATATGATCCCATTCCTCAATATAGCCATATGATGAGCGGATAATTTATACGCTTTTTGACATTGTTTTTAGTATGTTTTTAGTAGGATCTAGTTACTTTTAGGGATGTTTTTAATAGATTTTGTGTTAAATTCACATTTCTGGACTTTACTATGAGTTTGTGTGTTTTTCTGTGATTTCAGGTATTTTCTGGCTGAAATTGAGGGACTTGAGCAGAAATCAGATTCAGAGGTTGAAAAAGGACTGCTGATGCTGTTGGATTCTGACCTCCCTGCACTCAAAGTGGATTTTCTGGAGCTACAGAACTCGAAATGGCGCGCTTCCAATTGCATTGGAAAGTAGACATCCAGGGCTTTCCAGCAATGTATAATAGTCCATACTTTGGCCAAACATTGACGACGTAAACTTGCGTTCAACGCCAGCCTTCTGCCCAAATCTGGAGTCCAGCGCCAGAAAAGGATCCAAAACCAGAGTTGAACGTCCAAACTGGCACAAAAACTGGCGTTCAACTCCACAAATGGCCTCTGCACGTGCAACACTTAAGCTCAGCCCAAACACACACCAAGTGGGCCCCGGAAGTGGATTTATGCATCAATTACTTACTCATGTAAACCCTAGTGACTAGTTTATTATAAATAGGACCTCTTACTATTGTATTTGACATCTTTGGACGCCTGGTTCTTAGATCAGAGGGGCTAGCCTCTCGGCCATGCCTGGACCTTTCACTTATGTATTTTTAACGGTAGAGTTTCTACACTCCATAGATTAAGGTGTGGAGCTCTGCTGTTCCTCAAAGATTAATGCAAAGTACTTCTATTTTCTATTCAATTCTTCTTATTTCGCTTCTAAGATATCCATTCGAACCCAAGAACGTGATGAAGGTGATGATTATGTGTGACGCTCATCACCATCTCCCCTATGAACGCGTGCCTGACAAACACTTCCGTTCTACATGAATTAAGCTAGAATGAGTATCTCTTAGATCTCCTAACCAGAATCTTCGTGGCGTAAGCTAGAATGATGGCGGCATTCAAGAGAATCCGGAAAGTCTAAACCTTGTCTGTGGTATTCCGAGTAGGATTCAATGATTGAATGACTGTGACGAGCTCCTAACTCGCGATTGCAGGGCGTTAGTGACAGACGCAAAAGGATAGTAAATCCTATTCCAGCATGATCGAGAACCGACAGATGAATAGCCGTGCCGTGACAGGGTGCGTGAGCATATTATTCACTGAGAGGATAAGATGAAGCCATTGACAAGGGTGATGCCTCCAGACGATTAGCCGTGCCGTGACAGGGCATTGGATCATTTTCCCGTGAGATGACCGAAAGTAGCCATTGACAGTGGTGATGTATCACATAAAGCCAGCCATGGAAAGGAATGAGACTGATTGGATGAAGATAGCAGGAAAGCAGAAGTTCAGAGGAACAAAAAGCATCTCCATTCTCTTATCTGAAATTCCTACCAATGATTTACATAAGTGCCTCTATCCCTATTTTATTATTCATTATTCGAAAACCATATCACTGTTTTATATCTGCCTGACTGAGATTTACAAGGTGACCATAGCTTGCTTCATACCAACAATCTCCGTGGGATTCGACCTTTACTCACGTAAGGTATTACTTGGACGACCCAGTGCACTTGCTGGTTAGTTGTATCGAAGTTGTGACAATTATGAATTAAGATCAGAGCACCAAGCTCAGGAGCCATTACCAGGATTTGTTCGAGCCTGGAGATCACAATTTCGTGCACCAAGTTTTTGGCGCCGTTGCCGGGGATTATTTGTGTTTGGACAACTGACGGTTCATCTTGTTGCTCAGATTAGGTAATTTTCTTTTTATTTTCTTTTCAAAAATTTTTCAAAAATATTTCTAAAATTTTCTCATCTATTTTCAAAAAAAATAAAAATGTTTTCAAAAATAAATTATTCTATGGCTTCAAAATTTTTAAGAACGAATTCTAGTGTTTAATGAAATATGTTGAATCATATCTGGCTGTAAAGCCATACCCAAACTACTTTGGGATTGGTATTCAACTAATCACTCCAGCCCATGTAATTATATGTTGCATCCTGGCTGGCTGTAAAGCCATGTCTAAATTCATTTGGACTGAGGCTTGCAATTGGTTATCAAGAGCAAGCTAGTTGGAGCTAATCCACCTGCTACTGTTCCTGATCTACCCGCCGTTGATCCACGATCACCTGCTGAAGCTTGGCTGGCCATAGGCCATGTCTAGTGTTTTGGACTGGAGCTTTCATTGAAAGCTTGGCTGGCTAGTGAGTCATGTCTAATTCCTGGACTGAAGCTTTAGACTAACATGGCAAGATTCCTGGAATTCATATTAAAAATTTTGGAATCCTTATTTTTTTCTTTTTTCATATAATTTTCGAAAAATATAACATAATAATCCAAAAAAATTAGAAAATCATAAAAATCAAAAATATTTTGTGTTTCTTGTTTGAGTCTTGAGTCACATTATAAGTTTGGTGTCACTTGCATATGCACCTTGCATTTTTTTTCGAAAATATCATGCATTCATAGTGTTCTTCATGATCTTCAAGTTGTTCTTGGTAAGTCTTCTTGTTTGATCTTGATGAATTTTTGTTTTGTGTCTTTTCATGTTTATCATATGCATTCTTGAATTCTTAGTGTCTAAGCATTAAAGATTTCTAAGTTTGGTGTCTTGCATGTTTTCTTTGCATTAAAAATTTTTCAAAAATATGTTCTTGATGTTCATCTTGACATTCATAGTGTTCTTGGTGTTCATCTTGACATTCATAGCATTCTTGCATGCATCACATGTTTTGATCTAAAAATTTCAAAAATCAAAAAAAAAAATATCTTTCCCTTTTTCTCTCATCAAATTCGAAAATTTGAGTTGACTTTTTCAAAAATTTTTAAAATCAAGTTGTTTCTTGTGAGTCAAATCAAATTTTCAATTTGAAAATCTTATCTTTTTCAAAATCTTTTTCAAAAAAATCAAATCTTTTTCAAAATTATTAGTTATTTTCGAAAATTTCAAAAAAATATTTTTCAAAAATCTTTTTCTTATTTTTATACCAAATTTTCGAAAATAACATAATCAATTAATGTTTTGATTCAAAAATTTGAAGTTTGTTACTTGCTTGTTAAGAAAGATTCAAACTTTAAGTTCTAGAATCATATCTTATGATATCTTGTGAATCAAGTCATTAATTGTGTTTTAAAAATCAAATCTTTTTCAAAACTAACTTCAATCATATCTTTTCAAAAATATCTTCTTATCTTATCTTTTTCAAAAATATCTTCTTATCTTATCTTTTTCAAAAATATCTTTTCAAAATATCCTTTCTAACTTCCTAACTTCTTATCTTTTCAAAATTTGTTTCAACTAACTAACTAACTTTTTGTTTGTTTCTTAACTTTTTCAAAACCTCCTAACTAACTCTCTCTCTCTCATTTTCGAAAATATCTTCCTTCTCTTTCAAAAAAATATCTTTTCAAAATATCTTTTCTAACTTCCTAACTTCCTATCTTTTCAAAATTTGTTTCAACTAACTAACTAACTTTTTGTTTGTTTCTTAACTTTTTCAAAACCACCTAAATAACTCTCTCTCTCTCAATTTTCGAAAATATCTTCCCTCTTTTTCAAAAATTTCTTTTTAATTAACTAATTATTTTTATTTTTTATTTTTGAATTCAAAAATTTTCGAAAAATACTAACTAATTTTCAAAAAACCAATTTTCAAAAATCACTAACTCTTTTTCAAAATAATTTTCGAAAATTATTCCTCCCCCATCTCATTCTATTTATTCATTCATGTCCTAACATCTCATCTCACATTCCAATCCTCACAGTTGTGTTTCTTCCTTTACATCACATCCTTTATCTCCCCCTCTTCTTCTGGCCATTCTTCCTTGTCATATGAGCAGGAGCAAGGATAAGAACATTCTTGTGGAAGCAGATCCAGAATCTAAAAGGACTCTGAAGAGAAAATTAAGAGAAGCTAAAATACAACAATCCAGAGATAACCTTTCAGAAATTTTCGAACAGGCAGAGGAGATGGCAGCCGAAAATAATAATAATATAAGGAAGATGCTTGGTGACTTTACTGCACCTAATTCCAATTTACATGGAAGAAGCATCTCCATTCCTGCCATCGGAGCAAACAACTTTGAGCTGAAACCTCAGTTAGTTTCTCTGATGCAGCAGAACTGCAAGTTTCATGGACTTCCATCTGAAGATCCTTTTCAGTTCTTAACTGAATTCTTGCAGATATGTGATACTGTTAAGACTAATGGAGTAGATCCTAAAGTCTACAGGCTCATGCTTTTCCCTTTTGCTGTAAGAGACAGAGCTAGATTATGGTTGGATTCTCAACCCAAAGACAGCCTGAACTCTTGGGATAAGCTGGTCACGGCTTTCTTAGCCAAGTACTTTCCTCCTCAAAAGCTGAGCAAGCTTAGAGCTGATGTTCAAACCTTCAGACAGAAAGAAGGTGAATCCCTCTATGAAGCTTGGGAAAGATACAAACAGTTGACCAAAAAGTGTCCTTCTGACATGCTTTCAGAATGGACCATCCTGGATATATTCTATGATGGTCTATCTGAGTTATCTAAGATGTCATTGGATACCTCTGCAGGTGGATCCATTCACCTAAAGAAAACGCCTGCAGAAGCTCAAGAACTCATTGACATGGTTGCTAATAACCAGTTCATGTACACTTCTGAAAGGAATCCTGTAAGTAATGGGACGCCTATGAAGAAGGGAGTTTTTGAGGTTGATACTCTGAATGCCATATTGGCTCAGAATAAAATATTGACTCAGCAAGTCAATATGATCTCTCAGAGTCTGCATGGAATGCAAGCTGCATCCAACAGTACTCAAGAGGCATCTTCTGAAGAAGAAGCCTATGATCCTGAGAACCCTGCAATAGCAGAGGTAAATTACTTAGGTGAACCTTATGGAAACACCTATAACTCAACATGGAGAAATCATCCAAATTTCTCATGGAAGGATCAAAAGCCCCAACAAGGCTTTAATAATGGTGGAAGAAACAGGTTTAGCAATAGCAAACCTTTTCCATCATCAACTTAGCAACAGACAGAGAACTCTGAACAAAATGCTTCTAATTTAGCAAATCTAGTCTCTGATCTATCTAAGACCACTGTAAGTTTCATGAATGAAACAAAGTCTTCCATTAGAAATCTGGAAGCACAAGTGGGCCAGCTGAGTAAAAGGATCACTGAAATCCCTCCTAATACTCTCCCAAGCAATACAGAAGAGAACCCAAAAGGAGAGTGCAAGGCCATTGACATAAGCGCCATGGCCGAACCTGTGAGGAAAGGAGAGGACGTGAATCCCAAGGAGGAAGACCTCCTGGGACGTCCAGTGATCAATAAGGAGCTTCCCTCTGGGGAACCAAAAGACTCTGAGGCTCATCTAGAGACCATAGAGATTCCATTGAACCTCCTTATGCCCTTCATGAGCTCTGATGAGTATTCCTCTTCTGAAGAGAATGAGGATGTTACTGAAGAGCAAACTGCCAAGTTTCTTGGTGCAATCATGAAGCTGAATGCCAAATTATTTGGCATTGATGCTTGGGAAGTTGAACCTCCCTTGTTCATCAATGAACTAAGTGATCTGGATCAACTGACATTGCCTCAGAAGAGACAGGATCCTGGAAAGTTCATAATACCCTGTACCATAGGCACCATGATCTTTAAGGCTCTGTGTGACCTTGGTTCAGGGATAAACCTCATGCCCCTCTCTGTAATAGAGAAACTGGGAATCTATGGGGTGCAAGCTGCTAAAATCTCACTAGAGATGGCAGACAGCTCAAGAAAACAGGCTTATGGACAAGTAGAAGATGTATTAGTAAAGGTTGAGGGCCTTTACATCCCTGCTAATTTCATAGTCCTGGATACTGGAAAGGAAGAGGATGAATCCATCATCCTAGGAAGACCTTTCCTGGCCACAGCAAGAGCTGTGATTGATGTTGACAGAGGTGAAATAGTCCTTCAATGGAATGAGAACTCCCTTGTATTCAAAACTCAAGGATCTCCCTCTGCAACCATGGAGAGGAAGCAGAAAAAGCTTCTCTCAAAGCAGAGTCAACCAGAACCCCCACAGTCAAACTCTAAGTTTGGTGTTGGGAGGCCACAACCAAACTCTAAGTTTGGTGTTGAACTCCCATATCCAAACTCTAAGTTTGGTGTTGGAGAGTCTCAACAAAGCTCTGCACATCTGTGAGGCTCCATGAGAGCCCACTGTCAAGCTATTGACATTAAAGAAGCGCTTGTTGGGAGGCAACCCAATGCTTATCTAATTCTTATTTTTATTGTTTTTCATGTTTTCTTAGGTTCATGATCATGTGGAGTCACAAAATAAATAGAAAAATTGAAAACGGAATCAAAAACAGCAGAAGAAAAATCACACCCTGCAGGAGCATCTGTCTGGCGTTCAAACGCCAGAACAGAGCATAATTCTGGCGCTGAACGCCCAGAATGGGAGCATCCTGGCGCTGAACGCCCAGAACAAGCATGGTTCTGGCGTTCAACGCCAGAAATGGCAGCAAAGGGGCGTTGAACTCCCAAAATGGGCACCAACCTGGCGCTGAACGCCCAGAGTTGTGTGCAAGGGCATTTTACATGCCTAATTTGGTGCAGGGATGTAAATGCCTTGACACCTCAGGATCTGTGAACCCCACAGGATCACCTCAGGATCTGTGAACCCCACAGGATCTCCACCTTACCTCCTCATAATCCTAGTTTTTTTTTCCACATCTTCTTCTTCATCTATTCCTTCTTCTTTTGCTCGAGGGCGAGCAACATTCTAAGTTTGGTGTGGTAAAACAATTATGTAAAGGATCTATAGCTCAGTGGTAGAACATTTGACTGCAAATCAAGAGATCCCTGAGATACCTCAGGGGATACATTTTCTTCCACACAATTATTGGAAGCAACTAAGGGTGGAACATCAAGAGCACTCCACCATCCTTCATGAAATCAGAGAAGATCTAAAAGCAATGAAGGAGGAGCAACAAAGACAAGGAAGAGACATAGAAGAGCTCAAGGACATCATTGGTTCCTCAAGAAGGAAACGCCACCATTACTAAGGTGGATTCATTCCTTGTTCTTATTTCTTCTGTTTTTCGTTTTCTATGTTATGTGCTTATCTGTGTTTGTGTCTTCATTACATGATCATTAGTAGTTAGTAACTATGTCTTAAATTTAGAAATGTCCTATGAATCCATCACCTCTCTTAAATGAAAAATGTTTTAATTCAAAAGAACAAGAAGTACATGAGTTTTGAATTTATCCTTGAACTTAGTTTAATTATATTGATGTGGTGACAATGCTTCCTGTTTTCTGAATGTATGCTTGAACAATGCATATGTCTTTTGAAGTTGTTGTTTAAGAATGTTAAATATGTTGGCTCTTGAAAGAATGATGACTAGGAGACATGTTATTTGATAATCTGAAAAATCATAAAAATGATTCTTGAAGCAAGAAAAAGTAGCAAAGAACAAAGCTTGCAGAAAAAAAATAGAAAAAAAAATAGGTGAAAAAAAAATAGAAAGAAAAAGAAAAAGCAAGCAGAAAAAGCCAATAACCCTTAAAACCAAAAGGCAAGGGCAAATAAAAAGGATCCCAAGGCTTTGAGCATCAGTGGATAGGAGGGCCTAAAGGAATAAAATCCTGGTCTAAGCGGCTAAACCAAGCTGTCCCTAACCATGTGCTTGTGGCGTGAAGGTGTCAAGTGAAAACTTGAGACTGAGCGGTTAAAGTCAAGGTCTAAAGCAAAAAAAGAGTGTGCTTAAGAACCCTGGACACCTCTAATTGGGGACTTTAGCAAAGCTGAGTCACAATCTGAAAAGGTTCACCCAATTATGTGTCTGTGGCATTTATGTATCCGGTGGTAATACTGGAAAACAAAGTGCTTAGGGCCACGGCCAAGACTCATAAAATAGCTGTGTTCAAGAATCATCATACTGAACTAGGAGAATCAATAACACTATCTGAACTCTGAGTTCCTATAGATGCCAATCATTCTGAACCTCAATGGATAAAGTGAGATGCCAAAACTATTCAAGAGGCAAAAAGCTATAAGTCCCGCTCATATGATTGAAGCTCTGTTTCATTGATAGTTTGGAATTTATAGTATATTCTATTCTTTTTATCCTATTTTGATTTTCAGTTGCTTGGGGACAAGCAACAATTTAAGTTTGGTGTTGTGATGAGCGGATAATTTATACGCTTTTTGACATTGTTTTTAGTATGTTTTTAGTAGGATCTAGTTACTTTTAGGGATGTTTTTAATAGATTTTGTGTTAAATTCACATTTCTGGACTTTACTATGAGTTTGTGTGTTTTTCTGTGATTTCAGGTATTTTCTGGCTGAAATTGAGGGACTTGAGCAGAAATCAGATTCAGAGGTTGAAAAAGGACTGCTGATGCTGTTGGATTCTGACCTCCCTGCACTCAAAGTGGATTTTCTGGAGCTACAGAACTCGAAATGGCGCGCTTCCAATTGCGTTGGAAAGTAGACATCCAGGGCTTTCCAGCAATGTATAATAGTCCATACTTTGGCCAAACATTGACGACGTAAACTTGCGTTCAACGCCAGTCTTCTGCCCAAATCTGGAGTCCAGCGCCAGAAAAGGATCCAAAACCAGAGTTGAACGTCCAAACTGGCACAAAAACTGGCGTTCAACTCCACAAATGGCCTCTGCACGTGCAACACTTAAGCTCAGCCCAAACACACACCAAGTGGGCCCCGGAAGTGGATTTATGCATCAATTACTTACTCGTGTAAACCCTAGTGACTAGTTTATTATAAATAGGACCTCTTACTATTGTATTTGACATCTTTGGACGCCTGGTTCTTAGATCAGAAGGGCTAGCCTCTCGGCCATGCCTGGACCTTTCACTTATGTATTTTTAACGGTAGAGTTTCTACACTCCATAGATTAAGGTGTGGAGCTCTGCTGTTCCTCAAAGATTAATGCAAAGTACTTCTATTTTCTATTCAATTCTTCTTATTTCGCTTCTAAGATATCCATTCGAACCCAAGAACGTGATGAAGGTGATGATTATGTGTGACACTCATCACCATCTCCCCTATGAACGCGTGCCTGACAAACACTTCCGTTCTACATGAATTAAGCTAGAATGAGTATCTCTTAGATCTCCTAACCAGAATCTTCGTGGCGTAAGCTAGAATGATGGCGGCATTCAAGAGAATCCGGAAAGTCTAAACCTTGTCTGTGGTATTCCGAGTAGGATTCAATGATTGAATGACTGTGACGAGCTCCTAACTCGCGATTGCAGGGCGTTAGTGACAGACGCAAAAGGATAGTAAATCCTATTCCAGCATGATCGAGAACCGACAGATGAATAGCCGTGCCGTGACAGGGTGCGTGAGCATATTATTCACTGAGAGGATAAGATGAAGCCATTGACAAGGGTGATGCCTCCAGACGATTAGCCATGCCGTGACAGGGCATTGGATCATTTTCCCGTGAGATGACCGAAAGTAGCCATTGACAGTGGTGATGTATCACATAAAGCCAGCCATGGAAAGGAATGAGACTGATTGGATGAAGATAGCAGGAAAGCAGAAGTTCAGAGGAACGAAAAGCATCTCCATTCTCTTATCTGAAATTCCTACCAATGATTTACATAAGTGCCTCTATCCCTATTTTATTATTCATTATTCGAAAACCATATCACTGTTTTATATCTGCCTGACTGAGATTTACAAGGTGACCATAGCTTGCTTCATACCAACAATCTCCGTGGGATTCGACCCTTACTCACGTAAGGTATTACTTGGACGACCCAGTGCACTTGCTGGTTAGTTGTATCGAAGTTGTGACAATTATGAATTAAGATCAGAGCACCAAGCTCTGGAGCCATTACCAGGATTTGTTCGAGCCTGGAGATCACAATTTCGTGCACCACCATACACCATACTCACATGCCTCACACCACCATTCAACTCCATATGACCATAACAAATACCCACCATATCAACCACCATATGAACCACATCTAGAACAACCAACACCCCAATACCAATACTCCCAAGAACCACAAATTCCACATACACCACTTCAAGAATTCCACCAATATGAATCACCTTCCAACATCAACAATCTTCCCTCAAACACTGAACCCTATCTTCCACCACCACCTCCCGACGAAGCCTTCAAATTAGAACTGAGAGACCTTGAATCTCGTATCTTAAGGCAACAAGAGGAGGATAAAACTAAGTTTAAGGAGCTAAGAGCAAGGATAGCTAGCATGGTAGAAGCCGTGAATTACCTAACATCCCACCTAAGCTCATGTACCTTAAGTACTCCCATTGATGAATGTGGAGAAACAATCAAGGAGCTTAGTGAGGGAATGAACTTGAAGCTCCATGGTGAGGAAGAAGAGTTAAAGCAAGAAGTGCAACAAGAGGAGAAGGTAGAGATTAGCAAACTAAAGGAAGTAGTGGGTGGATGTTTAGGATATGTTGAGCACATAAGGGAATCTCAAGTTGAAGAGCCCTCCTCCACAGATTATGGAAGAGATGTTAAAGACGAGAGTAATGTTACGAAAGTAAATGGAGATTTGAAGAAAATTGACCAAGAAGTGGACTCCATCACTAGTGATTTTTTGCCCACATTGATCAATCCCCTTGACGACCTTGTTGAACCTTCTCCCAGTGGACTAGAAAGCAAGGTTGAGGAGGATGTACAACCTCCAAGACCTATTATGAGTGAAGAACTGGAAGAAGTGTTCCGAGCAACAAGCCCTCCTATCTATGATGATTCCGCATCAACATGTGATCTTTTTGAGTTTGAAGAGTCCTTCCCCAAAATTCTTAGACTTGATGATGAGGTAGACTTCAATAGACCTCCTATCTATGATGAGAGTGATGGGGAAGAGATAGAAGAAATTGGTGAAGAAGAATGTGAGCTTGAGGAAGCTTGGCAAGAGGAGAAACTTGAAAAACCTTGCCAAGTGGTGGAAACCTCTAGAAGAGGATGGACGGGAGTAGAGCATGTTTTATCAAGATCTTTGAGAACTCCTTCACCTAGTTCACCATCCAATCCTTCGCTTGAGTGGGTAAAACTTCTAACTCTCAGCTTTATTACCCCACTTGAGTATGGTTTGCTTGAGACGGATGGCCAACTTAGGGCGCTTTGTGGAATTAAGCGAAAAACGAGGATGTTTAGTGGTTGGCGTTCTAAATCTAGACTCATTATGGTTGGAAGCTCAAAATTGAAGAGCATGGATTGGGGTAATGCTCAATTAAATGGGTCTAGGAGGATAATTTGGTGCTTTCATGAGAATTCTACTTTCTCGTCACCCGGACGGAATCAAGGCAATCAACTAGAAAATGGGTGTGAAGACAAGCACTCTTGGAGGTTCAAGGATGGATACAAGCATAAGCCACCTTGACAAGAAGCCTCCCAAATGTCCAACTTAAGGACTTAAACTAAAAGTGCTTGGTGGGAGACACCCCACCATGGTAAACTCTTTCCATTCTCTTGTAGATATAATGAATCAATGAATTGGGTTCCATTGTATATAATTTCTTTACTTCTTAGTATATTTTGCTTTGCTTGCTAAGGTGTTTATACATTCTATACTTTAATTAGGGATGATTCTTTGAATTTGAGTTTTTGCTTGGATTACAAGTTTCCTCAATTTGTTTGAAAAATCCCCAATATTTCAAAATATGCTTAATTTAGCATCTTAGCTAGTTTTAGAGTCTTAGAGGAGGTTAGGAGGATATTGAGCTCTTTTTGAGGCTCTTAAAAAAAAAAAACCAGCCACGCGCAAGCGCATAGTGCGCGCGCGTCGGCTGCGCATTTTAGCTTTCTGGGCCAGGGACCAGAGAGTTGTGCCACTTTTGGGCCAACTCTGTGCCTCAACCCACGCGGACGCACACTGTACGCATCTGCGCACCTTCGTGTTTCCTTACACACGCGTTGGCGCACCTGGCGCCTCCGCGCCCATTCGACAAGCTCAAGCCATCCACGCGAACGCGCACAGTACGCGCGCTCGTCGATGCGTTTTAGCATCACCCAGGCCAAAGGACCCGAGAGTTGTGCCAACTCTGGGCCCCTTTTATGCCTCTGGCCCAGCTTATCCACGTGGACGCGCACTATACGCGTCCGCGCCCATCGCCAATTTTCCCATCTACGCGCAAGCGCATATGGCGCTTCCGCGCCAATCCTTAATTGCCTCCACCCAGGCGGACGCGCACGGTGCGCGCACGCATGGATTTAAAAATCCCATTTAACCAGGGACGCGAAACCCCAGCGCATTCGTGCATCAGCCCTCACCTCCAACGTTCCATTTCTCCCTCTCCCTCCATTGCCAACCACCACCCCTGCAACCGCCAGCCATCCTCCGGCAAGCATCCCGGCGCACACCACCGCCACCGTCGCTGCACGCCCCCCTCTTCCTCGCTCTCTCTCTCTCTCTCTTTCACTCAACCCTCTCTTCTCTGTTCTCTCTCACAGCGTCTCCGCAGCCAGCCACTGCCCACCGTCGCGAGCTCCGCTACACCGCCACCGCTCCTGGGAAGCATCTCCTCCTCGCTGCTTTGACCCTTTCATTTCCTAATTTCTCTCACTCCCTGCTTCTGCATTCCAGGTCCACACCCTTCTCCCCTGTTTTATTCCATTTCTTTACTTCAGTTAGTTAGTGAATTTTTGTCAATTTAGTTTAGTTAGATTAGGTTAGTAGTTTAGTGTAATTAGGTGGTTAGAGAATCTGGGCTGAGTAGTGGATTTAGGCTTGTTTGAATTTTTGCTGCTGTTTGCAATTGCTCTGTTTCATTGCTTTGCTTGTGCTGTATGTTTGGCTTGCCTAATGTTGCTGCATACTGTTTTAATGCTGCTTTGTGCTTGAAATGTTGGAATTCAGATTACTTGCTTATTGAATGGTTCATTGTTGATGGGGTGATTCCGTTTTTCTCGGATTCGAATTGAATTGTCGACTGCTCCACTTCAATTTTCCATTTTATTCTTATTTCAAGACCCTTGTTGTTGCTGAATTCCTATTTTACTTTGTTCTTGATGCTATTCTGGTGTTGTGCTGAAGACAGTTTCTCTGTTCATTGTGTATGGAAATAAGACTTTTGTAGCATGCTGGTCTAGTTTAAATTGTTTTCTGATGAACTGCTGCTGAAATATTGGCTCATTTGTTTAAATCATATGAACTCATACATAATCTTTGTGTCTTTGATATTCAATGAATTCATATGGATTAGACTTGCTTGTTTGAATTTGGGAAATAGCCAATTTGCTACTGAAATGCTGCCGGATTTTTCCTAACCATGTTCTGTGAAATAGCAATGTTTTGATTGATGCAACAAACTTCTATTTGGTGATTTCTGTGTCAATAGAACCTTGTTAGCTAAATGGTTTGGAAAATCCTCAAGAACAATTTTTGGTCATACTTATCATATTCTTTGCTTGTTATTCATAGTGATTTGCTTATAGGCATTGAATTGTTTGAATGAATTTGCAGATTGGCCATCACTTGTAACTCTTTTAAGATTTCATGCCTCTTTTGAATAAACACACAAGTTTGAAAATTTTTAATCTATGTAGCTGAATTGCTTCACTTTATTCATGCATAATTTGTATTAAGCCGCATAGACCATAAGGTTTTCCACTCTTTTCTCAACTTGTAACTTTTATGCATCATTGAATTTGGTGTTGAATGCTTCTTGATTGATTCATTCTTTAATGATTTGACTTCACCAACACAAATTCATTTAACTCTAGTGATCTTTGCATTGACTGATGACTTATTTTCTCATTAGTTATTCTCTGGCTATATCATATTTCATCATCAATGACTTGATGCGTTTCATGATTGTGAATGTGCTTACTTTCCTATTTTGTACATTCCCTTTTGAATTGAGTCGGTAACCACCATATCACTTATTTTCAAACTGATTTCTAACTTTAATCTGTTTAACCAACTAACTTTTCTCTTGGTTTTCAACTTAACTCTTCTGATCATTCCTTTGGATATGGTGTTTCTTAGGCTTGATGAACAAGTAATGTGCAAATGTGGTTTGAAGTCTGATTTGAATTCTAAATTATGTTGCTTGCATTCCAAGAAATCTCTTTTCTTTTTTCACTTCATGAATATGCTTTGCTTTGAGTGCTTTATATCTACTTGGCTATCTGCTTATATTGTATCATCTCTATTTTTCAGGATGTCAGACAAAAAAAAAGCTATAGCCACTACTTTCAAAAAGAGGAAGCGCTCTAAGACCTCTACCCCTTCACCTTATGCAAACTATGCTAAGAATCCCCTGAATGAAGAGGATAAAGAAAATCAGCTGCTGCCACCCATTGACCCAATCAAATTCCCAAACCTCTACTATGAGCTCCACTTCTCCGACTTTCGAAAGAAGAATCTCAACATTGAGAAGAAACTGCTCCTTCCCAATGATGTGAGGCATGCCATTAACACCCACATTCTGGAGCTAGGATTGGACTTTGTAGACAGAGATTTGGGGAAGGTGAACACTTCATGGGTGAGAGAATTTTCTTGAAATTTTTTCCGAGCCACTCTTGATTCAGTTCAACTGCGGGGTAGAGATATTATGATCACTGAGGCTGCTATTGGGGATGTACTACTTTGCCACCATCATCTTGATGACAACTGTGGTTATAAGCAGGCAGAGATAGCCATCCACTGCATGACATTTGATTATGAGGGGCTTAAGCGCGTGATTGCTACACCTGACGCCCCCTGAGTGATGGATTCTGGGAACAAGAAACTTAAGGGGATGCGTTTCACATACCTGTCGAGGGAGGCTAGGACTTGGCAGCATATCTTCGCCCACTATGTCTTCCCCACCACTCACTTCTCAGAGATTCCGATGGATATGCTAGTTCTGATCGGGTGTGTGATGGAGGGGAAGGAGGTGAACTTCTCCTGGCTGATCAAGCAGAGTATGTGGCGTGCGCATATCCGTGGCCTGCTGCCCTTTCCTACACTGGTCACGAGCATGATCGAGATGGCTAATGTTCCGTGGAAGGATGATGACATGACACCACCACCCCCAGATGACGACGAGAAGGAGGTTACCATTCCATGGGGTGGGTGGGTGCACGAGAAGCCCCCACCCAAATGCCGTTCTCGAGTCAAAGAAGTAGAGGAGGCAGCTCAGCCCTCATCATCAGCAGCAGCAGCAGGATCCCCCTCTACTTCAGTAGCCGCAGCATCTACACCACCACCACCACCACCTGAGCCGACTTACCTGTTGGTGCAGCACCTACTTCGCTTCATGGAGCGCCTCGAGTGTCCTGTCATGCGACGTCTCGACCGCATCAACCAGGTGTTTGTATCATAGGGCATTGAGCTACCGCCACTCCCAGACTCTCCCGCCTCCGACGAGCAGGATCAGGAGGAAGAGCTGGCTAAGGAGCTGACTCATCAGGATGCACCTCCAGAGATGCAGGTCACCACTGAGGTTTAACACCCTCCTGAGGTTCAGCAGGACACTCCACAGCCAGTACCTGAGCCACAGCCCGGCGCGATTGTTGACCCCCATCTTGAGCTTCAACAGTGGCATCGAGGACGATGCTTGATTCTAAAGTGTGGGGAGGTCACCGTTGGTGACCGGTGTTTGCATTCATATGGTGACGAACATTCAGACATATATTTTTATTTTCTGCTACTTTAGTTATTTTTCACTTTATGTTTTAGATTATTTTGGGATTTCTGTACATATTTACTATTGTGGATATCCTTATCTTGGTTGATGCACACTTTTATTTACTTTTATTATATATATATATATATATATATATATATATTTGCATCTTGGCTTTGATTGTGATTAGGAAAGTGTTTTGGATTGATAAAATCTAGTTGACCCTTTTTATATAAGAATTGTGCTTTGATTGAAAAAGGGGTGAACTAGGAAAATTTTAAAATTTCCTAAATAACAACATTGCATTAGAATAAGCTTAGTCAATATGATGAAAATTTTCAAGAAATTCATTTTTAGGGCACCACCCCAATTGGTTGAAAAAAAATTTTTTTTAGAACTTGCTTGAAATTATACATTTGTGGATCATGTTTTGAGCAAAGAACACAAGCATGTGAGATTTGAGCCTAATTGTGTGGTTACATCATACATGACCACTTATTTTCATTCTTGTGTGCATTATTCTCTTCCTATGATTGTAATCCTTGATTTGCTTGATTCTTTATGTCCATTATTTTGTGTGTACATGCGTTTATATGATTGAGGCCATTGTTCAAATAGCTCACTTACCCAAATAGCTAACCTTTTATCTTCCATTGTTAACCAATCTTGAGCCTATTCTTAACACATTTGTTCATAATTGTAGCACATTACAAGCTTAAGTGAAAAACAATAAATGTCCCTTGTTTGGATCTTTGATTAGCTTAGGCTAGTGAGAGTGTTTATCATTTGGTTTTGGGAAGTTGGGTACGTTGGATAGAGATAAAAGTGTATTTGTGTTTTTGTTGAGAAATTTTCAAGAATTGGGTACATAATCATGAATTAATCATGTGCAAACCATATGCATTAATGCTCTTGTATATATGCTTTATCAATATATATATATATATATATATATATATATATATATATATATATATATATATATATTGCAACAAAAAGGGAACAAAATGTCCCAAAGTGTAAGGTTTCATAAATTCAATGCATATGTGTGAGAATCTAAAAGAGAATGCATGAGTGTGTGAAAAAGTGAAGAATAGGTAGTTAAGTTTGTTTAGAATTGTATAGGTTGTCATAGGTTAGGTGGGAAGTTTAAGTTAATCAAAGATTCGAATTTCAAGCTCACTTGACCATATGCATCCTACCTTGACCCTAACACCATTACAACTGATGGAAAGTCCTCATGATATTTATATGCATGCATAAAATAATTGTTGATTGTTAGATGAAAAACAAATCTTGGAAAGCATGATTAGGGTAGAATTGAGTGAATCAATCCCATACACTTGAGTGTATAGAGCGGATACACATCCGGTGAGGGTTTGATCGCTCAATTACATGTTTCCACCCATGATCATCTTTTCTTGTAAGTTTGTGAACTTTTTCAATGATTCAATCCAACTGTGGTTTGCTTTGATTGCTAATACCTTAGCCGTTGTGCTTGCATGTGTATTCTTGGAAATTGATTTATTTTGACTAAGCCATTTGAAGGTTGTGGTAGGCTTAGAGAAGGGAGGTTGAATCTACGCCTTTCTTTTAAGTTGCTATTATGGCCCTTTTTGAACCAACTTTCAATTCTGATTCTGTTTGAACTCAGCAGCGGAATTTTATGAGACAATTTATTTTTGTCTCATGAATATCAGAAAACAGAACACAACAGAGAAGAGAAAAGCTAACACCAGCATGTATCCTGGTTCGGTTGCCTTGTGCTATGCAACCTACGTCCAGTCTCCTCCACAACAATGGAAGAATTTCACTATAGTTAATAGTATTACATACACCAATTTCACAGGATTGACACAATCCTTTCATACTCAAGTTCTATCCTAACTTGACATTGGCTATGCTACTACCTAACTATTTCCTCTTAGTGCTAACCCAACTAAGAAAGGGATACCTAACAGGTACAAGATACAAGACATAGACATACCTAAAGAAATCTGAAAATAACTCTAGGCTTTTCTCTCAAGTGTTTCACTCAGCCTTTTTTCACTCATGGCTTTTACTTGAGCTTTCTCACAATGCCTTTTCTCACAAGAAATTACAGAAAGATAAACATAGAAAAGTACATCACAATCTGTAAAATATGAAGGAGATTGACTTCATCAATAGCCTCTGTGCTATACGAAAAACCAGATTAGCAAGCCTCTGATTTAGTTCTTCATACTGGCGGAATACACCTTTGATTAGGTTACACTGTCCAGTTAGTTGAACTTCTTCAAAGAGCTCTGACGATAGGATTTTTGCTAGTAAAGAATTTTATAAAAATAGACGCGTTGTAGATATAGTTTCTAAACCAACAGAAATCCCTTCGTACAAACGTTTTGGTTGTCACAAGTAACAAACCCCTAAATAAATTGATAACCAAAGTATTTAAATCTCGAGTCGTCTTCTCAAGGAATTGCAGGGAAGTATGTTCTTATTAATGGTTATGAGTCTTGTAGATTGGGGGTTTTGAAAGTAAGAAAGAAGTATGACAAGTAAAATAAATAAATAACTATAAAATAAAACTCTTGGCAAGGTATAAGAACTGGAAGTCCTATCCTAGTTATCCTTATCAATGGTGATGAAAATTGGATTCTAATCCCATTTAGTTAACCTTTGCTAAATAAAGGAAAGTAAAGTGAACTAATTAGTTTGATCCTCAGGTCCTAGTCAATTCCTAAGGAAAGACTAGAGTTATTGGAATTCAAGTCAATTAACAACTGTAACAATTATCAATCACGATGAGTTTGATAACTCAAGAGTCACCAATTACTTAACCAAAGCCAAAAGGGAAGAAATTCTACTTGAATGAAAATAATTTGGATAAATCGAGAACATTAATAAATTAAAGAAAGCAATCATAAGTCTGAAATACCTCAAGATATATTAAATAGAAAATCAATTGTAACATGGAAAAGTTCATGAATTAAATTGAGAAAATAATAAAAGGGAATATTGAACTTGATAAAAAGGGATAATCATGAAAGCGAGAAAAAATCTTAAATCTTAATCCTAAAAGAGAGAGAGGAGAGAACCTCTCTTTAAAAACTACATCTAAATCATCAAACGTAACTAATTGGAGATCTCTCCATGAATGGATGCATTCCCCACTTTATATCATCTAATCTGTGCTCTCTGAACTTGGATCTGGGCCAAAAAGGGCTTTCAGAAATCGCTGGGAGCGTTTTCTGTAATTTCTGGTGCGTGGCGTCTGTCACGCGGCCGCTTGGGTCACGCGGTCGTGTCATCTGGAGTTTTCCTTGTCACGCGTTCGCTTTGGTCATGCGTCCGCGTCACCTCTGTTCTGCTTGAGGCGCGCGGCCGCGTCAGTCACGCGTCCGCGTCGTTGCCTTATCGCGCTAGGCATGCGGCCGCGTCGTCCATGCGTTCGCGTCACTGCCAGTTTCTATAAAAACTCCATTTTGTGCTTTCCTTTCATTTTTGTATGTTTCCTTTCCATCCTTTAAGTCATTCCTGCCTTAGAAGATCTGAAACTACTTAACATACAAATCACGGCATCAAATGGTAATAAAGGGTAATTAAAATAATTATTTTTAAAGCATAGAAAACATGTATTTCACATATATCACATAATAAGGAAGGGAAAGTAAAACCATGAAGTTTACATGAATAAGTGGGT
Organism: Arachis ipaensis; assembly: GCF_059453495.1. Classification (NCBI taxonomy): domain Eukaryota; kingdom Viridiplantae; phylum Streptophyta; class Magnoliopsida; order Fabales; family Fabaceae; genus Arachis; species Arachis ipaensis. The sequence continues at coordinate 109,104,808 of NC_142442.1, read as the reverse complement.
GAAGGATTGAATAAATCTCTTGAATTGAGCACAATATATATCATAAAATATGGGTTTATCAACCTCCCCACACTTAAACAATAGCATGTCCTCATGCTAAATCCAAGATAAAGAGTAAGGTAAAGTGGTGGAATCTCATGCAATACAATCTATCCTAAAGGCAACTACCTAAATGAATCATGCAATTCTAATTTTTATTAACTTGTATATAAAACTTACATGTAGTCAAATTAATTCACATTCTCAAGAAATCATATGTGCATAGCCAACCTTAGATAATGTTAAAGCATTTTTACAACTGAGATGGGTAAAAGTATTTTTCAAACTTGCAAGACAATTAACAATTCAAGCAGATATATATGGTGATGAACTATTGAACCCTCACAGGATTTTGTGTTTACTCTCTAGTCACTCAGTGTTTATTCGGTTAATCACTCTATTCTTCCTTTTATCCTTATTTTCTATAACTTTGTTCTTTATCTAACCAATCAACAATTATAGAGTATAGGCATACAAAAATCATGAGGTCTTTTCCAAGGTTGTAATGGGGCCAAGGTAAAGGTAAGGGTATATGTATAAGGCTAAGTGAGCTAATAAGTGAATCCTTGATTAGTCTAAGATCTCACCTAACACACATATTTTGTAATTTAAAGCTTCTCAACCGATTTGCCCACAGTTTTCTCACTTTGTATTGCAAGCTCATGCATTAACTTTTAATTTTATCCCATGTGCATTAATTTTTTTTTATTTTTACAATTGGGGTAATATTATTTTTCTATCTTTTTTTTGTATCCCCTTATTTAATTACTTAATATTTTTTTTAATGCACATGGTAATTTAATTATTTTGATTTCATATGAGTATGCTTCCCAATTTTTCAAATAATTTATTCAATTTAATTCCCTATTTTTTCATATCATCCCATGTTCCCACAAAATTCTCCACACTTAAATTATACACAATATCTATCTTAAGCTAACTAAGGATTCAACTTGGGATTTTTATTTTGTTTTTCTGCTTAAGGCTAGTAATGTGGTTTACAGAAAAAGGGGGGATTAAGAAGCTCAAGGGGGCTAACAAGGGTGATGTAAAAAGTAGGCTACTTTGGGATATGTGAGTAAATAATTCAAGTAATGGCCTCAATCACTTTCTTGGTATGTATCTATATTCTATAATCGGACATATAGATTAAAACAAAGCAAAAAACATCAGAATGTTTATGGTTTGAATGTAACCATATAATGAATCTCAAAACTCACAGGCTGTGTGTTCTCTAACTCAAAAAATCATATATCAATTATACATGTCATGCAAGTAGAAATTAAGAGTTTCCATTATTCTCAATGTAAAAACTTTTGGGTGGCTTTAAAGTTTTAGTGTTCCTCCTTGATGAAATGTTGTTAACTAACTAACATGTAATGTTATATACAAAGTGTGTGGATTGTTTTGATTCTGTTGAAGTCTCTAGCTTACTTCCTTTTTATTTTCAATTTAAACCAAACTATCATATGCTAAAAGGGTAAACTATACTAATTAATCCACATATTCTATAACTAATAAGTTACTAACTAGATGGCTAAAATATGAACTAAGGTGCACAATGCAGAAATATCATAAAAAAGGACAATGTATAAGTATCAAAAAATAAAAATAAAAATAAAGATAAAAATACAGAAAAATAACCAAAATAAAATAAAAGAGTCTGTAGTGGTTCACCAAAAATTACGCCAGAGATGGCGACCTTCCCACACTTAAAATGTAGCATCGTCCCTGATGCTCGCTTAAGTCGGGTGTGAAGGAGTGTCATCACTGGAAGGATGGTTGGCAGGAGTCTCGGTGGTGTCCTGAGGATCTGCCTGCTGCAGAGGAGGTGCTGACTGTATAGGAATCTCTGGGTCGGCAGTCTGAATCTGATGTGGTTCCTCCTGCTGTAGCGCCGCCTGCTCCGGGCCTGCCCGCTCAGCCTCTCTCTGTGGATGGGTCTCCGCCTCATGATCATCCGCCTCCTCCTCAGATGGCTCTGATGGTGTGTCAGGCTCGGAGGGGATGTCGCCGCCAGATCGTATCATTAGCTTTAGGTGCTCATAGTGTCGCTTGTTGCGACGCTCAGATCTCTCATATCGGCGCCGGTTGCGGTGCTCCATCTGGTCCAACTGCTGAAATAGGCGGTGCACTAGGTGATAAATGGGTTCTGAGGCAGGTGGAGGTGGAGTGGTGGTGGCTGGGGTAGCAGTAGATGAAGAAGGGCCAGCGGAAGGTGTGGCTGTCTCATCAGGGGCAGTGAGGAATGGAGGTCTGTAGCCCAAAGTCTGAAAGTTGCAGGTGGCTTCTCATCAGCATCCTCCCAAGGCACGTCAGCTCGACGGTTGAGCTGAGTAATCAGATATGGGAAGGGGAGAGTGCCTCTGACGTGGACCCTGGCCATGTAGTACCGGATGAATCGTGGCAGATACAGGTCCTTACCCTCCATCACACACTAGAGGAGGGTGATCATAGTGGCAGGTAGCTCCGTCTCATGAGTACTCGGCATAACAAAGTTGCTCAAGATCTGGTGCCAGAGCCGAGCCTCATCATTCAAGTATATCCGCTTGATTCCCTTAGGCATGGTGGTGTTCTGACCCATGACCCATGGGACAGTCGGGTCAAGGGCTATTCTGGCCTTGACTGCGTCCCAGTCAAACCTCATAAAGCGCATGTCCTCCTCAGCCTTTCGATAACCATCAAGCTGATCTGATTTAGGCTGAAGCTGCAGAATATCCTCAATGGCCTCTTCAGTGATCAGTATCTCCTTCCCTCTGAGGTGCACTGCATCCAGGGAAGTCTTGAAATAATTACAATAAGACTCTCTTACCCAGGAAGCATTTACCTCAGTCATGTTTCTCTCCAGGAAGAACCAGCCTCATTGTTTGATCTGATCAGAGGTGTATTGCTGGAGTTTGTAACGACCCAACTTCCAATACGTCATGATCGTACCAAAAGTAAGGCGTTACTGACCTGTTTTCCTTATTAACTATTTACTATTAAGCCTTTAGTTCGATATCGCGATTCAATTTTAGTAAAAATACCAGAAATTTTTTTGTTTTTATTAATTAAAATCATATAGCAAACATCACCAAGTAATAATAATCACATAATTATTAATAATAGAAATATTATACGAAAGGATTTAAATAAAATTCAGGTACAACTCCTATCCCTTTGCATAAAATAAAAACTAAAGTAACAAGGGCGAGGGAATTCTATGAAAATAACCTAACTCAAAAACTTATCCCGTAAATAAATACTATAATCGCCCGCAGCTTCAAACTGAGTCTTCGAACCTATGTCACTGAAAGGGTGAAAGATTTTGGAGTGAGAACAAACCACACGTTCTCAGTAGGAAATGGGAATGCCGTAAAAATAATGATTAACATGCAAAAAAATTAACTTTACTTAATAAACTATCTTAGTCAAACCTTTTGAAATACTTTTTAATCTTACTTTAGATAAATAGTTACTTTCTTTAGATCCCTAAACCCAAAACAGATCTCAATCACAAAATTTGACATATTAAATATTTTTCAGCCACATAATTGATTCTCAGTCACAACAAACAGTTATCAATCATCTCTATACATTCACAGACTACTAGCACAAGTAAGAAACTCAATTAAACACATAAACAAATCACAATAAAACAAACAACACAATCACAGAGAAGTAATATAAGCAAACACAATCAAATGCAAATGCACAACCAATATGATGCATGTCTGTCCTAAGCAGGCCATGAACTCACGTGTCGGTTTACACCCTATAGCCCGACATTACCTAGGAACAAGTCCCAGATATGGCTTCCCTTTGTGTCCTTAGTGCATATGTGTCGGTGGTAAGAATACCACTCCTTCGTGACTACCGGCAGTCGGCGCAAAGCCCGAACCCATAATATACGCACAAGGGGAAACAGCGATCCTCAGTTCGTGGGCGTCCCCGAGATCATTTCACAAACAAAACAGAGATCTTCAGTTCGTGGGTTATTCCCCGAGATCAACATTCAACAAAATAGAGATCTTCAGTTCGAGGGTTTCTCTAAGATCAATACACAACAACACAATGATCCTCAGTTCGTGGGTTATACCCGAGATCAATACACAGCAAACAACGATCTTCAGTTCGTGGGATATACCCGAGATCAACATATAACAGTTAGTAGGTTATTCCCGTAATCAATGGTTATCAATTCGTGGGTTTTCCCGCATTTAAAACAAATAACAATTTATAGGTTTCCCCGAGATCAATGATCATTCAGTTCGTGGGTACTTCTCGAATTTAACCAATTATCAACTCATGGGTTTTCCCCGTAGTTAAACAACTAACAGTTGCTGGGGTATTCCCAACTTTTATTGTTTTTCATTCTCCTTTCTCAATCTCAACAATCCACAAATCAATCTTCATTCTCTCTTTCCCTTTGAATCCTTAACATATTTTCTTAAACCTTTCTTAACTTTCTCAAGCATTCGTTCGAAAAAATCTCAATCATCAATTCAGTTCATAATCTCTGCTTAAGCAACCTTGAGTCAAGCCAACTTTAAAACTATTTTTCAGTTTAGTCCTCTATCAAAAGACTCAATAAAATCATTTATTTTAATTTCATTAAAAACCTTTCAAAACATAGCCTCTCATTAGAAGTAATCAAATAAAACTTAAATAATCATTTTTCAAATCCAAATCTTCTAAAATAGCTTCTCAAATAAAACCTCAAATTTTATAAAATTTCGGCAGCACCTCACCTAAAACTCGGACTTAGCCACCCTTACGGGTTCCCTCTTTCTCAACAAGTCTCCCCCTTTCCTCAACAACTACCAAATAAGAGGTTCTCAAATCAGTCAGAAAATTCACAATTTACAATAGCCAACAGTTCGGTCATAACCCACAATTCCCACATAACCCATCAATTCAACTTTCACCTCATCAATTCGTAACTAACTTTCACTTATCATAGGATTCTTTCAAAATTAAACTCAATAAACTAGTATTCCAAGAAACTTGGTGTTGAGGTAATTTGGTCACAATAAAAACTTGTACCATCTCTCTTATAATTCTGTTATTGTTTCCTAAGAAAATGCAGAAAAACAGCAGCAAGTAGTAAGTTTGATAAATTCCTTAAAATTCCAATTTTCACCCAATGCCTTTCAAAATTCACAACCTCAAAAAAGACTCTTTTAGCTTTTTATTGAATCAAATTCTAGATTAATACCATGTCATATGAAAAAGTTATGAAGTAAAAAACACAGCCAGGCCTTTTAGAATTCGGTTTCCAAAATCCAGTGAGTTATCCATACTCTTTTCAACATATCTACTTGGTTAAATAGGATATTGACATGAAATTTAAAATGAAGATTGTGCACACAGGAAGCTTGAAAATGCCGTTGGTTTCAGCTCAAATACTTAACAGAATTGAAAGTTAAGTGAGTTGGCAGTTGGTGCTTCTGTAGTAAAGAAACAGAATTTTCTGCAGAAACCATCAATCTTCAAAAATTCATTTCTCCCAAAATACTCATCAATAAATTCTGAATTTTTTATGAGACGCTCAAAACACAGTAAAGTTTCATGCAAAAATAGTTTCATTCAAGTATATGACCTGGGATGCTCCCAGAAATTGATTCTTTCTACTGTCATGTATGCAGAAATTCTGCCTTAAGCATTTTCAACAACCTTACTTATCAAAAACCACATTTGAACTTATAACCCATGCCAAAATCACACGTTTAACCTCTTTCCAGTTATTCAAAGTTGTCTTCATTGCCAACACAGCCCAAGAACCCAGAATCAATAATTCACATGATGTCAAGTACTTAAGCATCATCAAACCTTTTCTTTCTACACTATGCCAAGCATAATTTTCCATATACACTCATCATCATTCAAACACACAATAACTCATCAATTCACACCAGCAAGCTCAGCAACAAAAGTAACACCATTTATTCTATCCCTTACAACATTCAGTACGCACAATCATCAAATCAATCACCAACTACAGTTATAATTCAACTCAATTCCATCCATATCAGAGAAAACAATATCAATTACAACTTCAAACACTCACAACAAAGCCCAAAGACATTCGCAACCTTAACCTGAATTCAATAATCCAATTGAAGCACTAAAACATCATCAAACTTATTCCAAATTTCACAACCTCAAACCAAGCTTATTTCTATCAATTAGTCTCTCATAACAACAAAACTAATTACATTCCCAGCAATAATCAAAACTCAATTCATCAGTTATCCATACCACAGCTTTTCAATAATTAACTCGGCATATTGCAATTTAATAAACTATACTAAATTAATCATTATTCACAACAGCATCTAAATTCAATCATAGCTCAGAATAATCACAACAACTAACTAATTTCAAATGCATTTCAAATCATTCATGTCAATTAAGAAATTCTTAACCATTTGCACTTATACAAATAACTTTGTAGGCATTCTAAATTAAAAACGTTAAATCCCCTACCTCGTTGTTGCTACTTGCAGAAATCAAACGTGACGAACCCTTTTTATTTTTCATTCACATCAGTAACGGTAGCTTCAACCTCCACCGGTGTTGACAGCAGCAGCTGCATCAACCAAACAACATCTCTGATGGCGACAGAGGCTCAGGCAGCTATGAGAACCAGGACCAGAAGCAGATCCGAGCAAGCCTCCCTTCCAAATCTCCAAAAACAACACCAGTTCCAACAAGGCTCAATGGTGGTAGCGGCTGACTTCAGTGCTGGCGACACCGGGCAGAACGGTGACGGTAAAAGCTCGGCGCGGTGGCTGGTCTTCAGCAGCGGTGGCGACAACAACGATCCCAGTTTCTCCTCTTCGTGTTCTTCTCTTCCTGTAGTAATTCCCGCATTAGCATCACAAGCTCAAAGAGCAGGGAGTGGCAGAGCTCAGCCACGGTGAAGCAGGGCAGCACAACGGCGACCAAGCATAGCCCCTCAAACAGCGGCAGTTTCGACGAAAACGGCGCCGACGACGCGAGCACGGCTGGGCACGATGGTTGAACCCCAGCTCAGCCTCCGAGCTCTGTGTCTCCTCTGTTCCCGAGTTCCATCTCTCTGACTTTGCTATAAGTGGCGGCGGCTGGCTCTGCGACGAGGACGACGGCGGCGCAGTGAGGGCGACGGCGGCGATGCGATGGCAGCTACCAGACACGGCGCCTTCTCCCTCCCGATCTGGTTTGCGCTCGTCTCTCCCTTTCTCCCCTGGCTCCCTCTGCGAAGGTCCTCTCCTCGCGAAATTGCAGCAGTGTCGCGGAGCTTCGACGGCAGTGACGCGGGTGGCAGCTCGCGGGGCTGACGACGGCGATGGCGAAGAACCCCCAGCGGCGGCTCTGGCGACTGAACGGTGGCTGCGTGGCAACGGTGTCTCCCTCCTCTCCTTCCTTGGATCACACTCTGATTTCCTATCTCTCCCTGTCTGATTCTATTTCTACGTTAGTTTTAGGAAGAAATGGGGTGAAGGCTGTGTTTCAGAGGCTGAGGAAAGGGAAACAGTAGGTTAGAGTTTCTGTGATTTGGGAATTAGGGTTTCTGATTCAATTTGGGAATTTGGGATTAGAAATTAGGATTTTTATAAAATAATAAGGATAGGTATGAATAGATATTTTGATAAAATTGGGGGTAGAATAATTTTAAAATCAAATATACTCTATTAAAAATATTTAGGAACATTATTTATCATCATATTGCTAAGTTCAATCAATTATTTCTAATTTACATTATAAAATGAACAAGTTAGTTATATTTTGTAAAGTACAATTTAAATTCAAATATCAATTTTCTAGATTAAATCATACAAATCTCTATTATTTTTATTTCTCAGAAACTTTAATTTCAATTTATAAAATAATTAATTATAATAAAAATTGTACATAAATATTAATTGACTTAAACTTAAAGTATTTATAAATATTAATCTAATCATTTCTAATAAAATAATTTTTAGGAGTTCAAATTAATAACATAATTCATTCAAAATAGAATTTATTTAAATTAAATTATACAATTCTTTTTATTTTTCAATTACCAAAATTATAATTTCATTTATACCAAATATCTAATAAAGATTATACAAAAATTCTAATTAATTTAAACTCCAATTATTATGAAACTCCATTTAATTACCTTTAGTAAAATAATTTTCTTAAAATAAATCACAAATAACTAATTATTTGATTTTCAAAAACTAGGGTTGTTACATTCTACCCACCTTAGAAAAATTTTCGCCCTCGAAAATTGCTAGAATAAAATAAGTTCAAAATTAAATCAAAGAAAACAGAATATATGAACAGAAGCATAGGCATTGTCAAGGATGAATATTCAAAGAATTACGTAAGCAATCAGATTCAAAGGCAAGTAAAGGTATATAAAAATGACAAGGTATGGTTGGAAAATAATCAAATCACATTCTAAGGAAAATTCAATCCAGAGAATTCCAATGAAAGCAACTAAGAAAAAGATAGCACAAGTCCATGTGGCACGAATAAAGATTATACGTCGAATCAAAGCTAACTTCACAAACTCTAACGCTCCCCAAACCCCGTGAATCGCATCACCTATTACTTCTATTTCGTCTATGATAACCCATTAGTGTTCCCATGTATATAAATCATTAGTATTAAGTTGGCCAGACCTAATACCATGAAGTATGAAATGGTAACCTAACAGCATTAATCATCAGATAGTCATGCATATAAAACTAAAACTCTTGTTACCAGAACAAGTCACTAAGCATGACAGACACTCAGAGTATGCAATGAAGCATAGTCAGTCCATTCCCAAGGCTCTAACAGGAACGAACTGCTCTGATACTATATTGTAACGACCCAACTTCCAATACGTCATGATCGTACCAAAAGTAAGGCGTTACTGACCTGTTTTCCTTATTAACTATTTACTATTAAGCCTTTAGTTCGATATCGCGATTCAATTTTAGTAAAAATACCAGAAATTTTTTTGTTTTTATTAATTAAAATCATATAGCAAACATCACCAAGTAATAATAATCACATAATTATTAATAATAGTAATATTATACGAAAGGATTTAAATAAAATTCAGGTACAACTCCTATCCCTCTGCATAAAACAAAAACTAAAGTAACAAGGGCGAGGGAATTCTATTAAAATAACCTAACTCAAAAACTTATCTCGTAAATAAATACTATAATCGCCCGCAGCTTCAAACTGAGTCTTCGAACCTGTCTCACTGAAAGGGTGGAAGATTTTGGGGTGAGAACAAACCACACGTTCTCAGTAGGGAATGGGAATGCCGTAAAAATAATGATTAACATGCAAAAAATTAACTTTGCTTAATAAACTATCTTAGTCAAACCTTTTGAAATACTTTTTAATCTTATTTTAGATAAATAGTTACTTTCTTTAGATCCCTAAACCCAAAACAAATCTCAATCACAAAATTTGACATATTAAATATTTTTCAGCCACATAATTGATTCTCAGTCACAACAAACAGTTATCAATCATCTCTATACATTCACAGACTACTAGCACAAGTAAGAAACTCAATTAAACACATAAACAAATCACAATAAAACAAACAACACAATCACAGAAAAGTAATATAAGCAAACACAATCAAATGCAAATGCACAACCAATATGATGCATGTCTGTCCTAAGCAGGCCATGAACTCACGTGTCGTTTTACACCCTACAGCCCGACATTACCTAGGAACAAGTCCCAGATATGGCTTCCCTTTGTGTCCTTAGTGCATATGTGTCGGTGGTAAAAATACCACTCCTTCGTGACTACCGGCAGTCGGCGCAAAGCCCGAACCCATAATATACACACAAGGGGAAACAGCGATCCTCAGTTCGTGGGCGTCCCCGAGATCATTTCACAAACAAAACAGAGGTCTTCAGTTCGTGGGTTATTCCCCGAGATCAACATTCAACAAAATAGAGATCTTCAGTTCGTGGGTTTCCCCAAGATCAATACACAACAACACAATGATCCTCAGTTCGTGGGTTATACCCGAGATCAATACACAGCAAACAACGATCTTCAGTTCGTGGGATATACCCGAGATCAACATATAACAGTTAGTAGGTTATTCCCGTAATCAATGATTATCAATTCGTGGGTGTTCCCGCATTTAAAACAAATAACAATTTATAGGTTTTCCCGAGATAAATGATCATTCAATTCGTGGGTACTTCCCGAATTTAACCAATTATCAACTCATGGGTTTTCCCCTGTAGTTAAACAACTAACAGTTGGTGGGGTATTCCCGACTTTTATTGTTTTTCATTATCCTTTCTCAATCTCAATAATCCACAAATCAATCTTCATTCTCTCTTTCCCTTTGAATCCTTAACATATTTTCTTAAACCTTTCTTAACTTTCTCAAGCATTCGTTCGCAAAAATCTCAATCATCAATTCAGTTCATAATCTCTGCTTTAGCAACCTTAAGTCAAGCCAACTTTAAAACTATTTTTCAGTTTAGTCCTCTATCAAAAGACTCAAGAAAATCATTTATTTTAATTTCATTAAACACCTTTCAAAACATAGCCTCTCATTAGAAGTAATCAAATAAAACTTAAATAATCATTTTTCAAATCCAAATCTTCCAAAATAACTTCTCAAATAAAACCTCAAATTTTATAAAATTTCGGCAGCACCTCCCCTAAAACTCGGACTTAGCCACCCTTACGGGTTCCCTCTTTCTCAACAAGTCTCCCCCTTTCCTCAACAACTACCAAATAAGAGGTTCTCAAATTAGTCAGAAAATTCACAATTTACAATAGCCAACAGTTCGGTCATAACCCACAATTCCCACATAACCCATCAATTCAACTTTCACCTCATCAATTCGTAACTAACTTTCACTTATCATAGGATTCTTTCAAAATTAAACTCAATAAACTAGTATTCCAAGAAACTTGGTGTTGAGGTAATTTGGTCACAATAAAAACTTGTACCATCTCTCTTATAATTCTGTTATTGTTTCCTAAGAAAATGCAGAAAAACAGCAGCAAGTAGTAAGTTTGATAAATTCCTTAAAATTCCAGTTTTCACCCAATGCCTTTCAAAATTCACAACCTCAGAAAAGACTCTTTTAGCTTTTTATTGAATCAAATTATAGATTAATACCATGTCATATAAAAAAGTTATGAAGTGAAAAACACAGCCAGGCCTTTTAGAATTCGGTTTCCAAAATCCAGTGAGTTATCCATACTCTTTTCAACATATCTACTTGGTTAAATAGGATATTGACATGAAATTTAAAATAAAGATTGTGCACACAGGAAGCTTAAAAATGCCGTTGGTTTCAGCTCAAATACTTAACAGAATTGAAAGTTAAGTGAGTTCGAAGTTGGTGCTTCTGCAGTAAAGAAACAGAATTTTTTGCAGAATCCATCAATCTTCAAAAATTCATTTCTCCCAAAATACTCATCAATAAATTCTGAATTTTTTATGAGACGCTCAAAACACAGTAAAGTTTCATGCAAAAATAGTTTCATTCAAGTATATGACCTGGGATGCTCCCAGAAATTGATTCTTTCTACTGTCATGTATGCAGAAATTCTGCCTTAAGCATTTTCAACAACCTTACTTATCAAAAACCATATTTGAACTTATAACCCTTCCAAAATCACACGTTTAACCTCTTTCCAGTTATTCAAAATTGTCTTCATTGCCAACACAGCCCAAGAACCCAGAATCAATAATTCACACGATGTCAAGTACTTAAGCATCATCAAACCTTTTCTTTTCTACACTATGCCAAGCATAATTTTCCATATACACTCATCATCATTCAAACACACAATAACTCATCAATTCACACCAGCAAGCTCAGCAACAAAAGTAACACCATTTATTCTATCCCTTACAACATTCAGTACGCACAATCATCAAATCAATCACCAACTACAGTTATAATTCAACACAATTCCATCCATATCAGAGAAAACAATATCAATTACAACTTCAAACACTCACAACAACGATCCCAGTTTCTCCTCTTCGTGTTCTTCTCTTCCTGTAGTAATTCCCGCATTAGCATCACAAGCCCAAAGAGCAGGGAGTGGCAGAGCTCAGCCACGGTGAAGCAGGGCAGCACAACGGCGACCAAGCATAGCCCCTCAAACAGCGGCAGTTTCGACGAAAACGGCGCCGACGACGCGAGCACGGCTGGGCACGGTGGTTGAACCCCGTCTCAGCCTCCGAGCTCTCTGTCTCCTCTGTTCCCGAGTTCCATCTCTCTGACTTTGCTATAAGTGGCGGCGGCTGGCTCTGTGACGAGGACGACGGCGGCACAGTGAGGGCGACGGCGGCGATGCGACGGCAGATACCAGACACGGCGCCTTCTCCCTCCCGATCTGGTTTGCGCTCGTCTCTCCCTTTCTCCCCTGGCTCCCTCTGCGAAGGTCCTCTCCTCGCGAAATGGCAGCAGTGTCGCGGAGCTTCGACGGCAGTGACGCGGGTGGCAGCTCGCGGGGCTGACGACGGCGACGGCGAAGAACCCCCAGCGGCGGCTCTGGCGACTGAACGGTGGCTGCGTGGCAACGGTGTCTCCCTCCTCTCCTTCCTTGGATCACACTCTGATTTCCTATCTCTCCCTGTCTGATTCTATTTCTACGTTAGTTTTAGGAAGAAAGGGGGTGAAGGCTGTGTTTCAGAGGCTGAGGAAAGGGAAACAGTAGGTTAGAGTTTCTGTGATTTGGGAATTAGAGTTTCTGATTCAATTTGGGATTAGAAATTAGGATTTTTATAAAATAATAAGGATAGGTATGAATAGATATTTTGATAAAATTGGGGGTAGAATAATTTTAAAATCAAATTTACTCTATTAAAAATATTTAGGAACATTATTTATCATCATATTGCTAAGTTCAATCAATTATTTCTAATTTACATTATAAAATGAACAAGTTAATTATATTTTGTAAAGTACAATTTAAATTTAAATATCAATTTTCTAGATTAAATCATTTAAATCTCTATTATTTTTCTTTCTCTGAAACTTTAATTTCAATTTATAAAATAATTAATTATAATAAAAATTGTACATAAATATTAATTGACTTAAACTTAAAGTATTTATAAATATTAATCTAATCATTTCTAATAAAATAATTTTTAGGAGTTCAAATTAATAACATAATTCATTCAAAATAGAATTTATTTAAATTAAATTATACAATTCTTTTTATTTTTCAATTACCAAAATTATAATTTCATTTATACCAAATATCTAATAAAGATTATACAAAAATTCTAATTAATTTAAACTCCAATTATTATGAAACTCCATTTAATTACCTTTAGTAAAATAATTTTCTTAAAATAAATCACAAATAACTAATTATTTGATTTTCAAAAACTAGGGTTGTTACATTCTACCCACCTTAGAAAAATTTTCGCCCTCGAAAATTGCTAAAATAAAATAAGTTCAAAATTAAATCAAAGAAAACAGAATATATGAACAGAAGCATAGGCATTGTCAAGGATGAATATTCAAAAAATTACGTAAGCAATCAGATTCAAAGGCAAGTAAAGGTATACAAAAATGACAAGGTATGGTTGGAAAATAATCAAATCACATTCTAAGGAAAATTCAATCTAGAGAATTCCAATGAAAGCAACTAAGAAAAAGATAGCACAAGTCCATGTGGCACGAATAAAGATTATACGTCGAATCAAAGCTAACTTCACAAACTCTAACGCTCCCCAAACCCCGTGAATCGCATCACCTATTACTTCTATTTCGGCGAAGAACCCCCAGCGGCGGCTCTGGCGACTGAACGGTGGCTGCGTGGCAACGGTGTCTCCCTCCTCTCCTTCCTTGGATCACACTCTGATTTCCTATCTCTCCCTGTCTGATTCTATTTCTACGTTAGTTTTAGGAAGAAAGGGGGTGAAGGCTGTGTTTCAGAGGCTGAGGAAAGGGAAACAGTAGGTTAGAGTTTCTGTGATTTGGGAATTAGGGTTTCTGATTCAATTTGGGAATTTGGGATTAGAAATTAGGATTTTTATAAAATAATAAGGATAGGTATGAATAGATATTTTGATAAAATTGGGGGTAGAATAATTTTAAAATCAAATTTACTCTATTAAAAATATTTAGGAACATTATTTATCATCATATTGCTAAGTTCAATCAATTATTTCTAATTTACATTATAAAATGAACAAGTTAATTATATTTTGTAAAGTACAATTTAAATTTAAATATCAATTTTCTAGATTAAATCATACAAATCTCTATTATTTTTCTTTCTCTGAAACTTTAATTTCAATTTATAAAATAATTAATTATAATAAAAATTGTACATAAATATTAATTGACTTAAACTTAAAGTATTTATAAATATTAATCTAATCATTTCTAATAAAATAATTTTTAGGAGTTCAAATTAATAACATAATTCATTCAAAATAGAATTTATTTAAATTAAATTATACAATTCTTTTTATTTTTCAATTACCAAAATTATAATTTCATTTATACCAAATATCTAATAAAGATTATACAAAAATTCTAATTAATTTAAACTCCAATTATTATGAAACTCCATTTAATTACCTTTAGTAAAATAATTTTCTTAAAATAAATCACAAATAACTAATTATTTGATTTTCAAAAACTAGGGTTGTTACATTCTACCCACCTTAGAAAAATTTTCGCCCTCGAAAATTGCTAGATCAAAATAAGTTCAAAATTAAATCAAAGAAAACAGAATATATGAACAGAAGCATAGGCATTGTCAAGGATGAATATTCAAAAAATTACGTAAGCAATCAGATTCAAAGGCAAGTAAAGGTATACAAAAATGACAAGGTATGGTTGGAAAATAATCAAATCACATTCTAAGGAAAATTCAATCCAGAGAATTCCAATGAAAGCAACTAAGAAAAAGATAGCACAAGTCCATGTGGCACGAATAAAGATTATACGTCGAATCAAAGCTAACTTCACAAACTCTAACGCTCCCCAAACCCCGTGAATCGCATCACCTATTACTTCTATTTCGTCTATGATAACCCATTAGTGTTCCCATGTATATAAATCATTAGTATTAAGTTGGCCAGACCTAATACCATGAAGTATGAAATGGTAACCTAACAGCATTAATCATCAGTCAGTCATGCATATAAAACTAAAACTCTTGTTACCAGAACAAGTCACTAAGCATGACAGACACTCAGAGTATGCAATGAAGCATAGTCAGTCCATTCCCAAGGCTCTAACAGGAACGAACTGCTCTGATACTATATTGTAACGACCCAACTTCCAATACGTCATGATCGTACCAAAAGTAAGGCGTTACTGACCTGTTTTCCTTATTAACTATTTACTATTAAGCCTTTAGTTCGATATCGCGATTCAATTTTAGTAAAAATACCAGAAATTTTTTTGTTTTTATTAATTAAAATCATATAGCAAACATCACCAAGTAATAATAATCACATAATTATTAATAATAGTAATATTATACGAAAGGATTTAAATAAAATTCAGGTACAACTCCTATCCCTCTGCATAAAACAAAAACTAAAGTAACAAGGGCGAGGGAATTCTATTAAAATAACCTAACTCAAAAACTTATCTCGTAAATAAATACTATAATCGCCCGCAGCTTCAAACTGAGTCTTCGAACCTGTGTCACTGAAAGGGTGGAAGATTTTGGGGTGAGAACAAACCACACGTTCTCAGTAGGGAATGGGAATGCCGTAAAAATAATGATTAACATGCAAAAAATTAACTTTGCTTAATAAACTATCTTAGTCAAACCTTTTGAAATACTTTTTAATCTTACTTTAGATAAATAGTTACTTTCTTTAGATCCCTAAACCCAAAACAAATCTCAATCACAAAATTTGACATATTAAATATTTTTCAGCCACATAATTGATTCTCAGTCACAACAAACAGTTATCAATCATCTCTATACATTCACAGACTACTAGCACAAGTAAGAAACTCAATTAAACACATAAACAAATCACAATAAAACAAACAACACAATCACAGAGAAGTAATATAAGCAAACACAATCAAATGCAAATGCACAACCAATATGATGCATGTCTGTCCTAAGCAGGCCATGAACTCACGTGTCGGTTTACACCCTACAGCCCGACATTACCTAGGAACAAGTCCCAGATATGGCTTCCCTTTGTGTCCTTAGTGCATATGTGTCGGTGGTAAGAATACCACTCCTTCGTGACTACCGGCAGTCGGCGTAAAGCCCGAACCCATAATATACGCACAAGGGGAAACAGCGATCCTCAGTTCGTGGGCGTCCCCGAGATCATTTCACAAACAAAACAGAGATCTTCAGTTCGTGGGTTATTCCCCGAGATCAACATTCAACAAAATAGAGATCTTCAGTTCGTGGGTTTCCCCAAGATCAATACACAACAACACAATGATCCTCAGTTCGTGGGTTATACCCGAGATCAATACACAGCAAACAACGATCTTCAGTTCGTGGGATATACCCGAGATCAACATATAACAGTTAGTAGGTTATTCCCGTAATCAATGATTATCAATTCGTGGGTTTTCCCGCATTTAAAACAAATAACAATTTATAGGTTTTCCCGAGATCAATGATCATTCAGTTCGTGGGTACTTCCCGAATTTAACCAATTATCAACTCATGGGTTTTCCCCGTAGTTAAACAACTAACAGTTGGTGGGGTATTCCCGACTTTTATTGTTTTTCATTATCCTTTCTCAATCTCAACAATCCACAAATCAATCTTCATTCTCTCTTTTCCTTTGAATCCTTAACATATTTTCTTAAACCTTTCTTAACTTTCTCAAGCATTCGTTCGCAAAAATCTCAATCATCAATTCAGTTCATAATCTCTGCTTTAGCAACCTTAAGTCAAGCCAACTTTAAAACTATTTTTCAGTTTAGTCCTCTATCAAAAGACTCAAGAAAATCATTTATTTTAATTTCATTAAACACCTTTCAAAACATAGCCTCTCATTAGAAGTAATCAAATAAAACTTAAATAATCATTTTTCAAATCCAAATCTTCCAAAATAACTTCTCAAATAAAACCTCAAATTTTATAAAATTTCGGCAGCACCTCCCCTAGAACTCGGACTTAGCCACCCTTACGGGTTCCCTCTTTCTCAACAAGTCTCCCCCTTTCCTCAACAACTACCAAATAAGAGGTTCTCAAATTAGTCAGAAAATTCACAATTTACAATAGCCAACAGTTCGGTCATAACCCACAATTCCCACATAACCCATCAATTCAACTTTCACCTCATCAATTCGTAACTAACTTTCACTTATCATAGGATTCTTTCAAAATTAAACTCAATAAACTAGTATTCCAAGAAACTTGGTGTTGAGGTAATTTGGTCACAATAAAAACTTGTACCGTCTCTCTTATAATTCTGTTATTGTTTCCTAAGAAAATACAGAAAAATAGCAGCAAGTAGTAAGTTTGATAAATTCCTTAAAATTCTCGTTTTCACCCAATGCCTTTCAAAATTCACAACCTCAAAAAAGACTCTTTTAGCTTTTTATTGAATCAAATTCCAGATTAATACCATGTCATATAAAAAAGTTATGAAGTGAAAAACACAGCCAGGCCTTTTAGAATTCGGTTTCCAAAATCCAGTGAGTTATCCATACTCTTTTCAACATATCTACTTGGTTAAATAGGATATTGACATGAAATTCAAAATGAAGATTGTGGACACAGGAAGCTTAAAAATGCCGTTGGTTTCAGCTCAAATACTTAACAGAATTGAAAGTTAAGTGAGTTTGAAGTTAGTGCTTCTGCAGTAAAGAAACAGAATTTTCTGCAGAAACCATCAATCTTCAAAAATTCATTTCTCCCAAAATACTCATCAATAAATTCTGAATTTTTTATGAGACGCTCAAAACACAGTAAAGTTTCATGAAAAAATAGTTTCATTCAAGTATATGACCTGGGATGCTCCCAGAAATTGATTCTTTCTACTGTCATGTATGCAGAAATTCTGCCTTAAGCATTTTCGACAACCTTACTTATCAAAAACCACATTTGAACTTATAACCCTTCCAAAATCACACGTTTAACCTCTTTCCAGTTATTCAAAATTGTCTTCATTGCCAACACAGCCCAAGAACCCAGAATCAATAATTCACACGATGTCAAGTACTTAAGCATCATCAAACCTTTTCTTTTCTACACTATGCCAAGCATAATTTTCCATATACACTCATCATCATTCAAACACACAATAACTTATCAATTCACACCAGCAAGCTCAGCAACAAAAGTAACACCATTTATTCTATCCCTTACAACATTCAGTACGCACAATCATCAAATCAATCACCAACTACAGTTATAATTCTACTCAATTCCATCCATATCAGAGAAAACAATATCAATTACAACTTCAAACACTCACAACAAAGCCCAAAGACATTCGCAGCCTTAACCTGAATTCAATAATCCAATTGAAGCACTAAAACATCATCAAACTTATTCCAAATTTCACAACCTCAAACCAAGCTTATTTCTATCAATTAGTCTCTCATAACAACAAAACTAATTACATTCACAGCAATAATCAAAACTCAATTCATCAGTTATCCATACCACAGCTTTTCAATAATTAACTCGGCATATTGCAATTTAATAAACTATACTAAATTAATCATTATTCACAACAGCATCTAAATTCAATCATAGCTCAGAATAATCACAACAACTAACTAATTTCAAATGCATTTCAAATCATTCATGTCAATTAAGAAATTCTTAACCATTTGCACTTATCCAAATAACTTTGTAGGCATTCTAAATTAAAAACGTTAAATCCCCTACCTCGTTGTTGCTACTTGCAGAAATCAAACGTGACGAACCCCTTTTCATTTTTCATTCACATCAGTAACGGTAGCTTCAACCTCCACCGGTGTTGACAGCAGCAGCTGCATCAACCAAACAACATCTCTGATGGCGACAGAGGCTCAGGCAGCTATGAGAACCAGGACCAGAAGCAGATCCGAGCAAGCCTCCCTTCCAAATCTCCGAAAACAACACCAGTTCCAACAAGGCTCAATGGTGGTAGCGGCTGACTTCAGTGCTGGCGACACCGGGCAGAACGGTGACGGTAAAAGCTCGGCGCGGTGGCTGGTCTTCAGCAGCGGTGGCGATAACAACGATCCCAGTTTCTCCTCTTCGTGTTCTTCTCTTCCTGTAGTAATTCCCGCATTAGCATCACAAGCCCAAAGAGCAGGGAGTGGCAGAGCTCAGCCACGGTGAAGCAGGGCAGCACAACGGCGACCAAGCATAGCCCCTCAAACAGCGGCAGTTTCGACGAAAACGGCGCCGACGACGCGAGCACGGCTGGGCACGGTGGTTGAACCCCGGCTCAGCCTCCGAGCTCTCTGTCTCCTCTGTTCCCGAGTTCCATCTCTCTGACTTTGCTATAAGTGGCGGCGGCTGGCTCTGTGACGAGGACGACGGCGGCGCAGTGAGGGCGACGGCGGCGATGCGACGGCAGCTACCACACACGGCGCCTTCTCCCTCCCGATCTGGTTTGCGCTCGTCTCTCCCTTTCTCCCCTGGCTCCCTCTGCGAAGGTCCTCTCCTCGCGAAATGGCAGCAGTGTCGCGGAGCTTCGACGGCAGTGACGCGGGTGGCAGCTCGCGGGGCTGACGACGGCGACGGCGAAGAACACCCAGCGGCGGCTCTGGCGACTGAACGGTGGCTGCGTGGCAACGGTGTCTCCCTCCTCTCCTTCCTTGGATCACACTCTGATTTCCTATCTCTCCCTGTCTGATTCTATTTCTACGTTAGTTTTAGGAAGAAAGGGGGTGAAGGCTGTGTTTCAGAGGCTGAGGAAAGGGAAACAGTAGGTTAGAGTTTCTGTGATTTGGGAATTAGGGTTTCTGATTCAATTTGGGAATTTGGGATTAGAAATTAGGATTTTTATAAAATAATAAGGATAGGTATGAATAGATATTTTGATAAAATTGGGGGTAGAATAATTTTAAAATCAAATTTACTCTATTAAAAATATTTAGGAACATTATTTATCATCATATTGCTAAGTTCAATCAATTATTTCTAATTTACATTATAAAATGAACAAGTTAATTATATTTTGTAAAGTACAATTTAAATTTAAATATCAATTTTTTAGATTAAATCATTCAAATCTCTATTATTTTTCTTTCTCTGAAACTTTAATTTCAATTTATAAAATAATTAATTATAATAAAAATTGTACATAAATATTAATTGACTTAAACTTAAAGTATTTATAAATATTAATCTAATCGTTTCTAATAAAATAATTTTTAGGAGTTCAAATTAATAACATAATTCATTCAAAATAGAATTTATTTAAATTAAATTATACAATTCTTTTTATTTTTCAATTACCAAAATTATAATTTCATTTATACCAAATATCTAATAAAGATTATACAAAAATTCTAATTAATTTAAACTCCAATTATTATGAAACTCCATTTAATTACCTTTAGTAAAATAATTTTCTTAAAATAAATCACAAATAACTAATTATTTGATTTTCAAAAACTAGGGTTGTTACATTCTACCCACCTTAGAAAAATTTTCGCCCTCGAAAATTGCTAAAATAAAATAAGTTCAAAATTAAATCAAAGAAAACAGAATATATGAACAGAAGCATAGGCATTGTCAAGGATGAATATTCAAAAAATTACGTAAGCAATCAGATTCAAAGGCAAGTAAAGGTATACAAAAATGACAAGGTATGGTTGGAAAATAATCAAATCACATTCTAAGGAAAATTCAATCCAGAGAATTCCAATGAAAGCAACTAAGAAAAAGATAGCACAAGTCCATGTGGCACGAATAAAGATTATACGTCGAATCAAAGCTAACTTCACAAACTCTAACGCTCCCCAAACCCCGTGAATCGCATCACCTATTACTTCTATTTCGGCGAAGAACCCCCAGCGGCGGCTCTGGCGACTGAACGGTGGCTGCGTGGCAACGGTGTCTCCCTCCTCTCCTTCCTTGGATCACACTCTGATTTCCTATCTCTCCCTGTCTGATTCTATTTCTACGTTAGTTTTAGGAAGAAAGGGGGTGAAGGCTGTGTTTCAGAGGCTGAGGAAAGGGAAACAGTAGGTTAGAGTTTCTGTGATTTGGGAATTAGGGTTTCTGATTCAATTTGGGAATTTGGGATTAGAAATTAGGATTTTTATAAAATAATAAGGATAGGTATGAATAGATATTTTGATAAAATTGGGGGTAGAATAATTTTAAAATCAAATTTACTCTATTAAAAATATTTAGGAACATTATTTATCATCATATTGCTAAGTTCAATCAATTATTTCTAATTTACATTATAAAATGAACAAGTTAATTATATTTTGTAAAGTACAATTTAAATTTAAATATCAATTTTCTAGATTAAATCATACAAATCTCTATTATTTTTCTTTCTCTGAAACTTTAATTTCAATTTATAAAATAATTAATTATAATAAAAATTGTACATAAATATTAATTGACTTAAACTTAAAGTATTTATAAATATTAATCTAATCATTTCTAATAAAATAATTTTTAGGAGTTCAAATTAATAACATAATTCATTCAAAATAGAATTTATTTAAATTAAATTATACAATTCTTTTTATTTTTCAATTACCAAAATTATAATTTCATTTATACCAAATATCTAATAAAGATTATACAAAAATTCTAATTAATTTAAACTCCAATTATTATGAAACTCCATTTAATTACCTTTAGTAAAATAATTTTCTTAAAATAAATCACAAATAACTAATTATTTGATTTTCAAAAACTAGGGTTGTTACATTCTACCCACCTTAGAAAAATTTTCGCCCTCGAAAATTGCTAGATCAAAATAAGTTCAAAATTAAATCAAAGAAAACAGAATATATGAACAGAAGCATAGGCATTGTCAAGGATGAATATTCAAAAAATTACGTAAGCAATCAGATTCAAAGGCAAGTAAAGGTATACAAAAATGACAAGGTATGGTTGGAAAATAATCAAATCACATTCTAAGGAAAATTCAATCCAGAGAATTCCAATGAAAGCAACTAAGAAAAAGATAGCACAAGTCCATGTGGCACGAATAAAGATTATACGTCGAATCAAAGCTAACTTCACAAACTCTAACGCTCCCCAAACCCCGTGAATCGCATCACCTATTACTTCTATTTCGTCTATGATAACCCATTAGTGTTCCCATGTATATAAATCATTAGTATTAAGTTGGCCAGACCTAATACCATGAAGTATGAAATGGTAACCTAACAGCATTAATCATCAGTCAGTCATGCATATAAAACTAAAACTCTTGTTACCAGAACAAGTCACTAAGCATGACAGACACTCAGAGTATGCAATGAAGCATAGTCAGTCCATTCCCAAGGCTCTAACAGGAACGAACTGCTCTGATACTATATTGTAACGACCCAACTTCCAATACGTCATGATCGTACCAAAAGTAAGGCGTTACTGACCTGTTTTCCTTATTAACTATTTACTATTAAGCCTTTAGTTCGATATCGCGATTCAATTTTAGTAAAAATACCAGAAATTTTTTTGTTTTTATTAATTAAAATCATATAGCAAACATCACCAAGTAATAATAATCACATAATTATTAATAATAGTAATATTATACGAAAGGATTTAAATAAAATTCAGGTACAACTCCTATCCCTCTGCATAAAACAAAAACTAAAGTAACAAGGGCGAGGGAATTCTATTAAAATAACCTAACTCAAAAACTTATCTCGTAAATAAATACTATAATCGCCCGCAGCTTCAAACTGAGTCTTCGAACCTGTGTCACTGAAAGGGTGGAAGATTTTGGGGTGAGAACAAACCACACGTTCTCAGTAGGGAATGGGAATGCCGTAAAAATAATGATTAACATGCAAAAAATTAACTTTGCTTAATAAACTATCTTAGTCAAACCTTTTGAAATACTTTTTAATCTTACTTTAGATAAATAGTTACTTTCTTTAGATCCCTAAACCCAAAACAAATCTCAATCACAAAATTTGACATATTAAATATTTTTCAGCCACATAATTGATTCTCAGTCACAACAAACAGTTATCAATCATCTCTATACATTCACAGACTACTAGCACAAGTAAGAAACTCAATTAAACACATAAACAAATCACAATAAAACAAACAACACAATCACAGAGAAGTAATATAAGCAAACACAATCAAATGCAAATGCACAACCAATATGATGCATGTCTGTCCTAAGCAGGCCATGAACTCACGTGTCGGTTTACACCCTACAGCCCGACATTACCTAGGAACAAGTCCCAGATATGGCTTCCCTTTGTGTCCTTAGTGCATATGTGTCGGTGGTAAGAATACCACTCCTTCGTGACTACCGGCAGTCGGCGTAAAGCCCGAACCCATAATATACGCACAAGGGGAAACAGCGATCCTCAGTTCGTGGGCGTCCCCGAGATCATTTCACAAACAAAACAGAGATCTTCAGTTCGTGGGTTATTCCCCGAGATCAACATTCAACAAAATAGAGATCTTCAGTTCGTGGGTTTCCCCAAGATCAATACACAACAACACAATGATCCTCAGTTCGTGGGTTATACCCGAGATCAATACACAGCAAACAACGATCTTCAGTTCGTGGGATATACCCGAGATCAACATATAACAGTTAGTAGGTTATTCCCGTAATCAATGATTATCAATTCGTGGGTTTTCCCGCATTTAAAACAAATAACAATTTATAGGTTTTCCCGAGATCAATGATCATTCAGTTCGTGGGTACTTCCCGAATTTAACCAATTATCAACTCATGGGTTTTCCCCGTAGTTAAACAACTAACAGTTGGTGGGGTATTCCCGACTTTTATTGTTTTTCATTATCCTTTCTCAATCTCAACAATCCACAAATCAATCTTCATTCTCTCTTTTCCTTTGAATCCTTAACATATTTTCTTAAACCTTTCTTAACTTTCTCAAGCATTCGTTCGCAAAAATCTCAATCATCAATTCAGTTCATAATCTCTGCTTTAGCAACCTTAAGTCAAGCCAACTTTAAAACTATTTTTCAGTTTAGTCCTCTATCAAAAGACTCAAGAAAATCATTTATTTTAATTTCATTAAACACCTTTCAAAACATAGGCTCTCATTAGAAGTAATCAAATAAAACTTAAATAATCATTTTTCAAATCCAAATCTTCCAAAATAACTTCTCAAATAAAACCTCAAATTTTATAAAATTTCGGCAGCACCTCCCCTAGAACTCGGACTTAGCCACCCTTACGGGTTCCCTCTTTCTCAACAAGTCTCCCCCTTTCCTCAACAACTACCAAATAAGAGGTTCTCAAATTAGTCAGAAAATTCACAATTTACAATAGCCAACAGTTCGGTCATAACCCACAATTCCCACATAACCCATCAATTCAACTTTCACCTCATCAATTCGTAACTAACTTTCACTTATCATAGGATTCTTTCAAAATTAAACTCAATAAACTAGTATTCCAAGAAACTTGGTGTTGAGGTAATTTGGTCACAATAAAAACTTGTACCGTCTCTCTTATAATTCTGTTATTGTTTCCTAAGAAAATACAGAAAAATAGCAGCAAGTAGTAAGTTTGATAAATTCCTTAAAATTCTCGTTTTCACCCAATGCCTTTCAAAATTCACAACCTCAAAAAAGACTCTTTTAGCTTTTTATTGAATCAAATTCCAGATTAATACCATGTCATATAAAAAAGTTATGAAGTGAAAAACACAGCCAGGCCTTTTAGAATTCGGTTTCCAAAATCCAGTGAGTTATCCATACTCTTTTCAACATATCTACTTGGTTAAATAGGATATTGACATGAAATTCAAAATGAAGATTGTGGACACAGGAAGCTTAAAAATGCCGTTGGTTTCAGCTCAAATACTTAACAGAATTGAAAGTTAAGTGAGTTTGAAGTTAGTGCTTCTGCAGTAAAGAAACAGAATTTTCTGCAGAAACCATCAATCTTCAAAAATTCATTTCTCCCAAAATACTCATCAATAAATTCTGAATTTTTTATGAGACGCTCAAAACACAGTAAAGTTTCATGAAAAAATAGTTTCATTCAAGTATATGACCTGGGATGCTCCCAGAAATTGATTCTTTCTACTGTCATGTATGCAGAAATTCTGCCTTAAGCATTTTCGACAACCTTACTTATCAAAAACCACATTTGAACTTATAACCCTTCCAAAATCACACGTTTAACCTCTTTCCAGTTATTCAAAATTGTCTTCATTGCCAACACAGCCCAAGAACCCAGAATCAATAATTCACACGATGTCAAGTACTTAAGCATCATCAAACCTTTTCTTTTCTACACTATGCCAAGCATAATTTTCCATATACACTCATCATCATTCAAACACACAATAACTTATCAATTCACACCAGCAAGCTCAGCAACAAAAGTAACACCATTTATTCTATCCCTTACAACATTCAGTACGCACAATCATCAAATCAATCACCAACTACAGTTATAATTCTACTCAATTCCATCCATATCAGAGAAAACAATATCAATTACAACTTCAAACACTCACAACAAAGCCCAAAGACATTCGCAGCCTTAACCTGAATTCAATAATCCAATTGAAGCACTAAAACATCATCAAACTTATTCCAAATTTCACAACCTCAAACCAAGCTTATTTCTATCAATTAGTCTCTCATAACAACAAAACTAATTACATTCACAGCAATAATCAAAACTCAATTCATCAGTTATCCATACCACAGCTTTTCAATAATTAACTCGGCATATTGCAATTTAATAAACTATACTAAATTAATCATTATTCACAACAGCATCTAAATTCAATCATAGCTCAGAATAATCACAACAACTAACTAATTTCAAATGCATTTCAAATCATTCATGTCAATTAAGAAATTCTTAACCATTTGCACTTATCCAAATAACTTTGTAGGCATTCTAAATTAAAAACGTTAAATCCCCTACCTCGTTGTTGCTACTTGCAGAAATCAAACGTGACGAACCCCTTTTCATTTTTCATTCACATCAGTAACGGTAGCTTCAACCTCCACCGGTGTTGACAGCAGCAGCTGCATCAACCAAACAACATCTCTGATGGCGACAGAGGCTCAGGCAGCTATGAGAACCAGGACCAGAAGCAGATCCGAGCAAGCCTCCCTTCCAAATCTCCAAAAACAACACCAGTTCCAACAAGGCTCAATGGTGGTAGCGGCTGACTTCAGTGCTGGCGACACCGGGCAGAACGGTGACGGTAAAAGCTCGGCGCGGTGGCTGGTCTTCAGCAGCGGTGGCGATAACAACGATCCCAGTTTCTCCTCTTCGTGTTCTTCTCTTCCTGTAGTAATTCCCGCATTAGCATCACAAGCCCAAAGAGCAGGGAGTGGCAGAGCTCAGCCACGGTGAAGCAGGGCAGCACAACGGCGACCAAGCATAGCCCCTCAAACAGCGGCAGTTTCGACGAAAACGGCGCCGACGACGCGAGCACGGCTGGGCACGGTGGTTGAACCCCAGCTCAGCCTCCGAGCTCTCTGTCTCCTCTGTTCCCGAGTTCCATCTCTCTGACTTTGCTATAAGTGGCGGCGGCTGGCTCTGTGACGAGGACGACGGCGGCGCAGTGAGAGCGACGGCGGCGATGCGACGGCAGCTACCACACACGGCGCCTTCTCCCTCCCGATCTGGTTTGCGCTCGTCTCTCCCTTTCTCCCCTGGCTCCCTCTGCGAAGGTCCTCTCCTCGCGAAATGGCAGCAGTGTCGCGGAGCTTCGACGGCAGTGACGGCGAAGAACCCCCAGCGGCGGCTCTGGCGACTGAACGGTGGCTGCGTGGCAACGGTGTCTCCCTCCTCTCCTTCCTTGGATCACACTCTGATTTCCTATCTCTCCCTGTCTGATTCTATTTCTACGTTAGTTTTAGGAAGAAAGGGGGTGAAGGCTGTGTTTCAGAGGCTGAGGAAAGGGAAACAGTAGGTTAGGGTTTCTGTGATTTGGAAATTAGGGTTTCTGATTCAATTTGGGAATTTGGGATTAGAAATTAGGATTTTTATAAAATAATAAGGATAGGTATGAATAGATATTTTGATAAAATTGGAGGTAGAATAATTTTAAAATCAAATATACTCTATTAAAAATATTTAGGAACATTATTTATCATCATATTGCTAAGTTCAATCAATTATTTCTAATTTACATTATAAAATGAACAAGTTAATTATATTTTGTAAAGTACAATTTAAATTCAAATATCAATTTTCTAGATTAAATCATACAAATCTCTATTATTTTTCTTTCTCTGAAACTTTAATTTCAATTTATAAAATAATTAATTATAATAAAAATTGTACATAAATATTAATTGACTTAAACTTAAAGTATTTATAAATATTAATCTAATGATTTCTAATAAAATAATTTTTAGGAGTTCAAATTAATAACATAATTCATTCAAAATAGAATTTATTTAAATTAAATTATACAATTCTTTTTATTTTTCAATTACCAAAATTATAATTTCATTTATACCAAATATATAATAAAGATTATACAAAAATTCTAATTAATTTAAACTCCAATTATTATGAAACTCCATTTAATTACCTTTAGTAAAATAATTTTCTTAAAATAAATCACAAATAACTAATTATTTGATTTTCAAAAACTAGGGTTGTTACATTCTATCCACCTTAGAAAAATTTTCGCCCTCGAAAATTGCTAGAATAAAATAAGTTCAAAATTAAATCAAAGAAAACAGAATATATGAACAGAAGCATAGGCATTGTCAAGGATGAATATTCAAAGAATTACGTAAGCAATCAGATTCAAAGGCAAGTAAAGGTATACAAAAATGACAAGGTATGGTTGGAAAATAATCAAATCACATTCTAAGGAAAATTCAATCCAGAGAATTCCAATGAAAGCAACTAAGAAAAAGATAGCACAAGTCCATGTGGCACGAATAAAGATTATACGTCGAATCAAAGCTAACTTCACAAACTCTAACGCTCCCCAAACCCCGTGAATCGCATCACCTATTACTTCTATTTCGTCTATGATAACCCATTAGTGTTCCCATGTATATAAATCATTAGTATTAAGTTGGCCAGACCTAATACCATGAAGTATGAAATGGTAACCTAACAGCATTAATCATCAGACAGTCATGCATATAAAACTAAAACTCTTGTTACCAGAACAAGTCACTAAGCATGACAGACACTCAGAGTATGCAATGAAGCATAGTCAGTCCATTCCCAAGGCTCTAACAGGAACGAACTGCTCTGATACTATATTGTAACGACCCAACTTCCAATACGTCATGATCGTACCAAAAGTAAGGCGTTACTGACCTGTTTTCCTTATTAACTATTTACTATTAAGCCTTTAGTTCGATATCGCGATTCAATTTTAGTAAAAATACCAGAAATTTTTTTGTTTTTATTAATTAAAATCATATAGCAAACATCACCAAGTAATAATAATCACATAATTATTAATAATAGTAATATTATACGAAAGGATTTAAATAAAATTCAGGTACAACTCCTATCCCTCTGCATAAAATAAAAACTAAAGTAACAAGGGCGAGGGAATTCTATTAAAATAACCTAACTCAAAAACTTATCTCGTAAATAAATACTATAATCGCCCGCAGCTTCAAACTGAGTCTTCGAACCTGTGTCACTGAAAGGGTGGAAGATTTTGGGGTGAGAACAAACCACACGTTCTCAGTAGGGAATGGGAATGCCGTAAAAATAATGATTAACATGCAAAAAATTAACTTTGCTTAATAAACTATCTTAGTCAAACCTTTTGAAATACTTTTTAATCTTACTTTAGATAAATAGTTACTTTCTTTAGATCCCTAAACCCAAAACAAATCTCAATCACAAAATTTGACATATTAAATATTTTTCAGCCACATAATTGATTCTCAGTCACAACAAACAGTTATCAATCATCTCTATACATTCACAGACTACTAGCACAAGTAAGAAACTCAATTAATCACATAAACAAATCACAATAAAACAAACAACACAATCACAGAGAAGTAATATAAGCAAACACAATCAAATGCAAATGCACAACCAATATGATGCATATCTGTCCTAAGCAGGCCCTGAACTCACGTGTCGGTTTACACCCTACAGCCCGACATTACCTAGGAACAAGTCCCAGATATGGCTTCCCTTTGTGTCCTTAGTGCATATGTGTCGGTGGTAAGAATACCACTCCTTCGTGACTACCGGCAGTCGGCGCAAAGCCCGAACCCATAATATACGCCCAAGGGGAAACAGCGATCCTCAGTTCGTGGGCGTCCCCGAGATCATTTCACAAACAAAACAGAGATCTTCAGTTCGTGGGTTATTCCCCGAGATCAACATTCAACAAAATAGAGATCTTCAGTTCGTGGGTTTCCCCAAGATCAATACACAACAACACAATGATCCTCAGTTCGTGGGTTATATCCGAGATCAATACACAGCAAACAACGATCTTCAGTTCGTGGGATATACCCGAGATCAACATATAACAGTTAGTAGGTTATTCCCGTAATCAATGATTATCAATTCGTGGGTTTTCCCGCATTTAAAACAAATAACAATTTATAGGTTTTCCCGAGATCAATGATCATTCAGTTCGTGGGTACTTCCCGAATTTAACCAATTATCAACTCATGGGTTTTCCCCGTAGTTAAACAACTAACAGTTGGTGGGGTATTCCCGACTTTTATTGTTTTTCATTATCCTTTCTCAATCTCAACAATCCACAAATCAATCTTCATTCTCTCTTTCCCTTTGAATCCTTAACATATTTTCTTAAACCTTTCTTAACTTTCTCAAGCATTCGTTCGCAAAAATCTCAATCATCAATTCAGTTCATAATCTCTGCTTTAGCAACCTTAAGTCAAGCCAACTTTAAAACTATTTTTCAGTTTAGTCCTCTATCAAAAGACTCAAGAAAATCATTTATTTTAATTTCATTAAACACCTTTCAAAACATAGCCTCTCATTAGAAGTAATCAAATAAAACTTAAATAATCATTTTTCAAATCCAAATCTTCCAAAATAACTTCTCAAATAAAACCTCAAATTTTATAAAATTTCGGCAGCACCTCCCCTAAAACTCGGACTTAGCCACCCTTACGGGTTCCCTCTTTCTCAAAAAGTCTCCCCCTTTCCTCAACAACTACCAAATAAGAGGTTCTCAAATTAGTCAGAAAATTCACAATTTACAATAGCCAACAGTTCGGTCATAACCCACAATTCCCATATAACCCATCAATTCAACTTTCACCTCATCAATTCGTAACTAACTTTCACTTATCATAGGATTCTTTCAAAATTAAACTCAATAAACTAGTATTCCAAGAAACTTGGTGTTGAGGTAATTTGGTCACAATAAAAACTTGACCATCTCTCTTATAATTCTGTTATTGTTTCCTAAGAAAATACAGAAAAATAGCAGCAAGTAGTAAGTTTGATAAATTCCTTAAAATTCCCGTTTTCACCCAATGCCTTTCAAAATTCACAACCTCAAAAAAGACTCTTTTAGCTTTTTATTGAATCAAATTCCAGATTAATACCATGTCATATAAAAAAGTTATGAAGTGAAAAACACAGCCAGGCCTTTTAGAATTCGGTTTCCAAAATCCAGTGAGTTATCCATACTCTTTTCAACATATCTACTTGGTTAAATAGGATATTGACATGAAATTCAAAATGAAGATTGTGGACACAGGAAGCTTGAAAATGCCGTTGGTTTCAGCTCAAATACTTAACAGAATTGAAAGTTAAGTGAGTTAGAAGTTAGTGCTTCTGCAGTAAAGAAACAGAATTTTCTGCAGAAACCATCAATCTTCAAAAATTCATTTCTCCCAAAATACTCATCAATAAATTCTGAATTTTTTATGAGACTCTCAAAACACAGTAAAGTTTCATGCAAAAATATTTTCATTCAAGTATATGACCTGGGATGCTCCCAGAAATTGATTCTTTCTACTGTCATGTATGCAGAAATTCTGCCTTAAGCATTTTCAACAACCTTACTTATCAAAAACCACATTTGAACTTATAACCCTTCCAAAATCACACGTTTAACCTCTTTCCAGTTATTCAAAATTGTCTTCATTGCCAACACAGCCCAAGAACCCAGAATCAATAATTCACACGATGTCAAGTACTTAAGCATCATCAAACCTTTTCTTTTCTACACTATGCCAAGCATAATTTTCCATATACACTCATCATCATTCAAACACACAATAACTCATCAATTCACACCAGCAAGCTCAGCAACAAAAGTAACACCATTTATTCTATCCCTTACAACATTCAGTACGCACAATCATCAAATCAATCACCAACTACAGTTATAATTCAACTCAATTCCATCCATATCAGAGAAAACAATATCAATTACAACTTCAAACACTCACAACAAAGCCCAAAGACATTCGCAGCCTTAACCTGAATTCAATAATCCAATTGAAGCACTAAAACATCATCAAACTTATTCCAAATTTCACAACCTCAAACCAAGCTTATTTCTGTCAATTAGTCTCTCATAACAACAAAACTAATTACATTCACAGCAATAATCAAAACTCAATTCATCAGTTATCCATACCACAGCTTTTCAATAATTAACTCGGCATATTGCAATTTAATAAACTATACTAAATTAATCATTATTCACAACAGCATCTAAATTCAATCATAGCTCAGAATAATCACAACAACTAACTAATTTCAAATGCATTTCAAATCATTCATGTCAATTAAGAAATTCTTAACCATTTGCACTTATACAAATAACTTTGTAGGCATTCTAAATTAAAAACGTTAAATCCCCTACCTCGTTGTTGCTACTTGCAGAAATCAAACGTGACGAACCCCTTTTTATTTTTCATTCACATCAGTAACGGTAGCTTCAACCTCCACCGGTGTTGACAGCAGCAGCTGCATCAACCAAACAACATCTCTGATGGCGACAGAGGCTCAGGCAGCTATGAGAACCAGGACCAGAAGCAGATCCGAGCAAGCCTCCCTTCCAAATCTCCAAAAACAACACCAGTTCCAACAAGGCTCAATGGTGGTAGCGGCTGACTTCAGTGCTGGCGACACCGGGCAGAACGGTGACGGTAAAAGCTCGGCGCGGTGGCTGGTCTTCAGCAGCGGTGGCGACAACAACGATCCCAGTTTCTCCTCTTCGTGTTCTTCTCTTCCTGTAGTAATTCCCGCATTAGCATCACAAGCCCAAAGAGCAGGGAGTGGCAGAGCTCAGCCACGGTGAAGCAGGGCAGCACAACGGCGACCAAGCATAGCCCCTCAAACAGCGGCAGTTTCGACGAAAACGGCGCCGACGACGCGAGCACGGCTGGGCACGGTGGTTGAACCCCAGCTCAGCCTCCGAGCTCTCTGTCTCCTCTGTTCCCGAGTTCCATCTCTCTGACTTTGCTATAAGTGGCGGCGGCTGGCTCTGTGACGAGGACGACGGCGGCGCAGTGAGGGCGACGGCGGCGATGCGACGGCAGCTACCAGACACGGCGCCTTCTCCCTCCCGATCTGGTTTGCGCTCGTCTCTCCCTTTCTCCCCTGGCTCCCTCTGCGAAGGTCCTCTCCTCGCGAAATGGCAGCAGTGTCGCGGAGCTTCGACGGCAGTGACGCGGGTGGCAGCTCGCGGGGCTGACGACGGCGACGGCGAAGAACCCCCAGCGGCGGCTCTGGCGACTGAACGGTGGCTGCGTGGCAACGGTGTCTCCCTCCTCTCCTTCCTTGGATCACACTCTGATTTCCTATCTCTCCCTGTCTGATTCTATTTCTACGTTAGTTTTAGGAAGAAAGGGGGTGAAGGCTGTGTTTCAGAGGCTGAGGAAAGGGAAACAGTAGGTTAGGGTTTCTGTGATTTGGAAATTAGGGTTTCTGATTCAATTTGGGAATTTGGGATTAGAAATTAGGATTTTTATAAAATAATAAGGATAGGTATGAATAGATATTTTGATAAAATTGGGGGTAGAATAATTTTAAAATCAAATATACTCTATTAAAAATATTTAGGAACATTATTTATCATCATATTGCTAAGTTCAATCAATTATTTCTAATTTACATTATAAAATGAACAAGTTAATTATATTTTGTAAAGTACAATTTAAATTCAAATATCAATTTTCTAGATTAAATCATACAAATCTCTATTATTTTTCTTTCTCTGAAACTTTAATTTCAATTTATAAAATAATTAATTATAATAAAAATTGTACATAAATATTAATTGACTTAAACTTAAAGTATTTATAAATATTAATCTAATGATTTCTAATAAAATAATTTTTAGGAGTTCAAATTAATAACATAATTCATTCAAAATAGAATTTATTTAAATTAAATTATACAATTCTTTTTATTTTTCAATTACCAAAATTATAATTTCATTTATACCAAATATATAATAAAGATTATACAAAAATTCTAATTAATTTAAACTCCAATTATTATGAAACTCCATTTAATTACCTTTAGTAAAATAATTTTCTTAAAATAAATCACAAATAACTAATTATTTGATTTTCAAAAACTAGGGTTGTTACATTCTACCCACCTTAGAAAAATTTTCGCCCTCGAAAATTGCTAGAATAAAATAAGTTCAAAATTAAATCAAAGAAAACAGAATATATGAACAGAAGCATAGGCATTGTCAAGGATGAATATTCAAAGAATTACGTAAGCAATCAGATTCAAAGGCAAGTAAAGGTATACAAAAATGACAAGGTATGGTTGGAAAATAATCAAATCACATTCTAAGGAAAATTCAATCCAGAGAATTCCAATGAAAGCAACTAAGAAAAAGATAGCACAAGTCCATGTGGCACGAATAAAGATTATACGTCGAATCAAAGCTAACTTCACAAACTCTAACGCTCCCCAAACCCCGTGAATCGCATCACCTATTACTTCTATTTCGTCTATGATAACCCATTAGTGTTCCCATGTATATAAATCATTAGTATTAAGTTGGCCAGACCTAATACCATGAAGTATGAAATGGTAACCTAACAGCATTAATCATCAGACAGTCATGCATATAAAACTAAAACTCTTGTTACCAGAACAAGTCACTAAGCATGACAGACACTCAGAGTATGCAATGAAGCATAGTCAGTCCATTCCCAAGGCTCTAACAGGAACGAACTGCTCTGATACTATATTGTAACGACCCAACTTCCAATACGTCATGATCGTACCAAAAGTAAGGCGTTACTGACCTGTTTTCCTTATTAACTATTTACTATTAAGCCTTTAGTTCGATATCGCGATTCAATTTTAGTAAAAATACCAGAAATTTTTTTGTTTTTATTAATTAAAATCATATAGCAAACATCACCAAGTAATAATAATCACATAATTATTAATAATAGTAATATTATACGAAAGGATTTAAATAAAATTCAGGTACAACTCCTATCCCTCTGCATAAAATAAAAACTAAAGTAACAAGGGCGAGGGAATTCTATTAAAATAACCTAACTCAAAAACTTATCTCGTAAATAAATACTATAATCGCCCGCAGCTTCAAACTGAGTCTTCGAACCTGTGTCACTGAAAGGGTGGAAGATTTTGGGGTGAGAACAAACCACACGTTCTCAGTAGGGAATGGGAATGCCGTAAAAATAATGATTAACATGCAAAAAATTAACTTTGCTTAATAAACTATCTTAGTCAAACCTTTTGAAATACTTTTTAATCTTACTTTAGATAAATAGTTACTTTCTTTAGATCCCTAAACCCAAAACAAATCTCAATCACAAAATTTGACATATTAAATATTTTTCAGCCACATAATTGATTCTCAGTCACAACAAACAGTTATCAATCATCTCTATACATTCACAGACTACTAGCACAAGTAAGAAACTCAATTAATCACATAAACAAATCACAATAAAACAAACAACACAATCACAGAGAAGTAATATAAGCAAACACAATCAAATGCAAATGCACAACCAATATGATGCATATCTGTCCTAAGCAGGCCCTGAACTCACGTGTCGGTTTACACCCTACAGCCCGACATTACCTAGGAACAAGTCCCAGATATGGCTTCCCTTTGTGTCCTTAGTGCATATGTGTCGGTGGTAAGAATACCACTCCTTCGTGACTACCGGCAGTCGGCGCAAAGCCCGAACCCATAATATACGCCCAAGGGGAAACAGCGATCCTCAGTTCGTGGGCGTCCCCGAGATCATTTCACAAACAAAACAGAGATCTTCAGTTCGTGGGTTATTCCCCGAGATCAACATTCAACAAAATAGAGATCTTCAGTTCGTGGGTTTCCCCAAGATCAATACACAACAACACAATGATCCTCAGTTCGTGGGTTATATCCGAGATCAATACACAGCAAACAACGATCTTCAGTTCGTGGGATATACCCGAGATCAACATATAACAGTTAGTAGGTTATTCCCGTAATCAATGATTATCAATTCGTGGGTTTTCCCGCATTTAAAACAAATAACAATTTATAGGTTTTCCCGAGATCAATGATCATTCAGTTCGTGGGTACTTCCCGAATTTAACCAATTATCAACTCATGGGTTTTCCCCGTAGTTAAACAACTAACAGTTGGTGGGGTATTCCCGACTTTTATTGTTTTTCATTATCCTTTCTCAATCTCAACAATCCACAAATCAATCTTCATTCTCTCTTTCCCTTTGAATCCTTAACATATTTTCTTAAACCTTTCTTAACTTTCTCAAGCATTCGTTCGCAAAAATCTCAATCATCAATTCAGTTCATAATCTCTGCTTTAGCAACCTTAAGTCAAGCCAACTTTAAAACTATTTTTCAGTTTAGTCCTCTATCAAAAGACTCAAGAAAATCATTTATTTTAATTTCATTAAACACCTTTCAAAACATAGCCTCTCATTAGAAGTAATCAAATAAAACTTAAATAATCATTTTTCAAATCCAAATCTTCCAAAATAACTTCTCAAATAAAACCTCAAATTTTATAAAATTTCGGCAGCACCTCCCCTAAAACTCGGACTTAGCCACCCTTACGGGTTCCCTCTTTCTCAAAAAGTCTCCCCCTTTCCTCAACAACTACCAAATAAGAGGTTCTCAAATTAGTCAGAAAATTCACAATTTACAATAGCCAACAGTTCGGTCATAACCCACAATTCCCATATAACCCATCAATTCAACTTTCACCTCATCAATTCGTAACTAACTTTCACTTATCATAGGATTCTTTCAAAATTAAACTCAATAAACTAGTATTCCAAGAAACTTGGTGTTGAGGTAATTTGGTCACAATAAAAACTTGACCATCTCTCTTATAATTCTGTTATTGTTTCATAAGAAAATACAGAAAAATAGCAGCAAGTAGTAAGTTTGATAAATTCCTTAAAATTCCCGTTTTCACCCAATGCCTTTCAAAATTCACAACCTCAAAAAAGACTCTTTTAGCTTTTTATTGAATCAAATTCCAGATTAATACCATGTCATATAAAAAAGTTATGAAGTGAAAAACACAGCCAGGCCTTTTAGAATTCGGTTTCCAAAATCCAGTGAGTTATCCATACTCTTTTCAACATATCTACTTGGTTAAATAGGATATTGACATGAAATTCAAAATGAAGATTGTGGACACAGGAAGCTTGAAAATGCCGTTGGTTTCAGCTCAAATACTTAACAGAATTGAAAGTTAAGTGAGTTAGAAGTTAGTGCTTCTGCAGTAAAGAAACAGAATTTTCTGCAGAAACCATCAATCTTCAAAAATTCATTTCTCCCAAAATACTCATCAATAAATTCTGAATTTTTTATGAGACTCTCAAAACACAGTAAAGTTTCATGCAAAAATATTTTCATTCAAGTATATGACCTGGGATGCTCCCAGAAATTGATTCTTTCTACTGTCATGTATGCAGAAATTCTGCCTTAAGCATTTTCAACAACCTTACTTATCAAAAACCACATTTGAACTTATAACCCTTCCAAAATCACACGTTTAACCTCTTTCCAGTTATTCAAAATTGTCTTCATTGCCAACACAGCCCAAGAACCCAGAATCAATAATTCACACGATGTCAAGTACTTAAGCATCATCAAACCTTTTCTTTTCTACACTATGCCAAGCATAATTTTCCATATACACTCATCATCATTCAAACACACAATAACTCATCAATTCACACCAGCAAGCTCAGCAACAAAAGTAACACCATTTATTCTATCCCTTACAACATTCAGTACGCACAATCATCAAATCAATCACCAACTACAGTTATAATTCAACTCAATTCCATCCATATCAGAGAAAACAATATCAATTACAACTTCAAACACTCACAACAAAGCCCAAAGACATTCGCAGCCTTAACCTGAATTCAATAATCCAATTGAAGCACTAAAACATCATCAAACTTATTCCAAATTTCACAACCTCAAACCAAGCTTATTTCTGTCAATTAGTCTCTCATAACAACAAAACTAATTACATTCACAGCAATAATCAAAACTCAATTCATCAGTTATCCATACCACAGCTTTTCAATAATTAACTCGGCATATTGCAATTTAATAAACTATACTAAATTAATCATTATACACAACAGCATCTAAATTCAATCATAGCTCAGAATAATCACAACAACTAACTAATTTCAAATGCATTTCAAATCATTCATGTCAATTAAGAAATTCTTAGCCATTTGCACTTATCCAAATAACTTTGTAGGCATTCTAAATTAAAAACGTTAAATCCCCTACCTCGTTGTTGCTACTTGCAGAAATCAAACGTGACGAACCCCTTTTTATTTTTCATTCACATCAGTAACGGTAGCTTCAACCTCCACCGGTGTAGACAGCAGCAGCTGCATCAACCAAACAACATCTCTGATGGCGACAGAGGCTCAGGCAGTTATGAGAACCAGGACCAGAAGCAGATCCGAGCAAGCCTCCCTTCCAAATCTCCAAAAACAACACCAGTTCCAACAAGGCTCAATGGTGGTAGCGGCTGACTTCAGTGCTGACGACACCGGGCAGAACGGTGACGGTAAAAGCTCGGCGCGGTGGCTGGTCTTCAACAGCGGTGGCGACAACAACGATCCCAGTTTCTCCTCTTCGTGTTCTTCTCTTCCTGTAGTAATTCCCGCATTAGCATCACAAGCCCAAAGAGCAGGGAGTGGCAGAGCTCAGCCACGGTGAAGCAGGGCAGCACAACGGCGACCAAGCATAGCCCCTCAAACAGCGGCAGTTTCGACGAAAACGGCGCCGACGACGCGAGCACGGCTGGGCACGGTGGTTGAACCCCAACTCAGCCTCCGAGCTCTCTGTCTCCTCTGTTCCTGAGTTCCATCTCTCTGACTTTGCTATAAGTGGCGGCGGCTGGCTCTGTGACGAGGACGACGGCGGCGCAGTGAGGGCGACGGCGGCGATGCGACGGCAGCTACCAGACATGGCGCCTTCTCCCTCCCGATCTGGTTTGCGCTCGTCTCTCCCTTTCTCCCCTGGCTCCCTCTGTGAAGGTCCTCTCCTCGCGAAATGGCAGCAGTGTCGCGGAGCTTCGACGGCAGTGACGCGGGTGGCAGCTCGCGGGGCTGACGACGGCGACGGCGAAGAACCCCCAGCGGCGGCTCTGGCGACTGAACGGTGGCTGCGTGGCAACGGTGTCTCCCTCCTCTCCTTCCTTGGATCACACTCTGATTTCCTATCTCTCCCTGTCTGATTCTATTTCTACGTTAGTTTTAGGAAGAAAGGGGGTGAAGGTTGTGTTTCAGAGGCTGAGGAAAGGGAAACAGTAGGTTAGGGTTTCTGTGATTTGGAAATTAGGGTTTCTGATTCAATTTGGGAATTTGGGATTAGAAATTAGGATTTTTATAAAATAATAAGGATATGTATGAATAGATATTTTGATAAAATTGGGGGTAGAGTAATTTTAAAATCAAATATACTCTATTAAAAATATTTAAGAACATTATTTATCATCATATTGCTAAGTTCAATCAATTATTTCTAGTTTACATTATAAAATGAACAAGTTAATTATATTTTGTAAAGTACAATTTAAATTCAAATATCAATTTTCTAGATTAAATCATACAAACCTCTATTATTTTTCTATCTCTGAAACTTTAATTTCAATTTATAAAATAATTAATTATAATAAAAATTGTACATAAATATTAATTGACTTAAACTTAAAGTATTTATAAATATTAATCTAATCATTTCTAATAAAATAATTTTTAGGAGTTCAAATTAATAACATAATTCATTCAAAAAAGAATTTATTTAAATTAAATTATACAATTCTTTTTATTTTTCAATTACCAAAATTATAATTTCATTTATACCAAATATCTAATAAAGATTATACAAAAATTCTAATTAATTTAAACTCCAATTATTATGAAACTCCATTTAATTACCTTTAGTAAAATAATTTTCTTAAAATAAATCACAAATAACTAATTATTTGATTTTTAAAAACTAGGGTTGTTACAGAGTTCTTCCGGAATTTTCAGAGTCCGCTCCAGGTACAGGTTTCTGGAGGTGGCAAACACCGGATACTTCAGCTCGCAGTATCGGTTTGCAAACTTAATGGGATCATTGGCAGGGAGGAGCTGGTCAGCCTTCTCCTGCGGGGTAAAGTGTTTTTCCCGCCAGGAGTCATCATGCATGATGTCCAGGATGGACATAGAGGATTCACCTCTTTTTCGTTTGCCAGTTGTTGCCTTTCCTTACCCTTTTCTTTGAGTGTCAGACATCCTAAAAAATAGAAATATAGGATATAATAAAAGCAGAAAAATAAGTAGGCAAATAACAAAATAAGCACACGGTGGCAAAGGAGCAGTAGAATAATGAAATGAGGTGAATAATTGTGCATTTTGGATTATATAGGAGTTAGAAATATGAGAAGAAAATGTTACAATCCAAAATGTAATAGAAATAGAATTCATGTTAATTAGGAAAAACTATAATCATGCCTTGGTTAGAAGGTGAAAGAGAATAGTAAAAAACCAAGAAGAGATGTTAGGAAAATTAGGTTGGTTAGGATTGAAAAAGAGGTTAGAAAGTTGAAAGCAGGGAGTTAGTAAAAAGAAAGTCAGGATAAGTGGCATGATGATCAGTTTCTAAGTAACAAGAATTCACAATTATAAGCAACATTTAACTCATATTCAAACAAGGAATCAAGTTGATGATGATTCATATAGATATGAAAATAGCCAAAATTGGAATTGAATCATCAAAAATGCAATTTATTAACCAGGAAATCGAAAAGAATAAGAAAGCTTGCCCTTGGATTCATGAATTGGTTTGGTAAAAGCTGAGTAAAGCAGAATTCAAATTGCCAAAACCAAAACATGAAGGAAAATCAAAACAGTTTATAGAAATTTTGATAGTATTCCGGCTAAAATTGGATGTTTCTGGGTAATAAACAGCAAGCAGAACAATTCATATGAATTAAAATATAGCTGCAAATACAAATACGGAATATGAACATGAAAAAGCAGTGTAAAAAGTAGCATGCAACAGTAAAGAATAGCATATGAACAACAACAACATAAGAATTGCAAAATTGATAAAACAAGAAGTACGAACAGCGCAATTATCAGGCCTAAATCCACTAACCACATCCTAGTCTACTGAACAACCTAGAATCCACTACAAACATGCATATCTAACTAGCCTAATTTTGAACGTAAACGGAAAACTATGCAACTAACTATGAATTGAAAGAAGAGTGGCATTTTGCAGAAACTGGTAGGCGTATGAACGAAAGTAGGGCAGAGAGATGGCTGAGGGGTAGTGGTGTAGTTACTGACACGGCGGTGCTGGCGGTTGGTGCGGCGGTGGCTGGCTGTCCGGTGGTAAGGGTTTCGGGTAGGGTAATGGGAAGGGTAGGGGTTAAGGGGGAGGGATGGGAGCGGGTGAGGGTGGTGGTGGGAGGCGGTGCTGGTGGCACGGTGGTGGTGGCTGGTCGTGGTGGGGGCAGCGGTGGTCAAAGGAGGAAGAGAGAGAAGAAGGGGAGGGAAGGAAAAAGAAAGGGAGGGGAGAGAGGGGGTGGGTTTCGTGGAGGTTTTGGGCGGTCACTGGTGGTGCGGTGGTAGTGGAGGTTGGAGAGTTTGCAGAGAAGAGAGGGAGAAGAAGGGGTTGGGGGGCGCGATGGGGTAGGGTTTTGCGTCACTGGAGGGTTAATAAATTTGAATCCACGCGAACGCGTGGGGCACGCGATCGCGTGGCTGGGGTGGGATGGGGGTTGACGCGATCGCGTGAGTGGCGCAATCGCATGGAATGGGAAAAGGATGAATGAGGCGGTCGCGTGAGGCATGCGATCGCGTCGCTGGAAATTGTGCGAAACGCATAATTCCAGCGTCGTTTCAGCATAACTCTCTGTCTCCACTGGGGTGCCATGATATCCGCGCGACGCGAACGCGTCGCTCACGCTTCCGCGTGGGATGGGTGTTGTGCAAGTGACGCGTTCGCGTCAGGGACACGACCGCGTGGGTCGTTTTGTGCTAAACGCACAACAGCTGCATGATTCTAGCCCAACTTTCTGGGCGTGGGATCTTTATGCCGATTTCCAGATCACGCAGCCGTGTGAATGATGCGGACACGCGGAAGGTGGTTTTCGCATCTGACGCGAACGCATGAGCAATGCGGTCGCGTTGCACGCCTTTTCTTTTTTTTTTTTGCAGGTATGCAATTATGCAGTATGCAATGCTAAATGCAATTGTTATGAATAGCATCCAGGTTCAATAAAAGAGAATATGATATAAAAACAAATAACACCAAATAAAACTGAAAAAGAAACGACCATACCATGGTGGGTTGTCTCCCACCTAGCACTTTTAGTTAAAGTCCTTAAGTTGGACATTGGATGAGCTTCCTGTTATGGTGGCTTGCGCTTAAACTCATCCAGAAATCTCCACCAATTTTTGGATTGCCAACAGCCTCCGGGGTCCCAAACTAGGCATGTGAAGCTTCTGAGTAGCTTCAAACAGGTTCTTAGGCTCCGTTTGGTTAATGTCCATGTCCATCAGAGACATGGACATGGTGGTACGTGTACACCGTTTGTTTGTTGAGACATAAAATTTTAAAAGACACGGTTACACACAGATGCACATAAAAGACATGTATTTAGTGTATCTCTTTCAAGCTGTGACACTAAGACACAACTCATAAGACACAGATTTTTCCAATTCTATCCCTAATTATTTTTTAAAATTCCAACCATTGTCCTTTATCTTTAACACTTGAGTTGTTTTAGTTTGGGGATAAAATGGACTTTTGAATTAAATACATGTGTCTTGTGTATTATCACCAAACATATTATAAAATTTGTGTATCTTTGTGTTCATGTGTATTTGTGTCTTTGTGTCTATGTCTCTATTTTTTTGAGACAACAACCAAACACTGCCTTAGGCTCCCGGGGTGACGAATGTCAGAATAGATTCCAGGATTCCAAACTTTGCTTTTAAATCCGCCTTTGTTTTGATCTATATTTTTCCATCCGGGCGGTTTAGAAATTAGATTCTAATCAAGACGACCAAACGTCTTCCGTGACCCATTCAATTGAACTTGATACCAATCCGTGTATTTTGAGTTGAAGCGTGGAACCTTATTGAACCTTGTGCACCAGCTCTGAGTACGAGCCATTTCCCTCTTACTCTTAAAGCCGCAGAGAGCTCTAAGCTGGCCATCTGTCTCAAGTAAACCATATTCAAGTGGAAAAGTAAAGAGAAAGGTTAAGGATTGTACCCACTTGAAGCTTGTATTAGGTGGTAATGGCCTTGGGATAGGTGTTTCCAATGGTTCTGTAAGCTCAACTCCCTTGTAATCTTCTGTGAATTCCTCCACTTCTTTGCAAACTTCTTCACATGCATCTGTGTCCTGATCAAAGTCTTCAATGTCTTCCTCATCACTTAAGTCATAAGCTGGAGGTTGAGAGAAATCTACCTCGACGTCATCTTCGTATTCACTTGGATAAGGTTCTTCAGGCTCAAGGAATTCAGTTGCGGATGTGAGTTCGTGAGTAGGAGAGCTTGAGGTAAGATCGTCACTGCCCATGGAATCAACTTCTTGGTCTGTTCCGTCCAATTTTTCACAAAGTATATGCTGTGGAGGTTGTGCACTGTCCTCCTTGACATCAATCCTTTATGGCTCTTGATTCCCACAGCGGTTCAGCGTCTCCTAAATCTTCAACCACTTCTTCCTCTACAACTATTATGGCTTCCTCTACTTGTTCCAGTACAAAGCCATGCTCCTCATTGTCCACCGGGGTCTCTAGTGTCTCCTTCATGCCACGCTCTTCTTTTGATTTCCCACATACAGCTATGGGAGTACTTTGAGTTCTCAGATGTCGAGAAGCTATTAAATTTACTACCTCAGTTATGGCAGTAGTGAGTTCCAGTACACTCTTTTCCATCATTGCTTGCCCTTGAAGAAGAACACGCAGTCTGTTGTCCATAGGAGGTTGGGGTGGGTGTGAGGGTTCATTGGTTAGGAAGGGGGGTTCAGAACAAGAATGTG
Organism: Arachis ipaensis; assembly: GCF_059453495.1. Taxonomy (NCBI): domain Eukaryota; kingdom Viridiplantae; phylum Streptophyta; class Magnoliopsida; order Fabales; family Fabaceae; genus Arachis; species Arachis ipaensis. The sequence goes on along the minus strand of NC_142442.1, from coordinate 109,061,190 downwards.
GTGGTTCTCGGGAGTAATCGGATTGGGATTGTGGTGGATAAGGGTCATATGGTGGCGAATGGTGAAAAGGAACTTGTGAGTGTGGTGGTTCAAATCTACGTTGAGAGGGTGGTCTATAAGCACATGGTGGGGCTTGTTGGTAGTTGCAAGGTGGTCCACCATATCTATCAACTTGGTATGCATTGTAGAATGGTCTCTGTCCATGATATCTTGGAAGGGGTTGTTGCCTAAAAGGGTGATCAGATCCTCTTGGCTCCATCCATCGTTGATTGCGTAGACCTTGATGCATATTCCTATTATTTTTTTCACTCCTTTCAACAATATTAGAACCAAACTCAAAGCGAGAGGGGTGAGAATTCATAGTAGTTAATAGAAATAAAAGGAGAAAATAAATAAACAAGCAAAAGAAAAATATTTACAATAACCAATAATAAGGCACACGTTTGCAATTCCCCGGCAACGGCGCCATTTTGACGATAGGATTTTTGCTAGTAAAGAATTTTATAAAAATAGTCGCGTTGTAGATATAGTTTCTAAACCAACAGAAATCCCTTCGTACAAACGTTTTGGTTGTCACAAGTAACAAACCCCTAAATAAATTGATAACCGAAGTATTTAAACCTCGGCTCGTCTTCTCAAGGAATTGCAGGGAAGTATGTTCTTATTAATGGTTATAAGTCTTGTAGATTGGGGGTTTTGAAAGTAAGGAAGAAGTATGACAAGTAAAATAAATAAATAACTATAAAATAAAACTCTTGGCAAGGTATAAGAACTGGAAGTCCTATCCTAGTTACCCTTATCAATGGTGATGAGAATTGGATTCTAATCCCACTTAGTTAACCTTTGCTAAACAAAGAAAAGTCAAGTGAACTAATTAGTTTGATCCTCAGGTCCTAGTCAATTCCTAAGGAAAGACTAGATTTATTGGAATTCAAGTCAATTAGCAACTGTAACAATTATCAATCACGATGAGTTTGATAACTCAAGAGTCACCAATTACTTAACCAAAGCCAAAAGGGAAGAAATTATACTTGAATGAAAATAATTTGGATAAATCGAGAACATTAATAAATTAAAGAAAGCAATCATAAGTCTGAAATACCTCAAGATATTAAATAGAAAATCAATTGTAACATGGAAAAATTCATGAATTAAATTGAGAAAATAATAAAAGGGAATATTGAACCTGATAAAAAGGGATAATCATGAAAGCGAGAAAAAAAAATCCTAAATCCTAATCCTAAAAGAGAGAGGAGAGAACCTTTCTCTAAAAACTACATATAAATCATCAAAAGTAACTAATTGGAGATCTCTCCATGAATAGATACATTCCCCCACTTTATATCATCTAATCTGTGCTCTCTGAACTTGGATCTGGGCCAAAAAGGGCTTTCAGAAATCGCTGGGAGCGTTTTCTGTAATTTCTGGTGCGTGGCGTCTGTCACGCGGCCGCGTGGGTCACGCGGTCGCGTCATCTGGAGTTTTCCTTGTAACGCGCTCGCTTCAGTCATGCGTCCGTGTCACCTCTGTTCTGCTTGAGACGCGCTGCCGCGTCAATCACGCATCCACGTCGCTGCCTTTTCGCGCTGGGCATGCGGCCGCGTCGTCCATGCGTTCGCGTCGCTGCCAGTTTCTATAAAAACTCCATTTTGTGCTTTCCTTCCATTTTTGTATGTTTCCTTTCCATCCTTTAAGTCATTGCTGCCTTAGAAGATCTGAAACTACTTAACACACAAATCACGGCATCGAATGGTAATAAAAGGTAATTAAAATAATTATTTTTAAAGCATAGGAAACATGTATTTCACATATATCACATAATAAAGAAGGGAAAGTAAAACCATGCAGTTTACATGAATAAGTGGGTGAAGGATTGAATAAATCTCTTAAATTGAGCATAATATCTATCATAAAATATGGGTTTATCAAGCTCTTCTCAGAACAAAACCTCTATTCACTGGTTTTCTCTCCTTGGTTTTTGAATGAACAGCAAACCTCTTTTATCTCCTTGCATGTTGTTGGGTCCTTCTTCCAAAGTCAACACCTTGAGCCTTGAGCTTCACCAACCCCCAGATTCACTTTTTCTCAATAAACCTTAGAGTAGAAACTCTCCTTCTGACTTCCTCACCTTGACCGAAAGTCATAAAACAATAACCACAAAAATCTTCCAATGGTCAACTTAATCTGAGCCCTTGAAAACCAACTTGATCCCCAAGACATGTTTGAGACCGTGGATTCACAGCAGAGAGGAACAGAAATCCTCTTTTCCATATAGCTCAAAATGGAGATACAGAGAGTTGAATATGAAGAGAAGAAAGTTTGTTGCATGTAAGAGGAAATGGGTTACCTTTAACCTAAGCTGGATTTGGTTTGATCTTGTTGATTTGACCTCAGCCTTTCTTGCCTATCCTTCTCTTTCTTTCCTCTTCTAGGAATAGCTTAGGAGCTAAGCACTTTCTCTTGCTTCTGTGATTTGACATGGTCAAAGGGGAGAAGAACGTTGCTTTGGTAAAAGCAAGTGAGAGGGAATGAGGACTTCAATCTTGTATGAGAAGCTTGGATCAACTTGAATTGATGGACATGGGCTTGGATCGGATCACTTCTTTTTGCCCGTTTTGATTTTTCAGCCTTGTTTCCTCATGGGCTTTGTTTATTTATTGACCCACCAGCCTTGCTATATTATTTTCATACCAATTTGGGCTGCTGAACTAAGTTTTGGCCTGCAACATATAATAAATAATTAGCAACATATAATTATTAACACTTAACACTAATTATTTATTTTACCCAAAAATAATGTTTGTCATCACTAATTAATTTAGTTAATTTCTTAACTCAACAATCTCCCCCTTGATGACAAACATGATTTAAGCAATAATCAAAAGGAAATGAATTTGAGTAAGATTTAGAAACTCCCTTTGATTTTTGTCATTTGCTTTTTTGTTGCTCCCCCTTTCCTTTTCAAGATTAGCTCCCCCTGGATTTATGCTTTCCTCGTTGTTCTTATTTTACATTGTACTTAAAGAGAGCACAATAAAGAGCTACACACATTTATCTTGTCTAAGGGATATCAAACAAACAACATCACATAATCAGCCCAACATCAAGCTAATATCAACAGCACAAAGATTCAACATGTGAAAGTAATTTTTAATGCAGCAAACAGACAAAAATCCCAAAAGAAATACTAGTAGCTGCAGCAATGCCAAAAAATTCCTAGGACACATTTACCATCCTATTATCCTATTGCTATTACTCTCCCTTTTGTCATCAAGGGCGGATAATATGCAAGATCAACAAAAATAGCACCTTATAACCTGCAGAAGGGAGTTAGTGCACAGTCCTAATGAATTAACAAAGGTGCAATGTTATCCAAAGTTATTACAGTCATCCAAGAGAACAAAACAGTTCAACAGTAGTAAAAGAAACAGAATTCATGAGTCAAAATGAGCAGACAGTAGCAGCTTCATGAAACTATTCTTAGGCATCCGAACTATGTCCCTCCGAATCAACTTCTTCATCAGCATCAGTGGCAGGATCTTCATCCTTTTGAAGGTTATCAATGAAAGTCATGAACACAGCCACTCTATCTCTTGACTTACGGAGGAAATTTTCGCGCTTGCTTGCTAGCTTCCTTTGCTCTTTGTTCATAGCAATCAAGTGATTTGATTGGGAGACAAACTCCTGAACAACATCCTTGACAACATTCAGCAGGGCAGATTTCTGGCCAGTAGAGATGGAAGTACCCTCGGTGGAAGGAGGAGGAGATTTCTCAGGGATAAAGTCATCATCATCATCATCATCCAATACCACTCTCTCTGAACGAGTGGGTCCCTTTTGCTGTTTCACTGAACCACCTCCTTTTAGATATGAATGTCGCTTAACCTGAGGATACAGACAATAATGCCAACACAACAATCTAATGTATATACATGCTTATCTAGAATTCTATGGTTGCACAAAAGTCTAATAATCCATACAAGCATATATTGCAAACTATGGTAGCATGTAACAAACAATTTACCAGCACAACATAAAGTTCAAATGACTTAAAGTCATCCAAGTTTAGTTCACAAACAAGTCAGCTAAGTTTCAAATACAAGACTAATCAAAACTAAAATCCAATAATCTCAGTAAGCCTTATGTCTTATCAAGCTTCATATATACATTTTTCTCCCCTTTTGTTATCAAGGTGGGAGAAATACAACAAAACAGAACCTGCAAAATAGAATTCTCAAACAAGACATTAGCACAATTAAAACAGAACTTGCAGTTTTCCAAAAATTGAAATGATGATAATGAGAAATGTTAAAAGACCTGCACAATACATGAATAGGTTTGCAATTGCAGCAAGTTAAGAGTGTTCTTGGAAAAAGAAAGTTCAGAACCCTATTCCAAGAAAGTTCAGAGCCCAAAAGATAAAATTCAGAGTGATGGTTCTTCTTCTGCCCAGAATTGTCTCATCCAAACCTATGAGACAAAGACTTCAACAAACACATCAGTAATTTTCAAACAATGAATCATAGCTTAAAATTCCTAGGCTAGTCCTAGGCATGCAGAATCTGTCCTCAGCTAATGGTTTTATGAAAATATCTGCTAATTGATCCTCTGATTTAACAAATTGAATACTAATATCCCCCTTTTGGACATGTTCTCCTATTGAGTGAAATTTCACTTCAATATGCTTAGTCCTAGAGTGCAAAACTAGATTTTTAGAAATATTAATGGCACTCATATTATCACACATCAAGGAAATATTTTCAGCATTTAATTTGTAATGAGCAAGCTATGTTTTTAACCATAAAAGCTGAGAACAATAAGAAGAAGCAGCTATATACTCAGCCTCTGCAGTGGATAAGGCCACAGTTGGTTGCTTCTTACTTGACCAAACATTTAAGGACTTTCCAAGGAAGCAACATAAACCTGAAGTACTCATTCTATCAACTCTATCACCAGCAAAATCTGCATCACAATAACCAACTGCAGAAAAATTATGAATCTTAGGATACCAAAGACCAAAATTGGATGTGCCATGAACATATCTAATGATCCTCTTAACTGCAGAAAGATGTGACTCTTTTGGTTTGGATTGGATCCTAGAACACAATCCAACACTTTGCACAATATCGGGTCTAGAGGAAGTTAAGTACATAAGAGAACCAATCATTCCTCTATACCTAGTCTCATCAACATCTTTCTTAGTTTCTCCCTTATCTAATTTTGAATTAGGATGCATGGGAGTACCCATGGGTTTGGCATTTACCATACCAAATTTCTTAACTAATTCCTTGGCATACTTCTCTTGATGAATGAAAATATCATTTTCAGTTTGTTTAATTTGTAGCCCAAGGAAAAAATTAAGTTCACCCATCATACTCATGTCAAATTCACTTGTCATGAGCTTTCCAAATTCAGAACAAAGGGATTCATTGGCTGATCCAAAAATAATGTCATCAACATATATTTGGACTAGAATAAAAGAATCATTAGAATTCTTGATAAATAGAGTTGTGCCAGTGGTGCCTCTTTGAAAACCATTTTTCAAAAGAAAAGAGCTAAGTCTCTCATACCAAGCTCTAGGAGCTTACCTTAGACCATAGAGAGCTTTAGATAATTTGAAAACATGATTAGAATGCTCTTTATTTTCAAAACTAGGAGGCTGCTCCACATACACTTCTCTATCTATCACACCATTCAAAAATGCACATTTCACATCCATTTGATATAATTTAAAACCACAAAATGCAGCATAAGCTAAGAGAAGTCTTATGGCTTCCATTCAGGCAACAGGGGCAAAGGATTCATCAAAGTCTATTCCTTCTTCTTGGTCATATCCTTGTGCCACCAGCCTTGCCTTGTTTCTTGCAATGCTACCATCTTCTCCCAACTTGTTTCAAAATATCCACTTGGTGCCAGTCACTTTCTTTCCACTTGGCCTTGGAACCAAAGTCCATACTTGGTTCTTTTTAAACTCAAGAAACTCATCCTCCATAGCTTTAACCCAAGAGGGATCACTAAGTGCTTCCTTGACGTTTTGAGGCTCTATTTGTGAGAGAAGGGCAATGTTTGATCCTTCATTTGCCTTTCTAGTGAAGGACCTTGTTTGCACTCCATGAGAGATGTCCCCAATGACAAATTCCTCAGGGTAATTCTTCAAGAATCTCCATTCACAAGGTCTGGTTGATTTGGAGGCAGATTTAGTTACAAAGGGATTCTGGGTGCTGCTGGCTTCAGGGTTTCCTTCAGATTCATGAGACAAAATGGAATCGTCTCTTAAATTTTCAGCAACAGCAGTTTTTGGTTCAGCTTGAACAGAATTTCCATTCTCTTGATTTTGTACAGGTTCAACTTCCTTTTGAGCTTGATTTCCTGCATCACAATCTTCCAAAATGCTTTGTACCAAGTTAGTATCACAAAATGTAACATGTATGGACTCCTCAATAATCATAGCATCTTGATGATAAACCCTATATGCTTTGCTAGTTGTGGAATATCCTACAAATAAACACTCATATGCTTTTGGATCAAATTTTCCCAAATTATCCTTGTTATTTAAAACAAAACATTTGCATCCAAAGATGTGCAAGTAGTCTAAGTTTGGTGGGTATCCTTTCCAAAGTTCATAAGGGGTTTTCTTCAAAAATTTCCTTATGATTGTTCTATTCAAAATATGGCAAGCCGTGTTAACCGCTTCAGCCCAAAGGAATTTTGGAACATTGCTCTCACAAAGCATAGCTCTTGTCATCTCTTGTAAGCTTCTATTTCTTCTTTCCACAACACAATTTTGTTGTGGTGTTTGGTGCACGAAATTGTGATCTCATGGTAACGGCGCCAAAAACTCTGTACGCACGTCTTAATAAATTGTTGTTCATTCACAACTTCGATACAACTAACCAACAAGTGCACTGGGTCGTCCAAGTAATAAACCTTACGTGAGTAAGGGTCGATCCCACGGAGATTATTGGTATGAAGCAAGCTATGGTCACCTTATAAATCTCAGTCAGGCGGATATAAAATAGTTATGGAGTTTTCGAACATAAATAATAAATAGATAGAAAATAAGGATAGAAACACTTATGTATATCATCGGTGAGAATTTCAGATAAGTGTATAGAGATGCTTTCGTTCCTCTGAACCTCTGCTTTCCTGCTGTCTTCATCCAATCAGTCTTACTCCTTTCCATGGCTGGCTTTATGTAAGGACATCACCGTTGTCAATGGCTACTTTTTATCCTCTCTGGAAAATGGTCCGATGCGCTGTCACTGCATGGCTAATCGTCTGGAGGCATCACCCTTGTCAATGGCTGCATCCCATCCTCTTGTGAAAATGGTCCAAATGCTCTGTCACAGCACGGCTAATCATCTGAGGTTCTCGATCATACTGGAATAGGATTCACCCTCCTTTTGCGTCTGTCAGTACGCCCAGCACTCGCGAGTTTGAAGTTCGTCACAGTCATTCAATCCCAGAGTCCTACTCGGAATACCACAGACAAGGTTTAGACTTTCCGGACTCTCATGAATGCCGCCATCAATCTAGCTTATACCACGAAGATTCTGATTAAGAGATCCAAGAGATACTCATTCAATCTAAGGTGGAACGGAAGTGGTTGTCAGGCACGCGTTCGTGGGGGAATGATGATGATTGTCACGTTCATCACATTCAGGTTGAAGTGCGAATGAATATCTTAGAAGCGGAATAAGTTGAATTGAATAGAAAAATAGTAGTACTTTGCATTAATCTTTGAGGAACAGCAGAGCTCCACACCTTAATCTATGGAGTGCAGAAACTCTACCGTTGAAAAATACATAAGTGAATACAGGGTAAGCATGGCTGAGTGGCCAGCCTCCTATGGAGGTCTATAGATCAAAATATGATCATAAGATGTCTAATACAATAGTAAAAAGTCCTATTTATAATAAACTAGCTACTAGGGTTTACAGAAGTAAGTAATTGATGCATAAATCCACTTCCGGAGCCCACTTGGTGTGTGCCTGGGTTGAGCTTGAATGTTACACGTGCAGAGGCTCTTTCTGGAGTTGAACGCCAGTTTGTGACGTATTTCTGGCGTTCAACTCTGGCTTGTGACGTGTTTCTAGCGTTTAACTCCAGACAGTAGCGTAGAACTAGCGTTCAACGCCCTTTTACATCGTCTAAACTCGGCCAAAGTATGGACTATTATATATTGCTGGAAAGCCCTGAATGTCTACTTTTCAACGCAATTCGAAGCGCGCCATTTTGAGTTCTGTAGCTCCAAAAAATCCACTTTGAGTGCAGGGAGGTCAGAATCCAACAGCATCAGCAGTCCTTCTTCAACCTCTGAATCTGATTTTTGCTCACGTCCCTCAATTTCAGCCAGAAAATACCTGAAATCATAGAAAAACACAAAAACTCATAGTAAAGTCTAGAAATGTGAATTTAACATAAAAACTAATGAAAACATCCCTAAAAGTAACTAGATTCTACTAAAAACATACTAAAAACAATGCCAAAAAGCGTATAAATTATCCGCTCATCAGTGTTCTTGGACTAGAGAAATTGTGAGATTTCCAAATTCCTCACAAAAGGATTCAAATAAATTATTTTCAAATTCAGTTCCATGATCACTTCTTATAGAAGAGATTTTCAAATCCTTTTCATTTTGAATTTTCTTGCAAAAAGGTTCAAAGGCCGGAAATGCTTCATTTTTGTGTGCAAGAAACAAAACCCAACCAAACCTAGTATAGTCATCCACAATTACTAAATCATAATGTTTACCACCTAGGCTTTGAGTCCTTGTTGGACCAAATAAATCAATGTGTAGCAACTCAAATGGTCTTTTAGTAGAGATGTCTTCCTTTGGTTTAAAAGAACTTTTTGTTTGTTTTTCCATTTGGCAAGCATCACAAGTGATGTCTTTGTCAAACTTTATCAAAAGAAGGCCTCTTACTAATTCTTTCCTTACAATTTTGTTTATTTGAAACATACTTGCATGGCCCAATCTCTTGTGCCATAACCACTTTTCAGATTCTTTAGAGTGAAGACAAGCTACATTTTGATCCTTTAGTTCATCAAGAGTAAGTCCATACATATTATTGAAACGCTTGGCAACATTACTTCATTTGTTTTTTCATTAACAACACAGCATTCAAATCTTTTGAAAGTCACTAAATATCCTAAATCACACAGCTGACTTATACTCAAAAGATTGTTCTTCAAACCACATACTAAAAGTACATCATCAATGAAAGTAGATTGCTCATTACCTACTTTTCCAACAGTAATGATTTTACCTTTACCATCATCTCCAAAGGTCACAAAACCTCCATCATACTTATTTAGTTTGATGAAGTAAGTTGACCTTCTAGTCATGTGCCTTGAACATCCACTATCCATGTACCACATGTCCCTTTTGTTCTTGGATGCTAAGCAAATCTGCATGAAGAGTTTCAAGTAGCCTTAGGTATCCAAATTAATTTGGATCCTTTGAAGTTAATCCATCTTGGTTGCCCAAGTGCATTGAAATCACAAACAACATTGTAAATTTTGTTTTCTACAACTCTCTTTTCAATGAAACATTGTGCATATGAGTGACCAAATTTCTTGCAATTAACACAATGATTTTCTGATGTGTGTTGCTGAAATTGAGGTGAGTTATATTTCTTGAAATGATTAAATGGTTGAAATTTTCTGGTTTTTGGAGGAGATGCATTTCTTTTGACAAACTGATTTTTGTTATAATTATTCCTCTTTGCAAAAGTATTTTCACCAGAATTTTTGAAAATCTTTGGATTTTTCGAAAATGAGGTTTTGTTGTAGAAAAATGGTTTCTTAAAAGCTTCCTCATTTTTCGAAATGTATCCCAAACCTGGCCTGTTTGAACTCGGTTCGGTTCTTGGTGAAGTCTCATTTTCACTTGTATATACTTCATCAAATTTTTCTTCAAATGTTGGAGCATATTCAGTACCAAATTTGTTTGATATGGTTTTGGTATTTGATGAAGAAGCTACAAATTTTATAGAGGAAATATTTGAAACTGCATCTTCCTTGGCTATGTAGCCTAAACCAGATTTTTCAAACAATGGTCTTTGACTTGCAAGTAATTTGTCTAAGTTACTAGAACCTTGAGCAAATTTTGCTAAGTCACCATTTAGCCTTTTAATCATATCATTTAATCTTTCATTTTCAGCAATTAACTCATGAGAAGGATCCACAATGTGCTTTCCTTTTAATTTTTCAAGTTCAGATTTCAGAAATCTGTTTTCTTCAATGATGTCCAAAGCACATTCAGTTTCTTTCATTTTTTCTTTTAAAAACTAATTTTCAGCTCTTAACACATCTCTTTCAGATCTGCATTCATTGTACTTGTCAAGCAGTTTTGAGGTATTTAACGTGAGATCATCAATAATAGCATGTAAATCCTCAATGGTCAAATCATAGTAATTTACCTCATCAAGATTGTTGTTTCCAGCCATGAAGCAGTCTTTGTCATCTCCTTCAGATTCTTCTTCTTCATTTGAGTCGTTCTCAAGATCCTCCTATGTTGCCATGAGTACTCTCTTCCTTTCCTTCTTTTCTTTGTCCTCCTTTTTGAGCTTTGGACAGTTTAGCTTGAAATGTCCAGCCTCCTTGCAGTGATGGCACGTCACCTTGCTTAAGTCGATCTTGTGCTCCTTTGAACTTAAACCCTTGTATTTGCCCTTGTTCTTCATCATCCTTCTAAATCTCCTAGCAAAAAACAAAAGCTCATCATATGAAATACCATCACTAGACTCACTCTCTTTTGGTTCTATTTGTGACTTGAGGACTATTCCCTTTTTCTTTGAGTCTTTGTTTGTGTGTGTGGCTTCATAAGCAAGAAGATTTTCCTCTCAACTCATCATAGGTTATGGAACTTATGTTGTTGCTCTCGGTTAGGACAGTGGCAATGTTTTCCCATTCTTTTGTAAGGCTTCTAAGGAGTTTTCTCACCAAGGTTTGTTCTGCATAGTTTGTACCCATAGCATCAAGGTTGTTGATTATGATTGAGAATCTCTCAAACGCTTTATCAATACTTTCTCCATCCTTCATGTTAAACATCTCGTACTCTTTTCGCAGCATATCAATCCTCATTTCTTTGACTTGTTTAGTGCCTTCGTGTGTAACCTGGAGTTTTTCCCAAATTTCTTTGGCTGTCTTGCATCTAGACACCTTCCGGTACTCTTCAAAGCTGATAGCACAGTGAAGAAGGTTGATTACTTTAGCATTCAGCTCTATCTTCTTCTTATCATCTTCATTCCATTCAGCTTCTTCGTTTGGAGTTACCACTCCATCAGCACTTGTTTTTGTTAGGATCTTGGGACTGCTCACAACAATCTTCCACATGCTGTAGTCAATGGATTGGATGAAAATCCTTATCCTTTCTTTCCAGTAGGAGTAGTTCTTCCCGTTGAAGAAAGGTGGCCGATTATTTGACTAGCCTTCAGTGAGGGTGTAGGCAACTGTGGTTGTGCCCAAGTTGTTCGCCATTGGATCTTTGCTCCAAGCGGTTAAGCTTGATTCTTGAGACCTTAGCTCTGATACCAATTGAAGGTTGTGGTAGGCTTAGAGAAGGGGGTTGAATCTATGCCTTCCTTTTAAGTTGCTGTTATGGCCCTTTTTGAACCAACTTTCAATTCTAATTCTGTTTGAACTCAGCAGCGAAAATTTATGAGACAATTTATTTTTGTCTCATGAATATCAGAAAACAGAACACAGCAGAGAAGAGAAAAGCTAACACCAGCATGTATCCTGGTTCGGTTGCCTTGTGCTATGCAACTTACGTCCAGTCTCCTCCACAACAATGGAAGAATTTCACTATAGTTAATAGTATTACATACACCAATTTCACAGGATTGACACAATCCTTTCACACTCAAGTTCTATCCTAACTTGACATTGGCTATGCTACTACCTAACTATTTCCTCTTAGTGCTAACTTACAACCACACTTACTAACCGGCAAGTGCACCGGGTCGTACCAAGTAATACCTTACGTGAGTAAGGGTCGATCCCACGAGGATTGATGGATTAAGCAACAATAGCGTTTGATAGGATTAGTTAGACAAGCAGAAAATAGTGTTTGAGATGCAGTATAAAAGACATTAAACAATATAAAAAATATTGAAGAAGGGCAAGTAATTAATTAGGAATAAAATATGGAGAAAATAGTTAAGGTTTCAGAGTTATCTATTTTTCCGGATTAATTTTTCTTACTAACTATTTTAATCATGTAGGATTTATGGCAAACTATATGTGACTAGACCCTAATTCCTTAGACCTTCCTAGTCTCCTCTAAAATTCATCAACAGCCAATTCCTTGGTCAATTAATTCCAATTAGAGGGTGAAAATCAAATTTCAGTTTATATGCCACAAAAACTCTAATTACCCAAAAATAAAAGGATTATATGTCACGTATCCCGTTAAGTCCAAATAATTAAAATTTAGGAGAATATGTTTTCAAGCTGTTGTTCAAGTAAAGAGCTTTTCCAAGTTTTACAGGAACTCAAATAGAAAGAGGGTCATACTTCCGTTCCACCCAAATTCATAAAATAAAGAGCGAAAACAATTCTTAAATTATAAATCCATACATAAATTAAAATAAAAAAAGCAATAAAATCAATCCATAGAAATAGACAGAGCTCCTAACCTTAACAGTGGAGGTTTAGTTGCTCATGGAAAAGAGAAAATAAGGATTCAGGTAAAATGTGCAGTCCGTCAATCTGATGGCATCAGATCCCTTTTTATAACTAATCCTAATAAATTTAAAATCTAATATTTAAAATTAAACTTAAAATAATATCTTTTCTTAATTTAATATTTGAATTTAAATTCGAATTAATTAACAAGTCTTCAGCTGATGGGTGGGACCACTTGATTTGTCCATTTTGCAGCTTCTAATCTGTGATTTCTGGGCTAAGAACTGGGTCAAAACAGCCCAGAAATCGCCCCCAGCATTTTCTGCATTTTTCTGCACGTGGCACATGTGACACGTCCGCGTCATCCACGCATTCGCGTCATTTGTGCAGATTCCAGTCCACGCGTTTGCGTCAGGCACGCGATCGCGTCATTGCGATTTCCTCCATTCCGCGCGGTCGCGTGAGCTATGCGTCTGCGTCGGTATTCGCTGGTCATCTCTTTGACTTCTTCTCTTTCTCTGCAGAAACTCCATCAAATTTCGCCAAATGCTACCTAAAATAAACAGTATTGTACAAAACTCAAAATAGCATCCATAGTGGCTAGAATATAATTAATTCTTAATTAAATTCAACAATTTAGGTGCAAATTCACTAGAAAAATATAGACAAAATGCTCACGCATCACAACACCAAACTTAAACTGTTGCTTGTCCTCAAGCAACCAACACTAATATAAGCTTAGGATGTGAATTTGCATGAGAATGAGAGTTCAATTAAGCCCATGTCTTTTCTTATAGTGGGGTTTACAACTACAATCCTGAACAGTTTTGGCATCTCACTTTATCCTTTGAAGTTCAGAATGATTGGCATCCATAGGAACTCAGAATTCTGATAGTGTTATTGACTCTCCTAGTTCAGTATGTTGATTCTTGAACACAGCTACTTTATTAGTCTTGGCTGTGACCCTAAGCATTTTGTTTTCCAGTATTACCACCGGATACATAAATGCCACAGACACATAGCTGGATGAACCTTTTCAGATTGTGACTCAACTTTGCTAGAGTTCCCAGTTAGAGGTGCCCAGAGTTCTTAAGCACACTCTTTTTGCTTTAGAGCACGACTTTAACCGCTCAGTCTCAAGATTTTCACTTGACACCTTCACGCCACAAGCACATGGTTAGGGACAGCTTGATTTAGCCGCTTAGGCCAGGATTTTATTCCTTAGGGCCCTCCTATCCATTAATGCTCAAAGTCTTGGATCCTTTTTACCCTTTGCCTTTTAGTTTAAAGGGTTATTGGCTTTTTCTGCTTGCTTTTTCTTTTTCTTGTTTTTTTCTTTATTTTATTAAATTTTTTTTCGCAAGCTTTGTATTTTTCACTGCTTTTTCTTGCTTCAAGAATCAATTTTATGATTTTTCAGATTATCAATAACATTTTTTTTCATCATTCTTTCAAGAGCCAACAATTTTAACATTCGTAAACTTCACTATAAAAAATTATGCACTGTTTATGTCATGCATTCAGAGTCACAGAAAATACCGCCACACCACAATTAAGTAAATAAAACTATTATTCAATATAGACCCACTTTCTCATGCAATATATCACTCCTGTATTTTTTTTATTTGAATTTAAGCTCAGTGAGTAATACATGAGACATCTTTTCAGAATTAAAGAAATAAAAGAAAACTAAACTAGTCCTAGGATTCTAACTAATAAAGGATCATGCAACAAACAAAGCAAAATAACAGGAAACCGGAACATAACATAGAAAAAGAGGGGAGGAATAAAAAATGAAAGGAACCCAACCACCTTAATTATCCTAGCGGTCGCTTTATTCTTCAGGTTGTGCTCCTTCGCGAAGATGATTCACCTCACTTTTGTACTAGAAAACCTATAAGCACAGCGTCAACACCAAACTTAAAGGTTTGCTTGTCCTCAAGCAAAGAAGAAGTGAAAATTGAAGAGACAAATATTAAAATGAAAGAAGAAATAAAAGGATAAGAGAATAAGAGAGAATTAAGATTGGGAGAGAGAGAAAGAAAACTGGGCGGCGCTAGCGACGCGTTCGCGTCAATGACGCGATCGCGTACGTCGCGCATTCTTCATAATGACGCAATAGCGTCAGGCACGCGTTCGTGTGGATGGCCATATATGCAACTGACGTGAACGCGTCAGTCACGCGTCCGCGTGACCAAATTTGTGCTTTTAGCACACTTCTTGCCCCAAGCTGGCACAACTCTCTGCCCAAACGCTCTTTTACGTCGAATTTGCAGGTCACGCGATCGCGTCGGTGACGCGACCGCGTGAATGACGAAAATTACAAACGACGCGAACGCATGAGGTACGCGATCGCGTGGGATCGTTTGTGCGAAATGCTCGATTCTAGCGCCACTCCCGCGCAACTCTCTGTAACTTTTTATTTTTTTCTCGCACCCCTAGATGACGCGTTCGCGTCAGCGACGTTGGCGCGTCGGGTGCCTTTTTTTTTCTTATAATGGGGTTTACAATTGCAATCCTGAACAGTTTTGGCATCTCACTTTATCCTTTGAAGTTCAGAATGATTGGCATCCATAGGAACTCAAAATTCTGATAGTGTTATTGACTCTCCTAGTTCAGTATGTTGATTCTTGAACACAGCTACTTTATTAGTCTTGGCTGTGACCCTAAGCATTTTGTTTTCCAGTATTACCACCGGATACATAAATGCCACAGACACATAGCTGGGTGAACCTTTTCAGATTGTGACTCAACTTTGCTAGAGTTCCCAATTAGAGGTGCCCAGAGTTCTTAAGCACACTCTTTTTGCTTTGGACCACGACTTTAACCGCTCAGTCTCAAGATTTTCACTTGACACCTTCACGCCACAAGCACATGGTTAGGGACAGCTTGATTTAGCCGCTTAGGCCAGGATTTTATTCCTTAGGGCCCTCCTATCCATTAATGCTCAAAGTCTTGGATCCTTTTTACCCTTTGCCTTTTAGTTTAAAGGGTTATTGGATTTTTCTGCTTGCTTTTTCTTTTTCTTGTTTTTTCCTTTATTTTATTAAATTTTTTTTCGCAAGCTTTGTATTTTTCACTGCTTTTTCTTGCTTCAAGAATCAATTTTATGATTTTTCAGATTATCAATAACATTTTTTTTTCATCATTCTTTCAAGAGCCAACAATTTTAACATTCGTAAACTTCACTATAAAAAATTATGCACTATTTATGTCATGCATTCAGAATCACAGAAAATACCACCACACCACAATTAAGTAAATAAAACTATTATTCAATATAGACCCACTTTCTCATGCAATATATCACTCCTGTATTTTTTTTTATTTGAATTTAAGCTCAGTGAGTAATACATGAGACATCTTTTCAGAATTAAAGAAATAAAAGAAAACTAAACTAGTCCTAGGATTCTAACTAATAAAGGATCATGCAACAAACAAAGCAAAATAACAGGAAACCGGAACATAACATAGAAAAAGAGGGGAGGAATAAAAAATGAAAGGAACCCAACCACCTTAATTATCCTAGCGGTCGCTTTATTCTTCAGGTTGTGCTCCTTTGCGAAGATGATTCACCTCACTTTTGTACTAGAAAACCTATAAGCGCAGCGTCAACACCAAACTTAAAGGTTTGCTTGTCCTCAAGCAGAGAAGAACTGAAAACAGAAGAGACAAATATTAAAATGAAAGAAGAAATAAAAGGATAAGAGAATAAGAGAGAATTAAGATTGGGAGAGAGAGAAAGAAAACTGGGCGGCGCTAGCGACGCGTTCGCGTCAATGACGCGATCGCGTCAATGACGCGATCGCGTACGTCGCGCATTCTTCATAATGACGCGATAGCGTCAGGCACGCGTTCGCGTGGATGGCCATATATGCAACTGACGTGAACGCGTCAGTCACGCGTCCGCGTGACCAAATTTGTGCTTTTAGCACACTTCTTGCCCCAAGCTGGCACAACTCTCTGCCCAAACGCTCTTTTACGTCGAATTTGCAGGTCACGCGATCGCGTCGGTGACGCGACCGCGTGAATGACGAAAATTACAAACGACGCGAACGCGTGAGGTACGCGATCGCGTGGGATCGTTTGTGCGAAATGCTCGATTCTAGCGCCACTCCCGCGCAACTCTCTGTAACTTTTTATTTTTTTCTCGCACCCCTAGATGACGCGTTCGCGTCAGCGACGTTGGCGCGTCGGGTGCCTTTTTTTTTCTTATAATGGGGTTTACAACTGCAATCCTGAACAGTTTTGGCATCTCACTTTATCCTTTGAAGTTCAGAATGATTGGCATCCATAGGAACTCAGAATTCTGATAGTGTTATTGACTCTCCTAGTTCAGTATGTTGATTCTTGAACACAGCTACTTTATTAGTCTTGGCTGTGACCCTAAGCATTTTATTTTCCAGTATTACCACCGGATACATAAATGCCACAGACACATAGCTGGGTGAACCTTTTCAGATTGTGACTCAACTTTGCTAGAGTTCCCAGTTAGAGGTGCCCAGAGTTCTTAAGCACACTCTTTTTGCTTTGGACCACGACTTTAACCGCTCAGTCTCAAGATTTTCACTTGACACCTTCAAGCCACAAGCACATGGTTAGGGACAGCTTGATTTAGCCGCTTAGGCCAGGATTTTATTCCTTAGGGCCCTCCTATCCATTAATGCTCAAAGTCTTGGATCCTTTTTACCCTTTGCCTTTTAGTTTAAAGGGTTATTGGCTTTTTCTGCTTGCTTTTTCTTTTTCTTGTTTTTTCCTTTATTTTATTAAATTTTTTTTCGCAAGCTTTGTATTTTTCACTGCTTTTTCTTGCTTCAAGAATCAATTTTATGATTTTTCAGATTATCAATAACATTTTTTTTTCATCATTCTTTCAAGAGCCAACAATTTTAACATTTGTAAACTTCACTATCAAAAATTATGCACTATTTATGTCATGCATTCAGAATCACAGAAAATACCACCACACCACAATTAAGTAAATAAAACTATTATTCAATATAGACCCACTTTCTCATGCAATATATCACTCCTGTATTTTTTTTTTATTTGAATTTAAGCTCAGTGAGTAATACATGAGACATCTTTTCAGAATTAAAGAAATAAAAGAAAACTAAACTAGTCCTAGGATTCTAACTAATAAAGGATCATGCAACAAACAAAGCAAAATAACAGGAAAACGGAACATAACATAGAAAAAGAGGGGAGGAATAAAAAATGAAAGGAACCCAACCACCTTAATTATCCTAGCGGTCGCTTTATTCTTCAGGTTGTGCTCCTTTGCGAAGATGATTCACGTCACTTTTGTACTAGAAAACCTATAAGCGCAGCGTCAACACCAAACTTAAAGGTTTGCTTGTCCTCAAGCAAAGAAGAACTGAAAACAGAAGAGACAAATATTAAAATGAAAGAAGAAATAAAAGGATAAGAGAATAAGAGAGAATTAAGATTGGGAGAGAGAGAAAGAAAACTGGGCGGCGCTAGCGACGCGTTCGCGTCAATGACGCGATCGCGTACGTCGCGCATTCTTCATAATGACGCAATAGCGTCAGGCACGCGTTCGTGTGGATGGCCATTTATGCAACTGACGTGAACGCGTCAGTCACGCGTCCGCGTGACCAAATTTGTGCTTTTAGCACACTTCTTGCCCCAAGCTGGCACAACTCTCTGCCCAAACGCTCTTTTACGTCGAATTTGCAGGTCACGTGATCGCGTCGGTGACGCGACCGCGTGAATGACGAAAATTACAAACGACACGAACGCGTGAGGTACGCGATCGCGTGGGATCGTTTGTGCGAAAGGCTCGATTATGGCGCCACTCCCGCGCAACTCTCTGTAACTTTTTATTTTTTTCTCGCACCCCTAGATGACGCGTTCGCGTCAGCGACATTGGCGCGTCGGGTGCTTTTTTTTTTTTCTTATAGTGGGGTTTACAACTGCAATCATGAACAGTTTTGGCATCTCACTTTATCCTTTGATGTTCAGAATGATTGGCATCCATAGGAACTCAGAATTCTGATAGTGTTATTGACTCTCCTAGTTCAGTATGTTGATTCTTGAACACAGCTACTTTATTAGTCTTGGCTGTGACCCTAAGCATTTTGTTTTCCAGTATTACCACCGGATACATAAATGCCACAGACACATAGCTGGGTGAACCTTTTCAGATTGTGAATCAACTTTGCTAGAGTTCCCAGTTAGAGGTGCCCAGAGTTCTTAAGCACACTCTTTTTGCTTTGGACCACGACTTTAACCGCTCAGTCTCAAGATTTTCACTTGACACCTTCACGCCACAAGCACATGGTTAGGGACAGCTTGATTTAGCCGCTTAGGCCAGGATTTTATTCCTTAGGGCCCTCCTATCCATTAATGCTCAAAGTCTTGGATCCTTTTTACCCTTTGCCTTTTAGTTTAAAGGGTTATTGGCTTTTCTGCTTGCTTTTTCTTTTTCTTGTTTTTTTCTTTATTTTATTAAATTTTTTTTCGCAAGCTTTGTATATTTCACTGCTTTTTCTTGCTTCAAGAATCAATTTTATGATTTTTCAGATTATCATTAACATTTTTTTTTCATCATTCTTTCAAGAGCCAACAATTTTAACATTCGTAAACTTCACTATAAAAAATTATGCACTGTTTATGTCATGCATTCAGAATCACAGAAAATACCACCACACCACAATTAAGTAAATAAAACTATTATTCAATATAGACCCACTTTCTCATGCAATATATCACTCCTGTATTTTTTTTTATTTGAATTTAAGCTCAGTGAGTAATACATGAGACATCATTTCAGAATTAAAGAAATAAAAGAAAACTAAACTAGTCCTAGGATTCTAACTAATAAAGGATCATGCAACAAACAAAGTAAAATAACAGGAAACCGGAACATAACATAGAAAAAGAGGGGAGGAATAAAAAATGAAAGGAACCCAACCACCTTAATTATCCTAGCGGTCGCTTTATTCTTCAGGTTGTGTTCCTTTGCAAAGATGATTCACCTCACTTTTGTACTAGAAAACCTATAAGCGCAGCGTCAACACCAAACTTAAAGGTTTGCTTGTCCTCAAGCAAAGAAGAACTGAAAATAGAAGAGACAAATATTAAAATTAAAGAAGAAATAAAAGGATAAGAGAATAAGAGAGAATTAAGATTGGGAGAGAGAGAGAAAGAAAACTGGGCGGCGCAAGCAACGCGTTCGCGTCAATGACGCGATCGCGTCAATGACGCGATCGCGTACGTCGCGCATTCTTCATAATGACGCGATAGCGTCAGGCACGCGTTCCCGTGGATGGCCATATATGCAACTGACGTGAACGCGTCAGTCACGCGTCCGCGTGACCAAATTTGTGCTTTTAGCACACTTCTTGCCCCAAGCTGGCACAACTCTCTGCCCAAACGCTCTTTTACGTCGAATTTGCAGGTCACGCGATCGCGTCGGTGACGCGACCGCGTGAATGACGAAAATTACAAATGACGCGAACGCATGAGGTACGCGATCGCGTGGGATCGTTTGTGCGAAATGCTCGATTCTAGCGCCACTCCCGCGCAACTCTCTGTAACTTTTTATTTTTTTCTCGCACCCCTAGATGACGCGTTCGCGTCAGCGTCGTTGGCGCGTCGGGTGCCTTTTTTTTTCTTATAATGGGGTTTACAACTGCAATCCTGAACAGTTTTGGCATCTCACTTTATCCTTTGAAGTTCAGAATGATTGGCATCCATAGGAACTCAGAATTCTGATAGTGTTATTGACTCTCCTAGTTCAGTATGTTGATTCTTGAACATAGCTACTTTATTAGTCTTGGCTGTGACCCTAAGCATTTTGTTTTCCAGTATTACCACCGGATACATAAATGCCACAGACACATAGCTGGGTGAACCTTTTCAGATTGTGACTCAACTTTGCTAGAGTTCCCAGTTAGAGGTGCCCAGAGTTCTTAAGCACACTCTTTTTGCTTTGGACCACGACTTTAACCGCTCAGTCTCAAGATTTTCACTTGACACCTTCACGCCACAAGCACATGGTTAGGGACAGCTTGATTTAGCCGCTTAGGCCAGGATTTTATTCCTTAGGGCCCTCCTATCCATTAATGCTCAAAGTCTTGGATCCTTTTTACCCTTTGCCTTTTAGTTTAAAGGGTTATTGGATTTTTCTGCTTGCTTTTTCTTTTTCTTGTTTTTTCCTTTATTTTATTAAATTTTTTTTCGCAAGCTTTGTATTTTTCACTGCTTTTTCTTGCTTCAAGAATCAATTTTATGATTTTTCAGATTATCAATAACATTTTTTTTTCATCATTCTTTCAAGAGCCAACAATTTTAACATTCGTAAACTTCACTATCAAAAATTATGCACTATTTATGTCATGCATTCAGAATCACAGAAAATACCACCACACCACAATTAAGTAAATAAAACTATTATTCAATATAGACCCACTTTCTCATGCAATATATCACTCCTGTATTTTTTTTTATTTGAATTTAAGCTCAGTGAGTAATACATGAGACATCTTTTCAGAATTAAAGAAATAAAAGAAAACTAAACTAGTCCTAGGATTCTAACTAATAAAGGATCATGCAACAAACAAAGCAAAATAACAGGAAACCGGAACATAACATAGAAAAAGAGGGGAGGAATAAAAAATGAAAGGAACCCAACCACCTTAATTATCCTAGCGGTCGCTTTATTCTTCAGGTTGTGCTCCTTTGCGAAGATGATTCACCTCACTTTTGTACTAGAAAACCTATAAGCGCAGCGTCAACACCAAACTTAAAGGTTTGCTTGTCCTCAAGCAAAGAAGAACTGAAAACAGAAGAGACAAATATTAAAATGAAAGAAGAAATAAAAGGATAAGAGAATAAGAGAGAATTAAGATTGGGAGAGAGAGAAAGAAAACTGGGCGGCGCTAGCGACGCGTTCGCGTCAATGACGCGATCGCGTACGTCGCGCATTCTTCATAATGACGCGATAGCGTCAGGCACGCATTTGCGTGGATGGCCATATATGCAACTGACGTGAACGCGTCAGTCACGCGTCCGCGTGACCAAATTTGTGCTTTTAGCACACTTTTTGCCCCAAGCTGGCACAACTCTCTGCCCAAACGCTCTTTTACGTCGAATTTGCAGGTCACGCGATCGCGTCGGTGACGCGACCGCGTGAATGACGAAAATTACAAACGACGCGAACGCGTGAGGTACGCGATCGCATGGGATCGTTTGTGCGAAAGGCTCGATTCTGGCGCCACTCCCGCGCAACTCTCTGTAACTTTTTATTTTTTTCTCGCACCCCTAGATGATGCATTTGCGTCAGCGACGTTGGTGCGTCGAGTGCTTTTTTTTTTTTTGAAATATAGCTTGAGGTGTTCGGTTCCTGGAAGAACATAGCTGTATGATCAGAAAATTAGTAAGAACTCAAAAAAAAAAATAAAATAACTAAGAAAACTACTAATACAAAAAATAGCTAAGGATACAAAATTATCGGGTTGCCTCCCGACAAGCGCTTCTTTATCGTCACTAGCTTGACAGTCAGCTCCTCTAAGGAGGAGGATCATAGGGGCTTAGCTCTTCACCCCTTACTTTGAACTTCTTTCCTGTGTCTCCATAACGTAGCTCAATATGCTTCAGAGAGAGGATTCTGATTACTGTATAAACCCATGCTAGATTGCTGGTCAACACCACCTTCATTCCTGGGGAGAAACCTTCAGTGGGGATCTTTTTATTTCTCCATCCTCTGGGTATTTTTTTCTTTTTGGGGACCTCCTCCTTGGTGGATGATGCAGTTCCAACACCAAAATTAGGTTTGATGTCAGGTGGAATTTTATCGGTTGTCACCACAGGAGGTTTGAGTTGCAAATTCTACTGTGCATCATCAGGGGGCTCTTGAAGGTTTGGATCAATAAGCTCAGCCTACATGCACCTCTCTTCTTCACCTGTTGAATGTACATCTTTGAAGACATGAAAGACCAGTTGCTCATTATGCACTCTAAGCACTAATTCACCCACTTCTACATCAATCAGAGCTCTTCCAGTGGCTAGGAATGGTCTTCCTAGAATTATAGAGGCATTCTCATCCTCCCCTGTATCAAGAATCACAAAATCTGCTGGGAGGAAGAACTTACCCACTTTGACCAAGATATTCTCCACTAATCCGTATGCTGGCTTCATGGATTTGTCTGCCATCTGTAATGCTATCTTTGTGGGTTGTGCCTCTTGGATCTGCAGTTTCTTCATCACAGACAAGGGCATTAAATTGATGCTTGCTCCCAGATCACATAATGCTTTCTCAAAGGTTGTGCTCCCAATGGTGCATGGAATTTGAAAGCTCCTTGGATCTGGCATCTTCTTTGGTAAGTTATTCTGAATGATGGCACTGCATTCTTTAGTCAGGACCACTGTCTCATCTCCCTTTAAACACTTTTTCTTTGACAACAGCTCCTTCATGAACTTGATATAGATAGGCATTTGCTCCAAAACCTCAGCAAAAGGAATATTGATTTGTAACTTTCTAAAGATTTCCAAGAACTTTGAGAATTGTTTGTCTTTGGTCTCCTTTTGAAGTCTCTGAGGATATGGCATTTTAGGCTTGTATTCAGGAGCCTTTGGCAAAGTAGGATAAGTGTCAAGAGAGTCTGGGAGGGGCGTGTTCTACTTCTTCCTTCTTCTCCTTTGGAGCTTCCTTTTCAACTAGCTCTTCATTGGCCTTGGTCTCCGAGCCAACTACTTTACCACTTCTTAATTGAATACCCTTGCAATCTTCTCCTGGGTTCACCACTGTATCACCTTGAACTGTACTTGCAGACCTCTCAAGTAATTGCTTGCTCAGTTGGCCCACTAGCACCTCTAAGTTTCTAATGGAGGCCTTGGTTTCCTGCATAAATTGTGCTTCCGCACTTGCCACTTGTTCACTTATTATGGTGATAGCCTTGCATTCCTCTCTTGGATTTGGAATTGTGTTACCAGGAAGGCTATTAGTGGTCCTCTGATCAATTTTATTGACCTTTGTGGCTAATTGACCCATTTGAATTTCCAGGTTCTTGATGGATGCTCTGGTTTCCTATCTAAAACCTGTCAATATTGCTTCCAAATAATTGTTCTGCTGAAAACCGCCCTGAGAACTATTGTTGACGTTCTGAGGTCTCTGAGGTTGGTCCCTCCATCCAAAATTTAGGTGATTCCTCCATCCCTGGTTGTATGTCTTAGAATATGGATCATTGTTGGGATTTCTAAGACCACTCCCCATGTAATTCACCTGTTCAGAAGAAGGTTGAGCATAATCATAATTATCATTTTGCATAAAGTTACCTGTCATATCATAGGAGGTATCTTGGGGTGGATTTTGAGTGTTGATAGCTGAGACTTGCATGCCACCCATCTGTTGAGTAAGTAGATTTATCTATTGAGACATAAGCTTGTTTTGAGCAAGAAGAGCATTAACAGCTTCTACTTCCAACACACCTCTCTTTTGAGAGGTCTCAGAATTCACAGGATTCCTGTTAGATGATTAGAGATATTGGTTGCTTGCAACTAATTCAATCAGCTCAATAGTCTCCTCTGGTGTCTTCTTCTTGTGCAATGAACCGCCTGTAGAAGTATCTAAGCTCATCTTGGACATCTCACCCAAGCCTTCATAAAAGATATCCAGTTGGGTCCATTTAGAGAACATGTCTGGAGGGCATTGCCTAGTCAATAGCTTGTATCTCTCCCAAGCTTCATAAAGAGTTTCACCCTCCTTCTGTCTGAAAGTCTGAACCTCCAACCTAAGCGTAGTCAGCTTCTTTGGTGGGAAAAATTTAGTGAAAAATTCAGTAACGACCTTTTCCCAAGTATTCAGACTCTCCTTTGGTTGGGAATCTAGCCATAGCTTTGCTTTATCCCTCAGAGCAAATGGGAAAAGCATGAGTTTGTACACCTCTGGGTTTACTCCATTTGTCTTCACAGTATCACATATCTGCAGAAAATCAGAAATAAATTGATTTGGATCTTCATGAGGAAGTCCATGATACTGGCAGTTTTGTTGCACCAGGGTGACCAATTGTGGCTTCAACTCAAAGTTGTTTGCAGTTATAGGAGGCACCACAATACTTTTTCCATAAAGATCCGCAGTAGGGGCAGAATAAGAGCCAAGCACTCTTCTCTGCTGATCATCCCCATTCGGATTTACCACATTGGCATTAGCATTATTATTTGCCATAGTGGATTCTGCAGTCTTGCAAAGTCTTGCTTCTTGTAAACGTTGCCTGAAAGTTCTTTCAGGTTCAGGATCAAAGTCTAAGAGATGTTCTTTGTTTCTATTTCTGCACATACACAAGCAGAAAACAAGAAAAAAATGGGACTCTCTACGTCAGAGTGGAGAGAAGTCCCTGTGAGGTAACCTGTGTAAAATAATAAAATAAAAATACTAACTAAATAAATAAATAAAATTTCGAAAATGATAATTGAAAATAAATAAAAATTTCAAAAATTTAAAAGAAAAATTAAATAGAAAAATTAAAATAGAATCAACTGAGTAACACCATACTTAATTTCAGAAATTAAAGAAAAATATTAATACTAAAATATAAATTTCTTTTTTTTAGAGGCAAAAAGAAAATAAAACTAATAGAATATAAAAAAGTAAAAAATATAATATAACGAAAAAGAAACTAAGTAAAACGAGAATAGAAAAAATTAAAATGAAAAGAAGAATAGAATAAAAAGAAGAAAAAAATGACGAGAATTAAGAAAATAAAAAAATTTTAAAAAGAAGTAACAAAAATAAAGAAACGGGACAGGGGGAATGGGAAACAAAAAAAGGAAAACAAGGGAAAATTTTTACGGGAATAAAACAAAAATAAAACAATATAAAACTAATTAAAATTAAAACATCTAATCTAAGCAATCAAGCAACTAATAGTTGTTAATGACAGTCAATCCCCGGCAACGGCGCCAAAAACTTGGTGCGGTATTTTTACAACCACACTTACTAACCGGCAAGTGCACCGGGTCGTACCAAGTAATACCTTACGTGAGTAAGGGTCGATCCAACGAGGATTGATGGATTAAGAAACAATAGCGTTTGATAGGATTAGTTAGACAAACAGAAAATAGTGTTTGAGATGCAGTATAAAAGACATTAAACAATATCAAAAATATTGAAGAAGGGCAAATAATTAATTGGGAATAAAATATGTAGAAAATAGTTAAGGTTTCAGAGTTATCTATTTTTCCGGATTAATTTTTCTTACTAACTATTTTAATCATGTAGGATTTAATTTATGGCATACTATATGTGACTAGACCCTAATTCCTTAGACCTTCCTAGTCTCCTCTAAAATTCATCAACAGCCAATTCCTTGGTCAATTAATTCCAATTAGAGGGTGAAAATCAAATTTCAGTTTATATGCCACAAAAACTCTAATTACCCAAAAATAAAAGGATTATATGTCACGTATCCCGTTAAGTCCAAATAATTAAAATTTAGGAGAATATGTTTTCAAGCTGTTGTTCAAGTAAAGAGCTTTTCCAAGTTTTACAGGAACTCAAATAGAAAGAGGGTCATACTTCCGTTCCACCCAAATTCATAAAATAAAGAGCGAAAATAATTCTTAAATTATAAATCCATACATAAATTAAAATAAAAAAGCAATAAAATCAATCCATAGAAATAGACAGAGCTCCTAACCTTAATAGTGGAGGTTTAGTTGCTCATGGAAAAGAGAAAATAAGGATTCAGGTAAAATGTGCAGTCCGTCAATCTGATGGCATCAGATCCCTTTTTATAACTAATCCTAATAAATTTAAAATCTAATATTTAAAATTAAACTTAAAATAATATCTTTTCCTAATTTAATATTTGAATTTAAATTCGAATTAATTAACAAGTCTTTAGCTGATGGGTGGGACCACTTGATTTGTCCATTCTGCAGCTTCTAATATGTGATTTCTAGGCTAAGAACTGGGTCAAAACAACCCAGAAATCGCCCCCAGCATTTTCTGCATTTTTCTGCACGTGGCACATGTGACGCGTCCGTGTCGTCCATGCGTTCGCGTCATTTGTGCAGATTCCAGTCCACGCGTTCGCGTCAGGCACTCGATCGCGTCATTGCGATTTCCTCCATTCCGCGCGGTCGAGTGAGCCATGTGTCCGCGTCGGTATTCGCTGGTCATCTCTTTGACTTCTTCTCTTTCTCTGCAGAAACTCAAAATAGCATCCATAGTGGCTAGAATATAATTAATTCTTAATTAAATTCAACAATTTAGGTGCAAATTCACTAGAAAAATATAGACAAAATGCTCACGCATCACTAACCCAACTAAGAAAGGGATACCTCACAAGTACAAGATACAAGACATAGACATACCTAAAGAAATCTGAAAATAACTATAGGCTTTTCTCTCAAGTGTTTCACTCAGCCTTTTTTCACTCATGGCTTTTACTTGAGCTTTCTCACAATGCCTTTTCTCACAAGAAATTACAAAAAGATAAACATAGAAAAGTACATCACAATCTGTAAAAGATGAAGGAGATTGACATCATCAACAACCTCTGTGCTATGCGAAAATCCAGATTAGCAAGCCTCTGATTTAGTTCTTCATACTGGCGGAATGCACCTTTGATTAGGTTACACTGTCCAGTTAGTTGAACTTTTTCAAAGAGCCCTTCTCAGAACAAAACCTCTATTCACTGGTTTTCTCTCCTTGGTTTCTGAATGAACAGCAAACCTCTTTTATCTCCTTGCATGTTGTTGGGTCCTTCTTCCAAGGTCAACACCTTGAGCCTTGAGCTTCACCAACCCCCAGATTCACTTTTTCTCAATAAAACTTAGAGTAGAAACTCTCCTTCTGACTTCCTCACCTTGACCGAAAGCCATAAAATAGCAACCACAAAAATCTTTCAATGGTAATCTTAATCTGAGCCCTTGAAAACCAACTTGGTCCCCAAGACATGTTTGAGACCGTGGATTCACAGCAGAGAGGAACAGAAATCCTCTTTTCCATATAGCTCAAAATGGAGAAACAGAGAGTTGAAGATGAAGAGAAGAAAGTGTGTTGCATGTAAGAGGAAATGGGTTACCTTTAACCTAAGCTGGATTTGGTTTGATCTTGTTGATTTGACCTCAACCTTTCTTGCCTATCCTTATCATTCTTTCCTCTTCTAGGAATAGCTTAGGAGCTAAGCACTTTCTCTTGCTTCTGTGATTTGACATGGTTAGAGGGGAGAAGAACGTTGCTTTGGTAAAAGCAAGTGAGAGGGAATGAGGACTTCAATCTTGTATGAGAAGCTTGGATCAACTTGAATTGATGGACACGGGCTTGGATCGGATCACTTCTTTTTGCCCGTTTTGATTTTTCAGCCTTGTTTCCTCATGGGCTTTGTTTATTTATTGACCCACCAGCCTTGCTATATTATTTTCATACCAATTTGGGCTATTGAACTACGTTTTAGCCTGCAACATATAATAAATAATTAGCAACATATAATTATTAACACTTAACACTAATTATTTATTTTGCCCAAAAATAATGTTTGTCATCACTAATTAATTTAGTTAATTTCTTAACTCAACACCATTGCATTCATGTGAATAGGTTGCATATAGATAGATTGCATTTAGTTAGTTTGCATTCAATAAATGATAATACCCTTTGCTTCTTTCTTGATTTTAGCATGAGGACATGCTTAGTTTAAGTGTGGGGAGATTTGATAAACCCCGATTTCATGATTTATCTTCTCCTTATTTTAGAGGATTTTACCACCTTTTCCCATATTTATTCAATGAAATAGCATGGTTTTGTAATTCTCCCTTGAATTGTGCTTAAGTGTAAAAACATGCTTTTTAGGCCCTTAAATTGGTGATTTTGATTCACTTTAATTCCATTCGATGCCTTGATGTGTTTGTTGAGTGATTTCAGGTTCATAAGGCAAGTATTGGATGGAAAAAATGAGGAGAAAAGCATGCAAAGTGGAGAATGCATGAAGAAACAAAGATTGGGAATGCATCAATCGACGTGCACGCGTACAAGGCGCGTACGCGCAAAAGTGGTTTTACATAGAGACGCGCACGCGTACATGCTGCATACGTGCGGATGAAAAAATTTACCAATCGACGCGCACGCGCCAATACTCTCACATGGCCCACTTAAAGGCAAAATGCTGGGGGCGATTTCTGAGCTGCCCAGGCCCAAATCCAACTTGTTTCTGAGTGTATTTCATGCAGAATTGAAGTCCAAGCAAAGGGGAGCAATTAGTTTAGCCAACATGAGCCTTTAGTTAGTTTTCTAGAGAGAGAAGCTCCTTCTTCTCTCTAGAATTAGGTTAGGGTTAGGTTAGATTGTCTTAGATCCATGTTTAATTAGTTGATCTCTTCTTATTTCCCTTATAATTTCTCATTTCTACATCTTGATTCTCTTATTTCTGATGTTAATTTCTCCTTTTGCCTTCTTTTGTGATGATGAACTCATGTTGGATTTGGTTTACATTTAATGCAATTTGATATTGATGTTTCTTTTTATTGATGAATTGAGTTATGAATTTACCTTCCCTTGCAATTAATAGTTGGTAGATTTTATTATTCTTGCAATTTATGATGTTT
Source organism: Arachis ipaensis (assembly GCF_059453495.1). Taxonomy (NCBI): domain Eukaryota; kingdom Viridiplantae; phylum Streptophyta; class Magnoliopsida; order Fabales; family Fabaceae; genus Arachis; species Arachis ipaensis. The sequence continues at coordinate 109,031,985 of NC_142442.1, read as the reverse complement.
ACTTTTATTGCACTCTATGTGTTTGATGAAATGCTTTCCTTAGTTTTTGACTAGTTTGGTTAACTCTTGGTCTAAGCTAAGGGAATTGGGTAAACTTGAGTTATTGGATATAATGGATTTGGTGATTTGAGAACCCTTGGTGATCAATTTGACACCCATTGACGCTAACCCCCTACTAAGTTAATTAGTAGGTAGGTTGGGACTTACGGGTTGATATAATCAAACCTATTTGACGTACTTCAAAGCTTAGGAGTAAATGTTACGTACTTAAAGTTTTGGGAAGTAGACTTAATAGGTTGGCCTCTCATGATTATCAATATTTGGTTTGTTGACAAGGATGGTGATCTCAATTACCTAAGTCTTAGCCAAGAGTTCTTTATCTTGTTTTCATTAATTACTTGCCTAATTTACTTTTCTTGCCCTCTTATGAACCAAAAACCCCCTTACCCTTTTATAGCCAATAATTAAAAATTCTATTGTTTCCTAGGGAGACAACCTGGAGTCCAAATACTTCGGTTAATTCTTATTGGGGTTCGTTATTCGTGACACAAAACCACAAATTTTCTATTGGGAGGATTGTTTGTTGGTGTAGAACTATGCTTACAACGAAGTTTTTATTTCTAGAAGAGAAATTCTAGACCATCACAACAAGAACTCATTAAATCAACTAGGGAGCACAATTTTGGTTGTGAGAAGCAAGAGGGTTTCAATGATTGAAGCAAACAAATAACGAGATAAAAGAACAAGACAAAATTTGCAATTAATAAACTAATGAAAGAACAAAAGAACTATGTATATAATATAAACAAGTAAGACTCAAAATTGATGGAAAAGTAGTTTAAAACATAAATGAAACCTTGACTTGGGATGAGTCATGGAATCCTTTCCTTATCATAACTACAACTATGATAATTTTGATGGATTAATCTCACTAAGTCAACCCTTAACATCGAAGGATAAGTCAAGTGAGCATAATTGTTATTAATCCACAAATCCTAGTTAACTTACCAAATTAATTGATAAAAAGCTAGCGTTAGTGGAAACAATAACAACTAACAACCCAAGAATTATCACTAAATATTAGACATTATGGCTCTAGTAATCCATAAACTCACTTTTCCCAAGCCAAGGGGTGGAAATTATCCCATAATCAAAATTGGCATTTCATCAAACACATAGAGGGCATAATCATAAAACATGGCAAAATTGGGAAAATGATAAAAGCTATGAACCACAAATGCTCAAAATCAATAAAAGCAACATAAACAAACATGTAATAATCATCAAACATCAAATTAACAACTAGAAATCAAGATTCCAAAACTATGTATATATTGACAAGAGAGATGAAAATAAAAGAAAGTGTAGAACAAGTGGTATAATAAAAGAAAGAGAATTAAAGAAATACTTACAATAAAATTGCTATAATCCTAAATCAAAACTTGAAGTATAACACTCTACATTGAAAACCTAATTAAAACCCTAATGAACTAGAGAGAAAACCTAAGCTAACTACTGATAAACCCCATTCGTAGGGTTTATCTTGCAATGATTTTAGAGCATTTTGATAACCTTTCCTCACATTTATTCAATGAAATAGCATGGTTTTATAACTTCTCCTTTAATTGTGCTTAAGAGTGAAAACATGTTTTTAGGACTTAAAATAGCTAAATTTAATTCACCTTGATTCCATTAGATGTCTTGATATGTTTGTTAAGTGATTTCAAACTTAGGAGGCAAAGATTGGATCAAGAGAATGAAAGAAAAGCATGAAAAAAATGGAGAACTCATGAAGAAATGAAGGAATCACAAAAGTTGTCAAGCCGACCTCTTCACACTTAATTGACCATAACATGAGCTACCAAGGTCCAAATGATGCGGTTCTAGTTGAGTTGGAAAGCTAACATCCAAGGCTTCGAAATGATATAAGATTTGCCATAGTTGCAGCGCGGATAGGGGCGTGCACGCACACGGTACGTGTACGCGTCGATTTGCATGTGATTCATTAAATGCAAATTCGTGGCCAGCGAAATCTAAAGCCTTGTGGGCCCAATCCAACTCATTTCTGATGCTATTTAAGCCAAGGATTGAAGGGGAATTAATATACTTTACATACTTTAGATCATTAGTCATAGTTTAAGCTTTAGGAGTAGTTAAAGTTAGTTTCTAGAGAGAGAAGCTCTCACTTCTCTCTAGAATTAGGATTAGGTTTTAGATCTAGATCTAGTTCTTCTTCTCTCTTCTAATTTTGCTTTCCTTTCCTTAATTGTTCTCTTGTAGTTGTAGAATTCTTCTTCTCTTGTAATTTCTTTGTATTGTTACTTGTAGTTTATGAACTTTCTTTTGTAGATCTACATTACTTCTCCAATGCAATTGGTAAGTTCTTTGTTGTTTCATAATTGTTTTCCTTTTCTATTGTTGATCTCTTGCTATTTTAGTTAGATCTCTCTTTAATTCTTGCAATTCATGTTGTGTACTTTTATTGCCTTCTATGTGTTTGTTAAAATGCTTCTTTTAGTTATGAGTTTAATTTTCTATTGTTTTGCCTTTCTATTGTTAATCTCTTACTTTTGTAGTTGTAGATTCCTTTAATTCTTGCAATTTACTATGCTTTTCTTTTGTGCCTTCCAAGTGTTTGATGAAATGCTTGGTTGGATTTTAGAGTAGATTTTAGTGCTCTTGGCTTGGGAAGGTAACTTAGGAACTCTTGAGTTACTAATGTCCAAGTGATTGACGATTGGGAGCCATTAACTCTAGATCTCACTAATTGATTTGGTGGAGAACTAGGACTTATGGACTTGGATTGACATAGCTCACTTGACTTTTCTCTACTATTAGTTAGGGGTTAACCTAGTGGGTTGGTCCTTGCCAATTCTCATGTTGTGGTTAGTGATTAGGATAGAGACCCTTGACCACCAAACCTTGTCAAGACCTTGTTAGTTGTTAGTTTATTTTCATTGCCATTTACTTTTTATGTTTCTTATCCAAAACCCCAAAAACATACCTCATAACCAATAACAAGACACTTTGTTACAATTCCTAGGGAGAACGACTTGAGGTTCAATACTTCGGTTTATAGATTTTAGGGGTTTGTTACTTGTGACAAACAAATTTTTGTATGAAAGGATTAATGTTGGTTTAGAAATTATATTGCAATGAGAATTTATTGTGAATTCTAAACCGTCAAAAGTCCTCTCATCAAAATGGCACCATTGTCGGAGATGCAAAAAAAATCCACCCCAGCCAAAAACCCGAGAGTTAGGCCTGCACTGTGCAAAAATTGGGCCTAAGGCACAAACCAACCCGCGCGTACGTGCACCTCTGGCGCGTACGCGCGCTTGATTCAAATTACGCAATGCACGCATACACACGCTGTCTGCGCGTGCACCGATAGTGCCACCTACCCTCCTGGTACATTTACTAGAGAGTTGGGCCAACCTTGGGCTGACGCTGTGCCCCACGCCCAACCTCACTCACGCGTGCGCGCACCTGGCACGTACGCGCCCTTCGGCCAAAATGCACATCGGCGCGTAAGCGTGTACGATGCGTCCGTGCTGGTAAAAAAAAAGGAGTTTTTTTTCTCATCTTCCATTTTATTTTGTCCATTGTATTCCCATACTTTTATTCTTTACATTTTCATTTTGTTTTTATAGCTTGTTTTTACTTTATTTTTTTCCGAGTTTCTTATTTTAATAATGGTGTTGCATTCCCCTACTCAATTGTTAAGACTTTTTTGCATTATTTTGGTGCCTCTTGACTTGTTTGACATTGTTGGGTGATGAAACTTTTAAATCAATGCTTCATCTCGTATGAATCTTGTGTCTTTGTGCATTGATATGACCTCATATTGTCCTTCATGACCCACTTTTTCTTATTTGAACTTGATGCTTAATATGTTCTTCATGCTTTGACTTTACTCTTGCATCAAACTTCTTGATATGCCTTAGCTTACATTGTTTTCTCACTCACATGTTGTAGCTACCATGTAGTGAGAACCTTACCCTTATTTGGCATTAGCCCCCGCCTATGTTCTATTTGCTTTGATATCTTTGTTATAGGCTTAATTTTCTTTCTTTTTCTTTTCCTTTAGGTTGGCCATCAAGAAAGGAGGAAAAGGAAAAGCTTCAAAATGGGGCAACGAACAAGTCATCCGCACAACCTTTCGAAGAAGCTCATCAATTGTAGCAACCCATCCACCTTGCTCTTCTTTGCATGCACCGAGGACGGTGCAATCTTCAAGTGTGGGGAGGTCATTCGACCGATCTCCATGGGTAACAATTTCCTTTTCAACACCAATTTTTTATTTTCTTCATTAGATAGTTGTTGCATTGCATGATAGGTTGCATGTTAGTTAAAATTTGTACATATCTTTACTACTTCTTTCTTATTAAGACTACTTGGTTAGGGTGATGATTTCTTTTCCAAGAAATTGTTTTTAGGGCAACCTACCAATTTGAAAACTTTTTGTTGAACTTGCTTGAAAGAATTTATTTTAGAACATGGTTTTTGAGCTAAGAACACAAGCTTATGAGATTTGAGCCTAATGGTGTGGTTACATCTTATGACCACTTATTTTTCCTTTTTGTGTGCAATTGTTCTCTTTCTATTATTGTGATCTTTGATTTGTTTGATTCTTTATGTCCATTATTTTGTATATTCATGCATTTATATGATTGAGGCCATCATTTCATTTAGCCCACTTACCCAAATGACCTTACCTTTTATCTTCCATTGTTAGCCAATTTGAGCCTATGCTTAACTCACTTTGTTCATAATTTTAGCACATTACAAGCCTTAAAGCGGAAAATAATAAAATTCCTTGATTTGGATCTTTGATTAGCTTAAGCGAGTGTGTGTGTGTGTGTGTCATTTAAGTGTGGGAAATCTTGGGAGATTGGGTGAATAAAAGGGTAGTTTTGTATTTTTGTTGTAAATATTGGGATTTGGGTACATGCTCATGTGTAATGAATGTAAAACCTTATGCATTGATGATCATGTATATAGAAAGAAAAATGAGAAAATGGAAAAGGAAAAGAAAAAAAAAACAATATGAAAAAGAAAAAATAGAAAAATAAAGAAATAAAGAAAAAGAAAGAAATAAAAGGGGATGAAATGCCCCAAAGCAAAGCTCAATAAGGGTCAATGCATAAGTGTTGTGAAATGAAAAGGAATACATGAATATGTGAAAAAGTGAGAAAAATGGGTAGTTAGGTTAGCTTTGAAATTGTATAGGATGTCATAGGTTAGGTGGAAATTTTAAGCTTATCAAAGATTCAAATTTCAAGCTCACTTGACCAAATATGCATCCTTACCTTGACCCTAGTCCCATTACACCCTAAAGAAAAGACCTCATGATAATTTTATGCATGCATGAAATATATGTTGATTGTTAGAAGAAAAACAAATCTTAGAAAGCATGATTAGGGGAGAATTGAGGGAATCGACCCTACACACTTGAGCGACTAGAGTGCAGACACTTCCGGTGAGGGTTCGATGCTCAATTCCTTGATTCCTGGCTTTCAAGAGCGTTCTTCTTGCAAGTCTACTTGACCTTCATTTTGATATTTAAATTGGTAGGATTCATGAGTCGTCATGGGACCTTAGCCCTACTTGTGCATGTATGTCTTGGAGATTGATTTATTTTTAACCAAGTAGGTAGAATCATTTTGCATTTAGTTGTATTCATGTAGATAGATGCATATAGTTTAGGTTGCATTTAGATTAGTTCACATTGAATAAATGTTGATACCCTTTTCTTTCTCTTGGTTTAAGCATGAGGACATGCTTGGTTTAAGTGTGGGGAGGTTGATAAACCCCATTCATAGGGTTTATCTTGTGACGATTTTAGAGCATTTTGATAACCTTTCCTCATATTTATTCAATAAAATAGCATGGTTTTATAACTTCTCCTTTAATTGTGCTTAAGAGTGAAAACATGTTTTTAGGACTTAAAATAGCTAAATCACGCGCACGGTATGTGTACGCGCCGATTTGCATGTGATTCATTAAATGCAAATTCATGGCTAGCGAATTCTAAAGCCTTGTGGGCCCAATCCAACTCATTTTTGATGCTATTTAAGCCAAGGATTGAAGGGGAATTGATATACTTTACATACTTTAGATCATTAGTCATAGTTTAAGCTTTAGGAGTAGTTAGAGTTAGTTTCTAGAGAGAGAAGCTCACACTTCTCTCTAGAATTAGGATTAGGTTTTAGATCTAGATCTAGTTCTTCTTCTCTCTTCTAATTTTCCTTTCCTTTCCTTAATTGTTCTCTTGTAGTTGTAGAATTCTTCTTCTCTTGTAATTTCTTTGTATTGTTAGTTGTAGTTTATGAACTTTCTTTTGTAGATCTACATTTCTTCTTTAATGCAATTGGTAAGTACTTTGTTGTCTCATAATTGTTTTCCTTTTCTACTGTTGATCTCTTGCTATTCTAGTTAGATCTCTCTTTAATTCTTGCAATTCATGTTGTTTACTTTTATTGCCTTCTATGTGTTTGTTAAAATGCTTTTTTTAGTTATGAGTTTACTTTTCTATTATTTTGCCTTTCTATTGTTAATCTCTTACTTTTGTAGTTGTAGATTCCTTTAATTCTTGCAATTTACTATGCTTTTCTTTTGTGTCTTTCAGTGTTTGATGAAATGCTTGGTTGGATTTTAGAGTAGATTTTAGTGCTCTTGGCTTGGGAAGGTAACTTAGGAACTCTTGAGTTACTAATGTCCAAGTGATTGACGACTGGGAGCCATTAACTCTATATCTCACTAATTGATTTGGTGGAGAACTAGGACTTATGGGCTTGGATTGACATAGCTCACTTGACTTTCCTCTACTATTAGTTAAGGATTAACTTAGTGGGGTTGGTCCTTGCCAATTCTCATGTTGTGGTTATGGATTAGGATAGAGACCCTTGACCACCAAACCTTGCCAAGACCTTTTTAGTTGTTAGTTTATTTTCATTGCCATTTACTTTTCATGTTTCTTATCCAAAACCCCAAAAACATACCTCATAACCAATAACAAGACATTTTGTTGCAATTCCTAGGGAGAACGACCTGAGGTTCAATACTTCGGTTTATAGATTTTAGGGGTTTATTACTTGTGACAAACAAATTTTTGTATGAAAGGATTAATGTTGGTTTAGAAACTATATTGCAACGAGAATTTATTGTGAATTCTAAACCGTCAAAAGTCCTCTCATCAACTACCCTAAAACTACTCCTAAAAACTATTCTATGAAGTATGGTAGTGTATGGTGTGATATATGGTTGCTTCCCCCTTCAAATATACTCCAAAGCCTTAAAAAATGGGCCAAAAAGCCCCCAAAACGCGAGTCCACGTGACTTTTTAATGCAGGCACGCACTGGTACCTTTGCGTACATACAGGTCTGTGCATGGGCACACTTGCTAATTTTCCTCTTGTGCGTGGGCACAAACCTGTGCGTGGGCACAGGTGCTGATTTCCATTCTGCCTTGAGCATGGGCACAGCCTGTGCGTGGGCACAGACCTGTGCATGGGCACAGATGCTGATTTTGATACTTGTGCGTGGGCACAGACCTGTTCATGGGCACATATGCTGATTTTGACATTTGTGCGTGGGCACAGGCTGAAATGCTTTTCTCCTTTGATTTCTTCATGTTTTCTCCCAATTCCATGCTTTGCTTCCACTCTTATCAAGCCATCCCAACCTATTACACCTGAAATCACTCATCAAAACCATCAAGGCATTGAATGGGATAAAAGTGATTATATTAAGCATAAAATAGCATGTTTTTACAATTAAGCTCAATTTAGAGAGAAAACATAAAAGTATGCTATATAGGTGAATAAATGTGGGTTTATATGATAAAATCCACTCAAATCAATTCAAAATTTATCATCAAATATGGATTCATCAACCTTGCATGCATATAGATAGTTGCATTCAATAAGTTGATTACCCCTTTGATTATTTTCCTTGTTTGGTTTAGCATGAGAACATGCTATTGTTTAAGTGTGGGGGAATTGATGAGTCCATATTTGATGATATATTTTGACTCAATTTGGATAGATTTCATCACATAAACTCACACTTAAGCACCAAAATAGCATACTTTTGTGATTTCTCCCCAATTTGATCCTAAATGTGAAAAACATGTGCTTTTGTGCTTAAATTGAGTAATTTAATTCCACTTTTATGCCATTCGATGTAGTGATATGTTTTGTGAGTGATTTTAGGTCATTTTGGCAAGATTGGCTAGCCAAAAGTGGAAGAAAGCATGTAGAAGGGAGAACACATGAAGAAATCAAGGAAAAGCACACACAACGAAGTGTGCGTGCACACAAGAAGAAATTTGCATGTGTGCGTGCACACAAGTACCTGTGCGTACGCACAGAAGAATATTCAGCCAAGTGTGCGTACGCATAGAACCCTGCACATGATTTCATTAATGAAACACGTGCTGTGCGATTTCTAAAGGCTTTTGGCCCATTTTGGAAGGCTTGAAAGCTGAATTTGGATGCTATAAAAAGGGGATATCAACACATATAAGAGAGGGCATTATTATTACACTTAGTTTATTTTTTCTTAGGTAGAAAGCATCCTTAGGAGTAGGAGTAGTGTAGATAGCAATTGCTCTCCTAGGGTTTTGATTGTAGCATTTTATAGCAAGTTTGATCTTGGATTTTGCTTCTTTAATTGTAAGTACTCTCAATTTCCTCTTTAATTATAGCACTTTTACTTTCATTTCCTTTTGGTTTAAGTTACTTTGTTCATAATTGCAATTTTGAGTTTCTTAAAGTTTTGATTGATGAATTTAATGCCTTATGCTTTCTTTATGCTTGATTGCTTGTCTCTTGTTGATATTGTTGATAGTTGGTTATAGTTTTCTATTTTTCCTTGAAATTTCCCATGTTTTACTTTTATGCACACTAGATGTTTGTGAAAATGTCAATTATGAAATTTGAGTAGATTTTCACACCTTGACTTAGGATTTGAGTTCCTAGGATACTAGAGTCATGATGTCCAATATTTAGTGGTAATTCTTGGGTAGTTAGTTGACTCTTATTTCCATTGAAGCTAGCTTTTTATCAACTAGTTTGGTAAGAAAGCTAGAACTTATGGATTAAGGTCAATTATGCTTGCTTGACTTATTCACTAGTTTTGATCTCATTTTCTCTTTACTTGCATTAACTTCCAATTTTGATCATTTCTTAGTTCTTTTATTTCTTTAGTTCTTTTAATCTTTCGTTCTTTGATTACAAAACCCCTTTTTGCCTCCACAACCGAAAGCGTAACATTCCAATTGCATCCTAGGGAGAACGACCCGAGGTTGAAAGACTCTCGGTTTATATTTGGTTTGAATTTGACATTTGATTAAGAGAATTCATTGTTGGTTTGGACTATGCTACTAACGAATTGATTTTTTATTCTAAATCGACAATACTTTCTCATATCAATAAGGGATGCACTCTTGTGTCCTTCCATGTCCAACACCACAAAGTCAGTAGGAAAAGCAAAGGGTCCAACCCTAACAATCATCTCTTCAATTACGCCTGATGGTATCTTAATAGAGCAATCAACAAGTTGAAGACATATGCAGGTTGGTTTGACTTCATTAGTCAAGCAAAGCTTCTTTATTGATGAAGCAGGTATTAGGTTGATGCTTGCTCCAAGGTCACATAGAGTTGTCCTTGTACAAGCATCACCTAGAGTGCATGGTATCATTAAGCTTCCAGGATCCTTATGTTTCTCTAGTAAGTTATTTTGAATGATTGCACTGCACTCTTCAGTGAGGAGGACTGTTTCTGCCTCTCTCCAATCCTTCTTATGACTTAAGATGTCCTTCTTAAACTTAACATAAGAAGGTATCTGTTCAAAAGCTTCTACAAAAGGGATCTTGATCTCTAGTGTTCTGAGATAATTCACAAAGCGGGCGAATTATTTATCTTTTTTCTCTTGATGGAGCATCTGAGGAAATGGCATTTTAGCCTTATACTCATCAACTTTGGTTGATGAAGGCCGAGTTCCATGTGTGTTGGAAAGGGGGTTACTAGCTTGCTTAGGAGGGTTGCTATGAGTATGTGACTGGCCTCCCTTGCTTGGGCGTTCAACGCCCATGTTGCTGCCCCCTTCCTGGTGTTCAACGCCAGGGGCATCATTCCCTTATGGGAGTTCAATGCCAAGGGTGCGGTGTTGTCTCCTTGGGCGTTTGAACGCCCAGTCTCTGCATTTTCCTGGCGTTCAACGCCAAGAGTGATACCTCCTTGGGAGTTTGAACACCCAGAGTTATCTTGTGCAGAGACCTGGTTATCCTCTGTCAATTATTCTTTTCCTAACTTCCTATTGTTCTGAGGTTGGGTATTCAAGGTTTTCCTACTCTTTAGTTGAATGGCCTGGCATTCCTCTGTTATCTGCTTAGATAACTGCTGCCTTGTTTGATTCAAGTTGGGATTCTACATTCCTGTTAGAAGCCTGAGTTTCTCACAAAGCCTCTTGCAGTTCCAGTAGTTGTTGGGCAAGGGCGTGCAATTGCTAAGTCAATGGGCCATCTGACTCTGGAGGGTTAGGTTCAGTAGATATAACCTTAACCTCTCCTTTTATAGAAGTCTCAGCACCTGAGTACAGATGCTGATTAGTGGCAACTGTCTCAATAAGCTCGCGAGCCTCTTCAATGGTCTTTTTCATGTGTATGGAACCACCAGCAAAGTGGTCCAAAGACATTATAGCCATGTCTGAAAGTCCATAATAGAAGATGTCTAACTGTACCCATTCTAAAAATATTTCAGTGGGATATTTTCTTAGCATCCTTTCTATACCTCTTCCAGACATCATAAATAGATTCATTATCTCCTTGTTTGAAGCCTTGGATGTCCAGTCTTAGCTGGGCCATCTTTCTTGGAGGAAAGTATTGATTTAAAAACTTGTTTACTAACTGTTTCCAAGTTTTCAAGCTAGCTTTAGGCTGGTTATCCAACCACCTCTTTGCTTGATCCTTTATAGCAAAAGCAAAGAGCAGTAGTCTGTAGACATCTTGGTCTACTCCCTCATTATGTACTGTGTCAACAATCTTTAAGAAATCTGCCAGGAACTCAGTAGGTTCTTCCTGTGAAAGTCCGGAATACTGATAGTTTTGTTGAACTATAGTAATGAGTTGAGGGTTTAGTTCAAAGCTACTTGCTCTGATGTGAGGTATGGTAATATTTCTTCCATAGAAGTCAGCAATGGGATTTGTATAAGATCCCAGAGTTCTTCTGAACTCTTCATTCCCATTTGGGTTCATGATGAAGAAAGGTAGAAGAAGAGAAAGAATGTGGGATAAAAATAAAAAAAATTCAAAAATTAAATAAATAAATAAATAAAATAAAAATGGAAAACTAATTCAAAAATAAAAGAAATAATTAAGAAATTTCGAAACTTAGAAGAGAGAGGAATTAGTTAGTAAGTTTTGCAAAAGAAGAGAGAGAAGATAAGTAACTAATTAGAAAAGATTTGAAAACAAGATAAGATATAAGATTAGAAAAGATTTGAATTTAAAATTTGAAATTAGAAAAGATAAGAAAAGATAAGAATAGAATCTAAAAAGATATGAAAAAGATCTGATTTCAAAATTTGAGATAAAAAAAGATAAGATAAGTTAGGTAAGACAACATAAGGAATTTAAGAGAAGATAAGTTTTTTAAATTAAAAAGATTTGAAATTTGAATTTTAAATTTTAAATTTTGAATTTTGAAAAAGTCAACAAGATAAGATAAAGATTTGAAAAAGATTTAAATTTTGAAAAGCTTTGATTTTTAAATTTTGAAATTTAAATTTTGAAATTTCAAATTTTAAATTTGAATTTAAATTTTAAAATTTGAATTTGAAATAAGATAAGATAAAATTTTTGAAAAAGATAAGATTTTTTTAAAAGATTTGATTTTAAAAAGATTTGAATTTTGAAATTTAAAATTAAGATAAGATAAAAATTTTAAAATAAAAATCTGAAATTTTTTAAATGTAAATTTCGAAAATTCAATTAAAATAAAGATAGAAAATATATTTTTTATTTTTGAATTTAATGAGTAAAGAGAAAAACAAGTAAAAGACACAAAAATTAAAATTTTTAGATCGAGGAAGAGTAATTTTCGAAAATTTGAAGACAATCACCAAAAAAGACACCAAACTTAAAATTCTTAAGATCAAAACAAAAAGAAAAACAAGAACACTTTGAAGATCAAGAAGAACACCAAGAATAAAACTCAAGAAATTCAAAGAACACAAGAACATGCAAAAGACACGAAACTTAAAAAATTTTAAAAACCAAACACAAAATTTTCGAAAATTATAAAAGAAAAACACAAGAAGACACCAAACTTAATGATTGACACAAGATTTAAACAAAAGAAACTATTTTTGAAAATTTTTAGAAAGAAAGACTCAAAGAAATCGAAAAATTCAACAAGAATAAAAACAAAAGACTCAAACCAAAAACAAAGATCAAACAAAGAGAAGAAAAATAATTTTTTTTTTGAAAAAAGTTTTTAATTTTTTAGAAAAAAATAGAAAAATAAAATAAAATAAAAGACTCTAACAAAATTAAAGATAATACCTGATCTAGGGAACAAGATAATCCGTCAATTGTCCAAACTCGAACAATCCCCGGCAATGGCGCCAAAAACTTGGTGCATGAATCCCCATGCTTCGTACAACTGAACCAGCAAGTACACTGAGTCGTCCAAGTAATACCGGAGTGTGTCAAGGTCGATCCCACGAGGATTGTGGTTTGAAGAAAGCTATGGTTATCTTGCAGGTCTTAGTCAGGCGGATAGAAGAGTTATTGGATTTGATTGTTTGATAGAGTGAAAAAGGTCTAAAGAAAAGGCTATAAAATAATTTGTGAATGGAATTATACTCAGGGATAAGAAATTGGTTAAGGTTTGGATTTGCTTTGTCCTTCTAGATTAACTCTGGTATTACTGTCTTCTTCAATTGTGAATGATTTCTTCTATGGCAAGCTGTATGTGATTGTCGCTGGTTTGAGCAGCCGCCAATACTCCTCCAGATCTGAATCTCAAGGTTAGTACGGATCCATTCTGATTGAGGGTGAAGCTTCTGCAGTTCATTCTCCTTGGTGATCCTACTTAAAATGCCACAGACAAGGTCAAATCTTCCGGATCAGAGGATTCTGTGACTTTGGGTTCTAGCCTTTACCACAAAGAACCTAATCTCCCCGTAAATTTGCTGAACTGGTGTCTCGAGAAGTCCCTAATGAAGTTGTGGATTAGCCATCTAAGAGATGAATAATCAAGCTGGTGGTTCATTATTGTCTGATGAAAGACGCACTCTGAACCATGTAGAATGTGTTCAACAAATATACATCTTAGAATAGAGAATCAAACACGGATTAAAGAGGAACAGTAATCTTTTATTAATCCATAAAACTCAGCAGGGCTCCTCCCCTCAACCTAGGAGGTTTAGAAACTCATACTGATAGAAAATAAAATGTGAAAAATGAAATTATGGTAACGAAGATCCTTAACAAAGAGTGATCTTCTACTTTAAATACTAAACTAATGACTAGTAAGGGTAAAACAGTCTTTTTAGTGTTTAGGCTGAGCTTTGATGAGATCCAGGTGCTAGGAGGCCTCTAGGGCATTGAACGCTGTCTAGGGGGGGTCCCCTTTGAGCATTTGGACGCTGGTCTCCTGCCTTGGGCGCTGGACGCCTGGAATGGGACAGGAGGCTGGTGTTGGATGCTAGTTTTGGGCCTTCTATTCTGAAGCAAAGTATGGACTATTATACATTTCTGGAAAGCTCTGAAAGACAGCTTTCCATAGCCATTGAGAACACTTCATTTGGACTTTTTTAGCCCCAGAAAAGCTCTTCCAAGTGCAAGGAGGTCAGATCCGGACAGCATCTACAGTGCTTTCTCTATCTCTGAATCAGACTTTTGCTCCAGCTCCTCAATTTCAGTCAGAAAGTACCTGAAATTTTACAAAAACACACAAACTCAAAGTAGAATCCAAAAATGTGAATTTAACACTAAAACCTATGAAAACTTAATAAAAAATAAACAAAACATGCTAAAAACTATATGAAAACAATGCCAAAAAGCGTATAAAATATCCGCTCATCAGTTTGGAATCTCCCTCTGAAGATAATTTGCTTGAGATTGATGAGTCATCACCTCAGAGAGAGAAGTTCCACACGCCTCACACTGAGGAAGGGCCTCCGAAGCTTGAATTGAAGCACTTACCTCTGTCCTTGAAGTATGCATTCCTAGGAGACAAAGACACCTATCCAGTGATCATAAGTTCCTCTCTAAGACAGGAGGAAGAGGAGGCGCTACCTCAGGTACTCAAGAGTCATAAAACGGCTCTTGGATGGACCATTAGTGACTTAAAAGGGATCAGTCCAACCAAGTGTATACACAAGATATTACTTGAGGATGATACTAAACCAGTTGTGCAACCACAGAGGTGACTGAATCTAACCATGAAAGAGGTGGTCCTGAAAGAAGTGATGAAGCTCTGGGAAGCGGGGATCATTTACCCTATTTCTGATAGCCCATGGGTAAGTCTTGTATAGGTAGTTCCCAAGAAAGGAGGAATGACAGTGATCTAGAATGAAAAAAATGAGATTATTCCCACAAGAACTGTCACAGAGTGGCGCATATGTATTGACTATAGGAGGCTCAACACTACTACACAGAAGGATCACTTCCCTCTATCTTTCATTGATCAGATGCTTGAGCGGTTAGCCGGCCATGCTTTCTATTGCTTCCTAGACGGATACTCTGACTATAATCAGATTACTGTAGACCCTCAAAACCAGGAAAAGATGGTATTCACATGTCCTTTTAGAGTATTCGCTTACTGGAGGATGCCTTTTGGACTCTGTTATGCCCCAGCAACATTTTAGAGGTGTATGCTCTCTATTTTCTCAGACATCATTGAAAAGTTCATTGAAGTATTTATGAATGACTTCTCTGTTTTTGGTGATTCTTTTCATTCTTGCCTTAACCATCTAGCCTTAGTTTTGGAACGGTGTCAAGAAACAAACCTTGTTTTAAACTGGGGAAAATGTCACTTTATGGTAACTGAGGGTATTATTCATGGACACCGAATTTCAAAAAAAGGAATAGAAGTTGATA
Source organism: Arachis ipaensis (assembly GCF_059453495.1). Classification (NCBI taxonomy): domain Eukaryota; kingdom Viridiplantae; phylum Streptophyta; class Magnoliopsida; order Fabales; family Fabaceae; genus Arachis; species Arachis ipaensis. Next base: position 109,016,873 of record NC_142442.1, on the reverse strand, counting down.
AAGCTAAAGTGGAGATAATTGAAAAATTACCACCACCTAATAATGTTAAGGCAATAAGGAGCTTCTTAGGACATGCAGGATTTTACAGAAAGGTTTATAAGGAATTTTTCTAAGATTGCTAAACCTCTGAGCAACCTTTTGGTTGCTAACTCCTTTTGTTTTTGACAATGATTTCTTGCATGCCTTTGAAACTCTAAAAGCAATGCTTGTCTCTGCACCCATCATAGCCCCTCCCAACTGGGAATTGCCATTTGAACTAAAGTGTGATACCAGTGATTATGCCATAGGGGATGTCTTGGGGGGCAAAGGCAAGACAAGCTTATGCATGTCATTTACTATGCTAGTATTTTGAATGACGCGCAGAAGAATCACACCACTGTAGAGAAGGTATTACTAGTTATTATTTATGCAATTGATAAATTTAGACCCTATTTAATTAGTTCCAAGGTTATTGTTTATACTGACCATGGTGCTCTTAAGCACCTTCTAACCAAGCAGAATTCTAAACCAAGATTGATCAGGTGGGTGCTACTTCTTCAAGAGTTTGACATTGAGATTAAAGACAGGAAAGGGTCAGAAAATTAAGTAGCTGATCATCTATCCAGGATTGAACCTGAAGAAGGAACGCCACCCCTCACTGCTGTAACTGAGACCTTCCTGGATGAGCAGCTATTTATGGTTCAGAGGGATCCCTGGTTTGCAAACATTGCAAACTACAAGGCTATGAGGTTCATCCCCAAGGAGTACACTAAGCCACAAGTTAGAAAGCTTTTGAATGACGCTAAACACTACTTGTGGGACAAACCTTACCTCTTTAAGAGATGCTTTGATAAAATGATTTGGCATTGTGTCTTAGATGAGAAAGCACAATAGATCCTCTAGCATTGTCACAGTTCTGGTATGGAGGCTACTTTGGGGGTGAAAGGATAGCCACCAAGGTCCTTCAGAGCGGTTTTTACTGGCCAACTCTCTTCCGAGACAAACGGGAATTTGTAAGAAACTGTGACAAGTTTCAGAGAGCCGGGAACCTCCCTCATAATCATGAGATGCCACAACAGGGGATTCTAAAGATTGAGTTATTTGATGCATAGGGCATTGATTTCATGGGACCTTTCCCCCCTTTCTACTCAAACACTTACATCCTGGTGGCAGTTGATTATGTGTCCAAGTGGGTGGAAGCAGTGGCGTTGCCAACCAATGATGCCAGAGTTATGTTGAGGTTCTTGCAAAAATACATTTTCAGCCGGTTTGGTGTCCTAAAGACACTGATTAGTGATGGAGGAAACCACTTCTACAATAAACAGTTAGATTCACTCCTGCAAAGATATGGAATCTGTCATAAAGTGGCAACCCTGTATCACTCTCAGACAAGTGGACAGGCTGAGGTTTCCAACAGGGAACTCAAGAGGATCCTAGAGAAGACTATGAGCACTTCAAGAAAGGACTGGGCAAGGAGACTTGATGATGCTCTCTGGGCATACCAGACTGCTTTCAAGACCCCTATTGGAATGTCTCCTTACCAGTTAGTCTATGGTAAGGCCTGTCATTTTCTAATGGATCTGGAGCACGGAGCATATTGGGAAACAAATTTCCTAAAATTTAATGCCAAGGCTGCATAAGAGAAACGTCTGCTCCAACTAAATGAGCTTGATGAGTTAAGAAACTTTGCTTATGAGAATGCCAAGCTCTACAAGGAAAAGGCCAAAAAGTGGCATGATAAAAGGATAGCTTCAAGAGTATTTACGCCAGGCCGAAAGGTTCTACTGTTCAATTCTAGGCTCAAGCTCTTTCTTGGGAAGCTCAAGTCCAGATGGTCAGGAGCTTTTGTGGTCACAGGAGTGTCACCCTATGGTCATGTGGAACTTCAAGAAGAAAACTCAGACAACAGATTCATAGTCAATGGCCAGAGGGTGAAGAAATATCTTGGAGGTGAGATTGATCGCCAGAGGTCCACCCATCTGTTGACTTAGCAGAAATGACCGTCAAGCAAGTGACGGTAAAGAAGCACTTGTTAGGAGGTAACCCAACTTTGAGTATCCTTTAGTTTTTCTTCAAGTTTGATTTTTTATTTATTTTCTAGTGTTCTTTATAGCTTCCCTTGGTTTAATTATGCTGTGGTCATGCAAAGTGCTTTAAACAGGAACAGGAGGAGTCAAGAGAAAAAACAGGACACCCTAGAGGGATTATCAATCGAAGGGCCCTGGCGCTAAATGCTAAGCTGGGTGTCTAACGCCAAGGATGGAGCAAGGCACTAGCGTTAAATGCCAGTAGGGCGTTTAACGCCCAGGATGGTCAGAAGCAACTGGCATTAAATGCTAGATGGGTGTTTAACACCCATAAAGAGAAAAAAGTTTCTTAACAAGACTGGGAGTGACGTTTAACGCCCTGAAGGGCAAGGAGCTTAGCCATATATGGCGCTAAATGATTGATCTGGCGTTTAGTGCCAGCAACGTTCAATTTTTGTTTTTTTAGAGGAATAAGACCGTTGCAATGGTCATATAATTTAACCCTCTATTTTAACTATCCTATCCCTCTCTCTCTCCTCCTCCCAATATCAAATCACTTCTTTTTCACCCCATATCTTCTCCTTCAAATTCACCATAACCTAATTTCTTATCGTATCTTTTAAAATCCTCTACCCCTATAAATATCACTTCCATTCTCACCTTTCACAATCCCTTCTATGTCTCTTCCCCCTCCTTCTTTATTCATTTTCGCATTCTTTTCTATTTATTTGCTCAGAGACAAATGATGAGCGGATATTTTATACGCTTTTTGGCATCATCTTCATATAGTTTTTAGCATGTTTGTTTAAGTTTTAGTAAGTTTTCATAGGTTTTAGTGCAAAATTCACATTTTTGGATTCTACTTTGAGTTTGTGTGTTTTTAGGCAATTTCAAGTATTTTCTAGCTGAAATTGAGGAGCTGGAGCAAAAGTCTAATTCAGAGGCAAAGAAAGCACTGCAGATGCTGTCAGGATCTGACCTCCTTGTACTCGAAAGAGCTTTTCTGGAGCTACAGAAGTCCAAGTGGAGCGTTCTCAATGGTTATGGAAAGCTAACATCCAGGAATTTCTAGAAATGTTTAATAGTCCATACTTTGCTTCAGAATTGAAGGCCCAAAAATGGCGTTCAATTCCAGCCTCCAACCCTATTCTGGCGTCCAACACCTAAGGGAGAAGAGACCAGCGTCCAACGCCCAAAAAGGACCCCTAGCCAGCATTCAATGCCCTAGAGGCCTCTTAGCACCTGGATATCAATCAAGCTCAGCCCAAACACTCACCAAGTGTGACCCGGAAGTGGATTTTAACACTAAAAGACTGTTTTACCCTTCTTATGTAATCCTTAGTCATTAGTCTAGTATTTATTTGAGAACTTTTATTCTTTCAAGGGATTCAAATAGAGACCTTTGACACTTTACATGTTTTCATTGTATTTTCTATCAATATGAGTTTCTAAACCCCCTAGGTTGAGGGGAGGAGCTCTGTTGAGTTTTATGGAATAATAAAGTATTACTATTTTATCTTCAATCCGTGTTTGATTCTCTATTCTAAGATGTATCTTCGTTCTTCATCCTTATGAATGCGTTGAACTGGTATAAGATTATCTCATTCTACATGGGTTCAGAGTGAGTCTTTCATCGGACAATGATGAACCACTAGCTTGATTATACATCTCTTAGACGGCTAATCCATGACTTCGTTGGGGACTTCTCGAGACATTAGTTCAGCCAAGGTATGGGGAGATTAGGGTCTTTGTGGTAAAGGCTAGAACCAAAGGTGCAACATTCTCTGACCCGGAAGATTCGACCTTGTCTGTGGCATTTTGAGTAGGATCACTAAGGAGAATGGACTGCAGGAGCTTCACCCTTAATCAGACTGGATCCGCACTAACCCTGGGGTTCAGATCTGGAGGAGCATTGGCGACCTCTCAAGAAATGCGTTGATCACATATAGCCTGCCATAGAAGAAATCATTCACAGTTGGAGGAGACAGTAGAACCGAATTGATCTAGAAGAACAAAGCATCTCTGAAGCCTTAACCATCTTCTTATCATTGCTTTCACCATCAATTGAGTAACGTTTTCTTTATTTTACTTTTATGCACTTTAAACAACCAACCAAATTTTCTATCCGCCTGACTAAAATCTACAAGATAACCATATCTTGATTCAAATCACAATCCTCGTGGGATCGACCCTGACTCACTCAGGTATTACTTGGACGACCCAGTGCACTTGCTGGTTCAGTTGTACGAAGTTTAATTCCGCGCACCAACGAGAAAAGGCTTTAATTTTGGTGTTGGGGCACTCCACTTTTCACTTTTTCCACATTCCCTATGGCACAAAAAGTTGGAGAATCCTCTTCCTTTCTGAAGGAAAAGGCTCCCTCCACAATACCACATGATGTTCACCGATTTTGCACTAAGGTCCATGAGGAGCACTATTATAGAATTGTCAGCAAGAAAAGAGTGATCCCAAAGGTGAGATTTGATTTGAAGCTGGACAAGTACCCAGAGATCCAAGAACAGATTCGAAGCAGGGGTTGGGAAGTTCTGGCCAACCCTATGACTGAGGTTGGAGTCCTAAAGGTCAGAGAGGTCGATGCTAATTTGTGGGTGACTGATAAGCACATCAAGGATGTGAATCTGAGTTCAAGACTTGGTGCACCATGGTCTAAGGGAAGACCCTACAGTTTGGTATGGAGAGAGTGAAGGAGATACTTCTGTTGCCTCCATTCAGAGATAACTGTCACTCCTACACTAAGAGGGTCAGAGTTGATCAGAGGCTAGATCAAGTCCTCAATGATATATGCCTCCTTGGAGCACAGTGGAGGAGGGATGCCAAGGGTTAGCCATACCAGCTGGGAAGGCACGATCTAAAGCCAGTTGCTAGAGGATGGCTGGAGTTCATTCAGCCCTCCATCCTCCCCACTAGTAACTGGTCTGAAGTTACTGTGGACAGAGCCATGATGATTCATTGCATCATGCTCAGCAACGAGGTAGAGGTTCATCGTGTGATCCCTCTAGAGATATACAGCCTAGCAGCAAAGGCCTCTACCTCTGCTAGATTAGCCTTCCCTTATCTCATCTTCCGCTTATGTGAGGCTGGTAATGTTCGGATTGATAGAGGCACTCTTATTGCAGTTGATAGACCAATCACTAGGAGGGATATGGAGTATGCTCGAAAACTTGGACAAGCACCACCTCAGGAGCCGGTTTCGCCTCCTCAGCAGGAGCAGCCTGAATTACCTCAGGGACACTATCTTTCTCTGTGTGAGTACTGGACTCAGTTGGCGATATCTATTGGATAGCTGATATCTTCTATGGACCAGCTGGCAGAGGAGCAGCAAAGACAGGAGCGTGAACTGGAGGAGCTGAAGCATTGGAGTGGATTTTCAGCAGGGAGTAGTAGTCACCATGGCTGAGGTGGTTGAGTTTCATTACCATATGCCTATCTTATTTCCAGTTTTTCAGTATTTTTATCTTGTTTCTTGTTATTTACTTGTTTGAGTCTTTGCATGATCACTAGTAGTCTTTTATTGCTCTCCACTTTAGTTATTTATTTTGTATTATGCTTATTTTGAAAGATGTCTCATGTATTGCTCACTAAACTTGAAAAATCAAAGGAAAAAGAAAAAAAATAGTAAAATGCATGAGGCTTGAGTTATATATTATGAATTTTTCTAGTTAATTTAATATGGTTACATTATCTTTAGTTCTGAGTGTATGAATGAACAGTGCATATTTGATATTGAAGTTAAGAATATTGGTTCTTGAGGTACAGGAACCTAGAGAAATATTATGGATTCTCTAAGGTAAGTGAAACGTTGATCCTTAAAGCAAAATAAACAACAAAAAGAAAAAGAAAATAAAAGAGAAAAGGTCCAAGGCTCTATGCATCAATGGTTAAAAGGGTCAAAATTAATCTAAAGCTCAAAAGAGTGGTTTTCCCTAACCATATGCTTGTGGTCTGAATGTGTCAAGTAACCCTTGAGACAGAACACCAAGAGTCGTGACCAAATGCAATTACAGAGTATGCCAAAGGCTCTGAGCACCACTGACTGAGAGAAAGTTAAAGGAAAAATTAGAACTCAAGGAGTTCCTCAGTTACGTACTTGTGGTGTTCTTGTATCAAGTTAAGCTTGAGGACAAAACACTTAGAGTCATGACTAGGCTCAAGGTGCAAAGTATTGGATGAAAAGAAAAGAAAAAAAAGCTGTGTTCAAAGATCAATTAGAGCCTAAAGAAGAGAATCCATAATATCATTTGAGTTCTAGTGCTGAAGGTTATCAATATTTCTGAGCTTCAAAGCATAGTGAGATGCTGAACCTATTCAGAGTTAGAGTGTCATTAGCCCACTTAGTACTTAGACATGAGCCTAAATGAACACTCAAGTCTTAGGCATTTTTCTCTTCTTTTCTTAGTCCTATATTATTTTAGTTGCTTGAGGACAATCAACGGTTCAAGTTTGGTGTTGTGATGCGTGAGCATCTTGTACCCATTTTCTGCTTATTTTCTAGTCATTTTTAGTTAGAATTTATTAAGTTTTATAGTATTTTAGTACAAAAATCCTCTTTGGATGATACTTTGAGTGTTTTAGTGTTTTTATTTATTTCAGGTGAAATTTGGAGTAATTTGGCAGAGTTTTGAGCTTATACGAGAATACTTGAAGCAACCATCTTGAGCGCTAAATGCCAAGCTGTCATTTAGCACCAGCAACCAGTAAGTAAAAGGGATGTTTCTGCCTTTTTGGGCACTAAACCCCAACTGGCGTTTAGCACCAAGCAATCCAAATTGAAACCTCATCAATGAAGCATCTGCGAGTGGATTTTGCTTTTATTAGTTATTAGTATGTGAAATTGTTACTCAGGTTGTGAAATATTGTTCGAAATTGATTCCCTGGCGATGGCACCAAAAACGGATGCACAGAACCATGGTCTAAACATATCTTCACAACTTCGCATAACTAACCAGCAAGTGCACTGGGTTGTCCAAGTAATACCTTACGTGAGTAAGGGTCGAATCCCACGGAGATTGTTGGTATGAAGCAAGCTATGGTCACCTTGTAAATCTCAGTCAGGCGGATATAAAATAGTTATGTAGTTTTCAAAATTTAGTAATAAAAGAAGGATAGAAATACTTATGTAAATCATTGGTGAGAATTTCAGATAAGCATATGGAGATGCATTCATTCCTCTGAACCTCCGCTTTCCTACTGTCTTCATCCAATCAGTCTTACTCCTTTCTATGGCTGGCTTTGTGTAAGGATGTCACCGGTGCCAATGGCTACTTTCAATCCTCTCGGGAAAATGGTCCAAATGCTCTGTCATAGCACGGCTAATCGTCTATAGGCATCACCCTTGTCGATGGTTGCATCCTATTTCTCTCTGTGAAAATGGTCCGATGCGCTGTCACTGCATGGCTAATCATCTTGGAGGTTATCGATCATACTGGAATAGGATTTACTATCCTTTTGCGTCTGTCACCACGCCCAGCACTCGCGAGTTTGGAGTTTGTCACAGTCATTCAATCCCAGAGTCCTACTCGGAATACCACGGACAAGGTTTAGACTTTCCAGACTCTCATGAATGCCGCCATCAATCTAGCTTATACCACGAAGATTCTGATTAAGAGATCTAAGAGATACTCATTCAATCTAATGTAGAACGGAAGTGGTTGTCAGGCACGCGTTCATAGGGAATGATGATGATTGTCACGTTCATCACATTCAGGTTGAAGTGCGAATGAATATCTTAGAAGCGGAATAAATTGAATTGAATAGAAAAATAGTAGTACTTTGCATTAATCTTTGAGGAACAGCAGAGCTCCACACCTTAATCTATGGAGTGTAGAAACTCTACCGTTGAAAATACATAAGTGAAAGGTCCAGGCATGGCCGAATGGCCAGCCCCCTAAAACGTGATCACTGGATCATAATACAATCCAGGATTCCAAGATAAAACTCAGGATGTCTAATATAATAGTAAAAAGTCCTATTTATACTAAACTAGTTACTAGGGTTTACAAAAATAAGTAATTGATGCATAAATCCACTTCCGGGGCCCACTTGGTGTGTGCTTGGGCTGAGCTTGAAGTCTACACGTGGAGAGGTCATTCTTGGAGTTGAACGCCAGCTTTTGTGCCATTTTGGGCGTTGAACTCCACTTTGCAACTTGTTTCTGGCGCTGGACGCCAGAACTGGGCAGAGAGCTGGCGTTGAATGCCAGTTTGCGTCATCTAAACTCGGCCAAAGTATGGACTGTTATACATTGCTGGAAAGCCCTGGGTGTCTACTTTCCAACGCAATTGGAAGAGCACCATTTTAAGTTATGTAGCTCCAGAAAATCCACTTTGAGTGCAGGGAGGTCAGAATCCAACAGCATCAGCAGTCCTTCTTCAACCTCTGAATCTGATTTTTGCTCAAGTCCCTCAATTTCAGCCAGAAAATACATGAAATTATAGAAAAACACACAAACTCATAGTAAAGTCCAGAAATGTGAATTTAACATAAAAACTAATGAAAACATCCCTAAAAGTAACTAGATTCTACTAAAAACATACTAAAAATAATGCCAAAAAGCGTATAAATTATCCGCTCATCAGTTATCTTTTATTTTATTTTTGTAATTTTTATTTACAAATAATATCTTTTGGTTTTAGGATTTATTATTTTATTTTATTTTCAAATCAAGTTAGGTTAGATATAAAAGGGAAAAGATTCACCCTTCAAGGGGATCTTCTCACTTCCGCATTTTCATACTTTTCAGAACCCTTGTTTTCTCTGTAAGTGATGAGCGGATAATTTATACGCTTTTTGGTATTATTTTTAGCATGTTTTTAGTATATTTTAGTTAGTTTTTATTATATTTTTATTAGTTTTTATTTAAAATTCACTTTTCTGGACTTTACTATGAGTTTTTGTATTTTTCTATGATTTCAGGTATTTTCTGGCTGAAATTGAGGGACCTGAGCAAGAATTTGATTCAGAGGCTGAAAAAGGACTGCAGATGCTGTTGGATTCTGACCTTCCTGCACTCAAAGTGGATTTGCTGGAGCTATAGAAACCCAATTGGCGTGCTCTCAATTGCGTTGGAAAGTAGACATCCTGGGCTTTCCAGCAATATATAATAGTCCATAATTTGCCCGAGATTTTATGGCCCAAACCGGCATTTCAAGTCAGCTTAAGAATTCTGGCGTCAAAACGCCAGAACTGGCGCAAAAGCTGGAGTTAAACGCCCAAACTGGCACAAAAGCTGGCGTTTAACTCCAAGAAAAGTCTCTACACATGAAAGCTTCAATGCTCAGCCCAAGCACACACCAAGTAGGCCCGGAAGAAGATTTCTGCATTAATTACCTATTTCTGTAAACCCTAGGCTACTAGTTCTCTATAAATAGGACATTTTGCTATTGTATTTTCATCTATCTTTTAATCATGTTTTGATGATTGAACCCTCTTTGGGAGGCTGGCCATTCGGCCATGCCTAGACCTCTTGTTCTTATGTATTTTCAATGGTGGAGTTTCTACACACCATAGATTAAGGTGTGGAGCTCTGCTGTTCTTCATGAATTAATGCAAAGTACTACTGTTTTTCTATTCAATTCATGTCTACTTCTTCTCTAAGATATTCATTCGTTCTTCAACTTGATGAATGTGATGATCCGTGACACTCATCATCATTCTCACCTATGAACATATGCCTGACAACCACCTCTATTCTACTAGCAATGGCTTGAATGCATGTCTCTTGGGTTTCTAATCTAAGATTGGAACCTTCGTGGTATAGGCTAGAATTATTGGCGGCCATTCTTGAGATCCGGAACGTCTAAACCTTGTCTGTGGTATTCTGAGTAGGATCTAGGAAGGGATGACTGTGACAAGCTTCAAACTCGCGATTGTTGGGCGTGTGACAGACGCAAAAGGATCAATGGATCCTATTCCAACATGATCAAGAACCGACAGATGATTAGCCGTGCGGTGACAGCGTGCGTAGAACATTTTCACTGAGAGGACGGGAAGTAGCCATTAACAACGGTGATGCCCAACATAAAGCTTGCCATGGAAAGGAGTATGAATGATTGGAAGAAGGCAATAGGAAAGCAGAGATTCAGGAGGAACAAAGCATCTTCATACGTTTATCTGAAATTCCTACCAATGAATTACATAAGTATCTCTATCTCTATCTTTATTTTATGTTTTATTCATCTTTTAATTATCAATCCTCCATAACCATTTGAATCTGCCTGACTGAGATTTACAAGATGACCATAGCTTGCTTCAAGCCAACAGTCTCCGTGGGATCGACCCTTACTCACGTAAGGTTTATTACTTGGACGACCTAGTGCACTTGCTGGTTAGTTGTGCAGAATTGTGACAAAGTGTGATTCATGTTTAAGAGCTCCAAGACCTTTGGCACCATTGTTGATGATCACAATTTCGTGCACCAGTAAGCCATGAGCCACTAAAACTCCTTGGTTAAGGTTGAGGTTAGGAGCTCTGTTTATTTCTACGGATTAAGACTATTGCTTTTCTATTTTAATTAATATATTAATTCAGTTTCAAGGATTACTTTCATTCTTCATTTTATGAATTTGGGTGGATAGTGCACGAAACTGACTCTGCACGTTTCACACAGATAAACCGACAAGTATACTAGGTCATCCAAGTAATACCTCAGGTGAGTGAGGGTCGATCCCACGGAGATTGTTGGTTTGAGCAAGCAGTGGATACCTTGCAGATCTTAGTCAGGTGGATAGAAAAGATAGTTGTCACGAGAAAACGCATAAAATAGATAAATAAATAAAACGTTACTAGATAGGTGTGAAATCTATGGTAAGAGAACGATTGAAGCTTTGGAGATACTTCTTCCTTCTGGATTAACTTTTCTCACCATCTACTCCAACTTCTGATTGATTCATTCCATGGCAGGCTGTATATGATTAACGCCGGGTCAGCGGTCATTAATTTCCTCTGCTTCAAATCAAATGCCAGGTCAGCGGTTATCCAATCTGAATGGGGGTGAAGCTCCTGCAGTCCATTCCCTTGGTGATCCTACTCAAAATGCCACAGACAAGGTCAGATCTTCCGGATCAGAGAATGATACTCCTTTGGTTCTAGCCTATACCACAAAGGCCCTAATCGCCCCGCACCTCGGCTGAACTGATGTCTCGAGAAGTCCCTAACGAAGCCGTGGATTAGCCGTCTAAGAGATGTATAATCAAGCTGGTGGTTCAATACTATCCCGTCAAGGACTCGCAAGAACCCATGTGGTGTTGGGATGACAGTCAAGTTACACTCCCAATCCATTCGGATGAAGAACGAAGATACATCTTAGAATAGAATCAAGCATATGCTGAAATAGAATAGTGATATTATTAATTCATGAGAATCAGCAGAGCTCCTAACCTTGACCTTAGGAGGTTAGTGACTTATGCTGTACAAGGAACAATGAAAAACGTAAAAGTGGGCAAGAGTTTCTAACAAGGGTAAACTCTTGTCTATATATACTAATCTGCTAACTAAGAATTACAGAAACAAGATGAACTAGTCCTATAGTGCGAAAATTTACTTATGGGGCCCACTTGGTTAGTGTTTGGGCTGGGCTTGGAGTGTCTCCACGTGCTAGGACTCCTTAGGGGCGTTGAACACCAGTCTTGGACTCCCTTTTGGGCGTTGGACGCCAGCTACTCCCCTTTGGGCGTTAGACGCCAGGAATGGGACTGGTGGCTGGCGTTGAATGCCCATTTTGAGCCTTCATTTTCGAAGCAAAGTATGGACTATTATATATTTCTGGAAAGCCCTGGATGTTAGCTTTCTATAGCCGTTGAGAGCACACCATATGAACTTCTATAGCTCTAAAAAAGCTCCTTCGAATGCACGGGAGTCAGATCTTAACAGCATCTGCAGTCCTTTCTCTGTCTCTGAATCAGACTTCTGCTCAAGCTCCTCAATTTCAGTTAGAAAATACCTGAAATCACCATAAAGCACACAAACTCGAAGTAGAATAAAAAAATATGAAATTTTCACTAAAACCTATGAAAATATAATAAAACTCAAATAAAACATGCTGAAAACTATATGAAAATGATGCCAAAAAGTGTACAAAATATCCTCTCATCAGAACACCAAACTTAAATTGTTACTTGTCCCCGAGCAACCAAAAATAAACTAGGATAAAAAGAAGAGAAGGATACAATAAATCTCAGAGTTCTCAATGAAGCTCAATTTCAATTAGATGAGTGGGACTAGTAGCTTTTTGCTTTTGAATAGTTTTGGCATCTCACTTTCCATCGAAGCTCAGAATAGTTGGCATCCTTAGGAACTTAGAATCCAGATGATATTATTAATTCTATTAGTTCAGTTCTTTTTTATTCTTGAACACAACTTCTTTAGAATCTTGGCTGTGACCCTAAGCGCTTTGTTTTCCAGTATTACCACCGGATACATAAACGCCACAGACACTTAACTGGGCGAACTATTTCGAATTGTGATTCAGCTTTGCTAGAATCCCCAGAAAGTGGTGTCCAAAGTTCTTAAGCACACTCTTTGCTTTGGAATATGACTTTAACTGCTCAGTCTCAAGCTTTTCACTTGACACCTTCACACCACAAGCATATAGTTAGGGAAGCAGCTCACTTGAACTGTTTAGGATAAGATATTTCTTTTAGGCCCTCCTAACCATTGATACTCAAAACCTTGGATCCTTGCTCTTGCCTTTTGGTTTAAAGAGCTATTGACTTTTTGCTCTTGACTTTTGGTTTTAAGAACTACTGGCTTTTTCTTTTTCTGCTTTCTTTTTTCTCTCTTTTTTTTCATATACACATTTTTTTTTCTTTTATTGCTTTTTTGTTTCTTTTTCTTGCTTCAAGAATCAATTTTTTTTTCAGATTACCAATAACACTTCACTTTCATCATCATTCTTTCAAGAGCCAATGTTCTTTAACTCCAACATCAAATATATGATATAGATTTTATTGCAATTTATGATATTTTTCCCTTTTATGCACGCTAGGTGTTTGACAAAATGTCTCTTCTAGTTCTTGTATAGTTTTTCACACTCTTGACTTAGAATTGGGTAATTAGGTGAACTTGAGTTATGGATGTCCATTCTACATTGTGTTAGGATTGTTAATTGGTTTGGTTTCCATTGACGCTAGTCTTTCACTAAGTTAATTAGTGAGTTGACTATGACTTATGGATTGAGATCAATTATGCCCTTTTGACTTATCCTCGATGTTAGAATAGACTAATTAGGATTAATTCTGCACAATTACCATGTTTGTGGTCCATGACTAGGATAGGAATCCTCAATTCTCCAATCCTTGCCAAGAGTCCTTTTTGCCACTTGATTTTCCTTTTTACTTTACTTGCTTTGAGTTTTAATTCCCTTGCATGCTTATTCACTTTCTTGCCTTCTAATTTTCTTGTCACTTGCAATCACAACCCCAATTCCCTTATAGCCAATAATATGACACTCATTTGCAACTCTTAGGGAAGACGACCCAGGACTTAAAACTCCTGGTTTATATTGGATTGTGACATCTTTTGATTCTAAACTTTGATTGAGAGGATCCATTGCCGGTTTGGACTATACTTGCAACGGAATAAATTCTAATTTTGTCTAAATTCCAAATCGGCACAAATTTTCTCACATCAAGTTTTTGGCGCCGTTGCCGGAGAATCGCAATGGTTTTATATTCTTGGCTATTGTTAATATGTGAATATGTGAATAGTTTGTTTTGATTGGTTGCTTGTTTTTGTCTGTAAATATGTCTCTTGGTTGTTAGCTTTCCTGATTAAATTTTTGTTTTAAATGCATATGTGAATAGTTAGTAATTTTGTTTTAAATTACCTTTTTGACCTAAATTGCATATTTAAAATTTTTCAATTAGTTTTTTGATGGTTGAATTAATTTTGGGTAGATTTTTGTGTGTGAATAGTCTAATGATTTTGATTAGGAAAATGAAATTTTGGATTAATTTTAAAGTTAATATAAATAGTTGTATATTTTTGTTAATTTCTTCTTTATATGCATTTTGGAATGTTGGGTGAATTTCTATTTGGAAAAAAAATCGCCTTCTGTGCATACGCACAGCTTTGTGCGTGCACACACTTTCATACCACCTCTCTGTCCATAGCACCCGCACACCCAGTGCGTGTGCACACTTCCTCTCAAGTATGCCTATCACGCGTGCGTGACGTTCTATTTTCACTATCCCACGCGTATGCACCTCCCTGTGCGTACGCTTCCTCAAATCAACCCCCTCTGCTGGGAGCTCTCGCACAGCGACGTGTGTCCACATTCCCCTTGAGTGCGAACCCAAGAGTCCCTTTGCACCCAACACTCTTCCTCTTCCTTCTTCCCCAACGTTCATCCCTCTTCTCTCCTTCTCTGTTTCAATGTCCACCAGCCTCCAACCACCGCACAACCATCGGCGACCCAACCCAGCCGTCGTAGCCCTCGCCCCATTTCTTCCTCCTTCTCTCTCATCCCTTCTCACCCTTGTTCCTTTATCTTCTCCTCTACCACCAAACCCACTTTCCGCCGCGACACCCAACCTTCGTTGCCGCACCCTTTTCAGCTTCCTAACCCGTCACCACCCCCTGTTCGAACCAGAACCTCCGTGACCCCTCCTCTTCGTGCTACCCTAGTGCCACAACACTATCCTTCCCTCTCTCTATCTCAGCGTCGAATCACCATCATGGACCAGCCTTGCCGCCGTAGCCTCCACCCTCAATGTCGCCAGCGCCACCACGTCACCATGCCACAGCTCGTCACCATTCGTTTCCCTCCATCCACGAGCTCCACACCAAATGTGGCTCCGTTTTCATTTTCCCCCATTTTCTTCGAAGGGCAGAACAAGGCAAAGCATTTCTAGGATGATCTCCTCATTCCTCTTTCAAGGTTCCGAGGAGATCCAATTATGAATAGCTTCTTTCCCAAGATAACTATCCAATTGGATGAAGAACAAAAGCTTTCTAGCAAAATCAAGAGAAAAGAAAGAAGAAGATGAATGAAAACCAATATTGATCCATTGAATTACACAGAGCTCCCTAACCCAATGAAAGGGGTTTAGTTGTTCATAGCTCTCAAAATGGAAATTGGAATTGTAAAATACATTCTAAAATTAAAAGTGCAGTAAGTGTAAGATTTCCCAAAATTGGAGAAAAGGTCCTTCTAACTTCAATTCTAAGCTATTTATACACTTTCTTCCATTGATCTTCAAGCCTTGAATTGGGCTTTTGGCCTTGATGGGATTGGGTTGAAGATGGCTTCAATTGGTTGCCCTTGGTGTTGAGAAGAGATATATATAAAATTTGAATCCTGATGCTTCATGTTTGAGTCAACGTTTGAGGGCCAACATTGACTCAAACGCCATATAGAACTAAACCAGCAAACCAGAAAGCTTGCTGTCATTGGCGTTTGACTCAACGTTGGAGGGCCAACGTCAGCTAACCCACGCGTACGCGTACCGTGCGCTTCCGTGCAAAAGTGCCACAAATGCTCATCCACGCGTACGCGTACTGTACGCTTACGGGTGGATGCCAGATTTTCATTTTACAGTTTTAAAAGGAAGCAGGGGACGTTGGCCTCAGCGTTGGACCTCCAACGTTCCCTCCAACGTTGGCATTTTCACGCGTACGCATACCGTGCGCTTCCGCACAAAATGGTCAAAATGCTTATTGACGCGTACGCGTATTGTACGCTTACCTGTACATTGGTTTTTTTTCATCCGTGCGTACGCGTCACTGACGCGTACGCGTCAATTCAAAATTTTCAACTCCAATTTCTGGGCTTGGCATCGCGCATGTTGGAGGCAACGTTGGACTCCAACGTTCGTTTTTCACGCGTACGTGTACCGTGCGGTTCCATGCAAAATGGTTAAAAATGCTTATTTATGCATACGCGTGATGCATGCTTTCGCGCGGATATCAAAATTTGCTTTTTTACGCGTACGCGTCATAGACGGGTACGCGCCACTCAAAATTCATTTAGCTCCAGAATTGAAGTTTTTATCACCACGTTGGGGGTAACGTTGGATGTCCAACACTACCTCAAACATGAGCATCAACAACCATGCAGAGAAGTACTCTGTTTTCTCTTCCAACTTTGAGGCAACATTGGTTGTCCAACTTGGCCACCAACGTTGCTTCCTCCTCATCCTTTCCATGCTCCTTCTTCAACCTTCCTCCATGCTTTCCTTCACCTATCATCAACCAATGAATGCATCAAAGCCTTGCTATAATCATGAGAATTCTTATCATTCTTAGCATAAAAGTAATCATAGCATAAATCATCATGAAATTGTATTAAATTACTCATGGTTGAATGAATATAGGCATACATGAATTTCTACCCAATTTGCTTACTTATAGCTCAAGAAAGTGCATAAAACCTACCAAAAACAAAGAAAAAGGCTAGTGAAACTAGCCTAAGATGCCCTGGCATCAAAACTCACCTAGCCATATATACATCCTTACCTTTAACCTTAGCCCCATTACAACCTTGAAAAAACCTCATGATATTTGCATATGTACATTAAGTATTTGTTGATTGGTATTAGAGGAGAATTGAGTGAATTGACCCTAAACACTTGAGTGACTAGAGTGCATACACATATTCGGTGAGGGTTCAATTACTCAATTCCATATTTTCACCTATGATTATTGTTTATCTTGCAAGTTTGGTTAAATTCTTTTATATGACTCAATTCAATTGTGAATAGGATTTGGTTATAATTGCTTTAGCCCTTGGTTGTATATAGATACTTTCTTGGAAATTGATTTACTTGGACTAATTAAATACATATAGATAGTTAGATAGTATAAGGTATAATAGTTACATAAATATAGATAGATTGCATATAGATAGTTACATTGAATAATTGTTGATTCCCCTTCTTATCTTCCTTTGGTATAGCATGAGGACATGTTATTGTTTAAGTGTGGGGATGTGATGAATCCACATTTCATGATATATATTTGCTTTATTTAGGTGGATTTCATCAACTTTTTTTGCATTTATCCATTGAAAAAGCATAGTTTCATAAATTCTTCCTAAATTGTGCTTCAAAGTAAAAAATATACTTTTTAGGCCTTTTAATTGCTAAATTTTATACACTTTAATCTCATTTAATGCCTTGATGTGTTTGTTGAGTAATTTCAAGCTTATAAGGCAAGTGTGGATTGAAGAAGTGAGGAAGGAAAGCATACAAAGTTGAAGAATTCAAGAAATGAAGGATTTAGAAAGCTGCCAATCTTGACCTCTCTGTACTAAATTGATCATAACTTAAGCTACAGAGGTCCAAATGAGGTGGTTCCAGTGGCATTAGAAAGCTAACTTCCGGGGCTTCAAAATGATATACAATTTTCTATAGTGGACATAAGTTTAAGTGTGTATACGCACAAGTCCTGGCACATAAGCTCATTAATTACAAATCGCTGGGGCAAATTCTGGGCCTCCATAACCCAGTCCAACTTATTTCTGAAGCTATTTCAAGCCAAAGTAAAGAAGGATGAAGGGGGGGCAATTAGGTTTAGGTTTTATCATGTTGTAGGTCATTTTCTAAAGAGAGAAGCTCCCCCTTCTCTCTAGAATTTAGGTTTTCTTAGTTAATTTCCCTTTAATTTTAGTCTTTAATTCTTGTTTTAGTATAGTTTCGTTTATGTTTTCAAGCTATCTTGTCTTGATCATCTTCATCTCTTTTGTTATTTTCTCAACTTTGCCATTTTTAGTTTATGAATACTATTGTCAATTTTGATTTTATTAATGCTATTTTGATATTTTATCTTTAATGCTTGTTGAGTTTCTATTATTATTCTCTTGCAATTGGTAGTTATAGATTTTATTTTATTGCAATTTATGATATTTTTCCCTTTTATGCATGATAGGTGTTTGACAAAATGTCTCTTCTAGTTCTTGTATAGTTTTTCACATTCTTGACTTGGAATTGGGTAATTAGGTGAACTTGAGTTATGGATGTCCATTCTACATTGTGTTAGGATTGTTAATTGGTTTGGTTTCCATTGACGCTAGTCTTTCACTAAGTTAATTAGTGAGTTGAATAGGACTTATGGATTGAGATCAATTATGCCCTTTTGACTTATCCTCGATGTTAGGATAGACTAATTAGGATTAATTCTATGCAATTACCATGTTTGTGGTCCATGACTAAGATAGGAATCCTCAATTCCCCAATCCTTGCCAAGAGTCCTTTTTGCCACTTGATTTTCCTTTTTGCTTTACTTTCTTTGAGTTTTAATTACCTTGCATGCTTATTCACTTTCTTGCCTTTTAATTTTCTTGCCACTTGTAATCACAACCCCAATTCTCTCATAGCGAATAATATGACACTCATTTGCAACTCCTAGGGAAGACGATCCGAGACTTAAAACTCCTAGTTTATATTTTTTTGGATTGTGACATCTTTTGATTCTAAACTTTGATTGAAAGGATCCATTGCCGTTTTAGACTATACTTGCAACGGAAGAAATTCTAATTTTGTCTAAATTCCAAATTGGCACAAATTTTCACACATAAAGTTTTTGTGGCGTTCAACGCCAGGACTTGTGTCTCTTTGGGCATTGAACTCCCAGCTTGTATCCCTTTACTGGCGTTCAACACCAGTTGTTGTGCTTCTTTGGGCGTTGAACGCCCAGTAAGGTCTTCCTTACTGGTGTTTAACGCTAAGAATGGTTCCTCCTTAATGCCCAGTAAGGACTTCCTTACTGGCGTTTATTGCCAGATTACCCCCTTTAGCTCTGGCCTCAGCTTCTACAGTGATGGTCTTCCACTCTTCTCTTGGGTTCACTTCAGTGTTACTAGAAAGAGTGTAGGAGGGGTTTCAGGAATTCTCTTGCTCAGCTGACCAACTTGTACCTCCAGATTTTTGATAGAGGACCTAATTTCTATTATGAAACTAAGGGTGGTCTTAGAGAGTTCAGAAACTATGGTTGGTAAGTCAGAAAGGCTCTCTTTAGAAGTCTTCATCTGTTGCTGAGAAGATGGGAATGGTGGTCTGTTGTTGAACCTATTTTGGGATCTTCCACCTTGATTATTGTTGAAGCCTTACTGAGGCTTCTGTTGATCCTTCTATGAAAGGTTAGGATGATTTCTCCATGAGGAGTTGTAGGTGTTTCCATAGGGTTCTCCCATGTAGTTCACCTCTTCCATCATGGGTTGATCTGGATCATAGGCATCTCCACCATATGAGGCTTCATGAGTGCTGCTAGTTACAACTTGTGATCCAGTCAAATGCTGAGAGATCATATTGACCTGTTGGGTCAAGATCTTGTTCTGAGCCAATATGGCATTCATCTATTTTCTTAGAATTTCATAGGTTTTCTTAGATTTTCAATCGAATTTCTTATGTTTTCTAGTGAATTTTCTTAACTAATCAAGGGTAAACTATCAAACAGGTACTCGAATAATTTTATCGCTGACAAAAATGCACTCAAATTTTGCTATCAACAAAAATACCCTCAAATAATTTAAAATCGTAACAAAATATCCAACATTTAATATTTATTTGTCAAAATTACTTTAGAGATTGAATTGTGATGTGGTTTTTTGCAAGTATGATTAGAAAAATTAGATATTTTTATTCTTAAAATTTGGTAATTTTTTGCTAACTATATATATTTTTTGTGATTTTTAAAAGTATTATTGGTTGTTTACAATAAATCACAAAGAAATATATACTTAGCAAAAAATCTCCAAATTATAAACATAAAAATATCTCATTTTTCTAACCATGCTTGCAAAAAATCGTATCAAAATTTAATCTCTAAAGGATTTTTTGAGAAATAAACATTAAATGTTGGATATTTTATCGCGTTTTTAAATTATTTGAGGACATTTGTGTCGATAAAAAAACTCAGGTGTATTTTTGTCAGCGACAAAATTATTTGAGTACATTTTTTGTGGTTTATCCATTAATCAAATATTTGGAGTTGTGTTAGTATTATTGTGTTTTCAGGTGTTTTGGCCTAAAATAATCAAGAATTAAGGCTTTTTAGAAAGAAACACAAAATCGGTTCAAGGACGGTTCAACTAAACCCAAAGAGCATGTTAACCGAATGCCCAACCATCAGCATGGATGCCCAGAGGACCAAACACACAAGCCCGGCGTGCCTTCTTAGAGGAGCATGCAAGCCCAGTTGCCATACATGCAAGCCCCGCATGCATCCTTAGCTCCTAACACAAGCCCAGCGTGTCCCCTTGCAAGCCTGGCGTGCAATTATCCTAGAAGGAGAAACTAGGCTTACGCCCAAAGTAGAAGATCACAAGCCCGGCGTGCGTCAAGCTCAACTCCCATTATTCAATTCTTCAACACTTAACAAGGATCAAATTCAATTATCAAATTATTAGAAGCATTAATCACATTCGAACATTTGAAGATTCAAGAGGTTAGTTATTATTAATTCCTTCTAGAAATATAAGAGATTTATAAGAAATTTGGTTGTTAGTATTTGTTTCTAGATTAGATTTGAATTATTGTTTTAATTTGAAGAAAGTAGTTAGCTATCTTATCTTTCTGAAGGATAAGATTAAGGTTAGTTTTGAATTTGAATTCTAGAACATAGTATATAAATAAGTGAACCTTATTCATTAATAATGGTTAAAACTATTGGGAAACATTTTAATCTGCCTAGGATTCTGATTTTATATTTGAAAAAATTAAATTTCAAAATTAGCTTAAAACTCATCTCATAATCTTTACTTATCTAGATCTAGTTCGAATACGTGACATATAATTCGGCTAGTGATAGTTCTTGAAGGTTGTACAGGGTAAAATTGAAACTGTTCTTCACCTCTTCTCTCGATTAGTTAACCGTGGGATTGACGATTAATTAGGTTTAGAGAAATTAAATCACCAATGGATTAGGATTTAGTTACAAATGATTTGCTGTGAAAATATTTTTGCATGAATTAAATAAGAAAGCATAAGTATTGTTCTTCTAAGAATTAAACATCTTCGAAGTCTTCAACATTTTCATCATTGATTTTCTCTCAACTACAAGCATCCTCCCGATTATCTTCTTCTATTCTTCTTATTCAAGATCCACAATCTGAAATTTAAGGTTTCATCAATCTAATTAGATATTTAATTAGACGTTGCTTGCCTCAATCCGTTAATCCTCGTGGGAATGATATCTACTCCTTGTGGTATTACTTGAACAATCCGGTGCACTTGTCAATATCCATAAACTTTAATTTTCGCTCATAAGAGATTTAAGAAAAAACTAAAAGAATGGAAAGCTAAGTGTCTATCCTTTGCTGGGAGAATCACCTTAACTCAAGCAGTGATAACACCGACACTCAATTTTGACATGATGTATTCTAAAATCCCAAAGAATATGTGCAATGAAGTTCAAAAGCTTCAGCAAAGATTTATATTTTGGGGGGGGGGGGAGGGGGACTAGCAAAAAACTTCATATGGTGAAATGGGATGTTTTTTTTTGGTAATGAAACGGAGCTAAAACGCCCAAAAAGAAACCTAAATACAAACTAAACGGGATAAGGTAATCCCTCTTTCATCAGCATTAATAATCCTCCCCAGATCAGAAGGAGGTATATTCCAAAAAATAAAATCAGCTTCCACTGTTAAACTCTTTTTTGTCAGGTAATCTACACACATATTACCTTCTCCATATATTTGAACAAAACGAATATTCCAATTTCTTCTTTTTAATTCGTATATCGCTCTGACCACAACATTAGGGTGGGAGGCCAAACTTTCTCCCTTGTTGAGAAGCTTTATCACTACTCCAGCATCTATCTCTACCACTATTTTTCGAAAACCCATTGTCCAGGCTAACTCTAATCCCTCCTTCACACCACAAAGTTCCAACATGAAAGCTGATGAGCGGATATTTTATACGCTTTTGGGGATAATTTCATATAGTTTTGAGTATGTTTTAGTTAGTTTTTATTCTATTTTTATTAGTTTTTAGGAAAAATTCATATTTCTGGACTTTACTATGAGTTGTGTGTTTTTCTGTAATTTCAGGTATTTTTCTGGCTAAAATTGAAGGAGCTGAGCAAAAATCGGATTCAGGCTGAAAAAGGACTGCTGATGCTGTTGGATTCTGACCTCCCTGCACTCAAAGTGGATTTTCTGGAGCTACAGAACTCGAAATGGCATGCTTCCAATTGCGTTGGAACGTAGCCATCCAGGGCTTTCCAGCAATATATAATAGTCCATACTTTTCACAAGGATAGATGATGTAAACTGGCGTTCAACGCCAGTTCTCTGCCCAATTCTGGCGTCCAGCGCCAGAAAAGGATCAAAAGCTGGAGTTGAACGCCCAAACTGGCATAAAAACTGGCGTTCAACTCCACAAATGGGCTTTGCACGTGAATTGCTTAAGTCTCAACCCAGCACACACCAAGTGGGCCCCAGAAGTGGATCTCTGCATCATCCATCATAATCTACTCATATTTTGTAACCCTAGGCTACTAGTTTAGTATTTAAACAACTTTTAGAGACTTATTTTGTATCTCATGACATTTTAGATCTAAACTTTGTATTCTCTGACGGCATGAGTCTCTAAACCCCATTGTTGGGGGTGAGGAGCTCTGCTGTGTCTCGATGAATTAATGCAAGTATTTCTGTTGTCCATTCAAACACGCTTGTTCCTATCTAAGATATTCATTAGCGCTTAACTGTGATGGAGGTGATGATCTGTGACACTCATCACCTTCCTCAAATCATGAACGTGTGCCTGACAACCACCTCCGTTCTATATACGATTGAATGAGTATCTCTTAGATTCCTTAATCAGAATCTCCGTGGTATAAGCTAGAATTGATGGCGGCA
This sequence comes from Arachis ipaensis, assembly GCF_059453495.1. NCBI lineage: Eukaryota > Viridiplantae > Streptophyta > Magnoliopsida > Fabales > Fabaceae > Arachis > Arachis ipaensis. The sequence continues at coordinate 108,994,054 of NC_142442.1, read as the reverse complement.
TTCATGAGAATCCGGAAAGTCTAAACCTTGTTTGTGGTATTCCGAGTAGGATTCAAGGATTGAATGACTGTGACGAGCTTCAAACTCCTGAAGGCTGGGCGTTAGTGACAGATGCAAAAGGATAGTAAATTCTATTCCAACCGGATCGAGAACCAACCGGTGATTAGCCGTGCTGTGACAGAGCGCGTGAGCGTAGTTTTCACTGGAAGGATGGAAGGTAGCCATTGACAACGGTGATCCACCAACACACAGCTTGCCATAGGAGGACGTGCGTGCGTGAACAAGAAGACAGAGGAATGCATAGATTCAGAAGACAAAGCATCTCCAAAACTCCAACATATTCTCCATCACTACATAACAAGTAACCTTTAATCCATGCTTTATTGTTTAATTGCAATTCAACTGATAAACATAATTAACTTCCTGACTAAGATTTACAAGATAACCATAGATTGCTTCAAACCAACAATCTCCGTGGGATTCGACCCTTACTCACGTGAGGTATTACTTGGACGACCCAGTGCACTTGCTGGTTAGTGGTACGAGTTGTGAAAAGTGTGATTCACAATTTGTGCACCAAGTTTTTGGCGCCGTTGCCGGGGATTGTTCGTGTTTGGACAACTAACGGTTTATTTTGTTGCTTAGATTAGGAAAAATTTTTCTTTTTAGTTTAGAGTCTTTTATTATTTATCCATTGTTAAAACACTTTAAATTTATAGCTCAATTAGTTAGAACGTGGTGTTTATGTTCATGGTAATTGGCTATCATATTTTTAAACTCTTTTTCAAAAATATTTTTTTTATTAAATCCTGTGCCAAACTTTAAGTTTGGTGTTTTCTTGTTGATTTTTCAAAACAAAAAAAATTTTCAAAAATTTCTTTTGGTTTTCTAAAAAAAAAAAATTTTTAAGTTTGGTGTTCCTTGGTGTTTTCCCTCCAAAAATTTTCGAAAAATAAGGAGCATTAGATCTAAAAATTTTAAATCCTGTGCTATCTTTTTGTTTCTCCCCTTTCCCTTAAACATCCAAAAATATCTTTTCCCTCTATTTTTAAAGCACCTTTTTCAAAAATCATTTTAAAAAAAAAATTTAAATAAATAAAATAAAATAAATAAAAAGGTAAATCAATCCAAGTTATATCCCTTTATCCATCATGGACATAAGTGGAAATGAACAGTCCAAGAGGACTCTGGGGTCATATTCTAACCCCTCTGCTGCTTCATATGGGAGTAGCATCTGCATACCCTCCATTGGAGTTAGTAGCTTTGAGTTGAATCCTCAGCTCATTATCATGGTGCAGCAAAGTTGTCAGTATTCCGGTCTTCCACAGGAAGAACCTACAGAGTTTCTGGCACAATTTTTACAAATTGCTGACACAGTGCATGATAAGGAAATAGATCAGGATGTCTACAGACTATTACTGTTTCCATTTGGTGTAAAAGATCAAGCTAAGCGGTGGTTAAATAACCAACCTAAGGCCAGCATAAGAACATGGAAACAGCTGACAGAAAAATTCCTGAATCAGTATTTTCCTCCAAAAAGGATGACACAGCTAAGGCTGGACATCCAAGGCTTTAAATAAGGAGATAATGAATCTCTTTATGATGCCTGGGAGAGATACAGAGAGATGCTACGAAAATGCCCCTCTGAAATGTTTTCAGAGTGGGTTCAGTTAGACATCTTCTACTATGGGCTTGCAGAAGGAGCTCAGAAGTCTCTAGATTACTCAGCTGGTGGATCTATCCATATGAGAAAGACAATTGAAGAGGCTCAAGAGCTCATTGATACAGTTGCCAAGAATCAGCATCTGTACCTAAGCAGCAACCCTTCCATGAATGAAGAGGTTAAAACAGTAACTGCTGAATTCAGTACTGTAAAACAAGCTGCTGAATTCAATCAGCAATTGGATTTTCTAACAAAGCAGCTAGCTGAATTCAAGGACAGGCTACAGGAGACAAGGATAGCTAATATACATATGGACGAACAGTTTAAGCAAACAAAGCAGCAGCTATCAAGGCAAATAGCAGAAGAATGCCAAGCAGTTCAATTAAGGAGTGGGAAAACATTAAATACCCCACCTCAAGGCATCAAAAATTCAAGAAATGAGCAACCCACCAAAGATTCACCTGAGGACAGTAAGAGCCCAGGGAAAAATAATTCTGGCGCTAAAACGCCAGAAAATGGGTGGAAGGCTGGCGCTGAACGCCCAGACCATGCCCAAAACTGGCGTTCAACGCCAAAAACAAGGCAGAATTGGCGTTCAACGCCAGAAATGGGCAAGAATCTGGCGTTGAACGCCCAAAATGGGCACATTTCTGGCGTTCAGGCGCCAGGAACAGACAGTGAGCTGGCGTCTAACGTCACTCCAGCTTCTGACTCTGGCACTCAATTGCCAGTGAGGGATCAGACACACACAAGTGCTGATAACAACCCCTCTAAAAAGGCTTCTTTAACCACTAAGGTTGAGGAATATAAAGCCAAGATACCTTATCCTCAAAAACTCCGGAAAGAAGAGCAGGATAAGCAATTTGCTTGCTTTGCAGATTATCTAAGGACTCTTGAAATAAAGATTCCATTTGCAGAGGCACTTGAGCAAATACCTTCTTATGCCAAGTTCATGAAAGAGATCTTGAGTCATAAAAAGGAGTGAAGAGAAACAGAAAGAGTTCTCCTCACTGAAGAATGCAGTGCAGTCATTCTAGAGAGCTTTCCTGAAAAGCTTAAAGACCCTGGGAGTTTTCTGATACCATGCATATTAGAAGGTAATTGCACCAAGACAGCTTTATGCGATCTTGGGGCAAGCATCAACCTAATACCTGCATCCACTATCAGGAAGCTTGGCTTGACTGAAGAAGTTAAACCAACCCGGATATGTCTCCAACTTGCTGATGGTTCCACTAAATACCCATCAGGCGTGATTGAGGACATGATTGTCAGAGTTGGGCCATTCGCCTTTCCCACTGACTTTGTTGTGCTGGAAATGGAGGAGCACAAGAGTGCTACTCTCATTCTAGGAAGACCCTTCCTAGCAACTGGACGATCCCTCATTGACATCCAACAGGGGGAAATAACCCTGAGAGTCAATGATGATGAGTTCAAGTTGAACGCTGTCAAAGCCATGCAGCATCCAGACACATCAACAGACTGCATGAAAGTTGATCTTATTGACTCTTTGGTAGAAGAGATCAACATGGCTGAGAGTCTCGAATCAGAGTTGGAAGACATCTTTAAAGATGTTCAGCCTGATTTGGAGGATTCAGGGGACATGAAAGAGCCTCTGAACTCTCTTCTGAAAGAGGAAAAACCTCCTGAACCCGAGCTCAAGCCACTACCACCATCCTTGAAATATGCATTTCTGGGAGAAGGTGACACTTTTCCAGTGATCATAAGCTCTGCTTTAAATTCACAGGAAGAGGAAGCACTTATTCAAGTGCTAAGGACACACAAGACAGCTCTTGGGTGGTCCATAGGTGACCTTAAGGGTATAAGTCCAGCTAGATGCATGCACAAGATCCTATTGGAGGATAATACCAAACCAGTGGTTCAACCACAGAGGCGGCTAAATCCAGCCATGAAGGAAATGGTGCAGAAAGAGGTCACCAAGTTACTAGAGGCTGGGATTATTTATCCTATTTCTGATAGCCCCTGGGCGAGCCCTGTTCAAGTCGTCCCAAAAAAGGGAGGCATGACAGTGATTCATAATGAAAAAAATGAACTGATTCCGACAAGAACAGTTACAGGGTGGCGCATGTGTATTGATTACAAAAGGCTCAATACAGCCACCAGAAAGGATCATTTTCCTTTACCATTCATAGACCAGATGCTAGAAAGACTAGCAGGTCATGATTATTACTGCTTTTTGGATGGCTACTCAGGCTATAACCAGATTGTAGTAGATCCCCAGGATCAAGAGAAAACAGCATTCACATGTCCATCCGGAGTGTTTGCTTATAGAAGGATGCTATTTGGGCTATGTAATGCGCCTGCAACCTTCCAGAGATGCATGCTCTCTATTTTCTCTGACATGGTGGAAAAATTTCTGGAAGTCTTCATGGATGACTTCTCAGTATACGGAGACTCATTCAGCTCCTGTCTTGATCACCTGAAACTTGTTTTGAAAAGATGCCAAGAAACCAACCTAGTTTTAAACTGGGAAAAGTGTCACTTCATGGTGACTGAAGGAATTGTTCTTGGGCATAAAATCTCAAACAAGGGGATAGAGGTGGATCAAGCAAAGATAGAGGTAATTGAAAAATTACCACCACCTGCCAATGTTAAGGCAATCAGAAGCTTTCTGGGGCATGCAGGATTCTATAGGAGGTTTATAAAGGATTTTTCAAAAATCGCAAAACCTCTAAGCAATCTGCTAGCTGCTGACACGCCATTTGTGTTTGACACAGAGTGCCTGCAGGCGTTTGAAATGCTGAAAGCTAAGCTGGTCACAGCACCAGTCATTTCTGCACCAGACTGGACATTACCATTTGAGCTCATGTGTGATGCCAGTGATCATGCCATTGGTGCAGTATTGGGACAGAGGCATGACAAGCTTCTGCATGTCATTTATTATGCCAGTCGCGTTCTAAATGATGCCCAGAAAAATTACACAACCACAGAAAAAGAACTACTTGCAGTGGTTTACGCCATTGACAAGTTCAGATCATACTTAGTAGGATCAAAAGTGATTGTGTATACTGACCATGCTGCTCTTAAATATCTACTCACAAAGCAGGATTCAAAACCCAGGCTCATCAGATGGGTATTGCTTCTGCAAGAGTTTGATATAGAAATAAGAGACAAAAAAGGGACAGAGAACCAAGTGGCTGATCATCTGTCCCGGATAGAGCCAGTGGAAGGGACGTCCCTCCCTTCTCTTGAGATCTCTGAGACATTTCCTGATGAGCATTTATTCGCCATTCAGGAAGCACCATGGTTTGCCGATATTGCAAACTATAAAGCTGCAAGGTTCATACCCAAGGAGTACAACAGGATACAAAAAAAGAAATTAATTACTGATGCAAAGTACTACTTGTGGGATGAACCTTATCTCTTTAAGAGATGTGCAGACGGAATTATCCGTAGGTGTGTGCCTAGAGAAGAAGCACAGAGGATCCTGTGGCATTGCCACGGATCTCAATATGGAGGCCATTTCAGAGGTGAGCGAACAGCCACCAAGGTCTTCCAATGTGGCTTCTATTGGCCCACACTCTATAAAGATTCCCGAGAGTTTGTACGTAATTGTGACAGTTGCCAAAGAGCTGGTAATCTGCCTCATGGTTACGCCATGCCTCAACAAGGAATCTTGGAAATTGAGTTGTTTGACGTATGGGGAATTGACTTCATGGGACCCTTCCCACCATCATATTCAAACACTTATATTCTGGTGGCAGTTGATTATGTATCAAAATGGGTTGAGGCTATTGCCACACCCACCAATGATACTAAAACAGTGCTGAAGTTCCTCCAGAAACATATCTTTAGCAGGTTTGGTGTCCCTAGAGTATTAATCAGTGATGGGGGCACTCACTTCTGCAACAAACAGCTTTATTCTGCCATGGTTCGGTATGGAATTCGCCACAAGGTGGCCACACCATATCATCCACAAACCAATGGGCAAGCTGAAGTCTCTAACAGAAAATTAAAGAGAATCCTGGAACGGACAATAAATACCCGTAGAAAGGATTGGGCACGGAGCTTGGATGATGCTCTGTGGGCTTACAGAACAGCATTCAAGACCCCTATAGGGACCTCTCCATACCAACTCGTGTATGGGAAGGCATGCCACTTGCCCGTGGAACTGGAACATAACGCCTACTGGGCAACCAGATTCCTAAACTTTGATGCCAAATTAGCAGGAGAAAAACGATTGCTCCAGCTAAATGAGCTAGAGGAATTCAGATTCACAGCTTTCGAAAATGCCAAGCTTTATAAAGAAAAATAAAAAAATGGCATGACAGAAAGCTGTCATCTAGAATCTTTGAACCAGGACAGAAGGTCCTGTTGTTTAACTCTAGACTCAGGCTATTCCCCGGGAAATTGAAATCCCGGTGGAGGGGACCATACGTGATTACAAGTGTGTCACCATATGGTTATGTGGAGCTTCAAGATATTGATTCTGATAAGAAGTTCATTGTCAATGGACAGAGAATCAAGCATTATCTTGAAGGCAACATTGAGCAAGAATGCTCAAGGCTGAAGCTAGATTAAAAGCTCAGCAAGGTCCAGCTAAAGACAATAAAGAAGCGCTTGCTGGGAGATAACCCAGCCATGGGGCAACAATCCTCTAAAGCATTTTGCCCTATTTCTATTTTTATTTTTAGTTGTTTATATAGAGTTCATTGACAAAAGGGTAAATAATCATTTACAGAAGACCTCGGCACACAAAACAGAGAAAAAGATCTCACTGGCAAGAAAACGCCAGTAATGATAGCAGCTGGGCGCTCAACGCCAGAAAGGGGCACCCACTGGGCGTTGAACGCCAGTAATGGCAGCAGCTGGGCGTTGAACGCCCAGGAGAGCAGCAATTGGGTGCTGAACGCCCAAAACAGGCAGTGTTTGGGCGTTCAAACGCCAGGAATGCAGGGAGGAGTGATGAGATATTTTTGGAAAAACGAATTTCTCCAAAACACCCAAATCTAACCGGCAAGTGCACCGGGTCGCATCAAGTAATAAAAACTCACGGGAGTGAGGTCGATCCCACAGGGATTGATGGATCAAGCAACTTTAGTGGGTGATTAGTTTAGTCAAGCTAACATTGAGTGATTTGAGTGACAATTGAAGCCAACAGAAAGTAAATGACAAGGAGAATTAAAGTGCAGAAAGTAAATTGGCAAGTAGCTTAAGGGGCAAGAAATGTAAATTGCAAGAATCTTAAATTGCAAGAAATGTAAATTGCATGAAATGTAAAGGGGAGTAGGTGCTGGAAATTAAAAGGAAGCAGTAGATCAAGTAACTGAAAAGTTAAATTGCAGGAAGAATAAAGGAAATTGGATGCTAGGAATTAAAACAGAATTTAAATTGTGAAGTGCAGTGAAGTAAGGAACGCTCAGATTCTCAGCTTAATTGCAAAATAAAATTGAAGATCTCAGGGAATCAAAGAGACTAGAAAACGAGTCTAGATCTCAAGCCCTTCCTTGATTCAACAGCAGACAGATTGAAGAAGAAATGAAGATGGAAGCAGTAAATGAAAACTTTGATTCAAATCACAATTCACTGAAATTATGCAGACAAGTAAACAGAGAGAATTCTCAAGGTGAGATTGAAACAGAATTTCTTCAATTCTCAACTCAAGATTCAAAACAAAAAGGAAAACTAAAGAGAGAGAGTTCTGTATTCCTAATGCTCCCTAGTGGAGCCAGCCTCCCCACAAATATGAAAATGATGCCTTATATAGGCTTTACAAAATGGAAATGAAAATGAAATTAAAAACAAATTACAATTAAATGAAATTCCTATTTTATCTATTTCTTGTGCCTTTGAGTGATGATCATTTGGGCCCTTGCTCTTGATGGAATTGGGTTGATAAAGGCCTTGGTTGATTGCTCTTGGAGTTTGAAGAAGAACCAAAGTGAACCAATTGAACCGGATTTGAGGTTAGCCAAAGTTGGACCTAAAGTTTGAGCCAAAGTTAGGGGTCTAACTTTGGCCCCAACTTTTCATAGCAGCAAGCCAAATCCTTCTGGTATGGACGTTGGTGCCAACGTTAGGGGTCTAACTTTGACCCTAACGTTGGCCTCCCTTATGCACATTTATGGGGCCAACTTTGTCCTCTTGTCATGTTGCCAATTTTATGCCCAATATAGACTATCATATATGGTTGGAAAGCTCTGAATGTCAGCTTTCTAACCCACTTGGAATCACTTCAATTGGACATCTACAACTCAAGTTATGATCATTTGAAGAGGGCATGGTCGCTGGCTTTGGTGTGCAGCGTTTGAGGTAACGTTAGCCCTCAAACGTTGGCGAAAACGCCAGTTCTGGAGGCTCAAATGTATTGTCCACCCCATACTATTATACATTGTTGGAAAGCTCTGGATGTCTACTTTCCAATGCTTCTTGAATCACCTCATTTGGAGCTATGTAGCTCAAGTTATTCTTGTTGGAAGTATACCCCTTGTATGCCTTGTGGTGTGTGGCGCCAACGTTAGCCTCCAAGTTAGGGGGCTAACGTTGGCGCAAACGTTGGCTCCTTCCCCCTTTGTAATTCATGTGCCAACGTTAGGGTCAAAGTTAGACCCCTAACGTTGGCACCAACGTTGGATGGCCAGGGATGAATTTCAAGTTCCAACGTTAGCCTCCAAGTTAGGGGGCTAACGTTGGAGCTAACGTTGGCCTCTTCCTTGCAATGTCATGTGCCAACGTTAGCCTCCAAGTTAGGGGGCTAACGTTGGCTCAAACGTGGGGAGCCCAGGGAGTGATTTTCATGCCCAACGTTAGCCTCCAAGTTAGGGGGCTAACGTTGGGGCTAACTTCATGCATCCCGGTTCAATTTCTTTTATTCCATTGTCCTCTCTTCACTCCTAGCCATTCCTCTTTGCTTCAACCTTTCTCCAAGCTTTCTTCACCTATCATGAATCAACCAAACTTATCAAAGCTATGCTTAAAATCATGAGGTATTCAATCTTTCATAATATGCAACAAATATAGCATAAAACCTCATGAAATGGCATGAATTCATATATGGTTGGTTAAATCCAAGGAAACATGAAAATCTACCCAATTGGCTTGCTTATGGCTCAAGAAAGTGCATAATTCAATTGAAAACAAAAGAAAAAGGCTAGTTAAAATAGGCTAAGATGACTTGTCATCAAGGAGCCAAATTCATCTTTTCCACACGTATTTCCATTTTAATTTCAAATTTCATGCTTCAATGCATGATTTTTACATGAACATGTCAAGAACCCTGATTTCTAAATTCCATAATTTCTAAAAACCCTACCACAAAAAAAATTTTTTTTTTAAAATATAGTTTAATCCATAAGCACCAGGCATCTTTGCAAATTCAATCCAACTCTTTTCAAATCTTTTCTGAACACAAATCTATCTTTTCAACTAATCCATATCTTTTTCAAATCTCCATATTATCTTTTTCAAAATTCAAATTTATCTTTCTCAAAAATCTATCATATCTTTTCAAAATCAAATTATATCTTCTATCTTATCTTTTTCAACTCAATCTTTTTATCTTATCTTTTCCAAATTTTCGAAATCCCACCCCCCCATCCCTTTAAATTTGGGTTCGGCCACCCCTTCCTCCATCAACAATTGCACCTAGCCCTCCTTCTATCCCTCCCCTTTCTTTTCTTTTGCTTGAGGACAAGCAAACCTCTAAGTTTGGTGTGTTTATCCGAGATCACTAAGATCATGGCTCCCAAAGGAAAACAACCCACTCCAAGAGGCAAGAAAGAGAGCGTTCCAAAACCACTTTGGAATCAAGGGAAGTTATTATCTAAAGAACATTCAGACCATTATCTTAAAGTAATGGGTCTGAGATCAGTGATCCCGGAAGTTAGATTCGATCTGAAAGAAGATGAATATCCGGAGATCCAGGAGCAAATTCGAATCAGGAACTGGGAAGTCCTAGCTAATCCTGAAACGAAAGTAGGAAGGAACATGGTCCAGGAGTTCTATGCTAATATGTGGTAGACTGACAAGTAAAAACTATCTGGAACTGCCTTCTATGAATTTCGGACCATGGTCAGAGGGAAGATCGTTCATACCACCCCTAATAAGATCAGAGAGATCTTAAAGCTACCTCAACTAAAGGATGATCCTGACTCCTTCAACAGGAGGATGATGAGAGCAGACATTGACCTGGATAAGATTCTAGAGGACATATGTATCCCTGGAGCCAGGTGGACCACCAACACAAAGGGTGTCCCAAATCAACTCAAGAGAGAGGATCTCAAACCAGCCGCCAGAGGATGGCTGGACTTCATTGGGCGTTCTCTGTTGCCCACTAGCAACCGATCTGAAGTCACAGTTAAAAGAGCAGTGATGATTCATTGCATCATGATGGGGAAGGAAGTGGAGGTTCATCAGCTGATTTCCACTGAACTCTACAAGATTGCTAACAAAAATTCAAAAGAGGCCAGGTTGGCTTATCCAAGCGTGATTTCTCTGCTCTGCAAGGACGCTGGAGTAAGGATGGGAATAACTGAATATATCCTAATTGAAAAGTCAATCACCAAAGCATCAATGGAGAGACAACAAGCACAGGAGGATCCCATCAAGAAGAGAGCACAGGAATTCCTCCCAGAGATACCTCAAGCTGAATACTGGGAATATCTTGAGACGTCCGTCACCAAGATACGGGAAGCTATGGAGCAAATAATAAAAGAACAGAAGGAACACAGTCAAATGCTGACCTATATGTTTAAAGAACAAGAGGAGCAGGGGCGTGACTTAAGGGAACTGAAGCGCCAAAAGTCTTCTCTTGTAGGACCAAGCACCCCAAGGATCAGAGGAACCCCCGTGCCCCCATAATAAAGGTTGTTAATTTCCAATTTCTGCCTTAACTCTGTGACAGTGTCCTTATAAAAGTTTACCTTAGAAGTCATATAATAGTAATTAGTATCTATTTGATTTTATCTCCAATTGAGCTATAGTTTATTTTTCTCATCATCATTAAACATGAATAAAATAGTAGATCTTTTGAATAAGAAGCAATAAAATTTCGAGTTTTTAATAAGAGAAATTCTAATTAGTTAAATGTGGTGGCAATGCTTTCTATCTTCTGAATGAATGCTTGAACAGTGCATATGTCTTTTGAATTTGTTGTTTAAGACTGTTAAATATGTTGGCTCTTGAAAGAATGATGAACATGAGACATGTTATTGATAATCTGAAAAATCATAAAAATGATTCTTGAAGCAAGAAAAAGCAGCAAAGAATAAAGCTTGCAAAAAAAAAAAAAAAGAAGCAGAAAAAGCCAAAAGCTCTTAAAACCAAAAGGTAAGGGCAAATAAAAAGGATCCCAAGGCTTTGAGCATCAGTGGATAGGAGGGCCTAAAGGAATAAAATCCTGGTCTAAGCGGCTAAACCAAGCTGTCCCTAACCATATGCTTGTGGCGTGAAGGTGTCAAGTGAAAACTTGAGACTGAACGGTTAAAGTCAAGATCCAAAGCAAAAAGAAGAGTGTGCTTAAGAACTCTGGACACCTCTAATTGGGGACTTTAGCAAAGCTGAGTCACAATCTAAAAGGTTCACCCAATTATGTGTCTGTGGCATTTATGTATCCGGTGGTAACACTGGAAAATAAAGTGCTTAGGGCCACAGCCAAGACTCATAAAATAGCTGTGTTCAAGAATCATCATACTGAAATAGGATATTCAATAACACTATCTGAATTCTAAGTTCCTATAGATGCCAATCACTCTGAGCTTCAATGGATAAAGTGAGATGCCAAAACTGTTCAGAAGCAAAAAGCTACTAGTCCCGCTCATCTAATTAGAATCTGAGCTTCACTCAAAAACTCTGAGATATTATTGCTTCTCAACTTATTAGTCTTCTATTTTATTTGTCTAAGTTGCTTGAGGACAAGCAATAGTTTAAGTTTGGTGTTGTGATGAGCGGATATTTTATACGCTTTTTGGGGATAATTTCATATAGTTTTGAGTATGTTTTAGTTAGTTTTTATTCTATTTTTATTAGTTTTTAGGAAAAATTCATATTTCTGGACTTTACTATGAGTTGTGTGTTTTTCTTTAATTTCAGGTATTTTTCTGGCTGAAATTGAAGGAGCTGAGCAAAAATCGGATTCAGGCTGAAAAAGGACTGCTGATGCTGTTGGATTCTGACCTCCCTGCACTCAAAGTGGATTTTCTGGAGCTACAGAACTCGAAATGGCATGCTTCGAATTGCGTTGGAAAGTACACATCCAGGGCTTTCCAGAAATATATAATAGTCTATACTTTGCACAAGGATAGACGACGTAAACTGGCGTTCAACGCCAGTTCTCTGCCCAATTCCGGCGTCCAGCGCCAGAAAAGGATCAAAAGCTGGAGTTGAACGCCCAAACTGGCATAAAAACTGGTGTTCAACTCCACAAATGGCCTCTGCACGTGAATTGCTTAAGTCTCAGCCCAGCACACACCAAGTGGGCCCCAGAAGTGGATCTCTGCATCATCCATCATAATCTACTCATATTTTGTAACCCTAGGCTACTAGTTTAGTATTTAAACAACTTTTAGAGACTTATTTTGTATCTCATGACATTTTAGATCTAAACTTTGTATTCTCTGATGGCATGAGTCTCTAAACCCCATTGTTGGGGGTGAGGAGCTCTGCTGTGTCTCGATGAATTAATGCAAGTATTTCTGTTGTCCATTCAAACACGCTTGTTCCTATCTAAGATATTCATTAGCGCTTAACTGTGATGGAGGTGATGATCTGTGACACTCATCACCTTCCTCAAATCATGAACGTGTGCCTGACAACCACCTCCGTTCTATATACGATTGAATGAGTATCTCTTAGATTCCTTAATCAGAATCTCCGTGGTATAAGCTAGAATTGATGGCGGCATTCATGAGAATCCGGAAAGTCTAAACCTTGTCTGTGGTATTCCGAGTAGGATTCAAGGATTGAATGACTGTGACGAGCTTCAAACTCCTGAAGGCTGGGCGTTAGTGACAGACGCAAAAGGATAGTAAATTCTATTCCAACCGGATCAAGAACCAACCGGTGATTAGCCGTGCTGTGACAGAGCGCGTGAGCGTAGTTTTCACTGGAAGGATGGAAGGTAGCCATTGACAACGGTGATCCACCAACACACAGCTTGCCATAGGAGGACGTGCGTGCGTGAACAAGAAGACAGAGGAAAGCATAGATTCAGAAGACAAAGCATCTCCAAAACTCCAACATATTCTCCATCACTACATAACAAGTAACCTTTAATCCATGCTTTATTGTTTAATTGCAATTCAACTGATAAACATAATTAACTTCCTGACTAAGATTTAGAAGATAACCATAGATTGCTTCAAACCAACAATCTCCGTAGGATTCGACCCTTACTCACGTGAGGTATTACTTGGACGACCCAGTGCACTTGCTGGTTAGTGGTACGAGTTGTGAAAAGTGTGATTCACAATTTGTGCACCAAAAGCTATTCTGACTCTGATTTTGTGAGAGAAGCCCGCTATCCAATGTCCCTACTCATTCCGTAAAATTCCTCCACAACCGATAGTTCCTAGGTTGCCTTGAGTTGTTCCGTCAGAGTTTAATTTGATCCATCCTGCCGGTGGAGGATTCCATCAAACGTTCCTCTCAATTTTTCCTCTTCTCTGCCCGATGAGGTAAGCTTTCTCAAGTGCTCTTTTAATTTCCTTGGCTTTTTTATTAATTTTTGCATATGGTTGCATTGGTCTTATATACGTTGTTCATGAATTTCTTTGTTCCTCCCTTGCCAAATTTTCCAACAAGCTGTGATAAACACATCCCTCCAATCTAACTCTTCATCTTTTCCCAGTTGCTGTTGAAGATTTATTTCTATCCAATTATCCCATTCCAATTGAAAGAAATTAGGAATTTCTTCTGTTTTAATTAGGTTCACCCAAATTGTTGAAGCCTTCGGGCATTTTCTTAGCACATGAAAGGTGTCTTCTTATCCTCCAGTACATAGCGTACAGTCCCTTGCTCCTCCAAAAATTCTAGCTCTTCTTTGATTTGTCATCAATTTCTTGTGCATGGCTGTCCATAAGAAAATTTTCGCTCTTTGTGGTCCTTTTAAACTCCAAAGTTGTTTCCAAATAGTTTTCTCCACACTTGGCCATTTTCTGAGTTCTTTCTAGGTAGAGTTAATAGAAAAATTTTCATCGTGTGACAGTCTCCACCCTCTTCTATCGTCATCATTTTCGGCTTGAGGTGGTGGTTTGCATATAATTTCCATCACAAACTCTGGAGGCAAGTTCTGATTAAGTCTGTCTATGTCCCATTCACCATTTTGCTTGGTCCATTCCCACACTAGGCTTTCAACATCCACACTGTCCGAATTTAATGCTTTATTTATGAGGATCCCTTTATTCTCTAACCAATTTTGCTCCCAAAAAAGTGTAGATAATTCATTTCCAATGTAGTGAATAGAACAGTTTAAAAATGTAGGGCATAGCTTTATAGTTTCTCTCCACAAGGGTGAGTCTCCTTGTTTTGCTTGCATAAGATTATTCAACCTATTTCCTTTGAAGTGCTTATTAAAAAGGACTTGAACCCATAGTGCTTCTGGATTCTCCATAGCTTGCCAAATAATTTTTAGTAGGAAAGCATCATTCATAGTGTTGAGCCTTCTAAATCCTAGTCCTCCCAAATATTTCAGTTGACAAAGGGTCTTCCAACTTATGAGATATATTTTCTTCTTTTCTGGTTCATCTCCCTATATAAAGCTTTTCTGCGGTTTTTCCACCTCTAAACAGATTCCTCTTGGTACTCTTTCATGTTGCATGCTGAAATTAAGAGCTGGGCTTAACACCGATTGAGCTAGTGTAAGTCTTCCCGCAAGTGATAAGCACTTACTCTTCCACCCTTTCAATTTGTTATGGACTCTCTCTAGTATGTCTTTGAAGTTCTCTTTCCCTTTTCTGTTGCTAGTGATCATAGCCCCCAGATAGCGGCCTAAGTCCCTTTGTTCTTTAAAACCTGAATATTTAGTGATTTTATTCCGAATGTCCATATTGGTTCTTCTTTATGTCACAGTATAGAGATTCCTTTATGTGAGTATAAGAATAGAAGAATAGAAGAATGAGGTAGAGAGAGGATAGGAAGAATTCGAACACAGAAAGAGAGAGGATTCAAATTATGAGTAGAAGAGAAGTGTTAGTAAATAAATAAAATAAATAGAAAGGGATGAGAGAGGGAGTATTCGAATTTTAAAAAGAGGGAGAAGAAAATTATTTTTATTTTTTTATTTAATTAATTAAGTTAGAATTTGAAATTAAAGAGAAATAAAATAAAATTAGAATTTAAAATAATTAGTTAATTAAAAAGAATTTTGAAAAAGTGGTTAGTGATTTTCAAAAGTTAGAAGTGGAAAAGTAATTAGGTGATTTTGAAAAAGATAAGAAATAGTAAACTTTTTTAAAATTAAAACAAACAAGTCAAGTGGTTAATTGAAAAAGATTTGAAAATAAATTTTGAAAAGATAAGAAGTTAGAAAAAGATTTTGAAATTAAGTTTTGAAAAAAGAAATGACTCAAATTTATTTTGAAAAAGATTTGAAAAAGTAATTTAAAAAGATTTGATTTTGAAAATTTAAGTTGATGACTTGACTAACAAGAAACTAAAAGATATGATTCTAGAATTTAAAGATTGAACCTTTCTTAACAAGAAAGTAACAAACTTGAAATTTTTGAATCAAAACATTAATTGTTAGTAATAATTTCGAAAATTATGAAATAAAAATAAGAAAAAGATTTTGAAAAATTTATTTTGAAGAATTTTTGAAAAACATGAAAGAAAAATGAAAAAGATTTGATTTTAAAAAATATTTGAAAAGATAGAATTTTTAAATTGAAATTTTGGCTTGACTAACAAGAAACAACTAAATTTTAAAAATTTTTGACCAAGTCAACCCAAAATTTCGAAATTTATGAGTAAAATAAGGGAAAGATATTATTTTTGATTTTTTCTAAATTAATGAAGAAAGAGAAAAACAACAAAATGACACATGACATAAAAATTTAAGATCAAAACAAATAATGCATGCAAGAACACTTTGAATATCAAGATGAACACCAAGAACACTTTGAAGATCATGATGAATGAAATTCACAATAAATATTTCGTTGCAAGTATAGTTTCTAAACCAAGCAATAATCCTTTCATACAAAAACTTGTTTGTCACTTAAGCAAACCCAATAAAATTTATAACCGAAGTATTTAAACCTCAGGTCATCTCTCAAGGAATTGCAGGGAAGTATGATTTATTATTGGTTATGGAAAAAGGTATATTTTTTGGTTTTTGAAATAGGGAACAGGAAAATAAACTGGCAATAAATTAAATTAATTATCATGAACACCATTGCAAGGTATAAGAATTGGAAATCCCATACCAGTTATCCTTATCAGGTGTGATGAAAATTGTTTATTGCTCCCACTTAGTTAACCCTTACTAAATAAAGGAAAGTCAAGTGGACTAATTAATTTGATTCCTCAAGTCCTAGTCAACTCCTGTGGAAAGACTAGCTTTAGAGGGATCCAAATCAATCAGCAAATTCCAATTTTCAATCAACAGTTGAGTTTGATAACTCAAGTGTCATCAATTACTTCACCGAAGCAAAGGGAGAAAAATCTAAATTATTTATATCATAAATAGAATAAAGCAACCATAAATCTGAAATACCTCAAATTGCATTAAATAGAATATTCAAATCTAACATGAAGAGTTCATAAGCCAATTTGGCAACATAAGTAATTAGCAAGTAAAATAGAGCAACTAAAGTAATAGAGCAAATAAAAGTAGAAGAGAAACATAAATCAAAGGAACATTGAACCTTGAATTAAGTAAACGAAGAAATCCTAATCCTAAAACCTAAGAGAGAGGAAAGAGCCTCTCTCTCTCTCTCTCTCTCTCTAAAACTACCTCTCCAACCTCCAATTGTGAATTATGAATGTTGTCTTAATTGATTCCCTCATTCTCCAACCTCTATTCTATGTTTTTGGGCTTGGATTTGGGCCGAAAAAGGGCCCAGAAATCACTGGGGGCAACTTCTGCAATTTTTTGCACGTGGCGTCCGTCATGCGTGCGCGTGGGTCACGTGTGCGCGTCATTTGGAGATTTTCTTTGCCACGCGTCTGCGTCGTCTATGCGTGCGCGTCGCTTGCGTTTTGCGCTAGGCACGCATCCACGTTGTCCATGCATGCGCGTCGCTGCCATTTTCTTCAAAACTCCATTTTGTGCGTTCCTTCCATTTTTGCATGTTTTCTTTCTGTCCTCTAAGCCATTCCTGCCCTATGAAGCCTGAAAATACTTAACACACAAATCACGGCATCGAATGGTAATAAAGGATAATTAAAATTAATATTTTTAAGGCATAGGAAACATGTTTTGACTTGTATCATAGAACAAGAAAGGAATTGTAAAACCATGCAATTTATATGAATAAGTGGGTGAAGAATTGATAAAAACACTCAATTGAGCACAAGATGAATCATAAAATAGGTGTTTATCAATGAACATCAAGAACATTTTTTTGAAAATTTTTAAGAAAAGAAACACATGAAAGACACCAAACTTAAAAATTTTTAATGTTTAGACGCTAATAATTCGAAAATGCACAAGAAAAATAAGAAAAGACACAAAACAATAAAATTTAAAGATCAAACAAGGAAAATCATCAAGAACAACTTGAAGATCAAGAAGAACACAATGCATATATTTTCCAAAATTTAAAAAGAATTAAAACATGCAATTCACACCAAACTTAAAATTTGACACAAGACTCAAACAAGAAACACAAAATATTTTTGGTTTTATGATTTTATTAAATTTTTTTTATTTTTTGAAAATATTTTGGAAAAAGAAAATAAAGAAATTCAAAATTTTTAATAAGAATTCTAGGATTCGTGCAATGTTAGTCTAAAGCTTTGGTCCAAAAGAATTAGACATGGCCAAATGGCCAGCCAAGCTTTAGCATAACAGATACATACATGTCCTTTCTACAATGGAAAGTGGAAACCTCGGTCCAAAAGATTAGACATGGCTTAACAGCCAGTCAGGCTTCAACATATCTCATGAAACTCTAGAATTAATTCTTAAAAACTCTGAAGAACAAAAATTTTTTTTTGAATTTTTCGAAAACTAAAAATAAAAAGCTTAAACATAAAATAAAATTACCCAATCTAAGCAACAAGATGAACCGTTAGTTGTCCAAACTCGTACAATCCCCGGCAACGGCGCCAAAAACTTGGTGCGCGAAATTGTGATCACACTTTTCATAACTCCGCACAACTAACCAGTAAGTGCACTGGGTCGTCCAAGTAATACCTTACGTGAGTAAGGGTCGATCCCACGGAGATTGTCGGCCTGAAGCAAGCTATGGTCATCTTGTAAATCTTAGTCAGGAAAATTCAAATGGTTATGAGGTTTTGATAATTAAAAGATAAATAAAACATAAAATAAAATAAAGATACTTATGTAATTCATTAGTGGGAATTTCAGATAAGCGTTTGGAGATGCTTTGTTGCTTCTAAACCTTTGCTTTCCTACTGTCTTCTTCCAATCATGTGTACTCCCTTCCATGGCAAGCTGTATGATCCTCTCGGATGAAAAATAGCAGGTACGGTTTCTACACGGTTAATCAACTGTCGGATTTCTCGTCTCGGATGAAAAATACCAAGTACAGCTACCGCACGGCTAATCATCTGTCGGTTCTCACTAGCGTCGGAATAGGATCCTTATCCTTTTGCACACTGACTTAACTGAATTAAGCACGAGAGTATATCTTGGAGAAGAAGTAGGCGTGAATTGAAAGAGAAACAATAGTACTTGCATTAATTCATGAGGAACAGCAGAGCTCCGTACCTTAATCTATGAGGTGTAGAAACTCCACCGTAGAAAATAGATAAGAGAAAAAGGTTTAGGCATGGCCGAATGGCCAGCCTCCAAGTCCAAAGGTCTAAGGACTAAACGTCGAGAGATTCTATAAAAGATACGAATACAAAGTAAAAAGAGCTATTTATACTAAACTAGTAAACTAGGTTTACAGAAAATGAGTAACTAAGTGCAGATAGTGCAGAAATCCACTTCCGGGGCCCACTTGGTGTGTGCTTGGACTGAGCATTGAGCTTTACACGTGCATAGGCCATTCTTGGAGTTAAACACCAGCTTGGGTGCCAGTTTGGGCATTTAACTCCAGTTCTGGTGCTAGTTCTGGCGTTTTACGCCAGAAAAGGGTCTCTGGTGGGCGTTTAGACGCCAGTTTGGGCCATCAAATCTCGGGCAAAGTATGGACTATTATATATTTCTGGAAAGCCCAAGATCTCTACTTTCCAACGCAATTGAGAGCGCGCCAATTGGGCTTCTGTAGCTCCAGAAAATTCATTTTGAGTGCAGGAGTGTCAGAATCTAACAGCATCTGCAGTCCTTTCTCAGCCTCTGAATCAGATTTTTGCTCAGGTCCCTCAATTTCAGCCAGAAAATACCTGAAATTACAAAAAAACACACAAAATTATAGTAAAGTCTAGAAATGTGATTTTTGCATAAAAACTAAAGAAAATATAATAAAAAGTAACTAAAACATACTAAAAATATGTAAAAACAATGCGAAAAGGGTATAAATTATCCACTCATCAAAGACAAAATTTGAAATTAATAAACTAATGAAAGAACAAAAGAACTATGTATGTAATATAAACAAGCAAGACTCAAAATTGATGGAAAACTGGTTTAAAACATAAATGAAACCTTGACTTGGGATGAGTCATGGAATCCCTTCCTTACCATAACCACAACTATGATAATTGTGATGGATTAATCTCACTAAGTCAACCCTTAACATCGAAGGATAAGTCAAGTGAGCATAATTGTTATTAATCCACAAATCCTAGTTAACTTACCAAATTAATTGGTAAAAAGCTACCGTTAGTTAAAACAATAACAACAAACAACCCAAGAATTATCACTAAATGTTGGACATTATGACTCTAGTAATCCATAAACTCATTTTTCCCAAGACAAGGGGTGGAAATTATCCCATAATCAAAATTGGCATTTCGTCAAACACATAGAGGGCATAATCATAAAACATGGCAAAATTGGGAAAATGATAAAAGCTATGAACCACAAATACTCAAAATCAATAAAAGTAATTCAAACAAACATGTAATGATCATCAAATATCAAATTAACAACTAGAAATCAAGATTGCAAAACTATGTATATATTGACAGGAGAGATGAAAATAAAAAAAGTGTAGAACAAATGGTATAATAAGAGAGAGAGAATAAAAGAAATACTTTCAATAAAATTGCTATAATCCCAAATCAAAACTTTAAGTATAAAATTCTACATTGAAAACCTAATTAAAACCCTAATGAACTAGAGAGAAAACCTAAGCTAACTACCCTAAAACTAGTCCAAAAAAGTATTCTATGAAGTATGGTAGTGTATGGTATGATATATGGTTGCTTCCCCCTTCAAGTATGCTCTAAACCCTTCAAAAATGGGCCAAAAAGCCCCCAAAATGCGAGTCTACGTGACTTTTTAGTGGAGGCACACGCTGCTACTTGTGTGTACGCACAGGTCTGTGCATGGGCACACTTGCTGATTTTCCTCCTGTGCATGGGCACATGTGCTAATTTTGACCCTGTCTTGTGCGTGGGTACAGACCTGTTCGTGGCCACAGATGCTGATTTTGACACTTGTGCGTGGGCACAGATGCTGATTTTGACACTTGTGCATGGGCACAGAAGGTGTGCGTGGGCACAGAAGGTGTGCGTAGGCACAGGCTGAATCCTTTTCTCCTTTGATTTCTTCATGCTTTTTCCTAATTCCATGCTTTGCTTCTACTCTTATCGAGCCATCCCAACCTATTACATATGAAATCACTCATCAAAACCATCAAGGCATCGAATGGGATAAAAGTGGGATAAAAGTGATTATATTAAGCACAAAATAGCATATTTTCATAATTAAGCTCAATTTAGAGAGAAAACACAAATGTATGCTATATATGTGAATAAATGTCGGTTTATATGATGAAATCCACTCAAATCAATCCAAAATTTATCATCAAATATGGATTCATCAATTCTCCTACACTTAAACAATAGCATGTCCTCATGCTAAACACATACAAAGGGGAAGGATAAAAAGGGCAAGCAACTTATTCAATGTACTAACTACATGCATGCAACTATGCAAAACACTATCTATCTATATCTATACTATGGTTCCTATTGAATTTGGCACAAAACAAACAAGAGATTCCAATCAATCCAAAACAAGCCTTAGGTCCAAGGCAAAGAATTAATGCACTATGATCAATGTCCAAAGAATTGAATTGAAATTTTCAAACTAGCAACCAAACAACTTGCAAGAAGATACAATATAAGGAGAACATAGAATTGAGCAATCGAACCCCTCACCGGATGTATATTCACTCTATTCGCTTAGTGTTTAGGGCTTAATCACTCAATTATCCTTTAATCATGTTTTTCAAAGATTTGCAAGTCATCTAACAATCAACTAATATTTGATGCATAAAGATAAATATCATGAGGTCTTTGGAGGGTTGTAATAGGGCTAGGATTAAGGTAAGATTAATATGGTTAGGTGGACTTATTGAATTAGATCTTTGATTGACTCAAGTGTCCACCTAATCCAATATCATCCTATGTACACATAACAAAACAACCTAACTACCTATTTATCTCCTTTTTCACAAACTCACTCATGCATTTTCTTCTCAAAACATAAACATATGCATCCTTTATCCATCTTTTTATTTCACATGCTATTATGCACAATATAATTTTCTTCTTCTTTTTTTTTAATTATTGCAAAACTTTACAAAACCAAAATTTTCTTGTTTTTGTAAATCAACAAGAGGTGCATATATCTTGAACCATGAATGCATGAGTAATTACCCATTTTCCAAATTTTCACAATGAATATCCCAAATAAGCTTATTACCAATGTTTCCCAACAACTTTTCCCCACAATTAGAGTACACACACTACTCCACCCAAGCTAATCAAAGAGTAATTTAAGGATATCAATGGTTTTTCGCTTTAGGGAGAATAATGTGCTTAAAGTAAGAACGAAAGGGGATTTAAAGGCTCAAAAGGGGTTACAAGGGTGAATTCAAGGGTTGGCCATATGGGTTAGTGATTTCAATATCAAGAACGGCCTCAATCATGCTAAATGCAATCAAACATAAAAAATAGGACATATAGATTCATGCAAATCTAAGATCACAATCAAAAAGGAGTATAATTACACAAGAATAAACTTTATGGTTGGAAATGTGCAACCATCTATTAGAGCTCAAATCTCACAAGGTATGTTGTTCTAGCTCTTTTTCTATGTTCTATGAAAAAGGATGCTTCAAGCAAGTTGAAAAACAATTTTTCAATTTAATCAATGGCATGCCCTAAGAAAGATTTCATGAAAATTTCTCGTTGTTTCACCAAACTTATTCACTCTACCATGCAAATGAAAGTACTTACTGCCATCTAACTATAAGCATTAAAGAAATATATACAAACAAACCAATAAAGTGCAAAAATTGAAGAAAAGGAAGCTAGAAAGGAAACTAAAAAGGTATTGCAAAATGTCCAAGAAAGGAATTTTATCCCCCTCGAAGTTGCCGATCCTCCCCCACACTTAATTAATGCACGGTCCTCCATGCATACACATGATCCGTGGGATGAAGAAATATGAGGCTCCACCTTCAGTTGGTGGGCAAGGGGGTTCAGGCTGCTGTGTAAACAAATAGACAACAATTGAGGAGAAGTTAGATGTGTGTGGTGTGATGAAAGACAATGTGTGTATTCTAGGTGTACATGGTCTAGAACACACACATTGGCCGGGTGAAAATGGCAACCACATAATCAAAATAAATAGCACGGTTCTTAGCTAAGTAGCCTAGGTTGCAAGTAAAGCATAAGCAAAACTTAGGTCAGAAGCAACCCTAGGTAACCACAAAAGTGAATTGAGTATATGAGGTATTGGATATTAAAATTGTGCGAGTAAAAGCGCAAATTGATATAGAGGCACAATAACCAATCACCAATCCAATAATGAACAAAAAACGCCTTATTCATCATAAAACATAAAGCAAAAGTCACATGGTAAAGATACTTGTTACTAAAAAGTGATAAGCTTGATAAGAATCAAGTTGAGTCACTCAAACAAATGCAAAACATTAACAAGGAGCAAGTACCGGACATGTGATGAATTTGATATGAAAGCCATGATGAATAAGTAACTCAATTCACTAGATTTATTATGCACTTATAAACTTTTCACCTAATATGCAACAAAATGTAAATGTACAAATCCAATTAGGTTCTAGTAATTTAAGGCAAAGTATAAGTGTATTGACGAAATTCAATCAAGAAGCAACCCAATCAATCAACAAGCAAACACTTGCAACTTTTTTAATTACTAATATAAAAAATAAAATGCAAAGAAAACTAAGTAAAACAAGTAGAAAAACATTGAAAAATCAAGGTAGGGGAGGGTTGGAGGGGGTGGAAGTGCGTTAGGGCTTAAGGAAAAGCACAAACAAAATTTGCCCAAAACAGCACTTGTGCGTACACACAGGTATGTGTGTGTACGTACACTACATGAAAACAGGGGAGGTGTGCGAGTGCTCTGAACAGAACAGGGATATAGAAGTATGGGCGCACATAAGCCTGTGCGGGGGCACAGAACATTTTTTTTGTAAGCAGGATCATGTGTGCGTGCGGACACAGGTTCGTGCGCACGCAGAAGATCGAAAAGGGTGAGGGGTTCACGCGCACAAGCTGTGCTAACGCTCCCACCAGAGTGGTTGCAAGTTGGCGTGCGGACGCACAAGCCTGTGCGGCCGCACAGAGAGAGCGATAAGGAACATGCGTGCGTATGCACAAGATGGTGTGCACGCATAGACCAAGGAAAATAGGGGAGCGCCCACGCACAGACCATGCTGGCACTGCGAACAGAGGGCAATACAAAGAGTGTTCGGGCGCACAGGCTTGTGCGCTCACATAGGTCGCGAAACTCACAGTTGTGTGTGCACGCACACGAGCGTGTGTACACACAGATGCCCTATTTCAAAAATTTTTTCTTTCAAAAACTAAAGTACCAAGCCTTAGTACAATCAAAAATCTCAACCCCAAACATTCAAAACTTCACCAAATCATGATCCATACAAAAATCATCCTATCTAAACTCAAAATTGAACTAATCCTAGGCTAACTAAGACAAGCAAACATGCAATAAAATAAGACTATAAACAAAGAGAAAGGGTAGGAAAGATGTTACCATGGTGGGATGTCTTCCACCTAGCACTTTGGTTTATAGTCCTTAAGTTGGACTTATTGAGGAGACTCTTGCTAGGGTGGCTTGTGTTTCCACTCCTCCTTGAATCTCCATCCAAGCTTGCACTTTATAGGTCCTCCGGGATCCCATGTCCTAGTTTCTCGTTCTCCTTCATGTTGATCTCTATGCTCCAAGCCGGATGGACAAGTTCTCGATTTACCCTTGTGGCACCCCAACACTCTCTGAAAATCACCCAATTGTGCTTCACACCATGCTTGAACTCCAATTCTTGAATGGGTTTTCTTGAAGAACCTTGGATTCAATTGGCAACCAACACTTCTTTCTCCACTATGTACAACCCAAGAAGGATCTTAAGTTGGTAATCCGTTTCCAAGAGAGCATATTGATGGGGGCCAATGAAGCTCATAGGTGAAATTGCCACCCATTCGATTTGTTCTTGGACCGGGATAGCTTCCTCACCAACTTCCTCTTCCCCATCACTCAAATCATAACATGGAGGTTGTGAGAAGTCTACCTCCATGTCTCTCTCAAACTCATTGGGAAGAGGCTCGTTAGGATCATTAAGGGGATTGACCAAGGAGGACAAAAAATCATCAATGATGGAATCCTCATCTTGATCAATCTTCCTCATATCTTCCCTTCTCTCCTCCGGCTTACTTATCTCACCTTCCTCCTCATGTTGTGCTTCAAACCTTAGTTCCTCTTCATCCACTTGACATTCCATGCTCTCTTCTTCTCTACGCCTTTCTATTGCTCCTTTACATCCTCCAAGAGGAGGGTCTTGATCGGATGAGCGTAAAAGAACCAAGCGGTTCACCACTTCGGCTATGGTAGCTACAAATTGCCATTGAGTCTTTCAGAATTCTTCTTGCACTTGGAGAAAGGCTTGAAGGTCTTGATGGACTTGGGCGGGTGGGAAAGCTTCATATTGTGGTGAAAAAGAAGGCTCATAGTTTGGGAGGAAGGTTGTATATATGGGAGGTGATTCATGTTGGTAGGTATTTTGAGGTGGTATGTAAGAATGTGGTTGTTGGTATTGGTGTGGTGTTTGAAAATGTGGTGATTGAGGGTTATGTTGAGGGTAGAGGTTGTAGGCATATGGTGGTGAAAGTATGTAATTGTTGTGCAATCCACCATATCCTTGATTTGGGTGTGCAAGTTGGGAAGAGTCTTGCTCATTGTAGTATAGAGGAGGTGGCTCCTTCCAAAATTGATGCTCCAATCCCATGATGCAATCCAAAATTGAAGTTATCACACCCTACAAAATGATCACAACCAAACTCTAAACCAAGAGGGTGATAACTCATAGAGGAAATAGAAAATAAAAACAAAAGACATCAATTAACAAAATAAACAAAATTCTAATTACCAACAAAAGTAAACAAACAACCAAAAAGTATCTATTCACACTATTCACATATTTACAACAACCAAAATATAGCACTCATGACGCTAGCTCCCCGGCAACGGCGCCAAAAATTTGATGAAGAGAAAATTTATGCCAATTCGGAATTAAATAGATTTCTGTTGTAGGTATAGTATGAACCGGCAATGGATCCTCTCAATCAAATTTAATTCAAAGGATATCATAATTCAAACCAATTATAATCGAGAATATTTAGACTCACAGGTCATTCTCCCTAGGAACTAGTGCCGACGAGGGAGCACAATTTTGGTTGTGAGAAGCAAGGGGGTTTCAATGATTGAAGTAAACAAATAACGAGATAAAAGAACAAGACAAAATTTGCAATTAATAAACTAATGAAAGAACAAAAGAACTATGTATATAATATAAACAAGTAAGACTCAAAATTGATAGAAAAGTGGTTTAAAACATAAATGAAACCTTGACTTGGGATGAGTCATGGAATCCCTTCCTTACCATAACCACAACTATGATAATTGTGATGGATTAATCTCACTAAGTCAACCCTTAACATTGAAGGATAAGACAAGTGAGTATAATTGTTATTAATCCACAAATCCTAGTTAACTTACCAAATTAATTGGTAAAAAGGTAGCGTTAGTGGAAACAACAACAACTAACAACCCAAGAATTATCACTAAATGTTGGACATTATGTCTCTAGTAATCCATAAACTCACTTTTCCCAAGCCAAGGGGTGGAAATTACCCCATAATCAAAATTGGAATTTCATCAAACACATAGAGGGCATAATCATAAAACATGGCAAAATTGGAAAAATGATAAAAGCTATGAACCACAAATGCTCAAAATCAATAAAAGCAACTCAAACAAACATGTAATGATCATCAAACATCAAATTAACAACTAGAAATCAAGATTGCAAAACTATGTATATATTGACAAGAGAGATGAAAATAAAAGAAAGTGTAGAACAAGTGGTATAATAAAAGAGAGAGAATTAAAGAAATACTTACAATAAAATTGCTATAATCCTAAATCAAAACTTGAAGTATAAAATTCTACATTGAAAACCTAATTAAAACCCTAATGAACTAGAGAGAAAACCTAAGCTAACTACCCTAAAACTACTCCTAAAAAATATTCTATGAAGTATGGTAGTGTATGGTATGATATATGGTTGCTTCCCCCTTCAAATATGCTCCAAAGCCTTAAAAAATGGGCCAAAAAGCCCCCAAAACGTGAGTCCACGTGACTTTTTAATGGAGGCACGCGCTGGTACATGTGCGTACGTACATGTCTGTGCATGGGCACACTTGCTGATTTTCCTCTTGTGTGTGGGCACAGGTGCTGATTTCCATTCTGCCTTGAGTATAGGCACAGCCTGTGCGTGGGCACATGTGCTGATTTTGACCCTTTCTTGTGCGTGGGCACAGACCTGTGCGTGGGCACAGATGCTGATTTTGACACTTGTGCGTGGGCACAGACCTGTGCATGGGCACAAATGCTGATTTTGACACTTGTGCGTGGGCACAGAAGGTGTGCGTGGGCACAGGCTGAAATGTTTTTCTCCTTTGATTTATTCATGTTTTCTCCCAATTCCATGCTTTGCTTCCACTCTTATCAAGCCATCCCAACCTATTACACCTGAAATCACTCATCAAAACCATCAAGGCATCTAATGTGATAAAACTGGGATAAAAGTTATTATATTAAGCACAAGATAGCATGTTTTCACAATTAAGCTCAATTTAGAGAGAAAACATAAAAGTATGCTATATAGGTGAATAAATATGTGTCTATATGATGAAATCCACTCAAATCAATCCAAAATTTATCATCAAATATGGATTTATCAACCTTGCCTGCATATAGATAGTTGTATTCAATAAGTTGATTACCCCTTTGATTATTCTCCTTGTTTGGTTTAGCATGAGGATATGCTATTGTTTAAGTGTGGGGGAATTGATGAGTCCATATTTGATGATATATTTTGACTCAATTTGGATAGATTTCATCACATAAACTCACACTTAAGCACCAAAATAGCATACTTTTGTGATTTCTCCCCAATTTGATCCTAAATGTGAAAAAATGTGCTTTTGTTCTTAAATTGAGTAATTTAATTCCACTTTTAGGCCATTTGATGCCGTGATATGTTTTGTGAGTGATTTTAGGTCATTTTGGCAAGATTGGCTAGGCAAAAGTGGAAGAAAGCATGTAGAAGGGAGAACACATGAAGAAAACAAGAAAAAGCACACACAGCGAAGTGTGCGCACAAGAAGAAATTTGCATGTGTGCGTGAGCACAAGTACCTGTGCGTACGCACAGAAGAACATTCAGCCAAGTGTGCGTACGCATAGAACCCTGCACGTGATTTAATTAATGAAACACGTGCTGCGTGATTTCTGAAGGCTTTTGGCCCATTTTGGAAGGCTTGAAGGCTGAATTTAGATGCTATAAAAAGGGGATATCAACACATATGAGAGAGGGCATTATTATTACACTTAGTTTAGTTTTTCTTAGGTAGAAAGCATCCTTAGGAGTAGGAGTAGTGTAGATAGCAATTGCTCTCCTAGGGTTTTGATTGTAGCATTTTGTAGCAAGTTTGATCTTGGATTTTGCTTCTTTAATTGTAAGTACTCTCAATTTCCTCTTTAATTATAGCACTTTTACTTTCATTTCCTTTTGGTTCAAGTTACTTTGTTTATAGTTGCAATTTTGAGTTTCTTGAAGTTTTGATTGATGAATTTAATGCCTTATGCTTTCTTTATGCTTGATTGCTTGTCTCTTGTTGATATTGTTGATAGTTCGTTATAGTTTTCTATTTTTCATTGCAATTTCCCATGTTTTACTTTTATGCACACAAGGTGTTTGTGAAAATGCCAATTATGAGTTTTGAGTAGATTTTCACACCTTGGCTTAGGATTTGAGTTCCTAGGATACTAAAGTCATGATGTCCAACATTTAGTGGTAATTCTTGGGTAGTTAGTTGACTCTTATTTCCATTGAAGCTAGCTTTTTATCAACTACTTTGGTAAGATAGCTAAAACTTATGGATTAAGGTCAATTATGCTTGCTTGACTTATTCCTCGATGTTAGGGGTTAACTAAGCAGGATTCACTCATCATAATTATCATAGTTATGGTTATGGCAATGATAGGATTCTTTGGATCCTCTCATTCTCAAGTCAAGGCTCTTTATTGCATTTATAGCATTTTCACTAGTTTTGATCTCATTTTCTCTTTACTTGCATTAACTTCCAATTTTGATCATTTCTTAGTTCTTTTATTTCTTTAGTTCTTTTAATCTTTCGTTCTTTGATTACAAAACCCCTTTTTGCCTCCATAACCGAAAGCGTAACATTCCAATTGCATCCTAGGGAGAACGACCCGAGGTTAAAAGACTCTCGGTTTATATTTGGTTTGAATTTGACATTTCATTAAAAGAATTCATTGTTGGTTTGGACTATGCTACTAACGAATTGATTTTTGATTCTAAATCGACAATACTTTCTCTTATCAATAAGGGATGCACTCTTGTGTCCTTCCATGTCCAACACCACAAAGTCAGTAGGAAAAGCAAAGGGTCCAACCCTAACAATTATCTCTTCAATTACGCCTGATGGTATCTTAATAGAGCCATCAGCAACTTGAAGACATATGCAGGTTGGTTTGACTTCATTAGTCAAGCAAAGCTTCTTTATTGATGAAGCAGGTATTAGGTTGATGCTTGCTCCAAGGTCACATAGAGCTGTCCTTGTACAAGCATCACCTAGAGTGCATGGTATCATAAAGCTTCCAGGATCCTTAAGTTTTTCTAGTAAGTTATTTTGAATGATTGCACTGCAATCTTCAGTGAGGAGGACTGTTTCTGCCTCTCTCCAATCCTTCTTATGACTTAAGATGTCTTTCTTGAACTTAGCATAAGAAGGTATCTGTTCAAAAGCCTCTATAAAGGGATCTTGATCTCTAGTGTTCTGAGATAATCCGCAAAGCGGGCGAATTGTTTATCTTTTTTCTCTTGATGGAGCTTTTGAGGAAATGGCATTTTAGCCTTATACTCATCAACTTTGGTTGATGAAGGCCGAGTTCCATGTGTGTCGGAAAGGGGGTTACTAGCTTGCTTAGGAGGGTTGCTATTAGTGTGTGACTAGCCTCCCTTGCTTGGGCGTTCAACGCCCATGTTGCTACCCCCTTCATGGTGTTCAACGCCAGGGGCATCATTCCCTTATGGGCGTTCAATGCCAAGGGTACGGTGTTGTCTCCTTGGGCGTTTGAACACCCAATTTCTGCCCTTTCTTGGTGTTCAACGCCAAGAGTGATACCTCCTTGGGAGTTTGAACACCCAAAGTTATCTTGTGCAGAGACCTGGTTATCCTCT
The DNA here is from genome assembly GCF_059453495.1 of Arachis ipaensis. Lineage (NCBI taxonomy): Eukaryota > Viridiplantae > Streptophyta > Magnoliopsida > Fabales > Fabaceae > Arachis > Arachis ipaensis. Next base: position 108,964,307 of record NC_142442.1, on the reverse strand, counting down.
GTCAGTTGTTCTTTTCCTGACTTCCTATTGTTCTGAGTTTGGGTATTCAAGGTTTTCCTACTCCTTAGTTGAATGGCCTGGCATTCCTCTGTTATCTGCTTAGATAACTGCTGCCTTGTTTGATTCAGCTGGGCTTCTACATTCTTGTTAGAAGCCTGAGTTTCTCGCAAAGCCTCTTGCAGTTCTAGTAGTTGCTGGGCAAGGGCGTGCAATTGCTGAGTCAATGGGCCATCTGGCTCTGGAGGGTTAGGTTCAGTAGATATGACCTTAACCTCTCCTTTCATAGAAGTCTTAGCAGCTGAGTACAGATGCTGATTAGTGGCAACTGTCTCAATAAGCTCGCGAGCCTCTTCAATGGTCTTTTTCATGCATATGGAACCACCAGCAGAGTGGTCCAAAGACATTATAGCCATGTCTGAAAGTCCATAATAGAAGATGTCTAACTGTACCCATTCTGAAAATATTTCAATGGGAAATTTTCTTAGCATCCTTCTATACATCTTCCAGGCATCATAAAGAGATTCATTATCTCCTTGTTTGAAGCCTTGGATGTCCAGTCTTAGCTGGGTTATCTTTCTTGGAGGGAAGTATTGATTTAAAAACTTGTTTACTAACTGTTTCCAAGTTTTCAAGCTAGCTTTAGGCTGGTTATCCAACCACCTCTTTGCTTGATCCTTTATAGCAAAAAGAAAGAGCACTAGTCTGTAGACATCTTGGTCTACTCCCTCATTGTGTACTGTGTCAGCAATCTTTAAGAAAACTGCCAGGAACTCAGTAGGTTCTTCCTGTGGAAGTCTTGAATACTGGCAGTTTTGTTGCACTATAGTAATGAGTTGAGGGTTTAGTTCAAAGCTACTTGCTCTTATATGAGGTATGGTAATACTTCTTCCATAGAAGTCAGCAGTGGGAGTTGTATAAGATTCCAGAGTTCTTCTGAACTCTTCATTCCCATTTGGGTTCATGATGAAGAAAGGTAGAAGAAGATAAAGAATGTGGGATAAAAATAAAAAAAAATTCGAAAATTCAATAAATAAATAAAATAAAAATGGAAAACTAATTCAAAAATAAAAGAAATAATTAAGAAATTTCGAAACTTAGAAGAGAGAGGAATTAGTTAGTAAGTTTTGCAAAAGAAGAGAGAGAAGATAAGTAACTAATTAGAAAAGATTTGAAAACAAGATAAGATATAAGATTAGAAAAGATTTGAATTTAAAATTTAAAATTAGAAAAGATACGAAAAGATAAGAATAGAATCTAAAAAGATATGAAAAAGATCTGATTTTAAAATTTGAGATCAGAAAAGATAAGATAAGTTAGGTAAGACAACATAAGGAATTTAAGAGAAGATAAGTTTTTAAATTAAAAAGATTTGAAATTTGAAATTTAAATTCTGAAATTTGCAATTTGAAATTTGAATTTTAAATTTTAAATTTTAAATTTTTAAAAAGTCAACAAGATAAGATAAAGATTTGAAAAAGATTTAAATTTTGAAAAGGTTTGATTTTTAAATTTTGAAATTTAAATTTTGAAATTTCAAATTTCAAATTTGAATTTAAATTTTAAAATTTGAATTTGAAATAAGATAAGATAAAATTTTTGAAAAAGATAAGATTTTTTTAAAAGATTTGATTTTAAAAAGATTTGAATTTTGAAATTTAAAACTAAGATAAGATAAAAATTTTAAAATAAAAATATGAATTTTTTAAATGTAAATTTCGAAAATTCAATTAAAATAAAGATAGAAAATATTTTTTTTTATTTTTTAATTTAATGAGTAAAGAGAAAAACAAGTAAAAGACACAAAACTTAAAATTTTTAGATCGAGGAAGAGTAATTTTTGAAAATTTGAAGACAATCACTAAAAAGACACCAAACTTAAATTTTTTAAGATCAAAACAAAAAGAAAAGCAAGAACACTTTGAAGATCAAGAAGAACACCAAGAATAAAACTCAAGAAATTCAAAGAACACAAGAACATGTAAAAGACACCAAACTTAAAAATTTTAAAAACCAAACACAAAATTTTCGAAAATTATAAAAGAAAAACACAAGAAGACACCAAACTTAATGATTGACACAAGATTTAAACAAAAGAAACTATTTGAAAATTTTTAGAAAGAAAGACTCAAAGAAATCAAAAAATTCAACAAGAACAAAAACAAAAGACTCAAACCAAAAACAAAGATCAAACAAAGAGAAGAAAAATAATTTTTTTTTGAAAAAGGTTTTTAATTTTTTAGAAAAAAATAGAAAAATAAAATAAAATAAAAGACTCTAACAAAATTAAAGATAATATCTGATCTAGGGAGCAAGATAATCCATCAGTTGTCCAAACTCGAACAATCCCCGGCAACGGCGCCAAAACTTGGTGCACGAATCCCCAAGCTTCGTACAACTGAACTAGCAAGTACACTGAGTCGTCCAAGTAATACCTGAGTGAGTCAAGGTCAATCCCACGAGGATTATGGTTTGAAGCAAGCTATGGTTATCTTGCAGGTCTTAGTCAGGTGGATAGAAGAGTTATTGGATTTGATTGTTTGATAGAGTGAAAAAAGTCTAAAGAAAAGGGTAAAAATACTTTGTGAATGGAATTATACTCAGGGATAAGAAATTAGTTAAGGTTTGGAGTTGCTTTGTCCTTCTAGATTAACTCTGGTATTACTGTCTTCTTCAATTGTGAATGATTTCTTCTATGGCAGGCTGTATATGATTGTCACTGGTTTGAGCAGCCACCAATACTCCTCCAGATCTGAATCTCAGGGTTAGTACGGATCTATTCTGATTGAGGGTCAAGCTTCTGCAGTTCATTCTCCTTGGTGATCCTACTTAAAACGCCACAGACAAGGTCGAATCTTCCGGATCGGAGGATGCTGCGACTTTGGGTTCTAGCCTTTACCACAAAGACCCTAATCTCCCCGTAAATCGGCTGAACTGGTGTCTCGAGAAGTCCCTAAGGAAGTCGTGGATTAGCCGTATAAGAGATGCATAATCAAGCTGGTGGTTCATCATTGTCCCATGAAAGACGCACTCTGAACCCATGTAGAATGTGTTAAACTTATGCCAGTTCAACACATTCATATTGAAGAAGAATAAATATACATCTTAGAATAGAGAATCAAACACGGATTAAAGAGGAACAGTAATCTTTTATTAATCCATAAAACTCAGCAGGGCTCCTCCCCTCAACCTAGGAGGTTTAGAAACTCATACTGATAGAAAATACAATGTGGAAAATGAAATTATGGTAACGAAGATTCTTAACAAAGAGTGATCTTCTACTTTAAATACTAAACTAATGACTAGTAAGGGTAAAACAGTCTTTTTAGTGTTTGGGCTGAGCTTTGATAAGATCCACATGCTAGGAGGCCTCTAGGGCATTGAACACTGGCTAGGGGATCCCCTTTGGGCATTTGGACGCTGGTCTCCTGCTTTGGGCACTGGACGCCTGGAATAGAGCAGGAGGCTGGTGTTGGATGCCAGTTTTGGGCCTTCTATTCTGAAGCAAAGTATGAACTATTATACATTTCTGGAAAGCTCTGAAAGGCAACTTTCTATAGCAGTTGAGAAAGCTCCATTTGGACTTTTTTAGCCCCAGAAAAGCTCTTCCAAGTGCAAGAAGGTCAGATCTGGACAACATCTACAGTGCTTTCTCTGTCTTTGAATCAGACTTTTGCTCCAACTCCTCAATTTCAGCCAGAAAATACCTGAAATTTTACAAAAACACACAAACTCAAAGTAGAATCCAAAAATGTGAATTTAACACTAAAACCTATGAAAACTTAATAAAAAATAAACAAAACATGCTAAAAACTATATGAAAACAATGCCAAAAAGCGTATAAAATATCCGCTCATCAGTTTGGAATCTCCCCCTGAAGATAATTTGCTTGAGATTGATGAGTCATCACCTCAGAGAGAGAAGTTCCACACGCCTCACACTGAGGAAGGGCCTCCGAAGCTTGAATTGAAGCACTTACCTCTGTCCTTGAAGTATGCATTCCTAGGAGACAAAGACACCTATCCAGTGATCATAAGTTCCTCTCTAAGACAGGAGGAAGAGGAGGCGCTACCTCAGGTACTCAAGAGTCATAAAACGGCTCTTGGATGGACCATTAGTGACTTAAAAGGGATCAGTCCAACCAAGTGTATACACAAGATATTACTTGAGGATGATACTAAACCAGTTGTGCAACCACAGAGGTGACTGAATCTAACCATGAAAGAGGTGGTCCTGAAAGAAGTGATGAAGCTCTGGGAAGCGGGGATCATTTACCCTATTTCTGATAGCCCATGGGTAAGTCTTGTATAGGTAGTTCCCAAGAAAGGAGGAATGACAGTGATCTAGAATGAAAAAAATGAGATTATTCCCACAAGAACTGTCACAGAGTGGCGCATATGTATTGACTATAGGAGGCTCAACACTACTACACAGAAGGATCACTTCTCTCTATCTTTCATTGATCAGATGCTTGAGCGGTTAGCCGGCCATGCTTTCTATTGCTTCCTAGACGGATACTCTGACTATAATCAGATTACTGTAGACCCTCAAAACCAGGAAAAGACGGTATTCACATGTCCTTTTGGAGTATTCACTTACTGGAGGATGCCTTTTGGACTCTGTTATGCCCCAGCAACATTTCAGAGGTGTATGCTCTCTATTTTCTCAGACATCATTGAAAAGTTCATTGAAGTATTTATGGATGACTTCTCTATTTTTGGTGATTCTTTTCATTCTTGCCTTAACCATCTAGCCTTAGTTTTGGAACGGTGTCAAGAAACAAACCTTGTTTTAAACTAGGGAAAATGTCACTTTATGATAACTGAGGGTATTGTTCATGAACACCGAATTTCAAAAAAAGGAATAGAAGTTGATAAAGCTAAAGTGGAGATAATTGAAAAATTACCACCACCTAATAATGTTAAGGCAATAAGGAGTTTCTTAGGACATGAAGGATTTTACAGAAAGGTTTATAAAGGATTTTTCTAAGATTGCTAAACCTCTGAGCAACCTTTTGGTTGCTAACTCCTTTTGTTTTTGACAATAATTTCTTGCATGCCTTTGAAACTCTAAAAGCAACGCTTGTCTCTGCACCCATCATAGCCCCTCCCAACTGGGAATTGCCATTTGAACTAAAGTGTGATGCCAGTGATTATGCCATAGGGGATGTCTTGGGGTAGAGGCAAGATAAGCTTATGCATGTCATTTACTATGCTAGTGTTTTGAATGACGCGCAGAAGAATTACACCACTGGAGAAAAGGAATTACTGGTTATTATTTATGCAATTGATAAATTTAGACCCTATTTAATTGGTTCCAAGGTTATTGTTTATACTGACCATGCTGCTCTTAAGCACCTTCTAACCAAGCAGGATTCTAAACCAAGATTGATCAGGTGGGTGCTACTTCTTCAGGAGTTTGACATTGAGATTAGAGACATGAAAGGGTTAGAAAATTAAGTAGCTGATCATCTATCCAGGATTGAACCTGAAGAAGGAATGCCACCCCTCACTGCTGTAACTGAGACCTTCCTGGATGAGAAGCTATTTATGGTTCAGAGGGATCCCTAGTTTGTAGACATTGCAAACTACAAGCCCATGAGGTTTATCCCCAAGGAGTACACTAAGCCACAAGTTAGAAAGCTTTTGAATGACGCTAAACACTACTTGTGGGACAAACCTTACCTCTTTAAGAGATGCTCAAATAGAATGATTTGGCATTGTGTCTTAGATGAGGAAGCACAATAGATCCTCTGGCATTGTCACAGTTTTGGTATGGAGGCTATTTGGGGGTGAAAGGATAGCCACCAAGGTCCTTCAGAGCGATTTTTACTGGCCAACTCTCTTCCGAGACAAACGGGAATTTGTAAGAAACTGTGACAAGTGTCAGAGAGCTGGGAACCTCCTTCATAATCATGATATTCCACAACAGGAGATTCTAGAGATTGAGTTGTTTGATATATAGGGCATTGATTTCATGGGACCTTTCCCCCCTTTCTACTTAAACACTTACATCCTGGTGGCAGTTGATTATGTGTCCAAGTGGGTGGAAGCAGTGGCGTTGCCCACCAATGATGCCAGAGTTATGTTGAGGTTCTTGTAAAAATACATTTTCAGCCGGTTTGGTGTCCCAAGGACACTGATTAGTGACGGAGGAAGCCACTTCTACAATAAACAGTTGGATTCACTCCTGCAAAGATATGGAATCCGTCATAAAGTGGCAACCCCGTATCACTCTCAGATAAGTGGACAGGCTGAGGTTTCCAACAGGGAACTCAAGAGGATCCTAGAGAAGACTATGAGCACTTCAAGGAAGGACTGGGCAAGGAGACTTGATGATGCTCTCTGGGCATACCAGACTACTTTCAAGACCCCTATTAGAATGTCTCCTTACCAGTTAGTCTATGGTAAGGCCTGTCATTTTCCAGTGGATCTGGAGCACGGAGCATATTGGGAAACAAATTTCCTAAACTTTAATGCCAAGGCTGCATAAGAGAAACATCTGCTCCAACTAAATGAGCTTGATGAGTTCAGAAACTTTGCTTATGAGAATGCCAAGCTCTACAAGGAAAAGGCCAAAAAGTGGCACGATAAAAGGATAGCTTCAAGAGTATTTAAGCCAGGCCAAAAGGTTCTACTGCTCAATTCTAGGCTCAAGCTCTTTCTTGGGAAGCTCAAGTCCAGATGGTCAGGACCTTTTGTGGTCACCGGAGTGTCACCTTATGGTCATGTGGAACTTCAAGAAGAAAACTCAGACAACAGATTCATAGTCAATGGCCAGAGGGTGAAGTAATATCTTAGAGGCGAGATTGATCGCCAGAGGTCCACCCATCTGCTGACTTAGCATAAATGACCATCAAGCAAGTGACGGTAAAGAAGCGCTTGTTGGGAGGTAACCCAACTTTGAATATCCTTTAGTTTTTCTTCAAGTTTGATTTTTTATTTATTTTCTAGTGTTCTTTATAGCTTCCCTTGGTTTAATTATGCTGTGGTCATGCAAAGTGCTTTAAACAGGAACAGGAGGAGTCAGGAGGAAAAACAGGACACCCTGGAGGGGTTATCACTCGAAGGGCCCTGACGCTAAACGCTAGGCTGGGCGTCTAGCGCCAAGGATGGAGCAAGGCACTAGCGTTAAATTCCAGTAGGGCATTTAACGCCCAGGATGGTCAGAAGCAACTGGCATTAAATGCTAGATGGGTGTTTAACACCCATGAAGAGCAAAAAGTTTCTTAACAATCATCCCTCCAAGGGCGCTAAACGCCAACTGGCGTTTAGCGCCACACATAGTTAAAAAAAAAATATTCTAGCGTTAAATGCCGGGAGTGACGTTTAACGCCCTGAAGGGCAAGGAGCTTAGCCATATATGGCGCTAAATGCTTGATCTGGTGTTTAGCGCCAGCAATGTTCAATTCTTGTTTTTTAGAGGAATAAGACCATTGCAACGGTCATATAATTTAACTCTCTATTTTAACCATCCTATCCATTTCTCTCTCCTCCTCCCAATATCAAATCACTTCTTTTTCACCCCATATCTTCTCCTTCAAATTCACCATAACCTAATTTCTTATCGCATCTTTTAAAATCCTCATCATATATTTTTGTTCACACCCTAAACAAACAAAATTTATTCACCCCTATGACCAAATCTTAGCGCCTCTACCCCTATAAATATCACTTCCATTCTCACCTTTCACAATCCCTTCTATGTCTCTTCCCCTCCTTCTTTATTCCTTTTCGCATTCTTTTCTATTTATTTGCTCAGGGACGAGTGATGAGCGGATATGTTATACGCTTTTTGGCATCATCTTCATATAGTTTTTAGCATGTTTATTTAATTTTTAGTAAGTTTTTATAGGTTTTAGTGCAAAAGTAACATTTTTGGATTCTACTTTGAGTTTGTGTGTTTTTAGGTGATTTCAGGTATTTTCTTGCTGAAATTGAGGAGCTGGAGCAAAAGTCTAATTCAAAGGCAGAGAAAGCATTGCAGATGCTGTCAGGATCTGACCTCCTTGTACTCGAAAGAGCTTTTCTGGAGCTACAAAAGTCCAAATGGAGCATTCTCAATGGTTATGGAAAGCTAACATCCAGGGATTTCCAGCAATGTATAATAGTCCATACTTTGCTTCAGAATTGAAGGCCCAAAAATGGCGTTCAATACCAGCCTCCAGCCCTATTCTGGCGTCCAACTCCCAAGGGAGAAGAGACTAGCGTCCAACGCCCAAAGAGGACCCCTAGCCAGCGTTCAATGCCCTAGAGGCCTCTTAGCACCTGAATCTCAATCAAACTCAGCCCAAACACTGACCAAGGGTGACCCGGAAGTGGATTTTAACACTAAAAGACTATTTTACCCTTCTTATGTAATCCTTAGTCATTAGTCTAGTATTTATTTGAGAACTTTTATTCTTTCTGGGGATTCAAATAGAGACCTTTGACACTTTACATGTTTTCATTGTATTTTCTATCAGTATGAGTTTCTAAACCTCCTAGGTTGAGGGGAGGAGCTCTGCTGAGTTTTATGGATTAATAAAGTATTACTGTTTTATCTTCAATCCATGTTTGATTCTCTATTCTAAGATGTATCTTTGTTCTTCATCCTTATTAATGCGTTGAACTGGTATAAGGTTATCTCATTCTACATGGGTTCAGAGTGAGTCTTTCATCGGACAATGATGAACCATTAGCTTGATTATACATCTCTTAGACGGCTAATCCACGACTTCGTTGGGGACTTCTCGAGACATTAGTTCAGTCGAGGTATGGGGAGATTAGGGTCTTTGTGGTAAAGGCTAGAACCAAAGGTGCAACATTCTCTGACCCGGAAGATTCGACCTTGTCTGTGGCATTTTAAGTAGGATCACTAAGGAGAATGGACTGCAGGAGCTTCACCCTCAATCAGACTGGATCCGCACTAACCCTGGGGGTTTAGGTCTGGAGGAGCATTGGCAACCTCTCAAGAAATGCGTTGATCACATACAGCCTGCCATAGAAGAAATCATTCATAGTTGGAGGAGACAGTAAAACCGAATTGATCTAGAAGAACAAAGCATCTCCGAAGCCTTAACCATCTTCTTATCATTGCTTTCACCATCAATTGAGTAACATTTTCTTTATTTTACTTTTATGCACTTTAAACAACCAACTAACTTTTCTATCCGCCTGACTAAGATCTACAAGATAACCATATCTTGCTTCAAATCACAATCCTCATGGGATCAACCCTGACTCACTCAGGTATTACTTAGACGACCCAGTGCACTTGCTGGTTCAGTTGTGCGAAGTTTAATTTCATGCACCAACGAGAAAAAGGCTTTAATTTTGGTGTTGGGGCACTCCACTTTTCACTCTTTCCACATTCCCTATGGCACAAAAAGTTGGAGAATCCTCTTCCTTTCTGAAGGAAAAGGCTCCCTCCACAATACCACATGATGTTAACCGATTTTGCATAAAGGTCCATGAGGAGCACTATTATAGAATTTTCAGCAAGAAAAGAGTGATCCCAAAGGTGATATTTGATTTGAAGCTGGACGAGTACCTAGAGATCCAGGAACAGATTCAAAGCAGGGGTTGGGAAGTTCTGGCCAACCCTATGACCGAGGTTGGAGTCCTGAAGGTCAGAGAGTTCGATGCTAATTTATGGGTGACTGACAAGCACATCAAGGATGTGAATCCGAGTTCAAGACTTGGTGCACCATGGTCTGAGGGAAGACCCTACAGTTCGGTATGGAGAGAGTGAAGGAGATACTTTTGTTGCCTCCATCCAGAGATGACCGTCACTCCTACACTAAGAGGGTCAGAGCTGATTAGAGGCTAGATTAAGTCCTCAATGATATATGCCTCCCTGAAGCACAGTGGAGGAGGGATGCCAAGGGTTAGCCATACCAGCTGGGAAGGTACGATCTGAAGCCAGTTGATAGAGGATGGCTGGAGTTCATTCAGCGTTCCATCCTCCCCACTAGTAACTGGTCCGAAGTTACTGTGGACCGAGCCATGATGATTCATTGCATCATTCTCATCAACGAGGTGGAGGTTCATCGTGTGATCCCTCTAGAGATATACAGCCTAGCAGCAAAGGCCTCTACCTCTGCTAGATTAACCTTCCCTTATCTCATCTTCCACTTATGTGAGGCTGGTAATGTCCGGACTGATAGAGACACTCTTATTGCAGTTGATAGACCAATCACTAGGAGAGATATGGAGTATGCTAAAAAAGTTGGACAAGCACCACCTCAGGAGCCGGTTCTCCCTCCTCAGCAGGAGCAGCCTGAATTACCTCAGGGACACTATCTTTCTCTGTGCGAGTACTGGACTCAGTTGGCGGTATCCATTGGACAGCTGATATCTTCTATGGACCAGCTGAGACAGGAGCATCAGAGCCACTTTGCCCTCCTCCACCAGCTGGCAGAGGAACAGCAAAGACAGGAGCGTGAACTGGAGGAGCTAAAGCATTGGAGTGGATTTTCAGCAGGGAGTAGTAGCCACCATGACTGAGGTGGTTGAGTTTCATTACCTTATGCCTATCTTATTTCCAGTTTTTCAGTATTTTTATCTTGTTTCTTGTTATTTACTTGTTTGAGTCTTTGCATGATCACTAGTAGTCTTTTATTGCTCTCCACTTTAGTTATTTATTTTGTTTTATGCTTATTTTAAAAGATGTCTCATGTATTGCTCACTAAACTTGAAAAATCAAAGGAAAAAGAAAAAAATAGTAAAATGCATGAGGCTTGAGTTATATATTATGAATTTTTCTAGTTACTTTAATATGGTTGCATTATCTTTAGTTCTGAGTGTATGAATGAATAGTGCATATATGATATTGAAGTTAAGAATATTGGTTCTTGAGGTATAGGAACCTAGAGAAATATTATGGATTCTCTAAGGTAAGTGAAACGTTGATCCTTGAAGCAAAATAAACAACAAAAAGAAAAAGAAAATAAAAGAGAAAAGGTCCAAGGCTCTGTGCATCAATGGTTAAAAGGGTCAAAATTAATCTAAAGCTCAAAAAAGTGGTTTTCCCTAACTATATGCTTGTGGTCTGAATGTGTCAAGTAACCTTTGAGACAGAGCACCAAGAGTCATGACCAAATGCAATTACAGAGTATGGCAAAGGCTCTGAGCACCACTGACTGAGAGAAAGTTAAAGGAAAAATTAGAACTCAAGGAGTTCCTCAGTTAAGTACTTGTGGTGTTCTTGTATCAAGTTAAGCTTGAGGACAAAATACTTAGATTCACGACTAGCCTCAAGGTGCAAAGTACTGGATGAAAAGAAAAGAAAAAAAAGCTGTGTTCAAAGATCAATTAGAGCCTAAAGAAGAGAATCCATAATATCATTCGAGTTCTAGTGCTGAAGGTTATCAATATTTTTGAGCTTCAAAGCATAGTGAGATGCTGAACCTATTCAGAGTTAGAGTGTCATTAGCCCCACTTAGTACCTAGACATGAGCCTAAATGAACACTCAAGCCTTAGGCGTTTTTCTCTTCTTTTCTTAGTCCTATATTGTTTTAGTTGCTTGAGGACAAGCAACGGTTCAAGTTTGCTGTTGTGATGCGTAAGCATCTTGTACCAATTTTCTGCTTATTTTCTAGTCATTTATAGTTAGAATTTATTAAGTTTTATAGTATTTTAATGCAAAAATCATCTTTGGATGCTACTTTGAGTGTTTTAGTGTTTTTATTAATTTTAGGTGAAATTCGGAGCAATTTGGCAGAATTTTGAGCTTATACGAGAATACTTGAAGCAACCATCTTGAGCGCTAAGCGCCAAGCTGCCATTTAGCACCAACAACCAGCAAGTAAAAGGGATGTTTCTGCCTTTTTGGGCACTAAACCCCAACTGGCGTTTAGCACCAAGCAATCCAAATTGAAACCTCATCAATGAAGCATCTGCAAGTGGATTTAGCTTTAATTAGTTATCTTTTATTTTATTTTTATAATTTTTATTTACAAACAATATCTTTTAGTTTTAGGATTTATTATTTTATTTTATTTTCAAATCAAGTTAGGTTAGATATAAAAGGGAAAAGATTCACCCTTCATGGGGATCTTCTCACTTCCGCATTTTCATACTTTTCAGAACCGTTGTTTTCTCTGTAAGCCATGAGCCACTAAACCTCCTTGGTTAAGGTTAGGAGCTCTGTTTATTTCTACGGATTAAGACTATTGCTTTTCTATTTTAATGAATGTATTGATTCAATTTCAAGGATTACTTTCATTCTTCATTTTATGAATCTGGGTGGATAGTGCACGAAACTGACTCCGCACGTTTTGCACAGATAGACCGACAAGTATACTGGATCGTCCAAGTAATACCTCAGGTAAGTGAGGGTCGATCCCACAGAGATTGTTGGTTTGAGCAAGTAGTGGATACCTTGCAGATCTTAGTCAGGTGGATAGAAAAGATAGTTGTCACTAGAAAACGCATAAAACAGATAAATAAATAAAACGTTACTAGATAGGTGTGAAATCTATGGTAGGAGAACGATTGAGGATTCGGAGATACTTCTTCCTTCTGGATTAACTTTTCTCACCATCTAATCCAACTTCTGATTGATTCATTCCATGGCGGGCTGTATATGATTAACGCCGGGTCGGCGGTCATTAATTTCCTCTGCTTTAAATCAAACGCCAGGTCAGCAGTTATCCAATCTAAATGGGGGTGAAACTCCTGCAGTCCATTCCCTTGGTGATCCTACTCAAAAAGCCACAGACAAGGTCGGATCTTCTGGATCAGAGAATGATGCTCCTTTGGTTCTAGCCTATACCACAAAGGCCCTAATCGCCCCACACCTCGGCTAAACTGATGTCTCGAGAAGTCCCTAACGAAGTCGTGGATTAGCCGTCTAAGAGATGTATAATCAAGCTGGTGGTTCAACACTATCCCGTCAAGGACTCGCAAGAACCCATGTGGAGTTGGGATGACGGTCAAGTTACACTCCCAACCCATTCGGATGAAGACCGAAGATACATCTTAGAATAGAATCAAGCATAGGCTGAAATAGAATAGTGATATTATTAATTCATGAGAATCAGCAGAGCTCCTAACCTTAACTTTAGGAGGTTAGTAACTCATGATGTACAAGGAACAATGAAAAACGTAAAAGTGGGCAAGAGTTTCTAACAAGGGTAAACTCGTCTATATATACTAATTTGCTAACTAAAAATTACAGAAACAAGATGAACTAGTCCTATAGTGCGAAAAACCACTTCTGGGGCCCACTTGGTTAGTGTTTGGCCTGAGCTTAGACTGTCTCCATGTGCTAGGACTCCTTAGGGGCGTTGAACACCAGTCTTGGACTCCCTTTTGGGCGTTGGACGCTAGCTACTCCCCTTTGGGCATTGGACGCCAGGAATGGGACTGGTGGCTGGCGTTGAATGCCCATTTTGAGCCTTCATTTCCAAAGTAAAGTATGGACTATTATATATTTCTGGAAATCCCTGGATGTTAGCTTTCCATAGCCATTAAGAGCGCGCCATATGAACTTCTATAGCTCCAAAAAAGCTCCTTCAAATGAACGGGAGTCAGATCCTAACAGCATCTGCAGTCCTTTCTCTGTCTCTGAATCAGACTTCTGCTCAAGCTCCTCAATTTCAGTTAGAAAATACCTGAAATCACCATAAAGCACACAAACTCGAAGTAGAATCCAAAAATATGAATTTTTCACTAAAACCTATGAAAATATAATAAAACTCAAATAAAACATACTAAAAACTATATGAAAATGATGCCAAAAAGTGTACAAAATATCCTCTCATCAGAACACCAAACTTAAACTTTTACTTGTCCCCGAGCAACCAAAAATAAAGTAGGATAAAAAGAAGAGAAGGATACAATAAATCTCAGAGTTCTCAATGAAGCTCAATTTCAATTAGATGAGTGGGACTAGTAGCTTTTTGCTTCTAAATAGTTTTGGCATCTCACTTTCCATCGAAGCTCAGAATAGTTGGCATCCTTAGGAACTTAGAATCCAGATGATATTATTAATTCTCTTAGTTCAGTTCTTTTTTGTTCTTGAATACAGCTTCTTTAGAGTCTTGGCTGTGACCCTAAGCGCTTTGTTTTCCAGTATTACCACCGGATACATAAACGCCATAGACACTTAACTGGTTGAACCCTTTCGAATTGTGATTCAGCTTTGCTAGAATCCCCAGAAAGTGGTGTCCAGAGTTCTTAAGCACACTCTTTGCTTTGGAACATGACTTTAACTACTCAGTCTCAAGCTTTTCACTTGACAGCTTCACACCACAAGCATATAGTTAGGGAAGCAGCTCACTTGAACTGTTTAGGCTAAGATATTTCTTTTAGGCCCTTCTAACCATTGATACTCAAAACCTTGGATCCTTGCTCTTGCCTTTTGGTTTAAAGAGCTATTGGCTTTTTGCTCTTTCCTTTTGGTTTTAAGAACTATTGGCTTTTTCTTTTTCTGCTTGCTTTTCTCTCTCTTTTTTTTTTTGCATATAGTTTTTCACACTCTTGACTTAGAATTGGGTAATTAGGTGAACTTGAGTTATGGATGTCCATTCTACATTGTGTTAGGATTGTTAATTGGTTTGGTTTCCATTGACGCTAGTCTTTCACTAAGTTAATTAGTTAGTTGACTATGACTTATGGACTGAGATCAATTATGCCCTTTTGACTTATCCTCGATGTTAGAATAGACTAATTAGGATTAATTCTACACAATTACCATGTTTGTGGTCTATGACTAGGATAGGAATCCTCAATTCCCCAATCCTTGCCAAGAGTCCTTTTTGCCACTTGATTTTCCTTTTTGCTTTACTTGATTTGAGTTTTAATTCCCTTGCATGCTTATTCACTTTCTTGCCTTTTAATTTTCTTGTCACTTGCAATTACAACCCCAATTCCCTTATAGCCAATAATATGACACTCATTTGCAACTCCTAGGGAAGATGACCCAGGACTTAAAACTCCTGGTTTATATTGGATTGTGACATCTTTTGATTCTAAACTTTGATTGAGATGATCCATTGCCGGTTTGGACTATACTTGCAATGGAATAAATTCTAATTTTGTCTAAATTCCAAATCGGCACAAATTTTCTCACATCAAGTTTTCGACACCGTTGCCGGGAAATTGCAATGGTTTTATATTCTTGGCTATTGTTAATATGTGAATATGTGAATAGTTTGTTTCGATTGGTTGCTTATTTTTGCCTGTAAATATGTCTCTTGGTTGTTAGCTTTCCTTAATAAATTTTTGTTTTAAATGCATATGTGAATAGTTAGTAATTTTGTTTTAAATTACCTTTTTGAATTAAATTGCATATTTAAAATTTTTCAATTAGTTTTTTGATGGTTGAATTAATTTTGGGTAGATTTTTGTGTGTGAATAGTCCAATGATTTTGATTGGGAAAATGAAATTTTGGATTAATTTTAAAGTTAAAATAAATAGTTGTATATTTTTGTTAATTTCTTGTTTATATGCATTTTGGAATGTTGGGTGAATTTCTGTTTAGAAAAAAAACTCGCCTTCTGTGCGTACGCACAGCTTTGTGCGTGCGCACACTTTCATACCACCTCTCTGTCCATAGCACCCGCACACCCAGTGCGTGTGCACACTTCCTCTCAAGTATGCCTATCACGCGTACGCGTGACTCACGCGTGCGCGTGACGTTCCATTTTCACTATCCCACGCGTACGCACCTCCCTGTGCGTACGCTTCCTCAAATCAACCCCCTCTGTTGGGAGCTCTCGCACAACGACGTGTGTCTGCATTCCCCTTGAGTGCGAACCCAAGAGTCCCTTTGTACCCAACACTCTTCTTCTTCCTTCTTCCCCAACGTTCATCCCTCTCCGCTCCTTCGCTGTTTCAACATCCACCAGCCTCCAACCACTGCACCACCATCAGCGACCCAACCTAGCCTCCGTAGCCCTCGCCCCATTTTTCCTCCTTCTCTCTCATCCCTTCTCACCCTTGTTCCCTTATCTTCTCCTCTATCACCAAACCCACTTTCCGCCGCGACACCCAACCTTCGTTGCCGCACCCTTTTCAGCTTCCTAACCCGTCACCACCCCCTGTTAGAACCAGAACCTCCGTGACCCCTCCTCTTCGCGCTACCCTAGCGCCGCAACACTCTCCTTCCCTCTCTCTATCTCAGCGTCGAATCACCATCATGGACCAGCCTTGCTGCTGTAGCCTCCACCATCAATGTCGCCAGTGCCACCACGTCACCAACGCCACAGCTCGTCACCATCCCTTTCCCTCCATCCACGAGCTCCACATCAAACGTGGCTCCATTTTTATTTTCTCCCATTTTCTTCGAAGGGCAGAACACGGCAAGGCCCCTGTTTCTTTGCTGCGCCCCTTCTCCGTTGCTGCCATTGGAGCAGCTCCACTACCAGGCCAACTGAGTTGCTCTGGCTATTCACTCACCATCATCCACCCTTCTCTTCTCTTCCTTTGTTCCAATTCCTTCCTTCCAGGTTCCCAATTCCTTTCTTTTTTTCTTTTTCTTTATTAAGCAAACTAATTAATCCTATGCATTGAATTGTTCAAGTAAATTTTTAAATTGACCATAAACTTGGAATTCTTTTAAAAGTAAAACCTCTTTTGCATAAACTCACAAGATTGAAGGTTTTAAATCTAAGTGGCTGAATTGATTCATTTTATTTTTGCCTAACTTTCATCAAGTCACTTAGATCATGAGGTTTTCAATTCTTGTTTCAACTTGTGACTTTTATGCTTCATTGGAATTTGGTGTTTGAATGTTCCTTGAGTAACTTATTCTCAATAGTTTTCACTTGCCAACACCAAATTGCTTCAAATTATGCCAATTTACTTGTGATTGATATTTACTTGATTATGTGCTCTACATATACATGTGCATCACTTGTTTTGGCATCTTGAATTTTTGAGAAGTGAATAGAAACTTGCTTGTTTTCAAATTATTGAAACATTTTGGAATTAAGGCCAACCTGTGACTATGCACCTAACTTTTGATTTTTCTTCCATTCTTTTACTAACTTTTTCTTTCTTTTTACATAACGTTTAACCTTTGTTTTCTTTTTCAACTAACTTTTTCTTTTTCTTCACCTAACCTTTAATTTTTCTTTTCCTTTTCAACTAACATTAATTTCTAACTTTTCATAACTTTTGACCTTTCCTTTTCTTTTTCAACTAACTTCTTCTTCTTCTTAACATAACTTTTGACTATCTTTTCTTTCTTTTCATTTTCAAATAGCTATTTTCTTTTTACTCACATAACTTTTAACTTTCCTTTTACCTTTCAACTAACACTAATTTTTTAACTGTTTCCTCTCTCTTCGTGGATAGCAACAATGCTCCTTTCTTCTCTTTAACTTGAATCTCGTGCATGTTTCCATTCAAAATTTTATTATCTGTTTACTTCTTATGCTGTTTTGTGACTTAGTTCTTTCCTTCTCAGCACCACCAAAGTTCTTGCAGCCATTCTATCACCCGAGACCCATGATGATTGGACTTTTGTGTGGTCAAGAATTCACAATTGAAATCTCATTGTAAGTATAGTTTCTAAACCAACAATAGTCCTTTCATACAAAAGATTGTTTGTCACAATTGAAATCTCATTGTAAGTATTGAACCTCGGGTCATTCTCCCTAGGAAACACAATAAAGTGTCTTGTTATTGGTTATGGAGTATGTTTGGGGTTTTGAGATTTTAGACAAGAAATATAAATGGCAAAAAAAAAATAAACTAACAAAGCTCTTGGCTAGATATGAGAACTAGAAGTCCCATCCTAGTTATCCTCCTCAATTGTGACCACAAATTCTTCATTGCTACCACTTAGTTAACCTCTAACCATGGAGGAAAGTCAAGTGGATGAATCAACTTGATTCCACAAGTCCTAGCCAACTCCCAAGGGAAAGACTAGCTTTAGAGATATCCAAATCAATTAGCAACTTCTAATTGTCAATCAACAAAGGAATTAGATAACTCAAGCATCACTAATTACTCCACCTAGGCCAAGAGGAACAAAATCTATACTAAAATCCAACCAAGCATTTCATCAAACACTTGGAAGGTAATAAAAGAAAGTAAAGTAAATTGATAACAACAATGAAATCTAACAATTACTTATTGCAAGGAATTAATAACAACAATCAAAGGAAACAAGATCTACATGAATTACCTCAAATTGCATTAAAAGAAAATAGAATGAACAAGAGTAGATCTACAAACAAAATAGAAGAAAGAAATAATAACAATAGAAGAATGATGAATGTAACAACATAGAATTGAAAGGTAGAAGAAGAGGAAAGCATGAATTGAAACCTAGATCTAAATTATTGAACTAAACATAATCCTAATTCTAATCCTAGAGAGAAGTGAGAGCTTCTCTCTTTAAAAACTAAAACTAAACTATCCTCATGTGTGAAAGTATATAAAGTATGTTGATTCCCCTTCAATCCTTGGCTTAAATAGCATCAGAAATGAGTTGGATTGGGCCCACAAGGCTTTAGAATTTGCTGGCCACGTATTGCTTTAAGTGGGTCATATGGCAGCAACGACGTGTGCACATACAGTGCGCGTACGCTTCACCATACGTGTAGCAACCATGGCAAATCTTATATCGTTTCGAAGCCTCGGATGTTAGCTTTCCAACGCAACTAGAATCGCATCATTTGGACCTCTGTAGCTCAAGTTATGGTCGTTTAAGTGCGAAGAGGTCGGCTTGACAGCTTTTGCGATTCCTTCATTTCTTCATGAGTTCTCCATTTTTACATGCTTTTCGTTCATTCCCTTGATCCAATCTTTGCCTCCTAAATCTGAAATCACTTAACAAACATATCAAGGCATCTATCTATCTGGAATCAAGGTGAATTAAATTTAGCTATTTTAAGTCCTCAAAGCATGTTTTCACTCTTAATCACAATTAAAGGAGAAGTTATAAAACCATGCTATTTCATTGGATAAATGTGAGGAAAAGGTTATAAAATCCCCTAAATCAAGCACAAGAGAAACCATACAAATGGGGTTTATCAACCTCCCCACACTTAAACCAAGCATGTCCTCATGCTTATACCAAGAGAAAGCAAAGGGTATCAACATTTATTCAATGTGAGGTAATCTAAATGCAACCTAAACTATATGCATCTATCTATATGAATGCAACTAAATGCAAAATAATTCTACCTACTTGGTTAAAAATAATTCAATCTCCAAGACATACATGCACAAGAAAGCAATAATATGCATGTCCTGCCAATCTCTCCAGCATCTGGTCCATAAAGGGAAGTGGAAAATGATCCTTTCTAGTTGCCTCATTGAGTTTCCTATAGTCAATGCACATCCTTCATCCTGTTACCGTTCTTGTGGGTATTAGTTTGTTCTTCTCATTGGGTACAACTGTGATCCCTCTTTTATTTGGAACCACATGGACAGGACTCACCCATGGGCTGTCGAAAATCGAATATATGACTCCTGCTTGCCATAGCTTCATCACTTCTTTTTTGACCACTTCTTTCATGACATGATTCAATCTTCTTTGGGCTTGAATGGAGGGTTTGGAGTTATCTTCCAGCAAGATCTTATGCATGCATATGGATGAGCTTATCCCTTTTAAGTCAGCAAGGGTCCATCCAATAGCATCTTGGTGCTTTTGCAGCACCTTGATTAATTCCTCTTCCTGTTCTTGACTGAGGGCAGAATTGATGATCACTGGGTAACTTCCATCCCTTCCCAAGTATGCATACTTAAGAGTAGGAGGCAGTGCTTTCAGCTCCAGTTTGGGTGCTTCTTTTTCCTTTTTCCTCTCCTCCAATTTGCTTGGAATAGGCATTTCAGCTGAGTTGACATCAGCAACCTCAACATTTAACACAAAGTCACCCTCTGTCAATTCTCTAAGTGCTTCTTCAAAGGTTTCTTGCACCACAATTTTCACTGCATCTAGCCTCATACACTCTCCCAGTAACTCTGGTGGATAGCTCATGGCTTTGAATACATTGAACACCATCCTCTCCTCATGTAGCCTAAGGGTAAGTTCACCCTTTTGGACTTCTTGTTAGTTTGGCTTCCTCAATCCTCATTCTCTTCATCATTGTTAAGGACAGCAAATTTATACTAGCTCCCAAGTCACATAAGGCTTTTTCAACTGTTATTTCCCCTATAATGCAGGGAATTTGGAAGCTTCCTGGGTCCTTCAATTTTTGAGGCAGCTTGTATTGGATGATAGCACTACATTCCTCAGTCAAGATCACAGTTTCATCATTCCTCCAGCTTCTCTTCTTGATCAGCAAAGGGAATGTTGATCTGAAGTTTCTTGATAATCTCCAAAAATTTGGAGAACTGGCTGTCCTTTGTATTCTTCATTAGGTGTTGAGGGTAAGGAGCCTTTGGGACATATGGCTTTAGGACTTTCTTTTCTTCTGATGAACTGGGAGTATGTGTTTGTGCTTCTTCCTTATCAATTGAAATGTCCTCTTCCTTCTCTTTTTGAGTCTCCCTTGGAGTTTCTTTCAATTCCTTTCTGCTTCTGAGGGTAATAGCTTTGCATTCCTCTCTTGAAGTTGTCCTGGTGGTATTACTTGAACTGTGGCCAGGGGCTTGTTTGGACAAATACCCAACTTGTGCTTCCAGCTTCTGAGTGGCTGCATCTTGATTTTTCCGATTGGATATTACTTCCTCCTTGAATTTTTTTATGTCTTCAAACTCCTTGCAAAAGGTTTGCAAGCATAGCTTCCATTCTGGCCATTATGTCCTCATTATGTGGTGATGGTTGGGTGGAATTGGGGTGTTGAGAGTGGTTATTGTGGCTTTGGTATGGTGGCTATGAGTAGGTATTTTGTGTGGTCTAGTATAGTTTTTGGTTGGAGTTTTGGTGAGTGGAGTTGTTGTACTGGGTTGGATTGTATGGTCTGTGGTCTTGGCCTTGGTTTTGTTGGTTCTCCCACCCAAAGTTTGGGTGGTTCTTCCAACCAGAATTATAGGTTTTAGAGTAAGGATCGTTAGTTTGCCTAGATGAATTTCCAAGGTAATTAGCTTCCTCCCAGTTAACTCCTTCTTCTTTCTCCAATTATTCTTGGGGTGATTGTTGAGTATGGATAGCTGTAGCCTGATTTTTCTCCATTTGCTTGGTTAATTCAGCCAGTTGCTTGGTGATCATCTTGTTATGGGCCAGGATTGCATCCATGTGGTTCAATTCTAAGACTCTCCTGTTGTTGTTCCTATCTGAGGCATAAAAATACTCATTGTCAGCCACTGTCTCTATAACATCAATGGCCTCTTCAATGGTCTTCTTCTTGTTTAGGGAACCTCCAGATGAGTGATCTATAGCTTTCCTTGATTCACAATTCAGCCCTTCATAGAAGATGTGAATTTGCACCCACTCATTAAACATGTTAGGGGGCATTTCTTTGTCAAATCTTTGAATCTCTCCCAGGCTTCATAAAGAGTTTCACCATCCTGCTGTCTGAATGTCTGCACTTTAGTTCTTAGCATGTTTACTCTTTGTGGAGGGTAGAACCTTGTTAAGGATCTGCTCATTACATCTTCCCAGGTGGTCAAACTTTCCTTCAGAAATGACTCTAGCCATTTTAATGCTTTGTCCCTCAAAGAAAATGGAAACAGTAGCAATCTATAAGTGTCAGGATGAACACCATTAGATTTAACCGTGTCACATATCCTTTGGAATTCAGTGAGATGCTCATTTGGATCCTCTTGTGCACTTCCACCAAAGGAACAGTTATTCTGGACAAGAGTTATGAGCTGAGGCTTTAATTCGAATTTGTTAGCATGGATAGTTGGCCTCTGAATGCTGCTACCACAATTTCCTGGATTTGGGTTGATGTATGATCCCAAGACTCTCCTCTCTTGTCCAGCAGGGTTAGCTCCACCTCTTCTGGCATGGTTATTCAACTCTTCTTCATTATGGTTTTTCATATCATCCTCCATGGTTATATCAAAGTATTCCTCCTCTTCTTCTGCACCAACAAACCTCTTTCCTCTTACTTCCCTCCTTAATCTCAGGAAGGTTCTTTTCGGTTCACTATCAAATGAGGTTAAAATTTCCTTTCTCCTACCTGTCATACAATGAACAAGTACAAGAAACAGTAAGTGTAGAGTCTACTAAAACAGAGTATAGTTAGTGTGGTTAGAGCAATTTATCAAATGGTTAGTAGGTTAGCTTGCTCGAAAGTAAAAAAGTAAGAGAAATTAAAAAGAAATAACCAAAAATTGCAGCAAATGAAAAGGAACAGCTGAAATTAAAATTAAATAAATCAAACAAAAATAAAAGTGCTCAATCTAGTTATCCTTCAATTTAGTAATTGTCAATACAAAACCAATCCCTGGCAACGGCACCATAAACTTGATACGTAAAAACTGCCTCTCAACAATTTTCTTATCGGTAAGTGTACCGGATTGTCGTCAAGTAAAAACTCACAAAAGAGTGAGCTTGAATCCCACGGGGATTGGTTGGTTGATCAATGTTAATTGAAGAATTGCTCTAGTTGAGCAGAATCGGAATTGAAATTGGGATTGCAGAAAATAAAATTGGCGGGAAACTTAAATTGCAAGAAATTAAAGAAGCAGAAAGTTAAATTGCAGGTAATTAAAGGGCAGAAGCTTAAATTGCAAGAAAGTAAATGGGACGGAGAAATTAGCATGAAATTAAAGAGCAGAAAGTAAATAGAATGGGTAGATCAGAGAATGGGGAATTCATTGGGTTCAGGAGATGCACAATTCTCCGGATCAAATTCATTTTCATCTCTTCCGCAATCAATGCATTCATTAATCTCCTTGGTAATCTTAAGTGATTGGATCCCAATTCCTTGGCTCACCAATCTCTCTAAGCATGAACAATTGACCAATTCCTTGATTTAAGTGCTCATGGGAAGAGATGAAGTTTGGTCACTAATTATACCACACAAATTCATAGATCAAAGTATTGGTAGGATTACATGTCACTATATCCATCCAACCCCCAATCTAATCCAATGTGAGAAAGCATTTCTAGCATGATCTCCTCATTCCTCTTCCAAGGTTCCGAGGAGATCCAATTATGAATAGCTTCTTTCCCAAGAAAACTATCCAATTGGATGAAGAACAAAAGCTTTCTAGCAAAATCAAGAGAAAAGTAAGAAGAAGATGAATGAAAACTATATTGATCCATTGAATTACACAGAGCTCCCTAACCCAATGAAAGGGGTTTAGTTGTTCATAGCTGTCAAAATGGAAATTGGAATTGTAAAATACATTATAAAATTAAAAGTGCAGTAAGTGTAAGATTTCCCAAAATTGGAAAAGAGGTCCTTCTAACTTCAATTCTAAGCTATTTATACACTTTCTTCCATTGATCTTCAAGCCTTAAATTGGGCTTTTGGCCTTGATGGTATTGGGTTGCAAATGGCTTCAATTGGTTGTCCTTGGTGTTGAGAAGAAATCTATATAAAATTTGAATCATGATGCTTCACGTTTGAGTCAACGTTTGACTGCCAACGTTGACTCAAACGCCATATAGAACTAAACCAGCAAACCAGAAAGCTTGCTGTCATTAGCGTTTGACTCAACATCGGAGGGCCAACGTCAGCTAACCCACGCGTACGCGTACCGTGCGCTTCCACGCAAAAGCGCCATAAATGCTCATCCACGCGTACGCGTACTGTACACTTACGTGTGGATGCCAGATTTTCATTTTACAATTTTAAAAGGAAGCAGGAGACGTTGGCCTCAACATTGGACCTCCAACATTCCCTCCAACGTTGGCATTTTCACGCGTATGTGTACCGTGCACTTCCATGCAAAATGGTCAAAATGTTTATTCATGCGTATGCGTATTGTACGTGATGAGCGGATTATTTATACGCTTTTTGGCATTGTTTTTAGGTAGTTTTTTGTATGTTTTAGTTAGTTTTTATTATATTTTTATTAGTTTTTAAATAACAATCACATTTCTGGACTTTACTATGAGTTTGTGTGTTTTTCTGTGATTTCAGGTATTTTCTGGCTGAAATTGAGGGACCTGAGCAAAAATCTGATTCAGAGGCTGAAAAAGGACTACAGATGCTGTTGGATTCTGACCTCCCTGCCCTCGAAGTGGATTTTCTGGAGCTACAGAAGCCCAATTAGCGTGCTCTCAATTGCGTTGGAAAGTAGACATCCTGGGCTTTCCGGCAATAGATAATAGTCCATATTTTTCTCGAGATTTGATGGCCCAAAACTGCGTTCCAAATCAGTATAAAAATTCTGGCGTCAAAACGCTAGAACTGGCATAAAAGCTGGAATTAAACACCCAAACTGGCACAAAAGCTGGCGTTTAACTCCAAGAAAAGTCTCTACATGTAAAAGCTTCAATGCTCAGCCCAAGCACACACCAAGTGGGTCCGGAAGTGGATCTCTGCATTAATTACCTATTTTTGTAAATCCTAGGCTACTAGTTCTCTATAAATAGGACCTTTTGCTATTATATTTTCATCTTTTAATCATCTTTTAATCATGCTTTGATGATTGAACCCTCTTTGGGAGGCTGGCCATTCGGCCATGCCTAGACATTCTTTTATTTATGTATTTTCAACGGTGGAGTTTCTACACACTATAGATTAAGGTGTGAAGCTCTGCTGTTCTTCATGAATCAATGCAAAGTACTATTATTTTTCTATTCAACTCAAGCCTATTTCTTCTCCAAGATATTCATTCGCACACAAGAACCTGATGAATGTGATGATTATATGACACTCATCACTATTCTCACCTATGAACGCGTGCCTGACAACCACTTCCGTTCTACATGCAAACAAGCTTGAATGTGTATCTCTTGGGTTTCTAATCTAAGATTAAAACCTTCGTGGTATAGGCTAGAATTATTGGCGGCCATTCCTGAGATCCGGAAAGTCTAAACCTTGTCTGTGGTATTCCGAGTAGGATCTGGGAAGGGATGACTGTGATGAGCTTCAAACTCGCGAGTGTTGGGCGTAGTGACAGACGCAAAAGGATCAATGGATCCTATTCCAACATGATCGAGAACCAACAGCTGATTAGCCGTGCGGTAACAGCGCATTTGGACCATTTTCACTGAGAGGACCGGAGGTAGCCGTTGACAACGGTGAAACCCAACATACATCTTGCCATGGAAAGGAGTATGAATGATTGGATGAAGACAATAGGAAAGCAGAAGTTCAGGAGGAACAAAGCATCTTCATACGCTTATCTGAAATTCTCACCAATGAATTACATAAGTATCTCTATCTTATTTTATATTTTATTTATCTTTTAATTATCAATTCTCCATAACCATTTGAATCTACCTGACTGAGATTTACAAGATGACCATAGCTTGCTTCAAGCCGACAATCTCCGTGGGATCGACCCATACTCACGTAAGATTTATTACTTGGACGACCCAGTGCACTTGCTGGTTAGTTGTGCGGAGTTGTGACAAAGAGTTGAGATTACAATTGTGCGTACCAAGTTGTTAGCGCCATTGAAGATCACAATTTCGTGCACCAAGTTTTTGGCACCGTTGCCGGGGATTGTTCGAGTTTGGACAACTGACGATTCATCTTGTTGCTTAGATTAGGTAACTTTATTTTATTTTTATTCTTCAGAATTTTTAAGAATGAATTCTAGAGTTTCAGATAATGTTTTTATCATCACAAAAGCTGATTGATTCTCATCAATTTGGCTGTTGTATGTAATTGGTGCACGAAATTGCGATCATCAACAATGGCGCCAAAGACTTAGTGCTCTCAAACGTGAATCACACTTTGTCACAACTTCGCACAACTAACCAGCAAGTGCACTGGGTCGTCCAAGTAATAAACCTTACGTGAGTAAGGGTCGATCCCACGGAGATTGTCGGCCTGAAGCAAGCTATGGTCACCTTGTAAATCTCAGTTAGGCGGATTCAAATGGTTATGGTGAATTGATAATAAAAATATAAATAAAATATAAACTATGATAGAGATACTTATGTAATTCATTGGTGAGAATTTCAGATAAGCGTATAGAGATGCTTTCGTTCCTCCTGAACCTCTGCTTTCCTCCTGTCTTCATCCAATCATTCCTACTCCCTTCCATGGCAAGCTGTATGTTGGGCATCACCGTTGTCAGTGGCTACATCCCGTCCTCTCTGTGAAAATGGTCCAATGCGCTGTCACTGCATGGCTAATCATCTGTCGGTTCTCGATCATACTGGAATAGGATTTACTATCCTTTTGCGTCTGTCACTACGCCCAGCACTCGCGAGTTTGAAGCTCGTCACAGCCATCCCTTCCCAGATCCTACTCGGAATACCACAGACAAGGTTTAGACTTTTCAGATCTCAGGAATTGCCATCCATGGGTTCTAACTTATACCACGAAGACTTTAATATCTCGGACTCGGTCCTCTGTATTAGATATCTAAGAGATACTCATTCTATCTCATCTTCATGTAGAACGGAAGTGGTTGTCAGGCACGCGTTTATAGGTGAGAATGGTGATGAGCGTCACATAATCATCACATTCATCATGTTCTTGGGTGAGAATGAATATTTTAGAATAGGAATAAGCTTGAATTGAATAGAAAAACAATAGTACTTTGCATTAATTCATGAGGAACAGCAGAGCTCCACACCTTAATCTATGGTGTGTAGAAACTCTACCGTTGAAAATACATAAGAACAAGGTCCAGGCATGGCTGAATGGCCAGCCCCCTGAACATGATCAAAGGATCAAAAGATAATCCAAAAGATTCTAAATACAATAGTAAAAAGTCCTATTTATACTAAACTAGTTACTAGGGTTTACAGAAATGAGTAAATGATGCAGAAATCCACTTCTGGGGCCCACTTGGTGTGTGCTTGAGCTGAGCATTGAGCTTTACATGTGTAGAGGTCTTCCTTGGAGTTGAATGCCAGTTTGTAACCTGTTTCTGGCGTTTAACTCCACTTTGCAACCTGTTTCTGGCGTTTAACTCCAGAATGCAACATGGAACTGGCGTTGAACGCCAGTTTGCGTCATTTAAACTCGAGCAAAGTATGAACTATTATATATTGCTGGAAAGCCCTGGATGTCTACTTTCCAACGAAATTGAGAGAGCGCCATTTGGAGTTCTGTAGCTCCAGAAAATCCACTTTGAGTGTAGGAAGGTCAGAATCCAATAGCATCTGCAGTCCTTCTTCAACCTCTGAATCTGATTTTTGCTCAAGTCCCTCAATTTCAGCCAGAAAATACCTAAAATCACAGAAAAACACACAAACTCATAGTAAAGTCCAGAAATATGAATTTTATTTAAAAACTAATAAAAATATACTAAAAACTAACTAAATCATACTAAAAACTATGTAAAAACAATGCCAAAAAGCGTATAAATTATCCGCTCATCACAACACCAAACTTAAATTGTTGCTTATCCCCAAGCAACTAAAAATCAAATAGGATAAAAAGAAGAGAATATACTATAAATTCCAAAATATCAATGAGACTTAGCTCCAATCAGATGAGCGGGACTAGTAGCTTTTTGCCTCTTAAATAGTTTTGGCATCTCACTTTATCCTTTGAAGTTCAGAATGATTGGCATCTATAGGAATTTAGAATTTAGATAGTATTATTGATTCTCCTAGTTCAGTATGTTGATTCTTGAACACAGCTACTTTATGAGTCTTGGCCGTGGCCCTAAGCACTTTATTTTCCAGTATTATCACCGGATACATAAATGCCACAGACACATAACTAGGTGAACCTTTTTAGATTGTGACTCAGCTTTGCTAAAGTCCCTAATTAGAGGTGTCCAGGGTTCTTAAGCATACTCTTTTTTCTTTTGCTTTGGATCTTGACTTTAACCGCTCAGTCTCAAGTTTTCACCTGACACCTTCACGCCACAAGCACATGGTTAGGGACAGCTTGGTTTAGCCGCTTAGACCAGGATTTTATTCCTTTAGGCCCTCCTATCCGCTGATGCTCAAAGCCTTGGATCCTTTTTATTACCCTTGCCTTTTGGTTTTAAGGGCTATTGGCTTTTTCTGCTTGCTTTTTCTTTTTCCCCTTTTTTTCGCATTTTTCTCTTTTTTTTTCCTGCAAGCTTTTGTATTCACTGCTTTTTCTTGCTTCAAGAATCATTTTTATGATTTTTCAGATTATCAGATAACATGTCTCCTTTTTCATCATTCTTTCAAGAGCCAACATATTTAACATTCATAAACAACAAATTCAAAAGACATATGCACTGTTCAAGCATTCATTCAGAAAACAAGAAGTATTGTCACCACATCAAAATAATTAAACTAATTTCAAGGATGAATTCGAAACCATGTACTTCTTGTTCTTTTGTAATTAAAACATTTTTCATTTAAGAGAGGTGATGGATTCATAGGACATTCATAACTTTAAGGCATAGACACTTAAATACTAATGATCATGTAATCAGAGACAAACATAAAGCATAGTAAACAAAAAACAGGAAAATAAGAACAAGGAGATTAAGGAACGGGTCCACCATAGTGAGGGTGGCGTCTTCCTCTTCTTGAAGAACCAATGGTGTTCTTGAGCTCCTCTATGTCTCTTCCTTGTCTTTGTTGCTCCTCCCTCATAGCTCTTTGATCTTCTCTAATTTCATGGAGGATGATGGAGTGCTCTTGGTGCTCCATCCTTAGTTGTCCCATGTTGGAACTTAATTCCCCTAGGGAGGTGTTGATTTGCTTCCAATAGTTTTGTGGAGGAAAGTGCATCCCCTGAGGCATCTCAGGGATTTCATGATGAGGAATTTCCTCATGCTCTTGTTGAGATCCATGATCTCTTGTTTGTTCTATCCTTTTCTTAGTGATGGGCTTGTCGTCTTCAATGAGGATGTCTCCCTCTATGTCAATTCCAGCTGAATTGCAGAGGTGGCAAATGAGGTGAGAAAAGGCTAACCTTGCCAAAGTGGAGGACTTGTCAGCCACCTTGTAGAGTTCTTGAGGTATAATCTCATGAACTTCCACTTCCTCCCCGATCATGATACTATGGATCATGATGGCCCGGTCTATAGTAACTTCAGACCGGTTGCTAGTAGGAATGATTGAGCGTTGAATAAACTCCAACCATCCTCTAGCTACAGGTTTAAGGTCCAATCTTCTTAATTGAACCGGTTTGCGTCTTGAGTCAACCTTCCATTGAGCTCCTTCTACACATATATCCATGAGGACTTGGTCCAACCTTTGATCAAAGTTGACCCTTCTAGTGTAGGGGCGTGCGTTTTCTTCCATCATTGGCAAGTTGAATGCCAGCCTTACATTTTCTGGACTGAAATCTAAGTATTTCCCCCAAACCATGGTGAGCCAATGCTTTGGATTTGGGTTCACACTTTGATCATGGTTCCTAGTGATCTATGCGTTTGCATAGAACTCTTGAACCATTAAGATCCCGACTTGTTGAATGGGGTTGGTGAAAACTTCACAACCTCTTCTTTGGATCTCAAGTCGGATCTCCGAATACTCATTCTTTTTGAGCTTGAAAGGAACCTCAGGGATCACTTTTTTCTCGGCCACAACTTCATAGAAGTGGTCTTGATGGACCTTTGAGATGAATCTCTCCATCTTCCATGGCTCAGAGGTGGAAGCAATTGCCTTCCCTTTCCTCTTTCTTGAGGTTTCTCTGGCCTTAGGTGCCATTAATGGTTATGGAAAAACAAAAAGCAATGCTTTTTACCATACCAAACTTAAAATGTTTGCTCGTCCCCGAGCAAAAGAAGAAAGAAAGAAGGAGAAAAAGAAAAAGAATGGAGGAGAGGGAGAAAGGTGTGTATTCGGCCAAGAGAAGAAGAAAAGGTTGTGTTGCGTGAAAATGAAGAAGGAATGAAGGGTTTATATAGGGGTGGGGTGGGGGTTAGGGTTCGGCCATTAGGGTTGGGTTTGGGAGGGAAAAGAGTTTGAATTTTGGAGGTAGGTGGGGTTTATGGGGAAGAGTGGATGGATGTGAATGGTGAAGAGGTGATGGGGAAGAGTGATTGAGGTGATTGTTGAAGGGTATTTAGGGAAGAGAGTTATGAAAAGGTGTGAAGAGGAGAGAAGAAGTGGTGGGGATCCTGTGGGGTCCATAGATCTAGTGGGGCCAAGGACTTAATATCCCTGCTCCAATTAGGCGTGTAAAACGCCCTTGCTATGCAATCCTGGCATTTAACGCCAGACTGCTGCTTGTTTCTGGCGTTAAACGCCCAAATATAGCCTGTTTCTGGCATTTAATGCTAGATAGTTGCTTGTTTCTGGCATTAAACGCCAGCTTGGTGCTTGTTTCTGGCGTTAAACGCCAGACAGATGCTTGTTTCTGGCGTTTAAATGCTAGAATGCTCCTCCTCCAAGGTGTGCTATTTTTTCATTCTGTTTTTTATTTTTCAGTAGTTTTTGTGACTCCACATGATCATCAACCTAATAAAAAATGAAATAACAAAAAGAAAATAAAATAGATATGATTAAATAACATTGGGTTGCCTCCCAACAAGCGCTTCTTTAATGTCAATAGCTTGACAGTGAGCTCTCATGGAGCCTCACAGATAATCAGAGCAAGGTTGGAACCTCCCAACACCAAACTTAGAGTTTGAATGTGGGGGTTCAACACCAAACTTAGAGTTTGGTTGTGGCCTCCCAACACCAAACTTAGAGTTTAACTGTGGGGGCTTTGGTTGACTCTGTAGTGAGAGAAGCTTTTCATGCTTCCTCTCCATGGTTACAGAAGGAGAGCCTTGAGTTTTAAATACAAGATAGTCCTTATTCAGTTGAAGGACCAACTCTCCTCTGTCCACATCAATCACAGCTTTTGCTGTGGCTAGGAAGGGTCTTCCAAGGATGATGGATTCATCCTCATCCTTCCCAGTGTCTAGGATTATGAAATCAGCAGGGATGTAAAGGCCTTCAACCTTTACTAACACGTCCTCTACTTGTCCATAAGCCTGTTTTCTTGAGTTGTCTGCCATCTCTAATGAGATTCTGGCAGCTTGCACCTTAAAGATCCCAAGTTTCTCCATTACAGAGAGTGGCATTAAGTTTATTCCTGACCCTAGGTCACACAGAGCCTTCTCAAAGGTCATGGTGACTATGTTACAGGGAATTAGGAATTTACCGGGATCTTGTTTCTTTTGAGGTAATTTCTGCCTATCCAATGCATTCAGTTCATTGGTGAGCAATGGAAGTTCATCTTCCCAAGTCTCATTACCAAATAATTTGGCATTCAGCTTCATGATTGCACCAAGGTATTTGGCAACTTGCTCTTCAGTAACGTCTTCATTCTCTTCAGAAGAAGAATACTCATCAGAGCTCATGAAGGGCAGAAGGAGGTTCAATGGAATCTCTATGGTCTCTAGAAGAGCCTCAGATTCCTTTGGTTCCTCAAAGGAAAACTCCTTATTGGTCACTGAACGTCCCAGGAGGTCTTCCTCACTAGGATTCACGTCCTCCTCCTCCTCTTTGGGTTCGGCCACACCAAGTAAGGTAATGGCCTTGCACTCTCTTTTTGGATTCCCTTCTGTATTGCTTGGGAGAGTACTAGGAGGAGTTTCAGTGACCCTTTTACTCAGCTGGCCCACTTGTACCTCCAAATTTCTAATGGAGGACCTTGTTTCATTCATGAAACTTAGAGTGGCCTTAGATAGATCAGAGACTATATTTGCTAAGCTAGATGGATTCTGCTCAGAATTCTCTGTCTGTTGCTGAGTGGATGATGGAAAAGGTTTGCTATTGCTAAACCTGTTTCTTCCACCATTATTAAAGCCTTGTTGGGGCTTTTGTTGATCCTTCCATGAGAAATTTGGATGATTTCTCCATGAGGGATTATAGGTATTTCCATAGGATTCACCCATGTAATTCACCTCTGCTATTACAGGGTTCTCAGGATCATAAGCTTCTTCTTCAGAAGATGCCTCCATAGTACTGTTGGATGATTCCTTCAATCCATTCAGACTCTGAGAGATCATATTGACTTGCTGAGTCAATATTTTGTTCTGAGCCAATATGACATTCAGAGTATCAATTTCAAGAACTCTCTTCCTCAGAGGTGTCACATTACTCACATGATTCCTTTCAGAAGTGTACATGAACTGGTTATTTGCAACCATGTCAATGAGTTCCTGAGCTTCTGCAGGCGTTTTCTTTAGGTGAATGGATCCACCTACAGAATGGTCCAATGACATCTTAGATAATTCAGACAGCCCATCATAGAATATATCCAGGATGGTCCATTCTGAAAGCATGTCAGAAGGACACTTTTTGGTCAGTTGCTTGTATCTCTCCCAAGCTTCATAGAGGGATTCACCTTCTTTTTGTCTGAAGGTTTGAACATCCACTCTAAGCTTACTAAGCTTTTGAGGAGGAAAGAACTTGGCTAAGAAAGCCGTGACCAGCTTATCCCAAGAGTTCAGGCTATCTTTAGGTTGAGAGTCCAACCATATTCTAGCTCTGTCTCTTACAGCAAACAGGAAAATCATGAGCCTGTAGACCTCGGGATCAACCCTATTAGTCTTAACAGTATCACAGATCTGCAAGAATTCAGTTAAGAACTGAAAAGGATCTTCTGATGGAAGTCCATGAAACTTGCAGTTCTGTTGCATCAGAGAAACTAATTGAGGTTTAAGCTCAAAATTGTTTGCTCCAATGGCAGGGATTGAGATGCTTCTTCCATGTAAGTTGGAATTTGGTGCAGTAAAGTCACCAAGCATCTTCCTTGCATTGTTATTA
Organism: Arachis ipaensis; assembly: GCF_059453495.1. NCBI lineage: Eukaryota > Viridiplantae > Streptophyta > Magnoliopsida > Fabales > Fabaceae > Arachis > Arachis ipaensis. The sequence continues at coordinate 108,931,701 of NC_142442.1, read as the reverse complement.
TTTTCGGCCATGTCTACTCCTTTTTCGAAAATTTAAGTAAAGTCCTCTTCAGAGTGTTGTGTTTTAGCTTCTCTTAGCTTCCTCTTCAGAGTCCTTTCTGGTTCCGGATCAACTTCAACAAGAATGTTCTTGTCCTTGCTCCTGCTCATGTGAAAAAGAAGAGAACACAAAAGAGAATATGGAATCCTCTATGTCACAGTATAGAGATTCTTTATATAAGTGTAAGAAGAGAAGAGTAGCAAAGAGAAAAAGATAAGAATCCAAACACAGGAGAGAGGAATGGGTTCGAATTCTTGAGTGAAAGAGGGGTGTTAGTAGATGAATAAATAAACAGAAGGGGATGAGAGATGAGAGAATTCGAAAATTAATTGAAAAGAACAGAAAAATATTTTTGTTTTTAATTTAAAATTAAAAATTAAAATTCGAAAATAAGAAAAGAAATAAAATTAAAATTTAAAAATAATTAGTTAATTAAAATTGAGTTTTGAAAAAGAGGAAGGTGATTTTTGAAAATTAGAGAGAATTAGTTAGGTAGTTTTGAAAAAGATAAGAATCAAACAAAAAGATAGGATTAATTTGAAAAAGATTTGAAAATCAATTTGAAAAGATAAGAGGTTAGAAAAGATTTTGAAATTGATTTTGAAAAAGATGTGATTGAAACTTATTTTGAAAAAAGATTTGAAAAATAAATTTAAAAAGATTTGATTTTGAAAATTAAAGTTGATTACTTGACTAACAAGAAACTAAAAAGATATGATTTAGAATTTAAAGATTGAACCTTTCTTAATAGGCAAGTAACAACTTAAAATTTTTTTGAATCAATCACATTAATTACTAGTAAAGATTTTGAAATTATGAAACAAAATAAGAAAAAGATTTTTGAAAATAAAATTGAAATTTTCGAAAATATGAAAGAAAAAGTGAAAAAGATTTGAAAAAGATAGAATTTTTTAAATTGAAAATTTGATTTGACTCATAAGAAACAGCTAGATTTTAAAAATTTTTGAAAAAGTCAACTCAAATATTCGAATTTTATGAGGAGAAAAGGGAAAGATATTTTTTTGATTTTTAAATTTTTAATGATGCAAGAGAAAAACATGAAAAAGACTCAATGCATGAAAGTTTTGGATCAAAACAAATGATGCATGCAAGAACACTATGAATGTCAAGATGAACACCAAGAACACTTTGAATGTCATGATGAACATCAAGAACTTATTTTTGAAAAATTTTCAAGAAAACAAAAACATGCAAGACACCAAACTTAAAAATTTTTAATGTTGAGACACTAACAAATTGAAAATGCATATGAAAAACAAGAAAAGACACCAAACAAAAAAATTTAAAGATCAAACAAAGAAATTCATCAAGAACAACTTGAAGATCATGAAGAACATATGCATGAGTTTTCGAAAATTTTAAGAAAAATTAAAAAGATGCAATTGACACCAAACTTAAAAATTTGACACAAGACTCACACAAGAAACACAATATTTTTGGTTTTTATGATTTTATTAAAAAAAATTTTTGTAATTTTTTGAAAATTAATTGGAAAAATAAAAATAAGGATTTCAAAATTTTTAATAGGAATTCCAGGAATCTTGCACTGTTAGTCTAAAGCTCCAGTCCAGGAATTAGACATGGCTTACTAGCCAGCCAAGCTTTCAGTGAAAGCTCCGGTCCAAAACACTAGACATGGCCAATGGCCAGCCAAGCTTTAGCAGGTACAAATCAGACATACAACAGCTGATACTTCATCCAATTTCATTCTATGCTGATAAGTGGAAGCCCCAGTACAAATGAATTAGACATGGCTTTACAGCCAGCCAGGCTTCAACATGCTTCATGAAACACTAGAATTCATTCTTAAAAATTCTGAAGAAAAATATATTTTTGAAAATATTTATTTTTATTTTTTTCAAAAATAAGAATAATAAAAACAAAAAGCTTAAAATTAAAATAAAATTACCTAATCTGAGCAACAAGATGAACCGTCAGTTGTCCAAACTCGAACAATCCCCGGCAACGGTGCCAAAAACTTGGTGCACAAAATTGCGATCATCAACAATGGCGCCAAAGACTTGGTGCTCTCAAACGTGAATCACACTTTGTCACAACTTCGCACAACTAACCAACAAGTGCACTAGGTCATCCAAGTAATAAACCTTATGTGAGTAAGGGTCGATCCCACGGAGATTGTCGGCCTGAAGCAAGCTATGGTCACCTTGTAAATCTCAGTCAGGCGGATTCAAATGGTTATGGTGAATTGATAATAAAAATATAAATAAAATATAAACTATGATAGAGATACTTATGTAATTCATTGGTGAGAATTTCAGATAAGGGTATAGAGATGCTTTCGTTCCTCCTGAACCTCTGCTTTCCAGCTGCCTTCATCCAATCATTCCTACTCCCTTCCATGACATGCTATATGTTGGGCATCACCGTTGTCAGTGGCTACATCCCGTCCTCTCTGTGAAAATGGTCCAATGCACTGTCACTGCATGGCTAATCATCTGTCGGTTCTCGATCATACTGGAATAGGATTTACTATCCTTTTGCATCTGTCACTACGCCCAGCATTCGCGAGTTTGAAGCTCGTCACAGCCATTCCTTCCCGGATCCTACTCGGAATACCACAGACAAGGTTTAGACTTTCCGGATCTCAGGAATGGCCATCCATGGGTTCTAACTTATACCACGAAGACTCTAATATCTCGGACTCGGTCCCCTGTATTAGATATCTAAGAGATACTCATTCTATCTCATCTTCGTGTAAAACGGAAGTGGTTGTCAGGCACGCGTTCATAGGTGAGAATGGTGATGAGCGTCACATAATCATCACATTCATCATGTTCTTGGGTGCGAATGAATATCTTAGAATAGGAATAAGCTTGAATTGAATAGAAAAACAATAGTACTTTGCATTAATTCACGAGGAACAGCAGAGCTCCACACCTTAATCTATGGTGTGTAGAAACTCTACCGTTGAAAATACATAAGAACAAGGTCCAGGCATGGCTGAATGGCCAGCCCCCTGAACATGATCAAAGGATCAAAAGATAATCCAAAAGATTCTAAATACAATAGTAAAAAGTCCTATTTACACTAAACTAGTTACTAGGATTTACAGAAATGAGTAAATGATGCAGAAATCCACTTCTGAGGCCCACTTGGTGTGTGCTTGGGCTGAGCATTGAGGTTTACACGTGTAGAGGTCTTCCTTGGAGTTGAACGCCAGTTTGTAACCTGTTTCTGGCGTTTAACTCCACTTTGCAACCTGTTTCTGGCGTTTAACTCTAGAATGCAACATGGAACTGGCGTTGAACGCCAGTTTGCGTCATTTAAACTCGGACAAAGTATAGACTATTATATATTACTGGAAAGCCCTGGATGTCTACTTTCCAACGCAATTGAGAGCATGCCATTCAGAGTTCCGTAGCTCCAGAAAATCCACTTTGAGTGCAGGGAGGTCAGAATCCAACAGCATCTGCAGTCCTTCTTCAACCTCTAAATCTGATTTTTACTCAAGTCCCTCAATTTCAGCCAGAAAATACCTGAAATCACAGAAAAATACACAAACTCATAGTAAAGTCCAGAAATGTGAATTTTATTTAAAAACTAATAAAAATATACTAAAAACTAACTAAATCATACTAAAAACTATGTAAAAACAATGCCAAAAAGCGTATAAATTATCCGCTCATCAGTAATGTCCTGCTGAAGCTTGGCTAGCCATGTCTAATCTTTTTAGACTAAAGCTTTAGACTAACATTGCATGATTCCTGGAATTCTTATTAAGAATTTTGAAATCTTTATTTTCTTTTCCAAATAATTTTCGAAAAATTACAAAAAAAATTTATAAAATCATAAAACCAAAAATAATCTATGTTTCCTGTTTGAGTCTAGTGTCAATTTTTAAGTTTGGTGTCAATTGCATGTCTTTAATCTTCTTGCATTTTTCGAATATATGCGTTATGTTCTTCATTAATCTTCAAGTTGTTCTTGATGATTTCCTTGCTTTGATCTTTAAATTCTCTTGTTTTGTGTGTTTTGTTATTTTTCATATGCATTCTCAATTTGTTGTTGTCCCTAGTATACAAACTTATAAGTTTGGTGTCTTGAATGAATTATTTGTTTTGATCTTGATTTTCCATGATTAGTTTTATTTTATTGTTTCTCATCATTAAAAATTCAAAAAAAATTTCAAAATTATGTCTTTTCAAGTCAATAATACAGAGAATTGAAGATTTAGAACATGCAGCAGAGGAATTACACAGAAAAAGTTGGGCGTTCAAAATGCCCAGTGAGGAAGGAAAACTGGCGTTTAAACGCCATCCAGGGTACCTGGCTGGGCGTTAAACGCCCAAAAGGGTAGTATTTTGGGCGTTAAACGCCAAAATGGATACCATTCTGGGCGTTTAACGCCAGGATGGCACAAGAGGGAAGATTTTGTTTTCAATTCAAATCTTTTTCAAATTTTCATAATTTTTCAAAATCAAATCTTTTTCAGATCATATCTTTTCAATCATATCTTTTCAAAATCAAATCCTTTCCATTTTTTTTAGTATTTTCGAAAATCCTTGCTACAATTAATGATTTAATTCAAAATTTTCAAGTTGTTACTTGCCTATTAAGAAAGGATCAAATTTTAAATTCTAGAATCATGTCTTTTAATTTCTTGTTAGTCAAGTAATCAACTTTAATTTTAAAAATTTATTTTAAATTGATTTTCAATCATATCTTCTCAATCATATCTTCTCAATCACATCTTTTTCAAAATAATTTTCAATCATATCTTTTTTTTATTTCTGATTTCAAAATCTTTTTCAAAATTACTTAACTACTTTCTCAATTTTAATTTTCGAAAATCATCAATCAATTTTTTTCAAAATTTCTTTTAATTATTTCAAAATCTTTCAAAATTTAATTTCGAAAATTCTTTTCCCCCTTCTCACCTTCTTCTATTTAAGGGACTAGCACTCTTCCTTCATAGGGGATTCCATACTTTCTTCTCCTCTCTTTTATATGAGCAAGAGCAAGGACAAAGGCATTCTTGTTGAAGCTGATCCTGAACCTAAAAGGACCTTGAAGAGAAAGCTAAGAGAAGCTAAAGCACAACTCTCTGGAGAGGACCTAACAGAAATTTTCAAACAAGAAGAAGCCATGGCAGCCAAAAACAACAACAATGCCAACAATGCAAGGAAGGTGCTTGGTGACTTTACTGCACCTACTCCCGACTTCTATGGGAGAAGTATCTCTGTCCCTGCCATTGGAGCAAACAACTTTGAGCTGAAGCCTCAATTAGTTTCTCTAATGCAACAGAATTGCAAGTTTTATGGACTTCCATTGGAAGATCCTCATCAGTTCTTAGTTGAATTCTTGCAAATCTGTGACACTATCAAGACCAATGGGGTTGACCCTGAGGTCTACAGACTTATGCTCTTCCCTTTTTCTGTAAGAGACAGAGCTAGGATATGGTTAGATTCACAACCTAAGGAAAGCCTGAACTCTTGGGAAAAGCTGATCAGTGCTCTTCTGGCCAAATTCTTTCCACCTCAAAAATTGAGTAAGCTAAGAGTGGAGGTCCAGACCTTCAGATAGAAGGAAGGTGAATCCCTCTATGAAGCTTGGGAAAGATACAAGCAATTGATCAGAAGGTGTCCTTCTGACATGCTTTCTGAATGGAGCATCATAGGTATCTTCTATGATGGTCTGTCTGAACTGTCCAAGATGTCATTGGACAGCTCTGCTGGAGGATCTCTTCATCTGAAGAAGATGCCTGTAGAAGCTCAGGAACTCATTGAGATGGTTGCAAATAACCAATTCATGTACACTTCTGAAAGGAACCCTGTGAATAATGGGACAAATCAGAAGAAAGGAGTTCTTGAGATTGATACTCTGAATGCCATATTGGCTCAGAACAAAATATTGACTCAGCAAGTTAATATGATTTCTCAGAGTCTGTCTAGCATGCAAGCAGCAACAGGCAGTACCAAAGAAGCTTCATACGAAGAAGAAGCTTATGATCCTAAGAACCCAGCAATGGAAGAGGTGAATTACAAGGGAGAACCCTATAGAAACACCTATAATCCTTCATGGAGTAATCATCCAAATCTCTCATGGAAGGACCAACAGAGGCCCCAACAAGGCTTCAACAACAGTAATAGTGGAAGAAATAGGTTTAGCAATAGAAAGCCTTTTCCATCATCTTCTCAGCAACAGACAGAGAATTCTAAGCAGAGCCAATCTGACTTAGCAACCATAATCTCTGATCTAACTAAAACTACTCAAAGTTTCATGACTGAAACAAGGTCCTCCATTAGAAAATTAGAGGCACAAGTGGGTCAGCTGAGTAAGAGGATTACTGAACTCCTTCCTAGTACTCTCCCAAGCAATACAGAAGAGAACCCAAAGAGAGAATGCAAGGCCATAAATACATCCCAAATGGCCGAATGCATAGAGGAGGGAAAGGCAGTGATTTCCACTGAGGAATACCTCAATGGACGTCCACTGGCCTCCAAGGAGTTCCCTAATGAGGAACCATGGGAATCTGAGGCTCACACCGAGACCATAGAGATTCCATTGAATTTACTTCTGCCATTCATGAGCTTTGATGAGTATTCTTCCTCGAAAGAGGATGAAGATGTTACTGAAGAGAAAGTTGTTAAGTACCTTGGAGCAATCATGAAGCTAAATGCCAAGTTATTTGGTAATGAGACATGGGAGGATGAACCCCCCTTGCTTACCAAAGAACTGGATGACTTGACTAGGCAGAGATTACCTCAGAAGAGACAGGATCCTAGAAAGTTCTCAATACCTTGTACCATAGGCACCATGACCTTTGAGAAGGCTCTGTGTGACCTGGGGTCAAGTATAAACCTCATGCCTCTCTTTGTAATGGAGAAGCTAGGGATCCTTGAGGTACAAGCTACAAGAATCTCACTGGAGATGGCAGACAATTCAAGGAAACAGGCTTATGGACTTGTAGAGGATGTCTTGGTAAGGGTTGAAGGCCACTACATCCCTACTGATTTCATAATCCTAGACACTGGAAAGTGTATGGATGAATCCATCATCCTTGGCAGACCCTTCCTAGCCACCGCAAAAGCTGCGATTGATGTTAACAGAGGAGAATTGTTCCTTCAAGTGAATGAGGACTCCCTTGTGTTTAAAGCTCAAGGATCTCCCTCTATAGTCATGGAGAGGAAGCATGAAAAGCTTCTCTCAATGCAGAGTCAAATAGAGCCCCCACATTTAAACTCTAAGTTTGGTGTTGGGAGGCCATCATCATGCTCTGAGTATCTGTGAGGCTCCATGAGAGCCCACTGTCAAGCTATTAACATTAAAGAAGCGCTTGTTGGGAGGCAACCCAATTTTATTTAATCATATCTATTTATTTTCCATTGTTATTTTATGTTTTCTGTAGGTTGATGATCATGTGAAGCCACAAAAACAACTGAAAAAACAAAAACAAAATCAAAAATAGTATTAAAAATAGCATACCCTGGAGGAGAAGCTTACTGGCGTTTAAACGCCAGCAATTGGTACCAAACTGGCGTTTAACGCCAGAAATAGGCACAGAGCTGGTGTTTAACGCCAGAAAGGGGAGAAAAGTTGGCGTTTAACGCCAGAAATGGGCAGCAACCTGGTATTTAATGCCAGGATTGGCAATCAAGGGGGCGTTTACATGCCAACATGGTGCAGGGATGAGAAATCCTTGACACCTCAGGATCTGTGGACCCCACAGGATCCCCACCTACCTCATCTCTCTCTCTCTCTTCTTCACACCTTCCCATAATACTTTTCACCAATCACCTCAATACCTCTTCCCCAAAAAAACCCCTCACCTATCAAATCCTACTCTCTTCTCCATAATCTCTTCACCAATCCACATCCATCCATCATAAAACCTCAGTACCTCACCATTCAAATTCAAACCACTTTCCCTCCCAAACCCATCCATACATGGCCGAACCCTACCCCTCTCTCCACTCCTATATAAACCCATCTTTACTCATTCATTTTCACACATTATACACACAACTTCTCCCCCTTGGCCGAACCACAAAACCCCCTCCATCTCCTCCATTTTCTTCTTCTACTCTTTTCTTTCTTCTTTTGCTCGAGGACGAGCAAACCTTCTAAATTTGGTTTGGTAAAAGCTAAAGCTTTTTGTTTTTTCAATAACCATTTATGGCACCTAAGGCCAGAGAAACCTCTAGAAAAAGGAAAGAGAAGGCAAAAGCTTCCGCCTCCGAGTCATGGGAGATGGAGAGATTCATCTCAAAGATCCATCAAGACCACTTCTATGAAGTTGTGGTCAAGAAGAAGGTGATCCCCGAGGTCCCTTTCAAACTCAAAGAGGGTGAATATCCGGATATCCGACATGAGATTCGAAGAAGAGGTTGGGAAGTTCTTACCAACCCCATTCAACAAGTCGGAATCTTAATGGTTCAAGAGTTTTATGCCAATGCATGGATCACCAAGAACCATGATCAAAGTGTGAACCCGGACCCAAAGAATTGGCTTACAATGGTCTGGGGGAAATGCTTAGATTTCAGTCCAGAAAATGTAAGGCTGGCATTCAACTTGCCCATGATGCAAGGAGATGCACGCCCCTACACTAGAAGGGTCAACTTTGATCAAAGGTTGGACCAAGTTCTCATAGACATTTGTGAAGAGGGCGCTCAATGGAAGAGAGATTCAAGAGGGAAGCCGGTTCAACTAAGAAGGCATGACCTCAAGTCCGTGGCTACGGGATGGTTGGAGTTCATCCAACGCTCAATCATTCCTACTAGCAATCGGTCTGAAGTTACTATAGACCAGGCTATCATGATCATTAGCATTATGATTGGAGAGGAAGTAGAAGTTCATGAGGTTATATCCCTAGAACTCTACAAGGTGGCGGAGAAGTCCTCTACTTTGGCAAGGTTAGCCTTCCCTCATCTCATTTGTCACCTCTGCAATTCAGCTGGAATTGACATAGAGGAAGCATCCTCATTGATGAGGACAAGCCCATCACTAAGAAAAGGATGGAGCAAACAAGAGATCCCACTCATGGACAAGAGCTTGAGGAAATTCCTCATCATGAAATCCCTGAGATGCCTCAAGGGATGCATTTTCCTCCACAAAACTATTGGGAGCAAATCAACACATCCCTAGGAGAATTAAGTTCCAACATGGGACAACTAAGGGTGGAGCACCAAGAGCATTCCATCCTCCTCCATGATATTAGAGAAGACCAAAGAGTCATGAGGGAGGAGCAACAAAGGCAAGAAAGAGACATTGAGGAGCTCAAGCACTCCATAAGATCTTCAAGAGGAAGAACAAGCTGCCATTACTAAGGTGGACCCGTTCTTTAATTTCCTTGTTCTTTATTTTCTATTTTTCGAATTTTTATGCTTTATGTTTATTTATGTTTGTGTCTTATTACATGATCACTAATGTCTAAGTGTCTATGCCTTAAAGCTATAAATGTCCTATAAATCCATCACCTTTCTTAAATGAAAAATGTTTTTAATTGCAAAAGAAAAAGAAATACATGAATTTCGAATTTTAAAACAGATTAATTATTTTGATGTGGTGGCAATACTTTTTGTTTTTCTGAATGAATGCTTGAATAGTGCATATTTTTGAATTTGTTGTTCATGAATGTTAAAATTGTTGGCTCTTGAAAGAATGATGAAAAAAGGAGAAATGCTATTGATAATCTGAAAAACCATAAAATTGATTCTTGAAGCAAGAAAAAGCAGTGAAAAGCTTGCAGAAAAAATATATGCGAAAAAAAAAGAGGTGAAAAATAAAGAAAAAAAGAAAAAAGAGAAAGAAAAAGCAAGCAGAAAAAGCCAATAGCCCTTTAAACCAAAAGGCAAGGGTAAAATAAAAAGGATCCAAGGCTTTGAGCATCAGTGGATAGGAGGGCCCACAGGAATAAAATCCTGGCCTAAGCGGCTAAACCAAGCTATCCCTAACTATGTGCTTGTGGCGTGAAGGTGTCAAGTAAAAAGCTTGAGACTGAGCGGTTAAAGTCGTAGTCCAAAATAATAAGAGTGTGCTTAAGAGCTCTGGACACCTCTAATTGGGGACTCTAGAAAAGCTGAGTCACAATCTGAAAAGGTTCACCCAGTTATGTGTCTGTGGCATTTATGTATCCGGTGGTAATACTGGAAAACAAAATGCTTAGGGTCACGGCCAAGACTCATAAAGTAACTGTGTTCAAGAATCAACATACTGAACTAGGAGAATCAATAACACTATCTAAATTCTAAGTTCCTATAGATGCCAATCATTCTAAACTTCAAAGGATAAAGTGAGATGCCAAAACTGTTCAGAAGCAAAAAGCTAATAGCCCCGCTCATCTAATTAAGATTGATCTTCATAGATGTTTTTGGAATTCATTGTATATTCTCTTCTTTTTATCCTATTTGATTTTCAGTTGCTTGGGGACATGCAACAATTTAAGTTTGGTGTTGTGATGAGCGGATAATTTATACGCTTTTTGGCATTATTTTAGGTAGTTTTTAGTATGTTTTAGTTAGTTTTTATTATATTTTTATTAGTTTTTAAATAAAAATCACATTTCTGGACTTTACTATGAGTTTGTGTGTTTTTCTGTGATTTCAGGTATTTTCTGGCTGAAATTGAGGGACCTGAGCAAAAATCTGATTCAGAGGCTGAAAAAGGACGGCAAATGCTGTTGGATTCTGACCTCCTTGCACTCGAAGTAGATTTTCTGGAGCTACAGAAGCCCAATTAGCGCACTCTCAATTGCGTTGGAAAGTAGACATCCTGGGCTTTCTAGCAATACATAATAGTTCATATTTTTCCCGAGATTTGATGGCCCAAAACTGCATTTCAAATCAGTATAAAAATTCTGGCGTCAAAACGCTAGAACTGGCATAAAAGCTGGAGTTAAACGCCCAAACTGGCACAAAAGCTGGTGTTTAACTCCAAGAAAAGTCTCTACATGTAAAAGCTTCAATGCTCAGCCCAAACACACACCAAGTGGGTCCGGAAGTGGATCTCTGCATTAATTACCTATTTCTGTAAATCCTAGGCTACTAGTTCTCTATAAATAGGACCTTTTGCTATTATATTTTCATCTTTTAATCTTCTTTTAATCATGCTTTGATGATTGAACCCTCTTTGGGAGGCTGGCCATTCGGCCATGCCTAGACATTCTTTTATTTATGTATTTTCAACGGTGGAGTTTCTACACACCATAGATTAAGGTGTGGAGCTCTGCTGTTCTTCATGAATCAATGCAAAGTACTATTGTTTTTCTATTCAACTCAAGCCTATTTCTTCTCTAAGATATTCATTCGCACACAAGAACCTGATGAATGTGATGATTATATGACACTCATCACTATTCTCACCTATGAACGCGTGCCTAACAACCACTTCCGTTCTACATGCAAACAAGCTTGAATGTGTATCTCTTGGGTTTCTAATCTAAGATTAAAACCTTCGTGGTATAGGCTAGAATTATTGGCGGCCATTCCTGAGATCCGAAAAGTCTAAACCTTGTCTGTGGTATTCCGAGTAGGATCTGGGAAGGGATGACTGTGACGAGCTTTAAACTCGCGAGTGTTGGGCGTAGTGACAGACGCAAAAGGATCAATGGATCCTATTCCAACATGATCGAGAACCAACAGCTGATTAGCCGTGCGGTAACAGCGCATTTGGACCATTTTCACTGAGAGGACCGGAGGTAGCCGTTGACAACGGTGAAACCCAACATACATCTTGCCATGGAAAGGAGTATGAATGATTGGATGAAGACAATAGGAAAGCAGAAGTTCAGGAGGAACAAAGCATCTTCATACGCTTATCTGAAATTCTCACCAATGAATTACATAAGTATCTCTATCTTATTTTATATTTTATTTATCTTTTAATTATCAATTCTCCATAACCATTTGAATCTACCTGACTGAGATTTACAAGATGACCATAGCTTGCTTCAAGCCGACAATCTCCGTGGGATCGACCCATACTCACGTAAGATTTATTACTTGGACGACCCAGTGCACTTGCTGGTTAGTTGTGCGGAGTTGTGACAAAGAGTTGAGATTACAATTGTGCGTACCAAGTTGTTGGCGCCATTGAAGATCACAATTTCGTGCACCATTACGCTTACGCGTACATTGCTTTTTTTTCATCCGCGCGTACGCGTCACTGACGCGTACGCGTCGATTCAAAATTTTCAACTCCAATTTCTGGGTTTGGCATCACGCACGTTGGAGGCAACATTGGACTCCAACGTTCGTTTTCCACATGTATGCGTACCGTGCGCTTCCGCGCAAAATGGTCAAAATGCTTATTTATGCGTACGCGTGATGCACGCTTCCGTGCAGATATCAAAATTTGCTTTTTTACGCGTACGCGTCATAGACGCATACGCGCCACTCAAAATTCATTTAGCTCCAGAATTGAAGTTTTTATCACCACGTTGGGGGTAACATTGGATGTCCAACGCTACCTTAAACGTTAGCATCAGCAACCATGCAGAGAAGTGCTCTGTTTTCTCTTCCAACTTTGAGGCAACGTTGATGGTCCAACTTGGCCACCAACATTGTTTCCTCCTCATCCTTTCCATGCTCCTTCTTCAACCATCCTCCATGCTTTCCTTCACCTATCATCAACCAATGAATGCATCAAAGCCTTGCTAAAATCATGAGAATTCTTATCATTCTTAGCATACAAGTAATCATAGCATAAATCATCATGAAATTGCATCAAATTACTCATGGTTGAATGAATATAGGCATACGTGAATTTCTACCTAATTTGCTTACTTATAGCTCAAGAAAGTGCATAAAACCTACCAAAAACAAAGAAAAAGGCTAGTGAAACTAGCCTAAGATGCCCTGGCATCAAAGCTCACCTAGCCATATATACATCCTTACCTTTAACCTTAGCCCCATTACAACCTTGAAAAAACCTCATGATATTTGCATATGTACATTAAGTATTTCTTGATTGGAATTAGAGGAGAATTGAGTGAATTGACCATAAACACTTGAGGGACTAGAGTTCATACACATATCCGGTGAGGGTTCAATTAATCAATTCTATATTTTCACCTATGATTATTGTTTATCTTGCAAGTTTGGTTAAATTCTTTTATATGACTCAATTCAATTGTGAATAGGATTTGGTTATAATTGCTTTAGCCCTTGGTTGTATATAGATACTTTCTTGGAAATTGATTTACTTGGACTAATTAAATACATATAGATAGTTAGATAGTATAAGGTATAATAGTTACATAAATATAGATAGATTGCATATAGATAGTTACATTGAATAATTGTTGATTCCCCTTCTTATCTTCCTTTGGTATAGCATGAGGACATGTTATTGTTTAAGTATGGGGATGTGATGAATCCACATTTCATGATATATATTTGCTTTATTTAGGTGGATTTCATCAACTTTTCTTGCATTTTATGCATTGAAATAGCATAGTTTCATAAATTCTTCCTAAATTGTACTTCAAAGTAAAAAATATGCTTTTTAGGCCTTTTAATTGCTAAATTTTATTCACTTTAATCCCATTTTATGCCTTGATGTGTTTGTTCAGTAATTTCAAGCTTATAAGGCAAGTGTGGATTGAAGAAGTGAGGAAGGAAACCATACAAAGTGGAAGAATTCAAGAAATGAAGGATTTAGAAAGCTGCCAATCTTGACCTCTCTGTACTAAATTGATTATAACTTGAGCTACAGAGGTCCAAATGAGGCGGTTCCAGTGGCATTAGAAAGCTAACTTCTGGGGCTTCAAAATGATATACAATTTGCTATAGTGGAAATAAGTTTAAGTGTGCATACGCACAAGTCCTGGCATGTGAGCTTATTAATTGCAAATCGCTGGGGCAAATTCTGGGCCTCCATAACCCAGTCCAACTCATTTCTGAAGTTATTTCAAGCCAAAGTGAAGAAGGATGAAGGGGGGAGCAATTAGGTTTAGGTTTTATCATGTTGTAGGTCATTTTCTAAAGAGAGAAGCTCCCCCTTCTCTCTAGAATTTAGGTTTTCTTAGTTAATTTTCCTTTAATTTTAGTCTTTAATTCTTGTTTTAGTATAGTTTTGTTTATGTTTTCAAGCTTTCTTGTCTTGATCATCTTCATCTCTTTTGTTATTTTCTCAACTTTGCCATTTTTAGTTTATGAATACTATTGTCAATTTTGATTTTATTAATGCTATTTTGATATTTTATCTTTCTTTAATGCTTGTTGAGTTTCTATTATTATTCTCATGCAATTGGTAGTTATAGATTTTATTTTATTGCAATTTATGATATTTTCCCTTTTATGAATGATAGGTGTTTGACAAAATGTCTCTTCTAGTTTTGTATAGTTTTTCACATTCTTGACTTGGAATTGGGTAATTAGGTGAACTTGAGTTATGGATATCCATTCTACATTGTGTTAGGATTGTTAATTGGTTTGGTTTCCATTGACGCTAGTCTTTCACTAAGTTAATTAGTGAGTTGAATAGGACTTATGGATTGAGATCAATTATTCCCTTTTGACTTATCCTTGATGTTAGGATAGACAACTTAGGATTAATCCTATGCAATTACCATGTTTGTGGTCCATAACTAAGATAGGAATCCTCAATTCCCCAATCCTTGCCAAGAGTCCTTTTTGCCACTTGATTTCCCTTTTTGCTTTACTTGCTTTGAGTTTTAATTACCTTGCATGCTTATTCACTTTCTTGCCTTTTAATTTTCTTGCCACTTGTAATCACAACCCCAATTCCCTCATAGCGAAAAATATGACACTCATTTGCAACTCCTAGGGAAGACGACCCGAGACTTAAAACTCCTGGTTTATATTTTTTTTTTGGATTGTGACATCTTTTGATTCTAAACTTTGATTGAAAGGATCCATTGCCGGTTTGGACTATATTTGCAATGGAAGAAATTCTAATTTTGTCTAAATTCCAAATCGGCACAAATTTTCACACATCAAGTTTTTGTGGCGTTCAACGCCAGGACTTGTGTCTCTTTGGGCATTGAACGCCCAGCTTGTATCCCTTTACTGGCGTTCAACGCCAGTTGTTGTGCTTCTTTGGGCGTTGAATGCCCAGTAAGGTCTTCCTTACTGGTGTTTAACGCTAAGAATGGTTCCTCTTTAACGCCCAGTAAGGACTTCCTTACTGGCGTTCAATGCCAGATTACCCCATTTAGCTCCGGCCTCAGCTTCTACAGTGATGGCCTTCCACTCTTCTCTTGGGTTCACTTCAATGTTACTAGAAAGAGTGTTAGGAGGGTTTTCAGGAATTCTCTTGCTCAGCTGACCAACTTGTACCTCCAGATTTCTGATGGAGGACCTAGTTTCTGTTATGAAACTGAGGGTGGTCTTAGAGAGTTTAGAGACTATGGTTGGTAAGTCAGAAAGGCTCTCTTTAGAAGTCTTCATCTGTTGCTAAGAAGATGGGAATGGTGGTCTGTTGTTGAACCTATTCTAGGATCTTCCACCTTGATTATTGTTGAAGCCTTGCTGAGGCTTCTGTTGATCCTTCCATGAAAGGTTAGGATCATTTCTCCATGAGGAGTTGTAGGTGTTTCCATAGGGTTCTCCCATGTAGTTCACCTCTTCCATCATGGGTTGATCTGGATCATAGGCATCTCCACCATATGAGGCTTCATGAGTGCTGCTAGTTGCAGCTTATGATCCAGTCAAATGCTGAGAGATCATATTGACCTGTTGGGTCAAGATCTTGTTCTGAGCCAATATGGCATTCATTTGTTTCCTTAGAATTTCGTAGATTTTCTTATATTTTCAATAAAATTTCTTATGTTTTCTAGTGAATTTTCTTAACTAATCAAGGGTAAACTATCAAACATGTACTCGAATAATTTTATCGCTGACAAAAATGCACTCAAATTTTGCTATCAACAAAAATACCCTCAAATAATTTAAAATCGCGACAAAATATCCAACATTTAATATTTATTTGTCAAAATTACTTTAGAGATTGAATTGTGATGTGATTTTTTGCAAGTATGATTAAAAAAATTAGATATTTTTATTCTTAAAATTTGGTAATTTTTCTCTAACTATATATATTTTTTGTGATTTTTTAAAAGTATTATTGGTTGTTTGCAAAAAATCACAAAGAAATATATATACTTAGCAAAAAATCTCCAAATTATAAACATAAAAATATCTCATTTTTCTAACCATGCTTGCAAAAAAACGTATCGAAATTCAATCTCTAAAGTATTTTTTGAGAAATAAACATTAAATGTTGGATATTTTATCGCGTTTTTAAATTATTTGAGGACATTTGTGTCGATAAAAAAATTCAGGTGTATTTTTGTCAGCGACAAAATTATTTGAGTGCATTTTTGGTGGTTTATCCATTAATCAAATATTTGGAGTTGTGTGAGTATTATTGTATTTTCAGGTGTTTTGGCCTAAAATAATCAAGAATTAAGGCTTTTTAGAAAGAAACACGAAATCGGTTCAGGGACGGTTCAACTAGACCCAAAGAGCATGTGAACCGAATGCCCAACCATCAGCATGGGTGCCTAGAGGACCAAACACACAAGCCCGGCATGCCTTCTTAGAGGAGCATGCAAGCCCAGCGGCCATACATGCAAGCCCGGCATGCATCCTTAGCTTCTAACACAAGCCCAGTGTGTCCCCTTGCAAGCCTGGCGTGCAATTATCCTAGAAGGAGAAACTGGGCTTACGCCCAAAGTAGAAGATCACAAGCCTGGTGTGCCTCAAGCTCAACTCCCATTATTCAATTGTTCAACACTTGACAAGGATCAAATTCAATTATCAAATTATTAGAAGCCTTAATCACATTCAAAGATTTGAAGATTCAAGAGGTTAGTTATTATTAATTCCTTCTAGAAATATAAGAGATTTATAAGAGATTTGGTTGTTAGTATTTGTTTTTAGATTAGATTTGAATTATTGTTTTAATTTGAATTTGAAGAAAGTAGTTAGCTATCTTATCTTTCTGAAGGATAAGATTAAGGTTAGTTTTGAATTTGAATTCTAGAACATAGTATATAAATAAGTGAACCTTATTCACGAGAGGAGGACCATTCTGATAATTAGGATTAGTTTCTATTATGAGTCATTAAACCTCCTTGTTGAAGGTTAGGAACTCTGTTTGGCTTTAGGATTAATAAAGTAAGTGTTTTTTTTATTTCAATTCATGCTTTTTTGTTTTTTCAAGATTAAATTTTGTTCTTCATTAATAATGGTTAAAACTATTGGGAAACATTTTAATCTGCCTAGGATTCTGATTTTATATTTGGAAAAATTAAATTTCGAAATTAGCTTAAAACTCATCTCATAATCTTCACTTATCTAGATCTAGTTCGAATATGTGACATATAATTCAGCTAGTGATAGTTCTTGAATGTTGTGCAGGGTAAAATCGAAACTGTTCTTCACCTCTTCTCTCGATTAGTTAACCGTGGAATGGATGATTAATTAGGTTTAGAGAAATTAAATCACTAATGGATTGGGATTTAGTTACAAATGATTTGCTGTGAAAATATTTTTGCATGAATTAAATAAGAAAGCATAAGCATTGTTCTTCTAAGAATTAAACATCTTCAAATCCTTCAACATTTTCATCATTGATTTTCTCTCAACTACAATCATCCTCCTGATTCTCTTCTTCTATTCTTCTTATTCAAGATCCACAATCTGAAATTTAAGGTTTCATCAATCTAATTAGATATTTAATTAGACGTTGCTTGCCTCAATCTGTTAATCCTCGTGGGAACAATATATACTCCTTGTAGTATTACTTGAACAATCCGGTGCACTTGTCAGTATCCATGAACTTTAATTTTCGCTCATAAGAGAGTTAAGAAAAAACTAAAAGAATGGAAAGCTAAGTGTCTATCCTTGGCAGGGAGAATCACCTTAACTCAAGCAGTGATAACACCGACACTCAATTTTGACATGATGTATTCTAAAATCCCAAAGAATGTGTGCAATGAAGTTCAAAAGCTTCAGCAAAGATTTATATTTGGGGGGGGGGACTAGCAAAAAACTTCATATGGTGAAATGGGATGTTTTTTTTTTGGTAATGAAACGGAGATAAAATGCCCAAAAAGAAACCTAGATACAAACTAAGCGGGATAAGGTAATCCCTTTTTCATCAGCATTAATAATCCTCCCCAGATCAGAAGGAGGTTGATGAGAGGACTTTTGATGGTTTAGAAATTCACAAATGAAGTCTCGTTGTAAAGTATAGTTTCTAAACCAAGCAATAATACTTTCATACAAAAGATTATTTGTCACTAAAACAAACTCCTAAATTTATAAACCGAAGTATTGAACCTCGGGTCGTTCTCCCTAGAAATTGCAATAAAGTGCCTTGTTATTGGTTATGAGTTATATTTGGGATTTTTGGATGAGAAACATGAAAAGTAAATGGCAATGAAAATAAACTAACTAAAAAAAAGTCTTGACAAAGGTTGGTGGTCAAGGATCTCTATCCTAATCACTAACCACAATATGAGAATTGGCAAGGATCAACCCCACTAAGTCATCCTCTAACTAATAGTAAAGGAAAGTCAAGTGAGCTATGTCAATCCAAGACCATAAGTCCTAGTTCTCCACCAAATCAATTAGTGAGATCTAGAGTTAATGGCTCCCAATCGTCAATCACTTGGACATTAGTTACTCAAGAGTTCCTAAGTTACCTTCCCAAGCCAAGAACATAAAGTTCTACTCTAAAATCCAACCAAGCATTTTATCAAACACTTGGAAGGCATAAAAGGAAAGTATAGTAAAAAGTGCAAGGAAAGTAAATCTACACTACTCAATTGCAAGAAATTAAACAACAACAAATCAAATGAACAATAAAGGAACATGAAAACATAAATTGTATTGAAATGAAAATAGAAGAAACAAAAGTGCATGAACATAAAAGTAAAGGATTACAAGAATTAAATGCTAAACTAGAGAGGGAAAGGTAGAATAAGAAGAATTGCAAAAGGAAAAGTAAATCAAAGCATGAAATTAACCTAGATCTAAGAATTCCTAATATAGATCTAACCTACTCCTAATCCTAGAGAGAAGAGAGAGCTTCTCTCTCTAGAAACTAACTAAAGCATGATAAAACTAAAATAAAACTAAACTAATGACTAGATGTCTCATCCCCCTTCAATCTTTGGGTCAAATAGCATCAGAAATAAGTTGGATTGGGCCCACAAGGCTTTAGAATTTGCTGGCCACGTATTGCTTTAAGTGGATCATATGGCAGCAACAATGTGTGCGCGTAAAATGCACGTACGTGTCATCATACATATCGCAAATATGACAAATTTTATATCGTTTCAAAGCCCCGGATGTTAGCTTTCCAACACAACTAAAACCGCATTATTTGAACCTCTGTAGCTCAAGTTATGGTCATTTAAGTGTGAAGAGGTTAGCTTGACAGCTTTTCGATTCCCTCATTTCTTCATGAGTTCTCCATTTTTACATGCTTTTCCTTCATTCCCTTGATCCAATATTTGCCTCCTAAAGCTGAAATCACTTAAAAAACATATCAAGGAATCTAATGGAATCAAAGGTAAATTAGACTTAGCTATTTTAAGACCTAAAAATATGTTTTTACCCTTAAGCACAATTAAAGGAGAAGTTATAAAACCATGCTATTTCATTGGATAAATGTGGGAAAAGATGATAAAACCCTCTAAATTCAACACAAGGTAAACCCTACAAATGGGGTTTATCAGAGGTATATTCCAAAAAATAAAATCAGCTTCCACTGTTAAACTCTTTTTTGTCAGGTAATCTGCACACATATTACCTTCTCTATATATTTGAACAAAATGAATATTCCAATTTCTTCTTTTTAATTCGTATATCTCTCTGACCACAACATTAGGGTGGGAGGCCAAACTTTCTCCCTTGTTGAGAAGCTTTATCACTACTCCAGCATCTATCTCTACCACTATTTTTCAAAAATCCATTGTCCAGGCTAACTCTAATCCCTCCTTCACACCACAAAGTTCCAACATGAAAGCTGTTCTGACTCCGATTTTGTGAGAGAAGCCCGTTATCCAACGTCCCTACTCATTTCGTAAAATTCCTCCACAACCGATAGTTCCTAGGTTGCCTTGAGCTATTCCGTCAGAGTTCAATTTGATCCATCCTGCCAAACGTGGGGGGTTCCATCGAACATTCCTCTCAATTCTTCCTCTTCTCTGCCCGATGAGGTAAGCTTTCTCAAGTGCTCTTTTAATTTCCTTGGCTTCTTTATTAATTTTTGCATATGGTTGCATTGGTCTTATATACTGTTGTTCATGAATTTCTTTGTTCCTCCATTGCCAAATTCTCCAACAAGCTGTGATAAACACATCCCTCCAATCTAACTCTTCATCTTTTCCCAGTTGCTATTGAAGATTTCTTTCTATCCAATTATCCCATTCCAATTGAAAGAAATTAGGAATTTCTTCTGTTTTAATTAGGTTCACCCAAATTGTTGAAGCCTTCGGGAAATTTCTTAGCACATGAAAGATGTCTTCTTGTCCTCCAGTACATAGCGTACAGTCCCTTGCTCCTCCAAAAATTCTAGCTCTTCTTTGATTTATCATAAATTTCTCGTGCATGGCTGTCCATAAGAAAATTTTTGCTCTTTGTGGTCCTCTCCAACTCCAAAGTTGTTTCCAAACAGTTTTCTCCTCACTTGGCCATTTTCTGAGTTCTTTGTAGGTAGAGTTAATAGAAAAATTTTCATCGTATGACAGTCTCCACCCTCTTCTATCATCATCATTTTCGGCTTGAGGTGGTGGTTTGCATATAATTTCCATCACAATCTCAGGAGGCAAGTTCTGATTAAGTCTATCTATGTCCCATTCACCATTTTGCTTGGTCCATTCCCACACTAGGCTTTCAACATCCACACTGTCCGGATTTAACGCTTTATTTATGAGGATCCCTTTATTCTCTAACCAATTTCACTTCCAAAAAAGTGTAGATAATCCATTTCCAATGTAGTGAATAGAACAGTTTAAAAATGTAGGCCATAGCTTTATAGTTTCTCTCCACAAGGGTGAGTCTCCTTGTTTTCCTTGCATAAGATTATTCAATCTATTTCCTCTGAAGTGCTTATTAAAAAAGACTTGAACCCATAGTGCTTCCAGATTATCTAGAGCTTGCCAAATAATTTTTAGTAGGAAAGCATCATTCATAGTGTTGATCCTTCTAAATCCTAGTCCTCCCAAATGTTTCAGTTGACAAAGGGTCTTCCAACTTATGAGATGTATTTTCTTCTTTTCTGGTTCATCTCCCCATATAAAGCTTCTCTGCGGTTTTTCCACCTCTAAACAGATTCCTCTTGGTACTCTTTCATGTTGCATGCTGAAATTAAGAGCTAAGCTTAACACCGATTGAGCTAGTGTAAGTCTTCCCGCAAGTGATAAGCACTTACTCTTCCACCTTTTCAATTTGTTATGGACTCTTTCTAGTATATCTTTGAAGTTCTCTTTCCCTTTTCTGTTACTAGTGATCATAGCCCCCAGATAGCGGCCTAAGTCCCTTTGTTCTTTAAAACCTGAATATTTAGTGAGTTTATCCCGAATGTCCTTATTGGTTCTTTTAGAGAAAACAATAGAGGATTTTTTTACATTGATCTTCAGTCCAGATGCTTTGGAAAAGGTTTTAATTACCCCTGTCACTTCCTTAATCTGATCCATTGTTGCTTCAGCAAACAAGAGAAGGTCATCCGCGAACATAAGGTTGGATATGTCAGGTCCTTCCCTTCCCACTCTAATTGCCTTCCATAAACCTCTCTAAACACGGTCTTCTATAAGGTGAGAAAGTTTGTCCATGCCAATGACAAGCAGGTAAGGAGA
Source organism: Arachis ipaensis (assembly GCF_059453495.1). Taxonomy (NCBI): domain Eukaryota; kingdom Viridiplantae; phylum Streptophyta; class Magnoliopsida; order Fabales; family Fabaceae; genus Arachis; species Arachis ipaensis. The sequence goes on along the minus strand of NC_142442.1, from coordinate 108,909,848 downwards.
GATGGGGTCTCCCTGTCTCAAGCCACTTTTAGGCACAAACTCTTTCGTTCTATTACCATTCAAAATGACGCTGTAAGAAACCGTTTGGACACAGTTCATAATCAAATTGACTAGGTAGCTTGGGAAATTAAATTCTTGAAGTCTTCTCATCATGAAGTTCTAATTTACCCTGTTATATGCTTTCTCAAAATCAGTTTTGATGGCTATAAATTGCTTTTTTCCTTTCATTCTTCTCATGGTGTGCATCATCTCCTTAGTAATCACAATGTTGTCTTGGATTTTCCTTCCTGGAATAAAGCTAGATTGGTGAGCCGCAATTTTGTCATTAAGGTGAGGCTTTATTCTATCAACCAAAATCTTAGTTATAACTTTCTAGCACACATTGCAAAGAGCAATAGGTCTGAATTAACTTATAAACTCAGGGTTGTTGAGCTTAGGGACAAGCATCAAGAGGCTAGTGTTGCTTTGTTTTATCTATTTTGGTTCAGTCCAGCAGGTGTAGATGAAATTGCATAGCTTCCCTTTCATTATCTCCCAGTTGTTCTTGTAGATGAGAAACGGAAGTCCATCACTTCCTGGTGCCTTGAGCGATCCGATGCTAAAAATATCTCTTCTTATTTTCATTTCCTTCGGCATAGCTATGAGTTTCCTACAATCAGAGATACTGAAATTAGGCATCGAACTTGATAAATTATCAATTGGAAAAATATTTACCTGTTCTTGGTATAGGTCTTGGAAGTTTTTGAGGACATGTGCTTTTAGCTCTTCTTCTTCGATCCAGTTTCCCTCTTCATTTCGAAGCTTTTGAATTCTGTTTTTCCCCCTTCTGATGATGGTTTTGGTGTGGTAGTATCTTGTATTTCTATCTCCTTCTACTATCCATTCCTGTCTTGATTTTTGCATCCAAAAGGTCTTTTCCTTATCTAGAATTTCATTTAGTTCTTTGTTCAAATCTTGCTCCAATTTGTCTAGATAGGATTTACTCCGTACGTGTTGCTTCTTTGTATGCCCGCAATCCTGTTGAGAAGTCTTCTTTTAACTTTGAAGATGTTCCTGAATATTTCCTTATTCCCCTTTAGTAAGTCTTTTTTAAGTTCTCCAATAGCTGTCAATAGAGAATTTTCTTTGTTCTAACTTGTTCTTAGGCAGTTTTGAAAATCTGGATGTAACTCCCACATGGCTTCAAATATGAGCGGTTTAGTATAACTACCATTTCTTTCCTTTTCACATTTGATAAGAAGAGGGTGATGGTCGGAATTGGTTCTAGTAAGAACTTCAACTGTTGCTTGTTGGAATCTAGTTCTCCACATAGGGTTAGAGAGTGCCCTATTGATAAACCCTAATTTTGTGGATTATCTTGTGCTTATTTTAGAGGATTTTATCACCTTTTCTCACATTTATTCAATGAAATAGCATGGTTTTGTAATTCTCCTTTTAATTATGCTTAAGTGTAAAAACATGCTTTTTAGGCCCTTAAATTGGTGATTTTAATTCACTTTAATTTCATTCGGTGCCTTGATGTGTTTATTGAGTGATTTCAGGTTCATAAGGCAAGTATTGGATGGAAGAAGTAAAGAGAAAAGCATACAAAGTGGAGAATGCATGAGAAAACAAGAATTGGGAATACTTCAATGGGCGCACAAGCGTACAAGGCGCGCGCGTGCAGAAGTGACATCGCATAGCGACGTGCACGCGTACAAGGCGCGTATGCGAGGATGAAGAAACAGCCAATCGATGCGCAAGCGCACATGGCGCGTACGCGCCAATACTCGCACGTGACCCACTTAAAGGCAAAACGCTGGGGGCGATTTCTGAGCTGCCCAGGCCCAAATCCAACTTGTTTCTGAGTGTATTTCATGTAGAATTGAAGTCCAAGCAAAGGGAGAGCAATTAATTAGTCAACATGAGCCTTTAGTTAGTTTTCTAGAGAGAGAAGCTCCCTCTTCTCTCTAGAATTAGGTTAGGATTAGGTTAAATTGCCTTGGATCTTGAATTAATTACTTGATTTCATCTTGTTTCTTTTACAATTTCTCATTTCTACATCTCGATTTTCTTAGTTGTAATGTTAATTTCCCATTTTGCTCTCTTGTATGTTGATGAACATTGTTGGATCTAATCTCCTTTTAATGCAATTTCATGTTTCTATACTTCTTTTATGTTAATCTTGCTTGCTATTATTGACTTCCTGCTTGTGATAGTTATGGGTTTCCTTAATTTTAGCATTTTGTGATGTTTACTTTTATCGCACATTAGTTGTTTGATAGAATGCTTCCTATAGTTTTTGAGTAGTTCTCTTGACCCTTGGCCTAGGCTAAGGGGATTGAGTGATCTTGAGTCCTTGGGCTTCATTGAATTGGTAATTCCAGAACCCTTGGGGATCAATTTGATAACCATTGACTCTACCCTACTACTCAATTGATTAGTAGCTAGGTTGGAACTTATGGATTGATGTTGATCAAGCCATTTGACTTACTCCAAGCCTAGGAGTAGACATTACATACTTAAGGCTTTAGTGAGTAGACTTAATGAGCTCGGTTCCTCTTAATTATCAATATTTGAATTGTTGACAAGGATAGTGATCTCAGTTACCTAAGTCTTAGCCAAGCATTCTTTATCTTGCCTTTCCTTAATTGCTTGCTTGATTTATCTTTTCTTGTTCCTTTTATCAACCAAACCCCTTGTTCTTCATAGCCAATAATCATTCATTTCATTGCAATTCCTTGTGAGACGACCCAGAGTCTAAATACTTCAGTTAATTCTATTTGGGGTTTGTACTTGTGACAAAACCAAATTTAATTTGATTCGAGGATTAACTATCGGTTTGGACTATACTAACAGTGGAAATATTTTGCGGAATTCCGAACCGGTAGAAATCCGCGTGTCAAATTAATGGTGCCGTTGCCGAGGATTTGCAATGGTGCTATGTTATTGGCTATTGTATATATTGGGAATAGCTTGATCTTTGGCTTGTTTGTTAGTTTTTTCCAGATGTAGAATTTTGCTCTCTTTGTTTCTTATTAATATTTGTTTTTATTTTCTTTTGACACGATGAATTCTCATCCTTTTGGCTATGAGTGTGGTTCAAACTATGTTGTAGGAAATGGAAGCTTCAATGAGGATGTGCATCAAGGATTTGGAAATCAAAGATGGGAGGAGCCCCAAGCTTGTGGACAACCTTCTTTACAACAACCTCCTCCGAACTCTTATGGGTATAATCTTAATCCTAATGCATACCAATCCAATGTGTGTGATGACCCTTATTATGATTGTCAACCACAACCACCACATGCATATGAACCCCCTCCTCAACATAGCCCCCCACCATACTCACAAACCCCATACCACCATCCACCTCTATATGATCCCAACCCGCATACACCATACCAACCACCATATCAACCATACCTAGAACCACCACAATTTCCACACCAACACTCCCAAGAACCATAAAGTCCACACCCACCACCTCAAGAATTTTACCAATATGAACCACCTTCCAATTACAACAACCTTCCCTCAAATAATGAACTCTCTCTTCCACCACCACCTCCCGATGAAACCCTCATGTTAGAATTGAGAGATCTTGAATCTCATATCTTAAGGCGACAAGAGGAGGATGAAAATAAGTTCAAGGAGTTAAGAGCAAAGATGGCTAGCATGGTAGAAGCCGTGAGTCACCTAACATCCCGCCTAAGCTCATGCATCCTAAGTACTACCGTTGTTGAATATGGAGAAACAATCAAGGAGTCTAGTAAGGGAATGAACTTGAAGCTCCATGGTAAGGAAGAGGAGTTAAAGCAAGAAGTGCAACAAGAGGAGAGGGTAGAGATTAGTAAACAAAAGGTAGTAGTGGGTGGATGTTTAGGATATGTTGAGCACATAAAAGAATCTCGAGTTGAAGAGCCTTCTTCCACGGAGTTTGGAAGAGATGCTAAAGAGGAGAGTGATATTGCGAGAGTAGACAGAGAATTGAAGGAAATTGACCAAGAAGTGGATTCCATCATTAGTGATTTTTTGCCCACATTGATCAATTCCCTTGACGATCTTGTTGAGCCTTCTCCCAGTGGATTAGAAAGCAATGTTGAGGAGGATGTGCAACCTCTAAGGCCTATTGTGAGTGAAGAATTGGAAGAAGTGTCCCAAGCAACAAGCTCCCTTATCTATGATGATTCCGCACCAACATATGACCCTTTCGAGTTTGATGATGATGTAGACTTAACTAGACCTCCTATCTATGATGAGAGTGATGGGGAAGGGATAGAAGAAATTGGTGAATAAGAAAGTGAACTTGAGGAAGCTTGGCAAGAGGAGGAACTTGAAAAACCTTGCCAAGTGGTGGAAGCCTCTAGAAGAGGATGGATAGGAGTGAAGCGTGCTTTATCAAAATCATTGGGAACCCCTCCACCTAGGTTGCCATCCAATCCTTCATTTGAGTGGATAAAACTTTTAACTCTTAGCTTTATTATTCCACTTGAATTTGGTTTGCTTGAGACGAATGGCCAACTTAGGGTGCTTTGTGGAATTAAGGGAAAGCGGAGGATGTTTAGTGGTAGGTGTTGTAAATCTAGACTCATTATGGTTGGAAGCTCAAAATTGAAGAGCATGGATTGGTGTAGTACTCAATTAAATGGGTCTAGGAGGGTAGTTTGGTGCTTTCATGAGAATTCGCCTTTCTTGTCACCCGGACGGAATCAAGGCGATCAATTCAAAGATGGGTGTGAAAATAAGATATGGGACCCTGGATCACAACATGAAAATCAATTTTGGGAGCTCATATCTTGGAAAGAACCTCACCCAAGCTTGGTGAAGATGGTTGGAATTTCTGACGACCGATTAAAGGACAAGCATTCTTGGAGGTTCAAGGATAGATACAAGCATAAACCACCTTGACAAGGAGCCTCCCAATTATCCAACTTAAGGACTTAAACTAAAAGTGCTTGGTAGGAGACACCCCACCATGGTAAACTCTTTCCATTCTTTTGTAGATATAATGAATGAATGAATCGGGTTCTATTGTATATAGCTTCCTTACCCCCTTAGTATATTTTGCCTTGCTTGCTAAGTTGTTTATACACTCTATGCCTTAATTAAGGATAATTCTTTGAATTTGAGTTTTTGCTTGGGTTACAAGTTTCCTCAATTTGTTTGAAAAATCCCAAAAAATTCAAAAAATATGTTTGATTTTGCATTTTAGCTAGTTTTAGAGTCCTAGAGGAGATTGGAAGGATTATGAGCTCTTCTTGGTGTTTCAAAAAAAAGAGAGAGAGAGAGAGAGAGAGAGAGAGAGAAAGAGAGAGAGAGAAAAGTCACGCGCAAGCGCACAGTGTGTGCGCGCGTCGGCTATGCATTTCACACTCTCTGGGCCAAGGACCAGAGAGTTGTGCCACTTTTGGGCCAACTCTGGGGCTTAAGCCACGTGGATGCGTACATGACGCATCCGTGCCCCCTTTGCGTCTCCCTACCTACACGTAGGCGCACCTAGCGCCTCCGTGTCCCATCATCGCCCAACTCATCCACGCGGACGTGCACAGTGCGCGCGCGCGTCAATGCGTTTTTGCATCACCCAGGCCAAAGACCCGAGAGTTATGCCAACTCTGGGCCACTTTTGTGCCTTTGGCCTAACTCACCTGCGCGGACGCGCACCGTACACGTCTGCGCCCATTCCCACATCTCCCATCCATGCGCAGGCGCATGTGACGCTCCCGCGCCACTTCTTTATTCTCCTACCCATGCGGACGCGCACGGTGCACGCACGCGTGGATTCAAAATTTCATTTACCCCAGGGACACGAAAGCCTTAGAATTCACGTACCCTCACCCTTTCCCCTAACGTCTCTTCCTCTCCTTTCTCCCTCCATAACCACCATCCTTTATCCTCTCTGCAACCATCACCGAGCACCTCCGGCGACGCCATTTCCGCTGCCATCACCCTCACTCCTCTTCTCGTCCCCAATCTTCGTTCCTCTCACTCACTCCGTCACTCTCAACTCCGTTGCCGCTGCCACCCCGACCTCCATTGTCGCTGGCGAGCACCCCGCAACCACCACCAACCCTCCTTCTTCTTCCTCCACCCAAGGGCCATCCTCAGCCCTTGTTCAGAAACCCTGTTCCCCCGTCTTCCCCTCCTCGCCGTTTTACTGCTCCGCGCCAACGCGACCACCTGCGCCACCGTGAGCACCGCTGCTGGCAGCACTACCTTGCTGCTCCCTCTTTCCATTTCTTCCTTTCCCCGTTTTTTTTCTTCTGCTATACTTCTCAGGTTCCCCTGCTACACCCCTGTTTTTGCTTTTCCTTCAAATAATTCTGTTTGTTAACTTTCAGTTAGTTATTGCTTAATTTTGCATGCTAGGTTAGATAGAATTGTATGCGGTTAGGTAGTTAGGATGTGGTTAGAGGATTCTAGGCCTGATAAGTGCTCTGTTCTTGTTTATTTTCTGCATATTGAATGCTTCACTGGATGATGGTTAGTGTGCTGTGCTGGTTTCTATTTTATCTGCCTTGCTTTACTGCTGCCTAAAAATATGTAATCCATACTCTTACCATGTTTCGTTGCATCCTTGGATTCATATATGAATTTTACTGCTATTTGCAATCCGGGAACATCCGTTTTACTACCAGAATGCTGCCCAAATTTCTAGAAAATCATTTTGTTCTTAACTTGAAACCTAAGACTTGAACTTGGCACTTTTCGAAGTGAGTTTTGCCTGACTTCAACAAGTTCAATTCTTAGGTTACTATGGTTGGCATTTGGTGTGGTATTTGTAACCCATTAACTTACCGGCAAGTGCACCGGGTCATACCAAGTAATACCTCAGGTGAGTGAGGGTCGATCCCACGAGGATTGATGGATCAAGCAACAATGATTGATTGATTAGCTTAGTTAGACAAACAGAAAAGAGTGTTTGAATATTCAAGGAGCATTAAACAATCGTACAGAAATTAAAATAGTAAAGTAAATGAGTTGGGAATAAAATATGGAGAAAGCAGTTAAGGCTTCAGAGTTATCTATTTTTCCGGATTAACTTTTCTTACTAACTATTTTAATCATGTAGGATTTAATTTATAGAAAACTATATGTGACTAGACCCTAATTCCTTAGACCTTTCTAGTCTCCTCTAAAATTCATTAACTGCCAATTCCTTGGTCAATTAATTCCAATTAGAAGCTACATGATCAAATTCCAGTTTATATGCCACAAAAACTCTAATTACCCAAAAATAAAAGGATTATATGTCATGTATCCTGTTAAATCCAGATAATTAAAATTTTAGGAGAAATTGTTTTCAAGCTGTTGTTCAAGTAAAGAGCTTTTTCAAGTTATACAAGAACTCAAATAGAAAGAGGGTCATACTTCCGTTCCGCCCAAATTCATAAGATAAAGAGCGAAAACAATTCTTAAATTATAAATCCATACATGAATTAAAATAGAAAAAGCAATAAAATCAATCCATACAAATAGACAGAGCTCCTAACCTTAACAATGGAGGATTAGTTGCTCATGGTTCAGAGAGAAAAACTAGGATTGTAAATTGGAATGGAATAATGTTGTTCTGGATCCACCCTGTTGGAATCCCTTTTATATCTAATCCTAATAATTTAAAATCTATTATCTAAAACTAAAATCATATCTTTCCCCAAAAATAATATTTAAATTTAAATTTGAATTAATTAACAAGTCTTCAGTTGATGGGTGGGGACCACTTGTTTTGTCCATTCTGCAGCTTCTAATCTGTGTTTTCTGGGCTGGAAACTGGGTCAAAACAGCCCGGAAATTGCCCCCAGCGTTTTTCTGCATTTTCTGCACGTGGCGCATGTCACGCATACGCGTCGATGGTCTTTTCCGCGAGTCATGCGTACGGGTCGGTCACGCGCACGCGTTGCCTTGGAAAGCGCCAAATCACGCGTATGCGTCGCTCCTTGCTGCCATCTCCTTTGATTCTCGTGCTACAGAAACTCCATCAATTCCAGCCGAACACTACCTAAAATAAACAAAATTGCAAAAGACTCAAAGTGGCATCCATATTGGCTAAAAGATAATTAATTCTTTATTAAACTCAACAAATTAGATGCAAATTCACTAGGAAAAGATAGGAAAGATGCTCACGCATCACAACACCAAACTTGAACTGTTGCTTGTCCTCAAGCAACCAAAACTAATATAAGCATAGGATGTGAATTTGCATGAGAATGAGAGTTCGATTAAGCTCATGTCTCTTCTTATAGTGGGATTTACAACTGCAATCCTGAATAGTTTTGGCATCTCACTTTATCCTTTGAAGTTCAGAATGATTGGCATCCATAGGAACTCAGAATTCAGATAGTGTTATTGATTCTCCTAGTTCAGTATGTTGATTTTTTAGCACAGCTACTTTATGAGTTTTGGCCGTGACCCTAAGCATTTTGTTTTCTAGTATTACCATCGGATACATAAATGCCACAGACACATAACTGGGTGAACCTTTTCAGATTGTGACTTAGCTTTGCTAGAGTCCCCAGTTAGAGGTGCCCAGAGTTCTTAAGCACACTCATTTTGCTTTGGACCACGACTTTAACCGCTCAGTCTCAAGCTTTTCACTTGACACCTTCACGCCACAAGCACATGGTTAAGGACAGCTTGATTTAGCCGCTTAGGCCAGAATTTTATTCCTTTGGGCCCTCCTATCCATTAATGCTCAAAGCCTTGGATCCTTTTTTTATATTTTTTTTCACAAGCTTCGTGTTTTTCACTGCTTTTTCTTGCTTCAAGAATCAATTTTATGATTTTTCAGATTATAAATAACATTTCTCTTTTTTCATCATTCTTTCAAGAGCCAACAATTTTAACATTCATAAACTTCACTATCAAAAATATGCACTGTTCAAGCATTCATTTAGAAAACAAAAAGTATTGCCACCACATCTAAGTAAATAAGACTACTCTTAAAATTAACTTAATTTCTCATGCAATATATCACTTCTGTATTTTTTATTTGAATTCAAGCTCAGTGAGTAATACATGAGATATCTTTTCAGAATTAAAGCAATTAAGAGAAAACTAAACTAGACCTAGAATTCTAACTAATAAAGGATCATGCAACAAACAAAGCAAAAATAGCAGAAAACCGGAACATAATATAGAAAAAGAAGGGAGGAATAAAAAATGAAAGGAACTCAACCACCTTAGTTATCCTTAGCAGATGACACGCACGCGTCAAGGACGCGTTCGCGTGAACAAGTTTTGTGCTTCTAGCACACTTCCAGCGCTACTCCCGCTCAACTCTCTGTCAAATTTTATTTTTCACGCACATGCATATGACGCATACGCGTCAGCGATGCTTGCGCGTCATGTGCTCCTTTTTTTTCTCCAGTTCCTGTTCTAAAATAGCTGCATGATCAGAAAATTAGTAAGAATTCAATAAAAATCAAATAAGGAAGAAAACTACTACTACGAAAAAAATAGCTAAGGATACGAAATATCGGGTTGCCTCCCGACAAGTGCTTCTTTAACGTCACTAGCTTGACGGTCAGTTCTGCTAGTTCAGCAGATGGGTGAACCTCTGGCGATCAATATCGCCTCCAAGATAGTGCTTCAACCTCTGGCCATTCACTGTAAACTTTCTGTCAGAATTCTCTTCCTGTATTTCCACATGACCATATGGTGAAGCTCTGGTAACCATAAACGGTCCTGACCACTGGGATTTCAGCTTCCCGGGAAAGAATTTGAGCCTTGAATTATATAAAAGCACTCTCTGTCCTGGCTCAAAGATTCTGATGGCAATCTTCTTGTCATGCAGTAGCTTGGTTCTCTCCTTATAGAGCTTGGCATTCTCATAGGCTGAATATCTGAATTCATCAAGCTCATTCAACTGAAGCATCCGCTTAATTCCTGCAGCTTCTGAATCAAGATTCAGGTACCTGATTGCCCAGTAAGCCTTGTGCTCCAGCTCAACTAGCAAGTGACAGGCTTTGCCATAGACCAACTGAAATGGGGACATACCAATTGGAGTCTTGTACGCTATTCGGTATGCCCAAAGAGCATCATCGAGCTTCCTAGACCAGTCCTTTCTTGAAACACTGACGGTCTTCTCTAGAATCCTCTTAAGTTCCCTGTTGAAAACTTCAACCTGTCCACTTGTCTGAGGGTGATAGGGGGTTGCCACTTTATGATGGACTCCATATCTATGCAGAAGAGAGTCCAGCTGTCTATTACAGAAGTGACTTCCTCCATCACTAATGAGTGTCCTTGGGACACCAAACCGGCTAAAGATATATCTCTGAAGAAAGCTCATTACCACCTTGGCATCATTGATGGGTAGAGCCACAGCTTCCACCCACTTGGACACATAATCAACTGCTACTAGAATATAGTTGTTTGAATGTGAGGGTGGGAACAGTCCCATGAAATCAATACCCCACACATCAAACAACTCAACCTCAAAAATCCCCTGATGTGGCATTTCATGGTTGGCAGGGAGATTCATGGCTTTTGCACACCTGTCACAGTGCTTCACAAATTCTCTTGAATCTCTGAAGATAGTCGGCCAGTAAAACCCGCTCTGAAGGACCTTTGTAGCTGTCCTCTTACCACCAAAGTGGCCTCCATAATCAGAACCATGACAGTGCCAAAGAATCTGCTGTGTTTCTTCATCTGGGACACATCTCCTGATTATACCATCTGAACACCTTTTAAAGAGGTATGGTTCCTCCCAAATGTAGTACTTTGCATCAGTCAATAGCTTCTTTACTTGCTGTCTACTGTACTCCCTTGGAATGAAATTCATGGCCTTATAATTTGCAAAGTCTGCAAACCACGGAGCCTGCTGAATGAGGAATAATTGCTCATTCGAAAATGTCTCAGTCACAGCTGTGGGTGGTTGCACTCCTGCTTCAGGCTCAATTTTGGAGAGATGGTCAGCTACTTGATTTTCTGACATTTTCTTGTCTTTTATCTCAATATCAAATTCCTGAATGAGCAAAATCCATCTAATTAATCTTGGTTTAGAATCTTGCTTGGTTAGAAGGTACTTCAAAGCAGCATGGTCAGTATAAACAATAACCTTAGAACCAAGTAAATAGGACCTATACTTATCAACAGCATACACAACAGCTAATAATTCCTTTTCTGTAGTTGTGTAATTTTTTTGGGCATCATTCAACACACGACTGGTATAGTAAATGACATGTACAAGCTTACCATGCCTCTGTCCTAAAACAGCACCTATAGCAAAGTCACTAGCATCACACATTAATTCAAATAGTAAATCCCAATCAAGGGGAGCTATAATGGGAGCAGAGGTAAGGTTTGCTTTCAGAGTTTCAAAAGCATGCAGACAATCAGAATCAAAGACAAAAGGAACATCAGCAACCAACAGGTTGCTTAAAGGTTTAGCAATTTTAGAAAAACCCTTTATAAATCTTCTATAAAATCTTGCATGACCCAACAAACTCCTCACTGCCTTAACATTAGTTGCTGGTGGTAATTTTTCAATCACCTCTACCTTGGCTTTCTCAACATCAATCCCCTTACTTGAAATCCGGTGTCCAAGAACAACACCTTCTGAGGCCATAAAATGCCATTTTTCCCAATTCAAAACAAGGTTTGAATCTTGACACCGTTTCAAGACAAGAGATAAATTCTTAAGGCAGGATTCAAAAGAATTAACAAAAACAGAAAAGTCATCCATAAATATCTCAATAAACTTTTCAACCATATCAGAAAAAATTGAAAGCATACACCTCTGAAAAGTTGCTGGAGCATTACAAAGTCCAAATGGCATTCTCCTGTAGGCAAATACTCCAAAGGGGCACGTGAATGCTGTCTTCTCTTGATCTTGAGGGTCCACTGCAATTTGATTATATCCAGAATATCCATCTAGAAAACAGTAAAACGCATGACCAGCTAACCTCTCAAGCATCTGATCAATGAAAGGCAGGGGGAAGTGATCCTTCCTGGTAGCAGTGTTGAGCCTCATGTAGTCTATACACATTCTCCATCCTGTGAATGTTCTTGTAGGAATAAGCTCATTCTCTTCATTATTGATCACTGTCATCCCTCCTTTCTTGGGAACTACCTGCACAGGACTTACCCAAGGACTATCAGAAATAGGGTAAATAATACCTGCTTCCCATAATTTCATTACCTCTTTTTGGACCACCTCTTTCATAGTTAGATTGAGTCTTCTTTGTGGTTGCACAACTGGTTTAGCATCATCTTCAAGGAGGATCTTGTGCATACACTTAGTTGGACTAATCTCCTTCAAGTCACTAATGGTCCACCCAATAGCTGTTTTATGGCTCCTGAGCATTGAAATAAGCACCTCCTCCTCTTCAGGCTTCAGGGAAGAGTTAATAATCACTGGATAGGAACCATTTTCACCCAAGAATACATATTTCAGAGAAGGAGGTAAATTTTTGAGCTCAAGCTTGGGGGCTTCCTCCTCTGCTTTAGGCGTGTGAACTAGTGCCTTCTGGGGTGGTAAATCATCAACTTCAACTAACTCATATTCAGAAATAGGATCCAGAATGTCATCAAATACCTCAGCTTCCAGTACTTCTTGAACAAGTGGTTCAACAACATCAATTCTCATACACCCTTCAGAATCATTAGGATGCTTAAGAGTTTCAAAAACATTAAGGACCACCTATTCTTCATTGACCCCCAGGGTTAATTCACCCTTTTGTACATCAATCAAAGCTCTACCTATAGCTAAAAAGGGTCTACCAAGAATAATAGAGGATTTTACATCCTCTTCCATGTCTAATATAACAAAATCAGCAGAAAAAATAAAGGGTCCTACTTTCACAAGTAAATCCTCAACAACACCCACAGGTAATTTAATAGAAAGATCAGCAAGTTGACGAGAAATACGAGTGGGTTTTACCTCCTCAATTTGAAGCTTTTTCATCACTGAAAGTGGCATTAGATTGATGCTAGCTCCAAGATCACATAAAGCTCTCTGAATGGTGACATCTCCAATGGTGCAAGGAATCACAAAGCTCCCTGGATCCTGCATTTTCTCAGGAAGTTGATGTTGAATAATAGCACTGCATTCCTTGGTTAGCACCACGGTTTCTTGCTCCTTCCAATTCCTCTTGTTAGTCAACAATTCTTTCATAAATTTAGCATAAAGGGGAATTTGTTCAAGAGCCTCTGCAAAAGGAATGTTGATCTGTAACTTCTTGAAGACATCTAAAAATTTAAAGAACTGATTTTCTTTGGAAGCCTTCTGAAGTCTCTGAGGATATGGCATTTTTGGCTTGTATTCAGGAGCCTTTGGCAATGTAGGATGCGTGTCAAGGGAGTCAGGGAACGGGTTGTCTGCACGCTTTGGAGGGGCGTGCTCTACTTCTTCCTTTTCCTCCTCTGGAGCTTTCTTTTCAACTAGCTCTTCATTGGCCCTTGTCTCAGAACCAGCTGTTTTACCACTTCTCAATTGAATAGACTTGCAATCTTCTCTTGGGTTCACCACTGTATCACCTGGAAATGTACTTGTAGACCTCTCAAGTATTTGTTTGCTTAGTTGGCTCATCTGCACTTCCAAGTTTCTAATGGAGGCTCTGGTATTCTGCATAAAACTCCTTATCAGCTCCCAATTAGAATCTTCTTGGGACTTAGAGTTTTCCTGCTGAGGTGGTTGTTGCTGTTGAGATTGAAATTGGCAGTTATTGTAATTGTTCTATTCGAAGCCGCCCTGAGAACTATTGTTGAAGTTCTGAGGTCTTTGAGGTTGGTCTCTCCATCCAAAATTTGGGTGATTCCTCCACCCCTGATTGTATGTCTTGGAATATGGATCATTGTTGGGATTCCTAGGACCACTCCCCATGTAATTGACCTGTTCAGAAGAGGGTTGAGCATAATCAAAATTATCATTTTGCACAAAATTACCTGCCATGTCATAAGAAACTTCCTGTGGTGGATTTTGGTTGTTGATAGCTGAGACTTGCATGCCACCCATCTGTTGAGTAAGTAAATTTATTTGCTGAGACATAAGCTTATTCTGAGCAAGAAGAGCATTAACAGCTTCTGCTTCCAACACGCCTCTCTTCTGAGAGGTCTCAAAGTTCACAAGATTCCTGTTAGATGAGTATAAATATTGGTTGCTTGCAACCAATTCAATAAGCTCAATAGTCTCCTCTGGTGTCTTCTTCTTGTGCAGTGAACCGCTTGCAGAGGTATCTAAGCTCATCTTGGACATCTCACCCAAGCCTTCATAAAAGATATCCAGTTGGGTCCATTTGGAGAACATGTCTAGAGGACATTGCCTAGTCAGTAGCTTGTATCTCTCCCAGGCTTTATAAAGAGTTTCACCTTCCTTTTGTCTAAAAGTCTAAACCTCCAACCTAAGCTTAGTCAGCTTCTTTGGTGGGAAAAATTTAGTGAGAAACTAAGTAACAACCTTCTCCCACGTATTCAAGCTTTCCTTGGGTTGGGAATCTAGCCATAGCTTTGCTTTATCCCTCAGAGCAAATGGAAAGAGCATGAGTCTGTACACCTTTGGGTTCACTCCATTTGTCTTCACAGTATCACATATCTGCAGAAAATCAAATATAAAATGATTTGGATCTTCATGAGGAAGTCCATGATATTGGCAGTTTTGTTGCACCAAGGTGACCAATTGTGGCTTCAACTCAAAGTTGTTTGCAGCTATAGGAGGCACCACAATACTTTTTCCATAGAGATCCGCAGTAGGGGCAAAATAAGAGCCAAGCACTCTCCTTTGTTGATCATCCCTATTTGGATTTGCCACATTCGCATTAACAGCATTATTATTATCCATAGTGGACTCTGCAGCCTTGTAAAGTCTTGCTTGTTGTAAACGTCTCCTGAAAGTTCTTTCAAGTTCAGGATCAAAGTCCAAGAGATGTTCTTTGTCTCTGTTCCTGCGCATAAACAAACAGAAGACAAGAAAAGATGGGACTCTCTACGTCAGAGTGCAGAGAAGTCCCTGTGAGGTAACCTGTGTAAAATAATAAAATAAAAGTACTAAATAAAATAAATAAATAAATTTCAAAAATTATAGGTAGAATTAAGACAGAAAAATTCGAAAGTAACCAGAAAAATAAACAAGAACAATTAAAATAAAAATAAATAGAGGATACCAAAGTTAAATTCATAAATAAAAAAATATTAGTGCTATTTATTTAAAAATATTTTTTTATGAAAGACAAAAATAAAATAAAACTAATAAAATAAAAAAATAATGAAAGGAAACAAAAAAACGAAAATAAAAAGAAATGAAAAATAAAAAGGAAAATAAAAAAGGAATGCCGTAAGTTTTTAGAACAATCAAAAGAAAAAATAAAATAAAACCAAATAGGGGACAGGGGAATAGGAAACGAGAACGAAACAGCAGGGGAGGGGTGGGTACGAGTGAAAGAACTAAAGAAAGAAGAAAAGAAAAAGAATTACAGGAATAAAAATAAACAAATAAAAAAACAAAAATTAATAATAATAAAATAAACCTAATTAAAAGAAAAATTATCTAATGTAAGAAATAAAATAACGAGTAGTTGTCAATTGCAATCAATCCTCGCAACGGCACCAAAAACTTGGTACGGTATTTGTAACCCACTAACTTACCGGCAAGTGCACCGGGTCGTACCAAGTAATACCTCAGGTGAGTGAGGGTCGATCCCACGAGGATTTATGGATCAAGAAATAATGATTGATTGATTGGCTTAGTTAGACAAACAGAAAAGAGGTTTGAATATTCAAGGAGCATTAAACAATCGTACAGAAATTAAAATAGTAAAGTAAATGAGTTGGGAATAAAATATGGAAAAAGCAATTAAGGCTTCAGAGTTATCTATTTTTCCGGATTAACTTTTCTTACTAACTATTTTAATCATGTAGGATTTAATTTATGTCAAACTATATGTGACTAGACCCTAATTCCTTAGACCTTTCTAGTCTCCTCTAAAATTCATTAACTGCCAATTCCTTGGTCAATTAATTCCAATTAGAAGCTGCATGATCAAATTCCAGTTTATATGCCACAAAAACTCTAATTACCCAAAAATAAAAGGATTATATGTCACGTATCCTGTTAAATCCAGATAATTAAAAATTTAGGAGAAATTGTTTTCAAGCTGTTGTTCAAGTAAAGAACTTTTTCAAGTTATACAAGAACTCAAATAGAAAGAGGGTCATACTTCCGTTCCGCCCAAATTCATAAGATAAAGAGCGAAAACAATTCTTAAATTATAAATCCATACATGAATTAAAATAGAAAAAGCAATAAAATCAATCCATACAAATAGACAGAGCTCCTAACCTTAACAATGGAGGATTAGTTGCTCATGGTTCAGAGAGAAAAACTAATATTGTAAATTGGAATGGAATAATGTTGTTCTGGAACCACCTTGTTGGAATCCCTTTTTATATATAATCCTAATAATTTAAAATCTATTACCTAAAACTAAAATCATATCTTTTCCTAAAAATAATATTTGAATTTAAATTTGAATTAATTAACAAGTTTTCAGTTGATGGGTGGGGACCACTTGTTTTGTCCATTCTGCAGCTTTTAATCTGTGTTTTCTGGGCGGGAAACTGGGTCAAAATAGCCCAGAAATCACCCCCAGCATTTTTCTGCGTTTTCTGCATGTGGCGCATGTCATGCGTACGCGTCTGTCACGCGTACGCGTCGATGGTCTTTTCCGCGAGTCACGCGGACGCGTCGGTCACCCGCACGCATCATTGTGCAAATATTCAAATCACGCGTACGCGTCAATCACGCACACGCGTCGCCTTGGAAAGTGCCAAATCACGCGTACGCATCGCTTTTCACTGCCATTTCCTTTGATTCTCGTGCTACAAAAACTCCATCAATTCCAGCCAAACGCTACCTAAAATAAACAAAATTGTAAAAGACTCAAAGTAGCATCCATATTGGCTAAAAGATAATTAATTTTTTATTAAACTCAACAAATTAGATACAAATTCACTAGGAAAAGATAGGAAAGATGCTCACGCATCAGCATTTCCGTGCTGATTTGTGTTCTCCGTGATATGCATTGACATAGTGTGTTCAAGGCGTTGTTTGTTGAATTTCTGTGACAAATAATACCTTGCCTAACTCACCAATTTGAACCTACATGTTCTTTCACGATTCAAGTTAAGTCAAATGACTTTTGACTCAAACTGAGCTTACCGATTGACCTTAACTTGAACTCCTTGCATATGGTTCATTCACTTGCAATGTTTGGTGCATTTACTAGTGCAACCCGTTTTAATTTAAAATGGTTTTCAACTTGCCTTCGATTACACTAATGCATATTATACTCTTTCAACTCCAATTATTGCAAAACTCTTTTGACCATGACATTGACTGATGATTTGCTTCCCATATACATGCTTTTGTGCAAAACTCTCATATTTCATCATCAATGACTCTATGTCCCTCATGATTGTGAGTATGCTTATTCTCCATACTTTGCGCACTTCTTTTTATTGAGCCAGTAACCGTCATATCATTAACTTTTGAACCATTTTTCTAACTTCTAACTTGATTAACCAACTAACTTCGCTTTTGGTTTTCAACTTAACTCTTTTGATCATTCTTTTGGGTATGACCTTTCTTGAGCTTAATACACAAAGCATTGTGCACTTGTGGTTTGAATTCTGAATTTTGTTACTTGCATTCCAAGAATTCTCTTTTCTTCACTCACTTCATGACTATGTCTTACCTTGAGTGCTATACATCTACTTGGCTAGTTGCTTGTATCATATCACATCTATTTTCAGGATGTCAGATAAACGAAAAGCCATAGCTACTACCTCAAAGAAGAGGAAGCACTCCAAAGCCTCTACCCCTTCCCCTTATGCCAACTATGCTAAGAATCCGCTGAATGATGTGGATAAAGAGAATCAATTGTTACCATCCACCGACCCAACCAAGTTTCCCAATCTCTACTGTGAGCTTCGCTTCCCTAAATATTGGAAGACGAATCTAAACATTGAAAAGAAACTGGTCCTTCCCAACGACGAGAGACGCGCCATCAATGCCCGTATTCTGGAATTGTGCTTGGACTTTGTTGATAGGGATTTGGGGAGGAGAAACACTTCGTGGATGAGGGAGTTCTACTGCAACTTCTTTCGTGCCACTCTTGATTCAGTCCACCTGCGGGGTAGGGAGATCTTGATTATTGAGGCAGTTATTGGGGAGGCATTGCTTTACTAACATCGTACTAGTGACACATGCATCTATCAGCAGGCAGAGATAGCTATCCACTGCATGACCTTTGATTATGAGGCGCTGAAGCGCGTGATTGCCACACCAGACGCCCCTTGGGTGATGGATTCTGGCAACAAGAAGCCCAAGGGGATGCTATTCACTTATATGTCGAGAGAGGCTAGGACTTGGCAGCATATATTCGCCCATTATGTCCTGCCCACCACTCACTATTCAGAGATTCCGATGGATATGCTGCTTCTGATTGGCTGTGTCATGGAGGGGAAGGAGGTAGACTTTCTCCGGTTGATCAGGCAGAGCATGTGGCGCGCTCACATCCGTGGCCTATTACCATTTCCTACATTGGTTACCAGCATGATTGAGTTAGCCGATGTCCCATGGGAGGATGATGATGTGACATCACTGCCCCCAGATGACGACGACAAGGAGGTTACTATTCCGTGGGGTGGGTGGGTGCACGAGAAGCCTCCACCCAGACGCTGTTCTCGGGCTAGAACAGTGGTGGAGGCAGTTCAGCCCTCATCTTCCACACCAGTAGCAGGACCCTCTTCTGTTTCAGCAGCCGCAGCACATTTGCCACCACCACTGGCACCGGAGCCGACATACCTGCTAGTACAGCGCCTGTTTTGCTTCATGGAGCACAGCGAGCATCGTATCATGCGACGTCTCGATCGCATAGACCAGGTGTTTGTATCGCAGGCCATTGAGCTACCTCCTCTCCCAGACTCTCCCGCCTCCGATGAGCAGGATCAGGAGGAGGAGCATGTTGAGGAGCCGACTTAGCAGGAGGCACCCCCAGAGACATAGGCCACCACAGAGGTTCAGTAGCCTCCTGAGGACCCACAGCCTGAGCCTGAGCCACAGACCGGCGCGACTGTTGACCCCCAGCCCGTGCTTCAGCAGTAGCAGCGAGGACGATGCTTCATCCTAAAGTGTGGGGAGGTCACCATTCGTGACCGGTGGATAGCATTTGTGTGGTGAACTTTCGAACATTTATCTTCTAGTTTCTGCTACTTTATTTCATTTTGCATTTTATCTTTGAGATCACTTTGAGACTATTGTATATATTTGTTATCTTGGGATTACTTTATCTTAATTGTCACATTTTTCACCTTAGATTGTATACATTCTATATTTTGGTTGGATTTTTTTTTATAGTTGTTTTAGCCCTTTTGGTTGTGAATTGAAAAAATATTGTGAATTGTTGAAACCTAGTTGATCCCCTTTGCATATGAAATGTGCTTTGATTGGAAAAGGGGTAAACTAAGAATTTTTTTTTAATTTTCTAAATCACAACCTTGCATTAGAATAAGCTTAGTCAATATGATAAAAATTTTCAAGAATTCCATTTCTAGGGCACCACCCCAATTGGTTGAAATTTTTTTTAAGGACTTGCTTGAATTATACACTCTGTGGATCATGTTTTGAGCAAAGAACACAAGCATGTGAGTTTTGAGCCTAATTGTGTGGTTACATCATATGACCACTTATTTTCATTCTTGTGTGCATTATTCTCTTCCTATGAGTGTAATATTTGATTTGTTTGATTCTTTATGTCCATTATTTTGTGTATACATGCATTTATATGATTGAGGCCATTGTTCAAATAGATCACTTACCCAAATAGCCTACCTTTTATCTTCCATTGTTAGCCAATTTTGAACCTATGCTTATCCCATTTGTTCTTAATTTTAGCACATTACAAGCCTAAGTGAAAAATAATAAATGTCCTTAATTTGAATCTTTGATTGGCTTAGGCTAGTGAGAGTGTTCATTATTTGATTTTGGGAGAGTTGGGAACATTGGTTGGGATAAAAGTGTATTTTTGTGTTTTTGTTGAAAATCTTGGGAATTGGGTACATACTCATGTATTAATCATGTGTAAACCATATGCATTGATGATCTTGTATATATTTTAATTTAAAAAAAAAGAGAAAATAAAGAAAAAGAAAAGCAATAAAAAGGAGACAAAAATGCCCCAAAGTGAAGTTCAATAATAATTAATGCATATGTGTGGTGATCAAAAGAGAATGCATGAGTGTGTGGAAAAGTGAAGAATGGGTAGTTAGGTTAGTTTAGAATTGTATAGGTTGTCATAGGTTAGGTGGGAAGTTTAAGTTAATCAAAGATTCAAATTTCAATCTCACTTAACCATATGCACCCTTACCTTGACCCTAGCCCCATTACAACCTATGGGAAAGTCCTCATGATATTTGTATGCATGCTTGAAGTAACTGTTGATTGTTAGATGAAAAACAAATCTTGGAAAGCATGATTAGGGGAGAATTGAGTGAATCAACCCCATACACTTGAGTGACTAGAGCAGATACACATCTGGTGAGAGTTCGATCGCTCAATTACATGTTTCCACCCATGATCATCTTTTCTTGGAAGTTTGTAAAGTCTTTCAATGATTCAATTCAATTGTGGGTTGAGTTGATTGCTATTGCCTTAGCCCTTGTGTTTGTACACGTATTCTTGGAGATTGATTTATTTTGACTAAGCAATTGCATTCATGTAGATAGATTGCATATAGATAGATTGTAGATAGTTAGTTTGCATTGAATAAATGTTGATACCCCTTTACTTCTTTCTTGATTTTAGCATGAGGACATGCTTAGTTTAAGTGTGGGAAGGTTTGATAAACCCCAATTTTGTGGTTTATCTTGTGCTTATTTTAGGGGATTTTATCACCTTTTTCCATATTTATTCAATGAAATAGCATGGTTTTGTAATTCTCCCTTTAATTATGCTTAGGTATAAAAACATGCTTTTTAGGCCCTTATATTGGTGATTTTAATTCACTTTAATTCCATTCGGTGCCTTGATGTGTTTGTTGAGTGATTTCAGGTTCATAAGGCAAGTATTGGATGGAAGAAGTAAGGAGAAAAGCATACAAAGTGGAGAATGCATGAGGAAACAAGAATTGGGAATACTTCAATGGGTGCGTAAGTGTACAAGTGCTGCGCGCGCAGAAGTGACATCGCATAGCGACGCGCACGCGTACAAGGCGCGTACGCGCAGATGAAGAAACACCCAATCGACGCGCACGCGCACATGGCGCGTACGCGCCGATACTCGCACGTGACCCACTTAAAGGCAAAACGCTGGGGGTGATTTCTGAGCTGTCCAAGCCCAAATCCAACTTGTTTCTGAGTGTATTTCATGCAAAATTGAAGTCCAAGCAAAGGGGGAGCAATTAGTTAGTCAACATAAGCCTTTAGTTAGTTTTCTAGAGAGAGAAACTCCCTCTTCTCTCTAGAATTAGGTTAGGATTAGGTTAAATTGCCTTGGATCTTGAATTAATTACTTGATTTCATCTTATTCCTTTTACAATTTCTCATTTCTACATCTTGATTTTCTTAGTTGTAATGTTAATTTCCCATTTTGCTCTCTTGTACGTTGATGAACATTGTTGGATCTAATCTCCTTTTAATGCAATTTCATGTTTCTATACTTCTTTTATGTTGATCTTGCTTGCTATTATTGACTTCCCGCTTATGATAGTTATGGGTTTCCTTAATTTTAGCATTTTGTGATGTTTACTTTTATTGCACATTAGGTGTTTGAGAGAATGCTTCCTACAGTTTTTGAGTAGTTCTCTTGACCCTTGGCCTAGGCTAAGGGGATTGAGTGATCTTGAGTCCTTGGGCTTCATTGAATTGGTAATTCCAGAATCCTTGGGGATCAATTTGATAACCATTGACTCTACCCTACTACTCAATTGATTAGTAGCTAGGTTGGAACTTATGGATTGATGTTGATCAAGCCATTTGACGTACTCCAAGCCTAGGAGTAGACATTACATACTTAAGGCTTTAGTGAGTAGACTTAATGAGCTCGGTTCCTTTTAATTATCAATATTTGAATTGTTGACAAGGATAGTGATCTCAGTTACCTAAGTCTTAGCCAAGCATTCTTTATCTTGCCTTTCCTTAATTGCTTGCTTGATTTATCTTTTCTTGTTCCTTTTATCAACCAAACCCCTTGTTCTTCATAGCCAATAATCATTCATTTCATTGCAATTTTTTGTGAGACGACCCGGAGTCTAAATACTTCGGTTAATTCTATTTGGGGTTTGTACTTGTGACAAAACCAAATTTAATTTGATTCGAGGATTAACTATCGGTTTGGACTATACTAACAGCGGAAATATTTTGTGGAATTCCGAATTGGTAGAAATCCGCGTGTCACCTATCCAGTCATTTTTTTTTGTCAGGTGGATTGGACAACCCCCAATCCTAGGTACAACACACACACCCACACGCTCCTCACATACTTACCATTTTTTCTTCCTCGGTTACCGTTGGTAGGAGTTGAGCCTGAGACCTTTGAGATAGGCAGGGGGCGGAATGCCGTGTGAGTTAAGGCTCATTGGCCCCTATCCAGTTGTTTGAACAACCTATCATGCCCATCCAATTTTGGACCCCTCCACGTGAATCATGATCCTATGAAGCCTAAATCAATCAGCCTACATCTGTTGATCCAACTTCCAAAGTTGTTACATGCTCTCATATCCAAAGCCGTTCCGCCCTTTTTTTTTTTCGAAGCATCCTTAATTTCATTAAAGTCACCGGCTATCAACAAATCTCCATCCATCGAGTTTGCTATGTTTAGGAGCTTAGGCCAAAACTAATTTCTCATTTGATTGTGTGGATTAGCATACATCACCGTCAAAAACCATTCCTTATCTCTTTGATACTGGATTTTCACATGAATGTATTGTCTATGTGATTCTACTTTAGTTATGTTAAGGTACTTTCCATTCCAACAAATCTAAATACCCCCTACAAAATCCTGAGCTTCTTCAATAATGAAATTAGTGAAACCCAAATATTGAATTACTTTCTTTGCTGTATCCCCGCTGCATTTAGTTTCCAACAAAATAGCTAAATCTGATTTATGTTGCTTCGTTATATCCTTAAAGGTACGCCTAAAAGCATCGCTAGCCGCACCTCTCACGTTCCAAACTAGACTAATCATAGAGACTAAAAAATGATAAGAAAAGGGAAACAAAAAAAAACCGTCACCCGATCAACAAATCAGGTCAGTTTATTTACATTTCTGTGTCTCTAAGAACACTGATTTCTGGTGTGGTAAAATCCACTCCTTCTAGTAAACTCTCAGTTGGGTTTTTCTCCCCCATTTTCCATCTCCATGTCTTCCTTTCCATCCTCTTTCATAGCTGTTGGATCAGGTGGTTTCCCTTCTTGTAGCATTGTTTGGATTAAGTGTTCCATTTCCTCCTCCATTTGAGTTGGGGTAGCTATAGTGTTCTCAACCCAGTTTTCCTCATAATGAGTCTTGGATACATTCTTGGTGATCTCTTTGTGAGATTGTGTTCCCTTACTTCTGTTATGCTCCTTGTTATTTTTTTGGTTGTGTTGTGTTTCTTCTCTGATTGTTGTATTGTTTTTTGTTCCTTTTTCGATGCTGCCTTATGAATTTCTTTTTGTTGCTTGCACTTGTTTGCCTTCATTTTCTTTCTTCTGTTTGTTTGTTGAATTTTGGTTCCCTATAATTTTGCCTTTAGCTTTGTCCTCTCTTGGCTTTCATTCTCATTCTTCCCTTCTTCCTCAATTGTTGATTCTTCTATTTGTAGAACTCCAAATCTTGTGTAATTTTCTCTGATGTTTTGGTTCTCTTTTGTTTTGCTGGTTTCTCCTCCATATTTGTTAAATTCATCTTTGCTTCCTTTTTTCCTCTTTTTGGTTCCTCTTTTTGGTCTTTGAACGACCATCCAAGTAGCATAATTTTCCTTGCTATCTGCCACTATTTGTTTTCCTTTATCCTTTATGTTTGTGTTCCCATTTCCTTCTTCACTTCCTTTTGATGGTTCTATGTTTGTATCATTTTGCTTATCTTTTTCAGTTCCTATTTTTTGCTCTTTATTTTGATGCGCTACTGTTTTTATTTGTTGCTTTTTCATTGTACAATTTTTCTGGTCATGGTCTATTCTTCCACAGGTAAAGCAAATCTGATGTATCCGTTCGAATTCCACCTGGAAGTCTCCTCCCTTGATCATTTATCTTCCCATCAACGGCTTTGTTAAGTCAACTTCTACACATAAGTCAACTTCCAGAAATTGGTTATTGCTGCAACAGATTCTCCATTATGGAAAAATATGAGAAAGCTTTGGGATGTCTTTAGTCATAGCATATCCTTTTCTCTGGGAAATGGTGCTGGAGTCAAAATATGGACAGATGCATGGGTCCAACAGAGAGCCTCCTCTTTGCCAATTAATTATAGAAGAGACGATGGTAGATTTAGGCGCGAAAGTGAAGGATGCAGTACTAGTAAAGTCTGATGGTGAATGGAACCTATCCATCTTTGAACCTTATCTCCACGAAGAGATTATTAACAAAATCCGTGCCATCCAGCCCCTAATGCGGCCCTTGGAGAGGACAAATTGACGTGGAAACCTGTAAGAGATGGTGCATTCTCGGTTAAAAGTGCATATCAAGTCCTCAGCAACCATGAAGAAGAATCAAACCAAGTTTGGAACATAATTTGAAAATGGCAGGGATCACAAAAAAATATTTGATGTGGACGCTCACACATAAGAGATTAATGACATCACAAAGAAGGAATAAGATCTTCGGTATAATCCATGCCTTTAGAGAGTGCCTGAAAAAGTCCAAGATTTGGGTCAGTATGATTCTCCCTAACCATATAAACTTTTTTCTATAAAGCTTCCTTTGATGTATGGATCCGTTGGAATTTTATGCCTTTAGAGAGTGCCTGAAAAAGTCCAAGATTTGGGTCAGTATGATCCTCCCTAACCATATAAACTTTTTTCTATAAAGCTTCCTTTGATGTATGGATCCGTTGGAATTTAACAGCGGACATTCGCAAAATCAAACAAACACCGTGGAGAACACAATTTATGGTGTCTTGTTGGTGAATTTGGAGGTGGAGAAACAAAGAGATCTTCTCCCCACTATCCAAGAGGCCTAGAGAGGCAGGTGCGATGATAGAAGCATATATTCTATCCATTAATGAAGCTTACCAGAAGAAGTTGCTGAAACCGCCTACAAGGAGGATTGAAGCTCATATCAAATGGCAACAACCACCTGAGAATTGAATCAAGATAATACTGATGGAGCACTCTCGAGTAACCCAGGACCAGCGAGGTATAGAGGAGTGCTTCGAAATGAGCAGAGAAGATGGGTAACGGGTTATATGGTTAATTGCAACGCTTTTCAAGATGAGCCTCGGGGCATAATACATGGCTTAAAAATAGCATGGGACTTGGGCTTCAAGAAGCTCATCATCGAAACAGACTCAGAGGCTGTTGTAAGAGTGGTTAATCAAAGGCAAAAGATGGAAGAACATCCAAATGCTTTTGTCAGATTGATTGCAATCTACCTTACAAGGAATCGGAACCTCAGTTTTGTTCACACAAATAGAGAGGTAAATAAGTATGCAAATTAGCTAGCTAGAAAAGGATTGAATGTTCATCCTGGCTTTCACTTTATTGACCAACTTTCTATAGGCTTAAGACAGATTGTAGCTGATGATATGAGAGGGGTCACCTTACCTCGAAACATTGTTGATCTATAATCTTGGGCGTTAACCCCGCTTTCTCACCAAAAGAAAAATTATAGAAAAAGTAATTCGTAAGCAGATTAGATTTTTACATTTATATGAAATTTTAAATTATTATATTTTTATATTTTATTACTTATTTTCTTATTACAACAACAAACGACATAAATATATACCTATCTTGTATACGGTGTAGAAAAAAAGTGATAGAAGACCATAATTGAGTTATGACATTCTTCATGATTCAGAAGAAACAAATAAACTTAAAACAAATAAACTTAAGGCGCTCCTCTTACATTCTAGGTAAATGCATAATGAAGCTTTGTTACACATTGATAAAGTTGGTTTCTGTGAGCACGGCACTAATGGGACAGTGTAGCTCGATGCCTCACAATAATCAAAGGGAATGCCATGCGAGAGATATTCTGGCATAACTGATAAGCATCCATAAGCAAATGGCAAAAACAATACATATATATATATAGGTGCATCGTGTAAGATGCCAAAATAGTTCTCATGTCTGTCAAGGGTGCTACATTATGCATGCAATCACGGAAGAACCTTTTATATTATTATTATTTTCAACAGTGTCTTATCATTAACATTAGGAAACATTGAAAGAAAAAGTCGAGGAAAAATTATCCCCAAACAGTTTTTAAATCATTAAGGAAAAGTGGCAGTAGCTTGTGCTGATAGTGATGGATTAGTTCATCAACAACTCAGAAAAAAAAAATAAACAGAACAGTTAAAAGTTAATACCAGACTCAGCGTTTGCCCTTTTACGACTATAAAATATATGACCAAGGCGACAATTTATATCTTAAGGAAAGACAGAAAAAGAAAACATTGCTTTAACAAGAAGTCAGCGAACATGGCTGGTTCTTCTCACCAAAGGAATAACCAGAGGAGACATACCTTAAGAAGGGAAAAAGGTCAATACTCACTGGATACTCTTCACTTAATCATGATATGGTGGAGCTAGTTCCCACTTTATCTTGAGGCCTTCACTCCATCTTATAATGATAAAATGATGAGTTTTAAGGAATGCACAAAAAATAAATCATTCTGTAATTACTCTTATATAACTTCCCAAATTCAATGTTGTTATCCACTCTTTCTATGTTCTCTAGTAAGTAAGACAACATCTTCAATGTACTAGGCTGAATTTGACAGCACCATTTTCAAGTTCGACAGCACAAAGACATAAGGAAAGGTCCTTTGTTTCATGCTAGGAAGATTTAAGTTAAATGCCAAATCTATTACAGCATCTTAATTTTAAACTTCTAGTTCATATTCAACCAGCCACAGAAGTAGTACCAACTACCAACATAAAACTCGGTGGTCATCGGAGTTCCATGTCCCAAACAGAAAATAGAGCAACAAATCAGGGGATATGAGTTCAATCACTTCACTGGCATGTAGCCAGTGTATTTTGCAAGTTGTAGATAAAAGATTATATCAAACAACATGCTCTTAACATGACAAATGTTTTAAGTTTCATTGAAGTGCTCGGGACAATGATTACCAAATGCCATTTTTGTGGAATTACAGGGGAAAAAAGGTAAAAAATATTAAAGCTCTTATGATGATGATCATGCAAAGCAACTCCTCAGGCTTCTTTATAATAAAATAAATAAGTAAAAGCTGACATAATGCATAAGACCAAGCATCAAGTTTTGCTTAGTTTTTCTATAAGGATAGCCTGTTTCTATGATGGGTGCTTCTATTGTGCCCATCTGTTACAAAATTTATTCCCAAACCTCAAAAGTAAAAAGTAAAAACAAGTATAACATACGAAGATTATTGCCGCTATGAAGGGAGAAAAAACCAAGAACCTAACCCCCTAAATAACTATATGTATATCACCAACACTAATAGAACAAAATGGTGAACTTAGTATATATATGAAGTAATCAGTTATGTAGGACAATGGCATGGTGAAAGTGACTCCATTTTGTGCTCTCGTTTATTGCTATTTTCACACCTCACTGCGAAATAACATTAGAAATGAGTCAACAAATTAAACACACAACTCCTCCACTAGAGGGTATTAGCAAGGAAGATAGATTACTTACAAAGTTAATTATCCGGTTTAGTTTGATTATCCTTGTTTTTGTTGCCATATACCAAACCGGTGACCTGCAATAGAAAATGGCAAAAAAAAAAAAAAAAAAAAAAAAAAAGGTAAGTGGAAGGATCTAGAATGAGGAAATAGGGAATCGAGGTAAGGTAACTGACCTGAGGGTCAGGGATGGGTTTTCGAGTCTCAACGTATCGATAAGGATCGGGTTGTGAGGCGGTGAGAGCAGCTCGCTCCTCTTGCTGGCGCTTGAGATCCTGGGATGGCTTGACCCAAAGGAAGTAGGCTAGAGTTCCGGCGACCACCCAGGAAGCGAGGCTGCTTCCTCCTCTGAGGCCTCCCATGGAATTGCCCACGAAGGACCTCACGTTCCCCAAAGTTCTTCGCCAGCTGCTACTCATTCTGTCCGCTCCGTATACTCCGTTTCAGATGATTTTTAACTGCCGCAAAGATCCGCCTAACTGCCGACTCAAGATGGAACTAATTTTTTTTAAATCCCAACAACTCATGCAACTTTCCACGGTCCCCAATCGCAAACTCCAACCACCGGTGTTTTTTTTTTTTTTTTTTTTGGAAAAAGAATTGTTGATGTAAGTAACGAAGAGAAAAGGATATCGATGAACAGGGATGGTTTCCTGGAATTAATTAATTAGACTTGGTATCATTTTCATAATAGCTATGATAATAAAAACTAAATTGAACGGACAAGATAGCTTTAGTGGGTAAAGAAATAAAGGGTTTTTTTAAATAAACATTTTTATTTATAGATATAAATAATTTGGACATCATTTATCTTTTTGTATTTTGTTTACTTATTAACCTACCATCATGCACTTTTTTATTTAGATGTGGGAGGAGAAATAGTATAGAACGCAGATATGGAGTCTATAAGTGTTTTACGTAATTGTAGTGTCAGAAGTAAAAATTGAATCATCCGATTTTTGAGTACACAAATCGGACCCTCCGATTTGTATTTAAAAAATTAAAAAAATTTCGAGTACACAAATTCGACTCCAAATTTTTTTAATTTTTTAAATACAAATCGAGGGGTTTGATTACCTTCACCAAAATTTAAATTTTCTCTTCCACACTAATAATTGGACTGTCCGATTAGTAAGCTTAATTTTTTTTACAAAAAAATCTGATGGTCCGATTTTTTCATCTCTGTTTCAGAAAAAACTGTTCCCACATCCATATTTAGCACCCACATTTTCCACAATAATACACAACACATACATGTTTCTCATATCCAATAAAATGAGCCACCATCATGTGCAACAATAACAAATTATATATAATTTTATGCAAAAAAAAGTATTAACTATTAAGAAAGGCAACATAAGAAGCTAATAAATATATACCTCACGCTCAATGAAAATGTCGGTGTCTGCTTGTCAAGTGGGCACCATGCTAGAAAACGATGGTATAACTATGATATTAGTAGCAGTATGTATTCTGCAATATCTATAATCGATCGATATGTTGTACAGCACAACGAGTGATACGTTCATGCAAGTATGGCGGATTCTCAAGACAAACCGCAACACTGATTAAAGTCGGCTAACAAGGAAAGTCATCTGATGTGAACCTGATTGTTCGACTTATCTATCATTAGGTAATTCTGATCAGTAGCAAGATGTAATACCTCATGTACTGGGGGAGAGTGGCCGGATCTATCCCAGCTAAAATATATTGCACTCTCTCCCTAAACCATGTCAGTTTGATATAAAATGACTCCTTTCTCTACTCTTCCTACTGAGAATGAGGAAGCCTAGCACCGAGAAGCCCCTATACCCAATCCCACGTCGGGTGCTAGTACCATGTGTAAAAGTCCCTCAAGCAACTGCTCACTAGCTCCCTATTAATGCGTAACCCAAGGTGGTACGGCATGTGCACTCACTCTAAGGCAGGTAGAAATTGTTGGTCTCTGGACACCAACGCTCCACGAATGCAGAAATCAAGATATTGTCAAACACAAAGTCTTTGAACTATACTATGTTGTCAAAGATTAGCTCCTTTAAATAAGGGAGAATAATATCCGGTGGTATATGGGTGTGGCTAACCTGTCTAAAAAGTAGGAGACGACGTTTCTATTAAAATAAAAAATAAATTAATTAATGATATTTAAAAAATAAATTTTTATATAGTAAATCTATTAACATATAATAAATAACTAGTGTTTGATTCATTTTTCGACAAGTGTTCAGATTATATGCTCAACAAGTGTTTGGTTTATTTGCATGACAAGTGGCATAATAAGAGAGTAAGAAAGAATTCAAATTTTGAAAGCCAAGAAGAAGTGATTATGAGAGCAATTTTTTTCTTTTAGGACCAAAATTTAAACTTCTAAATCGGAGCATTTGAAATTAGAGTTTGAATGAGAAAATTTAAATTTAGGTTTTAAAAATCAATTCTCTTGTTGATTCTCTCTATCTCCCTCTTTTCTTTCTTTCTCGGTTTTATAGAAAAAGTCAACAAATACCGAATTGGAAGAAAGGAGAAGGAGGTTAATTGAGCTGGAGCCACATGTTCTTTTCCTTTTGTCGAGCTGCAATAATGTTCTTGCCGACCATAGAAGATTGGAGCTTTCACGGAGATACACCATTGATGACTTTGGAATCATCATTAATGACACACTTCACTATCTTCTTTTCAATGTAGTTGTCTTCAACGGCCCTCCTAGCCGCCTCCACTTTTGGAAGCTCCGACATTGCACAATCTCACCCTAAGTAAAAGGTTACTTGAAGAAAGCAGTAGCAAGCTTCAAGCTACAGCAACACCACTCACAGAAGAAGAAATCACTTGTCTGTTTTTGTGAGCAGCAAAGATGAAGAACAATAAGTCAGAGGTGACGGTGGCTATTGATGCAGCAACGAGGAGAAAGAATAGTCAAGAAGGAGCAGCTACCAGCAAGTTGACGACACTGGTGAAGACTAAAGAGAAAATGAAGATAACTTATTTTTTAGAATAGTCTTCTTAATGATTCATTTACTTGATTTCCATATGAGCAAAAATTGAAGCTCACAGATACCGGCAAGTGCACCGGATTGTTCAATTAATACCACGGTGAGTGGATATTGTTCCAACAAGAATTCACAGATTGAGGCAAGCAATGTCTAATTAAATATCTAATTAGATCGATCAAACCTTAGAAATTGGATTGTGGATCTTGAATAAAAGATGAAACAGAGAAGATGAGAATAGGGAGAATGCTTGAATTTCAGAGGAAATCAATAGATAAAAATATTGAAGGCTTCGGAGATGTTGGAATCTTAGAAGAACAATGCTTATGCTTTTTTATTTAATTCATGCAAATATTTTTTCACAGCAAATCATTTATAACTAAACCCAATCCCTTAGTGATTTAGTTTCTCTAAACCTAATTAATCTCCAATCCCTTGGTCAACTAATCGAGAGAAGAGGTGAAGAATGATTTCAATTCTTAAGCCACACAACCTTCAAAAATTATCAATAGCTGAATTATAAGTCACGTATTCGAACAAGAGTTAGATAAGTGAAGATTGTAAGATGAGTTTTAAGCTGATTCTGAAATTAATTTTTCCAAATATAAAATCCGAATCCAGGATAGATATAGAATAATTTTCAATAGTTCTAACCTTTATTGATGAAGAACAAAACTCAATCTTGAAAAAGTAAAGAAGCATGAATTAAACTAAAGAAAATACTTATACTATTAAACTTTAAACCAAACAAAGCTCCTAACCTTCAACGGGGAGGTTTAGTGACTCATGATAAAGAAAGAAACTAATCCTAATTATGAGAGTTGATCTTTTGGTAGAGGGTTTGTTGAGTTAAGAAATTAACTAAATTAATTAGTGATGACAAACATTATTTTTGGGCAAAATAAATAATCTGTGTTAAGTAATTATAAATTGAATATTACTAATTATTTATTGTTGCAGGCCAAAATTTAATTTTATAGCCCAAATGGAATGTAAAGCAAACAGCAAGGATGGTAGGCTGAAAGCAAAAATTAGAAGCCCAAGAAAAAGCAAAGAAAAAAGCCAAAGGAACCATCGGGCCAAGCTAATCAAACCCGATCCAAGCCCATATCCACAAATCCAAGTTGATCACACCAAGCTTCTCACAGAAGATTGAAGTCTTCACTCTTTCTCATTGCTTCCAAAGCAACCTTCCTTTCCTCTCTGTCTTAGTCAAATCACAAACTCAGAAAAGTGAGAAAGAGAAAGAGAAAACTTCTTCCCTAAGGTGATCATCAAAGAAGCAAGAAAGAGAAAGTCCAAGCTTGAAACACAGAAGTCTAATCAGCAAATTCAAACCATATCAAGCTTAGATTAAAGGTAACCCATTTCCTCTTACATGCAACACACTTTCTTCTCTTCATCTTCAACTCTCTGTATCTCCATTTTGAACTATATGAAAAAGAGGATTTCTGTTCCTCTCTGCTGTGAATCCACGATCTCAAACATGTCTTGGGGACCAAGTTGGTTTTCAAGGGCTCAGATCAAGTTAACCATTTGAAGACTCTTGTGGTTACTGCTTTATGGCTTTCGGTCAAGATGAAGAAGTCAGAAGGAAAGTTTCTACTCTGGAGATTAATGGAAAAAAATGAATCAGTGGGTTGGTGAAGCTCAAGGCTCAAGGTTTTGACCTTGGAAGAAGAACCCAGCAACATGCAAGGAGATAAAAGAAGACTTTCTGCTCATTCAGAAGCAAGGAGAGAAAACTAGTGAATAGAGGTTTTATTCTGAGAGAGCTCTTTGAAGAAGTTTAACTAACTGGACAGTGTAACCTAATCAAAGGTGCATTTCGCCAGTATGAAGAACTGAATCAGAGGCTAGCCAATCTGGTTTTTCGCATAACACAGAGGCTGTTGATGAAGTCAATCTCCTTCATGTTTTACTGATTGTAATGTACTTTTCTAAGTTTATCTTTCTGTAATTTCTTGTGAGAAAGCTTAAGAAAAAGCCATGAGTGGAAAAAGGCTGAGAGAAACACTTGAGAGAAAAGCCTAGAGTTATTTTCTGATTTCTTTAGGTTGGTTAAGTGTCTTGTATCTTGTACCTGTAAGGTATCCCTTTCTTAGTTGGGTTAGCACTAAGAGTGATTAGTTAGGTATTAGCATAGCCATTGTCAAGTTAGGTTAGAACTTGAGTGTGAAAGGATTGGGTCAATCCTGTGAAATTGGTGTATGTAATACTGTTAACTATAGTGAAATTCTTCCATAGTTGTGGAGGAGACTGGATGTAGGTTGCATAGCACAAGGCAACCGAACAAGGATACATGCTGGTGTTAGCTTTTCTCTTCTCTGTTGAGTTCTATTTTTCTGATATTCATGGGACAAAAATAAATTGTCTCATAAATTTCCGCTGCTGAGTTCAAACAGAACCTAAATTGAAAGTTTGTTTTAAAAGGGTAATAACAGCAACTAAAAGGAAGGCATAGATTCAACCCCCCTTTTCTAAGCCTACCACAACCTTCAATTGGTATCAGGAGCTAAGGTCTCAAGAATCAAGCTTAAACGCTTGGAGCAAAGATCCAATGGCGAACAACTTGGGCACAATCACAGTTGCCTACACCCTCACTGAAGGCCAGTCAAACAACCGGCCACCGTTCTTCAACGGGAAAACTACTCCTATTGGAAAGAAAGGATAAGGATTTTCATCTAATCCATTGACTACAACATATGGAAGATTGTTGTGAGCGGTCCTAAGATCCCAACAAAAACAAGTGTTGATGGAGTGGTGACTCCAAAAGAAGAAGCCGAATAGAATGAAGATGATAAGAAGAAGATAGAGGTGAATGCTAAAGCAATCAACCTTCTTCACTGTGCTATCAGCTTTGAAGAGTACCGGAAGGTGTCTAGATGCAAGATTGCCAAAGAAATCTGGGAAAAACTCCAGGTTACACACAAAGGCACTAAACAAGTCAAAGAAACGAGGATTGATATGCTGCGAAAAGAGTACGAGATGTTTAGCATGAAGGATGGAGAAAGCATTGATGAAGCGTTTAAGAGATTTTCAATCATAATTAACAACCTTGATGCTATAGGTACAAACTATGCAGAACAAACCTTGGTGAGAAAACTCCTTAGAAGCCTCACAAAAGAATGGGAAAACACTGCCACTGTCCTAACCGAGAGTAACAACATAAGTCCCATAACCTATGATGAGCTGAGAGGAAAACTCCTTGCCTATGAAGCCACACACACAAACACAGACTCAAAGAAAAAGGGAATAGCCCTCAAGTCACAAATAGAACCGAAAGAGAGTGAGTCTAGTGATGGTATTTCAGATGACGAGCTTTTTTTTTTTGCTAGGAGATTTAGAAGGATGATGAAGAACAAGAGCAAATACAAGGGTTCGAGTTCAAAGAAGCACAAGATCGACTTGAGCAAAGTGACGTGCCATCACTGCAAGGAGGCTGGACATTTCAAGCTAAATTGTCCAAAGCTCAAAAAGGAGGACAAAGGAAAGAAGGAAAGGAAGAGAATGCTCATGGCAGCTTGGGAGGATCTCGAGAACGACTCCAATGAGTAAGAAGAGTCTGAAGGTGAAGACAAAGACTATTTCATGGCTGGAAACAAAAATTTTGATGAGGTAAATTACTTTGATTTGTCTATGGATGATCTACATACTATTATTGATGATCTCACTTTAAACACCTCAAAACTGCTTGACAAGTACAATGAATACAGATCTGAAAGAGATTTGTTAAGAGTTGAAAATGATTTTTTAAAAGAAAAAGTGAAGGAAACTGAATGTGCTTTGGACATCATTGAAGAAAACAGATTTCTAAAATCTGAACTTGAAAAATTAAAAGGAAAGCACATTGTGGATCCTTCTCATGAGTTAATTGCTGAAAATGAAAGATTAAATGATATGATTAAAAGGCTGAATGGTGACTTAGCAAAATTTGCTCAAGGTTCTAGTAACTTGGACAAATTACTTGCAAGTCAAAGACCATTGTTTGAAAAATCTGGTTTAGGCTACATAGCCAAGGAAGATGCAGTTTCCAACACTTCCTCTATAAAATTTGTGGCTTCTTCATCAAATACCAAATCCATACCAAACAAATCAGGTATTGGATATGTTTTAACTTTTGAAGAAAAATTTGATGAAGTGTACACAAGTGAAACTAAGCCTTCACCAAGAACTGATCCGAGTTCAAACCGGCCAGGTTTGGGTTACATTTCGAAAAATGAGGTTGCTTTCAAGAAACCACCATTTTACAACAAAACCTCATTTTCAAAAGGTTAAAATGTTCAAAAAAATTCTGGTGAAAATGCTTTTGCAAAGATGAATAACTTTAATAAAAATCAGTTTGTCAAAAGAAATGCATCTCCTCCAAAAACCAGAAAATTTCAACACTTTAATCATTTCAAGCAATATAACTCACCTCAATTTCAGCGACACACATCAGAAAATTATTGTGTCAATTGCAAGAAATTTGCTCACTCATATGCACAATGTTTCATTGAAAAGAGAGTTGTAGGAAACAAAGTTTATAATGTTGTTTGTGATTTCAATGCACTTGGACAACCAAGATGGATTAACTTCAAAGGATCCAAATTAATTTGGATACCTAAGGCTACTTGAAACTCTTCATACAGATTTGCCTAGCATCCAAGAACAAAAAGGACATGTGGTACATGGATAGTGGATGTTCAAGGCACATGACTGGAAGGTCAACTTACTTCATCAAACTAAATAAGTATGATAGAGGTTTTGTGACTTTTGGAGATGATGGTAAAGGTAAAATCATTGCTGTTGGAAAAGTAGGTAATGAGCAATCTACTTTCATTGATGATGTACTTTTGGTATGCGGTTTGAAGCACAATCTTTTAAGTATAAGTCAACTGTGTGATTTAGGATATTTAGTTATTTTCAAAAGGCTTGAATGCTGTGTTGTTAATAAAAAGACAAATGAAGTGATGTTTGTTGCCAAGCATTTTAATAATATGTATGGACTTACTCTTGATGAACTAAAAGATCAAAATATAGCTTGTCTTCACTCTAAAGAATCTGAAAAGTTGTTATGGCACAAGAGATTGGGCCATGCAAGTATGTTTCAAATAAACAAACTTGTAAAGAAAGAATTAGTAAGAGGTCTTCCTTTGATAAAGTTTGACAAAGACATCGCTTGTGATGCTTGCCAAATGGGAAAACAAACAAAATGTTCTTTTAAACCAAAGGAAGACATCTCTACTAAAAGACCACTTGAGTTGCTACACGTTGATTTATTTGGTTCAACAAGAACTCAAAGCCTAGGTGGTAAATATTATGGTTTTGTAATTGTGGATGACTATACTAGGTTTGGTTGGGTTTTATTTCTTGCACACAAAAATGAAGCCTTTTCGGCCTTTGAACCTTTTTGCAAGAAAATTCAAAATGAAAAGGATTTGAAAATCTCTTCTATAAGAAGTGATCATGGAACTGAATTTGAAAATAATTTATTTGAATCCTTTTGTGAGAAATTTGGAATATCTCACAACTTCTCTTGTCCAAGAACACCACAACAAAATGGTGTTGTGGAAAGAAGAAATAGAAGCATACAAGATATGACAAGAGCTATGCTTTGTGAGAGTAATGTTCCAAAATTTCTTTGGGCTGAATCGGTTAACACGGCTTGCCACATTTTGAATAGAACAATCATAAGGAAATTTTTGAAGAAAACCCCTTATGAACTTTGGAAAGGCTACCCACCAAACTTAGATTACTTGCACATCTTTGGATGCAAATGTTTTGTTTTAAATAACAAAGAAAATTTGGGAAAATTTGATCCAAAGGCTTATGAGTGTTTGTTTGTAGGATATTCCACAACTAGTAAAGCATATAGGGTTTATCATCAAGATGCTAGGATTATTGAGGAGTCTATACATATTACATTTTGTGATACTAACTTGGTACAAAGCATTTTGGAAGATTGTGATGCAGGAATTCAAGGTCAAAAGGAAGATGAAATTGCTCAAAATCAAGAAAAAGAGAATTCTGGTCAAGCTGAATCAGATACTGCAGATGCTGAAAATTCAAGAGACAATTCCATTTTGTCTCATGAATCTAAAGGAAATCCTGAAGCCAGCAGCACCCAGAATCCCTTGGTATCTGAATCTGCCTCCAAATCCACCAGACCTCGTGAATGGAGATTCTTAAAGAATTATCCTGAGGAATTTGTTATTGGGGACGTCTCTCATGGAGTGCAAATAAAGTCTTCGACTAGAAAGGCAAATGAAGGATCAAACATTGCCTTTCTCTCACAAATAGAGCCTCAAAACGTCAAGGAAGCCCTTAGTGACCCCTCTTGGGTTAAGGCTATGGTGGATGAGCTTCTTGAGTTTGAAAAGAACCAAGTATGGACTTTGGTTCCTAGGCCAAGTGGAAAGAAAGTGACCGGCACCAAGTGGATATTTCGGAACAAGTTGGGAGAAGATGGTAGCATTGCAAGAAACAAGGCAAAGCTAGTGGCACAAGGATATGACCAAGAAGAAGGAATAGACTTTGATGAATCCTTTGCCCCTGTTGCCCGAATAGAAGCCATAAGACTTCTCTTAGCTTATGCTGCATTTTGTGGTTTTAAATTATATCAAATGGATGTGAAATGTGCATTTTTGAATGGTGTGATAGATAGAGAAGTGTATGTGGAGCAGCCTCCTGGTTTTGAAAATAAAAGAGCATTCTAATCATGTTTTCAAATTATCTAAAGCTCTCTATGGTTTAAGACAAGCTCCTAGAGCTTGGTATGAGAGACTTAGCTCTTTTCTTTTGAAAAATGGTTTTCAAAGAGGCACCACTGACACAACTCTATTTATCAAGAATACTAATGATTCTTTTATTCTAGTCCAAATATATGTTGATGACATTATTTTTGGATCAGCCAATGAATCCCTCTGTTTTGATTTTGGAAAACTCATGACAAGTGAATTTGACATGAGTATGATGGGTGAACTTAATTTTTTCCTTGGGCTGTAAATTAAACAAACTGAAAAAGGTGTTTTCATTCATCAAGAGAAGTATGCCAAGGAATTAATTACAAAATTTGGTATGAAAAATGCCAAAACTATGGGAACTCCCATGCATCCTAGTTCAAAATTAGATTAGGGAGAAACTGAGAAAGATGTTGATGAGACTAGGTATATAGGAATGATTGGTTCTCTTATGTACTTAACTTCCTCTAGACCCGATATTGTGCAAAGTGTTGGATTGTGTTCTAGGTTCCAATCCAAACCAAAAGAGTCACATCTTTTTGCAGTTAAAAGGATCATTAGATATGTTCATGGCACATCCAATTTTGGTCTTTGGTATCCTAAGATTGATGATTTTTCTGCAGTTGGTTATTGTGATGCAGATTTTGCTGGTGATAGAGTTGATAGAAGGAGTACTTCAGGTTTATGTTGCTTCTTTGGAAAGTCCTTAAATGTTTGGTCAAGTAAGAAGCAACCAACAGTGGCCTTATCCACTGCAGAGGCTGAGTATATAGCTGCTTCTTCTTGTTGTTCTCAGCTTTTATGGTTAAAAACACAGCTTGCTGATTACAAATTAAATGCTAAAAATATTCCGTTGATGTGTGATAATATGAGTGCCATTAATATTTCTAAAAATCCAGTTTTGCACTCTAGGACTAAGCATATTGAAGTGAAATTTCACTCAATAAGAGAACATGTCCAAAAGGGGGATATTGGTATTCAATTTGTTAAATCAGAGGAATAATTAGCAGATATTTTCACAAAACCATTAGCTGAGGATAGATTCTGCATGCTTAGGACTAGCCTAGGAATTTTAATATATGATTCATTGTTAAAAATTACTGATGTGTTTGTTGAAGTCTTTGTCTCACAGGTTCGGATGAGACAATTCTGGGCAGAAGAAGAACCATCACTCTGAATTTTATCTTCTGGGCTCTGAACTTTCTTGGAATAGGGTTCTGAACTTTCTTTTTCCAAGAACACTCTTAACTTGCTGCAATTGCAAACCTATTCATGTATTGTGCATATCTTTTAACATTTCTCATTATCATCATTTCAATTTTTGGAAAACTGCAACTTCTGTTTTAATTGTGCTAATGTCTTGTTTGAGAATTCTATTTTGCAGGTCAAAGAGACATTTGTTGAATAAGAAATGAGAGATCTAGTTTTTGTAATGTAAAAATGGACATGAACCATGCTTGAATCTTATTATACATGTGGTCTCTTTTTTGTTTTTTGAAACCTTCAAGTGATGTGAAACTCTCTTTTTGGTTCTAATGAATTTTTTTTTCAAGAATTGGTCTTTGCACATTGTGAGTTTTGTTATATAACTATGGTGTTGCTGGTTGAAATATTATCTTTATTTCTCTTTCGAATTTTTTTGTATTTCAAAACGCAACATCTAGCTTTAACATGCCTCTAACACACTATTTTGCAGGTTCTGATTTGTTTTATTTTTCTCACCTTGATGACAAAAGGGGAAGAAAACTGCATATATGAGGCTTGATAAGGCATAAGACTTATTGAGATTATTGGATATTAGTTTTGATTAGTCTTGTGTTTGTTAATTGACTTGTGTTTATGAATTGAAATCTGTTTTACTTGTTTGTGAACTGAGCTTGGATGACTTTAAGTCATTTGAACTTTATGTTGTACTGGTGAATTGCTGCTTACATGCTGCCGTCGTTTGCACTATGTGCTTTTATGGATTATTAGGCTTTTGTGCAACCATAGAATTCCAGATAAGCATGTTTATACATTGGATTGTTGTGTTGGCATTATTGTCTGTGTCCTCAGGTTAAGCGATAAGCAACTCATATGAAAGAAAGGGGGAGCACATCAAGTTAATCTGGTATCATCAAAGGAAAGTCTCTGAACCTCTTGTTGCAAGATTTTAGTTCATTAACTCTTGCACCCTTGATGACAAAAGGGGGAGTAGCTGTATGAATTGAATTGAATTGAATTTAGTAGCATATTGCTAATTTTGCTACTGCTGTGATTTTTTGCCATGAGAATTTGAACTTGCTTCATATGATCTGTTGCTGTTTTGCCTTTGTTAGTCTTAATGCTCTGTTTTGGTTAAAGCTCGAGCTGAAAAATTGTTATTATTGCTGAGATATTTTGACTCAGTTTTGGGCTGAACTTTTGGCTATTTTTTGTAAAATCCTTTAGCTCTGTTTCATGAGATGTTATAACTGTTTGAAACTATTACTGTTTGCTGCATCCATGGACAGTATATAGTATTTCATTGTGTTCCCAATAAGTATATGCAAATAGGAAAGAAAAGAAAAGCATAAATCTAGGGGGAGCAACTCTTGAAAGAGAAAGGGGGAGCAACATAAAAGCAAATGATAAAAATCAAAGGGAGTTTCTAAACCTTACTCAAATTCAATTCCTTTTGATTATTGCTTAAATCATGTTTGTCATCAAGGGGGAGATTGTTGAGTTAAGAAATTAACTAAATTAATTAGTGATGACAAACATTATTTTTGGACAAAATAAATAATCTGTGTTAAGTAATTATAAATTTAATATTACTAATTATTTATTGTTGCAGGCCAAAATTCAATTTTATAGCCCAAATGGAATGTAAAGCAAATAGCAAGGATGGTGGGCTGAAAGCAAAAATTAGAAGCCCAAGAAAAAGCAAAGAAAGAAGCCAAAGGAACCATCGGGCCAAGCTAATCAAACCCGATCCAAGCCCATATCCACAAATCCAAGTTGATCACACCATGCTTCTCACAGAAGATTGAAGTCTTCACTCTTTCTCATTGCTTCCAAAGCAACGTTCCTTTCCTCTCTGTCTTAGTCAAATCACAAACTCAGAAAATTGAGAAAGAGAAAGAGAAAACTTCTTCCCTAAGGTGATCATCAAAGAAGCAAGAAAGAGAAAGTCCAAGCTTGAAACACAGAAGTCTAATAAGCAAATTCAAACCATATCAAGCTTAGATTAAAGGTAACCTATTTCCTCTTACATGCAACACACTTTCTTCTCTTCATCTTCAACTCTCTATATCTCCATTTTGAACTATATGAAAAAGAGGATTTCTGTTCCTCTCTGCTGTGAATCCACGATCTCAAACATGTCTTGGGGACCAAGTTGGTTTTCAAGGGCTCAGATCAAGTTAACCATTTGAAGACTCTTGTGGTTACTGCTTTATGGCTTTCGGTCAAGATGAAGAAGTCAGAAGGAAAGTTTCTACTCTGGAGATTAATGGAAAAAAATGAATCAGTGGGTTGGTGAAGCTCAAGGCTCAAGGTTTTGACCTTGGAAGAAGAACCCAGCAACATGCAAGGAGATAAAAGAAGACTTTCTGCTCATTCAGAAGCAAGGAGAGAAAACTAGTGAATAGAGATTTTATTCTGAGAGAGCTCTTTGAAGAAGTTTAACTAACTGGACAGTGTAACCTAATCAAAGGTGCATTTCGCCAGTATGAAGAACTGAATCAGAGGCTGTTGATGAAGTCAATCTCCTTCATGTTTTACTGATTGTAATGTACTTTTCTAAGTTTATCTTTCTGTAATTTCTTGTGAGAAAGCTTAAGAAAAAGCCATGAGTGGAAAAAGGCTGAAAGAAACACTTGAGAGAAAAGCCTAGAGTTATTTTCTGATTTCTTTAGGTTGGTTAAGTGTCTTGTATCTTGTACCTGTAAGGTATCCCTTTCTTAGTTGGGTTAGCACTAAGAGTGATTAGTTAGGTATTAGCATAGCCAATGTCAAGTTAGGTTAGAACTTGAGTGTGAAAGGATTGGGTCAATCCTGTGAAATTGGTGTATGTAATACTGTTAACTATAGTGAAATTCTTCCATAGTTGTGGAGGAGACTGGATGTAGGTTGCATAGCACAAGGCAACCGAACCAGGATACATGCTGGTGTTAGCTTTTCTCTTCTCTGTTGAGTTCTGTTTTTCTGATATTCCTGAAACAAAAATAAATTGTCTCATAAATTTCCGCTGCTGAGTTCACACAGAACCTGAATTGAAAGTTTGTTTTAAAAGGGTAATAACAGCAACTAAAAGGAAGGCATAGATTCAACCCCCCTTCTCTAAGCCTACCACAACCTTCAGGTTTGATTCCTCTCTGTGAACAATGTTCACTTATTTATATCCTAAGTTCTAGAATTTAAATTCAAAAATAACCTTAATCTTTATCTTTTTGGAAAGATAATATAGCAAACTTCCTACTTCAAATTCAAATAAAAACAATAATTCAAATCTTAATCTAGAATAAATCCTAACAACCAAATCTTCATCTTTCTTGAAGGAATTAATGATAACTAATCTCTTGAGTATTTAATCTTCGGATGTGATTAAGGCTTCTAATGATTTGATAAATTCATTTAGGCCTTGTCAAGTGTTGAAGTATTGAATCTCGGAGTTGAGGCTAGAGGCACGCTGATGAGCGGATATTTTATATGCTTTTTGGCATCATTTTCATATAGTTTTTAGTATGTTTTGTTTAGTTTTTATCAAGTTTTTATAGGTTTTAGTATTAAATTCACATTTTTAGATTCTACTATGAGTTTTTGTGTTTTTGTTCAATTTCAGGTATTTTTTGGCTGAAATTGAGGAGTTGGAGAAAAAGCCTGATTCAGAGATAGAGAAAGCATTGCAAATGCTGTCCAGATCTGACCTCCTTACATTCGGAAGAAATTTTCTGGAGCTACCGAAATCCAAATGGAGTATTCTTAATGGCTATGGAAAGCTGACTTCTAGAGATTTCCAGCAATATATAATAGTTCATACTTTCCTTCAGATTAGAAGACCCAAAATTGGCGTCCAATGCCAGCCTCCTACCCCTTTCAGGCGTCCAGTGCCCAAGGAGTAGAGACCAGCGTCCAAACGCCCAAAGAGGACCCCCTAGCCAGCGTTCAATGCCCTAGAGGCCTCATAGCACATGGATCTCATCAAAGCCCAGCTCAAACACTCACCAAGTA
Source organism: Arachis ipaensis (assembly GCF_059453495.1). Lineage (NCBI taxonomy): Eukaryota > Viridiplantae > Streptophyta > Magnoliopsida > Fabales > Fabaceae > Arachis > Arachis ipaensis. The sequence continues at coordinate 108,867,170 of NC_142442.1, read as the reverse complement.
GGACCTAGAAGTGGATTTTAGCACTAAAAACACTGTTTTACACTTACTAGTCATTTGTTTAGTATTTAAGGGATTAAATTTATGTTATTCAGAGAGACCATCTCTTCCAGTATAATTTCGTTTTCCACCATTGTATTTTCTTTTCAGTATGAGTTTCTAAACCTCCTAGGTTGAGGGGAAAAGCCCTGCTGAGTCCTATGAATTAATAAAAGCATTACAGTTTCTCTTCGATCTGTGTTTGATTTATTTCTAAGATGTATACTCGTTCTTCAACATGGTGAATAGGATGACCAGTGATAATCAGCTCTGTTCATGATACTAGGACCACGTGCCTGGCAACCACCCATGTCTACTTAGGTTCGTGTGAATACGTGACTGAAAAGCCCGAACTGCCAGCTTGATTATACATCTCTCAGATGGCTAATCCATGACTTCATTGGGGACTTCTCAAGACACCAGTTCAGCCAATTTTTGGAGAGATTAGGGTCTCTGTGGTAGAGGCTAGAACCCAAAGAAGCAGCATTCTCTGATGTGAAAGATTCAACCTTGTCTATGGCATTTTGAGTAGGATCGCTAGGAGAATGAACTGCTAGAGCTTCACCCTTATTCAGATTGGATGACCACGGCCAATGGCGTTTGATCTGAAATAGAAGAGATTGATGACCACGACCCATGGCATTGATCACATACAGCCTGCCATTGAAGAAATCACTCACAAGCAAAGAAGACAGTAATACCAGAGTTAATTCAGAAAGACAAAGCAACTCCAATCCTTAACCATAATCCTATTACTGATTCCCTTCTAATATACAAAGTATTTTTATTTTATTCCTTTCATGTCAACATAGTTTAGATCTCACAAATACAAATTACGAATAATTCTTCTGATTCGCCTGGCTAAGACCTGCAAGATAACCACAGCTTGCTTCAAACCATAATCCTCATGGGATCGACCCTGACTCGCTCAGGTATTACTTGGACGACCCAGTGCACTTATTGGTACAGCTGTACGAAGGTGTGGGGATTTGTGCACCAAGTGTTTGGCACCGTTGCCGAGGATTGTTCGAGTTTGGAAAAACTGACGGATCGTCTTGCTCCCTAGATCAGGTATTTTTATTTTGTTTGAGTCTTTTATTTTTATTTTCTTCTTCCTTATTTTCAAAAAAAAAAAATTAAAACCTTTTTTCAAAAATATTTTTCTTTTCTGTGTTTAATCTTTGTTCTTGGTTTGAGTCTTACCTGTTTTCTGTTTTCTTTTCCAAAAATTTTAAAACTTCTTCAAAAACCTTTTTCAAAAATTTTTATTTTCAAGATCCTTAGTTTTCTTTATTAAATCTTTGTTCTTGGTTTGTTTCTTTTTGTTTTTGTTCTTGGTTATATTTTTCAATTTCTTTGAGTCTTTCATTCTAAAAATTTTCAAAAATAGTTTCTTTGGTTAAATCTTGTGTCAATTTTTAAGTTTGGTATCTTCTTGTTGTTTTTCTTTAAATTTTCAAAATTTTATGTTTAGTTTTTCAAAAATTTTAAGTTTGGTATCCTTTATATCTTCTTGTTCTTTGAGTTTCTTGAGTCTTGTTCTTAGTGTTCTTTTTAATCTTCAAAGTGTTCTTGTATTTTCCTTGTGTTTTGATCTTAAAATTTTTAAGTTTGGTGTCCCTTTGTATTTTTCGTTCAAATTTTCGAAAACTTGGGATGCTAGATCTAAAAATTTTAAATTTTGTGTCCCTTATTTGTTTTTCTCTTTCCTCATTAAATTCAAAAATAAAAAATATCTTTTCTATTTTTATTTTAATTAATTTTCGAAATTTTTAGTTAAGAAAAATTCATATTTTAATTTTAAAATTTTATCTTATCTTAGTTTCAATTTTCAAAAATCAAACCTTTTCAAAATAAAAAATCTTATCTTTTTCAAAATTCAAAAATCTTATCTTATCTTTTTCAAATTTAAACTTTAAGAATTCAAATTTCAAATTTCAAAATTTAAAACTCAAAATTTCAAATTTCAAAATTCAAATTTCAATTTTCAAAATTTAAATTTTAAAATTTCAAACTTTAAAAATTAAATCTGTTTCAAAATCAAATTTCAAATCTTTTCTTTTTAAATCCTTTTCAAATCTTTTCAAATTCTTATCTTATCTTTTCTAATGTCATATTTTAAAATAAAATCTTTTTAATTTCTCATCTTATCTTTTCTTATCTTTCTTATTTTCAAATTTTTAAAATTCAAATCTTTTCTTAATTAATATCTTATCTTCTCTCCCTTCTTTTTCAAAACTTCCTAACTAACTCTTCTCTCTCTCAATTTTCGAAAACTCCTTCTTCTTCTCTCTCTTCTATTTTCGAAAATCACTAACTTCAATTCTTTTTTAAATTATTAACCTTATTTTCGAATTTAATTATTAAATAAAATAAAAATAAAAATATTTTAATTCTTATTTATCTCTTCTATTTCTAATTCTTCTCCTATTCACTTCTATTTATTCGAATTACTCTCCCTCTCTCATCTTCCATCTTTACTTTTCTATCTTCTTCTTCTTTCTTCACATCTCACTGGGAGCCTTCTATACTCAAATCAGACATAGAAGCTTCCTTTCTTTCTTTTCTTCTTTCTTGTTTATGACCAAGAACAGGGATAAAGAACCCCTATTTGATCTTGATCCCGAACCTGAAAGGACTTTGAAGAAAAGCTTACAACAAGCTAGAGCACAACACTTCAGAAGAAACTTTTTAGAAAATCTTGAACAAGAAATAGAGGACATGGCTGAACCTGAAGGAGATGCTAGAATGGTTCTTGGTGACTTCACCATGCCTACCTCTGACTTTTATGACAAAAGCATCTCTGTACCTGCCATTGGAGCTAGCAATTTTGAGCTTAAGCCTTAGTTAGTCTCTCTTCTGCTGCAAAATTGTAAGTTTCATGGACTTCCAATGGAAGATCCACATTAGTTCTTAGCTGAATTCTTGCAGATCTGTGATAGTGTAAAGACTAATGGAGTAAATGCTGAAGTCTATAAGCTTATGCTTTTTTCCTTTGCTATAAGAGACAGAGCTAAGATATGGTTAGATTCCTAACCAAAAGAGAGCTTAGACTCTTGGAAAAAGCTGGTTAATACTTTTCTAGCTAAATTCTTTCCCCCTCAAAGGATGAGCAAAATCAGAGTGGAAGTTCAAACCTTTAGACAAAGAGAAGGTGAATCCCTCTATGAAACTTGGGAAAGATACAAGCAACTGATCAGGAGATGTCCTCCTGATATACTCTCAGAATGGTCTATCATAGGCATGTTCTATGATTGTCTGTCTGAGATGTCTAAAATCTCATTGGATAGTTCTCTAGGTGGATCACTCCACTTGAAGAAAACATCTGCAAAAGCAAGAAAGCTCATTGAGATGGTTGGAAACAACCAATTTATGTACACCTTTGAGAGAAATCCTGTGAACCATGGGATCTCTCAGAAGAAAGGAGTTCTTGAAGTTGATACTCTGAATGCCATATTGGCTCAGAACAAGATCTTGACCGAGCAGGTCAATATGATCTCTCAGCATTTAACTGGAATGCAAACTGCAGCTGGCAGTAACCAAGAAGTATCTCCTGATGTAGATGCTTATGATCCTGATCAACCCACTATGGAGGAGGTGAATTACATGGGAGAACCGTATGGAAACACCTATAATCCTTCATGGAGGAATCATCCTAACCTCTCATGGAAGGATCAACAGAAACTTCAGCAAGGTTTCAATAATAATCAAGGTGGAAGAAACCATAATAGGTTCAATAACAGATCACCATTCCCATCTTCTCAAGGGAACACAGAAACCTCTAAGAAGAGCCTTTCTGACTTAATCACTCTGGCTTCCAACCTCTCTAAGACCACTCATAGTTTCATGAATGAAACAAGGTCCTCCATTCAAAACTTAGAGGTACAAGTTAGTTAACTGAGCAAGAGGATCCCTGAGACTCATCCTGACACTCTTTTTAGTAACACTGAAGTGAACCCAAGAGAGGAGTGCAAGGCCATCACCTCTGAGATTGAGGTTAAATCTTGAGAAATTGGGAAGGCATTGAATGCCAGTGAAGAAGATTTCACTGGGCGTTTAACACCCACAATGGCAGCAAGCCTAGCGCTGAATGCCAATGAGGAGCCCCTCACTCGGCATTCAATGCCCATCCCAGCAGAGCTAGTGTTGAACGCCAGCCAGGGAGCACTGGCTGGGCGTTCAACGCCCAAATAGACAGGCATTCTGGCGCTGAACGTTAGTGAGGAACCCCTCACTGGGCGTTCAATGCCCAACCAGCCAGGAAAGCTGGCGTTGAACGCTAACAAGAATACCCCAGCTAGGCGTTCAACGCCCAAAAGGATGCATTTAACGCCAGTAAGGGTGCACAGCATGGGCGTTCAACGCCCAAAGAGCTAGCAGAGCTGGCGTTGAATGCTAGCAAAAGCACACCCTCTGAGTGCTCAATTTCCACTCAATAAAGCCCTATCCCAAAACTAAAGGAAGCCAATGATGATATAAAGACCATAGAGGTTCCTTTGCATGCACTTCTGTAGTGCATAAGTTCTAATGAATACTCATCCTCTGATGAGGATGAAGACACTAGGGAAGAGCAAGTTGCTCGGTACCTAGGAGTTCTTATGAAGCTGAATGCCAAGTTATTTGGTACAAAGCCTCTGGAGGAAGAACCTCCATTGCTTTCCAAAGAACTCCATGCTTTGGTTCAGCAGAAGCTACCTCAGAAGCTTCCAGATCCTGGACGCTTCCTGATTCCTTGCACTTTAGGCACCATGATCTTTGAGAAGGCTCTGTGTGACCTAGGGTCAAGTATAAAACTAATGCCATTGTAATAGAGAAGCTGGGAATTCTTGAGGTACAAGCTGCAAACATCTCATTAGAGATGGCAGACAAGACAATGAAGAAGCCATATGTCTTAGTAGAGGATATCTTGGTAAAAGTTGAAAACCACTACATCCCTGTAAACTTCATAGTCTTGGATATTAGAGAGGATGAGGATGAATCTGTCATCCTTGGAAGGCCTTTCCTAGCCACTGCCAATGCTATCATTGATGTGGCTAAGGGAGAACTGACTCTACAACTAGGGGAGGATCACATCTTGTTTAAGATGTCTCATCCTAATTCTCCCTCTAAAAGAGAGATAACTGTGTAACACTTAGTGTTCCAACCCTCTCTTTCTGTGCAGAGCTTTACTGAGCCCCTAAACATCAATTCTAAGTTTGGTTTGGGTAGCCATCAACAAGCTCTAAGCACAAAGGTACTAGGAAGAAAGTACCTAAAGGCTGGAAGAACAAGAAAGTCCCAACTGAAGGCCTCTCACCTGGTATGATAGTTGTCTTCACCAAGAAACTAGTCTTACCACATACAGTGAGTTGTTTTCTGTCTCTAGAGCATGTGGAGCTCATTCATGAGAAGACAGGAAGAAAGTTCACTGTAGGGGCGAAAATCTGAGCCCATACTCACCTCCGTAAGGAGCTAACCGTCAAGCTAATGATGTTAAAGAAGCGCTTGTAGGGAGGAAACCCAACCTTAATTAATTATTTTTATTTCCTTTCATTTATTTTTCTTTATATTTTCGGGTCATGATTGATGAGCGGATAATTTATACGCTTTTTGGCATTGTTTTTAAGTAATTTTCAGCATGTTTTAATTACTTTTTAGTATATTTTTATTAGTTTTTATTCAAAATTCACATTTCTGGAATTTACTATGAGTTTGTGTATTTTTCTATGATTTCAGGTATTTTCTGGCTGAAATTGAGGGACCCGAGCAAAAATCTGATTCAGATGCTGAAAAAGGACTGCAGATGCTGTTGGATTCTGACCTCCCTGCACTCGAAATGGATTTTCTGGAGCTACAGAAGACCAATTGGTGCTCTCTTCATTACATTAAAAAGTAGACATCCAGGGCTTTCCAGAAATATATAATAGTCCATACTTTGCTCAAGGATAAATGACGTAAACTGGCATTTAACGCTAGTTCCATGTTCCATTCTGGCGTTAAACGCCAGAAACAGGTTACAAGTTGGAGTTAAACGCCCAAAACAGGTTACAACCTGGCGTTTAACTCCAAAAACATCCTAGGCACGTGTAAAGCTTAAGTCTCAGCCCTAGCACACACCAAGTGGGCCCCGGAAGTAGATTTCTGTACTATCTATCGTAGTTTACTCATTTTCTGTAAACCTAGGTTACTAGTTTAGTATTTAAACAACTTTTAGAGATTTATTTTGTACCTCATGACATTTTACATATTTCATATTGTATTTCTGATGGCATGAGTCTCTAAACCCCATGGTTCGGGGTTAGGAGCTCAGCTGTGTCTCGATGAATTAATGCAATTACTTCTATTTTCTGTTCAATCACGCTTGTTTCTATTCTAAGATACTCGCTTGTACTTAACCGTGATGAATGTGATGATCCGTGATACTCATCATCATTCTCAACCTATGAACGCGTGCCTGACAACCACTTTCGTTCTACCTCAGATTGAGTGTGTATCTCTTAGTCTCTTGGTTCATGATCAGAGTCTTCGTGGTATAGGCTAGGATTATTGGCAGCCATTCCTGAGATTCGAAAAGTCTAAACCTTGTTTGTGGTATTTTGAGTAGGATCTGGGATGGGATGACTGTGACGAGCTTCAAACTTACAAGTGCTGGGCGTAGTGACAGACGCAAAAGGATCAATGAATCCTATTCCAACATTAGTGAGAACCGACAGATGATTAGCTGTGCGGTGACAGCGCATTTGGACCATTTTCACTGAGAGGACGGATGGTAGCCATTGACAATGGTGATCCACCAACATACATCTTGCCATGGAAGGAGACCTGCGTGCGTGAAGAAGAAGACAGTAGGGAAGCAGAGATTCAGAAGACAGAGCATCTCCAAAACCTCAATCTGTTCTCCATTACTGCATAACAAGTACTATTTAATTTATGCTTTTTACTCTTCATAAATATAATCACTCTTATCATTGATTTCCTGACTAAGAATTACAAAATAATTATAGCTTGCTTCAAGCCGACAATCTCCGTGGGATCGACCCTTACTCACGTAAGGTATTACTTGGACGACCCAGTGCACTTGCTGGTTAGTGGTACGAGTTGTGAAAAGTGTGATTTACAATTCGTGCACCAAGTTTTTGGCGCCATTGCCAGGGATTGTTTGAGTTTGGACAACTGACGGTTTATTTTGTTGGTTAGATTAGGAAAAATTTATCTTTTTGATTTAGAGTCATTAAATTAGAGTCTTTTATTTTCTCTTCAAAAATCTTTCAAAAAAAGTTTTTATTTTTCTTTATTAATTTTAAATTTTTCTTTGAGTATTCTATTTGAGTTTAGATTCATATTTTAAGTTTTGTGTCAATTGCATGTTTTTATTTTCCTTTAAATTTTTGAATTTGTGTTCATAGTTCTTTCTTGATCTTCAAGTTGTTCTTGCTATTTTTCTTGTTTGATCTTTAGTTTTTTCTGTTCTGTGTCTTTTCTTATTTTTTTTGTACATTTTCAAATAATCAGTATTCAAAAAATTTATATACATTAAATACCTTTTTTTTAAAAAAAAACACGTTAAATTTATAGCTCAGTTGGCTAGAGCGTTATGCTTATGTTCTTGGTAATTGTGTATCTTCCTTTTAAAACTTTTTCAAAAATAATTTTTCTTTGATTAAATCTTGTGTCAAACTTTTAAGTTTGGTGTTCTCTTGTTATTTTTCTTTAATTTTTGAAAATTTATTTTTAGTTTTCTAAAAGTTTTAAGTTTGGTGTTCTTTTTATGTTCTTGAGTCTTTGAATTTTATTCTTGTTGTTCTTGTGAGTCTTCAAGGTGTTCTTGCGTCTTCTTTGTATTTTGATCTTAAAATTTTTAAGTTTGGTATTTCTTGGTGTTTTCCCCCCAAAATTTTCGAAAAACAAGGAGCATTAGATCTAAAAATTTTAAGTCTTGTGTCTTTTGTGTGTTCTTCTCTTTCCTCATAAAATTCAAAAAAAAAAAAAATATCCTTTCCTTTAATTGCTCATAATTTTTGAATTCATTAGGTTGATTTGGTCAAAATTTTTAAAATCATATCTTTTTCAAAATCTTATCTTATCTTTTCCAATCTCAAATTTTAAAATCATACATTTTTCAAATCTTTTTAATTAATTACTTATTTTAATTTTCAATTTCCTTTTTATCTATTTTTCTAATTTTCGAAATTATAGTTAATTTTTTTATTATTTTATTTTATTTTATTTTCCTTTTAATTTTTGGTATTCAAAAAAAAATTTAAAAAAATAATTTTTTTTATTTTACAATCCAGATCATCTCCCTTTCTCCATCATGGATCCAAGTGGAAATAAACAGTCCAGAAGGACTCTGGGGTCATATGTTAATCCCACTACTGCTGTATATAGGAGTAGTATCTGTATACCTCCCATCAAAGCAGGTAGTTTTGAGCTAAATCCTCAGCTCATTGTCATGGTGCAGCAAAACTGCTAGTATTTCGGTCTTCTACAAGAAGAACCTACTGAGTTTCTGGCACAGTTCTTGCAAATTGTTGACACAGTACGTGACAAGGAAGTAGATCAGGATGTCTACAGATTGTTACTGTTTCCATTTGTTGTAAAAGATCAAGCTAAGAGGTGGTTAAATAACTAACCTACAGCAAGCATAAGAACATGGAAACAGTTATCAGACAAATTCCTGAATCAATATTTCCCTCCAAAAAGGATGACACAACTAAGGCTGGACATCCAAGGCTTTAAACAAGAGGATGATGAATCCCTTTATAACGCCTGGGAGAGGTACAGAGGGATGCTAAGGAAATGCCCCTCGGAAATGTTTTCAGAGTGGGTGCGGTTAGACATCTTCTACTACGGGCTTACAAAAAAAGCTCAGATATCTCTAGACCACTCAGCTGGTGGATCTATACACATGAGAAAGACTATTGAAGAGGCTCAAGAGCTTATCGATATAGTTGCTAGAAATCAGCATCTGTACATAAGTAATGAGTCCTCCATGAAAGAAGAAGCCAAGGCAGTATCAACTAACTTTAGTCCTCAGGAACAAGTTGCTGAACTCAATCATTAACTATCTTCTATAACAAGGCAGTTAGCAGAAGTTAAGGAGATGCTACAAGAAACCAAAAATGCTAACAAGGATATGGAATCACAATTGAATCAGACAAAACAGCAGTTATCAAAACAGATAACAGAGGAGTGCCAAGCAGTTCAATTAAGAAGTGGAAAAACATTAAATACCTCAACTCAAAGCAGCAGAAAGCCAAGAAAAGAACAGCTGACAGAGGATGAGCAACCTGCTATCCAAAATCCCTCTGAGGACCGTAAGAGCCCAGAGAGGAATAAATCTGGCGTTCAAACACCAGAAAAGGGTGAAAAACTGGCGTTAAACGCCCAATCCATGTTCAGTTCTGGCGTTCAAACGCCAGTGAGGGATCAGACACCTGCAAGTGCTGATAATAACTCCCTCAAGAAGGCTTCTCAACCTGCCTCTGTAGGAAATAAACCTGCAGCAACTAAGGTTGAAGAATATAAAGCCAAAATGCCTTATCCTCAAAAACTCCGCCAAGCGGAACAGGATAAACAATTTGCCCGCTTTGCAGACTATCTCAAGACTCTTGAAATAAAGATTCCATTTGTAGAGGCACTTGAGCAAATATCCTCTTATGATAAGTTCATGAAAGAGATCTTAAGTCATAAGAAGGATTGGAGAGAAACAGAAAAAGTTTTTCTCATTGAAGAATGCAGTGCAGTCATTCTAACAAGCTTACTAGAAAAGCTTAAGGATCCCAGAAGCTTTATGATACCATGCACATTAGAGGGTGCTTGTACCAAGACAGCTCTATGTGATCTTGGGACAAGCATAAACCTAATCCTTGCATCCACTATCAGAAAGCTTGGCTTGACTGAAGAGGTCAAAATAACCCGGATCTGTGTTCAACTTGCTGATGGCTCCATTAAATACCCATCAGGCATAATTGAGGACATGATTGTCAAGGTTGGGCCATTTGCCTTCCCTACTGACTTTGTAGTGCTGGAAATGGAGGAGCACAAGAGTGCATCTCTCATTCTAGGAAGACCATTCCTAGCAACTGGACGAACCCTCATTGACGTCCAAAAAGGCGAGATAACCCTGAGAGTCAATGATGATGAGTTTAAGTTGAATGTTGTCAAAGCTATGCAGCATCCAGACACATCAGAAGACTGCCTGAGCGTTGATATTATTGACTCCCTGGTGAAGAGGTCAATATGACTGAGAGTCTCGAATCAGAGCTAGAGGACATTTTTAAAGATGTTCAGCCTGATCTGGAGGAACCAGAGGAAATAAAAGAACCTCTGAAAACTCCTCAGGAAGAGGAGAAACCTCCTAAACCCGAGCTCAAACCACTACCACCATCCCTGAAATATGCATTTTGTAACGACCCAATTTCTGGTACGTCATGATCATACTAGAAACTGAGCGCTACCAACTTGTCTACCTATCTATTATCTATTATTTATTATATGAGCCTGATTCGTTGTTAAAAGCGTAGTTATTTTACGAGGTACTTTTTTTTTTAAAACATTTGGATTAATAGACGAAATCATTCATAAGCAATTCACAACTGATAGCAGATAAAACAGTTATAAACAACCATACATAAATATATCACAAGCAGTTGATATCATTCGGTTATCCAGCCTTTATTAGAGTAAAGATCTTTAGTTAGGACACCCCTAGATATAGCTAAATAATATCTATATACATATATATACATACAACATCCCAGGCCCTGACCTGTTCAAGAAGTCCCTAAGCTGGCACCCAGGCTAGCCTAGACTCTATACTCACCTAGTCCCTCTAAACTACTAAAGCGAGGGAAAGTACGTTCTAGGTCTTCAAAACTCAAGTCAGGTGGATCGTCATCAAAAGGTGGAAGGTCGTCTACTAATCCTCTGCACGATCATATGTCATCAAAGAGCATCTCTCAAGTACTTCATTGAGTGGCCACATAACAGCAACATCGTACGGAGGACTTAGGTTAAAGTTTGTAGATAAGCAGGGTGCAGATGTTGGCTGGTCTCACAGTATTTACATATAAACAGAAACGGAGTTCACTCTAGACTTAGCAGACTACCTAGAGCGGAATCTTTTTTGCGAACGGTCGTCAGTGAACTACGGAAGTGTACCCAAACTTCCATCTGAAGGGGGAAGAGAGAGAGAAGGGGTAAGAACTCGGGAGTTCTTAGTAGGGTCGGGGTTATTAGTTAAGTTCATTAATTCTGTGTCGCTTAGCAGACATATAGCAGAATACAGAGAAATAGTAAATAGAAGATACAGATAAATAAAGAAACTAAGAAAGCAAAACACAAACAAAAGAATATAAGAAAACAAAACACAGACACAAAGAATAGAATGAAAATAAAGAAAGCATACATTCAAACAACAATCATAGCAGAGGAAATGCGCAACCAAGTATGATGCATGTCTGTCCTATGCAGACTTAACTCTTTATTCTTATACTTTTCTCCTCTATTCTCTTTGTTATATTACTCTTTTCTCATTGTCTCTTTACTCTGTTCTGATTACTCTGTGCTCTGTGTCTCTCTACTCTGCTCTAATTTCTCTATTTAACGTATGTATTTAAAGCTTATGTAAATTTCGGTATGAATAGTTAGTCTGTCCCAAGTATAGGTTCATTAAGTATATACTAAAACAGTTTAACTTTTCATATAATACCTAACCCTAGTCGCGACTCAAGTACTAACTAAGTTGCCCTAGTTCGTTCACTAGTCTGTGTCTATTTTTCTATCGTTAAAACTTTACAGACTTTTCTTTGGTTTTTATCTTTTCTTTAACTTTTTATCTTTCCTTTATCTTTGCCTCACTAATATGTTTTTATCACTCCCTAAGTGTTTTATGAAGGTAATTATGAGATTCTGCGCTTAAAGTTGTCTTTCTAAAGCTTTTACAGAAAACTGCCTTTTCTGCATTATTTTTTTATTTTTATTAAAATATTATTTTTAATTAAATATTATTATTTAATATTTTATTATTATTTATTATTTTATCATTAAATTTTCGAAAATTACCCCTTTTTAACTTTTAACCTTTAAAATTCACTTTTTACCACCCGTAACTTTTAATATTTCTACTTTTACCACCCTAACTTTCAGAAATTACAAAATAACCCCTCAAACACCAAAATATTTACTTCCTTGCCCTTTTCAAGATCTAAAAGGTGTTCTTCATTGTTCTTCACCACACTTAAAGTGTTCTTCATGTTCTTCATAAATTCTTCAGATTCTTTCTCTGTTTTTACCCGTTTTTCAGTCTTTTCAGCAACCGATTTTTACCAAAATTCAAAATAAAATTGCAGCCACTAAAACCCCATCTTCTCAACATGATTTTAACACAAATTGAACCCCAATTTAAGGTCTAGGGTTCGTTTTTCCAGCAGCCATGAAGAACACAAATTCAAAGTTGAATATCATCAAATTTCATCAAATTTTCACCAAAATTTCAACAAGAATTACTCATATAAACAATCAATTTCAAGCATAACCAAACCATATCATAATCACACAACTCAAACACAATCAATCAAGATTAAATTCGTCAATCCCTACCTTGATTTGCTGCTCCAAATTCGGTTAGACTTTCAGGTGGTCCTTAAGCACTTTTTCCTCCTAAAACACATCAAGAACAACTTTAAATCCACAAACTCTCAACTGACCAAATCTCCCTCAGCACGTTAGGAAGAGATATCTCACCTTAGACTTGCTGAAAATTAATGTTTCTTGGCCCTCAAGTCAAGTTAAGCATGATTCCTAAGGAAGAACATCAAGAAAACACATGTTTGGCATGGTTTTCCTTGAAAACCGAATTGAAGAGGGAGGGAGACAGCCATCTCACCTTATTTTCAGCCTTGATAAGTCACATGGTTATGTAAAGGAAGAAGAGAGGATCATTTTGGTGAAATCGGAGATTTGATTTGAGTTTTGGTTCAGAAGAAATCAAGATTTGAAGATTAAGTGTTCATGAAGTTTTCTCTCTTTTCTCTCCTTTAAATTTCGGCCAAAATGATGAAATGAGACAGCCTTGGAGGTCTTGGGGGTGTAAGGTGAGTTGTGATTGGTTGGCTAGGAGGTGGATTAAAATAATATTAAAATATCTCAGGTGTATAACTACTAAAACTAGATGTATCGGAACACTTGCAAAAACATCTCTAAAAATTATTTTCTGAGCTACTAGCATAAATGACACTAGTAACATATTTATTATGAGAATAAAACATGAATAATGAGGCCTTAGCATTGCTAAAGTCACCAGAGAGTGCTGGTGCTAAGCTGCACCAGTAAACCGTAAACCCGGTTAAACCGATTTTCTGTTTTTAACTAAAATAGACCAGGTAACCTTATAATATCATTCAAGCATTTTATAATACTAATATAATTATAATATTATACTATTATCTCTCTCCTCTCATAAATCGAGTATGGTTTGTCAAACTGAGACTATTTACGAAAAACCGAATCAAAACCCCTAACCGATACGGTTCAAAAACTAGGTTCTTCGTGACCGCGTTATCGAGCTTGTCTCAACTAAGGTCCTGAGTTAAAGATAATATAATGACAATGAGGATTGAGATGCTTGATGATACAGAAGAGGTATTCCCTTTACTGATCTTTCGGAGAAATTCGTGTATTCAGAAACGATCTCGCGTACTCGAAAATCGGGGTTGTTACACATTTCTGGGAGAAGGTGACACTTTTCCTGTAATCATAAGCTCTGCTTTAGAGCCACAGGAAGAGAAAGCACTAATTCAGGTGCTAAGGACACACAAGATAGCTCTTGGGTGGTCCATAAGTGATCTTAAGGGCATTAGCCCAGCCAGATGCATGCACAAGATCCTATTGGAGGATGATGCTAAGCCAGTGGTTCAACCACAGAGGCGACTAAATCCCGTCATGAAGGAGGTGGTGCAGAAAGAGGTCACTAAGTTACTAGAGACTGGGATTATTTATCCTATTTCTGATAGCCCCTAGGTGAGCCCTATCCATGTTGTCCATAAGAAGGGAGGTATGACAGTGGTTCATAATGAAAAAAATGAACTGGTTCCTAGAAGAACAGTTACAGGGTGGCGTATGTGTATTGATTACAGAAGGCTCAATACAGCCACCAGGAAGGATCACTTCCCTTTACCATTCATAGACCAGATACTAGAAAGACTAGTAGGTCATGAATACTACTGCTTTTTGGATGGCTATTCAGGTTGCAACCAAATTGCAGTAGATCCTCAGGACCAAGAGAAAACAGCATTCACATGTCCATCTGGAGTATTTGCATACAGAAGAATGCCTTTTGGTCTCTATCTTCTCTGATATGGTAGAGAAATTTCTGGAAGTCTTCATGGATGACTTCTCAGTATTTGGAGACTCATTTAGCTCCTGTCTCAACCATCTAGCACTTGTTCTGAAAAGATGCCAAGAGACTAACCTGGTTTTAAATTGGGAAAAATGTCACTTTATGGTGACTGAAGGAATTGTCCTTGGGCATAAAATTTCGAACAAGGGAATAGAGGTGGATCAAGCTAAGGTAGAGGTAATTGAAAAATTACCACCACCCACCAGTGTTAAGGCAATCAGAAGCTTTCTGGGGCATGCAGAATTCCATAGGAGGTTTATAAAGAATTTTTCAAAAATCACAAAACCTCTGAGCAATCTGCTAGCTGCTGACACACCATTTGTGTTTGACACAGAGTGTCTGCAGGCGTTTGAACCTCTGAAAGCTAAGCTGGTCACAGCACCAGTTATTTCTGCACCAGATTGGACATTACCATTCGAACTAATGTGTGATGCCAGTGACCATGCCATTGGTGCAGTATTGGGACAGAGGCATAACAAGCTTCTGCATGTCATTTATTATGCTAGCCGTGTTTTAAATGATGCACAGAAAATTACACAACCACAAAAAAAAAGCTGCTTGCAGTGGTTTATGCCATTGACAAGTTTAGATCATACTTAGTAGGATCAAAAGTGATTGTGTACACTGACCATGTTGCTCTTAAATATCTACTCACAAAGCAGGATTCAAAGCCCAGGCTCATAAGATGGGTGTTGCTTCTACAAGAGTTTGATAGAGAAATAAGAGACAGAGAATCAAGTAGCTGATCACCTGTCCCGGATAGAACCAGTAGCAGGAGCATCCCTCCCTCCTACTGAGATCTCTGAAACCTTTCCGGATGAGCAATTGTTTGCTATTCAGGAAGCTCCGTGGTTTGCGGACATTGCAAACTATAAGACTCAAGGTTCTCCTTCTGTAACTATAGAGAGGAAGCATGAAAAGCTTCTCTCAATACAGAGTCAAACAAAACCCCCACATTCAAACTCTAGGTTTGGTGTTGGGAGGCCACAACCAAACTCTAAGTTTGGTGTTAAGAGGCCCCAACCCTGCTCTGATTATCTATGAGGCTCCATGAGAGCTCATTGTCAAGCTATTGACATTAAAGAAGCGCTTGTTGGGAGGCAACCCAATGTTATTTAATTATATCTATTTATTTTCTATTGCTATTTTGTGTTTTCTTTAGGTTGATGATCATGTGAAGTCACAAAAACAACTGAAAAATCAAAAACAGAATGAAAAACAGCATTAAAAATAGGTCACCTTGGAGGAAGAGCTTACTGGCATTTAAACGCCAGTAAGAAGCATCAGACTGGCATTTAACGCCAGAAAGAAGCATCAAGCTGGCGTTAAACGCCAGAAACAAGCACCAGACTGGCGTTTAACGCCAGAACAGAGCATCAAGTTGGCGTTTAACGCCAAGAAAGGGAGAAAAGCTGGCGTTTAACGCCATAAACAAGCAGCAGTCTGGCGTTAAACGCCAGGATTGCACACTAAAGGTGTTTTTGCACGCCTCAATGGAGTAGGGATGATAAGTCCTTGACCCTTCAGGATCTGTGGACCCCACAGGATCCCCACCTGCCACACCTTTTCATACACACTTCCCCCACCCTTGGCCGAACCCACCACACACCTCCTTCTCCCCCTTTCCTCCTTTTTTTGCTCGAGGACGAGCAAACATTTTAAGTTTGGTGTGGAAAAAGCATTGCTTTTTTGTTTTTCCATAACCACTAATGCCTCAAGGGATGCACTTTCCTCCACAAAACTATTGGGAGCAGATTAACACCTCCCTAGGAGAATTAAGTTCCAACATGGGACAACTAAGGGTGGAGCACCAAGAGCATTCCATCCTCCTCCATGAAATTAGAGAAGATCAAAGAGATATGAGGGAGGAGTAACAAAGGCAAGGAAGATACATAGAGGAGCTCAAGAGCACCATTGGTTCTTCAAGAGGAAGAAGATGCCACCCTTACTAAGGTGGACCTTCCTTAATCTCCTTGTCTATTTATTTTTTCTGTTTTCGTTCTCTATGCTTTATGTTTATTATGTTTGTGTCTTTCTTACATGATCATTAGTGTCTAGTGTCTATACCTTAAAGCTATGAATGTCCTCTGAATCCATCACCTTTCTTAAATTAATAATGTTTTTAATCACAAAAGAACAAGAAGTACATGATATCGAATTCATCCTTGAAATTAGTTTAATTATTTTGATGTGGTGACAATACTTTTTGTTTCTCTGAATGAATGCTTGAACAGTGCATATTTTTGAATTTATTGTTTATGAATGTTAAAATTGTTGGCTCTTGAAAGAATGATGAAAAATGAGAAATGTTATTTGATAATCTGAAAAATCATAAAATTAATTCTTGAAGCAAGAAAAAGCAGTGAAAAGCAAAAGCTTGCGAAAAAAATGGCGAAAAAAAGAGAAAGAGAAAGAAAAAGCAAGCAGAAAAAGCCAAGAGCTCTTTAAACCAAAAGGCAAGAGCAAAAAAAAAAGAAGCCAGTAACCCTTTAAACCAAAAGGCAAGGATAAAAAGGATCCAAGAATTTGAGCATTAATGGATAGGAGGGCCCGAAGGAATAAAATCCTGGCCTAAGCGGCTAAACCAAGCTATCCCTAACCATGTGCTTGTGGCGTGAAGGTGTCAAGTGAAAAGCTTGACACCGAGCGGTTAAAGTCGAGGTCCAAAGCAAAAAGAGTGTGCTTAAGAACTCTAGACACCTCTAATTGGGGACTTTAGCAAAGCTGAGTCACAATCTGAAAAGGTTCACCCAGTTATGTGTCTGTGGCATTTATGTATCCGGTGGTAATACTGGAAAACAAAGTGCTTAGGGCCACGACCAAGACACATAAAGTAGCTGTGTTCAAGAATCAACATACTGAACTAGGAGAATCAATAACACTATATAAATTCTGAGTTCCTATAGATGCCAGTCATCCTGAGCTTCAAAGGATAAAGTGAGATGCCAAAACTGTTCAGAGGCAAAAAGCTACTAGTCCCGCTCATTTAATTGGAACTAAGTTTCATTGATATTTTGGAATTTATAGTATATTCTCTTCTTTTTATCCTATTTGATTTTCAGTTTCTTGGGGACAAGCAACAATTTAAGTTTGGTGTTGTGATGAGCGGATAATTTATACGCTTTTTGGCATTGTTTTTAAGTAGTTTTTAGCATGTTTTAATTACTTTTTAGTATATTTTTATTAATTTTATTCAAAATTCACATTTCTAGACTTTACTATGAGTTTGTGTGTTTTTCTGTGATTTCAGGTATTTTCTGGCTGAAATTGAGGGACCTGAGCAAAAATCTGATTCAAAGGCTAAAAAAGGACTGCAGATGCTGTTGGATTCTGAACTCCCTGCACTCAAAATAGATTTTCTGGATCTACAGAAGACAAATTGGCGTACTCTCAATTGCGTTAGAAAATAGACATCTAGGGCTTTCCAGAAATATATAATAGTACATACTTTGCTCAAAGATAAATGACATAAACTGGCGTTTAACGCTAGTTCCATGTTCCATTCTGGCGTTAAACGCCAGAAACAGGTTACAAGTTGGAGTTAAACGCCCAAAACAGGTTACAACCTGGCTTTTAACTCCAGAAACAACCTAGGCACATGTAAAGCTCAAGTCTCAGCCCTAGCACACACTAAGTGGGCCCCGAAAGTGGATTTCTGCACTATCTATTGTAGTTTACTCATTTTTTTGTAAACCTAGGTTACTAGTTTAGTATTTAAACAACTTTTAGAGATTTATTTTATACCTCATGACATTTTACATATTTCATATTGTATTTCTGACGGCATGAGTCTCTAAACCCCATGGTTGGGGGTGAGGAGCTCTGTTGTGTCTCGATGAATTAATGCAATTACTTCTGTTTTCTATTCAATCACGCTTGTTTCTATTCTAAGATACTCGCTTGTACTTAACCGTGATGAATTTGATAATCCGTGACACTCATCATCATTCTCAACCTATGAACGCGTGCCTGACAACCAATTCCGTTCTACCTTAGATTGAGTGTGTATCTCTTAGTCTCTTGGTTCATGATCAGAGTCTTCGTGGTATAGGCTACGATTATTGGCAGCCATTCCTGAGATCCGGAAAGTCTAAACCTTGTCTGTGGTATTTCGAGTAGGATCTGGGATGGGATGACTGTGACGAGCTTCAAAATCACAAGTGGTGGGCGTAGTGACAGACGCAAAAGGATCAATGGATCCTATTCCAACATGAGTGAGAACCGATAGATGATTAGCCGTGCGGTGACAGCGCATTTGGACCATTTTCACTGAGAGGATGGATGGTAGCCATTGAAAATGGTGATCCACCAACATACAGCTTGCCATGGAAGGAGACCTGTGTGTGTGAAGAAGAAAACAGTAGGAAAGTATAGATTCAGAAGACAGAGCATCTCCAAAACCTCAATCTGTTCTCCATTACTGTATAACAAGTACTATTTAATTTATGCTTTTTACTCTTCATAAATATAATCACTCTTATCATTGATTTCCTGACTAAGAATTAAAAAATAACCATAGCTTGCTTCAAGCCGACAATCTCTGTGGGATCGACCCTTACTCACGTAAGGTATTACTTGGACGACCCAGTGCACTTGCTGGTTAGTGGTACGAGTTATGAAAAGTGTGATTTACAATTTGTGCACCAATGATCATATGCAATAGTCAGAGCAGAAACAGAAATGTTCAGTAGTAAAAATAGAACACTCTGGATGGAGTGTTATTGAAAGTTGAACGCCAGCCAGGGAGCTCTGGCTGGGCATCCAATGCCCCAAATGGTTAGCATTGCTGGCGTTGAAAGCCAGCCACGGAGCAGACTCTGGGTGTTCAAATGCCAGTGCAGAGAGCAAGGAATCTAAATTCCCTAGCCTCTTAGGACTAGTGGGTCCCACAGCATCTTCTCCTACTCCACTTACTTTCACATAGCTGAGAAGCCTTCCACCAATGCAAGATTGGCATTCCCACACCTCATCTGTCATCTATGCAATTCAGTTAGAATTGTCATAGAAGGAGATATGTCCATTGGGGAGGACAAGCCCATCACTAAAAAGAGGATGGAGCAAACTAGAGAGCATGCACAAGAGCCTGTACAACCGCCTCAGCATGAGATCCCTGAGATGCCTCAAGGGATGTATTTTCCTCCTTAAAACTATTGGGATCAATGGCAGACTTCTCTTGGAGAACTAAGCACTAACATGGAGCAATTGAGGGTGGAGCATTAAGAGCATTCCACCACCCTCAATGAAATAAGAGAAGATCAAAGAGCCATAAGGGAAAAATAAAGGGCTATGAGGGAAGAACAACAAAGACAAAGGAGTCACATTGAAGAGATCAAGCATCACATTGGATCCTCAAGGAGGAGTACCAGTCGCCACCATTAAAGGTGGATTCATTCTCTTTTACTTCCTTTTCTTTTATTATTTTTCTATTTTCTGTTATGTTTTACCAGTTCTCTTGTTCTTGTTGCATGACATTTGCATTTATGCCTTAAAGATGTAAAATGTTTCATATATCTCTCACCTTGCTTAAAAGAAAATTTTAATTGAAAAGAATTGAGAGATACATGAATTTCAAGTTTAAAATAAGAATAGTTCAATTATTTTGATGTGGTGGCATTGCTTTTGTTTTCTGAATGCATGAATGAATAGTACATATTTGAAGTTGAATTTTAGAGTGTTGGCTCTTTAAAGAATGATGAAAAAAGAAAAGTATTATTGGTGATCTAAAAAATCTCAAAAATTGATTCTTGAAGCAAGAAAAAGCAGCAAAAAGAAAAAGAAAAAGCTTGCATACGAAAAAAAAATGGCGAAAAAATTAAATAGAAAAAAAGAGAGAAAAAGCAAGAAGAAAAAAGGCAATAGCTCTTTAAACCAAAAGGCAAGAGCAAAAAGCCAGTAACCCTTTAAACCAAAAGGCAAGGGTAAAAGGATCCAAGGCTTTGAGCATCAGTGGTTAGGAGGGCCTAAAGGAAACAAAATCCTAGCCTAAGCGGCTCACCTAAGCTGTCCCTAACCATGTGCTTGTGGCGTGAAGGTGTCAAGTGAAAAGCTTGAGACTGAGCAGTTAAAGTCGTGATCTAAAGCAAAAAGAGTGTGCTTAAGAACTCTGGACACCTCTATCTCGGGATTCTAGCAAAGCTGAATCACAATCTGAAAAGGGTTCACCCAGTTAAAGTGTCTGTGGCATTTATGTATCCGGTGGTAATACTGGAAAACAAAGTGCTTAGGGTCACGACCAAGACTGTAAAAGCTGTGTTCAAGAATAAAAAAGAACTGAACTAGGAGAGTCAATAATATCATCTGGATTCTAAGTTCCTAAAGATGCCAACCATTACTATTCTGAAGCAAAAAGCTACTAAGTCCCGCTCATCTAATTGTAACTGAGCTTCATTGGAAACTTTGAAATTTATTTGTATCTTACTTTTCTTTTTATCCTACTGTGTTTTTAGTTGCTTGGGGACAAGCAATAGTTTAAGTTTGGTGTTGTGATGAGCGGATATTTTATAGGCTTTATGGTATCATTTTCATATAGTTTTTAGTATGTTTTGTTTAGTTTTTATCAAGTTTTTATAGGTTTTAGTGTTAAATTCACATTTTTGGATTCTACTATGAGTTTGTGTGTTTTTGTACAATATCAGATATTTTCTGGCTGAAATTGAGGAGCTGGAGCAAAAGTCTGATTCTGAGATAGAGAAAGCACTGCAGATGCTATCTGGATCTGACCTCCTTGCATTCGGAAGAGTTTTCTGGAGCTACAGATGTCCAAATAGAGCATTCTCAATGGCTATGAAAATCTGACTTTCTGAGCTTTCCAAAAATGTATAATAATCCATACTTTGCTTCAGATTAGAAGGCCCAAAACTGGCATCCAATGCCAGCCTCCTGCCCCTTTTCAGGCGTCCTGCGCCCAAGGAGTAGAGACTAGCATCCAAATGCCCAAAGAGGACCCCCTAGCCAATGTTCAATGCCCTAGAGACCTCAGAGCACATGGATCTCATCAAAGCTCAGCCCAAACACTCACTAAGTGGGCCCCAGAAGTGGATTTTAGCACTAAAAATAATGTTTCACCCTTACTAGTCATTTGTTTAGTATTTAAGGGATTAGATTTATGTTATTCAGAGAGACCATTGGTGCACGAAATTGTGATTACACTTTTCACAACTCCACACAACTAACCAGCAAGTGCACTGGGTCGTCCAAGAAATACCTTACGTGAGTAAAGGTCGATCCCACAGAGATTGTTGGCTTGAAGCAAACTATGGTTATTTTGTAAATCTTAGTCAGGAGATTAATGATAAGAGTGTTTGTGTTTATGAAAAATAAATAACATGAAATAAATAGTACTTGTGATTCAGTAATGAGAAACAGGCTGAGGTTCCGGAGATGCTCTGTCATCTGAATCTCTGCTTTCCTACTGTCTTCTTCTCCAAACACGCATGGCTTCCTTTAATGGCAAGCTGTATGATCCTCTCAGATAAAAAATACCAGGTACGATCTCTGCACGGCTAATCAACTGTCGGATTTCTCGTCTCGGATGAAAAATACCATGTACAGCTACCGCACGGCTAATCATCTGTCGGTTCCCACTAGCGTCGGAATAGGACCCTTGTCCTTTTGCACACTGTCATTGTGGCCAACATTCGCTAGTTTGAAGCTCGTCACAGTCATCCCTTCCCAGATCCTACTTGGAATACCACAGACAAGGTTTAGACTTTCCGGATCCCAGGAATGCTTCCAATTGGTTCTAGCCTATACCATGAAGGTTCTAACCTCCGGACTCGGTCCGTAGATTAGAAACCCAAGAGATACGCACTCAAGCTGTTGCCCAATGACTACGTTGAGCTCAAGTAGAACAGGAGTGGTTGTCAGGCTCACGTTCATAGGTTGAGGATAATGATGAGTGTCACAGATCATCATATTCTCTATATTGAAGTACGAGTGAGTATCTTAGAATAGAATCAAGCGTGATTGAATAGAAAACAGTAGTAATTGCATTAATCCATTGAAACACAGCAGAGCTTCTCACCCCCACCTATGGGGTTTAGAGACTCATGCCGTAGAAGAAACAATATGAAGTGTAAAATTTCATGAGTTGCCAAAATGATTCTCTAAAAGTAGTTTTTATACTAAACCAGTAACTTAGGTTTATAGAAAATGAGTAACTAAGTGCAGATAGTGCAGAAATCCACTTTCGGGGCCCACTTGGTGTGTGCTTGGGCTGAGCATTGAAGCTCTCACGTGCATAGGTTGCTCCTGGAGTTAAACGCCAGCTTTGGTGCCAGTTTGGGCATTTTACGCCAAGATGTTTTAGGCTGGTATTGGACTATTATATATTGCTGGAAATTCCAAGATGTCTACTTTCCAAAGCAATTGAGAGCTCGCCAATTAGCCTTTTGTAGTTCCAGAAAATCCACTTCGAGTGCAGGAGGGTCAGAATCCAACAGCATCTGCAGTCCTTTTTCAGCCTTTGAATCAGATTTTTGCTCAGGTCCCTCAATTTCAGCCAGAAAATACCTGAAATCACAGAAAACACACAAACTCATAGTAAAGTCCAGAAATATGATTTTTGAATAAAAACTAATAAAAATATAATAAAAAGTAATTAAATCATACTAAAAACTATGTAAAAATATTACCAAAAAGGGTATAAATTATCCGCTCATCACAACACCAAACTTAAGTTGTTGCTTGTCCCCAAGCAAATAAAAAAAATAGGATAAAAAGAGGAGAATATACAATAAATTCCAAAATTATCAATGAGGATTAGTCTTAATTAGATGAGCGGGGCTAGTAGCATTTTGCTTCTAAACAGTTTTGGCATTTCACTTTATCTTTTGAAGTTCAGAATGATTGGCTTCCATAGGAACTCAGAATTTAGATAGTGTTATTGATTCTCCTAGTTCAGTGTGTTGATTCTTGAACACAGCTACTTTATGAGTCTTGGCCGTGACCCTAAGCATTTTATTTTCCAGTATTGCCACCGGATACATAAATGCCACAGACACATAACTGCGTGAACCTTTTCAGATTGTGACTCAGCTTTGCTAGAGTTCCCAGTTAGACGTGCCCAGAGCTCTTAAGCACACTCTTTTTGTTTGGGACCACGACTTTAACCACTTAGTCTCAAGCTTTTCACTTGACACCTTCACACCACAAGCACATGGTTAGGGACAGCTTGGTTTAGCCGCTTAGGCTAGGATTTTATTCCCTTGGGCCCTCCTATCCATTAATGCTCAAAGACTTGGATCCTTTTTACCCTTGCCTTTTGGTTTAAAGGGTTAGTGGCTTTTTCTGCTTGCTCTTTCTTTTTCTTTCTTTTTCTCTCTCTTTTTTTTCGCCACTTTTTTCTTTTCTCTTTTTTTTTTCTGCAAGCTTTTCACTGCTTTTTCTTGCTACAAGAATCAATTTTATGATTTTTCAAATTATCAATAACATTTCTCCTTTTTTATTATTCTTTCAAGAGCCAATAATTTTAACATTCATAAACAACAAAATAAAAAATATGCACTGTTCAAACATTCATTCTGAAAATAATATGTACTTCTTTTTCTTTTGCAAATAAAAATATTATTCAATTAAGAAAGGTGAGGGATTCATGGAATCATTCATAGCTTTAAGACATAGACTCTAAACTTTATTGATCATGGAATAAAAATAAGACATAAAATAAACATAGAAGCAGACAAATAATAATAAAAGAAAGGAAATTAAAGACTTAAAAATAAATGACTCTAATACTAATGCTTATGTAACTCTTAAAATAGGTTTCTAATAATAAAAGTTATCACAGAGTTAGGACTCAACAACCTTGATTTTGAGGCGTAGGTGCTCCTTCAATTTGTGGGACATCTAACTCTTCAAGGGACAGCTTCTGACACTTTAGCTCCTGTATCTGATGCCCTTGTCTCTCTTGTTCTATGAGCATTTTGTAGAGCATGCTGTTTTGATTCTGCTGTTCTTCTTTGAGTTGATTCACAGCTTCTTATAACTTGGTGACAGATGCTTCTAAGCCGTCCCAATAGTCAAATTGAAAAATTTCTGGGAGGTGCTCATGTGCCCCCTCTTGATGAGGTTATCTTGAATCTGAGGTCCATCCATCACTTTTTTGGTAATTGGGCGTTCAACTGTGATATATTCATCCACACCCATCTGTACCCCCCGCATCTTTGCATAACATACTAATCAAGCTTGGGTAGACCAATTTGGCCTCAGTGGATTCCTTATTTGCAAACATGTAAATTTCAACAGGGATCAGCTGATGAATCTCTACCTCTTTTCCTAGCATAATACAGTGAATCATCATTGCCTTCTTGACAGTGACTTCAGATCAGTTGCTGGTTGGGAGTATAGAATGCCTTATGAAATCCAGCCACCCTCTAGCAACTGGTTTGAGATCTCCTCTCTTTAACTGATTTGGGACACCTTTTGAATTGGTAATCCACTTGGTTTCAGGGATGCATATGTCCTCTAGAACTTAATCTAGCCTTTTATCCTTGGCCATTCTCCTGTTAAAGGATTCTGGATCATCTTGTAGTTGAGGAAGTTTAAGAACCTCTCTCACTTTGTCAAAGTGGAAGTAAATAACCTTCCCTCTGACCATAGTCCGAAAGGTGTAGAATGTAGTTCCCTCTAATCTTTGCTTCTCTGTCATCCACAGATTTGCATAGAATTCCTGGACCATGTTTCTTTCAACATGTATCTCAGGATTAGCCAGGACTTCCCAGCCCCTGTTTTGAATCTGCTCTTGGATCTCTGGGTATTCATCTTCTTTCAGATTGAACCTAACTTCCGGGGTTACTGATCTTCTGCACACAATTTTGAAATAATGGTCTGCATGTTCTTTGGTGCAGAAGTTCTCATGCATCCAACGTGGCTTTGGATTGCTTTCTTTCTTCTCTCTTGAAGCAGTTTATCTTCCTTTGGGTGCCATGAGATTGGTTTGTTTTAACTCAGGGATCACGAAAATCACACCAAACTTAGAGATTTGCTTGTCCTCAAGCAAAATAAAAGAAAGAAGTTGAATAGATGGGGAGAAGGATTCGAATGATGGAGGAGAGGGGATGGCCAAATTTATAAATAAAGGGGAGGGAGGGAATGGGTTCGAAATTTTAGAAAAAGATATGCTTTGAAAGATATGATTGATAAAAGATAAACATGATATGAAAAAGAGAAGATTGTTTTCAAAATTAAAAGATATGAAAAATATTTAAGGAAGTTAGATCTGAATTTTTGTTTATGCGTCTATGAAATAAAAAATAATATGAATGAGTTAAAAAGATTTGAAAAGAAATTGGAAAGATGAATGAGTTTTGAAAAAGAATTGAGAAGAACTGAAAAAGAATCAAGAAGAATTTATAAGATTATAAATTTTTGTGAATGGAAATTAAAAAATGAATGTTTGTAATGTTTGGATGCAGAAAATTTTGATTTAAAACATGAAAATTCGAAAAAAATTGAATTTGAAACGAAATTATCTCTCCCCTAGCTGTTCTGGCGTTAAACTCCCAGAATGATAGCCATTCTGGCATTTAACGCCCATCTGTTGGCCATTTTGGTCGTTTAACGCCCAGCCAGGTATCCTGCCTGGTGTTAAACGCCAGAAATCCTTCTTTACTGGGTGTTTTTCTGAACGCCCAGAATGCTGCCAATCCTGGCGTTAAACGCCGAAAATGCTGCCCATTCTGGCGTTTAACACCCAGAATGATACCTTTACTGGCGTTTAAACGCCCAGAATGGTAGCCATTCTAGCGTTTAACACCCAAATTGCCTCCTTACTGGCCTTTTGATGCCAGTGAGCTCCTTTTCTCTGTGATTTCTCTGTTTTATGTCTTGAACCTCCATTTTCTTAATTTATCCACTAAAATGCATTAGCTAACATTAGGAACAAAATTAAATACTTATATAATTGTTATAAACATCTAATTTGATTTGATAATGGCTGGGTTGCCTCCTAGCAACCGCTTCTTTACTGTCTTTAGCTGGACTTTACTGGGCTTTTTAATTTAGTCTCAGTTTTGAGCATTCTTGCTCAACATTGCCTTCAAGATATTATTTGATTCTCTGTCCATTAACAATGAATTTTTTGTCAGAATAAATATCTTGAAGCTCTACATAACCATATGGTGACACACTTGTAATCACATATGGTCCTCTCCACCGGGATTTCAATTTCCTGGGGAATAATCTGAGCCTAGAGTTAAACAGGAGGACCTTCTATCCTTGCTTAAAGACTCTAGATGACAGCCTTTTGTCATGCCATCTTTTTGCTTTTTCTTTATAGATTTTAGCATTTTCGAAAGCATTGAGTCTGAACTCCTCTAGCTCATTTAACTGGAGTAATTTTTTCTCTCCAGCTATCTTTGCATCAAGGTTTAGGAACCTGGTTGCCCAATAGGTCTTGTGTTCCAGTTCCACTGGCAGATGACATGCTTTTCCATACACAAGTTGGTATGGAGAGGTCCCTATAGGAGTCTTGAATGCTGTTCTGTATGCCCATAGAGCATCATCCAGACTTCTTGTCCAATCCCTTCTACGGGTACTTACAGTCCGTTTCAGGATTCGTTTTAGTTCTCTATTCAAGACTTTAGCCTGCCCATTTGTATGTGAATGATATGGAGTGCCACTTTATGGTTAATTCCATATCGTACCAGAGCAGAGTCAAGCTATTTATTGCAGAAATGAGTGCCTCCATCACTGATCAGTATCCTAGGGACACCGAACCTGCTGAAGATATGCTTCTGGAGGAACTTCATTACTGTTTTAGTATCATTAGTGAGTGTTACAATTGCCTCTACCCATTTAGATACATAGTCTACTGCCACCAGAATATAATTGTTTGAATATGATGGTGGGAAAGGCCCCATGAAGTCAATACCCATACATCAAACAACTCAATCTCTAGGATCCCTTGCTGAGGCATGGCATAACCGTGAGGCAGATTACCAGCTCTCTGGCAACAATCACAGTTACGTACAAACACTCGGGAGTCTCTATAGAGAGTAGGCCAGTAGAAACCACATTGGAGAACCTTTGTGGCTGTTCGCTCACCTCCAAAGTGTCCTCCATATTGTGATCCATGGCAATGCTATAGGATCTTCTGTGCCTCTTCTCTAGGCACACATCTGCGGATTACTCCATCTGTACACCTCTTAAAGAGATATGGTTCATCCCACAAGTAGTACTTTGCATCAGAAATCAATTTTCTCATTTGTTGCTTACTGTACTCTTTGGGTATGAATCTTACAGCTTTGTAGTTTGCAATGTCTGTAAACCATGGTAATTCCTGAATGGCAAAGAGTTGCTCATCCGGAAAGGTTTCAGAAATCTCAGTAGGAGGGAGGGACGCCCCTGCTACTGGTTCTATCCGGGACAGGTGATTTGCTACCTGATTCTCTGTCCCTTTTCTGTCTCTTATTTCTATATCAAACTCTTGTAGAAGCAACACCCATCTTATAAGTCTGGGTTTTGAATCCTGCTTTGTGAGGAGATATTTTAGAGCAGCATGGTCAGTGTACACAATCACTTTTGATCCCACTAAATAAGATCTGAACTTGTCAATGGCATAAACCACTGCAAGCAACTCCTTTTCTGTGGTTGTGTAATTCTTCTGTGCATCATTCAAAAGACGACTAGCAAAGTAAATGATGTGTAGAAGCTTGTTATGCCTCTGTCCTAATACTGCACCAATGGCATGATCACTGGCATCACACATTAGTTCAAATGGTAATGTCTAGTCTGGTGCAGAAATGACTAGTTCTGTGACCAGCTTAGCTTTCAGGGTTCCAAATTCCTGTAGAAACTCTGTGTCAAAGAAAAATGGCGTGTCAGCAGCCAGCAGATTGCTAAGAGGTTTTGCAATTTTTGAAAAATCCTTTATAAACCTCCTATAGAATCCTGAATGCCCCAGAAAGCTTCTGATTGCCTTAACATTGGTAGGTGGTGGTAATTTTTCAATTACCTCTACCTTAGTTTGATCCACCTCTATTCCCTTATTCAAAATTTTGTGCCGAAGGAAAATTCCTTCAGTCACCATAAAGTGACATTTCTCCCAGTTTAAAACCAGGTTAGTCTCTTGGCACCTTTTCAGAACAAGTGCTAGATGGTCAAGACAGGAGCTGAATGAGTCTCCAAATACTGAGAAGTCATCCATGAATACTTCTAGAAATTTCTCTACCATATCAGAGAAGATAGAGAGCATGCACCTCTGAAAGGTTGCAGGTGCATTACACAGACCAAATGGCATCCTTCTGTAGGCAAATACTCTAGAAGGACATGTGAATGCTGTTTTCTCTTGGTCCTGAGGATCTACTGTAATTTGGTTGTAACCTGAATAGCCATCCATAAAGTAGTAGTATTCATGACCTGCTAGTCTCTCTAGCATCTGGTCTATGAATGGTAAAGGAAAATGATCCTTTCTGGTGGCTGTATTGAGTCTTCTGTTGTCAATATACATACGCCACCCTGTAACTGTTCTTGTAGGAACCAGTTCATTCTTTTCATTATGAACCACTGTCATGCCTCCCTTCTTGAGGACAACTTGGACAGGGCTCACCCAAGGACTATTAGAAATAGGATAAATAATTCCAGCCTCTAGTAACTTAGTGACCTCTTTCTGCACCACCTCCTTCATGGCTGGATTCAGCCACCTCTGTGGTTGGACCACTGACTTGGCATCATCCTCCAATAGTATCTTGTTCATGCATCTGGCTGGGCTAATACCCTTGAGATCACTTATGGACCACCCAAGAGCTGTCTTGTGTGTCCTTAGCACCTGAATTAGTGCTTTCTCTTCCTGTGGTTCTAAAGTAGAGCTTATGATTACTGGAAAAGTTTCATCTTCTCCCAGAAATGTATATTTCAGGGATGGTGGTAGTTGTTTGAGCTCGGGTTTAGGAGGCTTCTCCTCTTCCTGAGGAGTTTTCAGAAGTTTTTCTATTTTCTCTGGTTCTTCCAGATCAGGCTGAACATCTTTAAAAATGTCCTCTAGCTCTGATTCAAGACTCTCAGTCATATTGACTTTTTCTAGCAGGGAGTCAATAATGTCAATGCTCATGTAGTCTTTTGATGTGTCTGGATGCTACATAGCTTTGACAGCATTCAACTTGAACTCATCCTCATTGACTCTCAAAGTTATCTCCCCTTTTTGGACGTCAATGGGGGTTCGTCCAGTTGCTATGAATGGTCTTCCTAGAATGAGAGTTGCACTCTTATGCTCCTCCATTTCCAGCACTACAAAGTTAGTGGGAAAGGCAAATGGTCCAACCTTGACAATCATGTCCTCAATTACGCCTGATGGAATCTTAATAGAGCCATCAGCAAGTTGAAGGCATATCCGGGTTGGTTTAACTTCATCAGTCAAACCAAGCTTTTCGATAGTGGATGCAGGTATTAGGTTGATACTTTCCCCAAGATCACATAGAGCTGTCTTGGTACAAGCACCCTCTAATGTGCATGGTATCATAAAGCTTCTGGGATCATTAAGCTTCTCTGGTAAGCTTTTCAGAATGACTGCACTGCATTCTTCAATGAGAAAAACTTTTTCAGTTTCTCTCCAATCCTTCTTATGACTTAAGATCTCTTTCATGAACTTAGCATAAGGGGTTATTTGCTCAAGTGCCTCTGCAAACAGAATCTTTATTTCAAGAGTCCTGAGATAGTCTGCAAAGCAGGCAAATTATTTATCATGTTCCACTTGGTGGAGTTTCTGAGGATAAGGCATCTTGGCTTTGTATTCTTCAACCTTAGTTGCTGCAGGTTTATTTTCCACAGAAGTGGTTGGAGAAGCCTGCTTAAGGGGGTTGTTATTAGCACTTTCAGGTGTCTGATCCCTTATTGGCATTTGAACGCCAGAATTGGGTGCTTTTTGGGCTTTTAACGCCAGGTTGCCACCCTTTTCTGGCATTTGAACGCCAGAATTGGCTATCCTTTGGGTGTTTAATGCCGATTCTTCACCTCTTTCTGGCGTTTGAATGTCAGAATCATTCCTCTCTTGGCTTTTATTGTCCTCAGAGGGATTTTGAGCAGTGGCTTGGTCATTTTCTGTTAGTTGTTCCTTTCTTGGCTTCCTGCTGCTTTGAATTGAGACATTAAATGTCTTCCCACTCCTTAATTGAACAACTTGGCATTCTTCTGTTATCTGTTTAGATAGCTGCTGTCTTGTTTGATTCAAG
Source organism: Arachis ipaensis (assembly GCF_059453495.1). NCBI lineage: Eukaryota > Viridiplantae > Streptophyta > Magnoliopsida > Fabales > Fabaceae > Arachis > Arachis ipaensis. The sequence goes on along the minus strand of NC_142442.1, from coordinate 108,836,588 downwards.
TGTTTTTCCATATTCTCATTAGCATCTTTGGTGTCTTGCAGCATCTCTTTAAATTATGCTAATTGTTTTGTTATAATAAGCAATTGCTGATTGAGTTCAGCAACTTGTTCTTGAGGACTAAGTTCAATGGATACTGCATTAGCTTCTTCTTTCATGGAGGACCAACTACTTAAGTATAGATATTGATTTCAAGCAACTGTATCAATGAGCTCTTGAGCCTCTTCAATTTTTTTCTCATATGTATAGATCCACCAGCTGAGTGGTATAGAGACATTTGGGCCTTTTCTGTATGCCTATAGTAAAAGATGTCTAACTGTACCCATTCTGAAAACATTTTAGAGGGGCATTTCCTTAGCATCCCTCTGTACCTCTCCCAAGCATTATAAAGTGATTCATTATCCTCTTGTTTAAAGCCTTGGATGTCCAGCCTTAGCTGTGTCATCCTTTTTGGAGGGAAATATTGATAACTGTTTCCATGTTCTTATGCTTGCTGTGGGTTGGTTGTTTAACCACCTCTTAGCTTGATCTTTTACAGCAAATGGAAATCGTAATAATCTATAGACATCCTGATCTACTTCCTTATCACGTACTGTGTTAGCAATTTGTAAGAACTGTGCCAGAAACTCAGTAGGTTCTTCCTGTGGAAGACTGGAATACTGGTAATTTTGCTGCACCATGATAATGAGCTGAGGATTTAGCTCAAAACTGCTTGCTCTGATGGGAGGTGTACAGATACTACTCCCATAGGAAGCATTAGTGGGGTTAGCATATGACCCCAGAGTCCTTCTGGACTATTCATTTCTACTTAGGTCCATGATGAAGAAAATAAAATATTTTTGTTTTTATTTTATTTAATGAAGGATAACCGAATTCAAAAGAAAAGAAAATAAAATAAAATAATTGGAAACTAGAAAATAAGTTTCGAAAACTAAAAGAAAAAAATAAAATAAAATAGATTCAAATAAATAAAAAAGATTCGAATACTAAAATGGCTAATTAATTAAAAAGATTTGAAAAATTTTGGATATGATTTTCGAAAACTAGAGAGAGAGAAAGTGGTTAGGGAGTTATGAAAAGATATGTCTTAAAATTAAAGATACTTGTAAAAATAAACAAATAAAAGAAAAGATTTGAAAAAGATATGATTTTAAAATTTGAAGATTGAAACTTTCTCAACAAGGAAACACTAAACTTAAAATTTTTCAATCAAAATAATAAAATCGTACATGTAATTCGAAAATTATGAATAAGAAAAGAAAAAGATTTTGAAAAATTTTATAAAGGATTTTTGAAAAATAATAAAAAAAAGAGAATTGGAAAAGATTTAAAAAGATAAATTTTGAAATTGAAATCCTAACTTGACTAACAAGAAACTACCAAATTTTAAAAATTTTGACTAAGTCAACCTAGGTAATTCGAAAATGATAAGTAATTAAAGGGAAAGATATTTTTTTTTTGAATTTAATGAGGAAAGAGAAAAACAATAAAATGACACCAAACTTAGAATTTTTAGATCAAAACAAAGGAAGCAGGCAAGAAAACTTTGAATGTCAAGGTGAACACTAAGAACATTTTGAATATCAAGATGAACACCAAGAACAAATTTTGGAAATTTTTAAGAAAATAAAAGCACAAAGGACACCAAACTTAAAAATTTTTATACTTTGGACACTAATAATTCGAAAATACACAAGAAAAATAAGAAAGACAAAAAAACAAGAAAAACTAAAAATCAAACAAGGAAAATAAACAAGAACAACTTGAAGATTAAGAAAGAACTAAGAACATATAATTCGAAAAATTGAAAGAAAAATAAAATCATGCAATTGACACCAAACTTAAAACATGAAACTAAACTCAAATAGAAGACTAAATCATGAGGTTATTGGTTTTAAAAATTTTCGAAAATAATTTAGAAAAGAAAATAAGGATTTTAAAATTCTAACCAAAAACAATAATAGAAGACTTAATTTTAGTGACTCTAAACCAAAGAAAAAAAAGAATAAATTTTTCCTAATCTAAGCAACAAAATAAACTGTTAGTTGTCCAAACTCGAACAATCCCTGGCAACGGCGCCAAAAATTTGGTGCATGAAATTGTGATTACACTTTTCACAACTCCGCATAACTAACCAGCAAGTGCACTGGTTCGTCCAAGTAATACCTTACGTGAGTAAGGGTCGATCCCACAGAGATTGTTGGCTTGAAGCAAACTATGGTTATTTTGAAATCTTAGTCAGGAGATTAATGATAAGAGTGATTGTGTATATGAAAAATAAATAACATGAAATAAATAGTACTTGTGATTCAGTAATGAGAAACAGGCTGAGGTTCCGGAGATGCTCTGTTATCTGAATCTCTACTTTCCTACTGTCTTCTTCTTCAAACACGCATGGCTTCCTTCAATGGCAAGCTGTATGATCCTCTCGGATGAAAAATACCAGGTACAATCTCTGCACGGCTAATCAACTGTTGGATTTCTCGTCTCGGATGAAAAATACCATGTACAGCTACCGCACGGCTAATCATCTGTCGGTTCCCACTAGCGTCGGAATAGGACCCTTGTCCTTTTGCACACTGTCACTGCGCCCAACATTCGCAGGTTTAAAGCTTGTCACAGTCATCCCTTCTCAGATCCTACTCCAAATACCACAGATAAGTTTTAGACTTTCTGGATCCCAGGAATGCTGCCAATTGGTTCTAGTCTATACCACGAAGGTTCTAACCTCCGGACTCGGTCCGTGAATTAGAAACCTAAGAGATACGCACTCAAGCTGTCGTCCAATGACTACGTTGAGCTCAGATAGAATGGGAGTGGTTGTCAGGCACGCAGTCATAGGTTGAGGATAATGACGAGTGTCACGGATCATCATATTTTCTATATTGAAGTACGAGTGACTATCTTAGAATAGAATCAAGCGTGATTGAATAGAAAACAGTAGTAATTGCATTAATCTATTGAAACACAGTAGAGCTCCTCACCCCCACCTATGGGTTTAGAGACTCATGCCGTAGAAGATACAATATGAAGTGTAAAATGTCATGAGTTGCCAAAATGAATCTATAAAAGTAGTTTTTATACTAAACTAGTAACTTAGGTTTACAGAAAATGAGTAACTAAGTGCAGATAGTGCAGAAATCCACTTCCGGGGCCCACTTGGTGTGTGCTTGGGCTGAGCATTGAAGCTTTCACGTGCATAGGTTGCTCCTGGAGTTAAACGCCAACTTTGGTGCTAGTTTGGGAGTTTAACTCCAATTCTGGTGCCAGATTGGGCGTTTTACGCCAAGATGTTTTAGGCTGGCTTTGGACGCCTGTTTGGGCCATCAAATATCGGGTAAAATATAAATTATTATATATTTCTGGAAAGTCCAAGATGTCTACTTTCCAACGCAATTGAGAGCGTGCTAATTGGGCTTCTGTAGCTCCAGAAAAGTCACTTCGAGTGCAAGAGGGTCAGAATCCAACAACATTTGCAGTCCTTTTTCAGCCTCTGAATAAGATTTTTGGTCAGGTCCCTCAATTTCAGCCAGAAAATACCTGAAATCATAAAAAAATGCACAAACTCATAGTAAAGTCTAGAAATGTGATTTTTAATAAAAACTAATAAAAATATAATAAAAAGTAATTAAATCATACTAAAAACTATGTAAAAATAATGCCAAAAAGGGTATAAATTATCCACTCATCAACCATCTCTTCCAGCATAATTTCATTTTCCACCATTGTATTTTCTTTTTAGTATGAGTTTCTAAACCTCCTAGGTTGAGGGGAGGAGCCCTACTGAGTCCTATGAATTAATAAAAGTATTACTGTTTCTCTTCGATCCGTGTTTGATTTATTTCTAAGATGTATACTCGTTCTTCAACATGGTGAATAGGATGACCATTGACAATCAGCTCTCTTCATCATACTAGAACCACGTGCCTAACAACCACTCGTGTCTAGTTGGGTTCGTGTGAATACGTGATTGGAAAGCGTGAACCACCAGCTTGATTATACATCTCTCAGACGGCTAATCCACGACTTCATTAGGAACTTCTTGAGACACCAGTTCAGCCAATTTTTGGGGAGATTAGGGTCTTTGTGGTAGAGTCTAGAATCCAAAGAAGTAGCATTCGCTGATCCGGAAGATTTGACCTTGTCTGTGGTATTTTGAGTAGGATCACCAGGAGAATAAACTGCTAGAGCTTCACCTTTGTTTAGATTGGATGACCACGGCCAACACCGTTTGATCTGGAATAGAAGAGATTGATGACCATGGCCCATGGCATTGATCACATATAGCCTGCCATAGAAGAAATCACTCACAAGCAAAGAAGACAGTAATACCAAAGTTAATTCAGAAAGACAAAGCAACTCCAATCCTTAACCATAATTCTATTTCTGATTCATTTCTAATATAAAAAGTATTGTATTTTATTCCTTTCATGTCAACTTAGTTTAGATATCACAAATACATATTACAAATAACTCTTCTAATTCGCCTAACTAAGACCTACAAGATAGCCATAGCTTGCTTCAAACCACAATCCTGTGGGATCGACCCTGACTCGCTCAGGTATTATTTGGATGACGCAGTGTACTTGCTGGTACAGCTGTACGAAGGTGTGGGGATTCGCGCACCAAATGCCAGGCTTGCTTTTCCAAATGTGGGTGTGGCCCAATTTGCACCTCCAGGGAGTGTTGCACGCCAGGCTTCTCTGGGAGACGTTGGGCTTCTATTTTTAATTAGAGGAGGGACACAGGGCTTAGGCTTTGGCCACTGGGCTTGCATGGGATCACTTTCTTGTTACAAGCGATCTCATGAAAGTGCTCTTCGTGCACCTTGGAACTGAATCGGCTAGCATCATAAGGACCGATCACCGGGGTCTTCTCTTTCCTCTTCCTAGAAGAGGACTCTCCTCCCTTGGGTGCTTGATAGGAGAATTATTATCGGTCTAGAATTTCTCAATAGAAAAAGAATTTCTTCTTTGTAAGCATAGTTCCAAACCAACTAATAATTTTCCATCAAAGTTTTAATTTGTTTTGTCACAAGTAAAAACCCTAACAAAAACCGAGAGTATTTAAACCTCGGGTCATCTCACAAAGAATTTCAATGAAGTGCTCAATTATTGGCTATGAAGAAACAAGGGGGGTTTGATTTGGTGATTGACAAAAAAACTAAATAATAAGAAAGTAAATAACAATTAACTAATAACAGAAAGGAAAAGAACTCTTGGCTAAGGCTTGGAAATTGAGATCACCATCCTTGTCTACAAACCATATATTGACAATTATGAGGGACCAACCCATCAATTCTACTTCTATGCTTGAAGTAAGTCAAATAGGCTTGATCAACATCAACCCATAAGTCCCAACCTAGCTACGAATTGACTTAGTAGTAGGCTAGTGTTAATGGGTATCAAATTGACCACTAAGGGTTCTCAAATCACCAATTTAATTAGACCTAATGACTCAAGGTCACCCAATTCCCTTAGCCTAGGCCAAGAGTAAAAAAACTACTCTATAACTAGTGAAAATATTTTATTAAAACTAGTGAAAACATTTTATCAAACACCTAAAGTGCAAAAAAGTAAACATCAAAAAATGAAAGAATTAATAAAAGCTATAACTAACATAAGAAAGAAATCAATAATGGCAATTAAGATAAACATAAAAAGACATGGAAACATAAAATTGCATTAAAAGAAAATAAAAATCCAACAAGGGTTCATGAAAGTAAAAATGGCAAAATAAGGAAATTAACAAGGAACGCTAAGAAGGTTGAGACAATAGAACAATAGAATATAAAAAGAGTTGAACTAAAAACAAGAATTAAAAGTTGGATCTAAGAAAACTTGACCTAAACTACCCTAAATTCTAGAGAGAAAGGAGAGCTTCTCTCTTTAGAATTCTAACTTAAAACATGATGAAAACTACACTATGACTACTCCCCCCCATTCCCTACCAATTCTTGGGTTCAAAAGCATCAGAAAATGAGTTGGATTTGGGCTTCCTTGAGCTCAGAAATTGCCTCCAGCGCATTGCCTTTAATGAGGTCACGTGCTGCTTGTCACGCGTACGCATGGATCACGCGTACACGTCACTGGCAACTTTCCTTATCACGCATACGCGTGGGCCACGTACACGCGTCACTGGCAGATTTCCTTCCCACGTGCACGCGTGGGCCATGTATACCCGTCGCTGGCAGATTACCAAAATCTCATTTCTTCATGAATTCTCCATTTTCGCATGCCTTTTCTTCATTTCTTCAACCCAATCTTTGCCTTCTAATCCTGAAATCACTTAACAAACATATTAAGGCATCGAATGGAATTAAAGTGAATTAAATTTAGGAATTTTAAAGCCTAAAAGGCATGACTTCACTCTTAAGCACAAATTAGGAGAAATTCACAAAACCATGTTATTTCATTGAATAAATGTGAGATAAGCTGATAAAATCCCCTAAATTCAACACAAGATAAACCACAAAATCGAAGTTTATTAGTGCCATAAATAATGATCAAAGAAAAAGCGATGCGGCCACACCAAACTTAAAGCTTTTGCTCATCCCTGAACAAAGAAAAATAGAAAATAAAAAATAGAGGGAGAAGAATGGAAAAGGAAGAAAGGGAAAAAGAATAATGGTGGAAGGATGGGAAGACGGTGATTAAAAAAACGTATGAAACGGTGGGGGTGGTGAAAAAAATTGGATGTAGATGGAAAAAGAAGTAGTAAGAGGAAGGGTGTTATAGTTGTGGTGAAGTGAAAGGGAAGGAGTAAAAACAAAGGTATATATAGTAGAGGGGGAGGGGGTGTTACGCTGGCGTAAGGTAAAAAAGAAAAAGGAAATTGAGTGGAAGTTAATGGAATTAAAGGAGGGTTGGTGAGAGGGTAATGGGTGAGAGGGGTATGGGGATTGGAAGGAAAGATTTTGGGGAAGAGGGGAAAGGTTGATTGGTGAATGGGGGTGGTGGTGGGGTGGGGCCCACAGCTTTCTTTCTTTTTAAAATTGAAATTCCCACTCGAAGCTAATGCTGAGGTGCTACGCGGGTAGCATGCTTTCAAATTTTATTTTTGGAAAAAATAAAGTTCTGCGTACGCACACAGGTCCGTGCGTACACACAATAGGTGAAAGGAGAAGCCTTGTGCACACGCACACACGCGCTCCCGGCAGAGAGTGTGGAGATGGTTGTCCTTCCCCTGGCACTAAATGCCATATGCCCGCATTTAACACCACATTAACAGTGGCAAATTCTCAAGTTGAAGCATAGGTTGTGTGTACGGACCTAGCAGAGAGTTTTGAATTGTTGATGCTTCCCCTGGCGCTAAACTCCATGTTGGCGCATTTAGCGCCACCTCCACAGTAGTGGCTCCTTGAAATACGTGCACCACGGTGCTAAACGCCAAGTCCGGGCATTTAGCGCCAGCCTCCAATGACCATTCCTCAATTTTCGTGCCTTTAATGACGAAAAAAATTAATTCTCCATAATAACTACCGGCAAGTGCACCGGGTCATATCAAGTAATAAAACTCACAAGAGTGAGGTCGATCCCACGAGGATTAAAGGATTAAACAATCAATAGTAAATTGATTATTCTAGTTAGACAGGCATGGTTGAATGATGAGTGAACATGAAAAGTAAATGACATAAAAGTAAAGGAAAGCAATAAAGTGCAAGAAAAGTAAATTGCCAGAATATAAAGTGCTGGAAAATTAAAGAGCAAGAAAAGTAGAGTGCAAGAAATAAAAGTACAAGGAAATAAAGTGCAAGGAAATAAAGTGAAAGAAAGTAAATGATGGAAAGTAAAGATAGAAAACATAGGGGATTGGAGATGTTGATTCCACTTGAATCAATGGGTCTCACTCCTTCTCAATTATATGAAGTAGATCTATGGCAGATTGTCAATAATTGAGTTCCAATTCCCTGGCAACCCAATTTCTCTTAACACAATCAATTGCCAATTCCTTGATCTAATTGTTCATGAGAAGAGGTTAAGCTCAAATTTCTAATCCATGAGCCACACAACCCTTAGGATCTCAATTCAAAGAGGTTATATTCACGTACCAACTAAGGATGTGTTGATCAAAAGAGTTATAAGGGAGAAGCTTCAAACTGAATCCTATGATCCCTTTTCTAAAGCTCACATAGAGATTCAAATAGATCCAAACCCCCTTCCGGTAGTGAATGGATCTATGAAGCACAAAAGCTTTTCCTTAGCTAAAACAAGTGGATTGAGAAGAAGAAAGATTTTATTAATTCATTAGGATCACAACAGAGCTCCTTTTCCAAATGAAAATTAAAGATTCATAACTAAAATTTACAATGTGGGTATCAAAGAAAATGAAAGAGAAGAAGTGTGTGAAGGGAGAGTTCGAACACCCCTCTCAGGATGGTGTTCTCAGTCAAGAGTCCCCCCCTTTTGCTATGAAAATAAGGCCTTTATATAGGCTTTCCTAAATTATAAACTTAAATGAATTGAAAAAAAATTACAATGAAATGAAAGTTAACTATTCTAGATGCTTCTTGTGGCCTTGATTGGTTGACAATTGTGGGCTTGCTTGCTTGAATTTAGAGTGAACTTTGAATGAAATTAATTGAGCAAAGATAAGGTTCCAGGGGTGCTTGCGATATATTGGGCTTTGGCTTATCGAAGGCGCTTGTTGGAGAGCGTGACACTCCCAGGAGAGCGCTACGCTTGCTTGTGAGCGTGAAGAGAGAGCGGTGGTTATTTGTTTCTCTTGGAATGGCATCCAAGGCGCTCTTTGAGTGAGCTCCCAGGAGAGCGTCCAAGCGAGCGTTGCCCTTACTCCCATGAGTGGTGTTGAAGACGCTCTTTGAGTGAGCGCCCTTAGAGAGCATGGCCTAGGGTGCCTTGGTCATGACAAGGTGAAGTGTGGTGTGTGTGAGAAAGTGGCGCTCTCCAGCAATCTTGCTGGAGAGTGCTGGGGTGAGTGTGGGTCTTGACAAGGGTGAAGTGGTAGTGTTGAGGTTTTGATGGTGTCAAGTTAGGTGTGTGGTGTGGTTTGATGACAAGGTGTGGTGCTTAACAAGGTTGTGGCACTCTTGGGCAATCTTGAGAGTAAGTGCCCATGGAGAGGGTGGAATGAGGGCTGGTGGGTGCTTGCTTTGTCGCTTCATGCTGGGTGTTTTTGGGGTTTTAAAGATGCCAATTGTTTGTACCCCGATTTTATGCCCACTATAGACTATTATATATCATTAGAAATCTCTAAATGTCAGCTTTCCAATGCAACTGAAAGCACATCATTTGGACCTCTACAGATCAAGTTATGCTCTTTGGAAGATGGCAAGGTCATTTTGTCAGGATCACTGGCGCTCTTGGAGGGAGCTTGCTCAAGAGCGCCAGGGCTGCTTCAGGTCCCATTTCAACACTAGTTTTTGAGGCTCTAATTGAATGTCCACCCCATACTATTATATACAGTTGAAAAGCTCTGAATATCAGCATTCCAACACAATCAAAAGCACCTCATTTGGACACCTACAGCCCAAGTTATGCTCCTTGGAAGAGGGTAAGGTCATGTTGTCTGGATGCTGGCGCTGGCCAGTGAGCGTGGACAAGAGCGCCAGGCCTGCTTCCAGGGTCCATTTTAATGCCAGATTTGGAACCTCAAATTGGATTTCCATCCCATACTATTATATATCGTTGGAAAGCTCTAAATGTCTACTTTTCAATGCAACTAGAAGCGCGTCAAGCAGAGCTTTACAACTCAAGTTATACTCTGTTGAAGAAGGAAGGATCATGCTGATTTGGGTGCTGGTGCTCTTGGCACAAGAGGTTGCCAAAGAGCGTGGGAGTGAGCGCTGAGGCCTCCTAGGCAGCGCCATTCTTCAATTTGAGCTCCATCACAGGCACCACTTTCATAGCCAAATTACCCCTATCATTTATCATGCTTGTTTTGTGCTTTTTACTTCCTTTTTCCATCATTTTCTACAAAATAAATCAAATCAAAGAGATGAAAGTAATATATGACTTAAGCACAAAAACATTCAATAATTAAGCATGATTAACTAAATTTTGATATGAAAAAGCATAGAAAAACATGACATGATGCGCAGTCATTAGCCTTCGCGGCACTAAATGCCAGGTTGTGGCATTTGGCACCAGGGCACCTGAAGCAAATCCCCTCCACAGTATTTTGAACTCCTTTCTGATTGCACCTGTTCTTATTTTCAACACTTTGCATGACTAAAACACACATGAAAAAAAGAATACTATAAGAAAATAAAACCAAATAAATAAAGTCAAAATAAATAGAAACTCTAAGGATACAGATGATTGGGTTACCTCCCAACAAGTTCTTCTTTAACGTCATTAACTTTACGGTTGATTTCTTGTTAAGGTGGAAGTTGATCATAGTGCATCAATTCCTCCCCTCTCGCTGTGAATTTTCTTCTTGTATCCCCATGAAGTAGCTTAATATGCTCAAAAGAGAGGATTCTATTTACTGTATAAGGTAACACTAGATTACGAGTCAACACTACCTTCAACCTTGGGAAAAAACCTTCAGTGGGTATCTTTTTATTTCTCTATCCCCTGGGCAATTTCTTCTTGGAAATTTCCTACTTGGTGGATGACACACAACTAACACCAAACTTAAGTTTGTTGTCAGGGAGAATTGTATTGATTCCCATCAAGGGAGTCTTAAGCTGCAAACTCTGTTTTACATCATCAGGGGGTTCTTGGGGACTTGGATTAGTGAACTCAGTCTTTATGCAAATGCCTTCTTCATCGAGAGATGTATGGGTTTTAAAACCTTGAAGATCAAATGCTCCTTATGCACCCTCAGTATCAATTCACATTCTTCTATCAATAAGAGCTCTCCCAGTGGCTAGGAATGGTCTTCCTAGGACTATAGAGGCATTTTCATCCTCCCCCATGTCAAGAATAATAAAGTCGGCTGGGAGGAAGAACTTCCCTACTTTGACCAACATATTCTCAACTATTCCATGTGCACGCTTCAAGGATTTATCTACTATTTGTAATGCTACCCTTCTTGGTTGGTCCTCTTTGATTTGCAACTTCTTTATCACAGATAAGGGCATTATATTTATGCTTGCTCCCAAATCACACAAGACTTTTTCAAAGGTTGTGCTCCCAATAGTGCATGGAATTTTAAAGCTCATTGGATCTGGCATCTTTCTTGGCAAATTACTCTGAATCATAGCACTACATTCCTTGGATAGGAAACTATCACATCTCCCTTTAAAGTCCTCTTTTTGGATAGCAATTCCTTCATGAATTTAACATAGAGAGGCATTTGCTCCAAAACCACAGCAAAAAGAATATTGATTTGTAATTTTCTGAAGACTTCCAAGAACTTTGAAAACTACTTGTCCTTGGTCTCCTTTTCAAGCCTTTGAGGATATGGCATTTTAGGCTTGTATTCAGGCACTGAAGACTTCACTTTATGTAGCTCAATTTCAACCGAAAAAGGGTTGTCTAGGTGCCTTTGTGGGGCGTGCTTCTCCTTGGCTTGTATCTTCTTCAGAGCTTCTGTTTTAACTGCCTCCTCAATAACTTGTGCTTCTGTATTTGCCCCTTGTCCACTTATCAAGGTGATATAGCCTTGCACTCCTCTCTTGGATTCAAAATTGTGTTATTAGGAAAGGTATTAGTGGACCTCTTATCAACTTTAGCAACTTTTGTAGCTAGTTGACCCATCTGAACCTCTAAGTTTCTAATTGATGCTCTGGTTTCCTACATGAAACTAATAGTATTCTTGGAGAGTTTTGCAACTAAGCCTTCCAAGTTAGAAGATTTCTGAGAACTGGATGGTGGATTATTGTTGTTAAAATTACTATGGTTAAAATTATTCCGATGGCCTTGATTGTTATTGAAATTCTGGTGCCTTTATGGTTGATTTTTGCATCCAAAATTTGGGTGATTCCTCCACCTAGATTGTAAGTCTTGGAGAAAGGATCATTATTGGGGGGTCTGGAGGAATTGCCCATATAATTAACCTATTCAGAGGAAAATTGACCAAAATCAAAAGTCTCACCATGAAGAAATTCACCACTTATGTCATAAGGAGCATCTTGGGTACTGATAGCTGAAACTTGTAGTCCACCCAAGTGTTGAGTAATGGCATTAATCTGTTGGGACATAGCCTTATTCTAGGAGAGAATAGTGTCTAAGACATCAAGTTCCAGGACTCCCTTCCTCATGGTGGTCCTCTCAGAAGTGTATAAATACTAGTTGTTGGCAACCATCTCAATCAACTCTAGAACCTCTTCAGTGGTTTTCTTCATATGAAGGGATTTTCCTACAGAATTATCCAAAGAGGTCCTGGCGGCTTGAGTAATCCCATCATAGAAAATCTATAACTGTATCTAGTCCGAAAACATGTCGGGAGGGAACTTTTTGAGCATCACCTTGTATCTCTCCTAAGCCTCATAGAGAGATTCACCCTCTTGTTGCCTGAAAGTCTGAACGTTAGTCCTCAGGTTAGTCAGCCTCTGAGGTAGAAAGGAAAGAATTTCGTTAAGAACCGGTTGACCATATTATCCCATGCATCCAAGCTCTCCTTGGGCTGTGTATCAAGCCACTGCTTTGCTCGGTCTTGTACAACAAATGGAAAGAGCAACAACCGACAGACATCAGGATGGACTCCATTGGTCTTCACCGTATCACAGATTTGCTAGAAATTAGATATGAATAAGTTTGGATCTTCTTGCAAGAGTCCATGAAACTGATAGTTTTGTTGCACCAAAGTGATGAGCTGAGGGTTCAACTCAAAATTTTTGGCATGCACAGGAGACACAACAATGCTGCTGGCATAGAAAGTGGGATTCGGAGTAGTGTAGGAGCCAAGAGTCCTCCTAGGTTGCTCAAGAGTATTAGGAGCATTAGGAATAACAAAGTTGTTGTTGTTGTTAGGATCCATGGTGATTTCTTTAGCTTCCTCCTTAGAATTGTCTCTATGACTCTCAGCAGCTCTAAAAGCTCTAGCCTACTGTTGGCGTCTTCTAAGGGTCCTTTCAATCTCAGGGTCAAATTCAAGAAGAGGTTCCTTGTCCCTGTTCCTACTATAAACAAATAGAAAACAAGAAAAAGTGGAAATCTCTATATCAGAGTAAAGAGAATTTCCAGTGAGGCAAACTGAGTAAAAGAAATAAAATAAAATAAACTAATTAAAAGAAGGTAAATTTTCAAAAAATAAAAGGGAAAATTAAAGAAAAAACTTCAAAAATAAGAAAGGGAAAATTAAAGAAATAACATAAATAAAACACAGAAAAATTCAAGCAAGGAATTCGAAAATTAAAAAGGAAAAAATTAAGCAAATTAAAGCAAGAAAATGTCTAATCTAGGTAATCAAAGCACAGGTAGTTGTCAATCACAATTAATCCCTAGTAACGACCCAAAAACTTGGTGTGGATTTCGAATACCACAAACTAGCCGGCAAGTACACCGGGTCGTACCAAGTAATAACTCAGGTGAGTGAGTGTCGATCCCACAAGGATTAATGGATCAAGCAACAATAGTTGAGTGATTTAGCTAGTCAGGCAAGCAAATAAGAGTGTCTTGAGTTCTAAATTACATCAAACAGTAATTCAGAGAATTCAAGTAAGTAAACAGTGAATGGGTTGTGAATTTAATATGAGAAAACAGTTAAACTTTAGAGATGTTAAATTTTTGTATTAATGGTTCTTATCACTCACTTTAATCATGCAAAGATCTAATTCATGGCAAACCCTAATTGATTAAATCCTAATTCCTTAGCAATTTAATCTCTTTAAACCAAATCAACTGCCAATTCCTTGGTCACTTAATTTAAATTAGGTGTTTAAGTCTAATCCTAGTTTTTGAGCCACGCAAATCCTAAATACCCAAAGATAAGATGATTATATATCACGTATCACATTAAGTTCAAGTAATTAGAGAATTGTGAGGAGTTGATTTCAAGCTATTATTCAAGGGATTTAACTTTTCCAAGATTCAACAAGAATTCAAGTAGAAAAAGAGTTATCTTCCAATATACTCTAATCCCTAGGATGAAGAACGAAATCAATCCTTGAAAATAAAGTAGTGCATTGATTAAGAGAAGAGTGAAAATACTATTAACCTATTAAAATAATAGAGCTCTTAACCTTAATAGAGGAGGTTTAGTTGCTCATGACTCAGAGAAAAATCTAGGGTTGTAAAAAGTCTGAAAAATACGGAATGAAGAAGAAGAAGTGAGCCTGAAAGGCTGAATCTTTTCCCTTTTTATATCTAATCATAATTGATTTGAAAATAAAAAAATTACAAACCCTATAAGATTTGGTTTTATTTTAAATTAAATTAAAAACTAAAAGCTAAACAAAGCCTTCCTTGGAAATCTGAGAAACGCGCTACTAGCTCTAAATGCCAGGCTCAGCATTTAGCGCCGCTGAACAGAGATGATTTCTGGACTCACTGGCCTCCTGGTGCTAAACGCCATATAGCGGCATTTAGCGCCACTAGCGCACATTCTAGGCACACATTACGAAGCTCTTGGCGCTAAACACTGGGTCGTGGCATTTAGCGCCAGGTGACAACATCCAAATTTCTTCTTTTTCTTTTGTACAAACTCTGTCAACTGGCCTGAACTTTACCAAAAATCATCAAAACAACAATGCAAATCAAAGTAGCATCCAAACTTGTGTAAAACACTGAAATCTAAAAATTCACATCTAAATTACTAAGAAAATATAGAAAAGATGCTCATGCATCACATGTGCATGGACGCCGGGCTTGTGGCTCTAGAAGTCGGGCATGTGTATGTAGGCTGGGCATCCATGCTAAAAGCTGGACGTCCGGTTTCACATGCTCCTTGGTCCAGTTGAACCATCCTTGTACCGATTTTGTGTTTTCTTGTTAAAACGGTCTTAATCTTTGATTATTTTGGGCCAGAAACACTTAAAAACACAATAATACTAACACAACTCCAAATATTTGATTAGTTATGAAAATACTCTCGAAAAATAAGAAATTTGATTTAAAATCTAAGAAAACCTAAGAAAAAAATGAAAAAGAACCCTAAAAACAGCTTATGATGACATGTCATCACAACACCAAACTTAAACTTTTGCTTGTCCTCAAGCAAAAAGAAAAAGTAAACAGAGTTTATCTTAAGTGAAAAGGATTGAAAAGTTTGCAAAATTAATTTTGAAAACAAAACTAGGATTTATGATAGTCCTTGTGGTTACATCCGACTTCTCTTATCCTTGATGAATCTTGCATACTTAGGATTTGAAAATTTCCAAAAACTTAGATCCAAATTGTATTATGAGAATTCTTTTGGGCTTATATGACTTGAAGGCAGTTACTTCACATTTAACTCGGGGAAAGATATTTGCGGCTTTTGACTCTAAGTGTTCTGTTACAAGGAAGCTCTTAATGGGCTTTCAATCAATAATCTCGGGCCAAGTTACCGGGTGATAAAGCACCCCTCGGATCTAATTACCCAAGCCTCTCCTTGATACAATCACACTACAAGCACATAATTAAGGTTTTATTGATCTAGATGTCAATGCCCAGAGCTTTTTCTTTGGGATTCTTAATGTCTTGTCTTAAGGCAACTCTTTAAGTGGGTTGATGAATCCATATTTGATGGAAATTTTTTGTTGGAATTGAGTGGATTTCATCATGCAAACCTACGTTCATTCCCTTAAATAGCATGCTTTTGAGTTTCCTCCTAATTTGTGCTTAATTGTGAAAACATTCTCTTTTGTACTTAATTTAATCAATTTTATTCCATTTGCATTCTATTCGATACCTTGATATTTTTGGTGAGTGATTTCAGATGTAATAGGTAGGAATGGCTTTGTAAGAATGGAAGAGAAGCATGCAAGAGGGAGGAAACATGAAGAAAACAAAGGAGAAAAACTTTGCGAAGTGTGCGTGTGCACAACCTCTTATGCGTACTGATGTGAAATTTATAACCCACAAACTAACCGGCAAGTGCACTCAAATTTTTCTTCTCAGGAGCTTGCATGCATAGAATTATAGGGACTTGTATGGCTTCCTCTGAAATTATGGGAATGTGCAAGCATGGAGTGTGCATGGCTTCCTCCTTTGTTTGTGTATCATCCTCCTTTCTTTGTACATCTTCCTCCTTTGTTTTTGCATCTTCCTCTTCTTCCATGTGTGAGGGTGGAGAGTTCTCTAATTCACTGGAGTATAAACTCCTTTGATATATTTTCTCACTTTCTTCCATAGGATCTTGCATTGTATCTCTTGGGAAGGAATTTGCTTGTTCCTCTTCCTGGGGCTTGATAATCAACTCCACATATTTCTCTATATTTTTTACACTCATCTTCATATCATGTATGAATTCTTTCATGAGAAGCTCAAGAGCTGGTGGTTCTTGATATGAATATGGAGATGGTGGTTCTTGATGTGAATAAAAAGAGGAGGATGGTTCTTGGTATGTATATGGAGATGGTGGTTCTTGATATGAATATGGAGATGGTGGTTCTTGATGGATAGGATATGGGACATTGAAATCTTTTTGCTCTTGACCTTGCCAACCAAAATCTGGGTAGTTTTTCTCCATCCACAATAATATGAATCACTCATTGGGTGTGAGTAGTAATCCATGTGATCTCTCTCCATTATTTTTCTTAGCACAAATACCAAAAAGAATTAAACACACCATGTGGTAAACAGAAAAGCAAAGAAGAAAGAATAGAATTTTTTTTGAAAAGAAATAAAATAAAGAATAATGAAAATAAAAGAAGAATTCGAAAATAAATGAAAAGAGGTGAACTAAAAATTCAAAAATTAAACAAAGAAAAATACTAGTTTTGTAAAAAAAATTTTAAAAGAAAAATTACTACGGGGACACCAAACTTAATTTCAGGAATTAAGGAAAAAAATATATTTATGCAAATTTTTTTTAAGACAAAAATAAAATAAAACTAATAAAATATAGAAATAAAAAATAATGGAAAAAATAAAAACAAAAATAAAAGAAAATAAAAGTAGAAAGAAAAAAAAGAACTAATGAACGTTTGAAAAAAATTGAAGTTAAAGAAAATAAAAAAATGAACGAAGACAAGGAGGGAGGGGAGGAAATACTAACAAAAAAAAAGGAAAAGAATTAAAGCACGTAAAGAAACGGAAAATAAAAATTAATAATGCTAAAAGAAACTAATTAAAGAAAAAATTATCTAATCTAAACAATCAAGCAACGAGTAGTTGTCAATCACATTCAATCCCTGGCATCGGCGCCAAAAACTTGATGCAGAATTTATAACCCACAAACTAACCGGCAAGTGCACCAGGTCGTACCAAGTAATACCTCAGGTGAGTGAGGGTCGATCCCACGAGAATTGATGGATTAAGCAACAATGATTGAATGATTTACTTAGTTAGACAAACAGAAAAGAGTGTTGAGAGTTCAAAGGCATCAAATAGTAATTCAGAGAATCAGAAAACAAGCAGTAAATTGAGGTAAAATATATATGGAGAAAACAGTTAAGACTTCAGAGTTATCTATCTTCCGGATTGACTTTTCTTACTAACTATTTTAATCATGCAAGATTTACTTCATGGAAAACTATGTGACTAAACCCTAATTCCTTAGACCTTTTTAGTCTCCTCTAACCTTCATCAACCGCCAATTTCTTGGTCACTTGATTCCAATTAGAGGGTGAAGTTCAATTCTAGTTTATATGCCACAAAAACCCTAATTACCCAAATATAAGAGGATTATATATCACGTATCCCGTTAAGTCCTGATAATTAGAAGTTTATGAGAAATTATTTTCAAGCTGTTGTTCAAGTAAAGAGCTTTTCCAAGATATACAAGAACTCAGTTAGAACAAAGGTCATACTTTCGTTCAACCCAGGTTCATAAGATAAAGAACAAAAACAATTCTTGAAATAGAAATCAGTACATGAATTAAAATAGAAAAGTAATAGTATCAATCCATACAATAGACAGAGATCCTAACCTTAACGGAGGAGGTTTAGTTGCTCATGGTTCAGAGAGAAAACTAGGATTCAGAAAAACTGTAAATTGCGGAATAAGGTATAAGAGAAGAGATATGAGATAAGCCTGAAAGACTAATTCTTTTCTCTTTTATATCTAATCCTAATTAATGTAAATTATTTTTCCTAAAACTAAATAATATCTTTTCCTATTTTAAAATAAAATAAAGTTTAATCAAAATTAATAAAAGATTGCATGCTAGCTTCAATTAGACGAATGGGGACAACCTTAGGATTAGTTGTGGTGCCAAACTTGGAGAATCCCAGGTTTGGTGCCACATAGCCCGTATGAAATCTTGGATTATGGTGATCATGGAGCCAAACTTGGAAAACTCCAAGTTTGACTTCACTTCAGCGCCTTGCAATTCTTGGGGTTCTTCAACATTGGCGCCAAACTTGAAACCTCTCAAGTTTGGCTTCAATTTAATGCCATACACTTCCTGAAGGTGGGTGAGTGTGGCACCAAACTTGGAAATTCCCAAGTTTGGCTTTAGTGAGACCGATTGCTTTGGAAGATTATATGATCATGGTGCCAAACTTGGAAAATTTCATGTTTGGCACCACCAAGGTAGTGATTCTAGAAGAGAAGTATAAAGTATTATATATCGTAGAAAGCTCTAGAAGTTAGCTTTCCAGTGCCGCTGGAATCATGTCAATTGGACCACTGTAGCTCAAGTTATTCCTGTTTGAGTGCAAGGAGGTCAGGGTTGACAACATTGACGTGAGGGCAGAAGTTGGCTAATTAAGAAATCAATATAGAGAATGCGTTGAGAGTATAGTTCTTAACCAGCTAAGATTCGCCTTGTCAATTTAGAAAAATTGTCACAAAATTTAGAAATAAAAATATTGGGAGTATGAGTCCCAGGTTGTCTCCCAACGAGTTGCAGGAAATGGTGCTAACTTATTAATCAGGAATTTTCGAAAGAGTTCAAGTTTGGATAATGAGCAATAATTATAAATGAAAGCAATAAAACTAAGAATTATTATTAATATAAAAAGGCCTTGACTGGAGGAATGATTAATTGGAAGTTCTATCCTTGTTGGGATCTCTTAAGTGTAGTATCAAAAAGGTAAGGTTGTTGTTTTCACTTAGTTAACCCTTACTAAATAAAGGAAAGTCAAGTGATTGAGCTAATCCTTATTCGCAAATCCTAGTCCTTTCCCTTGGGAAGGTCTAGCGTTAGTAAATACAAAACTAGCCAACAATTTCCAATTTAACCAACACTTAAGCCTTCTAACTCAAGTGTCTCCTCTAAATCAACCCCCATGTCAAGTATGGGAATCTACTCCATTGACATTAATATAATACTCAGAAAAATATAAGAAGAAGACATAATAAATTAAATAGAATAAAACTTCAAAATTTATTAAAAGTAAAAGTAATCCTCTTCACTAACAATTCATGAAAATAATCCAATTACTACCTTAAGTAAGAATTAAGAATATGTTATAAATAAATAAAAGAGTAAGTAAAGAAACAAACTAGAATAATGTGTTCAACGGAGGTAATGACTCTCCAGTATCCAAAAGCATGAAACAATGAATGTAAAGTGAACCTAGAGGGAAAGTAATCCTCTCTAAATTCAGATCTAAAAACCTAAAAACTATCCTAATGTATCAAAAACTGTATGTCTATTATGTCTAAGATGTGTCTTGAGTCTCCGTATGTTCCCTGGCTTTGTTCTGTGTTTCTGGGCCGAAAATTGGGTCAAAACGCGGCCAGAAATTGCCTCCAGCGTTTTTTGTTAATTCTGCAGATCGCGCAGGTCATACGTACGTGTCGTCCACGCGTTCACGTCATTCAACAATTTTCCTTGTCACGCGTACGCGTCATTCACGCGTTCGCGTCATTCGTTCAGACTCCAATCCACGCGTTCGCGTCAGGCACGTGCTCGCGTCGCTGCGATTTTCTCCATTCCACGCGTTCGCGTGAGCCATGCGCGTGCATTGGTGTTCGCTGGTCATCTCCTTAGTTTCTTGTGTTCCTTCCATTTTTGCAAGCTTTCTCTCTATTTTCTAAGCCATTCCTGCCCTATGAAGCCTGAAATACTTAACACACGGATCACGACATCGAATGGTATAAAGTAGAATTAAATTATACTAATTAAAGATCTTTAAGGAAGCAAGTTTTTAATCATAAAACAATATTAGGAAGGAATTATAAAATCATGCAATTAGTATGAATACGTGGGTGAAGACTTGATGAAACCATTCAATTAAACATAAGATAAACCATAAAATAGTGGTTTATCAACCTCCCCACACTTAAACATTAGCATGTTCTCATGCTTAGCTTAAGGAGATAAAATAAATGAGTAGGGAAAAGTAAGACTCATGCAATGCAATGCAACTTATGTATATGAATGCAACTATATGATTCTGTTTACTTGGTTAAAATAAATAATTTCTTCATGACAAAATTAACTCAAACTCCACTAATTCAAACTATACAGTAAAGACAAGTAAACTTGTAAGAAGACAGCTCATGAAAGCAGGGAACATAGAATTAAGCATTGAACCCTTACTGGTGGTGTATATCACTCTAGTCTCTCTAGTGTATAGGGTAATCACTCTACTCTTCTCTAATCATGCTTTCTAAACCTTGTTCTTCACTTAATCAATCAACAAATATTTAATGTACCAATGCAAACATCATGAGGTCTTTTCAAGGTTGTAATGAGGACAAGGTAAAGGTGGGGGTATATATATGGCTAAGTGAGCTATAAATTGAATCCTTGATTAACCTAAGCTCTTACCTGACATACACACTCTTATTTTCTTCTTAAAGCATCCTTAACTTTCCCAAATTTTTCCCACTTTTGTATTACATACTCATGCATCAACTTTTCTCTTAACTTGTATCACATATGCATTGGTTTTTATTTGAACTTAACTTAGCATTGGGGTAATTTTGTCCCCTTCTTTAATTACTTAATTACTTGAATATTTTTAGATTTTTTTAATATAAAAATAAACATAACATTGCCAATGCACATAGATTTTCAATTTTTCTAGTTTCACATGAGTAGGTACCCAAATTCCCATTATTTTATCATGACACATTCCCTTATTAACCTATGTTCCCACAATCTTCCCATACTCAATTGGTACACAATTTCTATCTTAAGCTTAAACAAAGATTCAATTGGGATATTTAATTATTTTTCCGCTTAAGGCTAGTAACATGGTAAAATATAGAACAAATGGGATTTAAAAAGCTCAAAGTGGCTAACAAAGGTAAATGGAAGGGTAGGCTATTTTGGGATAAGTGAGCTAAAACAATTAATGGCCTCAGTCATACGCATGCATATAACACATTAAACATTGGACATATAGGATGGAACAAAATAAAGATTACAATCATAGGGTAAACACACAAGAATAAAATTTATGGTTAAATATTGTAACCATGTCATTAGGCTCAAGTCTCTCAGGTTGTGTGTTCTAGCTTTTAACTATGTTCCAAATACAACTTCTAAACAAGTTTAACACCAAAAATTTTGATTTAAATTAGTAAAATTTTTCAAAAATAGGGTCTTAAAAAGAAACTTATTATTTTCTAACCAAATAGAACATGCATGCAATTAACCTATTACAATGCAATTTATCCTATGCTAACAAAAGAAAAATCAAATATCCTAGTCTATTGGTGCTAAGGAAGAGAAATTACCTCCGGAAGTCAGGTACTGACCGACCTCCCCACACTTAAAGCTTTGCACCGTCCTCAGTGCCATCAGTCAGGAACAAAGGGGGGCTGGTAGCAGCATATCCACCATCGGGACCATCATGGCTCCCTGATGACAAGTCATCCTAGCCTATTTTAACTAGTCTTTTTCTTTTGTTTTCATTAGAATTATGCACTTTCTTGAACCATAAGCAAGCTAATTGAGTAGATTTTCATGTTTCCCTTGATTGAATCAACCATGTATGAATTCATGCCATTTCATGAGGTTTTATGCTATAATTGTTGCATATTATGATAGAATGAATATCTCATGATTATGAGCATAGCTTTGATGTGTTTGGTTGATTGATGATAGGTGAAGAAAGCTTGGAGAAAGGTTGAAGCAAGAAGGAATGGCTAGGAGTGAAGAGAGGACAATGGAATAAGTGAAATTGAACCAGGAAGCAAAAAGCTGGACCTAAAGTTAGCATCAAACTTTTGCACAAACTTTTGGTTGAAAAGTTAGCCCCAACGTTAGCCCCCTAACTTGGAGGCTAACGTTGGAACTTGAAAATCACTCCCTGGGTACCAAAAGTTTGCGCCAACGTTAGCCCCCTAACTTTGAGGCTAACGTTGGCACATGAAATTCACCCCTGGGCACCAAAAGTTTGCGCCAACGTTAGCCCCCTAACTTTGAGGCTAACGTTGGCATGAAGAAAACCTCCCTGGGCACCAAAAGTTTGCGCCAACGTTAGCCCCCTAACTTTTGGGCTAACGTTGGCGCCACACACCACAACAGCTTGAAGGGGTATACTTCCAACAAGAATAACTTGAGCTACAGAGCTCCAAATGAGGTGATTCAAGAAGCAGTGGAAAGTAGGAATCAAGAGCTTTCCAAGCATATATGGCACTGCATGGTGGACACTAAAATTGAGGGAGAAAACTGCCCCGCAATGTGCGTAAATGAACATGGTGGCAACCTGCAGTGAGGCCACTTGACCTCTGCACCTTCGATGGAGTATAACTCGAGCTGTAGAGCCCCAATTGATGTGTTTCCAAGGGCATTGAAAAGTAGACATTCAGGGCTTTCCAACAATGTATAATAGTATGGGGTGGACAATACGTTTGAGCCTCCAAAACTGGCGTTTTCGCCAACGTTTGAGGCAAACGTTACCTCAAACGCTGCACACCAAAGCCAGCGACCATGCCCTCTTCAAATGATCATAACTTGAGTTGTAGATGTCCAATTGAAGTGATTCTAAGTGGGTTAGAAAGATGACATTCAGAGCTTTCCAACCATATATGATAGTCTATATTGGGCATAAAATTAGCAATATGACAAGAGGATAACGTTGGCACATGAATTACAAGGGAGAGGAGCAAAAGTTTGCGCCAACGTTAGACCCCTAACTTGGAGGCTAACGTTGGCGCCACTAGCACACAAGGCAAGGCCAACGTTAGGGTCAAAGTTAGACCCCTAACGTTGGCACCAACGTTCATATCAGTAAGTTTTGTGGGCTGCTATGAAAAGTTGGAGCCAAAGTTAGACCCCTAACTTTAGCTCCAACTTTTGGTCCAACTTTTGCTAACCTCAAAACCGGTTCAATTGGTTCACTTTGGTTCTTCTCCAAACTTCAAGAGCAATCAACCAAGGCCTCTTTCAACCCAATTCCACCAAGAGCAAAGGCCCAACTCAAGGCTTGAAGATCATTAGAAGAAAGTGTATAAATAGGATAGAATTCAAGTTATTCGGGGAGCTTTTTCCGGAAGAGTTTTTCTTTTGAATTTTCATAGCTTTTGGCATAGAGTGAACTTTAATTTCTTTGTCTTGGGGAAGGAGAATTCACTTCTCTTCCTCTTAGTTTTATTGCTTTCAATTTCAATTACACTTGTCTTGGATCTTGGGTTGGAGAATTGAAGAAATTCTGTTTCAATCTCATCCTTGGATCCCTCTGTTTTACTCACTGCATAATTGAATTTAATTTTCTGTTAATTGCTCTTCATCTCTTTTCTTTGCAATTTACATTTTCTTTGCAATTGTTCTTGTTGGATCTAGGAAGGCATTGAGATCTAGACTTGATTTTCTAGTCTCTGGGTCCTGAGATCCAAATCTCCAATTTACATTCTGTCTCTTGCTTTCCCTGTTCATTTACTTTTCTGCTATAAGATCCGATCCAATCCCAATTCCCATTTACTCTTCTGTTTGATGCAATTTAACTTTTCCTTGTTTAATTTCTGCAAATCCACGTCCCAGTCCCCTTTACATTTCAAGCAATTTACATTCCTTGCACTTTAAGATTCCGCAATTTATATTTCTTGCACTCTAAGTTTCTGCCATTTAATTTCTTGTTCTTTAAGTTTCAGCAATTTATTTCTTGTTCTCTTTACTTCAATGCAATTTAATTCTGCAAGTCACAAAACCATCAACCAAATCTTGATTCGCTTGACTAAATTAACCACTAAACTAAAATTGCTCAATCCTTCAATCCCTGTGGGATCGACCTCACTCCCGTGAGTTTTTATTACTTGATACGACCCGGTACACTTGCCGGTTAGATTTGTGTGTTTTGGGAGAAATTTATTTTTCACCAAAATACTCATCATTCCCTGTGCTGGTAAATGAAGTGGAGTCCGGGGTGTCTGGGTCTTCTTTAGGTGGGTGGCTACCAACAAGTAGCTCCTTGAGGTATGTAAATCTGCGCTTATTACGGCGCTCTCTTTGCTTTCCTTTCCGGTCAAGCCGGTCTAGCCTCTCAAGTATCTGGTGGAGCAGTTGGTTTGTTGAAGGTGCTTGTGATGTGGAAGAAGAAGGAATATATTGTTCTTTTTGTTCCTTTTCTTGCTGGTGGTTTGGGAGTAGCTTTCTCTTTACCCTTCTTGGTGGCCATCCTGAAAAGGGAAAAGGTAAGTATTTTTAAAATTTCAAGGGTTAGAGCAAGGAAGAGGACAAGATGCGTGATAATTAATGCACGGTAAAGAAAGATGTCGTTAACACATGGTCATGACTACATGTGAAAAGTTCATCACTGGAAATATAGCAAGTGCAGGTGATGACAATTAAATGCAAGATGTTTATTGGCATGCCGGCAAAGGCATGAGTATCATAGATCAAGCATTAAATGTCCAAGTTAGATTATCAACTCTTTCAAACTAACAACCTGTTTGTATTGACAATTATATTTAATCAATAAAATATAAAAGGAGTTTTGTGAAAAATAAGCATTAGAGTAGTAGTAACATAAAAATAATGCACAATGCCATACGGCCTTTTTCACAAACACTTAGCATGCATGGTGAATATGTTATTGAAAATATTAAGTTGAACATGCAAGCAACCCTTTAAGAAGTAATATTAATTGTCAAACAATTCCACAATAATTCACAAGCAAAATGTAAAAGAAAATAATTACCTAAATAAATTTCTAACACCAATTAAAGGAATAAAAAGAAAAGAAAAGAAAGAAAAGGAAAATATAGATAACGAAAGTAAAAAGAAAAAGAAGAAGAAAACATAAATAAAAATAATAAAGGAAAAGTAAAAAGTAAAGAAAGAAAGAAAATAACCTTGATAATGGATGTGAAAAAATAAGGAATGGGGAAAATAAAAAGTGAGAAAGAATAAAGAAGGAAGAAGGGAGAAGAAAGAAATAAGAAGGAAAAGAAAAGATTTGGATTTGGGGAAGAGAAGATAAGATATTTGGCTGATCTGGATAAGCTGTGTGTCGCATGTGACGCGGACGCGTGGGTCACGCAATCGCGTGGTATGTGATATTTTCAAGTGACGCGGATGCGTGGGTCACGTGATCGTGTGGCCTGATTTATGCTATTGGCGCGAGTGCAGCCTCGCGTACGCACAACTCTCTGTTTTATATGCATTCTGCCAAAAATCTGGGTGACGCGTTCGCGTGAGTTATGCGATCGCATGAATGACCATATTTTGAAAAACGATGTAGACGCGTGGGGCACGCGTTCGCGTGATACCGCTTGTGCTTCTAGCACGAGTTCAGCCCAGCTCCATCATAACTCTCTGCCATACACACCTTTTTACGTCAATTTTGCAGGGCCACGCGGTCGCATGGGTGACGCAGTCGCGTGGGAAGGCTATTTTTCAACATGACGCGAACGCGTCAGGAATGCGGTCGCGTGGGCATATTTGTTCCTAAGGCACGCCTCCAGCCACGCTCTCGCGTGACTTTCTGTTCAATTCTCTTTTTTTTCGATTTCACTTATGACGCGGACGCGTCAGCGACGCTTACGCATCGCGTGCATTTTTTTTTAATATGCAGTATGCAAATGCAAATGCAGGCTATATGTAGCTATATGCAGAGATTATGAGAAGAGTCATTAACAAAAAAAAATAGAATAAAGTAAAATAAAACTAAGACTGAAACAGAATGATCATACCATAGTGGGTTGTCTCCCACCTAACACTTTGCTTTTACGTCCTTAAGTTGGACGCTCTTCAGACTCATTCCGCTTTTGTTGGTGGGTCTTCCAAGAGGAAAACCTTTAGTTCTTTGTGATCCTTAATCTTTTCTCCATGGTAGAGCTTTAGGCGATGTCCATTGACCTTGATGAATTTAGAGCTAGAAGGATGACGCAGGTGAAAAACTCCGTATGGCTCTACTTTTTCTACTCTATAGGGACCTTCCCATCTTGATCTTAGTTTACCTGGCATGAGCCTCAGCCTGGAGTTATATAGAAGAACTAACTCCCCTGGTCTGAATTCTCTCCTTTTTATGTGCTTGTCATGGACAGCCTTCATCTTCTCCTTGTAACGCCTGGAGTTGTCATATGCTTCTAGGTGAAGATTCTCCAATTCTGCTAGTTGCAACTTCCTTTCAGCACCAGCTTCTTCAAAATTCATGTTGCACTCCCTTACAGCCCAGAAAGCCTTGTGTTCCACCTCCACTAGAAGGTGGTAAGCCTCTCCGTATACTAAGCAGAAAGGGGCTCATCCAAATGGGTGTCTTGTACGCTGATCTATATGCCCAGAGTGCATCTTGTAGCCTAGCACTCCAGTCTTTCCTATGTGGTTTTACTATCTTCTCTAAAATGCATTTAATCTCCCTGTTAGACATTTTTGCTTGTCCATTGGTTGGGGAATGATAAGCTGTTGCTACTTTATGAACAATCCCATGTTTTTTCAGTAATCCTATTAGTCTCCTGTTACAAAAGTGAGTGCCTTAATCACTCACGATTGCTCGTGGTGACCAAAAGCAACAAATAATATGGTTTCTAACAAAGAAAACAACAGTGTTAGCATCATCAGTACGAGTAGGAATTGCTTTCACCCATTTAGAAACATAATCTACAGCTAACAAACACTACAAGAAAATGAAACATTTGTAACAAAAATTTGTATCAAATTTAAAATTGTTACAAAAAATAGTATTTTGTAACAATAATTAGTGATTGTTACAAAAGGATAATGTTTTGTAACAAAGGAAACAAGTTGTTACAAAACATGATAATATTTTGTAACAACCTGTTTTATTTTGTTGCAAATAATGTTAGTTTTTGTAACGAGATGGTGTTTTGTTACAAAATATAGTAATATTTTGTAACAAAAAAAATAAGTTGCAAAAATTCAGAATATTTTGTAACAACATATTTTTTTTGTTTCAAAAATTCCAATTGTTTTGTAACAAAACAACTTTCTGTTTCAAAAACTCTAATTATTTTGTAACAAAAATTTAATTTGTCACAAAATTTAATATTATTTGTAATAAGTTAATTATTTGTCACAAAATATAAGTATATTTTACAACAATTTTTTTTCAAAATGTTAAACACTTTAAGAATAAAAAAAATTGTGTATATATTTTTTTCAAAATAATTTCATTTTGTTTCAAAAAATAAAATTTTAAAAATTATAAATATTATTTTAGATTCTTCTAAAAAATTAATATACAATTTTTATTAATAATCAAATTTTAAAATTAATTAAAATTTAATTCATGGAACTTAAAAAAATTTAAAGTTAAATTATAAATATAAATAAAAGTAAATAATATAAAAGAAAAAAAAAACTACATTACTAAATGCTGAAAGTAAAAAGAAGCTTAGTAGTGCAGTTACTCAGATTTTGAAAAATTAATAATAAATTATTTATGATTTATTTTATTTATTTGAGAACATATTTTTAGAAATTTTTGTATTAATTAAGTACTTTTTTTATTGATTTAAAACTTTAGTGATTTAAAAACAATGAGGATTTTATATGCGCTACTTTGAATAATTAGATTTTGAAGATTATTTTATAATTTAAAAAAAATTAATTTGATTATCTCTAATTATTGAATTAGAGTGTTTATTTGAAAATAAATTAAGTTCATAATTAACTTAATATTTTTATAAATATTAGTATTAGATTAAAATTAATTTTCAATTATTCTATTACCCTAATTTTATTAAAATTATTAAATTATCTAAAATTTCCAATTTCATACACAAAACCCTAATCCCCAAGTTAAAACCCTAACCCCTTTTACCCAATCCACACACACATAACCCCCCTCCACTACTTGTTCAATCTTCAATTAGCCACATTCCACCTTTCATCACCGCCACACCGCTTCCCTTTCTTTCAAAATGTTAACACCCAGCAATAGAAATCCAAAGAAAGAAAGCAAAGAGAGAGAAAGATACGAGAGTGAGGGAAACAGAGGAAGGAGAAGGCTGCTGCGCCGGCGTCGCACCTCACCGCCATTCAGCTTCCTTCTGCTCACGTCTGGTCCACCGTAGGGGAAGCCGTTCACGATGTCGCCGTCGAATTGGGCTTGTCACTGCCGCTGCTGCCGAGCCGCCATCGATGCAAGAA
The DNA here is from genome assembly GCF_059453495.1 of Arachis ipaensis. Lineage (NCBI taxonomy): Eukaryota > Viridiplantae > Streptophyta > Magnoliopsida > Fabales > Fabaceae > Arachis > Arachis ipaensis. The sequence goes on along the minus strand of NC_142442.1, from coordinate 108,808,144 downwards.
ACCGCGCGCGAGAGAGGGAGGAGTCGTCGAGGGAGAAGAGGTAGCGCAGAGGAGGGAAGCGTTGCTGCCTGCGCCGCTGCCTTGCCTCCATCGCCGCTGGAGCTTCATTGTCGCCGCCGTGGTTGTCGCGGTGTACGGGCTTCGCGAAGAGAGAGAGAGACGAATGTGAAGGACCAGGGTAGGAGCGAGGCCCTGTTCCGCGCCGCCATGCCTTCACACCGTCAAACCACCACCGCCGCTACTAGGGTTTGACTCCGTCATGTCCTATTGCCGTCGGAGTTAGCCGCTATTAGAGCTGTTGTTCTGCCATCGTCAAACTTGAAGGAGGACGTCATTGCTGTTGTTGCCGGTAGCACTATTACTGTTCTAGTTCTGGTCTATTCTTTTATTTAATTCTGTTTCATTTACACACTTCAATTTGTCACTGCCATGCTTGTGAACGATTTGATTTAGTATATTCCTTGTCCTAAATTTCCAGAGTTGTGTTTGCTCTTGATTTCTATTCAATTCGAATCCTTTGTCCTGGTGCAACCATCGTCGCTGCCTTAGGAAATTGACACTGTTGCTGTTCTGGTTATGTTGGAATGCCGCCGCTGCTGCAAATTTAGAACTAAAGAGGGTTTGTCATGTTTAATTTCTGAGTTCGACTAGCTGAGGTAGGGGATTTGTTTTGAAAAATAAATGTTTTAAGTTATGAATGCCAATAAAATTAAATGAGTAACTGAAATGGTTTATGGTTACTTTGTGTGAATAATTGTTGGAATTGAGTTGAATCATGGCTGTAGTTGGTGATTGGTTTAATGATTTAATGTAGTAAATATTGATGATGTTGTGTATTTTGAAGTTATACTTGCTGCTAGTACTTGTTGATGTTGATTTTGTGTATGGAATGTTGCTATGGCTGCTGGAAATTGATTTGATGAATCGGAACTTGAGATATGTTATAGATGAGATGCTGAAGAATAGATGCTGTGATAATATGGTTACTTTGCACCTATGATATGAAATTGCGATATATTGAATTAAGAGTTCTTGGGCAACTTTGGTTAGCCAAAATAAAGTTATAAATGTGATTTTATATGAATCCTAGGCTTGAATATAGGATTCGGTATGTAAGGTTGTGGGAAATACTTTGTGCAGAATTTCTGCAGAAATCTGCATAATTGGCAGCAGAATGAATGACTTTTTGGGAGCAGTCCAGACCTAATTTTTAGATGAAATTATTTTTCTGTAAAACTTTAGTGTGTCCTGAAAATTCCATAAAAATTTCAGGGAATTTGGCTAAGTGATTTGGAAGATATGATTTTTTGAAGTTTAGTAGTTGCTGCAGATTTTTTTGGTTTTTTGGTTCTGCAGTACCAACTTTCAGACGCTATAACTTTTAATTAAAACAAAATTTTGAGTTTATTTCAAAAGGATTTTAAAGATCTATCAGTCTATTTTAAGTGAGTACAAGTTTCATGTTCATATTTATTTTGTAGACTTAGATAAGTCACTTGGAAGGTCGGTTGTTTGCTGGAAACTTTGAATTGGTTTATGAAAACAGGGCTCCACTTCCAATTGATAATTAATTAATCAAATGAAGTGATATGAACCTGAAACTTGTGGATTCTAAAACTTAGGGATGTTGACTATAATCTCACCAAAATTTAGAAGCAACGGATTAGAATTGAAATTATTATGGAATTTATGTTATTATGGAATTTATGTTTGCATGCCTTGCCTAGCTTCTTAATCATGCCATTTTTTGTTTTGTTTTGTTTGTATTCTTGCAGTCCTTATTATTTGATGTGTTTTGCTATTGGAATTGGAATACTTCACTATTTCTCTAGTTCTTAGTCTTAATCTTACTATATTTTCTGCTGCCGTCTAAAATTAGAACAATCGGATGATTAGTATTTTAAATATGGACTGGTAACTGGCAATATCGTAGGGGTTATATTTTATTGGGTAAACTTTCAGTTTTTGCATTGTTGACGAGGAAATCTTAGGTTCATTTTAAATTTTTAACCATGGAACATCAAGATTTAATGGATAAGAATGAAGAGAGCGTTCAATCGATCGAAAAGGTTAGCAATACTGAAGATCGGGATAAGATGAATGAGGTTGAAGGTGTGAAATCTGAGTTGATTAATGTTGATGAGAGCAAGGATTTGCAATCTGAAACTAGTTCTATTCAAGAAGTGCAAGGGAGTAATTCCAAGGGATTTGAAGCTGAAATTAAAGTCAATACTAATGCACAAGAGTACTCTTGTCTAAAGGTCAGTATCTAGAAAGCCCAGAGGTATGGATTTAATTACCCTATATACAACTAAAACCCATGCAGAAATCCTCATATGTAGTCTTTGTTTCATATTCTTTGATCATTTTATATTTGTTAATCATATGATCAGACAAATCTGCTGAATATTTTAATTGATTATCTTGGTACAATTCTTAGGTGTCATTACTATCTTTGTGATTGTTGTCTGGTGGTGTAGGCTGTTGTGAACTCTCTCATAGCGCGCTTTGACAATGAAACAAACTAGACCCTAAAGGTACTCCTAAAGTTGCTTATGGTTTTAATACATTTTCGTAGATGATTCCCATTTTATATTAGTATACTTTAATTTGTATATGGATTTATTTATCACATTTTACTTGTGTCATGGTTGAAAAATGACAAATGTCCTATTATTTGGTTTGATAAATTTGGTTGGGTATGGCTGAGATATAAGTTGTGAATTGGTTGTGTTTGCTGGAACCGTAGACGGTGGAAATATCCAAGTTTTTGGGGGAGGTGCTGCCGAAATTTTTCTAAACATTTTGGATAAAATTTAGTGGAAAAATTATAATTAGTGTTATATCTTATTTCTAACTTTTTTGTTTCGGTTTTTCTTATTTACAGGAGTACTGAAATGGTGACCATATGCTACCTTGAGGGCTCAAGAATGTTTTGATGCATAGAGACATTAATCTATGTTAGAACTTTTATGTTTTGGTTGAACTAATCAATGTACTCACTAGCTAATGTTATTTTGTTTCAAGACAATTTTAGCTAAAAGGATCTTGTTTGACTTATGTATGTTTTTGCATATTATATAAATGTAAACTTGCTTATTAAAATCGTTAATATATTAGTTAATTTAAAAAATAATTTAATAAATTATGCATGTAATTTGTAATAAAAAAAAGTTGTTATAAAATAATTAATTTGCTTTCGTAACTAAAGAAAAAAAATGTTACAAAATCATGTTACATTTTGTAACAAAATTTTTTGATAGGAAAAGAATTGACTATCACAAAAAATACTTTCAAGATCAAAATTTGTTACACTTTTGTAACGGCTTCTGGTTTTTTGTATCAGAAAAAATTGTTACAAAATATGGTATTGAATTGTAATAGTTCCATTTTTCGTTACAAAAACTTTTTGTAACGGGACTTACTGCAATGGACCCTTTTTTTGTTACAAAAAATTTTTGTTTCAAAATTTCGACATTTTGTAACAATATTTTTTTTTACAAATGCGCCTTTTTCTTGTAGTGAAGATATAAAGGTAACCATTAGAGTTTGGAAAGGGTCCCATGAAGTCAATGCTCCAAACATAAAAAATTTCACAAAAAAGCATAATCTGTTGAGGCATTTCATCCCCCTTGGATATATTACCAAACCTTTGACATGGGGAACAAGATTTACAAAATTTAGCAGCATCTTTAAAAAGAGTAGGCCACCAGAATCCACAGTCTAAGATTTTTCTAGCTGTTCTTTGAGGGCCAAAATGTCCTCCACTCTCAGAAGAGTGGCATGCCTCCAAAATAGACTGGAATTCTAATTGTGGTACACATCTTCTAATTACCTGATCAGCACCACACCTCCACAAATATGGATCATCCCATATAAAATATTTAGACTCGCTTTTCTGCTTGTCCCTTTGATGCTTAGTAAAGTTGGGAGGGAAAGTATGGCTAACTAGATAATTAGGTACAGGTGCATACCAAGGAACTACTTCAGATACTGTTTGCAAACTATCAAATGGGAAAGTATCATTGATAGGGGTGGAGTCATGCTTAATGTGCTCAAGGCGACTCAAGTGGTCTGCCACTAAATTCTGGTTACCACTCCTATCCTTAATTTCTAAATTAAATTCTTGCAGCAACAATATCCAACGTATCAATCTTGGTTTAAACTCTTTTTTAGCTAATAAATATTTTAGAGCTGCATGGTTGATGAGCGAATAATTTATACGCTTTTTGGCATTATTTTTAGTATGTTTTTAGTATGTTTTAGTTAGTTTTTATTATATTTATATTAGTTTTTAAATAAAAATTACATTTCTGGATTTTACTATGAGTTTGTGTGTTTTTCTGTGATTTCAGGTATTTTCTGGCTGAAATTGAAGGACCTGAGCAAAAATCTGATTCAGAGGCTGAAAAAGGACTGCAGATGCTGTTGGATTCTGACCACCGTGCACTCGAAGCGGATTTTCTGCAGCTACAAAAGCCCAATTGGTGTGCTCTCAATTGCGTTTGAAAGTAGACATCTTGGGCTTTCCAGAAATATATAATATTCCATGCTTTGCCCGAGATTTGATGGCCCAAACCGGCGTTCTAAGTTAGCATAAAAATTCTGGCGTCAAAACACCAGAACTGGCAGAAAAGCTGGAGTTAAACGCCCAAACTGGCACAAAAGCTGGCATTTAACTCCAAGAAAAGTATCTACATGTGAAATCTTCAATGATCAGTGATGAGCGGATATTTTATACGCTTTTTGGGGTTAATTTCATATAGTTTTTAGTATGATTTGGTTAGTTTTTAGTATATTTTCATTAGTTTTTAGGCAAAATTCATATTTCTGGACTTTACTATGAGTTTGTATGTTTTTCTGTAATTTCAGGTATTTGCTGGCTAAAATTGAGGGAGCTGAGCAAAAATCTGATTCAGGCTGAAAAAGGACTGCTGATTCTGTTGGATTCTGACCTCTCAGCACTCGGAATAAATTTTCTGGAGGTACAAAAGTCCAATTGGCGCGCTTTCAATTGCGTTGGAAAGTAGACATCCAAGACTTTTCAGCAATATATAATAGTCCATACTTTGCTCAAGGATAGACGACGTAAACTGGCGTTCAACGCCAGTTCCATGTTGTAGTTTGGCGTCCAGCGCCAGAAACAAGTTACAAGTTGGAGTTCAACGCCAAAAATAGGTTACAACCTGACGTTGATGCCCAAAACAGCCCAGGCACGTGAGAAGCCTAAGTCTCAGCCCCAGCACACACCAAGTGGGCCCCAGAAGTGGATTTCTGCACCAATTATCTTAGTTTATTCATTTTCTGTAAACCTAGGTTACTAGTTTAGTATTTAAACAACTTTTAGAGATCTATTTAGGATCTCATGATTTTTTAGATCTGAACTTTGTAATCTCTGACGGCATGAGTCTCTAAACTCCATTGTTGGGGGTGAGGAGCTCTGCTGTGTTTCGATGAATTAATGCAACTATTTCTGTTTTCCATTCAAACATGCGTGTTCCTATCTAAGATATTCCTGAGATGATCCTGTGGGGTCCACAGATCCTGAGGTGTCAAGGCATTTACATCCCTGCACCAATTTAGGCATGTAAAATGCCCTTGCACACAACTCTGGGCGTTCAGCGCCAGGTTGGTGCCCATTTTGGGCGTTCAACGCCCCTTTGTTGCCATTTCTGGCGTTGAACGCCAGAACCATGCTTGTTCTGGGAGTTCAGCGCCAGGATGCTCCCATTCTGGGCGTTCAGCGCCAGAACTATGCTCTGTTCTGGCGTTTGAACGCCAGACAGATGCTCCTCCAGGGTGTGATTTTTCTTCTGCTGTTTTTGATTCCGTTTTCAATTTTTATATTTATTTTGTGACTCCACATGATCATGAACCTAAGAAAACATGAAAAACAATAAAAATAAGAATTAGATAAACATTGGGTTGCCTCCCAACAAGCGCTTCTTTAATGTCAATAGCTTGACAGTGAGCTCTCATGGAGCCTCACAGATGTGCAGAGCTTTGTTGAGACTCTCCAACACCAAACTTAGAGTTTGGATATGGGAGTTCAACACCAAACTTAGAGTTTGGTTGTGGCCTCCCAACACCAAACTTAGAGTTTGACTTGTGGGGGCTCTGGTTGACTCTGCTTTGAGAGAAGCTTTTTCTGCTTCCTCTCCATGGTTGCAGAGGGAGATCCTTGAGTTTTAAACACAAGGAAGTTCTCATTCCATTGAAGGACTATTTCACCTCTGTCAACATCAATCACAGCTCTTGCTGTGGCCAGGAAAGGTCTTCCTAGGATGATGGATTCATTCTCTTCCTTTCCAGTATCCAGGACTATGAAATCAGCAGGGATGTAAAGGCCCTCAACCTTTACTAATACATCCTCTACTTGTCCATAAGCCTGTTTTCTTGAGCTGTCTGCCATCTCTAGTGAGATTTTAGCAGCTTGCACCCCATAGATTCCCAGTTTCTCTATTACAGAGAGGGGCATGAGGTTTATTCCTGAACCAAGGTCACACAGAGCCTTAAAGATCATGGTGCCTATGGTACAGGGTATTATGAACTTTCCAGGATCCTGTCTCTTCTGAGGCAATGTCAGTTGATCCATATCACTTAGTTCATTGATGAACAAGGGAGGTTCAACTTCCCAAGCATCAATGCCAAATAATTTGGCATTCAGCTTCATGATTGCACCAAGAAACTTGGCAGTTTGCTCTTCAGTAACATCCTCATTCTCTTCAGAAGAGGAATACTCATCAGAGCTCATGAAGGGAATAAGGAGGTTCAATGGAATCTCTATGGTCTCTAGATGAGCCTCAGAGTCTTTTGGTTCCTCAGAGGGAAGCTCCTTATTGATCACTAGACGTCCCAGGAGGTCTTCCTCCTTGGAATTCACGTCCTCTCCTTCCCTTACTGGTTCGGCCATGGCGCTTATGTCAATGGCCTTGCACTCTCCTTTTGGATTCTCTTCTGTATTGCTTGGGAGAGTACTAGGAGGGATTTCAGTGATCCTTTTACTCAGCTGGCCCACTTGTGCTTCCAGATTTCTAATGGAAGACCTTGTTTCATTTATGAAACTCACAGTGGCCTTGGATAGATCAGAGACTAGATTTGCTAAATTGGAAGCATTTTGTTCAGTGTTCTCTGTCTGTTGCTGAGTGGATGATGGAAAAGGTTTATTATTGTTAAACCTGTTTCTTCCACCATTATTAAAGCCTTGTTGGGGCTTTTGATCCTTCCATGAGAAATTTGGATGATTTCTCCATGTTGAGTTATAGGTGTTTCCATAAGGTTCACCTAAGTAATTTACCTCTGCTATTGCAGGGTTCTCAGGATCATAAGCTTCTTCTTCAGAAGATGCCTCTTGAGTACTGTTGGATGCAGCTTGCATTCCATGCAGACTCTGAGAGATCATATTGACTTGCTGAGTCAATATTTTATTCTGAGCCAATATGGCATTCAGAGTATCAACTTCAAGAACTCCCTTCTTCATAGGCGTCCCATTACTCACAGGATTCCTTTCAGAAGTGTACATGAACTGGTTATTAGCAACCATGTCAATGAGTTCTTGAGCTTCTGCAGGCGTTTTCTTTAGGTGAATGGATCCACCTGCAGAAGTGTCCAGTGACATCTTTGATAGCTCAGATAAACCATCATAGAATATATCTAGGATGGTCCATTCTGAAAGCATGTCAGAAGGACACTTTTTGATCAACTGTTTGTATCTTTCCCAAGCTTCATAGAGGGATTCACCTTCTTTCTGTCTGAAGGTTTGAACATCAGCTCTAAGCTTGCTAAGCTTTTGAGGAGGAAAGTACTTGGCTAAGAAAGCCGTGACTAGCTTATCCCAAGAGTTCAGGCTGTCTTTGGGTTGAGAATCCAACCATAATCTAGCTCTGTCTCTTACAGCAAAAGGGAAAAGCATGAGCCTGTAGACTTCAGGATCTACTCCATTAGTCTTAACAGTATCACATATCTGCAAGAATTCAGTTAAGAACTGAAAGGGATCTTCAGATGGAAGTCCATGAAACTTGCAGTTCTGCTGCATCAGAGAAACTAATTGAGGTTTCAGCTCAAAGTTGTTTGCTCCAATGGCAGGAATGGAGATGCTTCTTCCATGTAAATTGGAATTAGGTGCAGTGAAGTCACCAAGCATCTTCCTTACATTATTATTATTTTTGGCTGCCATCTCCTTTTCCTGTTCAAAAATTTCTGAAAGGTTATCTCTGGATTGTTGTATTTTAGCTTCTCTTAAATTTTTTTTTTCAGAGTCCTTTCAGGTTCTGGATCTGCTTTAACAAGAATGTTCTTGTCCTTGCTCCTGCTCATATGACAAAGAAGATGGCACAAAAAAAATAGTAATAATAATATGGATCCTTTATACCACAGTATAGGGATCCTTGTGTTAGTAGAAGAAAAGAAGGGAAGAAAATCTGAACTCAGAGAGAGAGGGGGTTCGGATTTTTGGAGAGTTGAAGGAAAGATGTTAGTATATCAATAAACAAATAGAAGAAGATGAGAGGGGGAAGTGAATTTTCGAAAACAATTTTTGAAAAAGAGTTAGTGATTTTTGAAAATAGTTTTTGAAAAAGGTTAGTATTTTTTTTCGAAATTTTTTTTATATAAAAAAAATAAAAATAATTAGTTAATAAAAAAGAAATTTTTGAAAAAGAGGGAAGATATTTTCGAAAATTAGGGAGAGAGAGTTAGTTAGGTAGTTTTGAAAAAGTTAAGAAACAAACAAAAAGTTAGTTAGTTAGTTGAAACAAATTTTGAAAAGGTAAGAAGTTAGGAAGTTAGAAAAGATATTTTGAAATCAATTTTTTTGAAAAAGATAAGATGAGAAGATATTTTTGAAAAGATATGATAGAAATTAGTTTTTGAAAAAGATTTGATTTTTAAAATCACAATTAATGACTTGATTCACAAGAAATCACAAGATATGATTCTAGAACTTAAAGTTTGAATCTTTCTTAACAAGTAAGTAACAAACTTGAAATTTTTGAATCAAAACATTAATTGATTAGTTATTTTCGAAAATTTTATATAAAAATAAGAAAAAGATTTTTGAAAAAGATTTTTGGAATTTTCGAAAATAACTAAGAAATTTGAAAAAGATTTGATTTTTGAAAAAGATTTTGAAAAAGATAAGATTTTCAAATTGAAAATTTGATTTGACTCATAAGAAACAACTTTGATTTTTAAAATTTTTTGAAAAAGTCAACTCAATTTTCGAATTTGATGAGAGAAAAAGGGAAAGATATTTTTTTGATTTTTTGAATTTTTATGAAAACATGAAAATTATGCAATGCATGAAATTTTTAGATCAAAACATGAATGTATGCAAGAATGCCATGAATGTCAAGATGAACACCAAGAACACTTTGAATGTCAAGATGAACATCATAGACACAATTTTGAAAAATTTTTTAATGCAAAGAAAACATGCAAGACACCAAACTTAGAATTCTTTAATGCTTACGCACTAAGGATTCAAGAATGCATATGAAAAACAAGAAAAGACACAAAACATGAAATCATCAAGATCAAACAAGAAGACTTACCAAGAACAACTTGAAGATCATGAAGAACACTATGAATGCATGATATTTTCGAAAAATGCAAGATGCATATGCAAGTGACACCAAACTTATGATATGACTCAAGACTCAAACAAGAAACACAAAAATATTTTTGATTTTTATGATTTTCTAATTTTTTTGGATTTTTATCTTATATTTTTCGAAAATTGTTTAGAAAAAAGAAAAATAAGGATTCAAAATTTTTAATATGAATTCCAGGAATCTTATGCTCTAAAGCTCCAATCAAAGGGTCAGGCATGGCTTAATAGCCAGCCAAGCTTTAGTATGTAACTCAGACATGACACGCCTGACATTCCTTACATTCAACAGCCAATTGGCTAAGAAAGATAAAGAAGCTCTTCTCTTGAGTATAAGAATTGAGACATGGCTTTACAGCCAGCCAAGCTTCAACATGCTTCATGAAACACTAGAATTCATTCTTAAAAATTTCGAAGCCATAGAATAATTTAATTTTTTTTATTATTATATTTATTATATTTTTTTTTTCGAAAACAAAAGAAAAATTTTTTTGAAAGAGTTTTCGAAAAATTTTTTTTTTGAAAATAAAACAAAAAGAAAATTACCTAATCTGAGCAACAAGATGAACCGTCAGTTGTCCATACTCGAACAATCCCCGGCAACGGCGCCAAAAACTTGGTGCACGAAATTGTGATCTCCAGGCTCGAACAAATCCTGGTAATGGCTCCAAAGCTTGGTGCTCTGATCTTAATTCATAATTGTCACAACTTCGATACAACTAACCAGCAAGTGCACTGGGTCGTCCAAGTAATACCTTACGTGAGTAAGGGTCGAATCCCACGGAGATTGTTGGTATGAAGAAAGCTATGGTCACCTTGTAAATCTCAGTCAGGCGGATATAAAATAATTATGGAGTTTTCGAATAATAAATAAAAGAATAGGGATAGAGGTACTTATGTAAATCATTGGTAGGAATTTCAGATAAGCGAATGGAGATGCTTTTCGTTCCTCTGAACCTCTGCTTTCCTGCTATCTTCATCCAATCAGTCTTACTCCTTTCCATGGCTGGCTTTATGTGATACATCACCACTGTCAATGGCTACTTTCGGTCATCTCACGGGAAAATGATCCAATGCCCTGTCACGGCACGGCTAATCGTCTGGAGGCATCACCCTTGTCAATGGCTTCATCTTATCCTCTCAGTGAATAATATGCTCACGCACCCTGTCACGGCACGGCTATTCATCTGTCGGTTCTCGATCATGCTGGAATAGGATTTACTATCCTTTTGCGTCTGTCACTAACGCCCTGCAATCGCGAGTTAGGAGCTCGTCACAGTCATTCAATCATTGAATCCTACTCGGAATACCACAGACAAGGTTTAGACCTTCCGGATTCTCTTGAATGCCACCATCATTCTAGCTTACGCCACGAAGATTCTGGTTAGGAGATCTAAGAGATACTCATTCTAGCTTAATTCATGTAGAACAGAAGTGTTTGTCAGGCACGCGTTCATAAGGGAGAAGGATGATGAGCGTCACACATAATCATCACCTTCATCACGTTCTTGGGTGCGAATGGATATCTTAGAAGTGAAATAAGAAGAATTGAATAGAAAACAGTAGTACTTTGCATTAATCTTTGAGGAACAGCAGAGCTCCACACCTTAATCTATGGAGTGTAGAAACTCTACCGTTGAAAATACATAAGTGAAAGGTCCAGGCATGGCCGAATGGCCAGCCCCTCTGATCTAAGAACCAGGCGTCCAAAGATGCCTAATACAATAGTAAGAGGTCCTATTTATAATAAACTAGCTACTAGGGTTTACATGAGTAAGTATTTGATGTATAAATCCACTTCCGAGGCCCAGTTGGTGTGTGTTTGGGCTGAGCTTAAGTGTTGCATGTGCAGAGGCCATTTGTGGAGTTGAACGCCAGTTTCTGTGCCAGTTTGGGCGTTCAACTCTGGTTTTGGATCCTTTTCTGGCGCTGGACGCCAGATTTGGGCAGAAGGCTGGTGTTGAATGCCAGTTTACGTCGTCAATTCTTGGCCAAAGTATGGACTATTATATATTTCTGGAAAGCCCTGGATGTCTACTTTCCAACGCAATTGGAAGCGCGCCATTTCAAGTTCTGTAGCTCCAGAAAATCCACTTTGAGTGCAGGGAGTTCAGAATCCAACAGCATCAGCAGTCCTTTTTCAACCTCTGAATCTGATTTCTGCTCAAGTCCCTCAATTTCAGCCAGAAAATACCTGAAATCACAGAAAAACACACAAACTCATAGTAAAGTCTAGAAATGTGAATTTAACACAAAATCTATTAAAAACATCCCTAAAAGTAACTAGATCCTACTAAAAACATACTAAAAACAATGTCAAAAAGCGTATAAATTATCCGCTCATCATGGACACTAAAATTGAGGGAGAAAACTGCCCCGCAATGTGCATAAATGAACATGGTGGCAACCTGCAGTGAGGCCACCTGACCTCTGCACCTTCGATGGAGTATAACTCGAGCTGTAGAGCCCCAATTGATGTGCTTCCAAAGGCATTGGAAAGTAGACATTCAGGGCTTTCCAACAATGTATAATAGTATGGGGTGGACAATACGTTTGAGCCTCCAGAACTGGCGTTTTTGCCAACGTTTGAGGCAAACGTTACCTCAAACGCTGCACACCAAAGCCAGCGACCATGCCCTCTTCAAATGATCATAACTTGAGTTGTAGATGTCCAATTGAAGTGATTCTAAGTGGGTTAGAAAGCTGACATTCAGAGCTTTCCAACCATATATGATAGTCTATATTGGGCATAAAATTAGCAATATGACAAGAGGATAACGTTGGCACATGAATTACAAGGGAGAGGAGCAAAAGTTTGCGCCAACGTTAGACCCCTAACTTGGAGGCTAACGTTGGCGCCACTAGCACACAAGGCAAGGCCAACGTTAGGGTCAAAGTTAGACCCCTAACGTTGGCACCAACGTTCATATCAGTAAGTTTTGTGGGCTGCTATGAAAAGTTGGAGCCAAAGTTAGACCCCTAACTTTAGCTCCAACTTTTGGTCCAACTTTTGCTAACCTCAAAACCGGTTCAATTGGTTCACTTTGGTTCTTCTCCAAACTTCAAGAGCAATCAACCAAGGCCTCTTTCAACCCAATTCCACCAAGAGCAAAGGCCCAACTCAAGGCTTGAAGATCATTAGAAGAAAGTGTATAAATAGGATAGAATTCAAGTTATTCGGGGAGCTTTTTCCGGAAGAGTTTTTCTTTTGAATTTTCATAGCTTTTGGCATAGAGTGAACTTTAATTTCTTGTTTTGGGGAAGGAGAATTCACTTCTCTTCCTCTTAGTTTTATTGCTTTCAATTTCAATTACACTTGTCTTGGATCTTGGGTTGGAGAATTGAAGAAATTCTGTTTCAATCTCATCCTTGGATCCCTCTGTTTTACTCACTGCATAATTGAATTTAATTTTCTGTTAATTGCTCTTCATCTCTTTTCTTTGCAATTTACATTTTCTTTGCAATTGTTCTTGTTGGATCTAGGAAGGCATTGAGATCTAGACTTGATTTTCTAGTCTCTGGGTCCTGAGATCCAAATCTCCAATTTACATTCTGTCTCTTGCTTTCCCTGTTCATTTACTTTTCTGCTATAAGATCCGATCCAATCCCAATTCCCATTTACTCTTCTGTTTGATGCAATTTAACTTTTCCTTGTTTAATTTCTGCAAATCCACGTCCCAGTCCCCTTTACATTTCAAGCAATTTACATTCCTTGCACTTTAAGATTCCGCAATTTATATTTCTTGCACTCTAAGTTTCTGCTATTTAATTTCTTGTTCTTTAAGTTTCAGCAATTTATTTCTTGTTCTCTTTACTTCAATGCAATTTAATTCTGCAAGTCACAAAACCATCAACCAAATCTTGATTCGCTTGACTAAATTAACCACTAAACTAAAATTGCTCAATCCTTCAATCCCTGTGGGATCGACCTCACTCCCGTGAGTTTTTATTACTTGATACGACCCGGTACACTTGTCGGTTAGATTTGTGTGTTTTGGGAGAAATTTATTTTTCACCAAAATACTTATCAAGTTTTTGGCGCCGTTGCTGGGGATTGATTAGATTGACAATGATTAAGTGAGGTGGTAGTTTAGATCAAGCAATTTTTCTTTTCGGTTTCTTTAATTTTTGACTAACCCACTAACTGTTTGAATTTTTACTTAAGCTAACTCAAACTTCATTCTAGCAATAGATTGAAGTGTCACTGGTTTTTGTGTGTTTCTTGTGTTTTGCTTGTATGTCAGATACAAGAAGAGAAGCAAGAGAAAAAAATGTTGCTGGAGAGGAAGAATCAGATGAAGAATATCATGAATTGGAGGAACACTCAACAAATCCAACAAATCCACCAGTGAGAATGGCCAACAACAATGGTCAACCCCAGAGGAGAGTCTTGGCTTCATATACACTTGCTAATCCAAGGCATTGTGGGAGTAGCATCCTTACCCCAAATGTCGATGCAAATAACTTTGAATTGAAGCCCCAACTCATCACCTTGGTGCAGAACAACTGTTCCTATAGAGGAGGCCCCTTGGAAGATCCAAACCAGCATCTATCCACCTTCCTGAGGATATGTAACACAGTGAAGACCAATGGTGTGCATCCTGACAGTTACAAATTGCTGCTATTTCCATTTTCCCTCAAAGACAAAGCCACTCAATGGTTGGAGTCATTTCCAAGAGATAGCATCAACAACTGGGATGATCTAGTAACCAAGTTTCTTGCCAAGTTTTACCCACCTCAAAGAGTTATTAGATTGAAGACTGAAGTTCAAACATTTACTCAGATGGATGGAGAGTCATTGTATGAAGCATGGGAGAGATACAAAGCTTTACTCAGGAAGTGTCCACCAGAGATGTTTAATGAATGGGATAAACTCCAAAATTTCTATGAAGGACTGACAATGAAAGCTCAAGAGGCACTTGACTATTCAGCAGGAGGCTCAATGCAACTCATGAAGACAGCTGAAGAAGCTCAGAACCTCATTGACATGGTGGCTAACAACCAATATTTCTTTGGCCATCAGAGACAACACCAACCATCACTAAGGAAAGGAGTGTTAGAAATGGAAGGGGTTGACACCCTCCTAGCTCAAAACAAGATAATGCAGCAGCAGATTCAAGAACAATTTGAGCAGATGGCTAAAAAGATTGATAGTTTACAAGTTGCAGCAGTGAATACAAGCCAACCATCAACCACATGGGGACAAAATGAAGAAAACCAGGAAAATCAGCAGCAGGAACAACCTCAATATGTGCATAACCAAGGCTCATGCCAAAATGAGGTTTATGGTGACACCCACAAACCATCCTGGAAGAACCATCCAAATCTCAGATGGGGAGATAACCACACCCACAGCCAGCAACCGTGGCAGAAAAACTCAAACCAAAACAACTCAAGAAACACAACTTACTCAAACCACGACCAGCAAAATGCTAATAATAATCAATACAAGAAACCACAAAATACATATCAACCACCCCACCACAATCCACAAACTCATCAAAATAGCATTTTCGCACCAACATCTAACCCCCCAAAACTACCACACTACCCCTACAAATAACTTCCAGCAACCACATTCCACCCCCATCATACCACCAATAGACCATCATGAAAGTAGAATTTCAAGTCTTGAGGCAGCCATACAAGCAATTGCTCAGTCCACTCAAAGCTTGGTCAAAATGCAAGAGAGAAATGAAGCCACCATGAAGAGCCTTGAACGACAAGTGGGACAATTAGCCAAACAAGCTGAACGGCCAACCAATGTTCTCCCAAGTGATACAATCTCCAATCCAAAGGACAAAGGAAAAGCTACAAAGTGGGAGGAGTACAAAGCAATCATAGTGGGAAGTGAAAAGACTAGGGAGAAGGAAGCCATCAATCAAGAAGAACACAACAGAGAAGTTCCACAAGAAGAGACAGAAGAGAGAAGTGAAGAGGAGAGAACGACCAAGAATGCAAAAAGCTCAAAGAAAGATATGTACATCCTTGAAACACAGCTACAAGAGAAGAAGGAAGGGATGAAGCCATATATCCCTAAACTTCCATATCCTCAAAGATTCAAAAAAGAAAACGAGGATAAGCAATACTCAAAGTTCCTGAACATATTCAAGACACTCAGCATCAATATTCTGTTCTTAGAAGCACTTGAACAGATGCCATTATATGCCAAATTTATGAAAGAAGTGCTAACAAAGAAAAGACCCTTGAAGGAAGGACAGATTATTGAAATGACAATGGAGTGTAGTGCTATTCTCCAAAGAGGTTTACCAGAGAAGAAGGAGGATCCTGGAAGGTTTTATATACCTTGTACCATAGGAAACATAACTATTGAGAAATCATTCTGTGACCTTGGTGCAAGTATAAACTTGATGCCTCTATCTCTTATGAGGAAGCTTAAAATTTCTGAGCTAAAGTCCACACGAATAGTTCTCCAAATGGCTGACAAGTCCATTCAACGAGCACTTGGAGTTGTAGAGAATGTGCTGGTAAAAGTGGGAAAATTCCTTCTCCCAGTTGATTTTGTCATCCTAGATATGGAGGAGGATCCTAACACCCCCATCATCCTAGGGAGGCCTTTTCTTGCTACGGGCAGAGCACTGATAGATGTTGAAAAAGGGGAATTGTTGCTGAGAGTACATGACGAGCACCTAGCATTCCATGTTTTTAAAACCCCACATGAGCCCACTCAAGAAGAAGAGTGTATGGAGGATAAGGCCAGAGATCAAAGTTTGAAGGAGGTAGTCAATGAGTTAGCTCCAAGACTTCCGAATCCATGCTTAAAAGAAGTAGAGATGGTGCAACAGACCAAAGAAATCATGGAGGAACTAGATCCAAAACCTCCAGATGAGAAATTCAACATCTCAGATAAGGAACCACCAAGGCAGGGGGTATCTTTTGAGAAAGAAAAGAAGGAGAGGCCAAGAGGGTGGAGAAACAAGAAGATCCCTACTGAAGGCTTTTCACCAGGGAATAAAGTAGTGTTAAACACCCAACCAATGAAGGTGTCCCCACAATCATCCGAATACTACACTGTAAACCGGGTTCTTTCACTTGAACACCTAGAGATCATCAAAGAGGAGACCGGAAGGAGGTCCACAGTAAGAGGAGAAAAGCTGAGGCACTATGATTTTCAACCCCCATGATCTAAGTGGATTGATGTCAAGCTAATGACAATAAAGAAGCGCTTGTTGGGAGGCAACCCAACCTGAGGTAGTTCACTTCTCATAGCTATTTCAATAAAAGGGTTAATTAGACTTATCTATATTGCAAGGAGCTAAGTTTGGTATTGCACACCAAAATAAATTAAGAGAGAATGAAAGATTCTAAGTTTGGTGTTCCACTAAATTCTCATTTAAAAGCACATTCTCACCTTCTGCATACATGGATGCTAGCTCCGAGTAATCAAATAAACTAATTAACCAATTGTTTACTTTTTAGTTTTTCTAGTTTTTATTGTCTTTAACAAAGATAGGAGGATTTCACATATAGTTATTTTGATGCATGAGAAAGGTGGCAAGGAACTAAGTTTGGTGTTCACACACCAAAGTAAGTTCAAAAGCCTACAAGAAAATTCTGCACACTAACAAGTTACCTAAGGGCTTGAGAAACAAGCAACTTCCATGAACTTTATAGGAATTCAATCACTCTCTTGGAAGGGTTACATACCATCAGCTGAGAGTAAGAAGAAGAAGCCACCAAGAGGTTGTATTGTCACTTAATTCTATCAGCATTGAACTGTTCTAATTTGGAAGTTTGAGAGTTACCATTGCAACAGTAACTGTTAGTTTAGTCATTTTGCATCTTGAGTGTTCTAGTTGAAATAAGTATGCTAGCTTAAGTATGTGCTTGTGTGTTCACTTAACAAAAAGCATGCTTTGTCCCCTGCATTTTCAATTCAATAAAAGAAATGTTTGAATGAGAAGTAAGATAGTCTCTGTTAGATAGAAGTAGAATAAAAGTAAGTGGTGGTATGTGTGTGATTGTACAATAGCTTACTTTTAGTGAATAAAGAGCTAGGATATCTCCTTCTAAGTAAAGAGTGGCCTACTGTCTATGAATCTCAATTAAAAAAAAAATTCCTTGGTTAGAAAGAAAAACAAAAGGAAGGAAAGAAAAAAGACAGCCAAAAAGTGGCAGAACAAAAGGAAACAAAAAGAAACAAAGCTGGACACCAATAGCTTGAACTTTAAAATATATGCATGTGATGTCTTTGTACTAGGATCTGCTTGGATTAGTAAGCTCTTAGGAGTGCATCAACACTCGGTGACTTGGGTTAACTAATCCGGGATCATCAGCTGAAAGTCCACTATCAAGAGCAACCTAACTACAAGGCATTTAGTAACCCAAAGAGGTGCTGGGCATCAATGTTTTAAGAAGGAATGTGAGCCAAGTGTCTATGGTGAATAATGTGTCAAGTATAAAGAAAAGAAAATGAACTTGCTACACATGACACTCAAATAAAGCTTATAAACAAAGTAATAGCCAAGGATAAAGGAATAATGAGAGGTCATAGCAGTATGTTACTTGAATCTTGAAGGAGACTTTCTAGGCCTAGGAGTCAGTAAGAAGTGAGTATTTACATATCCACACAAAACCCCATGAACTATCAATAATACTCTGCTAGCATGAACATCCTCTTCCATTTCATTCTTTCTTCTCAATAAATCTTTTCTTGCTTGGGGACAAGCAAGCTTTAAGTTTGGTGTTGTGATGACAAGTCATCCTAGCCTATTTTAACTAGTCTTTTTCTTTTGTTTTCATTAGAATTATGCACTTTCTTGAACCATAAGCAAGCTAATTGAGTAGATTTTCATGTTTCCCTTGATTGAATCAACCATGTATGAATTCATGCCATTTCATGAGGTTTTATGCTATAATTGTTGCATATTATGATAGAATGAATATCTCATGATTATGAGCATAGCTTTGATGTGTTTGGTTGATTGATGATAGGTGAAGAAAGCTTGGAGAAAGGTTGAAGCAAGAAAGAATGGCTAGGAGTGAAGAGAGGACAATGGAATAAGTGAAATTGAACCAGGAAGCAAAAAGCTGGACCTAAAGTTAGCATCAAACTTTTGCACAAACTTTTGGTTGAAAAGTTAGCCCCAACGTTAGCCCCCTAACTTGGAGGCTAACGTTGGAACTTGAAAATCACTCCCTGGGTACCAAAAGTTTGCGCCAACGTTAGCCCCCTAACTTTGAGGCTAACGTTGGCACATGAAATTCACCCCTGGGCACCAAAAGTTTGCACCAACGTTAGCCCCCTAACTTTGAGGCTAACGTTGGCATGAAGAAAACCTCCCTGGGCACCAAAAGTTTGCGCCAACGTTAGCCCCCTAACTTTTGGGCTAACGTTGGCGCCACACACCACAACAGCTTGAAGGATTATACTTCCAACAAGAATAACTTGAGCTACAGAGCTCCAAATGAGGTGATTCAAGAAGTAGTGGAAAGTAGGAATCAAGAGCTTTCCAAGCATATATGGCACTGCATGGTGGACACTAAAATTGAGGGAGAAAACTGCCCCGCAATGTGCATAAATGAACATGGTGGCAACCTGCAGTGAGGCCACTTGACCTCTGCACCTTCGATGGAGTATAACTCGAGCTGTAGAGCCCCAATTGATGTGCTTCCAAAGGCATTGAAAAGTAGACATTCAGGGCTTTCCAACAATGTATAATAGTATGGGGTGGACAATACGTTTGAGCCTCCAGAACTGGCGTTTTCGCCAACGTTTGAGGCAAACGTTACCTCAAACGCTGCACACCAAAGCCAGCGACCATGCCCTCTTCAAATGATCATAACTTGAGTTGTAGATGTCCAATTGAAGTGATTTTAAGTGGGTTAGAAAGCTGACATTCAGAGCTTTCCAACCATATATGATAGTCTATATTGGGCATAAAATTAGCAATATGACAAGAGGATAACGTTGGCACATGAATTACAAGGGAGAGGAGCAAAAGTTTGCGCCAACGTTAGACCCCTAACTTGGAGGCTAACGTTGGCGCCACTAGCACACAAGGCAAGGCCAACGTTAGGGTCAAAGTTAGACCCCTAACGTTGGCACCAACGTTCATATCAGTAAGTTTTGTGGGCTGCTATGAAAAGTTGGAGCCAAAGTTAGACCCCTAACTTTAGCTCCAACTTTTGGTCCAACTTTTGCTAACCTCAAAACTGGTTCAATTGGTTCACTTTGGTTCTTCTCCAAACTTCAAGAGCAATCAACCAAGGCCTCTTTCAACCCAATTCCACCAAGAGCAAAGGCCCAACTCAAGGCTTGAAGATCATTAGAAGAAAGTGTATAAATAGGATAGAATTCAAGTTATTCGGGGAGCTTTTTCCGGAAGAGTTTTTCTTTTGAATTTTCATAGCTTTTGGCATAGAGTGAACTTTAATTTCTTTGTCTTGGGGAAGGAGAATTCACTTCTCTTCCTCTTAGTTTTATTGCTTTCAATTTCAATTACTCTTGTCTTGGATCTTGGGTTGGAGAATTGAAGAAATTCTGTTTCAATCTCATCCTTGGATCCCTCTGTTTTACTCACTGCATAATTGAATTTAATTTTCTGTTAATTGCTCTTCATCTCTTTTCTTTGCAATTTACATTTTCTTTGCAATTGTTCTTGTTGGATCTAGGAAGGCATTGAGATCTAGACTTGATTTTCTAGTCTCTGGGTCCTGAGATCCAAATCTCCAATTTACATTCTGTCTCTTGCTTTCCCTGTTCATTTACTTTTCTGCTATAAGATCCGATCCAATCCCAATTCCCATTTACTCTTCTGTTTGATGCAATTTAACTTTTCCTTGTTTAATTTCTGCAAATCCACGTCCCAGTCCCCTTTACATTTCAAGCAATTTACATTCCTTGCACTTTAAGATTCCGCAATTTATATTTCTTGCACTCTAAGTTTCTGCCATTTAATTTCTTGTTCTTTAAGTTTCAGCAATTTATTTCTTGTTCTCTTTACTTCAATGCAATTTAATTCTGCAAGTCACAAAACCATCAACCAAATCTTGATTCGCTTGACTAAATTAACCACTAAACTAAAATTGCTCAATCCTTCAATCCCTGTGGGATCGACCTCACTCCCGTGAGTTTTTATTACTTGATACGACCCGGTACACTTGCCGGTTAGATTTGTGTGTTTTGGGAGAAATTTATTTTTCACCAAAATACTCATCACTCCCTGTGCTGGTAAATGAAGTGGAGTCCGGGGTGTCTGGGTCTTCTTTAGGTGGGTGGCTACCAACAAGTAGCTCCTTGAGGTATGTAAATCTGCGCTTATTACGGCGCTCTCTTTGCTTTCCTTTCCGGTCAAGCCGGTCTAGCCTCTCAAGTATCTGGTGGAGCAGTTGGTTTGTTGAAGGTGCTTGTGATGTGGAAGAAGAAGGAATATATTGTTCTTTTTGTTCCTTTTCTTGCTGGTGGTTTGGGAGTAGCTTTCTCTTTACCCTTCTTGGTGGCCATCCTGAAAAGGGAAAAGGTAAGTATTTTTAAAATTTCAAGGGTTAGAGCAAGGAAGAGGACAAGATGCGTGATAATTAATGCACGGTAAAGAAAGATGTCGTTAACACATGGTCATGACTACATGTGAAAAGTTCATCACTGGAAATATAGCAAGTGCAGGTGATGACAATTAAATGCAAGATGTTTATTGGCATGCCGGCAAAGGCATGAGTATCATAGATCAAGCATTAAATGTCCAAGTTAGATTATCAACTCTTTCAAACTAACAACCTGTCTGTATTGACAATTATATTTAATCAATAAAATATAAAAGGAGTTTTGTGAAAAATAAGCATTAGAGTAGTAGTAACATAAAAATAATGCACAATGCCATACGGCCTTTTTCACAAACACTTAGCATGCATGGTGAATATGTTATTGAAAATATTAAGTTGAACATGCAAGCAACCCTTTAAGAAGTAATATTAATTGTCAAACAATTCCACAATAATTCACAAGCAAAATGTAAAAGAAAATAATTACCTAAATAAATTTCTAACACCAATTAAAGGAATAAAAAGAAAAGAAAAGAAAGAAAAGGAAAATATAGATAATGAAAGTAAAAAGAAAAAGAAGAAAAAAACATAAATAAAAATAATAAAGGAAAAGTAAAAAGTAAAGAAAGAAAGAAAATAACCTTGATAATGGATGTGAAAAAATAAGGAATGGGGAAAATAAAAAGTGAGAAAGAATAAAGAAGGAAGAAGGGAGAAGAAAGAAATAAGAAGGAAAAGAAAAGATTTGGATTTGGGGAAGAGAAGATAAGATATTTGGCTGATCTGGATAAGCTGTGTGTCGCATGTGACGCGGACGCGTGGGTCACGCAATCGCGTGGTATGTGATATTTTCAAGTGACGCGGATGCGTGGGTCACGTGATCGCGTGGCCTGATTTATGCTATTGGCGCGAGTGCAGCCTCGCGTACGCACAACTCTCTGTTTTATATGCATTCTGCCAAAAATCTGGGTGACGCGTTCGCGTGAGTTATGCGATCGCATGAATGACCATATTTTGAAAAACGATGTGGACGCGTGGGGCACGCGTTCGCGTGATACCGCTTGTGCTTCTAGCACGAGTTCAGCCCAGCTCCATCATAACTCTCTGCCATACACACCTTTTTACGTCAATTTTGCAGGGCCACGCGGTCGCATGGGTGACGCAGTCGCGTGGGAAGGCTATTTTTCAACATGACGCGAACGCGTCAGGAATGCGGTCGTGTGGGCATATTTGTTCCTAAGGCACGCCTCCAGCCACGCTCTCGCGTGACTTTCTGTTCAATTCTCTTTTTTTCCGATTGCACTTATGACGCGGACGCGTCAGCGACGCTTACGCGTCAGCGACGCTTACGCATCGCGTGCGTTTTTTTTTAATATGCAGTATGCAAATGCAAATGCAGGCTATATGCAGCTATATGCAGAGATTATGAGAAGAGTCATTAACAAAAAAAATAGAATAAAGTAAAATAAAACTAAGACTGAAACAGAATGATCATACCATAGTGGGTTGTCTCCCACCTAACACTTTGCTTTTACGTCCTTAAGTTGGACGCTCTTCAGACTCATTCCGCTTTTGTTGGTGGGTCTTCCAAGAGGAAAACCTTTAGTTCTTTGTGATCCTTAATCTTTTCTCCATGGTAGAGCTTTAGGCGATGTCCATTGACCTTGATGAATTTAGAGCTAGAAGGATGACGCAGGTGAAAAACTCCGTATGGCTCTGCTTTTTCTACTCTATAGGGACCTTCCCATCTTGATCTTAGTTTACCTGGCATGAGCCTCAGCCTGGAGTTATATAGAAGAACTAACTCCCCTAGTCTGAATTCTCTCCTTTTTATGTGCTTGTCATGGACAGCCTTCATCTTCTCCTTGTAACGCCTGGAGTTGTCATATGCTTCTAGGTGAAGATTCTCCAATTCTGCTAGTTGCAACTTCCTTTCAGCACCAGCTTCTTCAAAATTCATGTTGCACTCCCTTACAGCCCAGAAAGCCTTGTGTTCCACCTCCACTGGAAGGTGGTAAGCCTCTCCGTATACTAAGCGGAAAGGGGCTCATCCAAATGGGTGTCTTGTACGCTGATCTATATGCCCAGAGTGCATCTTGTAGCCTAGCACTCCAGTCTTTCCTATGTGGTTTTACTATCTTCTCTAAAATGCATTTAATCTCCCTGTTAGACATTTTTGCTTGTCCATTGGTTGGGGAATGATAAGCTGTTGCTACTTTATGAACAATCCCATGTTTTTTCAGTAATCCTATCAGTCTCCTGTTACAAAAGTGAGTGCCTTAATCACTCACGATTGCTCGTGGTGACCCAAAGCAACAAATAATATGGTTTCTAACAAAGGAAACAACAGTGTTAGCATCATCAGTATGAGTAGGAATTGCTTTCACCCATTTAGAAACATAATCTACAGCTAACAAACACTACAAGAAAATGGAACATTTGTAACAAAAATTTGTATCAAATTTAAAATTGTTACAAAAAATAGTATTTTGTAACAATAATTAGTGATTGTTACAAAAGGATAATGTTTTGTAACAAAGGAAACAAGTTGTTACAAAACATGATAATATTTTGTAACAACCTGTTTTATTTTGTTGCAAATAATGTTAGTTTTTGTAACGAGATGGTGTTTTGTTACAAAATATAGTAATATTTTGTAACAAAAAAAATAAGTTGCAAAAATTCAGAATATTTTGTAACAACATATTTTTTTTGTTTCAAAAATTCCAATTGTTTTGTAACAAAACAACTTTCTGTTTCAAAAACTCTAATTATTTTGTAACAAAAATTTAATTTGTCACAAAATTTAATATTATTTGTAATAAGTTAATTATTTGTCACAAAATATAAGTATATTTTACAACAATGTTTTTTCAAAATGTTAAACACTTTAAGAATAAAAAAAATTGTGTATATATTTTTTTCAAAATAATTTCATTTTGTTTCAAAAAATAAAATTTTAAAAATTATAAATATTATTTTAGATTCTTCTAAAAAATTAATATACAATTTTTATTAATAATCAAATTTTAAAATTAATTAAAATTTAATTCATGGAACTTAAAAAAATTTAAAGTTAAATTATAAATATAAATAAAAGTAAATAATATAAAAGAAAAAAAACTACATTACTAAATGCTGAAAGTAAAAAGAAGCTTAGTAGTGCAGTTACTCAGATTTTGAAAAATTAATAATAAATTATTTATGATTTATTTTATCTATTTGAGAACATATTTTTAGAAATTTTTGTATTAATTAAGTACTTTTTTTATTGATTTAAAACTTTAGTGATTTAAAAACAATGAGGATTTTATATGCGCTACTTTGAATAATTAGATTTTGAAGATTATTTTATAATTTAAAAAAAATTAATTTGATTATCTCTAATTATTGAATTAGAGTGTTTATTTGAAAATAAATTAAGTTCATAATTAACTTAATATTTTTATAAATATTAGTATTAGATTAAAATTAATTTTCAATTATTCTATTACCCTAATTTTATTAAAATTATTAAATTATCTAAAATTTCCAATTTCATACACAAAACCCTAATCCCCAAGTTAAAACCCTAACCCCTTTTACCCAATCCACACACACATAACCCCCCTCCACTACTTGTTCAATCTTCAATTAGCCACATTCCACCTTTCATCACCGCCACACCGCTTCCCTTTCTTTCAAAATGTTAACACCCAGCAATAGAAATCCAAAGAAAGAAAGCAAAGAGAGAGAGAGATACGAGAGTGAGGGAAACAGAGGAAGGAGAAGGCTGCTGCGCCGGCGTCGCACCTCACCGCCATTCAGCTTCCTTCTGCTCACGTCTGGTCCACCGTAGGGGAAGCCATTCACGATGTCGCCGTCGAATTGAGCTTGTCACTGCCGCTGCTGCCGAGCCGCCATCGATGCAAGAAACCGCGCGCGAGAGAGGGAGGAGTCGTCGAGGGAGAAGAGGTAGCGCAGAGGAAGGAAGCGTTGCTGCCTGCGCCGCTGCCTTGCCTCCATCGCCGCTGGAGCTTCATTGTCGCCGTCGTGGTTGTCGCGGTGTACGGGCTTTGCGAAGAGAGAGAGAGACGAATGTGAAGGACCAGGGTAGGAGCGAGGCCCTGTTCCGCGCCGCCATGCCTTCACACCGTCAAACCACCACCGCCGCTACTAGGGTTTGACTCCGTCATGTCCTATTGCCGTCGGAGTTAGCCGCTATTAGAGCTGTTGTTCTGCCATCGTCAAACTTGAAGGAGGACGTCATTGCTGTTGTTGCCGGTAGCACTATTACTGTTCTAGTTCTGGTCTATTCTTTTATTTAATTCTGTTTCATTTACACACTTCAATTTGTCACTGCCATGCTTGTAAAGGATTTGATTTAGTATATTCCTTGTCCTAAATTTCCAGAGTTGTGTTTGCTCTTGATTTCTATTCAATTCGAATCCTTTGTCCCGGTGCAACCATCGTCGCTGCCTTAGGAAATTGACACTGTTGCTGTTCTGGTTATGTTGGAATGCCGCCGCTGCTGTAAATTTAGAACAAAAGAGGGTTTGTCATGTTTAATTTCTGAGTTCGACTAGCTGAGGTAGGGGATTTGTTTTGAAAAATAAATGTTTTAAGTTATGAATGCCAAATTAAATGAGTAACTGAAATGGTTTATGGTTACTTTGTGTGAATAATTGTTGGAATTGAGTTGAATCATGGCTGTAGTTGGTGATTGGTTTAATGATTTAATGTAGTAAATATTGATGATGTTGTGTATTTTGAAGTTATACTTGCTGCTAGTACTTGTTGATGTTGATTTTGTGTATGGAATGTTGCTATGGCTGCTGGAAATTGATTTGATGAATCAGAACTTGAGATATGTTATAGATGAGATGCTGAAGAATAGATGCTGTGATAATATGGTTACTTTGCACCTATGATATGAAATTGCGATATATTGAATTAAGTGTTCTTGGGCAACTTTGGTTAGCCAAAATAAAGTTAGAAATGTGATTTTATATGAATCCTAGGCTTGAATATAGGATTCGGTATGTAAGGTTGTGGGAAATACTTTGTGCAGAATTTCTGCAGAAATCTGCATAATTGGCAGCAGAATGAATGACTTTTTGGGAGCAGTCCAGACCTAATTTTTAGATGAAATTATTTTTCTGTAAAACTTTAGTGTGTCCTGAAAATTCCATAAAAATTTCAGGGAATTTGGCTAAGTGATTTGGAAGATATGATTTTTTGAAGTTTAGTAGTTGCTGCAGATTTTTTTGGTTTTTTGGTTCTGCAGTACCAACTTTCAGACGCTATAACTTTTAATTAAAACAAAATTTTGAGTTTATTTCAAAAGGATTTTAAAGATCTATCAGTCTATTTTAAGTGAGTACAAGTTTCATGTTCATATTTATTTTGTAGACTTAGATAAGTCACTTGGAAGGTCGGTTGTTTGCTGGAAACTTTGAACTGGTTTATGAAAACAGGGCTCCACTTCCAATTGATAATTAATTAATCAAATGAAGTGATATGAACCTGAAACTTGTGGATTCTAAAACTTAGGGATGTTGACTATAATCTCACCAAAATTTAGAAGCAACGGATTAGAATTGAAATTATTATGGAATTTATGTTATTATGGAATTTATGTTTGCATGCCTTGCCTAGCTTCTTAATCATGCCATTTTTTGTTTTGTTTTGTTTGTATTCTTGCAGTCCTTATTATTTGATGTGTTTTGCTATTGGAATTGGAATACTTCACTATTTCTCTAGTTCTTAGTCTTAATCTTACTATATTTTCTGCTGCCGTCTAAAATTAGAACAATCGGATGATTAGTATTTTAAATATGGACTGGTAACTGGCAATATCGTAGGGCTTATATTTTATTGGGTAAACTTTCAGTTTTTGCATTGTTGACGAGGAAATCTTAGGTTCATTTTAAATTTTTAACCATGGAACATCAAGATTTAACGGATAAGAATGAAGAGAGCGTTCAATCGATCGAAAAGGTTAGCAATACTGAAGATCGGGATAAGATGAATGAGGTTGAAGGTGTGAAATCTGAGTTGATTAATGTTGATGAGAGCAAGGATTTGCAATCTGAAACTAGTTCTATTCAAGAAGTACAAGGGAGTAATTCCAAGGGATTTGAAGCTGAAATTAAAGTCAATACTAATGCACAAGAGTACTCTTGTCTAAAGGTCAGTATCTAGAAAGCCCAGAGGTATGGATTTAATTACCCTATATACAACTAAAACCCATGCAGAAATCCTCATATGTAGTCTTTGTTTCATATTCTTTGATCATTTTATATTTGTTAATCATATGATCAGACAAATCTGCTGAATATTTTAATTGATTATCTTGGTACAATTCTTAGGTGTCATTACTATCTTTGTGATTGTTGTCTGGTGGTGTAGGCTGTTGTGAACTCTCTCATAGCGCGCTTTGACAATGAAACAAACTAGACCCTAAAGGTACTCCTAAAGTTGCTTATGGTTTTAATACATTTTCGTAGATGATTCCCATTTTATATTAGTATACTTTAATTTGTATATGGATTTATTTATCACATTTTACTTGTGTCATGGTTGAAAAATGACAAATGTCCTATTATTTGGTTTGATAAATTTGGTTGGGTATGGCTGAGACATAAGTTGTGAATTGGTTGTGTTTGCTGGAACCGTAGACGGTGGAAATATCCAAGTTTTTGGGGGAGGTGCTGCCGAAATTTTTCTAAACATTTTGGATAAAATTTAGTGGAAAAATTATAATTAGTGTTATATCTTATTTCTAACTTTTTTGTTTCGGTTTTTCTTATTTACAGGAGTACTGAAATGGTGACCATATGCTACCTTGAGGGCTCAAGAATGTTTTGATGCATAGAGACATTAATCTATGTTAGAACTTTTATGTTTTGGTTGAACTAATCAATGTACTCACTAGCTAATGTTATTTTGTTTCAAGACAATTTTAGCTAAAAGGATCTTGTTTGACTTATGTATGTTTTTGCATATTATATAAATGTAAACTTGCTTATTAAAATCGTTAATATATTAGTTAATTTAAAAAATAATTTAATAAATTATGCATGTAATTTGTAATAAAAAAAAGTTGTTATAAAATAATTAATTTGCTTTCGTAACTAAAGAAAAAAATGTTACAAAATCATGTTACATTTTGTAACAAAATTTTTTGATAGGAAAAGAATTGACTATCACAAAAAATACTTTCAAGATCAAAATTTGTTACACTTTTGTAACGGCTTCTGATTTTTTGTATCAGAAAAAATTGTTACAAAATATGGTATTGAATTGTAATAGTTCCATTTTTCGTTACAAAAACTTTTTGTAACGGGACTTACTGCAATGGACCCTTTTTTTGTTACAAAAAATTTTTGTTTCAAAATTTCGATATTTTGTAACAATATTTTTTTTTACAAATGCGCCTTTTTCTTGTAGTGAAGATATAAAGGTAACCATTAGAGTTTGGAAAGGGTCCCATGAAGTCAATGCTCCAAACATAAAAAATTTCACAAAAAAGCATAATCTGTTGAGGCATTTCATCCCCCTTGGATATATTACCAAACCTTTGACATGGGGAACAAGATTTACAAAATTTAGTAGCATCTTTAAAAAGAGTAGGCCACCAGAATCCACAGTCTAAGATTTTTCTAGTTGTTCTTTGAGGGCCAAAATGTCCTCCACTCTCAGAAGAGTGGCATGCCTCCAAAATAGACTGGAATTCTAATTGTGGTACACATCTTCTAATTACCTGATCAGCACCACACCTCCACAAATATGGATCATCCCATATAAAATATTTAGACTCGCTTTTCTGCTTGTCCCTTTGATGCTTAGTAAAGTTGGGAGGGAAAGTATGGCTAACTAGATAATTAGGTACAGGTGCATACCAAGGAACTACTTCAGATACTGTTTGCAAACTATCAAATGGGAAAGTATCATTGATAGGGGTGGAGTCATGCTTAATGTGCTCAAGGCGACTCAAGTGGTCTGCCACTAAATTCTGGTTACCACTCCTATCCTTAATTTCTAAATTAAATTCTTGCAGCAACAGTATCCAACGTATCAATCTTGGTTTAAACTCTTTTTTAGCTAATAAATATTTTAGAGCTGCATGGTTGATGAGCGGATAATTTATACGCTTTTTGGCATTATTTTTAGTATGTTTTTAGTATGTTTTAGTTAGTTTTTATTATATTTATATTAGTTTTTAAATAAAAATTACATTTCTGGATTTTACTATGAGTTTGTGTGTTTTTCTGTGATTTCAGGTATTTTCTGGCTGAAATTGAACGACCTGAGCAAAAATCTGATTCAGAGGCTGAAAAAGGACTGCAGATGCTGTTGGATTCTGACCACCGTGCACTCGAAGCGGATTTTCTGCAGCTACAGAAGCCCAATTGGTGTGCTCTCAATTGCGTTTGAAAGTAGACATCTTGGGCTTTCCAGAAATATATAATATTCCATGCTTTGCCCGAGATTTGATGGCCCAAACCGGCGTTCTAAGTTAGCATAAAAATTCTGGCGTCAAAACACCAAAACTGGCAGAAAAGCTGGAGTTAAACGCCCAAACTGGCACAAAAGCTGGCATTTAACTCCAAGAAAAGTATCTATATGTGAAATCTTCAATGATCAGTGATGAGCGGATATTTTATACGCTTTTTGGGGTTAATTTCATATAGTTTTTAGTATGATTTGGTTAGTTTTTAGTATATTTTCATTAGTTTTTAGGCAAAATTCATATTTCTGGACTTTACTATGAGTTTGTATGTTTTTCTGTAATTTCAGGTATTTTCTGGCTAAAATTGAGGGAGCTGAGCAAAAATCTGATTCAGGCTGAAAAAGGACTGCTGATTCTGTTGGATTCTGACCTCTCAGCACTCGGAATGAATTTTCTGGAGGTACAAAAGTCCAATTGGCGCGCTTTCAATTGCGTTGGAAAGTAGACATCCAGGGCTTTCCAGCAATATATAATAGTCCATACTTTGCTCAAGGATAGACGACGTAAACTGGCGTTCAACGCCAGTTCCATGTTGTAGTTTGGCGTCCAGCGCCAGAAACAAGTTACAAGTTGGAGTTCAACGCCAGAAATAGGTTACAACCTGACGTTGACGCCCAAAACAGCCCAGGCACGTGAGAAGCCTAAGTCTCAGCCCCAGCACACACCAAGTGGGCCCCAGAAGTGGATTTCTCCACCAATTATCTTAGTTTATTCATTTTCTGTAAACCTAGGTTACTAGTTTAGTATTTAAACAACTTTTAGAGATCTATTTAGGATCTCATGATTTTTTAGATCTGAACTTTGTAATCTCTGACGGCATGAGTCTCTAAACTCCATTGTTGGGGGTGAGGAGCTCTGCTGTGTTTCGATGAATTAATGCAACTATTTCTGTTTTCCATTCAAACATGCGTGTTCCTATCTAAGATATTCATTCGCGGTTAATTGTAGAGGTGTGTCTCAATCCATGAACGTGTGTCTGACAACCACTTTCGTTCTACATCAGATTGAATGAGTATCTCTTAGATTCCTTAATCAGAATCTCTGTGGTATAAGTTAGATTGATGGCGGCATTCATGAGAATCCGGAAAGTCTAAACCTTGTCTGTGGTATTCCGAGTAGGATTCTGGGATTGGATGGCTGTGACGAACTTCAAACTCGCGAGTGTTGGGCGTAGTGACAGACGCAAAAGGATCAATGGATCCTATTCCAGCATGAGTGGGAACCGACAGATGATTAGCCGTGTAGTGACAGCGCACGTTGACCCTTTTCACTGAGAGGACGGATGGTAGCCATTGACAACAGTGATCCACCAACACACAGCTTGCCATGGAAGGAACTTTGCACTTTTGCATGCATGAGGGAAGAGGAATACAAGAGAAAAGCTGAAATTCAGAAGACAAAGCATCTCCAAAACCCCAACATATTCTCCATTACTGCATAACAAGTAACCTTTAATTCATGCTCTCTTGTTCATTTGCAAGTCAACTGATAACCACAAATTAATATCCTGACTAAGAGTTGCAAGATAACCATAGCTTGCTTCAAACCAACAATCTCCGTGGGATCGACCCTTAATCACGTAAGGTATTTCTTGGACAACCCAGTGCACTTGTTGGTTAGTGGTAGGAGTTGTGAAAAGTGTGATTCACAATTTGTGCACCAAGTTTTTGGCGCCGTTTTCGGGGATTGTTCGAGTTTGGACAACTGACGGTTTATTTTGTTGCTTAGATTAGGAAAAAAAATTTTCTTTTAAAATCCTTATTTTCCCTTTTAAAATTTTTTTTTCGAAAATTTTATAAACTGATAATTGAGTTTTTCTGTTTGAGTTTAGTTTCATATTTTAAGTTTGGTGTTTTCTTGTTGATTTTTCTTTGATTTTTGAAAATTTTATTTTGGTTTTCTAAAAATTTTAAGTTTGGTGTTCTACCTTCATGTTCTTGTTGTTCTTGTGATTCTTTGAAGTGTTCTTGAGTCTTCCTTGTGTTTTGATCTTAAAATTTTTAAATTTGGTGTTCCTTGGTGTTTTTCCTCCAAAATTTTCGAAAACAAGGAGCATTAGATCCAAAAATTTTAAGTCATGTGTCTTTTATGTGTTTTTCTCTTTCATCATAAAATTCAAAAATAAAAAAAATATCTTTTCTTCATTCCACTCATAATTTTCGAAAATTTAGCATTAAATTAGTCATCAAATTTAAAAATCATATCTTTTTCAAATCATATCTTTTCCAATCAAATCCTTTCAATCATATCTTTTTCAAAACTTCCTCACCATTTTTCTTCTTTCTCTCTCTTCATTTTTCGAAAATCTTCACCCATTTTTATTTATTTTATTTTAATTTATTTTATTTTTGAAATAAATAAATAAAAATATTTTTTTTTATTTTATATCATCTCCCTTTCTCCATCATGGATCTAAGTGGAAATGAACAGTCCAGAAGGACTCTGGGGTCATATGCCAACCCCACTACTACTTCATATGGGAGCAGTATCTGTATACCTTCCATTGGAGTCAATAGCTTTGAGTTGAATCCTCAGCTCATTATCATGGTGCAGCAAAGTTGCCAGTATTCCGGTCTTCCTCAGGAAGAACCTACAGAGTTTCTGGCACAGTTTTTACAGATTGCTGACACAGTACATGATAAGGAAGTAGATCAGGATGTCTACAGACTATTACTGTTTCCATTTGCTGTAAAAGATCAAGCTAAGAGGTGGTTAAATAACCAACCTAAAGCTAGCATAAAGACATGGAAGCAACTATCAGAAAAATTCCTGAATCAATACTTCCCTCCCAAACGGATGACACAGCTAAGGCTGGACATCCAAGGCTTTAAACAAGGAGATAATGAATCTCTTTATGATGCCTGAGAGAGATACAGAGAGATGCTAAGAAAATGCCCCTCTGAAATATTTTTAGAATGGGTGCAGTTAGACATCTTCTATTATGGGCTTACAGAGAAAGCTCAGACTTCTCTAGACCACTCAGCTGGTGGGTCTATACATATGAGAAAGACAATTGAAGAAGCTCAAGAGCTCATTGATACAGTTGCCAGAAATCAGCATCTGTACCTAAGCAGTGAACCTTCCATGAAAGAAGAGGCTAGAACAGTGACTGCTGAACTAAGTCCTGCAGAACAAGCTACTGAATTCAATCAGCAATTGGATTTTCTAACAAAACAGTTAGCTGAATTCAACGAGAGACTACAAGAGACAAGAATGGCTAATATAAATATGGAAGTACAATTAAAGCAAACAAAGCAGCAACTGTCAAAACAAATAACAGAAGAGTGCCAAGCAGTTCAATTGAGAATTGGGAAAACATTAGATACCCCACCTCAACGTAGCAAGAAGCCAAGAAATGAGCAAACTACCCAAAATCCATCTGAGGATAGTAAGAGCCCGGAGAAGAATAATTCTGGCAATCAAACGCCAGAAATTGGGTGAAAAGCTGGCGTTGAACGCCCAAACCATGCTCAGTCCTGGCGTTCAACACCAGAAACAAGCAAGGAATTGGCGTTGAACACCCAAAAGAAGCACAGTTCTGGTGTTCAAATGCCAGGAACAAGTAAGGAGTTGGCGTCCAATGCCACTCCAGCTTTTGACTCTGGCAATCAAATGCCAGTGAGGGATCAGACACACACCAGTGCTGATAACAACCCCTCTAAAAAGGCTTCTCCAACCACCTCTGTAGGAAGTAAACCTGCAGGAACTAAGGTTGAGGAGTACAAAGCCAAGATGCCTTATCCTCAAAAACTCCACAAAGAGGAGCAAGATAAGCAATTTGCTCGCTTTGCAGACTAGCTTCGGACTCTTGAAATAAAGATTCCGTTTGCAGAGGCACTTGAGCAAATACCTTCTTATGCCAAGTTTATGAAAGAGATCTTGAGTCATAAGAAGGATTGGAGAGAAACTGAAAGAGTTTTCCTCACTGAAGAATGTAGTGCAGTCATTCTGAAAAGCTTCCCAGAAAAGCTTAAGGATCCCGGGAGCTTTCTGATACCATGCACACTAGAGGGTAATTGCACCAAGACAGCTTTATGTGATCTTGGAGCAAGCATCAATCTAATACCTGCATCCACTATCAGAAAGCTTGGTTTAACTGAAGAAGTCAAACCAACCCGGATATGTCTCCAACTTGCTGATGGCTCCATTAAATACCCATCAGGCGTGATTGAAGACATGATTGTCAGGGTTATGCCATTCGCCTTTCCCACTGACTTTGTGGTGCTGGAAAATGGAAGAGCACAAAAGTGCTACTTTTATTCTAGGAAGACCTTTCCTAGCAACTAGACGAACTCTCATTGATGTCCGAAAAGGGGAAGTAACCCTGAAGGTCAATGAGGATGAGTTCAAGTTAAATGCTGTCAAAGCCATGCAGCATCCAGACACACCCAAAGACTGCATGAAAGTTGATCTTATTGACTTTTTGGTGGAGGAGATCAACATGGCTGAGAGTCTCGAATCAGAGCTGGAAGACATCTTCAAAGATGTTCAGCCTGATTTGGAGGATTCAGAAGAATTAAAAGAACTTCTGAAAATTCCTCAGGAAGAGGAAACACCTCCTAAACCTGAGCTTAAGCCATTACCACCATCCCTGAAATATGCATTTCTGGGAGAAAGTGACACTTTTCCAGTGATCATAAACTCTGCTTTAAATTCACTGGAAGAGGAAGCACTAATTCAAGTGCTTAGGACACACAAGACAGCTCTTGGGTGGTCCATAAATGACCTTAAGGGCATAAGCCCAGCTAGATGCATGCACAAGATCCTATTGGAGGATGATGCTAAGCCAGTGGTTTAACCACAGAGGCGGTTGAGTCCATCCATGAAGGAAGTGGTGCAGAAAGAGGTCACCAAATTACTGGAGGCTGGGATTATTTATCCTATTTCTGATAGCCCCTGGGTGAGCCCTGTCCAAGTCGTCCCAAAAAAGGGAGGCATGACAGTAATTCATAATGAAAAAAATGAACTGGTTCCTACAAGAACAGTTACAGGGTGGCGCATGTGTATTGACTACAGAAGGCTCAATACTGCCACCAGAAAGGATCATTTTCCTTTACCATTCATAGACCAGATGCTAGAAAGGCTAGCAGGTCATGATTACTACTGCTTTTTGGATGGCTATTCAGGCTACAACCAAATTGCAGTAGATCTCCAGGATCAAGAGAAAATAGCATTCACATGTCCATCTGGAGTGTTTGCTTACAGAAGGATGCCATTTGGGCTGTGCAATGCGCCTGCAACCTTTCAGAGATGCATGCTCTCTATTTTCTCTGATATGGTGGAAAAATTTCTGGAAGTCTTCATGGATGACTTCTCAGTATATGGAGACTCATTTAGCTCCTGCCTTGACCATTTAGCACTTGTTCTGAAAAGATGCCAAGAGACCAACCTGGTTTTAAACTGGGAAAAATGTCACTTTATGGTGACTGAAGGGATTGTCCTTGGGCATAAGATTTCGAACAAAAGAATAGAGGTGGATCAAGCTTTCTGGGGCATGCATGATTCTATAGGAGGTTTATAAAGGATTTTTTAAAAATTGCAAAACCTCTAAGCAACCTACTAGCTGCTGACACGCCATTTGTGTTTGACACAGAGTGCCTGCAGGCGTT
This sequence comes from Arachis ipaensis, assembly GCF_059453495.1. NCBI lineage: Eukaryota > Viridiplantae > Streptophyta > Magnoliopsida > Fabales > Fabaceae > Arachis > Arachis ipaensis. The sequence goes on along the minus strand of NC_142442.1, from coordinate 108,772,932 downwards.
TGAAACTCTGAAAGCTAAGCTGGTCACAGCACCAGTTATCTCTGCACCAGACTGGACATTACCATTCGAATTAATGTGTGATGCCAGTGATCACGCCATTGGTGCAGTACTCGGGCAGAGGTATGACAAGCTTCTGCATGTCATTTATTATGCTAGCCGTGTTTTAAATGATGCCCAGAAAAATTACACAACCACAGAAAAGGAATTACTTGCAGTGGTCTATGCTATTGACAAGTTTAGATCATACTTAGTAGGATCAAAAGTGATTGTGTACACTGACCATGCTGCTCTTAAATATCTAATCACAAAGCAAGATTCAAAACCCAGGCTCATAAGATGGGTGTTGCTTCTGCAGGAGTTTGATATAGAAATAAGAGACAGAAAAGGGACAGAAAACCAAGTGGCTGACCATCTGTCCCGGATAGAGCCAGTAGAAGGGGCGTCCTCTCCCTCTATTGAGATCTCTGAAACTTTTCCGGATGAGCATTTGTTTGCCATTCAAGAAACACCATGGTTTGAAGACATTGCAAACTATAAAGCTGCAAGGTTCATACCCAAGGAGTACAGTAGGCAACAAAAGAAAAAATTAATTACTGATGCAAAGTACTACTTGTGGGATGAACCCTATCTCTTTAAGAGATGTGCAGACGGAATAATCTGTAGGTGTGTGCCTAGAGAAGAAGCACAGAGGATCTTATGGCATTGCCATGGATCACAATATGGAGGCCATTTCGGAGGTGAGCGAACAGCCACCAAGGTCCTCTAATGTGGCTTCTACTGGCCTACCCTATATAGAGACTCCGAGAGTTTGTACGTAACTGTGACAGCTGCCAAAGAGCTGGTAATCTGCCTCATGGTTACGCCATGCCTCAACAAGGGATCTTGGAGATTGAGTTGTTTGATGTATGGGGAATTGACTTCATGGGACCTTTCCCACCATCATACTCAAACACTTATATTCTGGTGGCAGTCGATTATGTATCAAAATGGGTAGAGGCCATTGCCACACCCACTAATGATACTAAGACAGTGCTGAAGTTCCTTCAGAAACATATCTTCAGCAGGTTTGGTGTCCCTAGAGTACTAATCAGTGATGGGGGCACTCACTTCTGCAACAAACAGCTTTACTCTGCCATGGTCCGGTATGGGATTAGCCACAAGGTGGCCACTCCATATCATCCACAGACAAATGGGCAAGCTGAAGTTTCTAATAGAGAACTAAAAAGAATCCTGGAACGGACTGTAAGTACCCATAGAAAGGATTGGGCAAGAGGCTTGGATGATGCTCTGTAGGCTTACAGAACAGCATTCAAAACTCCTATAAGGACCTCTCCATACCAGCTTGTATATGGTAAGGCCTGTCATCTGCCCGTGGAATTGGAACATAAGGCCTACTGGGCAACCAGATTCCTGTACTTTGATGCCAAATTAGTCGGAGAAAAAAGATTGCTCCAACTAAATGAGCTAGAGGAATTTAGACTCACTGCTTTTGAAAATGCCAAGATTTATAAGGAAAAATAAAAAAGATGGCATGATAGAAAGCTATCATCAAGAGTCTTTGAAGCAGGACAAAAGGTTCTATTGTTTAACTCTAGGCTCTGGCTATTCCCTGGGAAACTGAAATCCCAGTGGGGGGGACCATATGTGATTACAAGTGTATCACCATATGGTTATGTGGAGCTTCAAGACATTGATTCTGATAAGAAGTTCATTGTTAATGGACAGAGAATCAAACACTATCTTGAAGGTAATGTTGAGCAAGAGTGCTCAAGGTTGAGGCTAGATTAAAAGCTCAGCAAGGTCTAGCTAAAGACAATAAATAAGCGCTTGCTGGGAGGCAACCCAGCCATTGGGAAAACTTTTTCTGTTATTTTGCCCTATTCTTAATTTTATTTGTTTATATAAAGTTCATTGTTAATAAGGTAAAGAGTCAATTGCAAAAGTTCACAGGGTTACAGAAGGATTCAGCACACAAAATAGAGAGAAAGAGCTCACTGGCAAAAAAACGCCAGTAAGAGGCACAACTGGGCGTTAAACGCCCAAAAGAAGCATCTACTGGGCGTTTAACGCCAGTAATGATAGCCATCTGGGTGTTAAACGCCAAAAAGAAGCAACTTCTAGGCGTTTAACGCCAAATTGACAGCATCCTGGGCGTTCAGAAAAACGCCCAGTGACAAAGGAGTTCCTGGCATTCAACGCCAGAAAGAAGCAACAGCTGGGAGTTGAACGCCCAGGAGAAGAAGTATTTGGGCGTTAAACGCCCAAAACATGCAGCATTTGGGCGTTTAACCATAGTTGTCAGAACCGAACCGATAATCGAACCGGTCAAGTCACTGGGTCACTGGGTCATTGGTTCAACCGGTGGGTCACTGGTTGAACCGATTGACTCGATACTATGCAAATAAAAAATAAAAATAGTCAAAAACCTAAAATTAAATTTTGAAAAATATATATTTTTACTAACATTTTAAGAACAATTAGGTCGAATTCTATAAATAACTAATACAAAAATAGACATATAATTAGTTCATACTACTATATAGTATTTTAATTAGACACAATAAGAATAACAATCTATGAATTATATTCAAAGAATAATTTCAAGGTCTAAATATTTTTGTATAATTAAATAATTATATAAATTAATTTTTTTCTCAGAATAAATAAATTTATTTTATTTTTATATTCATTATTATTTTTTATTTTAAAATTAATTAATTTGTACTTCAATTAAAAAATAATTAATTTAAAAAATATTGAGTTAAGTATTTCCATGTATATATATATATATGTGTGTATTAGTTATAAAGAATTGAAATATATATTATAAAAAGCATTAGCAATACTAAGGAAACAGGATAGTGCAGTGGTTGCTAACTTGGTCTGTAATTCAGGAGATCCAAGTTCGACTCTTACTCCCTGCAATGCATTTTTCCAAATTTCAAACCCGCATGCCGACGTCAGCGTGACGTCATCGGTACGCAGGTTGACCGGTTCGGTTCTGGCCCGTGTCGGTTTGCGCGGTTCGTACCGGTTTTGACCGGTTCACTTCCTTAAGCGGTCAATATACCGAACCGGACTGGTACAAGGTCCGGTTCACCGGTTTCCTGGTCGAACCGGCCGTTTCGGTCTGGTTTTTACAACTATGCGTTTAACGCCAGGATGGTGGGGAGGAGGTAAATTCGTTTTTATTTCACAATTTTTTATTTTAATTTTAATTTTCATGTTTCAATTCATGATTTCTTGCATAAACAAGTTACAAACCCTAATTTCTAAAAACCCTACTTTAAAAATGTCAAATGCATCTTAATCCATAAACACAAATTCTTTTTCAATCCAATCCAACTCTTTTTCAAATTTTCCAAAACAAATCTATCTCTTTTCCTTCTAAAATCTTTTCAACTCATCAATATCTTTTTCAAATCTCCACATTATCTTTTTCAAAATCCAAATTTATCTTTTTCAAATATCTTTCATATCTTTTCAATTTTAAATCACATCTTTTCATATCATACTTATTTTTTAAAAATCATATCTTCTATCTTATCTTTTTTAAAATTTTTGAAAACCCACCCCCTCCCTTTTTAAATCCACATTCGGCCTCCCTCCTCTCATCCACCATTCGACACTAGATCTCCTTCTATCCCTCTCCTTTCTTTTCTTTTGCTTGAGGACAAGCAAACCTCTAAGTTTGGTATGTTTATCCGTGATCACTAAATTATACCCACTAAGATCATGGCCCCTAAAGGAAAACAACCCACTCCAAGAGGTAAGAAAGAGAGTATTCTAAAACCACTTTTGAATCAAGGGAAGTTCTTAACCAAAGAACATTCAGACCATTACTACAAAATAATGGGTCTAAGATCAGTGATCCCGGAAGTCAAGTTCAATCTGAAAGAAGATGAATATCCGGAGATCCAAGAGCAGATTCGAAACATGAACTGGGAAGTCCTAGCTAATCCTGAAACAAAAGTGGAAAGGAATATGGTTCAGGAGTTCTATGCTAATCTGTGGCAAACAGACAGGCAGAGAATATCTGGAACTGCCCTCTATGACTATCGGACTATGGTCAGAGGAAAGATTGTTCACATCCACCCTGACAAAATCAGGGAGATCTTTAAGCTACCTCAGCTGAAAGATGATGCAAACTCCTTCAATAGGAGAATAATGGGAACAAACAAGGGCCTGGAAAAGATTCTAGAGGATATATGCATCCCTAGAGCCAGGTGGACCACCAGCAGCAAGGGTGTCCCAAATTAACTCAAGAGAGAAGATCTCAAACCAGTCGCCAGAGGATGGCTGGACTTCATTGGGCGTTCTATATTGCCCACTAGCAACCGTTCTGAAGTCATCGTTAAAAGAGCAGTGATGATCCATTGCATTATGTTGGGAAAAGAAGTGGAAGTTCATCAACTAATTCCATCTGAATTTTACATACTTGCAAACAAAAACTCCAAGGATGCCAGGTTGGCTTATCCAAGCCTAATCTCTATGCTCTGCAAGGATGTTGGAGTAAGGATGGGAATAACGGAGTACATCTCAGTGGAGCAACCAATCACTAAAATCACAATAGAAAAAAAACAAGTGCAGGATGACCCCATCAAGAGGAGGGCGCAAGAATTTCTCCTAGAAGTCCCTCAATTTGAATATTGGGAATATTGTTCTTATTTGAGTTTTGCCTTAGAAGTTATAGTAGTAATTAGTAGTGATTTTATCTCCAATTAAGCTATAATTTATTTTTCTCATCATCATTAAACATGAATAAAATAGAAGATTTTCTTTAGAATAAGGAGGCAATATTTTTTCGAATTCTTAATAAAAGAAATTCTAATTATTTACATGTGGTGGCAATGCTTTCTGCCTTCTGAATGAATGCCTAAACAGAGCATATGTCTTTGGAATTTGATGTTCTTGAATGTTAAATATGTTGGCTCTTGAAAGAATAATGAACATGAGACATGTTATTGATAATCTGAAAAATCATAAAAATGATTCTTGAAGTAAGAAAAAGCAGTGAATACAAAGCTTGCAAAAAAAAAGCAAGCAGAAAAAGGCAATAGCCCTTAAAACCAAAAGGCAAGGGTAATAAAGGATCCAAGGCTTTGAGCATCAGTGGATAGGAGGACCTAAGGGAATCAAATCCTGGTCTAAGCGGCTAAACCAAGTTGTCCCTAACCATGTGCTTGTGGCGTGAACGTGTCAAGTGAAAACTTGAGACTGAGCGGTTAAAGTCAAGGTCCAAAGCAAAAAGAAGAGTGTGCTTAAGAACCCTGGACACCTCTAATTGGGGACTTTAGCAAAGCTGAGTCACAATCCGAAAAGGTTCACCCAATTATGTGTCTGTGGCATTTATGTATCCGATGGTAATACTGGAAAACAAAGTGCTTAGGGCCATGGTCAAGACTCATAAAGTAGCTGTGTTCAAGAATCAACATAATGAACTAGGAGAATCAATAACATTATCTGAATTCTAAGTTCCTATAGATGCCAATCATTCTGAGCTTCAATGGATAAAGTGAGATGCCAAAACTGTTCGGAAGCAAAAAGCTACTAGTCCCGCTCATCTAATTAGAATCTGAGCTTCACTCAAGAACTCTGAGATATTATTGCTTCGTGACTTATTTGTATTCTATTTTATTTGTCTAGTTGCTTGGGGACAAGCAACAGTTTAAGTTTGGTGTTGTGATGAGCGGATATTTTATACGCTTTTTGGGGTTAATTTCATATAGTTTTTAGTATGATTTGGTTAGTTTTTAGTATATTTTCATTAGTTTTTAGGAAAAATTCATATTTCTGGACTTTACTATGAGTTTTTGTGTTTTTCTGTAATTTCAGGTATTTTCTGGCTGAAATTGAGGGAGCTGAGCAAAAATCTGATTCAGGCTGAAAAAGGACTGCTGATGCTGTTGGATTCTGACCTCTCAGCAGTCGGAATGGATTTTCTGAAGATATGAAAGTCCAATTGGCACACTTCCAATTGCTTTGGAAAGTAGACATCCAGGGCTTTCCAGAAATATATAATAGTCCATACTTTGCTCAAAGATAGACGACGTAAAATGGTATTCAACGCCAGTTTCATGTTGTAGTCTGGCGTCCAGCGCCAGAAACAAGTTACAAATTGGAGTTCAACACCAGAAACAGGTTACAACCTGGCGTTGAATGCCCAAAACAGCCCAGGCACGTGAGAAGCCTATGTCTCAGCCCCAACACACACCAAGTGGGCTCCAGAAGTGGATTTCTGCACCAATTATCTTAGTTTATTCATTTTCTGTAAACCTAGGTTACTAGTTTAGTATTTAAACAACTTTTAGAGATCTATTTTGGATCTCATGATTTTTTAGATCTGAACTTTGTAATCTCTGACGGCATGAGTCTCTAAACTCCATTGTTGGGGGTGAGGAGCTCTGCTGTGTTTCGATGAATTAATGCAACTATTTCTGTTTTCCATTCAAACATGCGTGTTCCTATCTAAGATATTCATTCGCTCTTAATTGTAGAGAAGGTGATGATCCGTGACACTCATCACCTTTCTCAATCCATGAATGTGTGTCTGACAACCACTTCCGTTCTACATCAGATTGAATGAGTATCTCTTAGATTCCTTAATCAGAATCTCTGTGGTATAAGCTAGATTGATGGCGGCATTCATGAGAATCCGAAAAGTCTAAACCTTGTCTGTGGTATTCCGAGTAGGATTATGGGATTGGATGGCTGTGACGAGCTTCAAACTCGCGAGTGTTGGGTGCAGTGACAGACGCAAAAGGATCAATGGATTCTATTCCAGCATGAGTGGGAACCGACAGATGATTAGCCGTGTAGTGACAGCGCAGGTTGACCCTTTTCACTGAGAGGACGGATGGTAGCCATTGACAACGGTGATCCACCAACACACAGCTTGCCATGGAAGGAACTTTGCACTTTTGCATGCATGAGGGAAGAGGAATACAAGAGAAAAGCTGAAATTCAGAAGACAAAGTATCTCCAAAATCCCAACATATTCTCCATTACTGCATAACAAGTAACCTTTAATTCATGCTCTCTTGTTCATTTGCAAGTCAACTAATAACCACAAATTAATATCCTGACTAAGAGTTGCAAGATAACCATAGCTTGCTTCAAACCAACAATCTCCGTGGGATCGACCCTTACTCACGTAAGGTATTACTTGGACGACCCAGTGCACTTGCTGGTTAGTGGTACGAGTTGTGAAAAGTGTGATTCACAATTTGTGCACAAATCAGCCCAAGCACACACCAAGTGGGCCCGGAAGAAGATTTCTGCATTAATTACTTATTTCTGTAAACCCTAGGCTACTAGTTCTCTATAAATAGGACCTTTTGCTATTGTATTTTCATCTTGGTTCTTCTGGTTCCCTCCCTGGGGCCGAAGCCAATGATCACCATTATCACTTTTGTATTTTCAACGGTGGAGTCTCTACACACCATAGATTAAGGTGTGGAGCTATGCTGTTCCTCATGAATTAATGCAAAGTACTATTGTTTTTCTATTCAACTCAAGCCTATTTCTGTTCTAAGATATCCATTCGTTCTTCAACATGATGAAAGTGATGATCTGTGACACTCATCACCATTCTCACCTATAAACGCGTGCCTGACAACCACTTCCGTTCTACATGCAATCAAGCTTGAATGTGTATCTCTTGGGTTTCTAATCTAAGATTAGAATCTTCGTGGTATAGGCTAGAATGATTGGCGGTCATTCTTGAGATCCGGAAAGTCTAAACCTTGTCTGTGGTATTCTGAGTAGGATTTGGGAAGGGATGACTGTGACGAGCTTCAAACTCGCAAGTGTTGGGCATAGTGACAGACACAAAAGGATCAATGGATCCTATTCCAACATGATCAAGAACCAACAGTTGATTAGCCGTGCGGTGACAGCGCATTTGGACCATTTTCACTGAAAGGACGGGAAGTAGCCATTTACAACGGTGATGCCCAACATAAAGCTTACCATGGAAAGGAGTATGAATGATTGGATGAAGGCAATAGGAAAGCAGAGGTTCAGAAGGAACAAAGCATCTCCATACGCTTATCTGAAATTCCTACCAATGAATTACATAAGTATCTCTATCTTATTTTATGTTTTATTCATATTTTAATTATCAATTCTCCATAACCATTTGAATCTGCCTGACTGAGATTTACAAGGTGACCATAGCTTGCTTCAAGCCGACAATCTCCGTGGGATCGACCCTTACTCGCATAAGGTTTATTACTTGGACGACCCAGTACACTTGCTGGTAAGTTGTGCGGAGTTGTGACAAAGAGTTGAGATTACGATTGTGTGTACCAAGTTGTTGGCGCTATTGATGATCACAACTTCGTACACCAAGTTTTTGGCGCCGTTGCCGGGGATTGTTTGAGTTTGGACAACTGACGGTTCATCTTGTTGCTTAGATTAGGTAACTTTATTTTATTTTTATTCTTCAGAATTTTTAAGAATTAATTCTAGAGTTTCAGATGATGTTTTTATCATCACAAAAGCTGATTGATTCTCATCAATTCGGCTGTTGTATGTAATGTCCTACTGAAGCTTTAGACTAACATTGCATGATTCCTGGAATTCTTATTAAAAATTTTGAAATCTTTATTTTTCTTTTTCTGAATGATTTTTGAAAAAAATAAAAAAAATTTATAAAATCATAAAAATAAAAAATATTTTATGTTTCTTGTTTGAGTCTTGAGTCAAATTTTAATTTTGGTGTCAATTGCATGTTTTTAAAATTTGTGCATTTTTCGAAAACTCATGCATGTGTTCTTCATGATCTTCAAGTTGTTCTTGACAAGACTTCTTGTTTGATCTTCATATTTTCTTGCTTTGTGTCTTTTGTTATTTTTCATATGCATTTTTGCATTCATAGTGTCTAAACATGAAAAATCTCTAAGTTTGGTGTCTTGCATGTTATTCTTTTCTTGAAAATTTTTCAAAAATAAGTTCTTGATGTTCATCATGATCTTCAAAGTGTTCTTGGTGTTCATCTTGACATTCATAGTGTTCTTGCATGCATCTTTTGTTTTAATCCAAAATTTTTATGTTTTGCATCATTTAGTTATTTTTCTCTCTCCTCATTAAAAGTCAAAAATAAAAAAAATATATCTTTCCTTATTTTACTCATAAATTTCAATTTAAAAAATTCTATCTTTTCAAATCTTTTTTAAAATTAAATCTTTTTCAATTTTCTTTTTATATTTTCGAATTCTTGCTTAAAATTTTTCAAAATCTTTTTCATTTGTCCTTTAATGCTTTTCGAAAATTCTAAAAATTGATTTTCAAAATATTTTCCTTATTTTGCCTCATAATTTTCGAAATTACTACTAGCATTTAATGTTTTGATTCAAAAATTTTTCAAGTTGTTACTTGCCTATTAAGAAAGGTTCAATCTTTAAATTTTAAAATCATATCTTTTAGTGTCTTATTAGTCAAGTAATCAACTTTAATTTTCAAAATCAAATCTTTTTAATTTCTTCTTCAATCATATCTTTTCAATCATACCTTTTTTTAAACAAATTGCAATCATATCTTCTCAATCATATCTTTTTCAAAATAATTTTCAATCATATCTTTTTGATTGCTAATTTCAAAATCTTTTTCAAAAGTCAAATATTTTTAATTTCCTTTTCAAATCTTTTTCAAAATAATTTCAATCATTTCAATCATATCTTTTTCAAAAATCAATTTTCAAAATCTTTTCTAACTTCCTATCTTTTCAAATTTGATTTTCAAATCTTTTTTCCAATTAACTACCTGACTTTCTGTTTGAGTTTAAAACGTTTCTATTTCAATCATATCTTTTTCAAAACCACCTAACTAATTTTCTCTCTCTAATTTTTGAAAACTCCTTCCCTCTTTTTCAAAATTCTTTTTAATTAACTAATTGTTTTAAATTTTAATTTAATTTAATTTTTCTTTTTAATTTTTGAATTCTAATTAATATTTACAATAAAAACAGAAATATTTTTATTTTATTTAATTTTCGAATTTTTCTCTTCTCCTTCTTCTATTCTCCTCTTTTTCTACTCACATGAAGGAATCTCTATACTGTGACATAGAGGATTCCATAATTTCTTGTTCTCTTCTCTTTCATATGAGCAGGAACAAGGACAAAGGCATTCTTGTTGAAGCTGATCCTGAACCTAAAAGGACTCTTAAGAGGAAACTAAGAGAAGCTAAAGCACAATACTCTGAAAATGACCTATTTGAAATTTTTGAAACAGAGAAAACAACTATGGCCGAACCCAACAACAACGATGCAAGGAAGGTGCTTGGTGATTTCACTACACCAACTTCCAATTTATATGGAAGAAGAATCTCAATTCATGCCATTGAAGCAGACAACTTTGAGCTTAAGCCTCAATTAGTTTCTCTAATGCAACAGAATTGCAAGTTTTATGGACTTCTATTGGAGGATCCCCATCAGTTCTTATCTGAATTCTTGTAAATCTGTGACACTGTCAATACCAATGGATTTGATCCCGAGGTCTACAGGCTTATGCTTGTCCCTTTTGCTGTGAGAGACAGAGCTAGAACATGGTTAGATTCACAACCTAAGGAAAGCCTGAACTCTTGGGAAAAGCTGGTCAGTGCTTTCCTGGCCAAATTCTTTCCACCTCAAAAGATGAGCAAGCTTAGAGTAGAAATCCAAACCTTCAGATAGAAGGAAGGTGAGTCCCTCTATGAAGCTTGGGAAAGATATAAGCAATTGATCAAGAGGTGTTCTGCAGACATGCTTCCAGAATGGAGCATCATATGTATATTCTATGATGGTCTGTCTAAGTTGTCAAAAATGTCATTGGACCATTCTGCAGGAGGATCTCTTCATCTGAAAACCCCTGCAGAAGCCCAGGAACTCATTGAAATGGTTGCAAATAACCAGTTCATGTACACCTCTGAGAGGAATCCTGTGAACAATGGGACGCCTCAGAAGAAGGGAGTTCTTGAAATTGATACTCTGAATGTCATATTGGCTCAGAATAAAATATTAACTCAGCAAGTCAATATGATTTCTCAGAGTCTGAATGGATTGCAAGCTGCATCCAATAGTACTAAAGAAGCATCTTCTGAAGAAGAAGTTTATGATCCTGAGAATCCTACAATGGCAGAGGTGAATTATGTGGGAGAACCCTATGGAAACACCTATAATCCTTTATGGAGAAATCATCCTAATCTCTCATGGAAGGACCAACAGAAGTCTCAACAAGGCTTTAACAATAATGGTGGAAGAAATAAGTTTAGCAATAGTAAGCCTTTTCCATCATCTTCTCAGCAACAGACAAAGAATTCTGAACAGAGCCATTCTGGCTTGGCAACCGTAGTCTCTGATCTATCTAAGACCACACTAAGTTTAATGAATGAAACAATGTACTCCATCAGAAATTTGGAGGCACAGGTGGGTCAGTTGAGTAAGAAGATTACTGAAACTCCTCCTAGCACTATTCCAAGCAATACAGAAGAGAATACCAAAAGAGAGTGCAAGGCCATAACCTTACTTGGTGTGGCCGAACCTAGAGAGAGTGAAAAGGCAGTGATTCCCAGTGAGGAAGACCTCAGGGAACGTCTACTGACTAGTAAGGAGTTCCCCTTTGAGGAACCAAAGGAATCTGAGGCTCATACAGAAACCATAGAGATTCATTTGAACTTCCTGTTACCATTCATGAGCTCTGATGAATATTCCTTCTCTGAAGAGGATGAAGATGTCACTGAAGAGCAAGTTGCTAAGTACCTTGGAAGACCCTTCCTAGCCACAGCAAAAGCTGTGATTGATATTGACAGAGGAGAATTGGTCCTTCAATTGAATGGGGACTACCTTGTGTTTAAGGCTCAAGGATCTCCTTCTGTAACCATGGAGAGGAAGCATGAAAAGCTTCTCTCAATACAGAGTCAAACAAAACCCCCATATTCAAACTCTAAGTTTGGTGTTGGGAGGCCACAACCAAACTCTAAGTTTGGTGTTGAGAGGCCCCAACCCTGCTCTGATTATCTGTGAGGCTCCATGAGAGCTCACTGTCAAGCTATTGACATTAAAGAAGCGCTTGTTGGGAGGCAACCCAATTTTATTTAATCTATTTATTCTCCATTGTCATTTTATGTTTTCTGTAGTTTGATGATCATGTGAAGTCACAAAAACAACTGAAAAAGCAAAAACAGAATGAAAAATAGTATTAAAAATAGCACACCCTGGAGGAGAAGCTTACTGGCGTTTAAACGCCAGTAAGGGTAGCAGAATGGGTGTTAAACGCCCAGTCTGGCACCATTCTGGGTGTTTAATGCCAGAAATGGGTACCAGACTGGCGTTTAACGCTAGAAAGGGGCACATAGCTGGCGTTTAACGCCAGAATTGCACTCTAAGGGCGTTTTGCACGCCTAATTGGTGCAGGGATGAGAAATCCTTGACACCTCAGGATCTGTGGACCCCACAGGATCCGCACCAACCTCAACTCACTCTCTCTCACTTCTTCACACCTTTTCATAATACTCTTCCCCAAATAACCTCCACCAATCACCTCCATTACTCCTCTAAAACCATCATACTACCCACCTACACCCAACCACTCAAATTCAAACCATCACTCCTTCCTTTTCACATCATAACCACCTAAAACCCCCTTTGGCCGAACAATTCACACACCTCCATCTCCTCCATCTCTTCTTCTTCTCCTCCTTTCTTTATTCTTTTGCTCGAGGACGAGTAAACCTTTTAAGTTTGGTGTGGAAAAGCTCAGCTTTTTTTATTTTTCCATAACCATTTATGGCACCTAAGGCCGGAGAAACCTCTAGAAAGAGGAAAGGAAAGGCAATTGCTTCCACCTTCGAGTCATGGAAGATGGAGAGATTCATCTCAAAGGTCTATCAAGACCACTTCTATGAAGTTGTGGCCAAGACTCCTCATTAAAGAGGACAAGCCCATCACTAAGAAAAGGATGGAGCAAACAAGAGAGCCCACTCATGGACCTCAACAAGAGCATGAGGAAAATCCTCATCATGAAATCCCTGAGATGCCTCAAGGGATGCATTTTCCTCCACAAAACTATTGGGAGCAAATCAGCACCTCCCTAGGAGAATTAAGTTCCAACATGGGACAACTAAGGGTGGAGCACCAAGAGCATTCCATGAAATTAGAGAAGACCAAAAAGTCTTGAGGGAGGAGCAACAAAGGCAAGGAAGAGACATTGAGGAGCTCAAGCACTCCATAAGATCTTCAAGAGGAAGAACAAGCCGCCATCACTAAGGTGGACCCGTTCTTTAATCTCCTTGCTCTTATTTTTCTGTTTTTCGAAAATTATGCTTTATGTTTATCTATGTTTGTATCTTTATTACATGATCATTAGTGTCTTAGTGTCTATGTCTTAAAGCTATGAATGTCCTATGAATCCATCACCTTGCTTAAAAGAAAAATGTTTTAATCACAAAAGAACAAGAAGTACATGATTTCGAATTCATCCTTGAAACTAGTTTAATTATTTTGATGTGGTGACAATACTTTCTCTTTTCTGAATGAATGCTTGAACAGTGCATATTTTTTGAAATTGTTGTTTATGAATGTTAAAATTGTTGGCTCTTGAAAGAATGATAAAAAAGGAGAAATGTTATTGATAATCTGATAAATCATAAAAATGATTCTTGAAGCAAGAAAAAGCAGTGAAAAGCTTGCGAAAAAAAAAAAGAGAAAAAGCAAGCAGAAAAAACCAATAGCCCTTTAAACCAAAAGGCAAGGGTAAAATAAAAAGGATCCAAGGCTTTGAGCATCAGTGGATAGGAGGGCCCACAGGAATAAAATCCTGGCCTAAGCAGCTAAACCAAGCTGTCCCTAACCATGTGCTTGTGGCGTGAAGGTGTCAAGTGAAAAGCTTGAGACTGAGCGGTTAAAGTTGTGGTCCAAAGCAAAAAGAAGAGTGTGCTTAAGAGCTCTGGACACCTCTAATTGGGGACTCTAGCAAAGCTGAGTTACAATTTGAAAAGGTTCACCCAGTTATGTGTCTGTGGCATCTATGTATCCGGTGGTAATACTGGAAAACAAAATGCTTAGGGTCACGGCCAAGACTCATAAAGTAACTGTGTTCAAGAATCAACATACTGAACTAGGAGAATCAATAACACTATCTGAATTCTGAGTTCCTATAGATGCCAATCATTCTGAACTTCAAAGGATAAAGTGAGATGCCAAAACTGTTCAGAGGCAAAAAGCTACTAGTCCCGCTCATCTAATTGGAGCTAAGTTTCATTGATATTTTGGAATTTATAGTATATTTTCTTCTTTTTATCCTATTTGATTTTCAGTTGCTTGGGGACAAGCAACAATTTAAGTTTGGTGTTGTGATGAGCGGATAATTTATACGCTTTTTGGCATTATTTTTAGTATGTTTTAGTTAGTTTTTATTATATTTTATTAATTTTTAAATAAAAATCACATTTCTGGACTTTACTATGAGTTTGTGTGTTTTTCTGTGATTTCACGTATTTTCTGGCTGAAATTGAGGGACCTGAGCAAAAATCTGATTCAGAGGCTGAAAAAGGACTACAGATGCTGTTGGATTCTGACCTCCGTGCACTCGAAGCGGATTTTATGGAGCTACAAAAGCCCAATTGGCGTGCTCTTAATTGCGTTGGAAAGTAGACATCCTGGGCTTTCCAGCAATATATAATAGTCTATGCTTTTCCCGAGATTTGATGGCCCAAAACGACGTTCCAAGTCAGCATAAAAATTATGGTGTCAAAACGCCAGAATTGGCAGAAAAGCTGGAGTTAAACGCCCAAACTGGCACAAAAGCTGGCGTTTAACTCCAAGAAAAGTCTCTTCATGTAAAAGCTTCAATGCTCAGCCCAAGCACACACCAAGTGGGCCCGGAAGAAGATTTCTGCATTAATTACTTATTTCTGTAAACCCTAGGCTACTAGTTCTCTATAAATAGGACCTTTCGCTATTGTGTTTTCATCTTGGTTCTTCTGGTTCCCTCCCTGGGGCCGAAGCCAATGATCACCATTATCACTTTTGTATTTTCAACGGTGGAGTTTCTACACACCATAGATTAAGGTGTGGAGCTCTGCTGTTCCTCATGAATTAATGCAAAGTACTATTGTTTTTCCATTCAACTCAAGCCTATTTCTATTCTAAGATATCCATTCGTTCTTCAACATGATGAAAGTGATGATCCGTGACACTCATCACCATTCTCACCTATGAACACGTGCCTGACAACCACTTCCGTTCTACATGCAATCAAGCTTGAATGTGTATCTCTTGGGTTTCTTATCTAAGATTAGAACCTTCGTGGTATAGGCTAGAATCATTGGCGGTCATTCTTGAGATCCGGAAAGTCTAAACCTTGTCTGTGGTATTCCGAGTAGGATCTGGGAAGGGATGACTGTGACGAGCTTTAAACTCGCGAGTGTTGGGCGTAGTGACAGACGCAAAAGGATCAATGGATCCTATTCCAACATGATCGAGAACCAACAGCTGATTAGCCGTGCGGTGACAGCGCCTTTGGACCATTTTCACTGAGAGGACGGGAAGTAGCCATTGACAACGGTGATGCCCAACATAAGGCTTGCCATGGAAAGGAGTATGAATGATTGGATGAAGGCAAAAGGAAAGCAGAGGTTCAAAAGGAACAAAGCATCTCCATACGCTTATCTGAAATTTCTACCAATGAATTACATAAGTATCTCTATCTTATTTTATGTTTTATTCATACTTTAATTATCAATTCTCCATAACCATTTGAATCTGCCTGACTGAGATTTACAAGGTGACCATAGCTTGCTTCAAGCCGACAATCTCCGTGGGATCGACCCTTACTCGCGTAAGGTTTATTACTTGGACGACCCAGTGCACTTGCTGGTTAGTTGTGCGGAGTTGTGACAAAGAGTTGAGATTATGATTGTGCGTACCAAGTTGTTGGCGCCATTGATAAACCACTATTTTATGGTTTATATGTTTTATTGTGTGGTTTTATCATGATCTTTACCCACTTATTCATATGATTAGCATGCATTTATATTTCCTTCCTAAAATTACTACATGATTGAAAACTTGCTTCCTAGAGACTTTTAATTATCTATTTTAATTCTGCTTTATTCCATTCGATGCCGTGATCTGTGTGTTAAGTGTTTCAGGCTTTATAGGGCATGAATGAGTTGGAGATTGGAAAGGAAGCTTGCAAAAATGGAAGGAACACAAGAAATTGAGGAGATAACCAGCGAGAAGTAACGCGGCCGCATGGCTCATGCGACCGCGCGAAAGAGAGGAAATCGCAGTCCCGCATGGCTCACGCGACCGCGCGGATTGGAATAGCACAAGTGACGCGGAGGCGTGGACGACGCGCTCGCGTGGCAGGGTAAAACGCCAAATGACGCGGCCGCATGAATGACGCGATCGCGTGACGTGCGCGATCTGCATAATCTGCAGAATTCGTTGGGGGAGATTTTGGGCCCTGTTTTGACCCAGTTCTTGGCCCAGAAAAGCAGACTAGACCCAGAGAACATGCAGAGACCGAGAACAACATTAATTCTACACAATTTTTAGATTTTAAATCTAGTTTTACTCCTCCTCTAGGTTTTCTCTGT
The DNA here is from genome assembly GCF_059453495.1 of Arachis ipaensis. Lineage (NCBI taxonomy): Eukaryota > Viridiplantae > Streptophyta > Magnoliopsida > Fabales > Fabaceae > Arachis > Arachis ipaensis. The sequence goes on along the minus strand of NC_142442.1, from coordinate 108,756,351 downwards.
ACACATTCATAGTTCTTAGGATTTTATTTCTATCGCTTTTTACATTGGGATATTGAGAAGAGTTATTACCTCATCAAGACTTCGTCATTCTAGTTCGTTTTCTTTACTTGGCTCTTACTTTTCCATGTCCTTTAATTTACTCAATTTTACTATTGAATTATTTTTAGAATTTATTAATACAAGAATTATTTTTATTTTTAATTGATTTATTTGATTTTTATTTATCATGTCTTTCTTTAATTCCCTTTCCTATGTTATGAATTCTACATTCACAATGAGCGAGTAGTTCCCTAACTTGATGGGGAGTTGATTGAAAGGAACCTTTGAGTTGGAATGCTCAAAAAGAAAAATTGTAATTGGGTTTATTGTTGGATTGCCCTCTAGTCACTGACACCAGTCCCTTTTAATTGAGTGGGTTGGAACTTGTGAATAGAAATAGCATTCCAACTTGTTTGAATTTCCCTTACCTAGTAAGGGATAACTAAACAGGACAACCTTCAATTGTCAATTAATCTTGAGAGTACTTCAACAAGAATAGGGCTTCCAGCTAATCTACTCCCAGTCAAGGCTTTTATTTAAATTACATAATTTTTCTAATTTAATTTCCTGTTATTCAATTCAAACCATTTTGAAAACATCTAATTAATAAAATAGCACACCTTTCTGCAACTCGTTGGGAGACGACCTGGGATTCATACTCCCAGTATTTTAATTTTAATTTTTGTGACACCCTTCTAAATTGATAAGCGGATTTCTGGTTGGTTAAGAACTATTCTTGCAACGCATTTCTTATAACAATTCTTGACTCGCCAATTTTCGCCACGTTAATTTTTGGTGCCGTTGCCGGGGAGTTGCAATAGAGTGCTAAAGTTATTAATTGGAATTTATTTATTTGCATTTTATTTTATCCTGCTACTATGAGCTGCTTGTTTCTTTCGTTAGATGACGCATTCACTTCCTGATCCAAGCTTGCCAGTATTCGATCCTGAGATTGAAAGAACTATTTCACGAATAAGGCAAGCTCGGCGTCGGTTAGTCCTCTCTGAGGGCGGATCCGAAACGTCACTTGAGAAAGAAACCAGCCCCCGTTCTACTATTCGGTTTATTTACGTGCAGGTGACATGGCAGCAGCTAGAAGAGTTACTATCCAGGAGGCTGGAGCCCCTGATTTTTCAATGCAACCGTTTCAAGCGCATCACCCAGCGGTGGCTACAGACTTTGAAATAAAGACTGCACTGCTCAATTTGATGCCCAAGTTTCATGTCTTACCTGCTCAAGAGCCTATCAAGCACCTGAGAGATTTTCAAGCAGTCTGTTCTACTGTCAGGCATGATGGTGCAAATGAAACTTCAATTTTGTTGAAAGCTTTCCCGTTTTCTCTTGAGGGAAAGGCAAGAGAGTGGTACTACACTCAACCCGCAGCAACTGTATCCAACTGGGATATACTTAGAAGAGAATTTTTGGAAAAGTTCTTTCCAGCTGAAGTTACTGATAAACTGAGGAAAGACATTTCCATGATTGTTCAGGATGAATCCGAGTCTAAATATTATATTTGGGATGACCCATATTTATGGAGATGTGGCGCTTACCAGGTAATTAGACGGTGTGTGTGATGAGCGGATAATTTATACGCTTTTTGGCATTGTTTTTAGTATGTTTTTAGTAGGATCTAGTTACTTTTAGGGATGTTTTCATTAGTTTTTATGTTAAATTCACATTTCTGGACTTTACTATGATTTTGTGTGTTTTTCTGTGATTTCAGGTATTTTCTGGCTGAAATTGAGGGACTTGAGCAGAAATCAGATTCAGAGGTTGAAGAAGGACTGCTGATGCTGTTGGATTCTGACCTCCCTGCACTCAAAGTGGATTTTCTGGAGCTACAGAACTCGAAATGGCGCGCTTCCAATTGCGTTGGAAAGTAGACATCCAGGGATTTCCAGCAATATATAATAGTCCATACTTTGGCCAAGAATTGACGACGTAAACTGGCGTTCAACGCCAGCCTTCTGCCCAAATTTGGTGTCCAGCGCCAGAAAAGGATCCAAAACCAGAGTTGAACGCCCAAACTGGCACAGAAACTGGCGTTCAACTCCACAAATGGCCTCTGCACGTGCAACACTCAAGCTCAGCCCAAACACACACCAAGTGGGCCCAGGAAGTGGATTTATGCATCAATTACTTACTCATGTAAACCCTAGTAGCTAGTTTATTATAAATAGGACATTTTACTATTGTATTAGGCATCTTTTGATCATCTTAGGATCTTAGGATCATCTTTGGATGCCTGGTTCTTAGATCAGAGGGGCTGGCCATCTCGGCCATGCCTGGACCTTCACTTATGTATTTTTAACGGTAGAGTTTCTACACTCCATAGATTAAGGTGTGGAGCTCTGCTGTTCCTCAAAGATTAATGCAAAGTACTACTGTTTTCTATTCAATTCTTCTTATTTCTCTTCTAAGATATCCATTCGCACCCAAGAACGTGATGAAGGTGATGATTATGTGTGACGCTCATCACCATCTCCTTTATGAACGCGTGCCTGACAAACACTTCTGTTCTACATGAATTAAGCTAGAATGAGTATCTCTTAGATCTCCTAACCAGAATCTTCGTGGCGTAAGCTAGAATGATGGCGGCATTCAAGAGAATCCGGAAGGTCTAAACCTTGTCTGTGGTATTCTGAGTAGGATTCAATGATTGAATGACTGTGACGAGCTTCAAACTCGCGATTGTTGGGCGTTAGTGACAGACGCAAAAGGAGGGTGAATCCTATTCCAGCATGATCGAGAACCGACAGATGAATAGCCATGCCGTGACAGGGTGCGTAAGCATATTATTCACTGAGAGGAGGGGATGTAGCCACTGACAACGGTGATGCCCTTGCATACAGCCAGCCATGGAAAGGAGTAAGACTGATTGGATGAAGATAGCAGGAAAGCAGAGGTTCAGAGGAACGAAAAGCATCTCCATTCGCTTATCTGAAATTCCTACCAATGAATTACATAAGTATCTCTATCCCTATTTTATTATATCATATTCGAAAACACCATTACCACTTTATATCTGCCTGACTGAGATTTACAAGGTGACCATAGCTTGCTTCATACCAACAATCTCCGTGGGATTCGACCCTTACTCACGTAAGGTATTACTTGGACGACCCAGTGCACTTGCTGGTTAGTTGTATCGAAGTTGTGACAATTATGAATTAAGATCAGAGCACCAAGCCCTGGAGCCATTACCAGGATTTGTTCGAGCCTGGAGATCACAATTTCGTGCACCAAGTTTTTGGCGCCGTTGCCGGGGATTGTTCGAGTTTGGACAACTGACGGTTCATCTTGTTGCTCAGATTAGGTAATTTTCTTTCTGTTTTATTTTCAAAAATTTTTCAAAAATATTTCAAAAATCTTCTCACCTGTTTTCGAAAAAAAAAAAATATTTTCAAAAATATATTTTTCTTCAAAAATTTTAAGAATGAATTCTAGTGTTTCATATAACATGTTTTAGCTTGACTGGCCATAAAGCCATGTCTAATTCCCAGGATTTTGATTGAGGACTATGAATTCATTACTTCCTTTTTCCCATATGTTTTCAAAAAAATTATACAAAAATCCAAAAAAAATTAGAAAATCATAAAAATCAAAAAAATATTTTTTGTGTTCTTGTTTGAGTCTTGAGTCATGTTATAAGTTTGGTGTCAATTGCATGTGCATCTTGCATTTTTTTTCGAAAATTTCATGCATTCATGGTGTTCTTCATGATCTTCAAGTTGTTCTTGGTAAGTCTTCTTGTTTGATCTTGATGATTTTTTGTTTTGTGTCTTTTCATGTTTATCATATGCATTCTTGAATTCTTAGTGCGTAAGCATTAAAGAATTCTAAGTTTGGTGTCTTGCATGTTTTCTTTGCATTAAAATTTTTCAAAATTATGTTCTTGATGTTCATCTTGACATTCATAGTGTTCTTGGTGTTCATCTTGACATTCATAGCATTCTTGCATACATCACATGTTTTGATCTAAAAATTTCATGCATTGCATACTTTTCATGTTTTTCATAAAAATTTCAAAAATCAAAAAATTATCTTCCCCTTTTTCTCTCATCAAATTCGAAAATTTGAGTTGACTTTTTCAAAAATTTTTAAAATCAAGTTGTTTCTTATGAGTCAAATCAAATTTTCAATTTGAAAATCTTATCTTTTTCAAAATCTTTTTCAAAATTCAAAATCTTTTTCAAAATTCATGATTATTTTTGAAAATTCCAAAAAAATAATTTTCAAAAACCTTTTTCTTATTTCATATCATAATTTTCGAAAATAACATAATCAATTAAAGTTTTGATTCAAAAATTTGAAGTTTGTTACTTGCTTGTTAAGAAAGATTCAAACTTTAAGCTCTAGAATCATATCTTGTGATTTCTTATGAATCAAGTCATTAATTGTGATTTTAAAAATCAAATCTTTTTCAAAAACTAATTTCTATCATATCTTTTCAAAAAAAATATCTTCTTATCTTATCTTTTTCAAAATTTGATTTCAAAATATCTTCTCTAACTTCCCAACTTCTTATCTTTTCAAATTTGTTTCAACTAACTAACTAACTTTTTGTTTGTTTCTTAACTTTTTCAAAACTACCTAACTAACTCTCTCTCTCTAATTTTCGAAAATATCTTCCCTCTTTTTCAAAAATTTCTTTTTTATTAACTAATTATTTTTATTTTTTATAAAAAAAAATTTCGAAAAAAATACTAACCTTTTTCAAAAACTATTTTCAAAAATCACTAACTCTTTTTCAAAAATTATTTTCGAAAATTCTCTTCTCTCTCATCTCTTTCTATTTTTTTATTCATCTACTAACATCTCTCCCTCATTCAAAAAAAAAAAAGGGGATCTCTATTATTATTATTTTTCTGTGCCTTCTTCTTTGTCATATGAGCAGGAGCAAGGACAAGAATATTCTTGTTGAAGCAGATCCAGAACCTAAAAGGACTCTGAATTACAACTAACCAGTAAGCACCTGTTAGGAATTTTCAAACAAGAAGAGGAGATGGCAGCCGAAAATAATAATAATGCAAGGAGGATGCTTGGTGACTTTACTGCACCTAATTCTAATTTACATGGAAGAAGCATCTCCATTCCTGCCATTGGAGCAAACAACTTTGAGCTGAAACCTCAATTAGTTTCTCTGATGCAGCAGAACTGCAAGTTTCATGGACTTCCATCTGAAGATCCTTTTCAATTCTTAACTGAATTCTTGTAGATATGTGATACTGTTAAGACTAATGGAGTAGATCCTGAAGTCTACAGGCTCATGCTTTTCCCTTTTGCTGTAAGAGACAGAGCTAGATTATGGTTGGATTCTCAACCCAAAGACAGCCTGAACTCTTGGGATAAGCTGGTCACGGCTTTCTTAGCCAAGTACTTTCCTCCTCAAAAGCTGAGCAAGCTTAGAGCTGATGTTCAAACCTTCAGACAGAAAGAAGGTGAATCTCTCTATGAAGCTTGGGAAAGATACAAACAGTTGACCAAAAAGTGTCCTTCTGACATGCTTTCAGAATGGACCATCCTGGATATATTCTATGATGGTTTATCTGAGCTATCAAAGATGTCACTGGACACTTCTGCAGGTGGATCCATTCACCTAAAGAAAACGCCTGCAGAAGCTCAAGAACTCATTGACATGGTTGCTAATAACCAGTTCATGTACACTTCTGAAAGGAATCCTGTGAATAATGGGACACCTATGAAGAAGGGAGTTCTTGAAGTTGATACTCTGAATGCCATATTGGCTCAGAATAAAATATTGACTCAGCAAGTCAATATGATTTCTCAGAGTCTGCATGGAATGCAAGCTGCATCCAACAGTACTCAAGAGGCATCTTCTGAAGAAGAAGCCTATGATCCTGAGAACCCTGCAATAGCAGAGGTGAACTACTTAGGTGAACCTTATGGAAACACCTATAACTCAACATGGAGAAATCATCCAAATTTCTCATGGAAGGATCAAAAGCCCCAACAAGGCTTTAATAATGGTGGAAGAAACAGGTTTAGCAATAGCAAGCCTTTTCCATCATCAACTCAGCAACAGACAGAGAACTCTGAACAAAATGCTTCTAATTTAGCAAATTTAGTCTCTGATCTATCTAAGGCCACTGTAAGTTTCATGAATGAAACAAGGTCTTCCATTAGAAATCTAGAAGCACAAGTGGGCCAGCTGAGTAAAAGGATCACTGAAATCCCTCCTAGTACTCTCCCAAGCAATACAGAAGAGAACCCAAAAGGAGAGTGCAAGGCCATTGACATAAGAGCCATGGCCGAACCTGTGAGGAGAGGAGAGGACGTGAATCCCAAGGAGGAAGACCTCCTGGGACGTCCAGTGATCAATAAGGAGCTTCCCTCTGGGAAATCAAAGGACTCTGAGGCTCATCTAGAGACTATAGAGATCCCATTGAACCTCCTTATGCCCTTCATGAGCTCTGATGAGTACTCCTCTTCTGAAGAGAATGAGGATGTCACTGAAGAGCAAACTGCCAAGTTTCTTGGTGCAATCATGAAGCTGAATGCCAAATTATTTGGCATTGATGCTTGGGAAGTTGAACCTCCCTTGTTCATCAATGAACTAAGTGATCTGGATCAACTGACATTGCCTCAGAAGAGACAGGATCCTGGAAAGTTCATAATACCCTGTACCATAGGCACCATGATCTTTAAGGCTCTGTGTGACCTTGGTTCAGGAATAAACCTCATGCCCCTCTCTGTAATAGAGAAACTGGGAATCTATGGGGTGCAAGCTGCTAAAATCTCACTAGAGATGGCAGACAGCTCAAGAAAACAGGCTTACGGACAAGTAGAGGATGTATTAGTAAAGGTTGAGGGCCTTTACATCACTGCTGATTTCATAGTCCTGGATACTGGAAAGGAAGAGGATGAATCCATCATCCTAGGAAGACCTTTCCTGGCCACAGCAAGAGCTGTGATTGATGTTGACAGAGGTGAAATAGTCCTTCAATGGAATGAGAACTCCCTTGTGTTTAAAACTCAAGGATCTCCCTCTGCAACCATGGAGAGGAAGCAGAAAAAGCTTCTCTCAAAGCAGAGTCAACCAGAGCCCCCACAGTCAAACTCTAAGTTTGGTGTTGGGAAGCCACAACCAAACTCTAAGTTTGGTGTTGAACTCCCATATCCAAACTCTAAGTTTGGTGTTGGAGAGTCTCAACAAAGCTCTGCACATCTGTGAGGCTCCATGAGAGCTCACTATCAAGCTATTGACATTAAAGAAGTGCTTGTTGGGAGGCAACCCAATGTTTATCTAATTCTTATTTTTATTGTTTTTCATGTTTTCTTAGGTTCACGATCATGTGGAGTCACAAAATAAATATAAAAATTGAAAACGGAATCAAAAATAGCAGAAGAAAAATCACACCCTGGAGGAGCATCTGTCTGGCGCTCAAACGCCAGAACAGAGCATAGTTCTGGTGCTGAACGCCCAGAATGGGAGCATCCTGGCGCTGAACGCCCAGAACAAGCATGGTTCTGGCGTTCAACGCCAGAAATGGCAGCAAAGGGGCGTTGAACGCCCAAAATGGGCACCAACCTGGCGCTGAACGCCCAGAGTTGTGTGCAAGGGCATTTTACATGCCTAAATTGGTGCAGGGATGTAAATGCCTTGACACCTCAGGATCTGTGGACCCCACAGGATCATCTCAGGATCTGTGGACCCCACAGGATCCCCACCTACCTCCACTCACTTCTTCTCTCTTTCACACAACCCCATAAACACTCTTCCCTAAAAAACCCCTCACCAATCACCTCCATCCCTCTTTCCCACTAAACCTTCACCACTCACATCCACCCACTCTTCCCCATAAACCTACCTCATAAACTCCACCTACCTTCAAAATTCAAAACCAATTTCCCACCCAAACCCACCCATATGGCCGAAACAATACCCCCTTCCCTTCCCTATATAAAGCCCTCCATTCTTCATCAAATTCACACAACACACCCCTCTACACTCCCCTTGGCTGAAACCACATCTCCCTCTCCATATTTCTTCTTCTTCTTCGTCTATTCTTTTGTTTATTGCTCGAGGGCGAGCAATATTCTAAGTTTGGTATGGTAAAAGCATAGCTTTTTTGTTTTTCCATTACCATTGATGGCACCTAAGACCGGAAAATCCTCTAGAAGAGGGAAAGGGAAGATAAAAGCTTCCACATCCGAGTCATGGGAGATGGAAAGGTTCATCTCCAAAGCCCATCAAGACCACTTCTATGATGTTGTGGCCAAGAAGAAGGTGATCCCTGAGGTCCCTTTTAAACTCAAAAGAAATGAGTATCCGGAGATCCGACATGAAATTCAAAGAAGAGGTTGGGAAGTTCTAACAAATCCCATCCAACAAGTCGGCATCCTAATGGTTCAAGAGTTCTATGCCAATGCATGGATCACCAAGAACCATGATCAAAGTAAGAACCCGGATCCAAAGAACTATGTTACAATGGTTCGGGGGAAATACTTAGATTTTAGTCCGGAGAATGTGAGGTTGGCGTTCAACTTGCCATACATGGAAGAGAACGCACGCCCCTACACAAGGAGAGTCAACTTTGATCAAAGGTTGGACCAAGTCCTTATGGACATATGTGTAGAAGGAGCTCAATGGAAGATTGACTCCAAAGGCAAGCCGGTTCAACTAAGAAGATTGGACCTCAAGCCTATTGCTAGAGGATGGTTGGAGTTTATTCAATGCTCAATCATTCCCACTAGCAACCGGTCTGAAGTTACTATAGACCGGGCCATCATGATCCATAGCATCATGATTGGAGAAGAGGTGGAAGTTCATGAGATTATACCTCAAGAACTCTACAAGGTGGCTGACAAGTCCTCCACCATGGCAAGGTTAGCCTTTCCTCACCTCATTTGCCACCTATGCAATTCAGCTGGGATTGATATTGAGGGAGATATCCTCATCAAAGAGGACAAGCCCATCACTAAGAAAAAGATGGAGCAAGCAAGAGAGCCCAGTCATGGAGCTCAAAAGGCGCAAGAAGCTCATTTCCATGAGATCCCTGAGATGCCTCAAATGCACTTTCCTCCACAAAATTATTGGGAGCAAATCAACACCTCCCTAGGAGAATTGAGTTCCAATATGGGACAACTAAGGGTGGAACATCAAGAGCACTCCATCATGCTGCATGAAATCAGAGAAGATCTAAAAGCAATGAAGGAGGAGCAACAAAGACAAGGAAGAGACACAGAAGAGCTCAAGGACATCACTAAGGTGGACTCATTCCTTGTTCTTACTTTCTCTGTTTTTCGTTTTCTATGTTATGTGCTTATCTATGTTTGTGTCTTCATTACATGATCATTAGTCGTTAGTAACTTTGTCTTAAAGTTATGAATGTCCTATGAATCCATCACCTCTCTTAAATGAAAAATGTTTTAATTCAAAAGAACAAGAAGTACATGAGTTTCGAATTTATCCTTGAACTTAGTTTAATTATATTGATGTGGTGACAATGCTTTTTGTTTTCTGAATGTATGCTTGAACAGTGCATATATCTTTTGAAGTTGTTGTTTAAGAATGTTAAATATGTTGGCTCTTGAAAGAATGATGACTAGGAGACATGTTATTTGATAATCTGAAAAATCATAAAAATGATTCTTGAAGCAAGAAAAAGCAGCAAAGAACAAAGCTTGCAGAAAAAAAAATAAAAAAAAAGGGGGCAAAAAAAAATAGAAAGAAAAAGAAAAAGCAAGCAGGAAAAGCCAATAACCCTTAAAACCAAAAGGCAAGGGCAAATAAAAAGGATCCCAAGGCTTTGAGCATCAGTGGATAGGAGGGCCTAAGGGAATAAAATCCTGGTCTAAGCGGCTAAACCAAGCTGTCCCTAACCATGTGCTTGTGGCGTGCAGGTGTCAAGTGAAAACTTGAGACTGAGCGGTTAAAGTCAAGGTCCAAAGCAAAAGAAGAGTGTGCTTAAGAACCCTGGACACCTCTAATTGGGGACTCTAGCAAAGCTGAGTCACAATCTGAAAAGGTTCACCCAATTATGTGTCTGTGGCATTTATGTATCCGGTGGTAATACTGGAAAACAAAGTGCTTAGGGCCACGGCCAAGACTCATAAAGAAGCTGTGTTCAAGAATCATCATACTGAACTAGGAGAATCAATAACACTATCTGAATTCTGAGTTCCTATAGATGCCAATCATTCTGAACCTCAATGGATAAAGTGAGATGCCAAAACTATTCAAGAGGCAAAAAGCTATAAGTCCCGCTCATATGATTGAAGCTATGTTTCATTGATAGTTTGGAATTTATAGTATATTCTCTTCTTTTTATCCTATTTGATTTTCAGTTGCTTGGGGACAAGCAACAATTTAAGTTTGGTGTTGTGATGAGCGGATAATTTATACGCTTTTTGGCATTGTTTTTAGTATGTTTTTAGTAGGATCTAGTTACTTTTAGGGATGTTTTCATTAGTTTTTATGTTAAATTCATATTTCTGGACTTTACTATGAGTTTGTGTGTTTTTCTGTGATTTCAGGTATTTTCTGGCTGAAATTGAGGGACTTGAGCAGAAATCAGATTCAGAGGTTGAAGAAGGACTGCTGATGCTGTTGGATTCTGACCTCCCTGCACGCAAAGTGGATTTTCTGGAGCTACAGAACTCGAAATGGCGCGCTTCTAATTGCGTTGGAAAGTAGACATCCAGGGCTTTCCAGCAATATATAATAGTTCATACTTTGGCCAAGAATTGACGACGTAAACTGGCGTTCAACGCCAGCCTTCTGCCCAAATCTGGCGTCCAGCGCCAGAAAAGGATCCAAAACCAGAGTTGAACGCCCAAACTGGCACAGAAACTGGCGTTCAACTCCACAAATGGCCTCTGCACGTGCAACACTCAAGCTCAGCCCAAACACACACCAAGTGGGCCCAGGAAGTGGATTTATGCATCAATTACTTACTCATGTAAACCCTAGTAGCTAGTTTATTATAAATAGGACCTTTTACTATTGTATTAGGCATCTTTTGATCATCTTAGGATCTTAGGATCATCTTTGGACGCCTGGTTCTTAGATCAGAGGGGCTGGCCATCTCGGCCATGCCTGGACCTTCACTTATGTATTTTTAACGGTAGAGTTTCTACACTCCATAGATTAAGGTGTGGAGCTCTGCTGTTCCTCAAAGATTAATGCAAAGTACTACTGTTTTCTATTCAATTCTTCTTATTTCTCTTCTAAGATATCCATTCGCACCCAAGAACGTGATGAAGGTGATGATTATGTGTGACGCTCATCACCATCTCCCTTATGAACGCGTGCCTGACAAACACTTCTGTTCTACATGAATTAAGCTAGAATGAGTATCTCTTAGATCTCCTAACCAGAATCTTCGTGGCGTAAGCTAGAATGATGGCGGCATTCAAGAGAATCCGGAAGGTCTAAACCTTGTCTGTGGTATTCTGAGTAGGATTCAATGATTGAATGACTGTGACGAGCTTCAAACTCGCGATTGTTGGGCGTTAGTGACAGACGCAAAAGGAGGGTGAATCCTATTCCAGCATGATCGAGAACCGACAGATGAATAGCCGTGCCGTGACAGGGTGCGTGAGCATATTATTCACTGAGAGGAGGGGATGTAGCCACTGACAACGGTGATGCCCTTGCATACAGCCAGCCATGGAAAGGAGTAAGACTGATTGGATGAAGATAGCAGGAAAGCAGAGGTTCAGAGGAACGAAAAGCATCTCCATTCGCTTATCTGAAATTCCTACCAATGAATTACATAAGTATCTCTATCCCTATTTTATTATATCATATTTGAAAACACCATTACCACTTTATATCTGCCTGACTGAGATTTACAAGGTGACCATAGCTTGCTTCATACCAACAATCTCCGTGGGATTCGACCCTTACTCACGTAAGGTATTACTTGGACGACCCAGTGCACTTGCTGGTTAGTTGTATCGAAGTTGTGACAATTTTGAATTAAGATCAGAGCACCAAGCCCTGGAGCCATTACCAGGATTTGTTCGAGGCTGGAGATCACAATTTCGTGCACCAGTGTGCCGCAATCAGAATTCCAGTCCATCTTAGAGGCCTGTCACTCATCTGAGAGTGGAGGACATTTTGGCCCTCAAAGAACAGCTAGAAAAATCTTAGACTGTGAATTCTGGTGGCCTACTCTTTTTAGAGACGTTGCTGAATTTTGTAGATCTTGTTTCTCATGCCAAAAATTTGGTAATATATCCAAGAGGGATGAGATGCCTCAACAAATTATGCTTTTTTGTGAAATTTTTGATGTTTGGGGCATTGACTTCATGGGTCCATTTCCAAATTCTAATGGTTATTTTTATATATTATTAGTTGTGGATTACGTTTCCAAATGGGTGGAAGCAATTCCTACCCGCACTGATGATGCTAAGACTGTTGTTTCCTTTGTGAGAAACCACATTATTTGTCGCTTTGGATCACCACGAGCAATCGTGAGCAATCAAGGCACCCATTTTTGTAACAGGAGACTAACATGATTAATGAAGAAGAATGGGATAACTCATAAGGTTGCAAAAGCCTACCATTATCAGACTAATGGGCAAGATGAGGTGTCAAACAGAGAGATAAAGCATATCTTGCAGAAGATAGTCAAACCTCATAGAAGAGACTGGAGCACCAGGCTACAAGATGCACTCTGGCATACAGAACAGCATACAAAACACCCATTGGGATGAGTCCTTTCTGCTTAGTTTATGGAAAAGCTTGTCATCTCCCTGTTGAAGTAGAGCACAAAGCCTTTTGGGCAGTAAAGGAGTGCAACATGGGAATTGAGAAAGCCGGAGCTGAAAGGAAGTTGCAACTGCAAGAACTGGAAAGCCTTCGCCTAGAAGCTTATGAGAACTCAAGACTATACAAGGAGAAGATGAAGGCTGTACATGATCAGCACATCAAGAGAAAAGAGTTCCAACCTGGGGATTTAGTCCTCCTTTACGAATCTCGACTGAGGCTCATGCCAGGCAAGTTGAGATCAAGATGGGAAGGTCCACACAGAGTAGAGAAGGCCGAACCGTACAGAGTTTTTCACCTAAGTCATCCTTCAAGCTCTGAACTTATTAAAGTTATTGGACAACGTTTAAAGCTGTACCATGGAGAGAGGATGAAGAAAAACAAGGAGCTCGAGATCTTCCTCTTGGAAGATCCCCACATAGCCGAAGACTGAGCTAGTGGAGCGTCCAACTTACGGACGTTAAAGCAAAGTGCTAGGTGGGAGACAACCCACCATGGTATGATCGTTCTTTTCTTTATTCTTAGTTTTCCTATTCAATAACTCTTCTCTTTATTAGTATATTTCGTGCATCTACATTTACATACTTTTATTTAAAAAAAAATTTCACGCGATGCGACCGCATTATTGACGCGTCCGCATCACAGGTGATTGGAGAAAATAATAAAAGGAACAGAGTGTCATGCAAGAGCGTGGCTGGAGGCGTGCCCGTGGCACAAACCGCCCCACGCGACCGTGTCGCTGACGCGTCCGCGTCGGGTGGGAACATTGGCCTCCCACGCGACCACGTCACTCACGCGGCCGCGTGCCCTGGAATTCGACGTGAAAAGGGTGCACGACCGAAAGTTGGGCTAGAGTGGTGCTGGATTGGTGCTGAACGCACAATTCTTCCCACGCGGACGCATGGCTCACGCGTCCGCGTCATATCCTTCTAATGGCCACTCACGCGATCGCATGCCCCACGCAATCGCGTCACCCAACATTTGGTGCAATAAGAGTTTGAACAGAGAGTTGTGCAAGTGCGAGGCTGCCCTCGCGCCAGTAGCATAAAATGGGTTACGCGACCGTGTGACCGACGCGACCGCGTCGACTAGTATAAGTGCGAGTCGCGCGACCGCGTGCCCCACGCGACCGCGTCGCTTGCGCCGCACAGCTTCCCTGATTTGCCAATTATCTTATCTTTCTTTTCCCCAAATCCTATTTTCTCTTTTCCCTCCTTATTTCTTCCTTCTTCCTTCTTCCTTCTTTCTCAGTTGCTACTCTCTCTCTCTCTCACCCCATTAACAAGGTTTTCTTTTCTTCTTCCCCCTTACTTTTCTATTATTCTTCTTATTTTTATATGTTATCTTCTTTTCTTTTCTTTTTACTTTCATTATCCATATTTTCTTTTCTTTCTTTTTCCTTTTTACTTGGTGTTGGAAATTTATTTGAGTCATTATTTCTCATTATATGCTTGTGGATTGTTGTAAAATTGTTTGGCAATTATATATTACCTTTTTAAAGGGTTGCTTGCAGGTTCACTTTAATACTTTCTATACCTTATTTACCATGCATGCTATGTATTTGTGAAAAAGCCCATATGGCATCATGCATTTTTTAACATTATTCTATTCTACTATTCAATGCTTGCTTTTCACAAATTCCCTTTACTATTGTATTAATTGAATTTAATTGTCAATACGAACGTGATGGCTAGTTTGTTACGAGTGATAACACATTCAACTAATTAAATGCTTGATCTATGCTACTCATGCCTTTGCATGCATGCCAATAAACCCCTTGCATTTAATTATCCTCCAATGCACTTGCTATATTTCCATTGATGAACTTTTCACATGTAGTCATGACCATGTGTTCACAACATCCTCTTTACCGTGTATTGTTTATCACTTATACAACCCTCATCCTTGCTCTATCTCTTTGAATTTATGTTACTTTCTTTTTTTCCCTTTTCAGGATGGCCACCAAGAAAGGAAAAGAGAAAGCTACTCCCAAACCACCAGTAAGAAGAGGAACAAAAAGAGCATTAGTGGCAGAGCCCTCTTCAATTGCGGTTAAACTTTCAACAAAAAGAACTAAGAGGATTATAAAGGTTGATGATAAAGAAAAAGCCTTCCCAGCAAAGGACACTGCGCTATTTCCCAATCGCTACTGTGAGCAGATGTTCCCCATCCTGGCAGAAAGGAGTTACAACAACGAATACCTTCTTCTCCTCCCAAACCATATTGCTACTTTTATTGAGCTGCAAATTACACAAAGACAATGGGGTTTCCTACAGAGACAGCCGAGGCAGGTCAATCTTTCTTGGGTAGTCGAGTTATACTCCAACTTCCACCTGCCAACCCTGCAGTCTATCTTTGTCCGTCAGAAGCAAGTCCCCATTACAGAAGAGGCCATTCAAAAAGCTCTAGGTCTTCTCCCTGTTCCATAAGGATTGGACACCTTTCAAGAAGCCGCACTCAAGCGCCAGATGTACCAATTTGACTGGGACGCCGTTCTCAGAGTTATCGCACTACCTGGCAGCCGTTGGATCTACGGATACCATCGTACCCGCCCTAAGGGAATATCGGCTTCAGCACTTACCTTGGAGGCTCGCGTATGGGCACAAATCATGTCCCATTACGCCTTTTCGAGCACTCACGAGTCCTCATTCACTGCGGACATAGCCGTTCTACTATGGTGCATCCTTACAGACTAACTTCTGAACCTACCAAGACACATCCGGAATGCCATGGGACACGTACAAATTGCGGGCAACTTACCTTTTCCCGCCTTGGTCTCAGATCTTGTCTCAGCAGCCAGAATTTCCTACAGAGCTGGGGACACCAAAGCCATGCTCCCACGGGATGATCAGTATGTCCCTAACGGGAAATACATCAGATCTCCACCAGCCGTCACAAGCCATCCTACTGAACCGGTTGAAGATATTCCTTCTTCAACACCACAAGCACCTACAACGGACCAACTGCTCCATCAAATACTCGAAAGGTTAGATCGGCAGGAAAACAAAGCTAAGATGAGAGAGCGCCGTAAGAAGCGCCGATTCACATACCTCAAGGAGCTGATTATGAGAAAATTCAAGGACTCAGACACCCCGGACTCCACTTTCTTTACCAGCACAGGAAGCCATGATGGTCCCGACTGTGGAGATACTGCAACCAGCCCACCTTTGTTTCTGACAGATGGCACCGAGGACGGTGCAAAGCCTTAAGTGTGCGGAGGTCGGTCAGTACCTGACTTTCAGAGGTAATTTCTCTTCCCTAAACACCAATAAATTAGGATATTTAGTTAGTTTTTTTTTTGTGGAATAGGATAAATTGCATAGTAATAGGTTAGTTGCATGCATGTTCTACTTGATTGAAAAGACAATAAGTTTTCCTCTAAGACCCTATTTTCGGAACTAAATTTCACTAACTTTAATTAAAACTCTTATGTTAAATTTGCTTGAAGTTGTATTTGGAACATGATTTTTGAGCTAAAAGAACACACAGCCTGTGAGATTTGAGCCTTTATGCATGGTTACATTATTTAACCATAATTATTTTATTCTTGTGTGTTTACTTCTCTATGATTGTAATCTATATTTTGTTCCATCCTATATGTCCAATGTTTATTATATTTATATGTTTGCATATGATTGAGGCCATTAATTGTTTAGCTCACTTATCCAAATTAAACCTACCCTTTCAATTACCTTTGTTAGCCACTTTGAGCCTTTAAATCTCATTTGTTCTATATTTTACCACATTACTAGCCTTAAGCAGAGAAAAAACAATTATATATCCCAAATTTAATCTTTGGTTAGCTTAAGATAGAATTGTGTGTGCTAATTAAGTATGGGAAATTGTGGAAACAAAAGATAATAAGGGAATGTGTCATGATAATATAATAGGAATTTGGATACCTACTCATGTGAAACTATAAGAATT
The DNA here is from genome assembly GCF_059453495.1 of Arachis ipaensis. Lineage (NCBI taxonomy): Eukaryota > Viridiplantae > Streptophyta > Magnoliopsida > Fabales > Fabaceae > Arachis > Arachis ipaensis. The sequence continues at coordinate 108,739,646 of NC_142442.1, read as the reverse complement.
AAAAATCTATGTGCATTGATAAGCTATGTTTATTTTTATGTTTATGTTAAAAAAACCAAAAATATTCAATAAATAAATAAGGGAACAAAATTACCCCAATGCTAAGTTAAGAATTCAAATATCAATGCATGTATGATAAAATTAAAACAAAAAGTTGATACACGAGTATGGAATGTGAAAGGGAAATTCTGGGTAGCTAGGTATGAATTCTAAAGTTATAAAGAATATATATAGGTTATGTTAAAGCTTGGGTTAATTAAAGATTCAGTTTATAAGCTTACTTAGCCACATATGTATCCTTACCATTACCTTGGCCCCATTACAACCTTGAAAAGACCTCATGATGTTTGCATTGGTATATTAAATGTTGTTGATTGGTTAGGAGAAGAAAAAAAATTAGAGAGCATGATTAGAGAAGGATAGAGTGATTGCCCTATACAGTAGAGAGATTAGAGCGTACATACATCATCAGTGAGGGTTCAATGCTTAAAATTCTATGTTCTCTGCTTTCATAAGCTACCTTCTTGCATTTTTATCTATTCTTACTGTATAAGAATTGAATTAGTGGAATTTGATTTGTAATTGTTTTGAAGAGCTTATTTACCGTTGATCAAGTGGACAAGAATCATATAGTTGCATTCACATATATAGGTTGCATTGCATTGCATGAGTTTTACATGTTCCTACTCATTTATTTTATCTCATTCAACTAAGCATGAGGACATGCTAATGTTTAAGTGTGGGGAGGTTGATAAACCACTATTTTATGGTTTATAATGTGTTTAATTGTTTGGTTTTATCATGATCTTTACCCACTTATTCATATGATTAGCATGCATTTATATTTCCTTCCTAAAATTATTACATGATTGAAAACTTGCTTCCTAGAGACTTTTAATTATGTATTTTAATTCTCCTTTATTCCATTCGATGCCGTAATCTGTGTGTTAAGTGTTTCAGGCTTTATAGGGCATTAATGAGTTGGAGATTGGAAAGGAAGCTTGCAAAAATGGAAGGAATACAAGAAATTGAGGAGATGACCAGCGAGAAGTGACGCGGCCGCATGGCTCACGCGACCGCGCAAAGGAGAGGAAATCGCAGTGACGCGAACGCATGGCTCACGCGACCGCGCGGATTGGAATAGCACAAGTGACGCGGAGGCGTGGACGACGCACTCGCGTGGCAGGGCAAAACGCTGAATGACACGGCCGCATGAATGACGCGATCGCGTGATGTGCGCGATCTGCATAATCTGCAAAATTCACTGGGGGCGATTTTGGGCCTGTTTTGACCCAGTTTTCGGCCGAGAAAAGCATACTAGAGCCAGAGAACATGCAGAGACTGAGAACAACATTCATTCTACACAATTTTTAGTTTTTAGATCTAGTTTTACTCCTCCTCTAGGTTTTCTCTGTACACATTCATAGTTCTTAGGATTTTATTTCTATTGCTTTTTGCATTGGGATATTAAGAAGAGTTATTACCTCATCAAGACGTCGTCATTCTAGTTCGTTTTCTTTACTTGGCTCTTACTCTTCCATGTCCTTTAATTTACTCAATTTTACTATTGAATTATTTTTAGAATTTATTAATACAAGAATTACTTTTATTTTTAATTGATTTCTTTGATTTTTATTTATCATGTCTTTCTTTAATTCCCTTTCTTATGTTATGAATTCTACATTCACAATGAGCGAGTAGTTCCCTAACTTGATGGGGAGTTGATTGAAAGGAACCTTTGAGTTGGAATGCTCAAAAAGAAAAATTGTAATTGGGTTTATTGTTGGATTGCCCTCTAGTCACTGACACCAATCCCTTTTAATTGAGTGGGTTGGAACTTGTGAATAGAAGTAGCATTCCAACTTGTTTGACTTTCCCTTACCTAGTAAGGGATAACTAAACAAAACAACCTTCAATTGTCAATTAATCTTGAGAGTACTTGAACAAGAATAGGGCTTCCAGCTAATCTACTCCTAGTCAAGGCTTTTATTTAAATTACATAATTTCTCTAATTTAATTTCCTGTTATTCAATTCAAACCATTTTGAAAACATCTGATTAATAAAATAGCACACCTTTCTGCAACTCGTTGGGAGATGACCTGAGATTCATACTCCCAGTATTTTAATTTTAATTTTTGTGACACCCTTCTAAATTGATAAGCGGATTTCTGGTTGGTTAAGAACTATACTTGCAACGCATATCTTATAACAATTCTTGACTCGCCAATTTCCGCCACGTCAGCCATTGATGATCATAATTTCGTACACCAATGGTCTGAGTACACTACCATCTTAGTACCAAGTAAATAGGCTCGGAATTTATCCAGAGCAAAAACAATAGCAAGAAGCTCTTTTTCAGTAGTAGTGTAATTAGACTGAGCAGCATCTAAAGTCTTAGATGCATAAGCAATTACAAAAGGGTCTTTACCTTCGCGCTGAGCCAGCGCCGCTCCTACTGCATGGTTGGAGGCATCACACATAATTTCAAATGGATGGCTCCAGTCTGGTCCTCTCACAATTGGAGCTTGAGTTAGGGCGATCTTCAGCTTATCAAACGCTTGCATGCAATCCTCACTGAACTCGAACTCAATATCTTTCTGCAGCAATCTGGATAAAGGCAATGCTACCTTACTGAAGTCCTTAATGAATCTCCTGTAAAAACCTGCGTGGCCAAGGAACGAATGGACTTCTCTCATAGAGGAGGGGTAAGGTAAACTAGAAATGACATCTACCTTTGCTGGATTTACAAAAATACCAGTATTAGACACAACATATCCTAGTACAATTCCTTGTTTTACCATAAAGTGACATTTTTAAAAATTTAATACAAGGTTTGTACTAACACACCTGTCTATTACTCTAGATAAACTGTCCAAGCAAAGGCTAAACGAATCACCATATACGCTAAAATCATCCATAAAAACTTCCATACAATTCTCAATAAGATCTGAAAAGATGCTCATTATGCATCTTTAGAAAGTAGCAGGTGCATTACATAAGCCAAAGGGCATCCTTTTATAAGCATATGTTCCAAAGGGACATGTAAAAGTAGTCTTCTTCTGATCTTCAGGAGCTATATGAATTTGAAAGTATCCTGTATAACCATCTAAAAAACAATAATGGGATTTACCTGACAGGCGATCAAGCATTTGATCAATGAATGGCAAGTGGTAGTGATCCTTGCGAGTGGCTTGGTTGAGACGCCTATAGTCAATGCAAACTCTCTATGAATTTTGCACTCTAGTTGTCAGGAGCTCTCCATGCTCATTCTTTACTGTTGTGAATCCAGACTTCTTGGGTACCACTTGTACTGGACTGACCCATTCACTGTTTGAGATGGGGTAAATGATATCTGCTTCAAGTAGTCTGGTTACTTCTTTCTTGACAACTTCTAAGATGGTTGGATTCAATCTTCTTTGAGGCTGACGGATAGGCTTTGCTCCCTCTTCTAAGAATATTCTGTGCTCACAAACTTGAGGGCTGATGCCTACTATATCCGCCAAGCTCTATCCAATTGCTTTCTTATGTTTTCTCAGCACACTGAGCAGTTGCTCTTCTTGTTGAGAAGTGAGTTCCCTTGCAATGATAACTGAGAATTTCTGATTATCCTCAAGGTAAGCATACTTGAGGTGTGGAGGAAGGGGCTTTAAATCTGATTTAGGCTCTTGGATAGGCTCTGGATCATCCGAGGCTAGTGATAATGGCAAAGTGTCTTCATTATATTCAGAGGGTGTCCCCACACTTGGACCTTGCTCCATGTGCTCCTCTTCTATTTTTTCTTGGTGAACTTCAGCTACAGTTTGATCAATGATGTTGCACTGGAAGATAGAATGATCTTCTGGAGGGTGCTTCATAGCTTCATTTAAACTTAAACTCACTATTCTGCCATCTATCTCAAAGGAGTAAGTTCCTGAGAATGCATCCAGCTTGAACTTTGAAGTCTTCAGGAATGGTCTTCCAAGCAGGATTGATGATGGTCTTCCTAAGTCATTAGGGGACATTTTCAGGATATAGAAGTCAATAGGAAATGTAAGCCCCTTAATGCTTACCAATACATCTTCAGCAATTCCAACTAGTGTAATAATGCTTTTATCTGCTAACACAAAACGAGCTGCCGACCTTTCTAAGGGAGGGAGCCTCAAAGTATCATATATAGACAATGGCATTATACTAACACACGCTCCTAAGTCATACATGCAATCAGAAAATATTACACCTCCAATGGTACAGTTAACCATGCATGGACCTGAATCACTACATTTGTTAGGTATACCTCCTATTAAAGCAGATATAGAGCTACCTAAAGGAATAGTTTCTAAATCATTAATTTTATCTTTATGAGTGCATAAATCCTTTAGAAACTTTGCGTATTTAGGTACCTGCTGAATGACATAAAAAAGGGGAACAGTTACCTCAACCTTTTTGAATATTTCTACCATTTTGGGATCAAGTTCCATCTGCTTTCTGGATTTCTTTGCAAGGTGTGGAAATGGGATAGGGATAGCGTCCTATACAGCTTCAGCTTCCTTTGGTTCTCCGTTCCTTGGTTGAACTGCTTCTTCTTTAACTATGTCTTGTACGTCCTCTTCCTCTTCAACATCTTCCACTTCCACTACATTCTCAGTTCAGCCGTGTTCTGGTAGGCTTGGCTCCTCATGGTTCCTCTCTTGCAGTGTGGTTCCAGACCTCAATGTGATGGCATTGATGCCACCTTTAGGATTAGGTAGGGGTTGAGAAGGAATTCCACTAGAGCTTAAAGGTTGGTTAATGGAATTAGGTAATGAATCTATCCTGGAGGCGAGAGCTTGTAAAGTGGCATTCAGACCATTCAAAGTAGAGTTCAGCTGTGTTTGCATGTCTTGTTGTCCTTGTGTAAGAGAACGAAGCATCTCGTCATTTGATGAGGAATTAGGGTAGGTGATCTGAGGAACTTGTTGTTGGTTATGCTGGGATCCTTGAGATTGTCTTAGGTGAGGTGCTCTGTAAGGCTGGTTCTGATTCTACTGTCTGTAGTTGTGATTCCACCTCTGGTTTCCATTGTTATCTCTGCCTCCTCTGTTATAGTTATCCCTCCAGCCATGGTTGGAATTATCTCTCCAACCCTGGTTAGAGTTGTTCTGCCATCCTTGGTTATAGTTTCCACCTTGGTTGTAATTGCCGCCTTGTTGATTGTATCCTTGATTTGGGCGGTCATAGAAGTTACGAGTAGCTGCCACAATGTTGTCTTCTTGTTGGAGCTGTAGACATTCATCAGTATAATGACTATAATCAGCACAGATTCTGCATACTCTCTGTAGGACTAACTGTTGGCTCTGTTATGGTGGGTGAGGCTGAGCTTGTTGTTGTTGGTTCAACTGCATTTCCTTCAATAGGTTGGTCATTTCACATATACTCTGTGTAAGAGTAGTAGTTTTAATGCTAGAGAAAACCTCTGCAACAGCTTTTGAGTGGCCATGCCTGTGCCTGTGTTTCCTAGTGGACTCAGCTAAGTTGCTGATCAGTTGCCACGCTTCATCTGCGGTCTTGTACTTTTTCATAGAACTATTACTAGCACCATCCAGTGTAGTTTTATCCTGAGGCTTCATACCTTGTGTGAAGTAGCTGATCAACACCAGTCTGTCGATAATATGATGGGGGCATGCGTCTAGAAGGTTCTTAAAGTGCTCCCAGTACTCATAAAGAGTCTCTGATTCTCTTTGAACAATGCATGATATCTCTTTCCTCAGCCTATCTGTGACCTCAGCTAGAAAGTATTTTTCCAAAAATTCTCTCCTGAGCATATCCCAGTTGATAACAGTCGCTTCAGGTTGGGACTAGTACCACTCCCTCCCCTTTCCCTCAAAAGAAAATGGGAAGGCGGTTAACAGAATAGAAGTTTCATCTGCACCATTACGCCTAACCGTAGAATAGGCTGTCTGGAAATTTCTTAGGTGCTTGATAGGATCTTGAGCAGGTAAGCCATGAAACTTGGGCATCAAGTTGATTAGTGCAGTTTTCAGTTCAAAATCTGCAGCCAGAGTTGGATGATGCACTTCATACGGCTGCAGTGTAAAATCTGGGGCTCCAGCCTCCTGGAGAGTAATGCTCCTAGGTGCTACCATTCTATCTGCATGAGAATCAACTGAATCAGTAGTAAAGGAGCTTGTTTCGCTCTCAGATGGCGGTTCAGATTCACCCTCAGAGACTATCCTGTGTTGAGCTTGCCTAATACGTGAAAGAGTTCTTTCAATTTCAGGATCAAATGCGGCTAAGCTCGAAACAGGCAGTGAACGCGTCATTCAATGAAAGAAACATATAGCTCATGGTAAAAATAAAAATAAAATATGCAAATAAAATAAAATATGTACACTAATTAATAATTCAGCACACAATTGCAACTCCCCGGCAACGGTGCTAAAAATTGACGTGAGGGCAGAAGTCGGCTAATTAAGAAATCAATATAGAGAATGCGTTGAGAGTATAGTTTTTAACTAGCTAAGATCTGCCTTGTCAATTTAGAAAAGTTGTCACGAAATTTAGAAATAAAAATACTGGGAGTATGAGTCCCAGGTCATCTCCTAACGAGTTGCAGGAAAGGGTGATAACTTATTAATCAGGAATTTTTGAAAGAGTTCAAGTTTGGATAATGAGCAATAATTATAAATGAAAGCAATAAAACTAAGAATTATTATTAATATAACAAGGCCTTGACTGGGGAAATGATTAATTGGAAGTTCTATCCTTGTTGGGATCTCTTAAGTGTAATATCACAAAGGTTGTTGTTTTCACTTAGTTAACCCTTACTAAATAAAGGAAAGTCAAATGATTGAGCTAATCCTTATTCGCAAATCCTAGTCCTCTCCCTTGGGAAGGTTGTTGCACGAAATTGTGATCTTTGGTAATGGCTCCAAAGGCTTGGTGCTCTAATCTCAATTCATAATTTGTCACAACTTCGATACAACTAACCAGCAAGTGCACTGGGTCGTCCAAGTAATAAACCTTACGTGAGTAAGGGTCGATCCCACGGAGATTGTTGGTATGAAGCAAGCTATGGTCACCTTGTAAATCTCAGTTACGTGGATAATAATTGATTATGGAGTTTTCGAAAATAATACTAATTAAACAGAAAATAAGGATAGAAATACTTATGTAAATCATTGGTGAAAATTTCAGATAAGCGCATAGAGATGCTTTCGTTCCTTTGAACCTCGGCTTTCCTGCTGTCTTCATCCAATCAGTCTTACTCCTTTTTATGGCTGGATTTTTGTAAGGATGTCACCGGTGCCAATGGCTACTTTCAATCCTCTCGGGAAAATGGTCCAAATGCTCTGTCACAGCACGGCTAATCGTCTAGAGGCATCACCCTTGTCGATGGTTGCATCCTATTCCTCTCTGTGAAAATGGTCCGATGCGCTGTCACTGCATGGCTAATCATCTTTGAGGTTCTCGATCATACTGGAATAGAATTTACTATCCTTTTGCGTCTGTCACTACACCCAGCAATCGCGAGTTTGAAGCTCGTCACAGTCATTCAATCCCAGAATCCTACTCGGAATACCACAGACAAGGTTTAGACTTTCTGGATTCTCATGAATGCCGCCATCTATCTAGCGTACACCACGAAGTTTCTGATTAAGAGATCCAAGAGATACTCATTCAATCTAAGGTAGAACGGAAGTGGTTGTCAGGCACGCGTTCATAGGGAATGATGATGATTGTCACGTTCATCACATTCAGGTTGAAGTGCGAATGAATATCTTAGAAGCGGAATAAGTTAAATTGAATAGAAAAACAGTAGTACTTTGCATTAATCTTTGAGGAACAGCAGAGCTCCACACCTTAATCTATGGAGTGTAGAAACTCTACCGTATGAAAATACATAAGTGATAGGTCCAGGCATGGCCGAATGGCCAGCCCCCAAAACGTGATCTAAGATAGCATACAACTAATCAAAGATGATCCAAAGATGTCTAATACAATAGTAAAAAGTCTTATTTATAATAAACTAGCTACTAGTGTTTACAGAAGTAAGTAATTGATGCATAAATCCACTTCCGGGGCCCACTTGGTGTGTGCTTGGGCTGAGCTTGAATGTTTCACGTACAGAGGCTCTTTTTGGAGTTGAACGCCAGCTTTTGTGCCAGTTTGGGCGTTGAACTCCACTTTGCAACTTGTTTCTGGCGCTGGACGCCAGAATTGGGCAGAGAGCTGGCGTTGAACGTCAGTTTGCGTCATCTAAACTTGGGCAAAGTATGGACTATTATATATTGCTGGAAATCCCTGGATGTCTAATTTCTAACGCAATTGGAAGCGCGCCATTTTGAGTTCTGTAGCTCCAGAAAATCTATTTTGAGTGCAGGGAGGTCAGAATCCAACAGCATCAGCAGTCCTTCTTCAACCTCTGAATCTGATTTTTGCTCAAGTCCCTCAATTTCAGCCAGAAAATACCTAAAATCACAGAAAAATACACAAACTCATAGTAAAGTCCAGAAATGTGAATTTAACATAAAAACTAATGAAAACATCCCTAAAAGTAACTAGATTCTACTAAAAACATACTAAAAACAATGCCAAAAAGCGTATAAATTATCCGCTCATCACAACACCAAACTTAAATTGTTGCTTGTCCCCAAGCAACTGAAAATCAAATAGGATAAAAAGAAGAGAATATACTATAAATTCCAAACTATCAATGAAACATAGCTCCAATTAGATGAGCGGGACTTATAGCTTTTTGCCTCTTGAATAGTTTTGGCATCTCACTTTATCCATTGAAGTTCAGAATGATTGGCATCTATAGGAACTCAGAGTTCAGATAATGTTATTGATTCTCCTAGTTCAGTATGATGATTCTTGAACACAGCTATTTTATGAGTCTTGGCCGTGGCTCTAAGCACTTTGTCTTCCAGTATTACCACCAGATACATAAATGCCACAGACACATAATTGGGTGAACCCTTTTCAGATTGTGACTCAGCTTTGCTAAAGTCCCTAATTAGAGGTGTCCAGGGTTCTTAAGCACACTCTTTTTTTGCTTTGGACCTTGACTTTAACCGCTCAGTCTCAAGTTTTCACTTGACACCTACACGCCACAAGCACATGGTTAGGGACAGCTTGGTTTAGCCGCTTAGGCCAGGATTTTATTCCTTTAGGCCCTCCTATCCATTGATGCTCAAAGCCTTAGGATCCTTTTTATTTGCCCTTGCCTTTTGGTTTTAAGGGTTATTGGCTTTTTGCTCTTGCCTCTTGGTTTTAAGAGCTTTTGGCTTTTTCTGCTTGCTTTTTCTCTCTTTTTTTTTCGCTATTTTTTTCCTCTTTTTTTTTTCTGCAAGCTTTGTTCTTTGCTGCTTTTTCTTGCTTCAAGAATCATTTTTATGATTTTTCAGATTATCAAATAACATGTCTCCTTGTCATCATTCTTTCAAGAGCCAACATATTTAACATTCTTAAACAACAACTTCAAAAGACATATGCACTGTTCAAGCATACATTCAGAAAACAAGAAGCATTGTCACCACATTAATATAATTAAACTAAGTTCAAGGATAAATTCGAAACTCATGTACTTCTTGTTCTTTTGAATTAAAACAGTTTTCATTTAAGAGAGGTGATGGATTCATAGGACATTCATAACTTTAAGACAAAGTTACTAAATACTAATGATCATGTAATAAGACACAAACATAGATAAGCACTTTAACATAGAGAAAACGAAAACAGAGAATGTAAGAACAAGGAATGAGTCCACCTTAGTGATGGTGGCGTTTCCTTCTTGAGGAACTAATGATGTCCTTGAGCTCTTCTATGTCTCTTCCTTGTCTTTGTTGCTCCTCCCTCATTGATTTTTGATCTTCTCTGATTTCATGAAGGATGATGGAGTGCTCTTGATGTTCCACCCTTAGTTGTCCCATGTTGGAACTTAATTCTCCTAGGGAGGTGTTGATTTGCTCCCAATAGTTTTGTGGAGGAAAATGCATTTGAGGCATCTCCGGGATCTCATGGTGATGAGCTTCCTGCGCCTCTTGAGCTCCATGAATGGGCTCTCTTGCTTGCTCCATCTTTTTCTTAGTGATGGGCTTCTCTTCCTCAATATGAATGTCTCCTTCTATGAAAGCTCCAGCTGAGTAACATAGATGGCAAATAAGATGAGAAAAAGCTAGCCTTGCCCCAGGGGAGGGCTTTTCGGCTATTTTGTAGAGTTCAAGGGAGATGACTTCATGAACTTCTACTTCTTCTCCAATCATAATGCTATGGATCATGATGGCCCGATCCACAGTAACTTCAGATCGGTTGCTAGTGGGGATGATGGAGCGTTGGATGAACTCCAACCATCCTCTAGCCACAGGCTTGAGTTCCAATCTTCTTAGTTGAACCGGCTTGCCTTTGGAGTCAATCTTCCATTGAGCTCCATCCACACATATGTCAATAAGGACTTGGTCCAACCTTTGATTAAAGTTGACCCTTCTAGTGTAGGGGCGTTCATCTCCTTGCATCATGGGCAAGTTAAACGCCAACCTCACATTTTCCGGACTAAAATCTAAGTATTTCCCCCGAACCATTGTAATATAATTCTTTGGATTTGGGTTCTTACTTTGATCATGGTTCTTAGTGATCCATGCATTGGCATAGAACTCTTGAACCATTAAGATGCCGACTTGTTGGATGGGGTTTGTTAGAACTTCCCAACCTCTTCTTTGAATTTCATGTCGGATCTCCGGATACTCATTTCTCTTGAGTTTGAAAGGGACCTCGGGGATCACCTTCTTCTTGGCCACAACATCATAGAAGTGGTCTTGATGGGCTTTGGAGATGAATCTTTCCATCTCCCATGACTCGGAGGTGGAAGCTTTTGTCTTCCCTTTTCCTTTTCTAGAGGATTCTCCGGTCTTAGGTGCCATCAATGGTAATGGAAAAACAAAAAGCTTATGCTTTTACCACACCAAACTTAGAATATTGCTCGCCCTCGAGCAAGAAAAGAAAGAATTAGATGAAGAAGAAGAAGAAAATATGGAGAAGAGGGGGGAGGTGTGTTTCGGCCAAGAATGGAAAGAGAGGGTTGTGTTGTGTGAAAATGAAGAAGAATGGAAGGCTTTATATAGGGAAGGGAGGGGGGGTTAAGTTCGGCCATTTAGGGTGGGTTTGGGTGGGAAATTGATTTTGAATTTTGAAGGTAGGTGGAGTTTATGAGGTAGATTTATGGGGAAGAGTGGATGGATGTGAGTGGTGAAGTGGTGATAGGGAAGAGAGATTGAGGTGATTGGTGAAGAGTTTTGGGGAAGAGTGTTTATGGGATTGTGTGAAAGAGGGGTGAGAAGAAGTGATTGGAGTTAGGTGGGGATCCTGTGGGGTCCATAGATCCTGAGGTGATCCTGTGGGGTCCACAGATCCTGAGGTGTTTAAGGATTTACAACCTTGCACCAAATTGGGCATGCAAAATGCCCTTGCACACAACTCTGGGCGTTCAGCGCCAGATTGGTGCTTGTTCTGGGTGTTGAACGCCCATTTGTGGCCCATTTCTGGCGTTGAACGCCAGAACCATGCTTGTTCTGGGCGTTCAGCGCCAGCTCTTCTCCAGGGTGCATTTCTGGCGTTCAAACGCCCAGATGCTGCCCATTTCTGGCGTTCAGCGCCAGAACCATGCTCTGTTCTGGCGTTGAACGCCTAAAACATGCTTCTTACTAGCGTTTAAACGCCAGTAATGTCTTCCTCCAGGGTGTGATTTTTCGTCTGCTGTTTTTGTTTCTGTTTTCAATTTTTATATTTATTTTGTGACTCCACATGATCATGATCCTAATAAAACATGAAAAACAATGAAAATTAGATAAATAAACATTGGGTTGCCTCCCAACAAGCGCTTCTTTCATGTCAATAGCTTGACAGTGGGCTCTCATGGAGCCTCACAGATGTGCAGAGCTTTGTTGAGACCTCCTAACAACAAACTTAGAGTTTGGATATGGGGGTTTGACACCAAACTTAGAGTTTGGTTGTGGCCTCCCAACACCAAACTTAGAGTTTGACTATGGGGGCTTTGTGTGACTCTGCTTTGAGAGAAGCTTTTTATGCTTCCTCTCCATGGATGCAGAGAGAGATCCTTGAGTTGTAAACACAAGGTTGTCCTCATTTATTTGAAGGATCAATTCTCCTCTGTCCACATCAATCACAGCTCTTGCTGTGGCTAGGAAGGGTCTTCCAAGGATGATGAATTCATCCTTATCCTTCCCAGTATCTAGGACTATGAAATCATCAGGGATGTAAAGGCCTTCAACCTTTACTAACACATCCTCTACTTGTCCATAAGCCTGTTTTCTTGAATTGTCTGCCATCTCTAATGAGATTTTAGTGGCTTGCACCCCAAAGATTCCCAGTTTCTCTATTACAGAGAGGGGCATGAGGTTTATTCCTGAACCAAGGTCACACAGAGCCTTAAAGATCATGGTGCCTATGGTACAAGGTATTAAAAACTTTCCAGGATCCTGTTTCTTCTGAGGCAATGTCAGTTGATCCAGCTCACTTAGTTCATTGGTGAACAAGGGAGATTCATCTTCCCAAGTTTCAATGCCAAATAATTTGGCATTCAGCTTCATGATTGCACCAAGAAACTTGGCAGCTTGCTCTTCTGTAATATCCTTATTCTCTTCAGAAGAGGAATACTCATCAGAGCTCATGAATGGCATAAGGAGGTTCAATGGGATCTCTATGGTCTCTAGATGAGTCTCAGATTCCTTTGGTTCCTCAGAGGGAAGCTCCCTATTGATCACTGGACGTCCCAGGAAGTCTTCCTCCTTGGGATTCACGTCCTCTCCTTCCCTTACAGATTCGGCCATGGTGATCAATTCAATGGCCTTGCACTCTCCTTTTGGATTTTCTTCTGTATTGCTTGGGAGAGTACTAGGAGGGATTTCAGTGATCCTTTTACTCAGCTGTCCCACTTGTTCTTCCAAATTTCTAATGGAAGACCTTGTTTCATTCATGAAACTTACAGTGGCCTTAGATAGATCAGAGACTAAGTTTGCTAATTTAGAGGTATTTTGTTCAGAGTTCTCTGTCTGTTGTTGAGTGGATGATGGAAAAGGCTTGCTATTGCTAAACCTGTATCTTCCACCATTATTAAAGCCTTGTTGAGGCTTTTGTTGATCCTTCCATGAGAGATTTGGATGATTTCTCCATGATGGATTATAGGTGTTTCCATAAGGTTCACCTAAGTAATTCACCTCTGCTATTGCAGGGTTCTCAGGATCATAAGCTTCTTCTTCAGAAGATGCCTCTTGAGTACTGTTGGATGCAGCTTGCATTCCATTCAGACTCTGAGAAATCATATTGACTTGCTGAGTCAATATTTTGTTCTGAGCCAATATGGCATTCAGAGTATCAATTTCAAGAACTCCCTTCTTCATAGGTGTCCCATTACTCACAAGATTCCTCACAGAAGTGTACATGAACTGGTTATTAGCAACCATGTCAATGAGTTCTTGAGCTTCTGCAGGCGTTTTCTTTAGGTGAATGGATCCACCTGCAGAAGTATCCAATGACATCTTTGATAGCTCAGATAAACCATCATAGAATATATCTAGGATGGTCCATTCTGAAAGCATGTCAGAAGAACACTTTTTGGTCAGCTGCTTGTATCTTTCCCAAGCTTCATAGAGGGATTCACCTTCTTTCTGTCTGAAGGTTTGAACATCCACTCTAAGCTTGCTCAGCTTTTGAGGAGGAAAGAACTTGGCTAAGAAAGCCGTGACCAGCTTATCCCAAGAGTTCAGGCTGTCTTTGGGTTGAGAGTCCAACCACACTCTAGCTCTGTCTCTTACAGCAAAAGGGAAAAGCATGAGCCTGTAAACTTCAGGATCTACTCCATTAGTCTTAACAGTATCACAGATCTGCAAGAATTCAGTTAAGAACTGAAAAGGATCTTCAGATGGAAGTCCATAAAACTTGCAGTTCTGCTGCATCAGAGAAACTAGCTGAGGTTTCAGCTCAAAGTTGTTTGCTCCAATGGCAAGAATGGAGATGCTTTTTCCATGTAAATTGGAATTAGGTGCAGTAAAGTCACCAAGCATTCTCCTTGCATTATTATTATTTTCGGCTGCCATCTCCTCTTCCTGTTCGAGAATTTTTGAAAGGTTATCTCTGGATTGTTGTAATTTAGCTTCTCTTAGTTTCCTCTTCAGAGTCCTTTCAGGTTCTGGATCTGCTTCAACAAGAATATTCTTGTCCTTGCTCCTGCTCATATGACAAAGAAGAGGGCACAGAAAATAATAATAATAATAATAATAATAGGGATTCTTTATACCACAGTATAGAGGTCCCTGTGTGAGTAGAAGAAAAGAAGAAGAAAATCTGAACTCAGAGAGAGAGGGAGTTCGGATTTTTGGTGAGTGATGTGAGGAAGGGATGTTAGTGGATGAATAAATAAAGAGAATAAGATGAGAGAGGAAAAATTTCGAAAATAATTTTTGAAAAAGAGTTAGTGAATTTCGAAAATAGTTTTTAAAAAAGGTTAGTAATTTTCGAAAATAAAAATCAAAAATTAAAATAATTAGTTAATTAAAAAGAAATTTTTGAAAAAGGGGGAAGATATTTTCGAAAATGAGAGAGAGGGAGTTAGTTAGGTGATTTTGAAAAAGATAAGAAACAAATAAAAAGTTAGTTAGTTAGTTGAAACCAGATTGAAAATCAATTTTGAAAAGATAAGAAGTTAGGAAGTTAGAAAAGATATTTTAAAATCAATTTTTTGAAAAAGATAAGATAAGAAGATATTTTTGAAAAGATATGATTGAAATTAGTTTTGAAGAAGATTTGATTTTTAAAATCACAATTAATGACTTGATTCACAAGAAATCACAAAATGTGATTCTAGAACTCAAAGTTTGAATCTTTCTTAACAAGCAAGTAACAAACTTGAAATTTTTGAATCAAAACATTAATTGTTATTGTTATTTTCGAAAATTTGATATAAAAATAAGAAAAAGATTTTGGAAAAATATTTAGAATTTTCGAAAATAACTAAGAAAAATGGAAAAGATTTCATTTTTGAAAAAGATTTTGAAAAAGATAAAATTTTTAAATTGAAAATTTGATTTGACTCATAAAACAACTAGATTTTAAAATTTTTTGAAAAAGTCAAATCTAATTTTCGAAATTTTAAGATAGAAAAAGGGAAAGATATTTTTTTGATTTTTGAATTTTTATGATGAGAGAGAAAAACATGCAAAATGATGCAATGCATGAGAATTTTGGATCAAAGTATGTGATGAATGCAAGAACACTATGAATATCAAGATGAACACCAAGAACACTTTGAATGTCAAGATGAACATCAAGAACTTATTTTTTGAAAATTTTTATATGCAAAGAAAACATGCAAGACACCAAACTTAGAAATCTTTCATGTTTAGACTCTATGGATGCAAAAATGCACATGTAAAACAAGAAAAGATGCAAAACAAGAAAACATCAAGATCAAACAAGAAGACTTACTAAGAACAACTTGAAGATCATGAAGAACACCATGAATGCATGAATTTTTCGAAAAATGCAAGATGAATATGCAATTGACACCAAACTTTCAACTTGACTCAAGACTCAAACAAGAAACATGAAATATTTTTTATTTTTATGATTTTATGATTTTTTTTTGTATTTTCTTTTAATTTTCTCGAAAATCATTTGAAAGAGAAAAATAAGGATTCCAAAATTTTTTATATGAATTCCAAGAATCTTATGCTCTTCAGTCTAAAGCTCCAATCAAAGGGTCAGGCATGGCTTAATAGCCAGCCAAGCTTTAGTATGTAAATTACATCCATTGAGGTGATTAGTTGAAGACCAATCCCAAAGCAGTTTGGGTATGGCTTTACAGCCAGATAGGATTCAACAAGTTTCATGAAACACTAGAATTCATTCTTAAAAATTCTGAAGAAAAAAATAATATTTTTGAAAACATTTTTTTGAAAAAAAAACGAAAAAGAAGAGAATATTTTTGAAAATTTTTTTGAAAACTTTTTGAAAAGAAAACGAAAAGAAAGTTACCCAATCTGAGCAACAAGATGAACCGTCAGTTGTCCAAACTCGAACAATCCCCGGCAACGGCGCCAAAAACTTGGTATTGTTGCCGGACCGAAAATTTGGCACTGATGTTACCGGACCAAAAGCTTGCCGAAAACTCGAACAATCCCCGGCAACGGCGCCAAAAACTTGGTACACAAAATTGTGATCTCTGGTAATGGCTCCAAAGGCTTGGTGCTCTAATCTCAATTCATAATTTGTCACAACTTCGATACAACTAACCAGCAAGTGCACTAGGTCGTCCAAGTAATAAACCTTACGTGAGTAAGGGTCGATCCCACGGAGATTGTTGGTATGAAGCAAGCTATGGTCACCTTGTAAATCTCAGTTAGGCGGATAATAATTGATTATGGAGTTTTCGAAAATAATACTAATTAAACAGAAAATAAGGATAGAAATACTTATGTAAATCATTGGTGAGAATTTCAGATAAGCGCATAGAGATGCTTTCGTTCCTCTGAACCTCTGCTTTCCTGCTGTCTTCATCCAATCAGTCTTACTCCTTTTTATGGCTGGCTTTTTGTATGGATGTCACCGGTGCCAATGGCTACTTTCAATCCTCTCGGGAAAATGGTCCAAATGCTCTGTCACAGCACGGCTAATTGTCTGGAGGCATCACCCTTGTCGATGGTTGCATCCTATTCCTCTCTGTGAAAATGGTCCGATGCACTGTCACTGCATGGCTAATCATCTTTGAGGTTCTCAATCATACTGGAATAGAATTTACTATCCTTTTGCGTCTGTCACTACGCCCAGCAATCGCAAGTTTGAATCTCGTCACAGTCATTCAATCCCAGAATCCTACTCGGAATACCACAGACAAGGTTTAGACTTTTTGGATTCTCATGAATGCCGCCATCAATCTACCGTACACCACGAAGACTCTGATTAAGAGATCCAAGAGATACTCATTCAATCTAAGGTAGAACAGAAGTGGTTGTCAGGCACGCGTTCATAGGGAATGATGATGATTGTCACATTCATCACATTCAGGTTGAAGTGCGAATGAATATCTTAGAAGCGGAATAAGTTGAATTGAATAGAAAAACAGTAGTACTTTGCATTAATCTTTGAGGAACAGCAGAGCTCCACACCTTAATCTATGGAGTGTAGAAACTCTACCGTATGAAAATACATAAGTGATAGGTCCAGGCATGGCCGAATGGCCAGCCCCCAAAACGTGATCTAAGATAGCATACAACTGATCAAAGATGATCCAAAGATGTCTAATACAATAGTAAAAAGTCTTATTTATAATAAACTAGCTACTAGGGTTTACAGAAGTAAGTAATTGATGCATAAATCCACTTCCGGGACCCACTTGGTGTGTGCTTGGGCTGAGCTTGAATGTTCCACGTACAGAGGCTCTTTCTGAAGTTGAACGCCAGCTTTTGTGCCAGTTTGGGCGTTGAACTCCACTTTGCAACTTGTTTCTGGCGCTGGACGCCAGAATTGGGCAGAGAGCTGGCGTTGAACGCCAGTTTGCATCATCTAAACTTAAGCAAAGTATGGACTATTATATATTTCTGGAAATTTCTGGATGTCTACTTTCCAACGCAATTGGAAGCGCACCATTTTGAGTTTTGTAGCTCCAGAAAATCCATTTTGAGTGCAGGGAGGTCAGAATCCAACAGCATCAGCAGTCCTTCTTCAACCTCTGAATTTGATTTTTGCTCAAGTCCCTCAATTTCAGCCAAAAAATACCTAAAATCACAGAAAAACACACAAACTCATAGTAAAGTCCAGAAATGTGAATTTAACATAAAAACTAATGAAAACATCCCTAAAAGTAACTAGATTCTACTAAAAACATACTAAAAACAATGCCAAAAAGCGTATAAATTATCCGCTCATCAAAGGTCTAGCGTTAGTAAATATAAAACTAGCTAACAATTTCCAATTTAACCAACACTTAAGCCTTCCAACTCAAGTGTCTCCTCTTAATCAACCCCCATGTCAAGTATGGGAATCTACTCCATTGACATTAATATAATTCTCAGAAAAATATAAGAAGAAGACATAATAAATTAAATAGAATAAAACTTCAAAATTTATTAAAAGTAAATGTAATCCTCTTCACTAACAATTCATGCAAATAATATAATTACTACCTTAAGCAAGAATTAAGAATATATTATAAATAAATAAAAGAGTAAGTAAAGAAACAAACTAGAATAATGTCTTCAACGGAGGTAATAACTATTCAGTATCCAAAAGCATAAAAAAATGAATGTAAAGTGAACCTAGAGGGAAAGTAATCCTCTCTAAATTCAGATCTAAAAACCTAAAAACTATCCTAATGTATCTAAAACTGTATGTCTATTATGTCTAAGATGTGTCTTGAGTCTCTGTATGTTCCCTGGCTTTGTTCTGTGTTTCTGGGCCGAAAAATGGGTCAAAATGCGACCCGAAATCACCCCAGCGTTTTCTGTTAATTCTGCAGATTGCGCAGGTCATGCGTACACGTCGTCCATGCGTTCACGTCATTCAGCAATTTTCCTTGTCACGCGTACGCGTCATCCACGCATTTGCGTCATTCATGCAGACTCCAATCCACGCGTTCACGTCAGGCACGCACTCGCGTTGCTGCGATTTTCTCCATTCCACGCGTTCGCGTGAGCCATGCTTGTGCGTCCGTGTTCACTAGTCATCTCTTTAGTTTCTTGTGTTCCTTCCATTTTTGCAAGCTTCCTCTCCATTTTCTAAGCCATTCCTGCCCTATGAAGCCTAAAACACTTAACACACGGATCAGACATCGAATGGTATAAAGGAGAATTAAAATATACTAATTAAAGATCTTTAGGAAGCAAGTTTTCAATCATAAAACAATATTAGGAAGGAATTATAAAATCATGCAATTAGTATGAATAAGTGGGTGAAGACTTGATGAAACCATTCAATTAAACACAAGATAATCCATAAAATAGTGGTTTATCAAACATCATCCACTTTTTTCCTTTTCTTCTACACAAATCCTGTCAAATCCATTCGAATGCTACCTGAAATAAACCAAATTGCACACAACTCAGAGTATCATTCACATTGGCTCAATAATACTTAAATCTTGATTAAACTTAACAAATTCAAATGCAAATTCACTAGGAAAAGATAGAAAAGATGCTCACACATCACGTACGCACAGATACCAGTGCGTGCCTTCATTAAAAAGTCACGTGGCTCGCATTTGGAAGGCTTGGGAGGCCCAAATCTGATTGCCTAGAGCTCATATGGAGGGGGCAACACTTGAGGAAACATAGCATATCATTAGGAGTAGTATTAGGTAGCTTTAGGAGGCTTTAGGTTTTATTTTCTCTAAGTTTTCCCTCGACTCTCTTAGGGTTTTCATTAGGGTTTATATTGTAAGTGCTATTTTTATTGTTGATCTTGGATTTTTGCTTGCCTCTATTGTAAGTATTTCTTACTTGCTCTCTTTTATTGCTACAATTTTGATACTCTTTCTTGTAGTTAAAGACATATTGTTAATATATATACTTTTTGTAATTTTGATTTCTTGTTGATGAATTTGATGATTGATGATTATTATATGCTTGGTTGAGTTACTATTGTTGCTTTTGATCATTTGTTGCTCATAGTTTCAAGCATTTTTCCAATTTTGCCATGTTTTATGATTATGCCCACCATGTGTTTGTGGAAATGTCAATGTTGATTATGAGGTAAATTTTTACCTCTTGGCTTGGGAGAAATGAGCATATATGGTACTAGAGTTGTAATGTCCAGCATTTAGTGATAATTCTTGGATTGTTAATTGTTCTTGTTTCCACTAACACTAGCTTTTTCTAAGGCAATTACTAAGTGAGCTAGGATTTGTGGATTAAGAACAATTATGCTCACTTGATCTACTCTTCGATGTTAAGGGTTAACTAAGTGAGATTAATCCATCATAATTGTCATAGTTGTGGTTACAACAAGGAAAGGATCCCCTAGCTCATCCCAAGCCAAGATCCCATTTATGTTTTGAATCATACATACACATCAATCACTTTCAACCCTTACTTGTTTATACTACATAGATAGTTCTTTAATTGGTTTATTAGTTCATTAGTTGCAATTTTGATTGTTCATTTATTCCTTTAATTGTTCATTTCTTTATCGAAAACCCCCTGATTATCACAACCAAATGTGTGCACTTGTGTCACTAGCTCCTTGGGAAGATGACCCGGGATTCTACTCCTGGATTAAATTGGTTTTAAATTGTGACATTTCTAATCTAAACTTTGGTTGTGAGTCGCTTGTCGGTTGGGACTATACATGCAATGTTAAATCCTATCTTTCCTCCTTTGTGAGAAAGAGAATTTCCTAACCGACGATCCGGTGAGCACCATGGGCTTTCAATCGATAATCCTGGCCCAGTTGGCCTAAGTTATTGGGTGATGAAGCACCCTTTGGATTTACTCACCCAAATCTTTCCTTGAAACACAAACATCACAGGCACATAACTAGGCACTAATCATTGTTGCTCAGAGTCTTATTATTATTTTATTACTTTGATCTTTTCCAGACATTTTTTCACTGCTCCAAGGAATTGATGGTCGAATCTCATAATACTTCTTCAAATCTCTATTTTTGAAGATTATCCTTCTGTTTTCTCAAGATTCAAATATCTTAAATTCATCAAATGCAACCACGTATTCTTGAGGCACCACCACTTTTGTTTGAAATTCTTATCAATTCTTTTTATTAAGATATCCTCCATTACAATGGGATCACTTGAGGAACAAACAAGTTTTAGCACTTAAGTAAAGAAAAAAGAAAGAGCAAAGAAAACAAAAAATAAAAAGATGTAGTGCATACAAAAAGAAAGAAATAAAACATAAACATAAACAAAAACAAAAAAAATAAAAATAATTATCTAACCACAAAAAAGAATTATTACCCAATCTTCACTACCCTCTCTATCCTTGTTCTTCACTCTCCAGATGCTCATGGTGTTACCAACACCAAAATTAAGGACTTACACCAAACTTAGAGTTTAACAAAGTTTTAGGAATAAGTGTAAGTTATATCAAAGAAGCATACGTGCATGAAGAAGAAAGAAACAAGATAAACCCTAATTAATGTGGCTTTAAGCAAGGAGGGTGCCTTTGAAGATGCCTGGCTTTAATTTGGTATAACCATCGTCCCCGGATATTTGCTCCCCTGGGAGCTTACCTTGGCTGGACTACGGGCTTATGGGAAGACATGTCGGGCTTGTAGAATCCTTTGGCTTATGGACACTGGGCATCCAATTTTAACACTTGGCGTTCACCCCTTCTCTCTTTTTTTTTTTTTTAAATTCAAAAGAAAAGACGTAAACCACAATGCATGCAGAGAAGAAAAAAAAGAAATTAATGCAACTATGGAATGAAAGAGAAAAAGAAAAAGGAAGAGAACTAATCGTGGTTAGGATGCCTCCCAACAAGCGCTTCTTTAACGTCACTAGCTTGACATTGAGTCTTCTAGGTTGGAGGTTGGGATGTGTTTTATTGATCCACTTTCCTAAGATAGGGATTCAATCTTTGTCTATTAACCATGAACTTCCTTTCAGAGTTCTCCTCCATTACATCAACATGTCCATATGGGGATATTTTACTTATTGTGAATGGTCTAGAACACCTTGATTTCAACTTTTCGGGAAACAACTTTAATCTTGAATTGAATATTAACACCTTCTATCCCAGTTCAAATTCAATTAAGAGGATTTTCTTGTCATGCCACTTCTTTGCTCTTTCTTTGTATAACTGAGTATTATCGTAGGCTTGATTCTGAATTCATCAAGCTCGTTGAGTTGCAGAGGTCCCTTTTCTCCCATGGCCTTGGCATCAAAAGTTAAGAACTTGATTGCCTAGAATACGCTATGCTCTAGCTCAACCAGTAAATGGCATGCCTTGCCATAGACTAGTTGATAAAGTGACATGGCAATTGGTGTCTTAAAAGCTGTTCTATGGGCCCATAGAGCATCGCCAATACTCCTGGACCAATCCTTCTGAGAGGCATTGACCATCTTCTCCAGAAATTTTTTCAGCTCTCGGTTAGATACCTCCACTTTTCCACTAGTTTGCAGATGATATGGAGTTGCCACTTTATGTCTGACTCCATACTTTTAAAGAATAGCTTCGAGTTGCTTGTTATAGAAGTGGGTCTCTCTGTCACTAATTAGTGTTTTTGGAACCCCAACTCTGTTGAAGATTGTCTTTTTCAAGAATCCAATTACAACCTTAGTGTCATTAGTGAGTGATACGCACAAAACTTGTCTCTCAACAAATTTTCTTCGGCAAGTGTACCGAATTTGTCGTCAAGTAAAAACTCACAATAGAGTGAGGTCAAATCCCACAGAGATTGATTGATCAAGCAACTCTAATTAGAGGAATGTTCTAGTTGAGCGAACCAGAATTTGATTTGAGATTTGCAGAAAATTAAATGGCGGGAAAGTAAATAGCAGAAACAGTAAATGCTAGAAATAAAGAGCTGAATGTAAATGGCGGAAAGTAAATTGCAGAATCTTAAACGGGAATGGGGTAATTGCTCATAAAAGTAAATGGCAGAAATTAAAGAGAATGGGTAAGATCAGAAATGGGGAGTTCATTGGGCTCAGGAGATGTTGCATTCTCCGGATCAAGTTCATTTTCATCTCTTCCTCAATCAATGCATTTATTGATCTCCTTGGCAATCTTAAGTGATCGAATTCCAATTTCTTGGTAATTCAATCTCTCAAATCTTGATCAATAGCCAATTCCTTGGTCAATTGCTCATGAGAAGAGATGAAGTATGGTCACTGATTATACCACATGCATTTTCCAAATCAAGTTTTGGTAGGATTATA
The DNA here is from genome assembly GCF_059453495.1 of Arachis ipaensis. NCBI lineage: Eukaryota > Viridiplantae > Streptophyta > Magnoliopsida > Fabales > Fabaceae > Arachis > Arachis ipaensis. Next base: position 108,716,784 of record NC_142442.1, on the reverse strand, counting down.
GTCACATATCCATCCAAACCCAATTTGGTCCAGCATGAGAAAGCATTTCTAGCATGATCTCTTCATTCCTCTTTCAAGGTTCAGAAGAGACCAAGTATGAATAGCTTCTTTTCCAAGATAACTACCCAATTGGATGAAGATCGAAAGCTTTCTAGTAAAATCAAGAGAAAAGATAGAAGAAGGAGAATGAAAACTAATATTGATCCATCAAATTACAACAGAGCTCCCTAACCCAATGAAAAGGGTTTAGTTGTTCATAGCTCTGGAAGATGAAAACAAAGATGGAGAATACATCATGAAAGTAAAATTAGAAGTGCAGAGAAAGTAAAATACAGAGAGTAGTTCTATGCCAAAGGCTCTCTAAAGTTTCTAACTCCCTAACTAATTCAAAGCTACTCCTATATATACTACTCTTTCGATCTTCTAGTTGGCTCTTCAAGTTTTGGGTATGGGCCTCTGAATCTTGAGTTTGAAGCAGTTATCCTTTTCATTGGGCTTAGCTTTGCTTGCAGAGAGAAAAGGTGAAGTAGGAAGGGACTTTGACTCAGAACGTTAGTGGTGTCAACGTTAAGTGAAAGTGTGGGTTCGAGAACGTTAGTGACAATCACCTTTTTCACTAACGTTCCTAACCCAAATATGATCACATTGACTTCAACGTTAGTGGCACTAACGTGACCACTAACGTTGCCTCTTGGTCCTTCGCACACGTTATTGGGACTTACCTTTCCCAATAACGTGGAGAGTCCTCCCTTGTCCCTACGTTAGAGTCCATGTTAACTAGGTTAACGTGGCTTCTAACGTAGTAATGCCAATCCTTCGAGAACGTTAGTGACACTTACCTTTGTCACTAACGTTCCAATGTGCCCCTATTTCCCACGTTAGAGTCCACGTTAACTAAGTTAACGTGGCTTCTAACGTAGTCATGCTAGCCATCTCCAACGTTAATGACAAAGGTGAGTGTCACTAACGTTGGCTCATCATCTCTTTATCCACGTTAGCTTCCATGTTAACTAAGTTAACGTGGGAGTTAACGTTGCTCATGGTGGCTCTTGGTGGTTCACCCCAACGTTAGTGACAAAGGTAAGTGTCACTAACATTGGCTATCAATTGCTCTCTGCACGTTAGCTTCCACGTTAACTAAGTTAACATGGGAGTTAACGTGGCTTATGGAGGCTTGGCCAACGTTAGTGACAAAGGTGAATGTCACTAACGTTGGCTTCGCTTTTGCTTCTTAACGTTAGAGTCCACGTTAACTAAGTTAACGTGGCAACTAACGTGGCCAATTATGAGCTTGGTCCAACGTTAGTGACAAAGGAGAGTGTCACTAACGTTGACCTTGTTGTCTTCTTCCACGTTAGAGTTCACGTTAACTTAGTTAACGTGACTCTTAACGTGGGCTTATGATGGCTTCGAGGGCATTATTGGCGATTACCTTTCTCATTAACTTTGCAAGTTAGCACCCATTCCATGTTAGAGGTTACGTTAGTGGGACTAACGTGACTGCTAACGTGGTTCTTCTTTGCTTCCTTTGTCCTGAAATCAAGCAACAAAGTGCATCAAAGTTCTAGTCTAAGTCATGAGTCATGCATCATCCAATTTGTCATATAATTCATGCAACGTTCTCATGAATTCATGTAAAGTGCATAATGTATGCTTGAATCAAGATGTAAGTGAATATCTACCCCAAAACTAGCTTATTTTCTAAGAAAATGCATGAAACTATCCTAAAAACAGTAAAGAAAAGGTTAGTGAAACTGGCCAGAATGCCCTGGCATCACAACACCAAACTTAAAGCTTGCTTGTCCCTAAGCAAGTACTGGAACAAGAGAATGATGAATGGAATGCCAAGAGAAATGAGTCATTCTTGTGGAAGTCATGTTCCTTATTTTATGGTGGTTTCATGCATAGCAACTTAGGTTCATTCCTTTACTGGCTTTCAGACCTTTATCATGTTCTAGAATACTCACTTGATTGCATCCCATGAGACTTTTATTCATTGATCCTTTTGTTGTCAATTCAGGGCTTATTTGTGTTCTTAGGCTAAGTGCTCTATAAGGGGGCAACTCTTTAGAATAAGCTTTCAGCCAACACTCCCCGAACTAGTTGGTTCAAGGTGCTAGGTGTTGAAGCACCCCTAAGGACTTACTTCCACAAGTCTCTCCCCCATACATACACACCACAGGCACATGGTTTGTTTATTTTCTTTCCTTGAGGTCTTGGTGTCCAGCACCTCTTTGGGTTACTAAATGTTCTGTAGCAAAGATTGCTCTTGATAGTGGACTTTCAGCTGATAATCCCGGGTTAGTTAACCCAAGTTACCAGGTGATAAAGCACCCCTGAGAGCTTAGTAATCCAAGCAGATCCTTGGTACAGGAACACCACAGACATATCCCTCAAGACTCAAACCCTTGGTGCCTAGCCTCTTTTCTTGCTATTTTTCTTTTATTCTTCAACTTTGATTGTTCTTTCCCTTTTTCTTATTAGGATCTTGTTATTTAGCTAGTCTCATGGGGTGTGTTCAAGCATATGATTCATGACAGATAGTTGTCTTCCCACCTTGTGGTTGAACCAACTTAGCTAACTTATGACTACACCACAAACTTAGGAACTTACTCCATAGTGTGAACTCCACTCTGGTCTTTTATAAAACACTCATTCTCTTTTCATTTGATTCAAAAGGACAAGCATACAAGTAAGTAAGGAAATGATGCAGTAATGACATTTAGACTAGAAAACACAGCCCTAAGCAATGAAAAACTTAAAAACAGAATTTAAAAGGGTTCCAACTAACGAGTAACTATTAATCAAAAGTGCATTCGGACTTCCAACTTTCAACATTCTAAGTACATGGAATTAAGTAACAATACAACCTTCGGGTGATGGTTTCTAGTTGCCCTCTTTTCGTCATCATCCTAGTCTTTGCTACCTCACTTCCTTGGGTGAAGGTGCACCATTTCCTCATAAGATTCCTGCAAAGTTATTGGAAGTTTCTTGTTCCCAAAGCACTTGAGAAATAGTTAGCTTGCATGTATGCTTGTGACTTCTGAACTTAATTTAGTGTGTGAACACCAAACTTAGTTCTTTGCCCAGTACAAAACCTTGCATATATGCAGAGAACCTCATATCTTGTTATTAACAAAACAATTAAAGTCTAACTACATCTAAGTGGTTTCCCTTGATTGGTTGGAGCTAGCAATGTGCTTTGGGAGTGAAGTGTGATTCTAACTAAGATCCTTTGGTGGAACACCAAACTTAGAATTACACTTTCACTCTTGGATTATTTTGGTGTGGAACACCAAACTTAGCTCCTTGCAATACATGGGAAACAACTTGTGACCTTTATTGAAATAAAAATGAAAAGGAAACTACCTGAGGTTGGGTTGCCTCGCAATAGAGCGCTCTTTTATTGTCGCTAGCTCGACGATTCCTCAATTACTTGAGATGATACTTTACTCTGGGGTTTTCCCCCATGTTGCCCATATAATATTTGAGTCTTTGTCCGTTCACAGTGAACGTTCTCTCTGAACCTTCATCCATGATTTCTATGTGCCCATATGGCGAGACCTTTGTGACAAGGAAGGGTCCTGACCACCTTGACTTGAGTTTGCCAGGGAACAGTCTCAATTTGGAGTTGTAAAGGAGTACTTGTTGCCCCTTTTCAAAACTCCTTGGTGCTAGATGCAGGTCATGTCTTCTCTTCGCCTTTTCTTTATAAATCTTGGCATTTTCATAGGCTTGAGATCTAAATTCCTCCATCTCTTGCAGTTGCAGGATCCTTTTTGCCCCAACAGTAATGCTGTCAAAATTTAGTATCTTGAGAGCCCAGAGAGCTTTATGTTCCAGATCCAGTGGTAAATGACAAGCTTCCATACACCAGTTGATATGGGGACATTCCAAGTGGAGTTTTGAATGCTGTTCTATATGCCCAAAGAGCATCATCCAGCTTCTTTGACCAATCCTTTCTTGATGCACCCACAGTCTTTTCCAGAATCCTCTTTAGCTCTCTGTTGGATATCTCCGTTTGCCCACTTGTTTGGGGATGGTAAGGCGTGGCCACCTTGTGTTTTACCCTATATCGTAGGAGAAGAGCTTCTAGTGGTCTGTTACAAAAATGGCTCGCTCCATCACTGATGAGTGCTCGTGTGTAGTATCCTCCTTTTGTGGTGTCCGAACCTTCCTCATTTAATTTGTCCAATCAATCCCCTTCAATGCTCCTTCTCCTTTTCCTATAAAAATAAGAAAAATTAATATCATTGAGAAATTAAACTTTATGGCTAGAATAATAAAGAAAACGAACTAGATTGTTTATTCATGAACACCAACTAACTAACTAACTATGTATCCTTATATGCACATTGGTGGCACCTTGGGTGACACCAAACTTAGTTTGTAGCACTGTGATGAAAAAGTTTTGTTCAAGGCTCCAAGATTAGCATGCTCTGGTTTGCATTCATGCTCTCTCGGCATGCTTTGAACACCAAACTTATTCTTCACTATATACTGCCTAATAAGGATTTCACCAAGTGTTTGTCAAGTTTGGGTTGGAATTCATGAATATTGACTTATTTACTATTTTCTAAAAGCATATAAAACATGGGTTGCCTCCCATGAAGCGCTTCTTTAGCGTCACTAGCTTGACGTTTCTCCTTCATCATGGAGGTTGATAATGCTTCAAGTCCTCCCCTCTTGCTGTGGACCTATATCCATTGGTTGTATCAATGATCTCTACATGTTCCAAGGAGAGAACTCTGTTGATAGTGAAGACCTTAGGTAACTGAGATGGTACAGTGAGGAGATCAGGGGGGATATCTGGGAAGTAAGCTGAGATCACTTTATCCCCTGGAGAGAAGTCCTCGGTAGGGATCTTCTTGTTCTTCCACTTCCTTTGTACCTTCTTCTTTGTTCCTTGTGATGTTGTCTTACTCTTTGTGACCTCCTCCTCCAAGGAAATGTGGTTACTGATCTCATATGATTCTGGTGGTTTAGGTTCCTCCTGATTTTCTTTGAGCTGTGGCAGTTGCTGTTTGCCTTGTTCATCAATCAAGGGAGTTCCCGTATGTGCTGGTTGTGCTTCAGTGCTTGTTTCTTCCCTCAGTATCTCACTATGATCCTTCCTTGGTTCCTTGTTCTCTTGATCTGTTTCTTGTGAGTGTTTGAAAACAGTGAAGGTGAGCTGTTCATCATGGATCCTCAAGATTAGCTCCCCTCGTTCCACATCTATGAGTGCTCTGGCTGTAGCTAGGAATGGTCTTCCCAATATGATTGGGTGAGTGTGACTCTCTTCCATGTCCAATATGACAAAGTCTGTGGGAAGAAAGTATTTCCCAACCTTTATCAACACGTTTTCCACCACTCCTATTGCTTATTTTTGAGTTTTGTCAGCCAGCCTGATGACTACATCTGTGGGCATTATCTCATTGATCTGCAGCCTCTTCATAAGGGATAAGGGCATTAAGTTGATGCTTGCTCCCAAATCGCAGAGTGCTTTATCAAACATTGTTTCTCCTATGGCACAGGGGATGTGAAAGCTCCCTGGGTCCTTTCTTTTTGTAGGCAACTCTGGTTGAATGAGGGCGCTGCACTCCTTGTTCATCACTATAGTTTGGCCTCCCTTGAGTGAGCTTTTCTTGGGAAGCAGTTCCTTCATATACTTGATGTATGCAGGCATTTGTTGGATGATCTTGATGAATGATATGTTTATATGCAGAGATATAAACAAGTCAAGAAATCTTGAGTATATTCTCTTCTCCACAGCACCATTGAGTAGTTGGGGAAAGGGTGCATAGAGTCTTACCAGCTCCTGTTGTGAAATTTTTGGTTCTTGGTGATCTTTTTCCTTCTTCTCTGCTGAGGTATTTCCAGGTTGTTCTGGCGGCCTGTTTGGCTTGTCCTCAGTCTCCTTATCACTTGTAGTGACCATCTTGCAATCTTCCCATCTTACTTTCTTTGTTTCACCTCTTGGATTTTTCTCTGTGTCACTTGGAAATCCATCTGTAGGTTTGGGAATCTGCTCAGAGAGATACCCCACTTGAGATTCCAACCTCTTGATGGTGTCTCCCTGGTTCTTAAAATTTGCTCGCACTTCCTCTTTGAACACCTTGTTGTCTTGAATCTCTTTGCATATGCCTTCAAGCAGGTTCTCAATCCTTGAGAGTCTGTCATCAGATGATGGTGGGTTGGGGTTGGATGGATGAGAAAGGTTAGTTTGGCCTTGGTAGAAGTGTTGAGAGGGGTAGTTATGTGGGTGTTGATATGGTCTAGGTGTGGCATGTTGGTGAGCTAAATTGTTGGGATTTGGACGTCTTTGATCTAGGCCTTGGTCTTGTTGATTTCCCCACCCAAAGTTTGGGTGGTTCCTCCATCCAGGGTTGTAGGTTTTGGAGTATGGATTATGGTTTTGCCTAGGTGAATTCCCAATGTAGTTGGCTTGCTCCTGACTACCCTCTGCTTCTTCATTCACTTCTTCTTGGGTTATTGATGAGGTGGTGATTGCTGCTACCTGGTTCCTCTCCATCTTCTTTGTGAGGTCAGCTAATTGCTTGGTAATGAGCTTGTTTTGGGCCAGCAGAGCATCTACATTGTTTAGCTCCATCACTCCTCTAGTGTTCCCTCTTTCGGAGGCATAGAAGTAGTCATTCTCTGCTACAGTTTCAATGATATCTATGGCCTTCTCAATGGTTTTCTTCTTGTTCAGAGATCCCCCGGATGAGTGGTCTACTGCTTTCTTTGATTCATAAGAAAGGCCTTCATAGAAAATGTGTAGCTGCACCCATTCATTGAACATATCTGGTGGACATCTCCTTGTTAGGTCCTTAAACCTCTCCCATGCTTCATATAGAGTCTCACCATCCTGCTGCCTGAATGTTTGCACCTCAGCTCTCAGCCTGTTAATCCGTTGAGGAGGATAGAATCTTGCCAAGAATTTGTTTACCACATCTTCCCAGGTTGCTAAACTCTCCTTTGGGAAGGATTCCAGCCATTTAGATGCCTTGTCCTTGAGTGAGAAAGGGAACAGAAGTAGTCTATAGGTGTCAGGATGAACACCATTAGACTTCACAGTATCACATATCCTCAGGAAGGTGGTTAGATGTTGATTTGGGTCTTCTTGGACACTCCCTCTGAATGAACAGTTGTTTGAACAAGGGTGATGAGCTGTGGCTTTAGTTCAAAGTTGTTGAAATGTATGGTTGGCCTTTGGATGCTACTCCCATAGTTTCCTGGGTTTGGGTTGATGTAAGAACCCAGAACTCTTCTCTCTTGCCCAGCATGATTTGCTAGACCCTCTCTGCCATGGTTGTGAGCCTCTTCTTCATGATGGTTATCCATATTCTCCTCCATGTTTGGTTCAAAGTACTCTTCCTCTTTCTCAGCACCAACTACTCTCTTTCCTCTAACTTCCCTCCTTAATCTAAGGAAGGTCCTCTCTGGTTCAGAATCAAAAGAAGTTGAAGCCCCGCTTCTCCTCCCTGTCATACAACCAACAAGGTACAAGCAAGGAAATAGATCCAAAAACTATTCTAAAAAAATGCTGTTAGTGTGAGTGATGCAATATATCAAACAGTTAGTGGGTGAGTGAAACAGAGTGTAAACAACTGAAATAAAGGGGTTAAAGGGATGGGAATACAAAATAACTGAAACCGAAAGTAAAGTGCTCAAACAGAAATTTAAATCAACAGAATAACAAATGCTCAATCTAGTGATCCTCCAACTTAATCATTGTTGATACAAAATCAATCCCCGGCAACGGTGCCATAAACTTGATACGCACAAAACTTGTCTCTCAACAAATTTTCTTCGGCAAGTGTACCGAATTTGTCGTCAAGTAAAAACTCACAATAGAGTGAGGTCGAATCCCACAGAGATTGATTGATCAAGCAACTTTAATTAGAGGAATGTTCTAGTTGAGCGAACCAGAATTTGATTTGAGATTTGCAGAAAATTAAATGGCGGGAAAGTAAATAGCAGAAACAGTAAATGCTAGAAATAAAGAGCTGAATGTAAATGGCGGAAAGTAAATTGCAGAATCTTAAACGGGAATGGGGTAATTGCTCATAAAAGTAAATGGCAGAAATTAAAGAGAATGGGTAAGATCAGAAATGGGGAGTTCATTGGGCTCAGGAGATATTACATTCTCCGGATCAAGTTCATTTTCATCTCTTCCTCAATCAATGCATTCATTGATCTCCTTGGCAATCTTAAGTGATCGAATTCCAATTTCTTGGTAATTCAATCTCTCAAATCTTGATCAATAGCCAATTCCTTGGTCAATTGCTCATGAGAAGAGATGAAGTATGGTCACTGATTATACCACATGCATTTTCCAAATCAAGTTTTGGTAGGATTATAGTCACATATCCATCCAAATCCAATTTGGTCTAGCATGATAAAGCATTTCTAGCATGATCTCTTCATTCCTCTTTCAAGGTTCAGAAGAGATCCAAGTATGAATAGCTTCTTTTCCAAGATAACTACCCAATTGGATGAAGATCGAAAGCTTTCTAGTAAAATCAAGAAAAAAGATAGAAGAAGGAGAATGAAAACTAATATTGATCCATCAAATTACAACAGAGCTCCCTAATCCAATGAAAGGGGTTTAGTTGTTCATAACTCTGGAAGATGAAAACAAAGATGGAGAATACATCATGAAAGTAAAACTAGAAGTGCAGAGAAAGTAAAATACAGAGAGTAGTTCTATGCCAAAGGCTCCCTAAAGTTTCCAACTCCCTAACTAATTCAAAGCTACTCCTATATATACTACTCTTCTGATCTTCTAGTTGGCTCTTCAAGTTTTGGGTATGGGCCTCTGAATCTTGAGTTTGAAGCAGTTATCCTTTTCATTGGGCTTAGCTTTGCTTGCAGAGAGAAAAGGTGAAGTAGGCAGGGACTTTGACTCAGGACGTTAGTGGTGCCAACGTTAAGTGAAAGTGTGGGTTCGAGAATGTTAGTGACAATCAGCTTTTTCACTAACGTTCCTAACCCAAATATGATCACGTTGACTTCAACGTTAGTGGCACTAACGTGACCACTAACGTTGCCTCTTGGTCCTTCGCACACGTTATTGAGACTTACCTTTCCCAATAACGTGGAGAGTCCTCCCTTGTCCCTATGTTAGAGTCCACGTTAAGTAGGTTAACGTGGCTTCTAACGTAGTAATGCCAATCCTTCGAGAACGTTAGTGACACTTACCTTTGTCACTAACGTTCCAATGTGCCCCTATTTCCCACGTTAGAGTCCACGTTAACTAAGTTAACGTGGCTTCTAATGTAGTCATGCTAGCCATCTCCAACATTAGGGACAAAGGTGAGTGTCACTAACGTTGGCTCATCATCTCTTTATCCACGTTAGCTTCCACGTTAACTAAGTTAACGTGGGAGTTAACGTTGCTCATGGTGGCTTTTGGTGGTTCACCCCAACGTTAGTGACAAAGGTAAGTGTCACTAACGTTGGCTATCAATTGCTCTCTCCACGTTAGCTTCCACGTTAACTAAGTTAATGTGGGAGTTAACGTGGCTTATGGAGGCTTGGCCAACGTTACTGACAAAGGTGAATGTCACTAACGTTGGCTTCTCTTTTGCTTCTTAACGTTAGAGTCCACGTTAACTAAGTTAACGTGGCAACTAACGTGGCCATTTATGAGCTTGGTCCAACGTTAGTGACAAAGGAGAGTGTCACTAACATTGGCCTTGTTGTCTTCTTCCACGTTAGAGTTCACGTTAACTTAGTTAACGTGACTTTTAACGTAGGTTTATGATAGCTTCGAGGGTGTTATTGGCGATTACCTTTCTCATTAACTTTGCAAGTTAGCACCCATTCCACGTTAGAGGTTACGTTAGTGGGACTAACGTGACTGCTAACGTGGTTCTTCTTTGCTTCCTTTGTCCTGAAATCAAGCAACAAAGTGCATCAAAGTTCTAGTCCAAGTCATGAGTCATGCATCATCCAATTTGTCATATAATTCATGCAAAATTCTCATGAATTCATGTAAAGTGCACAATGTATGCTTGAATCAAGATGTAAGTGAATATCTACCCAAAACTAGCTTATTTTCTAAGAAAATGCATGAAACTACCTTAAAAATAGTAAAGAAAAGGTCAGTGAAACTGGCCAGAATACCCTGGCATCAGTGAGTGATGGCATGGCTTCCACCTACTTAGAGACATAGTCAGTAGCCACTAGTATGTAAAGGTTTGAATTTGAGCAGGGGAAAGGTCCCATGAAGTCAACTTCCCATACATCAAACAACTCTACTTCAAGTATGAAATTTTGTGGAATCTTATGTCTCCTGGATAGATTTCTGGATCTCTGACATCTGTCACATTTTTCAATGACGGATCAGGCGTGTTTGAAAAGAGTGGGCCAATAGGGGCCGCTTTGAAGCGCTTTAGCCGCCTTCCTCTCTCCATTGAAGTGGCTATCATAGTCTGAACTATGAAAATGTCATAATACTCCTTGAATCATTTCCTCAGGGATACATCTCCATATGATGTTGTCAGAACATCTTCTTAAGAGCTATAGGTCATCCCATTTGAAGTATCGAGAATCATGAATAATTATTTTTCTTTGATTCTAATTAAGTTCCATAGGAATGATTCCTAGCCTTGCAGTTAGCCATATCAGCAAACCATGGTATAACCTTAATGGCTAGAATTTGTTCATTTGGAAATTCTTCTTTGAGGGGTATTTGTGGTGCTTGAGTTTCTTCGAGATAGATTCTGGAAAGATGGTCTGCTACTGGATTTTTTATGCCTTTTCTATCCTGAATTTTCACATCAAAATCTTGAAGCAGTAACAGCCATCTTATTAATTTGGGCTTGGCATCCTATTTAGACAAAAGATACTTAAGAGCAGAATGATCAGTGTAGACTATTACTTTTGAAACAATCAGATAAGAACTAAATTTATCAAAAGCAAATACTAGAGTTAATAGTTCTTTCTCAGTTGTTATGTAATTTTTCTATGCGTTGTTCAAAAGACGACTTGTATAGTAAATTTCATGTAATATCTTGTCTTTTTTTTTCCCCTAAAAATGCTCTTATGACATAGTCACTAGCATCATACTTCAATTTAAAAGGCATAGACCAATTAGGAGGAGCAATTATTGGTGCACACACAAGTTTCCCTTTTAAAGTTTCAAAGGCATGGATGCATTCTCTATTAAAAATAAATGGAGCTTCTTTTATTAATAAACTGCTTAGTGGTTTTGCAATTTTTGAAAAATTCTTTGTGAATCTCCTATAAAAGCCTGCATGTCCCAAGAAACTTCTAATGGCCTTCACATTCATTGGTGGTGGTAATTTTTCAATTACTTCCACATTAACTTTGTCAACCTCTATGCCTTTAATTGAGATACGGTGTCCAAGAATAATTCTTTCAGTGACCATGAAATGATACTTTTTCCAGTTTAAAACTTGGTTTGTTTCTTGGCACCTTTTCAAAACTAATGACAAGTGGTGTAGGCAAGTATTTAATATGTCACCAAATACAAAAAAAAAATTATCTATAAATACTTCTATAAATTTTCTATCATATCAGAAAAGATAGAAAACATACACCTTTAAAAAGTGGTGGCTGCATTACATACCCCGAAGGGCATCTTCCGATAGGCAAAAATTCCAATGGGGCATGTGAAAGCCGTCTTTTCTTGATTAAGAGGGTCAACTGTAATTTGGTTGTATCTCTATATCCATCAAGAAAGCAATAAAATGTACGACCAGCAAGCCTCTCCAACATTTAATCAATGAATGGGAGGAAAAAGTGATATTTCCTTGTGGCTAGGTTGAGCCGCCGGTAATCAATGCACATTTTTCAATTGGTGACTATTCTTGTAAGGATAAATTCATCTTTCTCATTAGAAATCACTGTGATTCCTTCCTACTTTGGAGCCAATTATACAAGATTTATCCATGGACTGTCGGAGATGGGATATATGATTCTCGCATCTCAAAACTTTATTACGTCCTTGTGAACCACCTCTTTCATGGTAGGATTGAGTCTTCTATATACTTGCACCACTGGTTTAGAATTTTCCTTAAGTAAGTGGTGCACGAAATTGTGATTCACACTTTTCACAACTCCACACAACTAACCAGAAAGTACACTAGGTCGTCCAAGTAAAAAACCTTACGTGAGTAAGGGTCGATCCCACGGAGATTGTTGGCTTGAAGCAAGCTATGGTCATCTTGTAAATCTCAGTCAGGCAGATTCAATTGGTTATGAGGTTTTGATAATTAAAAGATAAATAAAACATAAAATAAGATAAAGATACTTATGTGATTCATTGGTGGGAATTTCAGATAAGCGTTTGGAGATGCTTTGTTTCTCCTGAACCTCTGCTTTCCTATTGTCTTCTTCCAATCATGCGTGCTCCCTTCCATGGCAAGCTGTATGATCCTCTTGGATGAAAAATACCAGGTACGATCTCTGCACGGCTAATCAATTGTCGAATTTCTCGTCTCGGATGAAAAATACCAAGTACAGCTACTGCACGGCTAATCATCTGTTGGTTCCTGCTAGCGTCAGAATAGGACCCATGTCCTTTTGCACACTGTCACTGCGCCCAACATTCATAAGTTTGAAGCTCGTCACAGTCATCCCTTTCCAAATCCTACTCGGAATACTACAGACAATGTTTAGACTTTTCGGATCTCAGGAATGCCTGCCAACTGGTTCTAGCCTCTACCATGAAGATACTAATCTCACAGACTCGGTCCATGTATTAGAGACCCAAGAGATACGCACTCAAGCTGTCGCCCAATGACTACATTGAGATCAGATAGAACGGGAGTGGTTGTCAGTCACGCGTTCATAGGTTTTACAATAATGATGAGTGTCACGGATCACCATATTCTCTCTATTGAAGTACGAGTGAATATCTTAGAATAGAATCAAGCGTGATTGAATAGAAAACAGTAGTACTTGCATTAATTCATGAAGAACAGCAGAGCTCCACACCTTAATCTATGGGGTGTAGAAACTCCACCGTAGAAAATACATAAGTTAAAAGGGTCTAGGCATGGCCGAATGGCCAGCCTCCAAGTCCAAGTCTCCAATCTAAAAATGATCAAAAGATAGATGTGAATACAATAGTACAAAGTGCTATTTATACTAAACTAGTAACTTAGGTTTACAGAAAATGAGTAACTAAGTGCAGATAGTGCAGAAATCCACTTTCGGGGCCCACTTGGTGTGTGCTTGGGCTGAGCATTGAGCTTTACACGTGCATAGGTCATTCTTGGAGTTAAACGCCAGCTTGGGTGCCAGTTTGGGCATTTAACTCCAGTTCTGATGCCAGTTCTGGCATTTTACTCTAGAAAAAGGTCTCAGGTGGGCGTTTGAACGCCAGTTTGGGCCATCAAATCTCGGGAAAGTATGGACTATTATACAATGCTGGAAAGTCCAAGATGTCTACTTTTCAACCTAATTGAGAGAGCAGGAGGGTCAGAATCCAACAACATCTGCAGTCCTTTTTTAGCCTCTGAATCAGATTTTTGCTCAGGTCCCTCAATTTCAGCCAGAAAATACCTGAAATTACAGAAAAACACATAAACTCATAGTAAAATCCAGAAATATGACTTTTGCATAAAAACTAATAAAAATATAATAAAAAGTAACTAAAACATACTAAAAACTATGTAAAAACAATGCCAAAAAGGTATAAATTATCCGCTCATCACAACACTAAAGTTAAATTGTTGCTTGTCCCCAAGAAACTAAAAACAAAATAGGATAAAAAGAAGAGAATATACAATAAATTTCAAAAATATCAATGAAAATTAGTTATAATTAGATGAGCGGGACTAGTAGCTTTTTGCTTCTAAACAGTTTTAGCATCTCAATTTACACTTTGAAGTTCAGAATGATTGGCATCCATAAGAACTCAGAATGCAAATAGTGTTATTGATTCTCCTAGTTCAGTATGTTGATTCTTGAACACAGCTACTTTATGAGTCTTGGCCGTGACCCTAAACATTTTGTCTTCCAGTATTTCCCCCGGATACATAAATGTCACAGACACATAACTGGGTGAACCTTTTCAGATTGTGACTCAGCTTTGCTAGAGTCCCCAGTTAGAGGTGCCCAGAGCTCTTAAGCACACTCTTTTTGCTTTGGACCACGACTTTAACCGCTCAGTCTCAAGCTTTTCACTTGACACCTTCACGCCACAGGCACATGGTTAGGGACAGCTTGATTTAGCCACTTAGGCCAAGATTTTATTCCCTTGGGCCCTCCTATCCACTGATGCTCAAAGCCTTGGATCCTTTTTACCCTTGCCTTTTGGTTTAAAGGGTTACTGGCTTTTTCTTTTTCTTTTTTTTTTGCAAGCTTTGTTTTCACTACTTTTTCTTGCTTCAAGAATCAATTTTATGATTTTTCAGATTATCAATAACATTTCTCCTTTTTCATTATTCTTTCAAGAGCCAACAATTTTAACATTCATAAACAACAAATTCAAAAATATGCAATGTTCAAGCATTCATTCAGAAAACAAAAAGTATTGCCACCACATCAAAATAATTAAACTAATTTTAAGATAGAATTCGAAATCATGCACTTCTTGTTCTTTTGCAAATAAAAAAATTTTTCATTTAAGAAAGGTGAAGGATTCATAGGACATTCATAGCTTTAAGACATAGACACTAGACACTAATGATCATGTAATAAAGACACAAGCATAGACAAAACATAAAGCATAGAATTCAAAAAACAAAAAAAATGAGTACAAGGAAATTAAAGAACGGGTCCACCTTAGTGATGGCGGCTAGTTCTTCCTCTTGAAGATCTTATAGAGTGCTTTAGCTCCTCAATATCTCTTCCTTGCCTTTGTTGCTCCTCCCTCATGGCTCTTTGGTCCTCTCTAATTTCATTGAGGATAATGGAGTGCTCTTGGTGCTCCATCCTTAATTGCCCCATGTTGGAACTCAATTCTCCTAAGGAGGTGTTGATTTGCTCCCAATAGTTTTGTGGAGGAAAGTGCATCCCTTGAGGCATCTCAGGGATTTCTTGATGAGGAATTTTCTCATGCTCTTGTTGATGTCCATGAGTGGGCTCTCTTGTTTGCTCCATCCTCTTTTTAGTGATGGGCTTGTCCTCATCAATGAGGATGTCTTCCTCTATGACAATTCCAGCTGAATTACATAGGTTATAGATGAAATGAGGGAAGGCTAACCTTGCCAAAGTGGAGGGCTTGTCCACCACCTTGTAGAGTTCTAGAGGTATGATTTCATGAACTTCTACTTCCTCTCCATTCATGATACTATGGATGATGATAGCCCGGTCTATTGTAACTTCAGACCGGTTGCTAGTAGGAATAATAGAGCGTTAGATGAACTCCAACCATTCCCTAGCCACGGGTTTGAGGTCAAGCCTTCTTTGTTCAACCGGCTTGCCTCTTGAGTCTCTCTTCTATTGAGCTCCTTCCACACAGATGTCTATGAGGACTTGGTCCAACCTTTGATAAAAGTTGACCCTTCTAGTGAAAGGATGAGGATCTCCTCTCATCATTGGCAAGTTAAATGCAAACCTCACATTTTTCGGACTGAAATCCAAGTAATTCCCCCGAACCATTCTGAGCCAATTCTTTGGGTTCAGGTTCATACATTGATCTTGGTTCTTAGTGATCCATGCATTAGCATAGAACTCTTGAACCATTAAGATTCTGAGTTGTTGGATGGGGTTGGTGAGAGCTTTCCAACCTCTTCTTTGAATCTCACGTCGGATCTCCGGATATTCACTTTTTTTGAGCATGAAGGGGACCTCGGAGATCACCTTTTTCTTGGCCACAACTTCATAAAAGTGGTCTTGATGGGCCTTTGAGATGAATCTCTCCATCTCCAATGACTCAGAAGTGGAAGCAATTGCCTTCTCTTTCCTCTTTCTAGAGGTTTCTCCGGCCTTAGGTGCCATTAATGGTTATGGAAAAACACAAAGCAAAGCTTTTTCCCATACCAAACTTAGAAGTTTTGCTTGTCCTCGAGCAAAAGAAGAAAGAAAGGAGTAGAGGAAGAAGAAATGGAGGAGATAAATGGGTATTTATAGGGTAAGAGATAGAGGGAATTCGGTTATGAAGGGGTAGGGTTGGGAGGGAAATAGTTTGAATTTGAATGGTGAGGTAAGTGGGGTTTTATGATGGATGGATGTGAGTAGTGAAGAGGTTGTGGGGAAGAGGGTAGGATTTGATAGGTGAATGGTGTTTGGGGAAGAGGTATTGATGTGATTGGTCAAGGGTATTTGGGGAAGAGTGTTGTGGAAAGGTGTGAAGAGGAGAGAAGAAGAGGTGGGGTAGGTAGGGATCCTGTGGGGTCCACAGATTTTGAGGTGTCAAGGAATTCTGCTCCCTGTTCCATTCTGGCGTGTAAACGCCCTTAGTGTGCCAATTTTGGCGTTTAACGCCAGCTCTGCTACCTTTCCTGGTGTTAAATGCCAGTCTACTGCCCCTTTCTGGCGTTTAACGCCAGCCAGACACCTTTTTCTAGTGTTAAATGCCAGTCTGTCTGCCAATTCTGGCGTTTAACACCAGCCAGATACCAGACACCCTGTTCTGGCATTAAACGCCCAGAGTGCTGCCCATTCTGGCATTTAACGCCCAGAATGCTGCCAGACTGGGTGTTAAACGCCCATTCAACTATCCTTACTCGCGTTTATACGCTAGTAAACTTGTCCTCCAGGGTGTGCTATTTTTGATGCTGTTTCTAATTTTGCTTTAATTCTGCAGCTATTTTTATGACTTCACATGATCATCAACCTAAAGAAAACATAAAAGGACTATGGAATATAAATAAATATAATTAAATAACATTGGGTTGCCTCCCAATAAGCGCTTCTTTAATGTCAATAGCTTGACAGTGAGCTCTTAGAGAGCTTCACAGAGGCTCAGAGCTTAATGGTGGCCTCTGATAAACCCCATATTTAGGGTTTATCTTGTATTGATCTTAGGGGATTTTATCACCTTTTACCCACATTTATTCAATGAAATAGCATGGTTTCATGATTGTCTCCTAAGTTGTGTTTAAGTGTGAAAACATGCTTTCTAGGCTTTAATTTGATAAATTTAATTCACCTTTGATTCCACTAGATGCCTTGATATGTTTGTTAACTGATTTCAGGTTGAAAAGGCTAGGAATGCATCAAAGGAATGGGGAGGAAAGCATGCAAAGTTGAGAAATCATGGAAAAGCAAGGATTTGGGATAAGATCAACGACGCGCACGCGCAGCAGACGCGTACGCGTGGGTGGAAAATTGTCAAGCGACGCGCATGCGTACTGTACGCGTACTCGCCGATATCCGCACGTGACCCACTTAAAGTGAATCCACTGGTGGCGATTTCTAGGCTTCCCAGGCCCAAATCCAACTCATTTTTGATGCTATTTAACCCAAGGAATGAGAGGAATCAACATACTTTTAGATAATAGTTTAGTTTAGTTTAATTTTTGGAGAGAAAGTTAGTTTTAGAGAGAGAAGCTCTTACTTCTCTCTAGAATTAGGATTAGGATTAGGTTTAGTTCTTAGATCTAGGGTTTAATTCATGCTTTCTTCTACTTTTGCTCTTCAATTCCTTGTTGTTACATTCATTCTTCTTCTATTCTTTTGTTGTAATTTCCTTTATGTTGCTTCTATATTTTGTTGTAGATCTACTCTTGTTCCTTCTCTTTTCTTTCAATTCAATTAGAGGTAATTCATAATAATTGTGTTCTTTTTAAATTGTTGTCATTGATTTCTTGTAATAATTGTTGTTAGATTTTATTCTTGTTGATTGATTTACTATGCTTTATTCTTTTGCTTTCCAGGTGTTTGATAAAATGCTTGGAAGGATTTTAGAGTAGAATTTTATGTTCTTGGCTTGGGAAGGTAACTTAGGAACTCTTGAGTTACTAATGTCCAAGTGATTGATGATTGGGAGCCATTAACTCTAGATCTCACTAATTGAATTGGTGGAGAACTAGGACTTATGGACTTGGATTGATATAGCTCATTTGACTTTCCTTTATTAGTTAGAGGATGACTTAATGGGGTTTATCCTTGCCAATTCTCATGTTGTGGTTAGTGATAGGGATAGAGATCCTTGACCACCAACCCTTGCCAAGGCCTTTTTATGTTTCTCATCCAAAAACCCCAAAACAACTCATAACCAATAACAAGACACTTTGTTGCAATTCCTAGGGAGAATGACCCGAGGTTTAATACTTCAGTTTATAATTTTAAGGGTTTATTTTAGTGACAAACAAATTTTTGTATGAAAGGATTAGTGTTGGTTTACAAACTATACTTGCAACGAGACTTCATTTGAGAAATTCTAAACCGTCAAAAGTCCTTTAATCAGCCTCCCAACAACAAACTTAGAAGTTGAGTGTGGGGGCTCTGTTTGACTCTGTATTGAGAGAAGCTTTTTATGCTTCCTCTCCATGATTACAGAAGAAGATCCTTGAGCCTTAAACACAAGGTAGTCCTCATTCAATTGAAGGACTAACTCTCTTCTGTCCACATCAATCACAGCTCTTGCTGTGGCTAGGAAGGGTCTTCCAAGGATAATGGATTCATCCTCGGCCTTCCTAGTGTCTAGGATTATGAAGTCAGCAGGGATGTACAGGCCTTCTACCTTTACTAAGACATCCTCCACAAGTCCATAAGCCTATTTCCTTGAATTGTCTGCCAACTCTAGTGAGATTCTTGTAGCTTGTACCTCAAAGATCCCTAGTTTCTCCATTACAGAGAGTGACATGAGGTTTATACTTGAACCAAAGTCACACAGAGCCTTCTTAAAGGTCATGGTGCCTATGGTACATGGTATTAAGAACTTTCCGAGATCTGGTTTCTTTGAGGTAATTTTTGTTGAACCAAGGTATTCAGTTCATTCATGAGCAATGGAGGTTCATCCTCCCAAGTCTCATTACCTTTCCGGGATCCGATTTCTTCTGAGGTAATTTCTGTTGAACCAAGGTATTCAGTTCATTGATGAGCAATGGAGGTTCATCCTCCCAAGTCTCATTACCAAATATCTTGGCATTCAGCTTCAGGATTTCTCCTAGATACTGAGCAACTTGCTCTTCAATGATATCTTTATCTTCTTCAGAGGAAGAATACTCATCAAAGCTCATGAATGGCAACAGTAAGTTCAGTGGAATCTCTATGGTCTCTGTATGAGCCTCAGATTCTTTTGGTTCCTCAATATGAAACTCCTTATTGGTTAGTGGACGTCCATTGAGGTCTTCCTCACTGGAATTCACTGCCTTTCCCCCCTCTGTGCATTTGGCCATGTTGGGTATATTGATGGCCTTGCATTCTCTCTTTGAATTCTCTTCTGTATTGCTTGGGAGAGTACTAGGAGGGATTTCAGTATCTCTTTTACTCAGTTGACCCACTTATGCCTCCAAATTTCTGATGGAGGACCTTGTTTTAGTCATGAAACTGATAGTGGTCTTAGATAGATCAGAGACTATGGTTGCTAAGTCAGAGAGGCTCTGCTTAGAATTCTCTGTCTGTTGCTCAGAAGATGATGGAAAAGGCTTGCTATTGCCAAACCTATTTCTCCCACCATTATTATTATTGAAGCCTTGATTAGGCTTCTGCTGATCCTTCCATGAGAAATTAGGATGATTTCTCCATGAAGGATTATAAGTGTTTCCATAGGATTCTCCCATGTAATTTACTTCTTCCATTGCAGGGTTCTCAGGGTCAAAAGCTTCTTCTTCAGAGGAAGCTTCTTTAGTACTGCCGGATGCAGCTTGAATTCCAGTCAGACTCTGAGAAATCATATTGACTTGCTGAGTCAATATTTTATTCTGAGCCAATATTGCATTTAGAGTATCAATCTCAAGAACTCCTTTCTTTTGAGTTGTCCCATTATTCACAGGATTTCTTTCAGAAGTGTACATGAACTGGTTATTTGCAACCATTTCAATGAGTTTCTGGGCTTCTGCAGGCATTTTTTTAGATGAAGAGATCCACCAGCAGAGTGGTCCAATGACATCTTGGACAATTCAGACAAACCATCATAGAATATACATAAGATGCTCCATTCTGAAAGCATGTCAGAAGGACACTTTTTGATCAGTTGCTTGTATCTTTCTTAAGCTTCATAGAGGGATTCACCTTGCTTCTGTCTGAAGGTTTGGACTTTCACTCTAAGCTTGCTCAACTTTTGAGGTGGAAAAAATTTGGCCAAGAAAGCATTGACCAACTTTTCCTAAGAGTTCAGACTTTCTTTAGGTTGTGAGTCCAACCATATCCTAGCTCTGTCTCTTACAGCAAAGGGAAAAAGCATAAGTCTGTAGACCTCAGGATTAACCCCATTGGTCTTAACAGTGTCACAGATTTGCAAGAATTTAGCTAATAACTGATGAGGATCTTCCAATGAAAGTCCATGAAACTTGAAATTCTGCTGCATTAGAGAAACTAATTGAGGATTAAGCTCAAAGTTGTTTGCTCCAATTGCAGGAATTGAGATGCTTCTTCCATAGAAGTTAGAAGTTGGTGCAGTAAAGTCACCAAACATCTTCCTTGCATCTCCACCATTGTTGTTATTTTCGGCTGCCATGTCTTCTCCACCATTGTTGTTAGGTCCTCTCCAGAGTTTTGTGCTTAAGCTTCTCTTAGCTTCCTTTTCAGAGTCCTTTCAGGTTCAGGATCAGCTTCAACAAGAATGTTCTTATCCTTGTTCTTGCTCATATGAAAAAGAAGAGAACAGAAAAGAAGAGAAATCCTCTATGTCACAGTATAGAGATTCCTTTATGTGAGTAGAAGAATAGAAGAATAGAATGAAGAAGGGAGGAGAAGAAGAATTCGAACACAGAGAGAGGGAGAGGGTTCGAATTATAAGTAGAAGAGAAGTGTTAGTAAATAAATTAAATAAATAGAAAGAGATGTGAGAGAGAGTGTATTCGAATTTTAATTTAAAAGAAAAGAAAAATATTTTTTTATTTTAATTATAAGTTAGAATTCGAATTTAAGAAAAGAAATAAAATAAAATTAGAATTTAAAACAATTAGTTAATTAAAAAGAATTTTGAAAAAGTGGGTAATGGTTTTCAAAAATTAGAGAGAGAGAAAAGTAGTTAGGTGGTTTTGAAAAAGATAAGAATTAGTAAACTTTTTTTTTAAAATAAAAACAAACAAGTCAAGTGGTTAATTGAAAAAGATTTGAAAATAAATTTTGAAAAGATAAGATGTTAGAAAAAGATTTTGAAAAGATATGATTGAAATTTATTTTGAAAAAGATTTGAAAAAGAAATTTAAAAAGATTTGATTTTGAAAATTAAAATTGATGACTTGACTAATAAGAAACTAAAAGATATGATTCTAGAATTTAAAGATTGAACCTTTCTTAACAGGAAAGTAACAAACTTGAAATTTTTGAATCAAAACATTAATTGTTAGCAATAATTTCGAAAATTATGAAATAAAAATGAAAAAGATTTGATTTTTGAAAAAGATTTGAAAAGATAACATTTTTAAATTGAAATTTTGACTTGACTAACAAGAAACATCTAAATTTTTAAAATTTTTTACTAAGTCAACCCAAAGATTTCGAAAATTATGAGCAAATAAAGGAGAAGATATTTTTTTTTATTTTTGAATTTTAATAAGAAAAGAGAAAAACAACAAAATGACTCAAGACATAAAAATTTAAGATCAAAACAAATAATGCATACAAGAACACTTTGAATGTCAAGATGAACACGAAGAATACTTTAAAGATCATGATGAACATCAAGAACATATTTTTGAAAAATTTTAAGAAAAGAAACATATACAAGACACCAAACTTAAAAATTTTTAATGTTTAGACACTATGAGTTCGAAAATACACAAGAAAAACAAGAAAAGACACAAAACAAGAAAATTCAAAGATTAAACAAGGAAAATCATCAAGAACAACTTGAAGATCAATGAAGAATACAATGCATATATTTTCAAAAATTAAAGAAAAATCAAAACATGCAATTGATACCAAACTTAAAATTTGACACTAGACTCAAACAAGAAACACAAAATTTTTTGTTTTTATGGTTTTATTAAATTTTTTTGTGTTTTTCGAAATTATTTTGGCAAAAGAAAATAAAGAAATTCAAAATTTTTAATAAGAATTCAAGGATTCGTGCAATGTTAGTCTAAAGCTTCGGTCCAATAGAATTAGATATGGCCAAATGGCTAGCCAAGCTTTAGCATATCAATTACAGACATGTCCTTTCTACAATGGAAAGTGAAAACCTCTGTCCAAAAGATTAGACATGGCTTAACAGCCAGCCAGGTTTCAACATATCTCATGAAACTCTAGAATTCGTTCTTAAAAACTCTGAAGAACATTTTTTTGGAATTTTTCGAAAACTATAATAATTTTTTTCTATTTTTTGAAAATAAAAATAAAAAGCTTAAACATAAAATAAAATTACCTAATCTAAAAAACAAGATGAACCGTCAGTTGTCCAAACTCGAACAATCCCCGGTAACGGCGCCAAAAACTTGGTGCACGAAATTGTGATTCACACTTTTCACAACTTCGCACAACTAACCAGCAAGTGCACTGGGTCATCCAAGTAATAAACCTTACGTGAGTAAGGGTCGATCCCATGGAGATTGTCGGCTTGAAGCAAGCTATGGTCATCTTATAAATCTCAGTCAGGCGGATTTAATTGGTTATGAGGTTTTGATAATTAAAAGATAAATAAAACATAAAATAAGATAAAGGTACTTATGTGATTCATTTGTGGGAATTTCAGATAAGCGTTTGGAGATGCTTTGTTGCTCCTGAACCTCTGCTTTGCTATTGTCTTCTTCCAATCATGCGTGCTCCCTTCCATGGCAAGCTGTATGATCCTCTTGGAAGAAAAATACCAGGTACAATCTCTGCACGGCTAATCAACTGTGGGAATTCTCGTCTCGGATGAAAAATACCAAGTACAGCTACCGCACGGCTAATCATCTGTCGGTTCTTGCTAGCATCGGAATAGGACCCTTGTCCTTTTGTACACTGTCACTGCGCCCAACATTTGCAAGTTTGAAGCTCATCACAGTCATCCCTTCCCAGATCCTACTCGGAATACCACAGACAAGGTTTAGACTTTTCGGATCTCAGGAATGGTTGCCAATTGGTTCTAGCCTCTACCACGAAGATACTAATCTCACGAACTCGGTCTGTGTATTAGAGACCCAAGAGATACGCACTTAAGCTGTCGCCCAACGACTACGTTGAGCTGAGATAGAACGGGAGTGGTTGTCAGGCACACGTTCATAGGTTTGAGAATAACAATGAATGTCACGGATCACCATATTCTCTCTATTGAAGTACAAGTAAATATCTTAGAATAGAATCAAGCGTGATTGAATAGAAAACAGTAGTACTTGCATTAATTCATGAAGAACAGCAGAGCTCCACACCTTAATCTATGGGGTGTAGAAACTCCACCGAGAAAATACATAAGTGAAAAGGGTCTAGGCATGGCCGAATGGCCAGCCTCCAAGTCCAATTCTCCGATCTAAAAATGATCAAAAGATAGATGCAAATACAATAGTACAAAGTGCTATTTATATTAAACTAGTAACTTAGGTTTACAGAAAATGAGTAACTAAGTGCAAATAGTGCAGAATTCCACTTCTGAGGCCCACTTGGTGTGTGCTTGGACTGAGTATTGAGCTTTAGACGTGCATAGGCCATTCTTGGAGTTAAACGCCAGCTTGGGTGCCAGTTTGGGCGTTTAACTCCAGTTCTAGTGCCAGTTCTGGCGTTTTACTCTAGAAAAGGGTCTCAGGTGGGCGTTTGAACGCCAGTTTGGACCATCAAATCTCGGGCAAAGTATGAACTATTATATATTGCTGGAAAGCCCAAGATGTCTACTTTTCAACGTAATTGAGAGCATGTGAATTGTGCTTCTGTAGCTCCAGAAAATCCATTTCGAGTGCAGGAGGGTCAGAATCCAACAACATCTGTAGTCCTTTTTCAGCCTCTGAATCAGATTTTTGCTCAGGTCCCTCAATTTCAGCCAGAAAATACCTGAAATTACAGAAAAATACACAAACTCATAGTAAAGTCCAGGAATGTGATTTTTGCATAAAAACTAATAAAAGTATAATAAAAAGTAACTAAAACATACTAAAAACTATGTAAAAATAATGCCAAAAAGGGTATAAATTATTCGCTCATCAGTAAGATCTTATGCATCACGTGGTAGGACTGATCCCCTATAGATCACTGATTGCCCTCCCAATAACAGTCTTATGACTTTTCAATACTTGCAACTATCCCTTTTCTTCCTCTTGATTTTGGGAGGCATTTATAATCACTGGGTAAGTCTCTTGGTCTCCAAGAAATGTCTATTTGAGGGTGTTGGGTAGAGGTTTTAATTCCAACTTGGGTATTTCCTCTTTTTTCTTGATGTTGTTTGAGAATTCCTTCTCTATTGAACCAGTGCCTGCCAGCTTCTTTTCCTTTTCCTCCTTAGTTTGTTGGGAAGGATTAGTTAGAGCTTTTTTATTGGGCACTTCTTGACTTGATGGACAAGCCAAATTACTTCCTACAACCACTTTTGCTAGTTGCTCGACAATATGCTTCACTTGCCTTTCTAGCTTCTTGATGAAATCTTCATGGTTTATGAAACTTGCCTTTGTCTCTTGCATGAAGTCTTGGGTTTGTTGAATAAATTCGTCAATGAATTTAGGTGGTTTTTCTGCAGTGAGTTCAAAAGAACCTTGTCGTAGCATCTGAATTTCTTGCTGTTGGCAGGTAACATTGGAGTACATTTGTTTTTGATTCCACTAGCCATCATTAGGATATTCCCTTTGTCTAGGAAAGTAAGGATTGTTCCCTAGCCTTGAAGGGTATCCCATATAATAGAATTGTTTGGTGGTAAATAGTTCACATCTTTCTCTCTTATGTGCTCCTCCACACAAATCACACATAGCAATTTGTGAGGCTTGCAAGTATTTCACTTGTGCTGTGAGAGACGTGAGTTGTTGGTGCAGGAATTTATTGACTACTAGAATTATGCCATAGCATTTGATTCCATGTTTTCTTGCACCCATAAACAAGAAAATATCAAATTCACCTTACAGAATAAAGAATAAGGAAAGAAGAAAAGAATTTAAACAAGATAAAGAAAATAAAAGAAAATAAAAAGCACATAAAAGAAAAGGAAAGAACAGAAAATAAAATTAAACAAGATCTAAGTTAGGATTTAACCGGATGTATGTTGTCAATCTCAATTAAACCCCGGCAACGGCGTGATAAATCTACATTTCATGGTATTTATTTGCTTTAATTGGGAGGATTTTATCACCTTTTCCTACATTTATTCACGAAAATAGCATAGTTTTATAAATTCTTCCTAAAATGTGCTTAAGAGTAAAAACATGCTTTTTAGGTCCTAAATTTGCTAATTTTGATTCACTTTAATTCCATTCGATGCCTTGATGTGTTTGATAAAGTGATTTCAGGTTTCCAAGGCAAGTATGGATTGAAGGAGTGAGAAGAAAGCATGTAAAGTCAAGAATTTATGAAGAAATGAAGTTTGGAGTGTTTTACAATCGTGCGTATGCACAAGCATTAATGCGTATACACAACTACAGTTTTTACACCCGTGCGTACATATAAGAATTCGTGCATATGCACAATCACATTTTTACAACCATGCGTACGCATGGTCAGGAATGCATACGCACGAATGCAATCATGTGCCTCATTAAAGAAAACACGATGGGGGCGATTTCTGGAGTTGCCAAAGTCTAATCCAACTCATTTCTGAAGCTATTAAAGGCCAAATTCAAGAAAGATGAGGGGGAGCAATTAGATATAGTTAGAAACATGCTTTAGGTCATATTCTAGAGAGAGAAGCTCTCTCTTCTCTCTAGAATTTATGGTTCTTAGCTTAATTTCTATTCAATTTTAGTCTTTGATTCTTGTTTTAGTATAGTTTCATTTATGTTTTCATGTTTACTTGTTTTGATTCTCTTAGTTTACATTATTAATTTCCCTTTTATGTCACTTTTATATTCATGCATTATTGTTGGATTTGGATTTTCTATTAATGCAATTTGATGTTTCCTTGTTTATTGATATTTAATTGAATTGTTATTATTGTTTTCTTGCATTTGGTAGTTGTAGATTTTATGATTATTTTCATTTTACCATGCCTTATGTTTATGCCTTATAAGTGTTTGATAAAATGCTTGGTTGGATTTTAGAGTAGATTTTGTACTCTTGCTTTGGGTTGGTGAATTGGAAACTCTTGAATTGTCAATTTCTTTTATGATTGGTGATTGAGGATTTCTAGTTGACTTGAATTCCACTAAAGCTAATATTTGATTAGGACTTGTGGACTAGAGTTGACTTTGCTCACTTGACTTTTCTTCAATTGTTAGAGTATAACTAAGTGAGAGCAAATGGCAACTACCATCACAATTGAGGATGATAATGAGGATAGGAATTTCAATTCTCACTCATTGCCAAGGCCTTTCTTAGTTGTCAGCTTATTTTCTTGTCATTTACATTTCTTATCTCTTATTACAAAAAACTCCAAAATATCTCATAACCAATAATATGCACACTTCCTTACAATTCCTTGAGAGACGACCCGATGTTTAAATACTCTCAGTTTTTATTGGTTTGCTTAAGTGACAAACAAATTAAATTTTGATTGAGGGTTGTCTATTGGTTTGGATCTATACTTGCAACGTGATTATTTTGTGAAAATTATAACAGACGATTTTCCTCTATCAAGTTTTTGGTGCCGTTGCCAGAGAATTGCAAATGTGCGCTTGTTATTGGTTATTGTATATATGTTAATATTGTGAATAGTTTGCTTTTGCTTCTTTGTTAGTTTTTGGTAGTTTTAGGAGTTTGTTTTTATTATTTCTTATTATTTTTTTATTTTATTTTCTCTTTTTTACCATGAATTCTCACCCATTTGGCTATGAGTTTGGTTGTAACTACGTTGTAGGAAATGAGAATTTCAATGAGGATATGCATCAAGGATAGAGCAATCAAAAGTGGGAGGAGCCTCAAGCATATGATCAACCTTCATGGCAACAACCTCCTCTAGTGTACTATGAGCATGAGCCATTCCATGATGCATACCAATCCAATGGTTATGGTGGACCTCCTTGCGGTTATCAACCACAACCACCATATGCCTATGAACCCCCTCGTCAACATAGCCCTCAACCACCCAACTCACAAGCCTCGTCTTACCAAGCACCTCTATATGATCCTAATTCATATCCACCATACCAACAACCATATGAGTCATATGAACCATACTTAGAGCCACCAAAATTCCAATACCAATACTCCCAAGAACCACCACCTCCATATACACCACCTCAATACTCTCACCAATATGAACCACTGATGAGCGGATATTTTACACGCTTTTTGGTATCACTTTCATATAGTTTTTAGTAGTTTTTATTTAGTTTTCATTAAGTTTTTATAGATTTTAGTGTTAAACTCACATTTTTGGATTCTACTATGAGTTTTTATGTTTTAGGGCAATTTTAGATATTTTCTGCCTAAAATTGAGGAGCTGGAGCAGAAGTCTGATTCAGAGACAGAGAAAGCACTGCAGATACTGTCTAGATCTGACATGCTTGCATTCGAAAGAGCTTTTTTGAAGCTACAGAAGTTTAAATAGAGCACTTTCAATGGCTATGGAAATATGACTTCCAGAGCTTTCCAGAAATATATAGTACTCTATACCTTACTTCAGATTAGTAGGCCAAAAACTAGCGTCCAACGCCAGCTTCCTGCACCCTTCCAAAGAGCAGCGCCCAAAGAGCAGAGCCCAACGTCCAAAGATCCAGAGAGGACCCCCTAGCTGGCATTCCAGACCCCAGAGACCTCATGGCATGTGGATCTCATCAAAGTTCAGACTAAACACTCACCAAGTGGACCCCAGAAGTAGATTTTAGCACTAAATAGACTGTTTTATCCCTACTAGTCATCTATTTAAGGGATTAGATTTATGTAACTTAAATATCTTTATCATCTTTACAATCATCTTTAACTTTAGAATTCCCCATTAGGGGAGACCTCCCATCAAGGGAGGTCTGCCATTATCTTCATCTTTGTGTTTTTATTTCAGTATGAGTTTCTAAACCTCCTAGGTTGAAGGGAGGAGTCCAGCTGAGTCCTATGAATTAATAAAAGTACCATTTCTTCTTCTTCGATCTATGTCTGATCTATCTCTAAGATGTATATCCTGATCTTCATCGTGATGAACAGGACAATCTAAAAAATTGGCTCTGTTCATCACATTAAGACAAACGTGCCTGACAAACACCTGCGTTTACTTGGGTTTGTGTGAATACTTGGCCGGAAAGCACAAGCCAACAGCTATGGATTTACATCTCTCAGATGGTTAATCCACGATTTCATTAGGGACTTCTCGAGATATCAGTTCAACCGAACACCGGGGAGATTAAGGTCTCCGTGGTATAGGCTAGATCCAAGAAGCAACGTTCTCTGATCCGAAAGATTCTACTTTGTCTGTGGAGTTTTGAGTAGGATCACCAAAGGAATGGATTGCTATGCACTTCAACCTCCATTGGATTGAATACCAAGGGCCTTGGTATTCATTCTGTAGCAGAGGAGATTGGTACGCGAGAATGTGATCTCAACACTTCTGCACATATCCACGTAACTGACCAGCAACTGTACTGGGTCGTCCAAGTAATAAACCTTACGTGAGTAAGGGTCGATCCCATGGAGATTGTCGGCTTGAAGCAAGCTATGGTCATCCTTGAAAATCTCAGTCAGGCGGATTCAAATGGTTATGAGGTTTTGATAATTAAAATATAAATAAAATATAAAATAAGATAAAGTAACTTATGTAATTCACTGGTGGGAATTTCAGATAAGCGTATGGAGATGCTTTGTTGTTTCTGAACCTCTGCTTTCCTATTGCCTGCGTCCAATCATGTGTTACCTCCTTCCATGGCAAGCTGTATGATCCTCTCGAATGAAAACGAATCCATATGCGCTGTCACCGCACGGCTAATCATCTGTCGGTTTTCGCTAGCGTCGAAATAGGACCATTGTCCTTTAGCACACTGTCACTGCGCCCAACATTCGCAAGTTTGAAGCTCGTCACAGTCATTCCTTCCCAGATCCTACTCGGAATACCACAGACAAGGTTTAGACTTTTCGGATCTCAGGATGCTGCCAATGGTTCTAGCCTATACCACGAAGATACTAATCTCACGGACTTTGTCCATGTATTAGATACCCAAGAGAGTATACTCCAGCTGTCGTCCAATGACTACGTTGAACATCATGTAGATCGCTTTGTGGTTGTCAGGCACGCGATCTTGGCTAAGCGAGTAACAAAGATTGGGTGATTGTCATGGGTCACCCCTTCATTCTGACTTAACTGAATTAAGAACGAGAGTATATCTTGGAGAAGAAGTAGGCGTGAATTGAAGGAAAAACAATAGTACTTGCATTAATTCATGAAGAACAGCAGAGCTCCACACCTTAATGTATGGGGATTAGAAACTCCACCGTTGAACATACATAAGTGAAAAAGGTCTGGGCATGGCCGTGAGGCCAACCCCTCCAAACGTAAATTATGGCAAAAATCTTGTCAAAAAGACTAAAGGCATATCAAAAAGACTTAAAATAAATCTCTAAAGGTAGTTTTTATACTAAACTAGTAGCCTAGGGTTACAGAAAATGAGTAACTAAGTGCAGATAGTGCAGAAATTCACTTCCGGGGCCCACTTGGTGTGTGCTTGGGCTGAGCATTGAAGCTTTTTCGTGCTTAGGCTGTTCCTGGAGTTAAACGCCAGCTTTGGTGCCAGTTTGGGCGTTTAACTCCAATTCTGGTGCCTGTTTGGGTGTTTTACGCCAAGATATTTTAGGCTGAATTTGAATGCCAGTTTGGGCCATCAAATCTCGGGCAAAGTATGGACTATTATATATTTCTGGAAAGCCCAAGATGTCTACTTTCAAATTCAATTGAGAGCGCGCCAATTGGGCTTCTGTAGCTCTAGAAAATTGATTTCGAATCCAGCAAGGTCAGAATCCAACAACATCTGCAGCCCTTTTTCAGCCTCTGAATCAGATTATTGCTCAGGTCCCTCAATTTCAGCCAGAAAATACCTGAAATCACAGAAAAACACACAAACTCATAGTAAAGTCCAGAAATGTGATTTTTGCATAAAAACTAATAAAAATATAATAAAAAGTAACTAAATCATAATAAAAACTATGTAAAAACAATGGCAAAAAGGGTATAAATTATCCGCTCATTACAACACCAAACTTAAATTGTTGCTTGTCCCCAAGCGACTGAAAACAAAATAGGATAAAAAGAAGAGAATATACAATGAATTCCAAACTTATCAATGAAGATTAGTTTTAATTTGATAAGCGGGACTTGTAGCCTTTTTGCTTCTGAACAGTTTTGGTATCTCACTGTATCCTTTGAAGTTAAGAATGATTGGCATCTATAGGAACTCAGAATTCAGAAAGTGTTATTGATTCTCTTAGTTCAGTATGTTGATTCTTGAACACAACTACTTTATGAGTCTTGGCCGTGACCCTAAGCATTTTGTTTTCCAGTATTACCACCGGATACATAAATGCCGCAGACACATAACTGGGTGAACCTTTTTAGATTGTGACTCAGCTTTGCTAGAGTTCCCAGTTAGAGGTGTCCAGAGCTCTTAAGCACACTCTTTTTTTGCTTTGGACCACGACTTTAACCGCTCAGTCTCAAGCTTTCACTTGACACCTTCACGCCACAAGCACATGGGTAGGGACAGCTTGGTTTAGCCGCTTAGGCCAGGATTTTATTCCTTTGGGCCCTCCTATCCATTAATGCTCAAAGCCTTGGATCCTCTTTACCCTTGACTTTTGGTTTAAAGGGTTATTGGCTTTTTCTGCTTGCTTTTTCTTTTTCTTTCTTTTTCTTCTCTTTTTTTCTTTATTTTTTTCGCCATTTTTTTTCTGCAAGCTTTTCACTGCTTTTTCATGCTTCAAGAATCAATTTTTTGATTATTAAGATTATCAAATAACATTTCTCCTTTTTTTTATTCTTTCAAGATCCAACAATTTTAACATTCATAAACAATAATATAAAAAATATGCACTGTTCAAGCATTCATTCAGAAAGCAAAAAGTATTGCCACCACATCAAAACAATTGACTAATTTCAAGATATAATTCGAAATCATGTACTTCTTGTTCTTTTGCAATTAAAAAACATTTTTTATTTTAAGAAAGGTGAAGGATTCATAGGACATTCATAGCTTTAAGACATAGACACTAGACACTAATGATCATGTAATAAAGACACAAACATAGACAAAACATAAAGCATAATTTTCGAAAACTGAAAAAATAAGAACAAGGAAATTAAAGAACAGGTCCACCTTAGTGATGGCGGCTTGTTCTTCCTCTTGAAAATCTTATGGAGTACTTGAGCTCCTCTATTTCTCTTCCTTGCCTTTGTTGCTCCTCCCTCATGGCTCTTTGGTCTTCTCTAATTTCATGGAGGAGGATGGAATATTCTTGGTGCTCCATTCTTAGTTGTCCCATGTTAGAACTCAATTCTCCTAGGGAGGTGTTGACTTGCTCCCAATAGTTTTGTGGAGGAAAATGCATCCCTTGAGGCATCTCAGGGATTTCATGATGAGGAATTTCCTCATGCTCTTGTTGAGGTCCATGAGTGGGCTCTCTTGTTTGCTCCATCCTTTTCTTAGTGATGGGCTTGTCCTCTTCAACGAGGATGTCTCCCTCTATGACAATTCCAGCTGAATTGCATAGGGTACAGATGAGATGAGGGAAGGCTAACCTTGCCAAAGTAGAGGGCTTGTCCGCCACCTTGTAGAGTACTAGGGATATGATCTCATGAACTTCTACTTCCTCTCCATTCATGATACTATGGATCATGATAGCCTGGTCTGTTGTAACTTCAGACCGGTTGCTAGTAGGAATGATAGAGCGTTGGATGAACTCCAACCATCCCCTAGCCACGGGTTTGAGGTCAAGCCTTCTTAGTTGAACCGGCTTGCCTCTTGAATCTCTCTTCCATTGAGCTCCTTCCACACAAATGTGCATGAGGACTTGGTCTAACCTTTGATCAAAGTTGACCCTTCTAGTGAAAGAGTGATGATTTTCTTGCATCATAGACAAGTTGAATGCCAACCTTACATTTTCTGAACTGAAATCCAAGTAATTCCCCCGAACCATTGTGAACCAATTCTTTGGGTTCGGGTTCACACTTTGGTCATGGTTCTTAGTGATCCATGCATTGGCATAGAACTCTTGAACCATTAAGATCCCGACTTGTTGAATGGGGTTGGTGAGGACTTCCCAACCTCTTCTTCGAACTTCATGTCGGATCTCCGGATATTCGCTCTTTTTGAGCTTGAAGGGGACATCGGGGATCACCTTTTTCTTGGCCACAACTTCATAGAAGTGGTCTTGATGGACCTTTGAGATGAATCTCTCCATCTTCCATGACTCGGAGGTGGAAGCAATTGTCTTCCCTTTCCTCTTTCTAGAGGTTTCTCCGGCCTTAGGTGCCATTAGTGGTTATAGAAAATAAAAAGCTTTAGGTTTTCCCACACCAAACTTAGAATGGTTGCTCATCCTCAACTAAAAAAGATGAAAGAAAGTAGTAGAAGAAGAAGAAATGGAGGAGATGGAGGGGGTGTGAATTTGGCCAAGGGGGTAGTAGTGTATATGTTGTGTGAAGATGAAGGTGGTAAGGAGGGTTATTTATAGGGTAAGGGAGAGAGGGTAGCCATGTATGAGGGGTTGGGTTTGGGAGGAAAATGGTTTGAATTTGAATGGTGAAGTAGGTGGAGTTTAATGATGGATGGATGTGAATGGTGAAGAGGTTGTAGAAAAGAGGGTAGGATTTCATAGGTGAGCGGTGTTTAGGGAAAAGGTTTTGATGGGATTGGTCAAGGGTGTTTGGGGAAAAGGTTTTCTGGAAAGGTGTGAAGAGGAGAGAAGAAGAGGTGGTGTAGGTGGGGATCCTGTGGGGTCCACAGATCCTGAGGTGTCAAGGAATTTGAGTCCCTGCACCATTCTGACGTTCAAACGCCCATTGTGTGCCAAATCTGGCGTTTAACGCCAGCTCTTCTACCTTTCCTGGCATTAAATGCCAATCTGCTGCCCATTTCTAGTGTTAAATGCTAGCCAGATGCCCATTTCTGGCGTTTAACGCCACCCAGATGCCAGTCAGCCCTTTCTGGCGTTAACGCCCAGAGTGCTGCCCATTCTGGTGTTTAACACCCAGAATGCTGCCAGGCTGCGCGTTAAACGCCCATTCTACTATACTTACTGGCATTTAAACGCTAGTAAGCTTGTCCTCCAGGGTGTGCTATTTTTGATGCTGTTTTTTATTCTATTTTTGTGACTTCACATGATCATCAACCTAAAGAAAACATAAAATAACAATGGAAAATAAATAAATATAATTAAATAACATTGGGTTGCCTCCCAACAAGCGCTTCTTTAATGTCAATAGCTTGACAGTGAGCTCTTAGAGAGCTTCACAGAGATTTAGAGCTTAATGATGGCCTCCCAACACCAAACTTAGAAGTTGAGTGTGGGGGCTCTGTTTGACTCTGTGTTGAGAGAAGCTTTTCATGCTTCCTCTCCATGGTTACAGAAGAAGATCCTTGGGCTTTAAACATAAGGTAGTCCTCATTCAATTGAAGGACTAGCTCTCCTCTATCCACATTAATCACAGCTCTTGCTGTGGCTAGGAAGGGTCTTCCTAGGATGATGGATTGATCCTCACCCTTCCCAGTGTCTAGGATTATGAAATCAGTAGGGATGTACAGGCCTTCAACCTTCACCAAGACATCCTCTACAAGTCCATAAGCCTGTTTCCTTGAATTTTCTGCCATTTCTAGTGAGATTCTTACAGCTTGCACCTCAAAGATCCCTAGTTTCTCCATTACAGAGAGGGGCATGAGGTTTATCCCTGACCCCAGGTCACACAGAGCCTTCTCAAAGGTCATGGTGCCTATGGTACACGGTATTAAGAACTTTCCAGGATCTTGTTTCTTCTGAGGTAATTTCAGTTGAACCAGATCATTTAGTTCATTAATGAGCAATGGGGGTTCATCCTTCCAAGTCTCATTACCAAATAACTTGGCATTCAGTTTCATGATTCCTCCTAGATACTGAGCAACTTGCTCTTCAACAATATCTTCATCCTCTTCAGAGGAAGAATATTCATCAGAGCTCTTGAATGGCAATAGTAAGTTCAGTGAAATCTCTATGGTCTCTATATGAGCCTCAGATTCCTTGGGTTCCTCATTAGGGAACTCCTTGGAGGCCAGTGGACGTCCGTTGAGGTCTTCCTCACTGGAAATCACTGCCTTTCCTTCCTCACTAGGTTCGGCCATGTTGGTTATATTTATGGCCTTGCACTCTCTTTTTGGATTCTCTTCTGTATTGCTTGGGAGAGTACTAGGAGGGATTTCAGTAACTCTTTTACTCAGCTGACCCAATTGTGCCTCCAAATTTCTAATGGAGGACCTTGCTTCACTCATGAAACTGAGTGGTCTTAGATAGATCAAAGACTACAGTTGCTAAGTAAGAGTGGCTCTGCTTAGAATTCTCTGTCTGTTGCTGAGAAGATGATGAAAAAGGTTTGCTATTGCCAAACCTATTTCTCCCACCATTATTGTTACTGAATCCTTGATTAGGCTTCTGTTGATCCTTCCATGAGAAATTTGGATGATTCCTCCATAAAGGATTATAGGTGTTTCCATAGGATTCTCCCATATAATTCACCTCTTCCATTGCAGGATTCTCAAGGTCATCGGCTTCTTCTTCAGAGGAAGCTTCCTTAGTATTGCCTGTTGCAGCTTGCATTCTAGACAGACTCTGAGAAATCATATTGACTTGCTGAGTCAATATTTTGTTCTGAGCCAATATTGCATTTAGAGTATCAATCTCAAGAACTCCTTTCTTCTGAGTTGTCCCACTATTCACAGGATTCCTTTCAGAATGAACTGGCTATTTGCAACCATTTCAATGAGTTCCTAGGCTTCTGCAGGTGTCTTCTTCAGATGAAGAGATCCTCCAGCAGGGTGGTCCAATGACATCTTGGACAATTCAGACAGACCAACATAGAATATACATATGATGCTCCATTCTGAAAACATGTCAGAAGGATACCTTCTGATCAATTGCTTGTATCTTTCCCAAGCTTCATAGAGGGATTCACCTTCCTTCTGTCTGAAGGTTTGGACTTCCACTCTAAGCTTGCTCAACTTCTGAGGTGGAAAGAATTTGGCCAAGAAAGCATTGACCAACTTTTCCCAAGAGTTCAGGCTATCTTTAGGTTGTGAGTCCAACCTTGTCCTAGCTCTGTCTCTTACAGCAAAGGGGAAAAGCATAAGTCTGTAGACCTCAGGATTAACCCTATTGGTCTTAACAGTGTCACAGATTTGTAAGAATTCATGTAAGAACTGATGAGGATCTTCCAATAGAAGTCCATAAAACTTGCAATTCTGCTGCATTAGAGAAACTAATTGAGGCTTAAGCTCAAAGTTGTTTGCTCCAATTGCAGGAATTGAGATGCTCCTTCCACAGAAGTCAGAAGATGGTGCAATAAATCACCAAGCATCTTCCTTACATCTCCACCATTGTTGTTGGGTTCGGCCATCTCTTCTTCTTTTTCGAAAAATTCTGTCAGGTCCTCTCCAGAATGTTGTGCTTTAGCTTCTCTTAGCTTCCTCTTTAGAGTCCTTTCAAGTTTTGGATCAGCTTCAACAAGAATGTTCTTATCCTTGCTCCTGCTCATATGAAAAAGAAGAGAACAAAAAAGAAGAGGAATCCTCTATGTCACAGTATAGGGATTTCTTTATGTGAGTAGAAGAATGAGAAGAGAAAAATTCGAACACAGAGAGGGAGAGAGGGTTCGAATTTTAAGAAGAAAAGAAGTGTTAATGATTAAATGAATAAATAGAAAGAGATGAGAGAGAGAAGAATTCGAATTTTAAATTAAATGGAAAAGAAAAATATTTTTTTTATTTTAATTATTTAATTAGAATTCGAAAATTATAAAAAGGAATAAAATTAAATTAAAATTTAAAACAATTAGTTAATTAAAAAGAATTTTGAAAAAGTGGTGAGGAGTTTTCAAAAATTAGAGAGAGAAAAGTAGTTAGGTGGTTTTGAAAAAGATAAGAAATAGTAAACTTTTAAAATCAAACAAAAAGTCAAGTAGTTAATTGAAAAAGATTTAAAAATCAATTTTGAAAAGATAAGAAGTTAGAAAAGATTTTGAAATTGATTTTGAAAAATATATGATTGAAATTTATTTTGAAAAAGATTTGAAAAGGAAATTAAAAAGATTTGATTTTTGAAATTAAAGTTGATTACTTGACTAATAAAACACTAAGAGATATGATTTTAGAATTTAAAGCTTGATCCTTTCTTAATAGGCAAGTAACAACTTGAAAATTTTTTAATCTAAACATTAAATGTTAGCATTAATTTCAAAAATATGAAATAAAAATAAGAAAAAGATTTTGAAAATAAATTTTGAAAATTTTCGAAAATAGTAAAAAAATGAAAAAGATTTGATTTTTGAAAAAGATTTGAAAAAGATAGAATTTTTAATTTGAAATTTTGACTTGACTAACAAGAAACAACTAAATTTTAAAAGTTTTTGACTAAATTAACTCAAATATTTGAAATTTATGAGTAAAATGAGGGAAAGATATTATTTTTTATTTTTGAATTTTTAGTGAGGAGAGAGAAAAACACAAAAATGAAACAAAACATAAAAATTTAAGATCAAAACAAAAATGCATGCAAAAACACTTTGAATGTCAAGATGAACACCAAGAACTTATTTTTGAAAAATTTTTAAGAAAAGAAACACATGCAAGACACCAAACTTAAAAATTTTTAAACTTTAGAAAATAAGAATTCAAAAATGCATATGAAAAACAAGAAAAGACTCAAAACAAGAAAATGTAAAGATCAAATAAGGAAAATCATCAAGAACAACTTGAAGATTATGAAGAACACATGCATGAACTTTCAAAAATTTAAAGAAAGATTAAAAAGATGCAATTGACACCTAACTTAAAATTTGACACACGACTCAAACATGAAACACAAAATTTTTGGTTTTTATGGTTTTATTAATTTTTTTTTTTCGAAATTATGTTGGAAAAAGGAATTAAAAAGATACAAAATTTCTAATAAAAATTCCAAGAATCATGCAATGTTAGTCTAAAGATTCGGTCCAAAAATTTAGACATGGCATAATAGCCAGCCAAGCTTTATGTGAAAGCTTCGGTCCAAAAGATTAGACATGGCCAATGGCCAGCCAAGTTTCAGCAGAGCATTACATACAACAGCCAAATTGATGGGAATAAAAAATCTCCTGTAATGATTGATAATGAGAAAACTTGTCTCTCAACAAATTTTTCTTCGGCAAGTATACCGAATTGTCGTCAAGTAATAACTCATAAAAGAGTGAGGTCGAATCCCACAGAGATTAATGGATTAAGCAATCAATGGTTGATTAATTATCCTAGTTAGACGAATCATATTGGAGTGAAAAGTAACAAGGAAATGTAAATTGCATGAATGTAAAGGAAAAATTATAAAGTGCAGAAAAGTAAAATGGTAAGAAAAGTATATATAAGAACTAAAAATAAAATGAACATTGGGATCAAGAGATATTGCAATCCTCCGGATCAAGTTCATTCTCATCTCTTCCTCAATCAATGCATTCATTGATCTCCTTGGCAATCTTAAGTGATTGGATCCCAATTCCTTGGCAATCCAATCTCTCTAAACTTGAACAATTTCCCAATTCCTTGATTTAATTGCTCATGGGAAGAGATGAAGTTTGGTCACTGATTATACCACACACATTCATAGATCAAAGTATTGGTAGGATTAAATGTCACAATATCCATCCAACCCCCAATCTAATCCAATGTGAGAGAGCATTTCTAGCATGATTTTCTCATTCCTCTTCCAAGGTTCAGAGGAAATCCAAGTATGAGCAATTTCTCTTCTGAGACAATTACCCAATTGGATGAAGATCGAAAGCTCTCTAGTAAAATCAAGAGAAAAGAAAGAAGAAGAAGAATAAGAACTACAATTGATCCATTAAATCACAATAGAGCTCTCTAACCCATTGAAAACAGTTAGTTGATCATTGCTCTACCAAAATAGAAAAGAAAGAAAGTGCAAAAAAGTAAAGATGAAGATTAAAACTAAAATTAAAACTTTAAAATTCATAAATAAAATTACAACTAAAACAAAACTACTCCTAAGGAAGAAAAGAAGAGAAAAGGAAGAAGAGTGTAGGAGGGGAGGGGTCCGAAGACCCACTCCCCTTGGAGTGTGCCCATTCACAGAAGTTCAAATTGGTCTTCACTCTCTCCCCCTTCCTTCAATTCTCCATTCCCAAATTTTCTCAATGTAGAAACTAAGGCCTTTTTATAGGCTCTCCTAAATTACAAAATGAAATGAAATTAAAAGCAAATTATAATGAAATGAAAATTAACTATTCTAAATGCTTCTTGTGGCCTTGATTGGTTGACAATTGTGGGCTTGCTTGCTTGAGCTTTTAAGTGGACTTGAGAGAGAAGTAAATCAAATTGAGGTCTAGGGTGACTTGGCTTTATTGCTTCCGTTAGCCACACTAATGCTACAAGTGTGGCGTTAGTGCTAAAGTTAGTGTGGCTAACGTCACACTTGCTACCCAGTTGGTGTTTTTGGGGCTTAAAAGATGCCTGTAGTTTGTGCTCCAATTTTATGCCCACTATAAGGTATTATATATCGTTGGAAAGCTCTGAATGTCAGATTTCTAACGCAACTAGAATCACCTCAATTGGACCTCTGTAACTCAATTTATGCTCCTTTGAAGGTGACAGGGTCGCTGGCATAGTCGCTAGCGTTACTGGAAAAAGTGAGTCACAATAACGTTAGCGATCAGGGGATGAATATTGCCAGGTTCTGATGTTCAAACTTAATGTCCACCCCATACTATTATATATTGTTGAAAAGCCCTGGATGTCTACATTCCAACGCCTTTGGAAGCGCATCATTTAAAGCTCTACAGCTCGAGTTACATTTCTTGGAAGGTGAAGAGGTCAGCTGGCCTTACTACAGGTTGATACCATGTTCATCTTTGCACTTTCGGGGCAGGATTTCTCCCTCAAATTTAGTGTCCACCATGTAGTGCCATATATTCTTGGAAAGCTCTGGAATCCTACTTTCCAACGCCACTGAAATCACCTCATTTGGAACTTTGTGGCTCAAGTTATTCTTGTTTGAAGAAGGCATGGTCAGGCTGCCAGGTGAGATCTTTGCCCACGTTAATGTCCACGTTAGTGTAACTAACGTGGGTCTTCCTTTGCTTCGCAAACATTAGTGGCACTCACTTTTTCCACTAACTTTGGCGTTTCCCTTTCCTTCCACGTTAGTTCCCACGTTAATGTAACTAACATGGAAGCTAACGTGGGTCTTCTTTTGCTTCGCTAGCATTATTGGCACTCACTTTTGCCAATAACGCTGCTCCTTCTTCAAAGTTAATGCCATTAACTTTCTCACTAACGTTGGGGCTTCTCTTTTCTTCCACGTTAGTGGAGCTAATGGGGTTGCTAACGTGGGTCTTCTTCCCTTTTGCTAACGTTAGTGGCGTTAACATTCTCACTAACTTTCCAAGCTTTCCTTCCTTCCACTTTAATGGCCACGTTAGTGGCGCTAACGTAGCCACTAACATGGCTCTTCTCTGCTTCTTTTGGTCTGAAATCAAGCAAACAAAGTGTATCAAAGTAACATACAAGATAAACTTCATTATACTAAGTGTGCTAATAATGCTCAAAATTAAAACTTCACTTAGTGTGATCTATTTCATCATATTTACCATGTATATTAGCTAAAATTCACCTATGCTTGAGATTTTGTTTCATGCAGAGATTATTCATGCTTTTGCTCCTTTATCAACAGAAATTGTATGAAAACTGAATAAAAATCTACTGAAAAAGCATAGAAAAATAGGCCATAATGCCCTGGCATCAATGATAAGTGGAAGCCTCGGTCCAAAAGAATTTAGACATGGCCTAGCAGCCAGCCAGGCTTCACATATCATCTGAAACTCTAGAATTCATTCTTAAAAATTTTGAAGAATAAAATAAAATTTTTGTATTTTTTTTTGAATTTTTCGAAAATAAAAAGCTTAAAAATAAAATAAAATTACCTAATCTGAGCAACAAGATGAACCATCAGTTGTCCAAACTCGAACAATCCCCGACAACAGCGCCAAAAACTTGGTACGCGAGAACGTGATTAACACTTCTGCACATCTCCGCGTAACTGACCAGCAAGTGCACTAGGTCGTCCAAGTAATAAACCTTACGTGAGTAAGGGTCGATCCCACGGAGATTGTCGGCTTGAAGCAAGCTATGGTCATCCTTGTAAATCTCAGTCAGGCGGATTTAAATGGTTATGAGGTTTTGATAATTAAAATATAAATAAAATATAAAATAAGATAAAGTAACTTATGTAATTCACTGGTGGGAATTTCAGATAAGAGTCTGGAGATGCTTTGTTGCTTCTGAACCTCTGCTTTCCTATTGCCTTCTTCCAACCATGCGTTACCTCCTTCCATGGCAAGCTGTATGATCCTCTCGGATGAAAACAAATCCATATGCGCTGTCACCGCACGGCTAATCATCTGTCGGTTCCTGCTAGCGTCAGAATAGGACCATTGTCCTTTTGCACACTGTCACTGCGCCCAACATTCGCAAGTTTGAAGCTCGTCACAGTCATCCCTTTCCAGATCCTACTCGGAATACCACAGACAAGGTTTAGACTTTCCGGATCTCAAGAATGCTACCAATGGTTCTAGCCTATACCACGAAGATACTAATCTCATGGACTCGGTCCATGTATTAGATACCCAAGAGAGTATACTCCAGCTGTCGTCCAATGACTACGTTGAACATCATGTAGATCGCTTTGTGGTTGTCAAGCACGTGATCTTGGCTAAGCGAGTAACGAAGATTGGGTGATTGTCACGGGTCACCCCTTCATTCTGACTTAACTGAATTAAGAACGAGAGTATATCTTGGAGAAAAAGCAGGCGTGAATTGAAGGAAAAACAGAAGTACTTGTATTAATTCATGAAGAACAGCAGAGCTCCACACCTTAATCTATGGGGTGTAGAAACTCCACCGTTGAACATACATAAGTGAAAAAGTTCTGGGCATGCCCGTGAGGCCAGCCTCTCCAAACATAAATTATGGCAAAAAGCTTGTCAAAAAGACTTAAAATAAATCTCTAAAAGTAGTTTTTATACTAAACTAGTAGCCTAGGGTTACAAAAAATGAGTAACTAAGTGCAGATAGTGCAAAAATCCACTTCCGGAGCCTACTTGGTGTGTGCTTGGGCTGAGAATTGAAGCTTTTTTGTGTTTAGGCTGTTCCTGGAGTTAAACGCCAGCTTTGGTGCCAGTTTGGGCGTTTAACTCCAATTCTGGTGCCAGTTTGGGCGTTTTACGCCAAGATGTTTTAGGCTGAATTTGAATGCCAGTTTGGGCCATCAAATCTGGGGAAAAGTATGAACTATTATATATTTCTGGAAAGCCCAAGATGTCTACGTTCCAACACAATTGAGAGCGCACCAATTGAGCTTCTGTAGCTCCAAAAAATTCATTTCGAATGCAGCAGGGTCAGAAGCCAACAGCATCTATAGTCCTTTTTTAGCCTCTGAATCAGATTATTGCTCAGGTCCCTCAATTTCAGCCAGAAAATACCTGAAATCACAGAAAAATACACAAACTCATAGTAAAGTCTAGAAATGTGATTTTTGCATAAAAACTAATAAAAATATAATAAAAAGTAACTAAATAATAATAAAAACTATGTAAAAACAATGCCAAAAAGGGTATAAATTATCCGTTCATCAGAGATCAAAGACCATTGGTGTGGCTTTGATCACTTACAACCTGGCATAGAAAAAGATCATTCACAAGCAAAGAAGACGGTAGTACCAGAGTTATTTCAGAAAGACAAAGCAACTCCAACTCTCAACTCTATTCCATTCATAACATTCCTAATAGGTAACTTCTTAATAGCTAATTTACACCTACTTCTGATTCTGCATGACTAAGACCTGCAAGACAACCATAAGCTTATTTCAAGCCACAATCCTCGTGGGATCGACCCTGACTCGCTCAGGTATTACTTGGATGACCCAGTGCACTTGCTGGTACTGCTGCTGTTGTATGAAATAGTGTGGGTTAAGCGTACAAGCACAACCAACCACCTTCCTATTATAAGCATTTTCTCCCAAACAATTAACGATCTTCTTCACCTCAAACACTCATGGATGATTCTCTCATTTCATTACTTCATGAGCAATGTGAAGCTCAAATGAGGCAATTAGAATTCTTGGCTACCTTGACTGAGGTAGTAAAAAATTTAGCCACCCAATGTTTAGATACTCAAAGCACTCCCATAGTCACATGTGGAGAATCAGATGAATAGAAGATTATGGAAGAGAGATTAGAAACTCCGGCGGAAATGAGGAATGGGACTTTGTATTAGAACAATTGGAGGAAGCCGTAATTATTGAAGAGGAAGAAGTGGTTGAAGACTTAGGAGATGTTGAAAGTCCATGGGAATTTAAAGTTGTAGAGCCCTCTAAGTTTGAGGAGGTTGATCAAGAGATGGATTCAATCATTGATAAGTTTTTATCTATACTAACTAATCACCTCAATGATTATATTGAATCCTCTCCCATTGGACATGAAATAGAGGTCAAAGAAGAAGGTACACAACCTCCAAGACCCTTGGTAAGCAATGAAGAAGAGATTGAATTGGAAGAGAGTTGCCAAGAGGTGGAGGTAAGTTAAGAAGAGCACAAGAGAATGGAACTTGCAAGACCATTGGAAACACCTTTTCCCAAGCCATCACCATCCATTCTTTCATTCAAGTAGGTAAATCTCTTATCCCTAAGCTTTCTTATTCCACTTGAATATGGTTTCCTTAAGACGAATGGTTGACTTAGAGCTCTTTGTGGCTTTAAGAGCAAAAGGGAGATGGTTAGTGGTTGGAAACACCATTCTAGGTTCATTATGGTTGCATGTTCAAAGTCTAAATGCAAAGATTGGTGTAGAACAAGATTGCTTGGGTCTAGAAAGTTATTTGAGTGCTTGAGTGAGGATTCCAAGGCTATACCACCTAAGTGAAACCACAAGGATCAACTTGAAGACGGGTGCGAAGATAAGATATGGGATCCAGGATTATAATATGAATGTCAACTTTGGGAGCTCATATCCTGTTAAGAACTTCATCAGCCCTTGGTGAAATCAGTTGGAAATTCTGACAACCACTTGAAGATCAAACATTCTTGGAAGTTCAAGGATGAGTACAAGCAGAAGCCATTATGACAAGGAGCTTACCAAAATATCTAACTTAAGGATTTTAACTAAAAGTGCTAGGTGGGAGACACCCCACCATGGTAAACTCTTTCCATTATCTTGTATATATAGTTGATGAATGAATTGAGTCACCATTGTTATGTACTTTCTTTCTTTTACTCTTGTATATATTGCCTTAGATGTTAGTTTGTTTGATTAGCTTTGTGCTTTAAGTGTAGGTTACTTGTTTTGAATTGCATCTTATTTTGAATTGCATTTTTGTTTGAATTACTTAGTTGAATATTTGAATAGATTTTAGAAGTTGAGAATTTTGTTAACTTTTGAAATTTGGTTGGTTTTAAAATGTACATAGTTGGGTGAAAAATTTTGTTTAAGTTTGAATTTAAAAAAAAATAAAAAAAGCTCACCATGCATACGAATACCTAGTGGTGTGTTCGCATGACCTGAAAATTGGCCCAAGACGCGTGCGTGGCCCACGTTCGTGTACGCAATGGCCCTAAACAGAGGCTACCCTCCGTGAATGAACCATTCGCATACGCCACCTACTCCCAACCTCTCTTCATGATACGTATGCGTTGTAGATAGCGCGTACGCACAAATGTAAACCTCAGCCCCCATTAGATGTGAGAACCCTCATTCACGTCCCCTCATT
Organism: Arachis ipaensis; assembly: GCF_059453495.1. Taxonomy (NCBI): domain Eukaryota; kingdom Viridiplantae; phylum Streptophyta; class Magnoliopsida; order Fabales; family Fabaceae; genus Arachis; species Arachis ipaensis. The sequence goes on along the minus strand of NC_142442.1, from coordinate 108,672,754 downwards.
CCCCTCTAACGTCCCTTTCCCCAATCCAATTCAAAATTTTCACCACACCCCACCGCCGGGGCCATTTCCTTGCCGCCAGTGACACCACACCTGCAACCACCATCTCTCTTTTTTCCACTCTTTTGTTCTTCTTCCATTTGCTTCCCCCTTCTTCTGCTTTCACACAACACGAACAAAAACCCATGTTTCTACTCTGTCTTGGCAAGGCCACTACCGGTTCTGCCTTCTACCGCCGTTCATCACCTTGTGGCTAGCATTGTTCTGCTTCCACAATCTCTTCTTGTTCAATCCACTTTCTGATTTTGCTCCCCCTTTCCAGGTTTTAATTTCTTTTTGCTCCAATTTTTATTAGTTCTATAATTAGTTCTAAGTTGTTAGAGAATCTGAATTGGTTAGTGGATTTAGGTTTGTTTTGATTACAGCTGCTGTTAGGAATGATTGCTTTCCATTTGTGCTTGGTGTGTTTGTTGTTGGTAATGATTTGTCCTGTGCTAGCTAAACTGTAATTGCTGCTATTTGCCACTTTTGCTTGCTCCTGTCTAATTCATATGAATTGATCATGCTTTGTGCTTGTTTGTTTTTTCTTGGATTCATATGGATTACTTTTTCTGTTTGTTTAAATTCGGTACCGTCCTATTTACTGCCGAAATGCTGCCAAAATTTTTCAAAAATTGGTGCATTAATTGATTCCGATTTGTTAATTCAGTTGGTTATTTGTTGCTTTAGTTTTGTTTTGTTACCAACTCAATTAATAAATTGCTCCGCTACCATTTCTATTTTTTTTGTTCCTTTATGTTGCATTTTATGATTGATGGCAACAAGGTGCTATTTGATGGATTTCTATGTCAAATAGACCCTTGTTATCCAATTGTTTGTAAACCTCTTCTATGATTTGAATTGTCAAATTAGGTCAATTCTTTCACTTCGTGGTTTGAATTCAACTAATTTCCATACAACCATTAAAGTGCACACCTTTAATTTTTCAGTTGACCTAATCTTGCTATTTGATTATTTGAGGTTCTTTTAATTGTAACCATTGGTGCATTTCCACTTTTGTAACCATTTGAATAAAACTTCTATTTCAATAACTTTTGGGTTACATTAAGTGCAATTTTCACTCTTTTTACGCCAATTTTATAAATTCAATGATCAAACACATTGTTGATTGATAAACTTCGATTTTGTGGTTTATCTTGTACTTAATTTAGGGGATTTTATCAACTTTTCTCACATTTATTCAATAAAATAGCATGATTTTGTAATTCTCCCTAGATTTGTACTTATGTGTGTAAACATGCTTTTTAGGCCTTAAAATAGCTAAATTTAACTCACTTTAATTCCATTCGATGCCTTGATATGTTTGTTGAGTGATTTCAGGTTCATAAGGCAAGTATTGGATGGAAGAAGTGAGGAGAAAAGCATGCAAAGTGGGAGAACTCATGAAGAAATGAAGGAACTGCAAAGTTGTCAAGTCTGACCTCTTCGCACTCAATCGACCATAACTTGAGCTACAGAGGTCCAAATGAGGCAGTTCTAGTTGCGTTGGAAAGCTAACATCTAGGGCTTCGAAATGATATAAAATTTGCCATAGTTTCCTGACTTATAAGAGTGCGTACGCGCACATGATGCGCACGCGTCGATGGATCAGCGTGGGTCCATTTTGGGCAACTCGTTGGGGGCAATTTGTAGCTCATTTTGGGCCCAATCCAACTCATTTATGATGCTATTGAACCCAAGGATTGAAGGGGGAATGAACCAAGTAGCCATAGTTTAGTTTTCATCATGTTTTAGGGTAGAATTCTAGAGAGAGAAGCTCTCCCTTCTCTCTAGAATTTAGGGTAGTTTAGGTTAATCTCTCTCAATTTTCTCTTTCAATTCTTATTTTGATTTCAATTCTCTTTATGTTCTAGTGTTCTATTATCTTAATCTTCTTAGTTTCTCTTGTTAATTTCTTATTTTACTCTCTTTTATGTTGATGAACATTGTTGGATCTTGATTTCTTTGAATGCAATCTTATGTTTCCATGCTCTTTTATGTTTATCTTAGTTGTTATTGTTGATTTCTTGCTTGTGGTAGTCATGGGTTTCACTAATTCTAGCATTTTGTGATGTTTGCTTTTATTGCACTCTAGGTGTTTGATAAAATGTTTACACTAGTTTTTGAGTAGTTTTCTTGACTCTTGGCCTAGGCTAAGGGAATTGAGTGACCTTGAGTCATTGGGTCCCATTGAATTGGTGATTTGAGAACCCTTGGTGATCAATTTGATACCCATTGACACTAACCCACTACTAATATAATTAGTAGATAGGTTGGGACTTATGGGTTGATGTTGATTAAGCCATTTGATATACTTCAAGTATAGAAGTACACTTAATGAGCTTGGTTCCTCATAATTATCAATATTTGGTTTGTAGACAAGGATGGTGATCTCAATTACCTATGTCTAGCCAAGAGTACTTTTCCTTTATTTTATTAGTTCTTATTATTTACTTTCTTGTTGGTTACTTTTCTTATCAAACTATAAAATCAAACCCCCCTTGCATTTTCATAGCCAATAATTGATCACTTCATTGTAATTCCTTGTAAGACAACTCGGAGTTTAAATACTTCGGTTAATTTTCATTTGGGGTTTGTTAATTGTGACAACTCAAATTTAATTTGATTTGAGGATTGACTATTGGTTTGGACTATACTAACAACGGAATTATTTTGTGGAATTTTAAACCGGTATAAATCCTCATCATCAAATTAATGGCGCCGTTGCCGAGGAGTTGCAATGGTGTTATGTTATTGGTTATTGTGAATATTGTGAATATGTTTGCCTTTTGCTTATTTGTTAGTTTTTGTTAGCTTTAGGACTTTGTTGCTTATTTTTGTTAGCTTTTGCTTTTATTTGCTACTATGAATTCTCATCCTCACTTTGGCTATGAGCTTGGCTCAAATTATGTTGTAGGGAATGGAAGCTACAATGAGGATGCGCATCAAGGATGGAACAATCAAAGGTGGGAGGAGCCTCATGGGATTGATCAACCTTCTTCGCAACAACAACCTCCGGACTCTTATGGGTATAATTCCAATCCTAATGCATATCAATCTAATAGATGTGGTGACCCTTATTGTGATTGTCAACAACCACCACCACATGCCTATGAACCACCCCCTCAACATGACTTTGAACCACCTTACTCACAAGTCCCTTTTCACCAAACACCTCCATATGACCCCAACCCATATCCCTCATATCAACCACCTTATGAGCCATATGAACCATATGGAGAACCACCCCAATTCCACCACCAATACCCTCAAGAACCGCCACCTCACTATTCTTACCAAGATGAATCACCTCCCATGTACGATAACTTTCAACCACAAAATGAATTTTTCTTTCCACCACAACCCTCTATGGAAGAATACCCATACTCATCAATCCAAGAACAATATGATCCTACTTATACTAACCAAGTGGAACAAGAGCCAATGGATCGTCTCAAGGAAGCAATGGATCGGCTTCAAGCAATAATCCGTCAAAAGGAGCAAGAGAAAGCCCAAAAGAATTATGAAGCTATCGAGGCTAACCTTGCCAAAATTAAAGCCAACTTGGACTCATGGGACTCATGCAACAAGCAAAGCAACTCCATGGATGAATGTGAGAAATCAACCGAAGAAAGGAGCATGAAGGAGATTTTAGAATCTCAATATGAGGACAAGGAGATGGGTTATGTCTTACAACAAGTGGAGAGTGAAGAGATTGTTAATGAAGAAGAAGTGGTTGAAGAGCTAGGGGAAGTTGAACAAGAGGTGGATTTCAAGCTTGAGAACACTTCCACACCAAGTGATGTTGATGATTTTGTGGAAGTTGTTGAACTTTCTTCCATTGAACTTGAAAATGATGTTAAGGAGGGTGCGCAACCTCCTAAGCATATAATGAATGATGAAGAATTGGAAGAAGGTGAGCAAATAACAAATCTTCCTCTTAAAGATGATCCCACACCAACACATGATCCTTTGGTATTTGAGGAACCTTCTCCTATTGATATTGAGGTAAATGTTGAGACAAGTTCTATATTACGTCCATATTGTAACATGAAGAGTGGGGAAGAGCTAGAAGAAGTTGGTGAAGAAGTGGTTGAATATGAAGAACTTTGTCAAAAGGATGAGGTTGAAGTTGAAGAAGCTTGTCAAGAGGTGGAGGTATTCAAAGAAGAGCACAAGGGAATGGGACTTACAAGAACATTGGAGACGTCCCTTCTTAAGTCGCTATCCAACATAACATTCAAGTGGGTAAAATTCTTATCTCTAATCTTTACTTTCCCACTTGAATGGTTTGATTGAAAATGATGGGTAACTTAGAGCTCTTTGTGGGGTTAAGAACAAAAGGAAATTGAGTAGTGGGTGGAAATGCCAATCAAGGTTCCTTATGGTTGGAAGCTTAAAGTCTAAGTACAATGGTTGGTATAGTTCTCAACTAAAGGGGTCTAGGAAGATGCTTTGGTGTTTACTTGAGAATTTGGATCACTTCTCACCCAATTGGAATTGTGATGATCAACTTGAAGATAGGTGTAGAAACAAGATTTGGGATCCGGGAATAGATGAAGATCAATTTTGGAAGCCCTAAGCTTGTGTGGAACTTCATCAAAGCTTGGTGCCATTGGTTTTGAATTTTAGAGCTTACTTGAAGTCCAAGCATTGGTGGAGGTTTCAAGATGAGTACAAGCATAAGCCACCATAACAAGGAGCCTTCCAAATGTCCAACTTAAGGACTTAAACTAAAAGTGCTAGGTGGGAGACACCCCACCATGGTAAACTCTTTCCACTCTCATTTTGCTTTTATTGATAGGTTGTTTGTTGCATTCATGCTTTGAGTAGAATAGTTGTTGTTAGATTTCATTTTGCTTGTAGTATAAGTTTTGTTTTTAGTATATTTGAAAATTTTTCAAAAACCAAAAAGATTTTTTGTTAAATTTGATTTTTGATTGTTTTAGAATGCTTGTAGATTAGGAAAGTTCCCTGTTCTAGAAAAAAAGAAAAAAAAGTGAGCATCGGCGCGCAAGCGCGCGTGCATCGACATGGTTTCACAACTCCTAGTACTAAAACCCGAGAGTTGTGCCCACTTTATGCCTACTTTGTGTCAGGAGATCCGCGCGTAAGCACGTATGACGCGTACGCATGGATTGTCCCTGCTGCATCCACGCGTAAACGCACATGGCGCGTACGCGTCCCTCTGCCAATTTGCGCATCCGCGCGTGGGCATGCATGACGCGTCTGCGTCGCAAAAAAAAGAGTTTTTTTTCTCATCTTCCATTTTCTTTTGTACATTGCATTCGCTTACTTTTATTCTTTGCATTTTCATTTTGTTTTCATAGCTTGTTTTTACCTTCTTCTTTTTTTAGCTTCTTATTTCAATAATGGCGTTGAATTTTCTTACTCAATTGTTGAGAATTTCATGGTTAATCTTGGTGCTTCTTGACTTGTTTGATATTGTTGGGTGATGAAACTTTTAAATCAATGCTTAATCTTGTATGACTCTTATATTCATTGTGCATTGATATGAACTTGCATGTCTTTCATGGCCCACTCTTTCTAGTTGAACTTGATGCTTTTGAGTGCTCTTCATGCTTTGACTTTACTCTTCCATCAAGTGTTAGTTAATATGCCTTAGCTTATATTATTTTCTCACTCACATGTTGTAGCTACCATGTAGTGAGAACCTTACTCTTATTTGGCATTAGCCCTCGCCTATGTTCTATTTGATATCTTTGTTGTAGGCTTAATTTTCTTCCTTTTTTTCCTTTTAGGTTGGTTGATAAACCCCATTTGTAGAGTTTATGTTGTGATGAATTTAGAGTATTTTGATAACCTTTCCTCACATTTATTCAATGAAATAGCATGGTTTTATAACTTCTCCTTTAATTGTGCTCAAGAGTGAAAACATACTTTTAGGTCTTAAAATAGCTAAATTCAATTTATCTTGATTCCATTAGATGCCTTGATATATTTGTTAAGTGATTTCAGATTTAGGAGGCAAAGATTGGATCAAGGGGATGAAGAAAAAGCATGTAAAAATGGAGAACTCTTGAAGAAATGAAGGAATCGCAAAAGCTGTCAAGCCGACCTCTTCGTACTTAAACGACCATAACTTGAGCTACAGAGGTCCAAATGATGCGGTTCTAGTTGCGTTGGAAAGCTAACATCCGGGGCTTCGAAATAATATAAGATTTGACAAAGTTGCATTCGCGCATAGGGGCGCGCATGTGCATGGTGCGTGGACGCGCCGATGGTGGCACATGCTTCACTTAATGCAACCTGTGGCCAGCGATTTTAGAAGCCTTGTGGGCCCAATCGAACTCATTTATGATTCTATTTAAGCCAAGGATTGAAGGGGAATCAACATACTTTAGATACTTTTGATCATTAGTTTAGTTTAGTTTAGTTTTGGAGTGAAAGTTAGTTTTTAGAGAGAGAAGCTCTCACTTCTCTCTAGAATTAGGATTAGGATTAGGTTTAGTTCTTAGATCTAGGTTTTAATTCATGCTTTCATCTTCTTCTACCTTTCAATTCTTTGTTGTTACATTCATCTTCTTCTATTCTTTTGTTGTAATTTCCTTTATGTTGTTTCTGTGCTTTATTGTAGATCTACTCTTGTTCCTTCTATTTTCTTCCAATTCAATTTGAGGTAATTCATAATAATTGTGCTTCTTTTAGTTGTTGTTGTTAATTCTTTACAATTAGTTGTTGTTAGATTTTACTCTTGTTATTGATTTACTATGCTTTATTCTTTTGCCTTCCAAGTGTTTGATAAAATGCTTGGTTGGATTTTAGTGTAGATTTTATTCCTCTTGGCTTTGGTAGAGTAATTAGTGACGCTTGAGTTATCTAATTCCTTTGTAGATTGATAATTAGAAGTTGCTAATTGATTTGGATTCTACTAAAGCTAGTCTTTCCCTTGGTAGTTGGCTAGGACTTGTGGAATCGAGTTAATTCATCCACTTGACTTTCCTCCATGGTAGAGGTTAACTAAGTGGTAGCGATGGACAATTTATGATCACAATTGAGGAGGATAACTAGGATAGGACTTCTAATTCTCATTCCTTGCCAAGAGCTTTTCATAGTTATTAGTTTATCTTCATTGCATTTTACATTTCTTGTCTCCTATCTCAAAAACTCCAAACATACTTTATAACCAATAACAAGGACACTTTATTGCAATTCCTAGGGAGAACGACCCGAGGTTCAATACTTCGGTTTATAAATTTAGGGGTTTGTACCAGTGACAAACAATCTTTTGTATGAAAGGATTCTTTGTTGGTTTAGAAACTATGCTTGCAACGAGACTTTATTTGTGAATTCTAAACCCCCTTTTATCCGTTCGTCATTTTTCTGTAATTTTTTCCGTTTTTATTCATACTTAGGATAGATAGATATGCATGTTGTAGTGGAATTTTTAGGTTGTTAGGTAGCTTAGGCTGTGGTTAGTGGATCTAGGTCTGTTTACTTACGCTGTTCCTGTTTCTGTTTTATCATAACTGCAATTCTACTGTTCCTGTAACCTCATTCATATGTTGTGATTTCTTGCAATTGCTGCTTGTTTCTCTAAATTTTCCTGTTTCTATTCATTACTGATAACTGCAGCAAGTTTTTAATTCATATGAACTGCTATGATTGCTGTTTATTTTCCGGGACAATCCAATTTTAGCCAGAATGCTGCCCAAATTTTTTGTAAATTGTTTTCATTCATGTTTTGGTTTGGCATTTCTGAACTCTGTTTTACTTTGCTTTACCCAAACCATTTCATGAATGCTATGGCAGACATTCTTATCCTCTTTGATTTCCTGGTTCATAAACTGCATTTGTGATTCACTGATTCCAATTTTTGCTTTCTTTATTTCTATTCGAATCAGCATCACCCTGTTTTCCTTGTTCGATTATGAGTACTTCTATTCTTACCTGTGAATCCTTGTTATATAGAATTTTTCTATGCCACCTACTTTAACCCACACTTTACTAACTCACTAATTTTAATTTACTAATTTCTTTTTCAAATTCTAACCATACTAACCCTTTTAATCTCTTTTCTGATTATTTTCACTTTCCTCTAACTTTCTCACCATGGCATATTGATTATTTTTCCATTTAACATAAATTAAATCACATTTCATTTACTCATTTTCCTTATTCTATTTCTCCTTTGCCGCTTTGAGTTTCCTTTGTTTAATTGCCTATTTGCTTTCCTATTTTATCCATATCCTGGTTTTCTGTTTTTCAGGATGTCTGCCTCACAAAGGAAAGGAAAAGGCAAGGCTACTGGCAAGCGCAAGAGAGGAGATTCCTCCCAGTCCATCATTGCTCTAATGCACGATTCTTCATGGCGGGAGAAGAACTTCACACAGCAGGAAAAAGCTGACCAGTTGCTCCCTGCGAATGATCCTATAAAATTTGCAAACCAGTACTGTGAGCTGAAGTACCCAACTTTTGCAAACTCCAGAAATCTATACCTGGAACGAACTCTGAAGATTCCAGAAGCACTCCAGCAGTACACCACTGAGCAAATCAAGCAAAGGGGCTGGTTCTTTCTGGAAAGAACACTGACAGAGGTCAATTCATCTTGGGTACGGGAATTCTACTGCAACTACTATCTCACTACCCTAGATGCAGTGAACCTGAGAAGAAAACAAATTCGGGTCACTGAAGAGGCCTTAGAGGACATTCTCCGGCTCCCAGCCAAGTCCGATCAGCCTGATGGTTATTCAAAGGCTGAGGAGGACATGCGTCAGATGCAGTTTGATTGGGATGCCGTAAAGGCACGGATAGCTCTCGACCCGACAGTTCCTTGGGAGATGGGTCAGGACACTACCATGCCTAGAGGGATCAAGAGAGCATACTTAAACGATGAGACTCGGTTATGGCATCAGATCTTGAGTAATTATGTGATGCCGAGTACTCATGAGACGGAGATCCCGGCTGCCATGATCAGCCTCCTTTGGTGTGTGCTGGAGGGTAAGGACCTTTATCTGCCACGTTTCATTCGGCACTATATGGCCAGGGTCCACGTCCGAGGCACCCTCCCCTTTCCATATCTAGTTACACAGCTTGGCCGTCGAGCTGACGTGCCATGGGAGGCTGCCGATGAGAGACCACCAGCAGCGGATTGCAGGAAGATCATTCCGCACAGCCGAAACTTCTTAGCCTTGGGCCACAGACCACCACCATTCACTGCTACTGATGAGTCAGCCCCACCGTCTGTTGGACCCTCTTCCTCCACTACTGCACCACCTACCCCTGCTACCACCACTGCACCTCCACCTGCCACAGAGCCCGTCTATCATCTGGTGCACCGCTTGTTTCGATGACTTGACTAGATGGAGCGTCGCAACAAGTGGCGCTATGAGCACCTCAAGCTGATGATACGATCCGGTGACATCCCCTCCGAGCCCGACACACCGTCCGAGGCATCTGAGGAGGAGGCAGATGCGCCCGAGGCAGAGACCCATTCCCAGGGAGAGGCAGCACCAGCCGCACCACAGGCAGCGGTCCCACATCAGATTGAGGTTGCAAATCTTGAGATCCCGATCTAGTCAGCACCTCCTCCACAGCAGCCAGACCCTCAGCCCACCACCACTGAGACTCCAGCTACCATCCCTACCAGTGATGACACCCCTTCACACCCGGCTTGATTGAGCATCGGGGACGATGCTTCCTTTTAAGTGTGGGGAGGTCGCCATCTCTGGCGTTTATTTTGGTGAACCACTACATCTTTTTTCTTTTATTTTGGATATTTTTCTGTATTTTTCTTTTTACTATTATTCTCTGAGTACTTATACATTGCTCTTATGTATTTTTATTCTATTTTCTGCATTTTGCATCTTTAGTTCATATTTTAGCCATTTAGTTTATTTTAGTTATTTAGTTTAGTTTGCAATTCTGATTTATTAGTGAATTAATTAGTATAGCTTACCCTTTTTAGCATAAGATAGTATAGTTTAAATTGAAAAATATAAAAAGGAAGTAAGCTAGGAAATTGAACATATCAGATTTAAATCCATAAACCTTATATATAGCATTACATGATGTAGTTAAGCTGACAACATTTCATCAAGGAGGAACATTAAAACTTTAAAAGCTACCCTAAATAATTTTTTATGAGAATAATGGGAATTTTTAACTAAACCTGCATACAATATAAATGATATATGATGCTTGAGTTAGAGAACACACAGCCTGTGAGTCTTGAGCTTAATTGTATAGTTGCATTCAAACCATAATTTCATTCCTGTGTGTTTCATTTCTTTTTATTCTGATGTTCTTTACTTTGCTTTAATCTATATGTCCAATTATAGAATATAGAATGTAGATACATACCAAGAGAATGATTGAGGCCATCATTTGATTTTAGCTCACTTACCCCAAATTAGCCTACCTTTTACATCACCCTTGTTAGCCCCCTTGAGCCTTTTAAAACCCCTTTATTCTATTTAGCCAAATTACTAGCCTTAAGCAAAAAAACAAAAGAAAATTCCAAGTGAATCCTTGGTTAGCTTAAGATAGAAAATCATGAATATAGTTAAATGTGGGAAACCTTTTAGGAACATGGATGATAGAAACAAAAGGTAGAGAAGTTAAAAGAAATAAAATAAATTTGGGAAGCATGCTCATGAGAAAATCAAAGTGAAACATGAGCATGTAACAATAAGTGGGATAATCTGGGAAAATAGGTAAAGAGATTTTTGTTTTACTAAATATGTATGTTAGGTGAGATCTTAGTCTAATTAAGGATTCACTTATTAGCTCACTTGACCCTATACATAAATCCTTACCTTTACCTTGGCCCCATTACAACCTCAATTAAAGACCTCATGACTTTTTGGTATGACTATATTCTATAATTGTTGATTGGATAGATGAAGAACAAAGCTATAGAAAGCAAGAATAAAAAGAAAAATAGAGTGAATAAACCCAATAAACACTGAGTGACTAGAGAGTAAACACAAAATCCAGTGAGGGTTCAGTAACTCATCAACATATATCTGTGCTTAAATTTACAAATTGTTTTGCAAGTTTGTACAATATTTTCTTTCCCATCTCATTTGCTAAAATGCTTTATTATTTAAGGGTTGGCTATATATATATATATATATACATGACTCCTTGAGAATGTGAATTAACTTGACTACATGTAAGCTTTATATATGAGTGAATAATTTAGAGTTGCATGATGCATCATTCGTTTAGGTAGTTGCATTTAAATTAGGTTGCATTGCATGACATTCCATCACTTTAACCTTAATTATTTACCTTGGATTTAGCATGAGGACATGCTAGTGTTTAAGTGTGGGGAGGTTGATAAACCCATATTTCATGAGTTCTTTTGTGCTTAATTTGAGTGATTTATACAATCCTTCACCTACTTATTCACATTAATTGCATGGTTTTACTTTCCCTTCCTTATTATGTGATGTATATGAAAAACATGTTTCCTAAGCTCTAAAATTAATTATTTTAATTACCTTTATTTCCATTCGATGCCGTGATCAGTGTGTTGAGTAGTTTCAGATTTTCTAAGGCAGAATGACTTAAAGGATGGAAAAGGAAACATACTAAAATGGAAGGAGAAAGCAAAACGGAGCTTTAAGGAAACTGGTATCCACGCGATCGCATGGACGACGCGATCGCGTGCCAAGCACGAATCAGCAGCGACGCGGCCGCATGACTGACGCGACTGCGCGCCTTAAGCAGAACGCACATGATGCGGTCGCATGACTGACGCGACCGCGTGGCAAGGAAAAGCTCCAAATGACACGACCGCGTGACCCACGCGGACGCGTGACAGAGGCCACGTATCAGAATTTACAGAATACGCCCCCAGCGATTCTGAAGCCCTTTTTGGCCCAGATCCAAGTACAGACAGCATAGACCAGAGGTTATAAAGTGTGGGAATGCACCCATTCAAAGAGAACTCGCACATATTTTACTTTTCAATGATTTAGATTTAGTTGAGAGGGAGATCTTCTCCTCTCTCTCTTTTAGGATTAGGATTTAGGATTTCTTATTGCTTTAAGAGTGACTCTCAATCCAAGTTTTACGTTCCTTTGTTTTAGCTTCCTTTTACTTTTATTTATTCCAGCACTTGAATTGATCAGTGAATTTATGAATTTATTCCATGTTATAGATTGTTATTTGAATTAATAATACTTGAGGTATTTTCAGTTTATGATTGTTCTCTTTGAATTAAGTTACCATTGCTTCCCATCTAAGGACATTTTTTATTATTCCAGCAAATTTACTTTTTCCCCTTTTGGCCCTGGTTAAGAATTCAGTAACTCAACAGTTATTAAACTCAACATAACTGATAATCGTTATCTTGCTAATTGAGCTGAACTTAAGTAATCCCAACCTTTTCTTAGGAAATAAATAGGATTCAAAGGTCAATTTAATTAGTCCCCTGACTATCCTTTGCCCTAGTAAAGGTTGACCAAGTGGAGTTTAGATTCAACTTTCATTATAGTTGAGAGAGATAACTACGTTGGACCTCCAACTTCTCTTACCTTGCCAAAAGTCTGCTTTACAGTATTTATTTATTTTAATTGCCATTCACTTTACTTGTCATTTAGATTACTTGCTTCTCATCTTCTAACCCGATTACAACCTTTATAGCCAATAATAAGAACATACTTCCTCGCAGTTCCTTGAGAAGACGACCCGATGTTTGAATACTCGGTTAACAATTTTTAAAGGGGTTTGTTATTTGTGACACCCAACGCGTTTGTACGAAGGGATTTTTGTCGGTTTAGAGACTATATCTACAACGCAACTGTTTCTATGAATCTCTTTACTGGTAAAAAGCCCAACGTCAGTAGGATTCATGAATCGTCATATGATCTTGGCCCTACTTTTGCATGTATGTCTTGGAGATTGATTTATTTTTAACCAAGTAGGTAGAATCATTTTGCATTTAGTTGCATTCATATAGATAGATGCATATAGTTTAGGTTGCATTTAGATTAGTTCACATTGAATAAATGTTGATACCCTTTGCTTTCTCTTAGTTAAAGCATGAGGACATGCTTGGTTTAAGTGTGGGGAGGTTGATAAACCCTATTTGTAGGGTTTATCTTGTGATGAATTTAGAGAATTTTGATAACCTTTCCTCACATTTATTCAATGAAATAGCATTGTTTTATAACTTCTCCTTTAATTGTGCTCAAGAGTGAAAACATGCTTTTACGTCTTAAAATAGCTAAATTCAATTTACTTTGATTCCATTAGATGCCTTGATATGTTTGTTAAGTGATTTCAGATTTAGGAGGCAAAGATTGGATCAAGGGGATGAAGGAAAAGCATGTAAAAATGGAGAACTCATGAAGAAATGAAGGAATCGCAAAAGCTGTCAAGCCGACCTCTTTGCACTTAAACGACCATAACATGAGCTACAGAGGTCCAAATGATGCGGTTCTAGTTGCGTTGGAAAACTAACATCCGGGGCTTCGAAATAATATAAGATTTGCCATAGTTGCATTTGCGCATAGGGGCACGTACGCGCACGGTGCGCGGACACGCCGATGGTGGCACATGCTTCACTTAATGCAACCCGTGGCCAGCGATTTTAGAAGCCTTATGGGCCCAATCCAACTCATTTCTGATGCTATTTAAGCCAAGGATTGAAGGGGAATCAACATACTTTAGATACTTTTGATCAATAGTTTAGTTTAGTTTAGTTTTGGAGAGAAAGTTAGTTTTTAGAGAGAGAAGCTCTCACTTCTCTCTAGAATTAGGATTAGGATTTGGTTTAGTTCTTAGATCTAGGTTTTAATTCATGCTTTCATCTTCTTCTACCTTTCAATTCTTTGTTGTTACATTCATCTTCTTCTATTATTTTGTTGTAATTTCCTTTATGTTGTTTATATGCTTTATTGTAGATCTACTCTTGTTCCTTCTATTTTCTTCCAATTCAATTTGAGGTAATTCATAATAATTGTGCTTTTTTTAGTTGTTGTTGTTAATTCTTTGCACTTAGTTATTGTTAGATTTTACTCTTGTTATTGATTTACTATGCTTTATTCTTTTGCCTTCCAAGTGTTTGATAAAATGCTTGGTTGGATTTTAGTGTAGATTTTATTCCTCTTGGCTTTGGTAAAGTAATTAGTGATGCTTGAGTTATATAATTCCTTTGTAGATTGATAATTAGAAGTTGCTAATTGATTTGGATACCACTAAAGCTAGTCTTTCCCTTAGGAGTTGGCTAGGACTTGTGGAATCAAGTTAATTCATCCACTTGACTTTCCTCCATTGTAGAGGTTAACTAAGTGGTAGTGATGGACAATTTATGATCACAATTGAGGAAGATAACTAGGATAGGACTTCTAATTCTCATTCCTTGCCAAGAGCTTTTCATAGTTATTAGTTTATTTTCATTGCATTTTACATTTCTTGTCTCCTATCTCAAAAACCCCAAACATACTTCATAACCATTAACAAGGACACTTTATTGCAATTCCTAGGGAGAACGACCCGAGGATCAATACTTCGGTTTTTAAATTTAGGGGTTTGTACTAGTGACAAACAATCTTTTGTATGAAAGGATTCTTTGTTGGTTTAGAAACTATGCTTGCAACGAGACTTCATTTGTGAATTATAAACCGTCAAAAGTCCAATCATCAGTTGGCCACCGAAAGAGGAAAAGGAAAAGCTTCTAAATGGGGCAACAAACAAGTCCTTCCGCACAACCTTTTGGAGGAGCTCATCAATTGTAGCAACCCGTCCACCTTGCTCTTCTTTGCATGCACCAAGGACGGTGCAAATTTCTAAGTGTGGGGAGGTCGTCTGACCGACCTCCATGGGTAACAACTTCCCTTTTCAACACCAATTTTTAACTTTTGTCTTTGTTAGATTAGTTGTTGCATTGCATGATAGATTGCATGTTAGTTAGAATTTGTACATATTTCACTATTTCTTTTTATGTTAGGACTACTTGGTTAGGGTGATGATTTCTTTTCCAAGAAAAATTGTTCTAGGGTACCCTACCAATTTGAAAATTTTTTTTGTGATGAACTTGCTTAAAGAATTTATTTTGGAACATGGTTTTTGAGCTAAGAACACAAGCATGTGAGTTTTGAGCCCAATTGCGTGGTTACATCACATAACCACTTATTTTCATTCTTGTGTGCATTGTTCTCTTTCTATGATTGTAATATTTGATTTGTTTGATTCTTTATGTCCATTATTCTATGTATACATGCATTTATATGATTGAGGCCATCATTTCATATAGCTCACTTACCCAAAGAGCCTACCTTTCATCAACCATTGTTAGCCAATTTTGAGCCTAATTAATCCCTTTCATTCTTAATATTAGCACATCACTACCCCTAAGTAAAAAACAATAAATATCCCTTAATTTGGATCTTGGATTAGCTTAGGCTAGTGAGGGTGTGTATCATTTGGGTATGGGAAACTTGGGACATTGGTTGAGGTAAAAGTGTAATTTTTATTTTTGTTAAAAATATTGGGAATTGGGTACATATTCATGCACTATATTTAAAACCATATGCATTGATACATTTGTATATACTTTAGAAAAAAATAATAAAGAAAAAGAAAAAGAACATATGCATATATAAAAGAAAAAAATATAGAAAAAGAAAAAAGAGAAAAAGAAATAAAAAGGGGACAAAAATGCCCCAAAGTAAAGTTCAATAAAAATCAATGCATATAGAATGTTAATTAAAGAGGATGCATGAGTATGTGAAAAAATGGGAATCATGGGTAGCTAGGTTGTGTATTAGAATTGTATAGGTTGTCATATGTGTTTGGCGAGAGCTTAAGTTAATCAATGATTCAAATTTCAAGCTCACTTGACCATATACATCCCTGCCTTTACCCTAGCCCCATTACAACCTATGAACAAGTCCTCATGATGAATGTATGCATGCATTGAATAATTGTTGATTGTTAGATAAAAAACAAATCATGGAAAGCATGATTAGAAGAGAATTGAGTGATCGACCCTATACACTAGAGCGACTAGAACGGATACACTTCCGGTGAGTGTTCGATGCTCAATTCCTTGTTCCCAGCTTTCATGAGCTTTCTTCTTGCAAGTCTATTTGAACTTCATTTTGATATTTGAATTGGTAGAGTTTGTGAGTCGTCATTTGACCTCTGCCCTACTTGCTTATATATGTTCTTGGAGATTGATTTGCTTTTAACCAAGTAGGTAGAAGCATTTTGCATTTAGTTGCATGCATGTAGATAGGTTTATATAGTTTCTTTGCATTGAATAAATGTTCATACCCATTTTCTTGTCCTTCTTTATTCTTAGCATGAGGACATGCTTGGTTTAAGTGTGGGGAGATTTGATAAATCCCGATTTTATGGTTTATCTTGTGCTTAATTTGGGGGATTTTATCAACTTTTCTCACATTTATTCAATGAAATAGCATGGTTTTGTAATTCTCCCTAGATTTGTGCTTAAGTATGTAAACATGCTTTTTAGGCCTTAAAATAGATAAATTTAACTCACTTTAAGTCCATTCGATGCCTTGATATGTTTGTTGAGTGATTTCAGGTTCATAAGGCAAGTATTGGATGGAAGAAGTGAGGAGAAAAGCATGCAAAGTGGGAGAACTCATGAAGAAATGAAGGAACCGCAAAGCTGTCAAGCCTGACCTCTTCGCACTCAATCGACCATAACTTGAGCTACAAAGATCTAAATGAGGCGGTTCTAATTGTGTTGGAAAGCTAACATCCAGGGCTTCAAAATGATATAAAATTTGTCATAGTTTCCTGACGTATATGGGCGCGTACGTGCATATAACGCGCACGCACCGATGGATCAGCGTGGGTCCATTTTGGGCAACTCATTGGGGGCGATTTGTAGCTCATTTTGGGCCCAATCCAACTCATTTCTGATGCTATTGAACCCAAGGATTGAAGGGAGAACGAACCAAGTAGCCATAGTTTAGTTTTCATCATGTTTTAGGGTAGAATTCTACAGAGAGAAGCTCTCCTTTCTCTCTAGAATTTAGGGTAGTTTAGGTTAATCTCTCTCAATTTTCTCTTTCAATTCTTGTTTTGATTTCAATTCTCTTTATGTTCTAGTGTTCTATTGTCTTAATCTTCTTAGTTTTTCTTGTTAATTTCTTATTTTACTCTCTTTTATGTTGATGAACTTTGTTGGATCTTGATTTCTTTGAATACAATCTTATGTTTCCATGCTCTTTTATGTTTATCTTAGTTGTTATTGTTGATTTCTTGCTTGTGGTAGTCATGGGCTTTACTAATTCTAGCATTTTGTGATGTTTGCTTTAATTACACTCTAGGTGTTTGATAAAAAGTTTACACTAGTTTTTGAGTAGTTTTCTTGACTCTTGGCCTAGGCTAAGGGAATTGAGTGACCTTGAGTCATTGGGTCTCATGGAATTGGTAATTTGAGAACCCTTGGTGATCAATTTGATACCCATTGACACTAACCCACTACTAATCTAATTAGTAGATAGGTTGGGACTTATGGGTTGATGTTGATTAAGACATTTGATATACTTCAAGTATAGAAGTACACTTAATGAGCTTGGTTCCTCAAAATTATCAATATTTGGTTTGTAGACAAGGATGGTGATCTCAATTACCTATGTCTAGCCAAGAGTACTTTTCCTTTATTTTATTAGTCCTTATTATTTACTTTCTTGTTGGTTACTTTTCTTATCAAACTATAAAATCAAACCCCTCTTACATTTTCATAGCCAATAATTGATCACTTCATTGCAATTCCTTGTGAGACGACCCGGAGTTTAAATACTTCAGTTAATTTTCATTTGGGGTTTGTTAATTGTGACAACTCAAATTTAATTTGATTTGAGAATTGACTATTGGTTTGGACTATACTAACAACGGAATTATTTTGTGGAATTTTAAACCGGTATAAATCCTCATCATCAAATTAATGGCGCCATTGCCGGGGAGTTGCAATGGTGTTATGTTATTGGCTATTATGAATATTGTGAATATGTTTGCCTTTTGCTTATTTGTTAGTTTTTGTTAGCTTTAGGACTTTGTTGCCTATTCTTGTTAGCTTTTGATTTTTTTTTGCTACTATGAATTCTCATCCTCACTTTGGTTATGAGCTTGGCTCAAATTATGTTGTAGGAAATGGAAGCTACAATAAGGATGTGCATCAAGGATGGAACAATCAAAGCTGGGAAGAGCCTCATGGGATTGATCAACCTTCTTGGCAACAACTACCTCCGGACTCTTATGGGTATAATTCCAATCCTAATGCATATCAATCTAATGAAAGTGGTGGCCCTCATTGTGATTGTCAACAACCACCACCACATGCCTATGAACCACCCCCTCAACATGACTTTGAACCACCTTACTCACATGCCCCTTTTCACCAAACACCTCCATATGACCCCAATCCATATCCCCCATACCAACCACCTTATAAGCCATATGAACCATATGGAGAACCACCCCAATTCCACCACTAATACCCTCAAGAACCGCCACCTCACTATTCTTACCAAGATGAATCACCTCCCATGTATGATAACTTTCAACCACAAAATGAATTCCCCTTTCCACCACAACCCTCTATGGAAGAATACCCATACCCATCAATCCAAGAGCAATATGATCCTACTTATACTAGCCAAATGGAACAAGAGCCAATGGATTGTCTCAAGGAAGCAATGGATCGGCTTCAAGCAATAATCCGTCAAAAGGAGCAAGAGGAAGCCCAAAAAAATTACGAAGCTATCGAGGCTAACCTTGCCAAAATTAACGCCAACTTGGACTCATGGGACTCATGCAACAAGCAAAGCAACTCCATGGATGAATGTGAGAAATCAACCGAAGAAAGGAGCATGAAGGAGATTTTAGAATCTCAACATGAGGACAAGGAGATGGGGTATGTCTTGCAACAAGTGGAGAGTGAAGAGATTGTTAATGAAGAAGAAGTGGTTGAAGAGCTAGAGGAAGTTGAACAAGAGGTGGATTTCAAGCTTGAGAACACTTTCACACCAAGTGATGTTGTTGATGATTTTGTGGAAGTTATTGAACTTTCTTCCATTGAACCTAAAGATGATGTTAAGGAGGATGCGCAACCTCCTAAGCATATAATGAATGATGAAGAATTGGAAGAAGGTGAGAAAATAACAAATCTTCCTCTTAAAGATGATCCCATACCAACACATGATCCTTTGGTATTTGAGGAACCTTCTCCTATTGATATTGAGGTAAATATTGAGATAAGTTCTACAGTACCTCCATGTTGTAACATTGGTGTGCGAAATCGTGATCTTTACTTCCTTGGTAACGGTGCTAAAAACTTCATACGCACGTTCATATTCTTAATTTTGTTTCACAACTTCGTACAACTAACCAGCAAGTGCACTAAGTCGTCCAAGTAATACCATACGTGAGTAAGGGTCGAATCCCACGGAGATTGTTGGTATGAAGCAAGCTATGGTCATCTTGTAAATCTCAGTCAGGCGGATTAAATTGTTTTAAGAGATTATAGTGGATGAAAATAAATAAAATATAAAATAGGATAGTGGTACTTATGTAATTCATTGGTGAGAATTTCAGATAAGCGTATAGAGATGCTTTCGTTCCTCTGAACCTCTGCTTTCCTGCTGTCTTCATCCAATTAATCCTACTCCTTTCCATGGCAAGCTGTATATTGGGCATCACCGTTGTCAATGGCTACATCCCGTCCTCTCTGTAAAAATGGTCCGATGCGCTGTTACTGCATGGCTAATCATCTGGAGGTTCTCGATCATACTGGAATAGGATTCACCATCCTTTTGCGTCTGTCACTACGCCCAGCACTCGCGAGTTTGAAGCTCGTCACAGCCATCCCTTCCCGAATCCTACTCGGAATACCACAAACAAGGTTTAGACTTTCCGGATCTCAAGAATGGCCATCCATGGGTTCTAACTTATACCACGAAGATTCTGATTAAGAAATCCAAGAGATACTCATTCAATCGAAGGTAGAACGAAAGTGGTTGTCAGGCACACGTTCATAGGGAATGATGATGAGTGTCACGATCATCACATTCATGTTGAAGTGAGAATAAATATCTTAGAAGCGGAATAAGTTGAATTGAATAGAAAAACAATAGTACTTTGTATTAATTCGTGAGGAACAACAGAGCTCCACACCTTAATCTATGGTGTGTAGAAACTCTACCGTTGAAAATACATAAGTGATGAGGTTCAGGCATGGCCGAATGGCCAGCCCCCAAACGTGATCTAAAGATGAAACTAAAGATGTTCCAAAAGATAATCCAAAGATATGTAAATACAATAGTAAAAAGTCCTATTTATACTAAATTAGTTACTAGGGTTTACAGAATGAGTAATTGATGCAGAAATCTACTTCCGGGGCCCACTTGGTGTGTGCTTGGGCTGAGCTTGAAGTTTACACGTGGAGAGGTCATTCTTGGAGTTGAACACCAGTTTGTAACGTGTTTCTGGCGTTGAACTCCACTTTGCAACTTGTTTCTGGCGCTGAACGCCATACTGCAACATGGAACTGGCGTTCAACGCCGGTTTGCGTAGTCTAAACTCGAGCAAAGTATGAACTATTATATATTGTTGGAAAGCGCTGGATGTCTACTTTCCAACGCAATTGAAAGCGCACCAATTGGAGTTCTGTAGCTCCAGATAATCCACTTTGAGTGCAGGGAGGTCAGAATCCAACAGCATCTGCAGTCCTTCTTCAACCTCTGAATCTGATTTTTGCTTAGGTCCCTCAATTTCAGCCAGAAAATACCTGAAATCACAGAAAAACACACAAACTCTTAGTAAAGTCCAGAAATGTGATTTTTAATTAAAAACTAATAAAAATATACTAAAAACTAACTAAATCATACTGAAAACTATGTAAAAACAATGCCAAAAAGCGTATAAATTATCCGCTCATCACAACACCAAACTTAAATTGTTGCTTGTCCCCAAGCAACTGAAATTCAAATAGGATAAAAAGAAGAGAATATACTATAAATTCTAAAATATCAATGAAACTTAGCCCCAATCAAATGAGCGGGACTTCTAGCTTTTTGCCTCTTGAATAGTTTTGGCATCTCACTTTATCCATTGAAGTTTAGAATGATTGGCATCTATAGGAACTCAGAGTTCAGATAGTGTTATTGATTCTCCTAGTTCAGTATGTTGGTTCTTGAACACAGCTACTTTATGAGTCTTGGCCGTGGCCCTAAGCACTTTGTTTTCCAGTATTACCACCGGATACATAAATGCCACAGACACATAACTGGGTGAACCTTTTCAGATTGTGACTCAACTTTGCTAAAGTCCTCAATTAGAGGTGTCCAGGGTTCTTAAGCACACTCTTCTTTTGCTTTGGACCTTGACTTTAACCGCTCAGTCTCAAGTTTTCACTTGACACCTTCACGCCACAAGCACATGGTTAGGGACAGCTTGGTTTAGCCGCTTAGGCCAGGATTTTGTTCCTTTAGGCCCTCCTATCCACTGATGCGCAAAGCCTTGGATCCTTTTTATTACCCTTGCCTTTTGGTTTTAAGGGCTACTGGCTTTTTGCTCTTGCCTTTTGGTTTTAAGAGCTTTTGGCTTTTTCTGCTTGCTTTTTCTTTTTTTCTCTTTTTTTTCGCTATTTTTTTCTCATTTTTTTTTCTCGCAAGCTTTTGTATATTCACTGCTTTTTCTTGCTTCAAGAATCAATTTTATGATTTTTTAGATTATCAAATAACATTTCTCCTTTTCATCATTCTTTCAAGAGCCAACATATTTAACATTCATAAACATCAACTTCAAAAGACCTATGCACTGTTCAAGCATTCATTAAGAAAACAAAAAGTATTATCACCACATCAAAATAATTAAACTAGTTTCAAGGATGAATTTGAAACCATGTACTTCTTGTTCTTTTGTAATTAAAACATTTTTCATTCAAGAGAGGTGATGGATTCATATTCACTACTTTAAGGCATAGACACTTGAATACTAATGATCATGTAATAAGACACAAATATAGATAAACATTTAACATAAAAATGAAAAACAGAAAATTTAAGAACAAGGAATGAGTCCACCTTAGTGATGGTGGTGTTTTCTTCTTGAGGAACCAATGATGTCCTTGAGCTCTTCTATGTCTCTTCCTTGTCTTTGTTGCTCCTCCCTTATTGCTCTTTGATCTTCTCTAATTTCATGGAGGATGATGGAGTTCTCTTGATGTTCCACCCTTAGTTGTCCCATGTTGGAACTTAATTCTCCTAGGGAGGTGTTGATTTTCTCCCAAAAATTCTTCATGCGTCTCTTGAGATCCATGAATAGTCTCTCTTGTTTTCTCCATCCTTTTCTTAGTGATGGGCTTGTCCTCATCAATGAGGATATCTCCCTCTATGTCAATCCCATCCGAATTGCATAGAAGGCAAACGAGGTGAGGAAAGGCCAACCTTGCCATAGTAGAGGACTTGTCAGCTACCTTGTAGAGTTCTTGAGGTATAATCTCATGAACTTCTACTTCCTCCCCAATCATGATACTATGGATCATGATGGCCCGGTCTACAGTAACTTCAGACCGGTTGCTAGTGGGAATGATTGAGCATTGAATGAACTCCAACCATCCTCTAGCTACAGGCTTAAGGTCCAATCTTCTTAGCTGAACGGGTTTGCCTTTTGAGTCAATCTTCCATTGAATGCCAGGATGTTGCTTATTTCTGGTGTTCAACGCCAGATCCATGCTCTGTTCTGGCGTTGAACGCCAGCCAGATGCTCCTTACTGGCGTTTAAACGCCAGTAAGTCCTTCCTCCAGGGTGTGATTTTTCTTCTGCTATTTTTTATTCTGTTTTTAATTTTTGTATTTATTTTGTGACTCCACATGATCATGAACCTAATAAAACATGAAAGAACAATAAAAATAAAAATAAAATTAGATAAATAAAAATTGGGTTGCCTCCCAACAAGCACTTCTTTAATATCAATAGCTTGACAGTGGGCTCTCATGGAGCCACACAGGTGATCAGGTCAATTTTATAGACTCCCAACACCAAACTTAGAGTTTGGATATGGGAGTTCAACACCAAACTTAGACTTTGACTGTGGGGGCTTTAGTTGACTCTATACTGAGAGAAGCTTTCTATGCTTCCTCTCCATTGTTACAGAAGGAGATTCTTGAGTTTTAAACACAAGGTTGTCCTCATTCAGTTGAAGGATCAATTCTCCTCTATCTACATTAATCACAGCTCTTGCTGTGGCTAGGAAGGGTCTTCCAAGGATGATGGATTCATCCTCATCCTTCCCAGTGTCTAGGATTATGAAATTAGCAGGGACGTAAAGGCCTTTAACCTTTACTAACACGTCCTCTACTAGTCCATAAGCCATTTTCATAGATTTGTCTGCCATCTCTAATGAGAAATTGGCAGCCTGTACCTCAAGGATTCATAGTTTCTCCATTACAGAGAGTGGCATGAGTTTTATCCCTGACCCAAGGTCACATAGAGCCTTCTCAAAGGTCATGGTGCCTATGGTACAAGGTATTAAGAACTTTCCAGGATCTTGTTTCTTCTGAGGTAATGTCAGTTGATCCAGATCACTCAGTTCATTGATGAGCAAGGGAGGTTCATCTTCCCAAGTCTCATTACCAAATAATTTGGCATTTAGCTTCAAGATTGCACCAAGGTACTTGGCAACTTGCTCTTCAGTAACATCCTCATTCTCTTCAGAAGAAGAATACTCATTAAAGCTCATGAATGGCACAAGGAGGTTCAATGGAATCTCTATGGTCTCCAGATGAGCCTCAGAGTCCTTTGGTTCCTCAAAGGAAAACTCCTTGTTGATCACTGGACGTCCCAGGAGGTCTTCCTCGCTGGGATTCACGTCCTCTTCCTCCCCTGTAGGTTCAGCCATGATTGTTATATCAATGGCCTTGCACTCTCTCCTTAGATTCTCTTCTGTATTGCTTGGGAGAGTACTAGGAGGGGTTTCAGTGATTCCTTTACTCAGCTGGCCCACTTGTGCTTCCAAATTTCTAATGGAAGACCTTGTTTCATTCATGAAACTCACAGTGGCCTTAGATAGATCAGAGACTAAATTTGCTAAGCTAGATGGATTCTGCTTAGAATTCTCTGTCTGTTGCTGAGTGGATGATGGAAAAGGTTTACTATTGTTAAACCTGTTTCTTCCACCATTATTAAAGCCCTGTTGAGGCTTTTGTTGATCCTTCCATGAGAAATTTGGATGATTTCTCCATGAGGGGTTATAGGTGTTTCCATAAGGTTCACCCATGTAATTCACCTCTACTATTGCAGGGTTCTCAGGATCATAAGCTTCTTCTTCAGAAGATGCCTCTTTAGTACTATTGGATGATTCCTTCAATCCATTCAGACTCTGAGAGATCATATTGACTTGCTGAGTCAATATTTTATTCTGAGCCAATATGGCATTCAGAGTATCAATTTCAAGAACTCCCTTCCTCATAAGCGTCCCATTATTCACAGGATTCCTTTCAGAAGTATACATGAACTGGTTATTAGCAACCATGTCAA
This sequence comes from Arachis ipaensis, assembly GCF_059453495.1. Lineage (NCBI taxonomy): Eukaryota > Viridiplantae > Streptophyta > Magnoliopsida > Fabales > Fabaceae > Arachis > Arachis ipaensis. Next base: position 108,648,226 of record NC_142442.1, on the reverse strand, counting down.
CGAATTCTTGAGCTTCTACAGGCGTTTTGCTTTAGGTGAATGGATCCACCTGCAGAATGGTCCAGTGACATCTTTGATAGTTCAGACAGACTATCATAGAATATATCCAGAATGGTCCATTCTGAAAGCATGTCAGAAGGACACTTTTTGGTCAGTTGCTTATATCTCTCCCAAGCTTCATAAAGGGATTCACCTTCTTTCTGTCTGAAGGTTTGAACATCCACTCTAAGCTTACTAAGCTTTTGAGGAAGAAAGTACTTGGCTAAGAAAGTCGTGACCAGCTTATCCCAAGAGTTCAGGCTATCTTTAGGTTGAGAGTCCAACCATACTCTTACTCTGTCTCTTACAGCAAACGGGAAAAGCATAAGCCTGTAGACCTCGGGATCAACCCCATTGGTCTTAACAGTATCACAGATCTGCAAGAATTCAGTCAAGAACTAAAAAGGATCTTCAGATGGAAGTCCATGAAACTTGCAGTTCTGTTGCATCAGAGAAACTAATTGAGGTTTAAGCTCAAAGTTGTTTGCTCCAATGGAAGGAATTGAGATGCTTCTTCCATGTAAATTAGAATTAGGTGCAGTGAAGTCACCAAGCATCCTCCTTGCATTATTATTATTTTCGGCCATATTGTCTTCTTCTTTTTCGAAAATTTCTGTCAGATTTTCTCCAGAGAGTTGTGCTTTAGCTTCCCTTAGCTTCCTCTTCAGAATTCTTTCAAGTTCAGGATCAGCTTCAACAAGAATGTTCTTATCCTTGTTCCTGCTCATATGAAAAAGAAGAAGAAAGTAGAAAATATGGAATCCTCTATGTCACAGTATAGATATTCCTTTATGTGAGTAGAAGAAGAGAAGAATGTAATGTAAGGAAGAGAAGAGGAAAAACTCGAACACAGAGAGGAGGATGGGGTTCAAATTTTTGGGTGGAAGAAAAGTGTTAGTAGATGAATAAATAAATAGAAGGAGATGAGAGGTGAGAGAATTTCGAAAATTAATTAAAATAAAAATTAAATTTAAAGTTAAATTTTGAAAATTAAATTTTGAAATTAAATTAAAAATTAAAATTTAAAATAATTAGTTAATTAAAAAGAAATTTTGAAAAAAAAGAGGGAGGAATTTTCGAAAATTAAAGGTAGAAAGTTAGTTGGGCAGTTTTGAAAAAGATAAGAATCAAACAAAAAGTTAAGTGGTTAAGAGATTTTGAAAATCAAATTTTGGCAAGATAAGATTGAAATTTGAAAAAGATGTGATTGAAACAAAAAGATAAGATTGATTGAAAAAGATTTGAAAGTCAAATTTTGAAAAGATAGGAAGTTAGAAAAGAAGTTAGAAAAGATTTTAAATTTGATTTCGAAAAAGATATGATTGAAATTGAAAAAGATATGATTGAAAATTATTCTGAAAAAGGTTTGAAAAAGAAATTTAAAAATATTTGATTTTGAAAATTAAAGTTGATTACTTGACTAACAAGAAACAAAAAGATTTGATTTTAAAATTTAAATATTGAACCTTTCTTATTAGGCAAGTAACAAACCTTACATCTTTTAATCAATCACATTAATTGTTAGTAATATTTTCGAAAATTATGAGATAGAATTAAGAAAAAGATTTTTGAAATATATTTTTATAATTTTCGAAAATAAATAAGAAAAAATGAAAAAGATTTGATTTCTGAAAAAGATTTTGAAAAAGATAGGATTTTTAAATTGAAAATTTGATTTGACTCATAAGAAATAACTAAATTTTAAAAAGTTTTGAAAAAGTCAACTCAAATTTTCAAAAATTTATGAGTGAAAAAGGGAAAGATATTTTTTTTATTTTTGAATTTTTAATGATGAAAGAGAAAAACACAAAATTGACTCAATGCATGAAAATTTTGGATCAAAACATGTGATGCATGCAAGAACACTATGAATGTCAAGATGAACACCAAGAACACTTTGAATGCCAAGATGAACATCAAGAACATATTTTTGAAAAATTTTTTATGCAAAGAAAACATGCAAGACACCAAACTTAGAAATTTGCAAACTTCAGACACTAACAAATTGAAAAGGCATATGAAAAACAAGAAAAGACACAAAACAAGAAAATATGAAGATCAAATAAGAACACTTACCAAGAACAACTTGAAGATCATGAAGAACACTATGAATGCATGAATTTTCGAAAAATTTTAGAAAAATAAAAGTATGAAATTGACACCAAACTTAAAAATTGACTCAAGACTCAAACAAACAACATAAAATATTTTTGATTTTTATGATTTTATTAATTTTTTTTGGATTTTTGTATATATTTTTTTTTGAAAATAAAACAAAAAGAAAATTACCTAATCTGAGCAACAAGATGAACCGTCAGTTGTCCAAACTCGAACAATCCTCGGCAACGGCGCCAAAAACTTGGTGTGCGAAATCGTGATCTTTACTTCCTTGGTAACGGCGCTAAAAACTTCATACGCACGTTCATATTCTTAATTTTGTTTCACAACTTCGTACAACTAACCAGCAAGTGCACTGGGTCGTCCAAGTAATACCTTACGTGAGTAAGGGTCAAATCCCACGGAGATTGTTGGTATGAAGCAAGCTAAGGTCATCTTGTAAATCTCAGTCAAGCGGATTAAATTGTTTTAAGAAATTATAGTGGATGAAAATAAATAAAATATAAAATAGGATAGTGGTACTTATGTAATTCATTGGTGAGAATTTCAGATAAGCGTATAGAGATGCTTTCGTTCCTCTGAACCTCTGCTTTCCTGCTGTCTTCATCCAATCAATCCTACTCCTTTCCATGGCAAGCTGTATATTGGGCATCACCGTTGTCAGTGGCTACATCCCGTCCTCTCTGTGAAAATGGTCCGATGCACTGTCATTGCATTGCTAATCATCTGGAGGTTCTCGATTATACTGGAATAGGATTCACCATCCTTTTGCGTCTGTCACTACGCCCAGCACTCGCGAGTTTGAAGCTCGTCACAGTCATCCCTTCCCGAATCCTACTCGGAATACCACAGACAAGGTTTAGACTTTCTGGATCTCAAGAATGGCCATCCATGGGTTCTAACTTATACCACGAAGATTCTAATTAAGAAATCCAAGAGATACTCATTCAATCGAAGATAGAACGAAAGTGGTTGTCAGGCACACGTTCATAGGGAATGATGATGAGTGTCACGATCATCACATTCATGTTGAAGTGCGAATGAATATCTTAGAAGCGGAATAAGTTAAATTGAATAGAAAAACAGTAGTACTTTGTATTAATTCGTGAGGAACAGCAGAACTCCACACCTTAATCTATGGTGTGTAGAAACTCTACCGTTGAAAATACATAAGTGATGAGGTTCAGGCATGGCCGAATGGCCAGCCCCCAAACGTGATCTAAAGATGAAACTAAAGATGTTCCAAAAGATAATCCAAAGATATGTAAATACAATAGTAAAAAGTCCTATTTATACTAAACTAGTTACTAGGGTTTACAGAATGAGTAATTGATGCAGAAATCCACTTCCGGGGCCCACTTGGTATGTGCTTGGGCTGAGCTTGAAGTTTACACGTGGAGAGGTCATTCTTGGAGTTGAACGCCAGTTTGTAACGTGTTTCTGGCGTTGAACTCCACTTTGCAACTTGTTTCTGGCGCTGAACGCCAGACTGCAACATAGAACTGGCGTTCAACGCCGGTTTGAGTCATCTAAACTCAGGCAAAGTATGGACTATTATATATTGCTAGAAAGCCCTGGATGTGTACTTTCCAACGCAATTAAAAGCGCACCAATTAAAGTTCTGTAGCTCTAGATAATCCACTTTGAGTGCAGGGAGGTCAGAATCCAACAGCATCTGCAGTCCTTCTTCAACCTCTGAATCTGATTTTTGCTCAGGTCCCTCAATTTCAGCCAGAAAATACCTGAAATTACAGAAAAATACAGAAACTCATAGTAAAGTCTAGAAATATGATTTTTAATTAAAAACTAATAAAAATATACTAAAAACTAACTAAATCATATTGAAAACTATGTAAAAACAATGCCAAAAAGCGTATAAATTATCCGCTCATCACAACACCAAACTTAAATTGTTGCTTGTCCCCAAGCAACTGAAAATCAAATAGGATAAAAAGAAGAGAATATACTATAAATTCTAAAATATCAATGAAACTTAGCCCCAATCAAATGAGCGGGACTTGTAGCTTTTTGCCTCTTGAATAGTTTTGGCATCTCACTTTATCCATTGAAGTTTAGAATGATTGGCATCTATAGGAACTCAGAGTTCAGATAGTGTTATTGATTCTCCTAGTTCAGTATGTTGATTCTTGAACACAGCTACTTTATGAGTCTTGGCCGTGGCCCTAAGCACTTTGTTTTCCAGTATTACCACCGGATACATAAATGCCACAGACACATAACTGGGTGAACCTTTTCAGATTGTGACTCAGCTTTGCTAAAGTCCCCAATTAGAGGTGTCTAGGGTTCTTAAGCACACTCTTCTTTTGCTTTGGACCTTGACTTTAACTGCTCAGTCTCAAGTTTTCACTTGACACCTTCACGCCACAAGCACATGGTTAGGGACAGCTTGGTTTAGCCGCTTAGGCTAGGATTTTGCTCCTTTAGGCCCTCCTATCCACTGATGCTCAAAGTCTTGGATCCTTTTTATTACCCTTGCCTTTTGGTTTTTTTTGCTCTTGCCTTTTGGTTTTAAGAGCTTTTTGCTTTTTTCTGCTTGCTTTTTCTTTTTTTCTCTTTTTTTTTCGCTATTTTTTTCTCTTTTTTTTTTCTCGCAAGCTTTTGTATATTCACTGCTTTTTCTTGCTTCAAGAATCAATTTTATGATTTTTCAGATTATCAAATAACATTTCTCCTTTTCATCATTCTTTCAAGAGCCAACATATTTAATATTCATAAACATCAACTTCAAAAGACATATGCACTGTTCAAGCATTCATTCAGAAAACAAAAAGTATTGTCACCACATCAAAATAATTAAACTAGTTTCAAGGATGAATTTGAAACCATGTACTTCTTGTTCTTTTGTAATTAAAACATTTTTCATTCAAGAGAGGTGATGGATTCATATTCACTACTTTAAGGCATAGACACTTGAATACTAATGATCATGTAATAAGACACAAATATAGATAAACATTTAACATAAAAACGAAAAACAGAAAATTTAAGAACCAAGAATGAGTCCACCTTAGTGATGGTGGCGTTTTCTTCTTGAGGAACCAATGATGTCCTTGAGCTCTTCTATGTCTCTTCCTTGTCTTTGTTGCTCCTCCCTCATTGCTCTTTGATCTTCTCTAATTTCATGGAGGATGATGGAGTGCTCTTAATGTTCCACCCTTAGTTGTCCCATGTTGGAACTTAATTCTCCTGGGGAGGTGTTGATTTGCTCCCAAAGGGGTTTGTTACTTGTGACAACCAAAATGTTTGCACGAAAGGGATTTTTGTTGGTTTAGAGACTATATCTACAACGCGACTATTTTTATGACATTCTTTACTGGCAAAAATCTCGTTCGTCAGGGATCCTGCGGGGTCCACAGATGCTGAGATGATCCTGTGGGGTCCACAGATCCTGAGGTGGCAAGGATTTGCATCCCTGCACCAATTAGGCAAGTAAAACGCCTTTGCATGCAATTCTGGCGCTTAAACGCTGAATTGATGCTTCTTCTGGGCGTTCAACGCCCAGATGCAGCATGTTTCTGGCGTTGAATGCCAATTCTATGCTTGTTTCTGGCGTTCAGCGCCAGCTCTTCTCAAGGTGCATTCCTAGCGTTTGAACGCCAGGATGTTGCTTGTTTCTGGCGTTCAACGCCAGATCCATGCTCTGTTCTGGCGTTGAACGCCAGCCAGATGCTCCTTACTGACGTTTAAACGCCAGTAAGTCCTTCCTCCAGGGTGTGATTTTTCTTCTGCTGTTTTTATTCTATTTTTAATTTTTGTATTTATTTTGTGACTCCACATGATCATGAACCTAATAAAACATGAAAGAACAATAAAAATAAAAATAAAATTAGATAAATAAAAATTGGGTTGCCTCCCAACAAGTGCTTCTTTAATGTCAATAGCTTGACAGTGGGCTCTCATGGAGCCACACAGGTGATCAGGTCAATTTTATAGACTTCCAACACCAAACATAGAGTTTGGATATGGGAGTTCAACACCAAACTTAGAGTTTGGCTGAGGCCTCCCAACACCAAACTTAGAGTTTGACTGTGGGGGCTTTAGTTGACTGTGTACTGAGAGAAGCTTTCTATGCTTCCTCTTCATTGTTATAGAAGGAGATTTTTGAGTTTTAAACACAAGGTTGTCCTCATTCAGTTGAAGGATCAATTCTCCTCTGTCTACATCAATCACAGCTCTTGCTGTGGCTAGGAAGGGTCTTCCAAGGATGATGGATTCATCCTCATCCTTCCCAGTGTCTAGAATTATGAAATCAGCAGGGATGTAAAGGCCTTTAACCTTTACTAACACGTCCTCTACTAGTCCATAAGCCATTTTCATAGATTTGTCTGCCATCTCTAATGAGAAATTGGCAGCCTGTACCTCAAGGATTCCTAGTTTCTCCATTACAGAGTGTGGCATGAGGTTTATCCCTGACCCAAGGTCACATAGAGCCTTCTCAAAGGTCGTGGTGCCTATGGTACAAGGTATTAAGAACTTTCCAGGATCTTGTTTCTTCTGAGGTAATGTCAGTTGATCCAAATCACTCAGTTTATTGATGAGCAAGGGAGGTTCATTTTCCCAAGTCTCATTACCAAATAATTTGGCATTCAGCTTCATGATTGCGTTAAGGTACTTGTCAACTTGCTCTTCAGTAACATCCTCATTCTCTTCAGAAGAAGAATACTCATCAGAGCTCATGAATGGCACAAGGAGGTTCAATGGAATCTCTATGGTCTCCATATGAGCCTCAGAGTCCTTTGGTTCCTCAAAGGGAAACTCCTTGTTGATCACTGGACGTCCCAGGAGGTCTTCCTCACTGGGATTCACGTCCTCTTCCTCCCCTGTAGGTTCGGCCATGATTGTTATATCAATGGCCTTGCACTCTCTCTTTGGATTCTCTTCTGTATTGCTTGGGAGAGTACTAGGAGGGGTTTCATTGATTCCTTTACTCAGCTGGCCCACTTGTGCTTTCAAATTTCTAATGGAAGACCTTGTTTCATTCATGAAACTCACAGTGGGTTTAGATAGATCAGAGACTAAATTTGCTAAGCTAGATGGATTCTGCTCAGAATTCTCTGTCTGTTCTTGAGTGGATGATGGAAAAGGTTTACTATTGTTAAACATGTTTCTTCCACCATTATTAAAGCCTTGTTGAGGCTTTTGTTGATCCTTCCATGAGAAATTTGGATGATTTCTCCATTAGGGGTTATAGGTGTTTCCATAAGGTTCACCCATGTAATTCACCTCTGCTATTGCAGGGTTCTCAGGATCATAAGCTTCTTCTTCAGAAGATGCCTCTTTAGTACTGTTAGATGATTCCTTCAATCCATTCAGACTCTGAGAGATCATATTGACTTGCTGAGTCAATATTTTATTCTGAGCCAATATGGCATTCAGAGTATCAATTTCAAGAACTCCCTTCCTCATAGGCGTCCCATTATTCACAGGATTCCTTTCAGAAGTATACATAAACTGGTTATTAGCAACCATGTCAATGAGTTCTTGAGCTTCTGCAGGCGTTTTCTTTAGGTGAATGGATCCACCTGCAGAATGGTCCAGTGACATCTTTGATAGTTCAGACAGACCATCATAGAATATATCCAGAATGGTCCATTCTGAAAGCATGTCAGAAGGACACTTTTTGGTCAGTTGCTTATATCTCCCCCAAGCTTCATAGAGGGATTCACCTTCTTTCTGTCTAAAGGTTTGAACATCCACTTTGAGTGCAGGGAGGTCAGAATCCAACAGCATCTGCAGTCCTTCTTCAACCTGTGAATCTGATTTTTGCTCAGGTCCCTCAATTTCAGCCAGAAAATACCTGAAATCGCAGAAAAACACACAAACTCATAGTAAAGTCCAGAAATGTGATTTTTAATTAAAAACTAATAAAAATATACTAAAAACTAACTAAATCATACTGAAAAATATGTAAAAACAATGCCAAAAAGCGTATAAATTATCCACTCATCAAACATGAAGAGTGGGGAAGAGCTAGAAGAAGTTGGTGAAGAAGTGGTTGAATGTGAAGGACTTTGTCAAGAGGAAGAGGTTGAATTTGAAGAAATTTGCCAAGAGGTGGAGGTATTCAAAGAAGTTACAAGACCATTGGAGACGTCCCTTCCTAAGTCGTCATCCAACATAACATTCAAGTGGGTAAAATTCTTATCTCTAATCTTTACTTTCCCACTTGAATATGGTTTGATTGAAAATGATGGGCAACTTAGATCTCTTTGTGGGGTTAAGAATAAAAGAAAATTGAGTAGTGGCTGGAAATGCCATTCAGGGTTCCTTATGGTTGGAAGCTTAAAGTCTAAGTACAATGGTTGGTATAGTTCTCAACTAAAGGGGTCTGGGAAGATGCTTTGGTGTTTACTTGAGAATTCGGATCACTTCTCACCCAATTGGAATTGTGATGATCAACTTGAAGATGGGTGTAGAAATAAGATTTGGGATCCGGGAATAGATGAAGATCAATTTTGGAAGCCCTTAGCATGTGTGGAACTTCATCAAAGCTTGGTGCCATTGGTTTTGAATTTTAGAGCTTACTTGAAGTCCAAGCATTAGTGGAGGTTTCAAGATGAGTACAAGCATAAGCCACCATAACAAGGAGCCTTCCAAATGTCCAACTTAAGGACTTAAACTAAAAGTGCTAGGTGGGAGACACTCCACCATGGTAAACTCTTTCCAATCTCTTTTAGATTTGGTTAATAAGTGATTGGAGTTGCCATTATAGGTAGTTCTTCTTATTTTCTATACACTTATGCATTTTGCTTTTATTGATAGGTTGTTTGTTGCATTCATGCTTTGATTAGAATAGTTATTGTTAGATTGCATTTTGCTTGTAGTATAAGTTTTGTTTTTAGTATATTTAAAATTTTTTCAAAAACCAAAAAGATTTTTTGTTAAATTTGATTTTTGATTGTTTTAGAATGCTTGTAGATTAGGAGAGTGCCCTGTTTTTGAAAAAAAGAAAAACAAAAGTGAGCATCGGCGCGCAAGCGCGCGCGCATCGATGTGGTTTCACAACTCCTAGTACTAAAACCCGAGAGTTGTGCCCACTTTATGCCTACTTTGTGTCAGGCAATCCGCGCGTAAGCACACATGACGCGTACGCGTGGATTGTCCATGCTGCATCCGCGCGTAAGCGCACATGGCGCGTACGTGTCCCTCTGCCAATTTGCGCATCGGCGCGTGGGCGTGCATGACGCGTCCACGTCGCAAAAAAAAAGAGTTTTTTTTCTCATCTTCCATTTTCTTTTGTCCATTGCATTCGCAAACTTTTATTCTTTGCATTTTCATTTTGTTTTTATAGCTTGTTTTTACCTTCTTCTTTTTTTGCGCTTCTTATTTGAATAATGGTGTTGAATTTTCTTACTCAATTGTTGAGAATTTCTTGGTTAATATTGATGCTTCTTGACTTGTTTGATATTGTTGGGTGATGAAACTTTTAAATCAATGCTTAATCTTGTATGACTCTTATATTCTTTGTGCATTGATATGAACTCGCATGTCTTTCATGGCCCACTCTTTCTTGTTGAACTTGATGCTTTTGAGTGCTCTTCATGCTTTGACTTTACTCTTGCATCAAGTGTTTGTTAATATGCCTTAGCTTATATTGTTTTCTCACTCACATGTTGTAACTACAATGTAGTGAGAACCTTACTCTTATTTAGCATTAGCCCTCGCCTATGTTCTATTTGCTTTGATATCTTTGTTGTAGGCTTAATTTTCTTTATTTTTCTTTCCTTTTAGGTTGGCCACCGAAAGAGGAAAAGGAAAAGCTTCTAAATGGGGCAACAAACAAGTCCTTCCGTACAACATTTTGGAGGAGCTCATCAATTGTAGCAACCCGTCCACCTTTCTCTTCTTTGCATGCACCGAGGACGGTGCAAATTTCTAAGTGTGGGGAGGTCGTCCGACCGACCTCCATGGGTAACAACTTCCTTTTTCAACACCAATTTTTAATTTTTGTCTTTGTAAGATTAGTTGTTGCATTGCATGATAGATTGCATGTTAGTTAGAATTTGTACATATTTCACCATTTCTTTTTATGTTAGGACTACTTGGTTTGGGTGATGATTTCTTTTCCAAGAAAAATTGTTCTAGGGTACCCTACCAATTTGAAAATTTTTTTGTGATGAACTTGCTTGAAGAATTTATTTTGGAACATGGTTTTTGAGCTAAGAACACAAGCATGTGAGTTTTGAGCCCAATTGCGTGGTTACATCACATAACCACTTATTTTCATTCTTGTGTGCATTGTTCTCTTTCTATGATTGTAATCTTTGATTTGTTTGATTCTTTATGTCCATTATTCCATGTATACATGCATTTATATGATTGAGGCCATCATTTCATATAGCTCACTTACCCAAAGAGCCTACCTTTCATCAACCATTGTTAGCCAATTTTGAGCCTAATTAATCCCTTTCGTTCTTAATATTAGCACATCACTACCCCTAAGTGAAAAACAATAAATATCCCTTAATTTGGATCTTGGATTAGCTTAGGCTAGCGAGGGTGTGTATTATTTGGGTATGGGAAACTTGGGACATTGGTTGAGGTAAAAGTGTAATTTTTATTTTTGTTAAAAATATTGGGAATTGGGTACATTCATGCACTATATGTAAAACCATATGCATTGATACATTTGTATATACCTTAGAAAAAAAATGATAAAGAAAAAGAAAAAGAACATATACATATATAAAAGAAAAAAAATATAGAAAAATAAAAAAGAGTAAAAGAAATAAAAAGGGGACAAAAAATTCTCCAAAGTAAAGTTCAATAAAAATCAATGCATATGGAATGTTAATTAAAGAGGATGCATGAGTATGTGAAAAAGTGGGAATCATGGGTAGCTAGGTTGTGTATTAGAATTGTATAGGTTGTCATATGTGTTTGGTGAGAGCTTAGGTTAATCAATGATTCAAATTTCAAGCTCACTTGACCATATACATCCCTACCTTTACCCTAGCCCCATTACAACCTATGAACAAGTCCTCATGATGAATGTATACATGCATTGAATAATTGTTGATTGTTAGATGAAAAACAAATCAAGGAAAGCATGATTAGAAGAGAATTGAGTGATCGACCCTATACACTAGAGCGACTAGAGCGGATACACTTCCGGTGAGGGTTCGATGCTCAATTCCTTGTTCCCAGCTTTCATGAGCTTTCTTCTTGCAAGTCTATTTGAACTTCATTTTGATATTTGAATTGGTAGAGTTTGTGAGTCGTCATATGACCTTTGCCCTACTTGCTTATATATTTTTTTGGAGATTGATTTGCTTTTAACCAAGTAGGTAGAAGCATTTTGCATTTAGTTGCATGCATGTAGATAGGTTTATATAGTTTTTTTACATTGAATAAATGTTCATACCCCTTTTCTTGTCCTTCTTTATTCTTAGCATGAGGACATGCTTGTTTTAAGTGTGGGGAGATTTGATAAACCACGATTTTGTGGTTTATCTTGTGCTTAATTTGCGGGATTTTATCAACTTTTCTCACATTTATTCAATGAAATAGCATGGTTTTGTAATTCTCCCTAGATTTGTGCTTAAGTGTGTAAACATACTTTTTAGGCCTTAAAATAGCTAACTATAACTCACTTTAATACCATTCGATGCCTTGATATGTTTGTTGAGTGATTTCAGGTTCATAAGGTAAGTATTGGATGGAAGAAGTGAGGAGAAAAGTATGCAAAGTGGGAGAACTCATGAAGAAATGAAGGAACCGCAAAGCTGTCAAGCCTGACATCTTCGCACTCAATCGACCATAACTTGAGCTACAGAGGTCCAAATGAGGCGGTTTTAGTTGCGTTGGAAAGCTAACATCCGGGGCTTAGAAATGATATAAAATTTGCCATAGTTTCCTGAGGTATAGGGGCGCGTACGCGCACATGACACGCATGCACCGATGGATCAGCGTGGGTCCATTTTAGGCAACTCGTTGGGGGCGATTTGTAGCTCATTTTGGGCCCAATCCAACTCATTTCTGATGCTATTGAACGCAAGGATTGAAGGGGGAATAAACCAAGTAGACATAGTTTAGTTTTCATCATGTTTTAGGGTAGAATTCTAGAGAGAGAAGCTCTCCCTTCTCTCTAGAATTTAGGGTAGTTTAGGTTACTCTTTCTCAATTTTCTCTTTCAATTCTTGTTTTGATTTCAATTGTCTTTATGTTCTAGTGTTCTATTGTCTTAATCTTCTTAATTTCTCTTGTTAATTTCTTATTTTACTCTCTTTTATATTGATGAACATTGTTGGATCTTGATTTTTTTGAATGCAATCTTATGTTTCCATGCTCTTTTATGTTTATCTTAGTTGTTATTGTTGATTTCTTGCTTGTGGTAGTCATGGGTTTCACTAATTCTAGCATTTTGTGATGTTTTCTTTTATTGCACTCTAGGTGTTTGATAAAATATTTACACTAGTTTTTGAGTAATTTTCTTGACTCTTGGCCTAGGCTAAGGGAATTGAGTGACCTTGAGTCATTGGGTCTCATTGAATTGGTGATTTGAGAACCCTTGGTGATCAATTTGATACCCATTGATACTAACCCACTACTAATCTAATTAGTAGATAGGTTGGGACTTATGGGTTGATGTTGATTAAGCCATTTGATATACTTCAAGTATAGAAGTACACTTAATGAGCTTGGTTCCTCATAATTATCAATATTTGGTTTGTAGACAAGGATGGTGATCTCAATTACCTATGTCTAGCCAAGAGTACTTTTCCTTTATTTTATTAGTCCTTATTATTTACTTTCTTGTTGGTTACTTTTCTTATCAAACTATAAAATCAAACCCCCTTGCATTTTCATAGCCAATAATTGAGCACTTCATTGCAATTCCTTGTGAGACGACCCGGAGTCTAAATACTTCGGTTATTTCTTATTTGAGGTTTGTTCTTTGTGACAACCAAATTTTTGATTGGAAGGATTATTTGTTGGTGTAGAACTATACTTGCAACGAGAATTCATTCATTTGAGGAAATTCTATACCATCACAACAATTCGCTCATCAATGATTGATTCTTTCTTTTTGTGCTTATGTTACCTTATTCATCTCATCATCAATGCTGTATGCATATGCTTGATTGACGTGTTTTAATTGTATGAGTTCTTATACGCCCTATACAAGCATATTGTATTATTATAACATGAATGTGGGTTTGCTTGTCTTTAATCATTTTTGAACATTTTTTTATTTTGAAATTCATATTTGCTATGCACTTAACACTTGACTTTCTTTCTTTTTCTAACTTTTGGTTTTTTACTAACTTTTTAAATTTTTTTAATCTTCTTTATAAATTGACTCTTTTAGTATTCTTTTAATGCATAGCAATTTGTGTTTTTCAATGGACAAGTAACGTCATTTTCTTTGAATTCAATTACTTGGAATGTGGATTCTGATTGATCTTAATCTCCTATTTTCACTCCATTCCAAGTTAATTGCATTTTTGTTAACTCACTTTATGTGTATGCTTTTTATCCCTTTGTTTCTGCTTCTTTCCAGGTTACTATATAGATTTCTATTTTGTGTGCCTTTAAATCATGTTCATATACCTATTTTCTTTATGCTTTTCAGATGGCTGACAGAAAAGGAAAGGGTAAGGCCACAAGTTCTAGAAAGAGGAAACGGACCTCAGAGTCTACTGAGACATTTGATGCAGCATTTTATGTGAGGCATATCATTGGGAGAGACAAACTGGACCAGAGTACACCTCCCACCGAAACGCAAATTTAGCAACCTGTATTCGAAGCTAAAATTTGAAAAGTTCCTAAAGAGAAACTTGCATGTTGAGAGGATACTCGAAATCCCATACGAGCTAATCATATATACTGATGACAGAATTGCTCAGCGGGGTTGGAGGTTTCTAGGTCGAGAACTCCCGACAGTGAATGCATCGTGGGTCAAGGAATTTTATGCTAACTATTACACTAGGGACCTCGATGCAGTTCAATTGAGAGGCAAGATGATTTTGGTTACTAAGGAGGCTATTGAGCATTCCCTTCACTTTCAGCCTGGACCGAGCGGGAAAGATGCATTTGAAGTAGCAGAAAGTGAGAAGAAGATTGCTAAACATGAGAGTCAGTGGATATTTGGTTCTGACAAGATGACTCTTCAAGGGATTTCTGTTCGCTTTTTGACCAATGAATGATAAACTCCAATTTTAGGATTTATCTTGTGTTAATTTTGGTGGGTTTCATAAATGTTTCACACTTATTCATATAAGTAGCATGTTTTTATGATTCCCTCCTAATTATGTTTCATAGTTCAAAACATGCTTTTTAGGCCTTAAAAATACTAAATTTTAATCCTCTCCTGTCACCATTCGATGCCGTGATGCGTTTGTTAAGTGATTTCAAGATTTATAGGGCAAAAATGACTTAGAGGATGGAAAGGAAGCATACTAAAATGCAAGGAACATGAAGAATAGAGATTTGGAGAAGCTAGTTCCCACACGCACGCATGAAGGACGCACACGCATGACAATTGTGAAGTTCAGTCGATGCGCACGCGTGACTGACGCGTACGCGTGAGGTAACTCATTTATGGAAATTGTTGCTGGCAAATTCTGAGAGGCTCTAGGCCCAAATCCAACTTGATTCTGAATGGGAAAAGGCCATGAATTGATGAGGGTGAAGAGGCAATGAAGCATACACACAATTAGACTTAATTTTAGCTAGTTTTGGTTCTTGTTTTTCTATAGAGAGAACTTCCCACACCTCTCTAGGTTTTAGGATTTATTGCTCTTTGTCACTTGAATTCTTGGATTATATCTTTTTAATTTCATTTCTTGTTGCTTTAATTGTAGTTTCTACTCTTTGATTTCACTTAGTACTTTTGCCATTTTAGCTATTTTGAGGTTTGAATTTGGATCTTGTTGGAATTACTTTTTATTAATGCATTAAGTTTTCTTTCATGTTCATTGTTGTTATTTGGTTTGTTATTAGCAATTATTGTTAGTGGGTAGCTTTGAATTGAATTTATTTCTCAATTTTATAATGTTTTCCTTTAGTGCATACAAGGTGTTTGTGAAAATGCATCTTATGACTATGGAATAGATTTCTATTCTTGGCTTAGGGGTTGAGTGTTGGAAACTCTTGAATTGTCAATTCCTAATGTGGATGGGTAATTGAAGGTTGCTAATTGGCTTGCACCTCACTAAATCTAGTCTCTCATTAGGAGTTGACTAGAACTTGTGAGTTCAAGTTAATTATATCCATTTGACTTTCCTTCATTGCTAGAGGATAACTAAGTAGAAGTACTAAGCAATTTTCATCATTTGATGATGACAATAAGGATAAAAATTCCAATTCTCTTCCCTAGCCAAGACCCTCATATTAATTGATTATCATTCACTTCTATTAGCTTGAGTTCCTAGTTTCTCAATTTAATTGCATATCTCGTATGCTTATATGTTTTTAGTTATAGTTGTTTTGATGCATGCTTGTTAGTTAGGTGATGCTTGATTGGTACTTTTAGTTATCTTACTTTAATTGTTAGTTGTTTGTTGCTTTTCTATATTTGTCAATTTACTTCTACTGTAAGTAATCCAAAACCCAAAAATCCTAACCAACAATGTGTATTCTAGTGCAAGTTCTTGGAAGAACGACCCGGGATTCTACCCCCGGTTATTGAATTCATTGTTTTGACATACTCTTTTAAACATTGATTAGGGGTATCTCATCGGTTGGGACTATACTTTACGACATTAAACTGGAAAAATCCTTTGGTGAATTCCTAACCGGCATTTATCCCACATCAAGTTTTTGGCGCCGTTGCTAGGGACTTGCAACGGTGTTATATTGTTGGCTAGTGTGAATTTGTATATATGTGAATAGCTACTCTTTTCTTGATTATTTACTAGTTTAGTCTTTAGTTAGAATTTATAGTAGTAGTAATTAGTAGTCATCTTATTCTAGCATAGCTTATTATCATGAGTTCTATGTTTCTTTTCTTGAATGATGTGTTCATTGCCGAATCCGATTTTAGCCCCTTTTGATCCGAAAATTGAAAGAACTTCATCACATCTGAGGCAAGCTCAGCGTCGGTTAGCTTTTGAGGGTAGTGAAGCAGCTTCCGCCAAATCACTAACCTTATCTGAAGCGTCATTTGAAAAGGAAATTATTTATTCTTCTATTGGCTCTACTGATATCTCTTCTTTTGACTTAGGTACCGACACCATGGCCGCCCCAAGAAGAATCACTCTCAAAGAGGCAGGTGCTCTGGACTTCACTCTCCAACTTCTTCAAGTGCGTCATCCAGACATGGATGCTAATTTTGAACTAAAGATCACCTTGATCAATCTACTTCCCAAGTTCCATGGTTTATCAGCTCAAGACCCTATTAGACATCTTAGGGACTTTCAAGGTGTATGCTCAACTACTAGGCGAGAGGGCTTAGATGAAGTTGCTATTTAGGTGTTTACTTTCCCATTTTCTCTTGAGGAAAGGGCAAAGGAGTGGTTTTATACCCTACCCGATGATGTTGTCACCAATTGGGATTTGCTTCGAAGAGAATTCCTAGACAAATTCTTCCCTCCGGAGGTGACGGAGGTTGAAAAAAGATGTGCCATGCATCATTCAAGGTGAGTCGGAAACTCTTTATGAGTATTGGGAGTGCTTTGAGAAGCTTCTTGATTCATGCCCTCATCATATGATTGTTGATTTGGTGTTGATTAGTTACTTTTACCAAGGCATGAAGCCTCAAGATAAGATCTTCTTGGATGCTTCCAGTAATGGCTCTTTAATGAAGTATAAAATGGCGGAGGAAGCTTGGCAACTTATCACCGATTTAGCCGAATCTACTTAACATGTGAAGTAAAGAAACAATCACCCAAGGACCATCAATGAGGTTTCTTCTAGTGAGTCTGCCCTAACCAAGACCTTAGGGAAGATGACCACCATTCTTAGACAAATCCATCAAAACCAACAAAACCCCCTCCATCACAACAACAATACCAAATGGTAGTCCCACAAAGAGTGTATGGAATTTGTGCTTGCAATTCTCATTATACCGATGAATGTCCACAACTCCAAGAGGACAATACCTTGGCAGCCACCAATGCTTACTTCAACCGCTCAACCCAAGGCTCCTATCAACAAGGGAGCAATTATAACCAAGGGTGGCAAAATCAAGGTTGGCAAGACAATTCCAACCAAGGGTGGAGAGACAATCACAACCAAGGATGGAGAGATGGTCCGAATCAAAGAAAGAACAACAACTTTCAACCATACTACAATCAACAAAAACCAATCATTCCCACCACAAACCAAGGCCAAAGATATCAACCTCCCCATCAAAGATAAGTTCAAGTGCCTCAAATCACCCAACCACAAGTTCCTCAAATCACCTACCCTTCTTCTTCCTCCAATCAAGCTCCAATGGATGATACAGTCTGCATTATTCTTCAAGAGCAAAGAGAATTTTTCTCCACCATTCAAGAGCTTATAGCCTGCTTACCTCTACCCTCTCAACCATTATCTAACCCAAGGGTGGTATCAATATCATCACCTTGAGGTCCGACACCACACTACAAGAGAGGAGTCTCAAGGAGTCAAGTGCAAGGGAGGCTACTTTAGGTGAAGACGTTGTTGAGGTGGAGGATGTGGAAGATGAGGAAGAAGATCAAGAAGTTGTAGATGAGGAAGAAGATCAAGAAAAAGTGGCTCTAGGGAGAAAGATCTGTTGAAAGAAGCCATTCCAATCCCATTTCCAACCTTGGCAAAGAGGACTAAAAAGCAATTGGAGTTGGATCCAAAGATGGTGGATATCTTCAAAAAGGTTGAGGTAACTATTCCCCTTTTTGATGCTATTTGTCAAGTTCCTAAATATGCCAAGTTTTTAACGGATTTATGCATGAACAAGGAAATGATTAATGAGTTGGAAACTATTCCTTTGGGTAGTTCAATTTCTACTTTAATGGGTCCTGTTCTTGAAAAATGTGGGGATCCAGGACCTTGCTTAGTATCTTGCACTATAAGTGGTACAAAATTTGTGGATTGTATGTGTGATCTTGGTGCTTGTGTAAGCATTATGCCCTTGTCTATTTATGATGAACTGAACCTTTCACCATTGAAACGATCGACAACACACTTTGTTTTGGCCGACAAGAGCATTATTTCTGTGGTTGGTCTTGCTGAGTATGTTTTAGTGAGCATCAAGGGATTGACCTTTTGGATCGATTTTTACATCTTTGAGATGCTTCCTAATGACTCCGGAAAGCCTTCAACTATCTTATTAGGAAGACCCTTTTTGAAAACCTCTTGGTTTAAACTTTATACATTCTCAAGCACCTACTCAATTGAGATTGATGGTAGAGCGGTAAGCTTTAATTTGGATGAGGCTATGAAGCATCCACCGGAAGACCACTCTATCTTTCGGTGTGACATTGTTGATGAAGTTGTGTTCAAAGTCCACCATGAGACCCTTGATGAGATGAATTTGAGCAAAATAAATGTGATGAAGACACCTTGCCACCCCCAATATTACTGGAGAATAATGTACCAAGTCATGAGTTGAATGTGGAATTGAAGACTCTACCCCCACACCTTAAATACGCCTTTCTCAATAACGATCCAAATATCCCGGTGATTATTGCAAGGGAGCTTACTTTCGATCAAGAGGAAAGATTACTTGATGTGTTGCAAGGAAATAGGAAGGCTATTGGGTGGAGCTTGGCGGATATAGTGGGTATAAGCCCCCATCTTTGTGAGCATCGCATTTTTTTAGAGGAGGGAGCTAAGCCGGTCTGCCAACTACAAAGAAGATTAAACCCCACTATCTTGGAAGTTGTTAAGAAAGAGGTGACTAGACTTCTAGAGGCTGATATTATCTATCCTATCTCGGATAATGAATAGGTTAGCCCGGTGCAAGTTGTGCCAAAGAAGTCATGTGTCACAATGGTCAAGAGTGAAAGCGGCGAACTCATGGCAACTAGAGTGCAAAACGCTTGGAGGGTATGCATTGACTATAGGCTCTTGAACTTGGTACCCTGGAAGGACCACTACCCACTTCCATTTATTGATCAAATGCTTGACCTGTTGTCAGGTAAATCACACTATTATTTCCTAGATGGCTATACTGGTTATTTCCAAATTCATAGCACCGAAAGATCAAGAGAATACTACTTTTACATGTCCCTTCGGAACGTATGCTTACAAGAGGATGCCTTTTGGCTTATGTAATACACCTACGATGTTCCAAAGGTGCATGACTAGCATCTTTTCTAATTTCCTTGAGCATTGCATGGAAATTTTTATGGATAACTGACGTGGCAAAAATTAGCCAATTAAGAAATTATAGTAAGAACAGCATTGTAAGTACAGTTCTTAACCGACGAAAATCCGCTTATCAATTTAGAAGGGTTGTAACAAAATTAGAATGAAAATACTGGGAGTAGAAATTCCAGGTCGTCTCCCAACGAGTTGACAAAAGAGTGCTATTTTATTAGTCAGAAATTTTCTGAGAATTTTAGAGTTGGAGAACGGGAAATTAAAATAATAATTAATTAAAGCAATGAAAATTAACGAGAGAATTTATATAATTAAAATAAAAGCCTTGACCGGGAGAAGATTAATTGAAAGTTCTATCCTTGTTGGACTTTTTCAAGTGTAACAGTAAAAGGTTATTGTTCTACTTAGTCATCCTTTACTGAATAAAGGAAGGTCAAGTACCTAACTAACCAACTCTAAATCCCAAGTCCTAATCCTCTCCTAAGGAAGGATTAGAGTCAGAGACTAGAGAGCCAGTCAACAACTTCCAATCAAAATTAGCACTTGAGTGTTCCAACTCAAGGGTTTCCTTTTAATCAACTCCCAAGTCAAGTTGGGAGTCTACTCCATTGACATGAATACAACGTTCACAAGCTTATAAAGAGAATAAGAAGAAGACATGATAAATTAAAAAATAGTACTTTGCATTAATAAATCCCAAAATGCAACATACGTATCTGAACAGGGTTAATAAGTAATCAAAAGAGTAAAGGAATAAGAAAACAAACTAGAATAATAGCAACTTCAACGGAGGTAGTGACTCTTCTCAATATCCAAAGCAAAAGCATAAACTATAAAAACTATGAGCGTGTAAAAAACCTAGAGGAAGAGTGATTCCTCTCTAAGATTCCAATCTAAAACTAAAAACTATGCGAATTTGAATGTGTGTTGAGTCTCTGCTCGTCCCCTGGCTCTAGTCTGTGTTTCTGGGACGAAAACTGGGTCCAAACTCGGCCCAAAATTGCCCCCAGCGTTTTCTGTGATTTCTGCAGGTAGTGCATGTCACGCGTACACGTCAGTCACGCGTACACGTCACTGGTCATTTTCGCGTATCACGTGTACGCGTCAGGCACATGCACGCGTCACCGTGCAGACTCTGATTCACACGCACGCGTGAGCCAGGCGTGCGCGTCACTCCTCGCTAGTTATCTCCTTTATTTCTTGTGCTCCTTCCATTTTTGCAAGCTTCCTCTCCATCCTCTAAGCCATTCCTGCCCTATAAAGCCTGAAAACACTTAACGCACAGATCACGGCATCGAATGGTATAAAGGGGAATTAAAAAATATACAATTTAAAGGCTTGGGAAGCAAGTTTTCAATCATAAAACAAAACTAGGAAGGAATTGTAAAATCATACAATTTATATGAATAAGTGTGCAAAAATTTGATAAAAGCCACTCAAATCAGCACAAGATAAACCATAAAATAGTGGTTTATCAATAACTTTAGTGTTTATGGAGATTCATTTGATGATTGCTTGGGTAGTTTGGCCAAAGTACTAGAAAGATGTGCTAGCTCAAACCTTGTTCTCAATTTTGAAAAGTGTCATTTTATGGTTAAACAATGTATTTTGCTAGGCCACATCGTTTCTAGTGATGGTATCTTTGTGGATCCTACAAAAGTTGAAGTTGTTTCTGAATTATCTTACCCCTCTTCTGTGAGGAAGTCCGTGCTTTTCTTGGTCACGCATGTTTTTACTGGCGGTTCATAAAGGACTTTAGTAAGGTGGCTTTACCTCTATCTCGTTTGCTCCAAAAGGACATAGAATTTGATTTCAATGAGGTGTGCATGGAAGCATTTGATACATTAAAGGAAGCCTTGACCAAAGCTCCCATAGTGAGAGGGCCAAATTGGAGTAGCCTGTTTGAGATCATGTGTGATGCATCTAATCATGCAGTGGGAGCCGCGCTTGCACAGCGCGATGGTAAGGACCCTTATGTTATAGCTTATGCCTCTAAGACTCTAGGTGGAGCCCAATCCAATTATACTACCACTAAAAAAGAATTATTGGCAATTGTCTTTGTTAGATAAATTATGGGGTTATTTACTTGGTTCTAAGGTCATAGTATACTCGGATCATGGGGCGTTGAAACATTTGTTGGCAAAGAAGGAGTCTAAGCCGAGATTGATCCGATGGATATTACTCTTGCAAGAATTTGATTAGAGATCAAGGATAGGAGTAGATCACAGAATTTAGTAGCGGACCACTTGAGCTGCTTTGAACATTTGACATCTGACTCCACGCCTATCAATGATGTTTTTCCCTTAGATGCCTTGCAAGCAATCTCGGAAGTTACTCCTTAGTTTGCATCTATTGCCAATTATTTGGTAGGCCATACCTTTCCTCCACACTTTTCTAAGCACCAAAGGGACAAGCTTAAGAGTGAGTCCAAGTATTACATATGGGATGATCCCTACTTGTAGAGATGTGGTGCAGACCAAGTAATTAGGAGGTGTGTGCCTCAAATGAATTCTGGTCTATTCTAGAAGTCTGGCACTCCTCTAAAAATAGTGGGCACTTTGGTCCTCAATGGATGGCAAAAATAGTGTAAGACTGTGGATTTTGGTGCCCTGGCCTATTCAAAGATGCAACCTCCTTTTGTAATTCTTGTCACCAATGCCAAAGATTTGGAACTATATCCAAGAGGAATGAAATACCTCAACAACTTATGTTGTTTTGTGAAATTTTTGACGTTTGGGGCATTGACTTTATGGGTCCGTTTTCAAACTCCAATGGTTTTCTCTATATCTTGTTAGCGGTTGATTACGTCTCTAAATGGGTGGAAGCAATTTCAATCCATACCGATGATGCTAACACTATTGCTTCCTTTGTAAGAAATTATCTTATTTGCCATTTTGGATTGCCACGAGCAATCGTGAGCGATCAAGGCTCACACTTTTGCAACAAGAGGATAGCAACTTTGATGAAGAGATATGGCATTATCCATAAGGTGGCCACGGCTTATCATCCCCAGACAAATGGCCAAGCGGAGGTCTCCAACTGGGAAATCAAAAGAATTTTAGAGAAGATGGTGAAACCCCATAGGAGGGATTGGAGCTTTAAGCTTGGAGATGTGCTATGGGTCTACCGGACAGGTTATAAGACATCAATCAGCATGAGTCCGTTCCGGTTGGTCTACTGAAAGGCATGCCACCTTTTGGTAGAAATTGAGCATAAGGCGTATTGGGCCATCAAGGAATGTAATTCGGGGTTAGGTGGAGCCGGAACTGAGAGAAAAATGCAATTGGAGGAATTAGAGTGCATAATATTTGGAGGCATATAAGAATTCAAGAATCTACAAGGAAAAGGTGAAGGCGGTGCATAACCGGAATATCAAAAGAAGAGAGTTTAGAGTTAGAGATCAAGTGCTTCTCTATAATTCAAGATTGAGGTTGATGCTGGGTAAATTGAGGTCAAAATAGGATGGTCCCTATGTGGTGGAAAAGGTTGAACCATATGGTGTAGTCCACTTAAGCCACCCCTCAAGCCCTACATTCTTCAAGGTGAATGCTCACCGTTTGAAGCTCTACCATGGTGTGAAGGTCAAGAACAACAAGGTGCTAGAGATCTTTCTCTTAAAAGATCCTCACAAGGAAGAAGACTGAGCCATTTACTGTCCAACTTAAGGACGTTAAAGAAAAGTGTTAGGAGACACCCCACCATAGTATGATCTTCATGTTTATAGTTCTTCCATTTTGTTTTCATCTCTTTAAGTAGATTGACTTGATTAGATATGATATGAGTTCTTTAGTTTGATTAGATATGTTTGAATGATGGTTGTTTCATGAAGTTTGCATTTATGTTAGTTTGTTTAAATTGGTAATTATGGTTGATGCCTTGAAATTCTAGGAGTGTTGTTGCCATTTTGCTTGAATAGATGCAGAAATTGTGGTATGTTGTTGCTCATGTCACGCGTACGCGTGATGCACGCGTACGCGTGGCCCATGATTTTTGCTCATGCGTGAACTGTGCGAACTGCATGGCCTGGACAGTGAGTTGTGCTAGGACCATGCGGATTTGGTGCGACTAGCAACCTTGCTAGTCACGCTTGTCCGTGCCTCATGCGTACATGGTGCAGAATTTATAACTGACAAATTAACCGGCAAATGCACCGGGTCGTACCAAGTAATACCTTAGGTGAGTGAGGGTCGATCCCACGAGGATTGATGGACTAAGTAACAATGATTTCATGATTTACTTAGTTAGATAAACAGAAAATAGTGTTGAGAGTTCAAATGCATCAAACAGTAATTCAGAGAATCAGAAAACAAGCAGTAAATTAGGGTGAAATATATATGGAGAAAACAGTTAAGGCTTCAGAGATATCTATCTTACGGATTGACTTTTCTTACTAACTATTTTAATCATGCAAAATTCAATTCATGGCAAACTATATGTGACTAAACCCTAATTCCTTAGACCTTTTTAGCATCCTCTAACCTTCATCAACCGGCAATTCCTTGGTCACTTAATTCCAATCAGAGGGTGAAGTTCAATCCTAGTTTATATGCCACAGAAACCCTAATTACCCAAATATAAGAGGATTATATGTCATGTATCCCATTAAGTCTAGATAATTAGAAGTTTAGGAGAAATTGTTTTCAAGCTGTTCTTCAAGTAAAGAGCTTTTCCAAGTTATACAAGAACTCAATTAGAACAAAGGTCATACTTCTGTTCCACCCAGATTCATAAGATAAAGACCGAAAACAATTCTTGAAATAGAAATCAGTACATGAATTAAAATAGAAAAATAATAGTATCAATCCATACAATAGACAGAGCTCCTAACCTTAACAGTGGAGGTTTAGTTGCTCATGGATCAGAGAGAAAACAAGGATTCTATAAAGAATATAAAGTGCGGAATGAGGTAGAAGAGAAGAGAAGAGCCCAAAGGGCTGATTCCTTTCCCTTTTATATCTAATCCTAATTAATGTAAAATATATTTTCTAAAACTAAATAATATCTTTTCCTATTTTTAAATAAAATAAAGTTTAATTAAAAATCAATAGAGATCTTCGTGCAAGACTTGATGGATGAAAGGGGGACTACTTTGCTTCTTATGGTTGGCGCCTAACTTGGAGGTGGCCGAATTGCCTTAATTGTTGTTGGTGGTGTTGGCGCCTAACTTGGGAGGTGAATAGCGCCTAACTTCATGCTGGCAACAAAGAATGAGTGTTGTTGTTGTGTCTGGCGCCTAACTTGAGAAACTCCAAGTTAGGCGCCACCTTGGCCGTGTCCTCTTTGAAGCTTTTCCTTGTTCTAGTGCCTAACTTGGGAAAAGCCAAGTTAGGCACCACTCATACATCATGCATTTACAGGTGGAGTTTGTCTTGGCGCCTAACTTGGAGAATTCCAAGTTAGGTGCCACCCTTGTAGAATTGCTGGAGTAGAAGTATGGACTATTATATATCGTTGGAAAGGTCTGGAAGTTAGCTTTCCAATGCAACTAAAATTACGTCAATTGGTCCTTTGTAGCTTGAGTTATTCATGTTAGAGTGCAGGGAGGTGAGGGTGGACAGCATCATTCGCTTTCTTCTCTTTTTCTATAGAAACTCCATCAAATCCATCCGAATGCTACCTGAAATAAACAGAATTGCACACAACTCAAAGTAGCATCCATAGTTGCTGAAAAATAATTAATTCTTGATTAAACTCAACAATTAGAATACAAATTCACTAGGAAAAGATAGGAAAGATGCTCACGCATCACAACACCAAACTTGAATTGTTGCTTGTCCTCAAGCAACCAAAACTAATACAGGTTTACGATGTGAATTTGCATGAGAAGTGGGCGTTCAATTAGGCTCATGTCTCTTCTTGAAGTGGGGTTCACCTATTGCAATCCTGAATAGTTATGGCATCTCACTCTCGTTTGAGTCAAAGGAATGTCCGTGTCATTCGAAATTAGAATCCGGATAATATTATGAATTCTCTAATCTTTTATACTTTAGTTTAATCCTTGAACACAGCAAATTTCCCTTGATTCTCTTTTCTTTGGTGTTTTGTACCCTAAGCCTATCTGTGACTTTAAATATTTTTTCTCAAGGATTACTTGACACAAAAACACCACAAGCACTTAACTGGGGAACTCTCTTTATGTTCTGATTTTTTTTTTTAGTTACTCCAAGACAGTAGTGCTCAAAGCCTTTGGCATACTCTGTTAATTGTATTTGATCTCGATTTTTAGTGTTCTATCTCAAGGATTACTTGACACATTCACACCACAAGCATAAGACTAGGAAAATAACTCTTTGAGCTTTTAATCATGTCTGGCCTCCCTAGTCATTGATGCTCAAAGTCTTGGACCTTGCTTTTATTTTTCTTTTGCTATTTCTTTTGCTTCAAGGATTAAGCTTTCACTTACTTTAGAGAATTCATAATAGTTCTCTAAATTCCTATTCCTTATACATCAACATCTTTTGATTCAAATTCAAATATGCACGGTTCATGTCATGCATTCAGAATCAAAAAGAATACCACCACATTTAAGTAAATATGACTATCCTTTGTTATAAGCTCTATTTCTCATGCAATACATCTTTTTCTTCTTTTTATTTTGAATTCAAGCTCAGTGAGCAATACATAAGACACTTTTCAGAATTAAAAAAAAATAACAGAATAAAAATAGCAAATTAAATTAGAACCTAGGAATTGAAATAACAAAGGATCTTGCAATAACTAAGACAAAATAGCAGAAAACAGGAACATAACATAGTAATGCAAAAATAATATAGGAAGTGAAAAGAACTAAGCCACCTCAATCTCCATGGTGGGATCTCTCTCCTCTGGCTGTGATCCGTATAGTCCTCTCAGGTGGCTATAATCCTGTCTCAACTGAGAAATCTCCTGGCGCTGAGAGTTCTGAGCAGCTCTCATCTGATCAAGGGTGGTGGTGAGATACTCTCAACAGTTGTTCTGTGTCACCCTCATCTCCTCAATAGACACAGTGTACTACTGCCAGCGGCTATCCTGCGTGATCTCCATCTGCTCAATGGAGGAGGTGAGCTGCTGCCAGTATTCCTGAGGTGGGAAGTAGTGTCCCTGAGGCAATGGTGGCTGATCCTGTTAAGCTTCCTCCTCAACCTGCTCTTCTCTGTGGACCCTGTGCTGTTCCGTGTGAGTCTCCATGGTCTTCTTGGTAACTGGTCTCTCAACAGGAATGGAAAAGTCATTCTCCACCTTTACCCCTACTGCTTCACACATGCGGTAAATCAGATGTAGAAACCTAAGTCTAGCCTTCTTGAGGGGGTTGGAGGCAATGTTGTATATCTGATCTCGGATAATATCCTCCACCTCCACCACTTCTCCCTTCATGATACAGTAAATCATGATAGCCTGATCCACAGTGCATTCGGACCGATTGCTAGTTGGCATGATAGACCTCCTGATGAAGTCTAACCATCCCCTAGCTATAGAAAGAATATCAGTGCCCTTTAGTCTTCCCTTCTGCACCTATCTTCTATTGAGAACCCCGGATGCATAATTCTTCAATAACTAGATCCAATACTTGGTCTCTATACATCCTCTCACTATAACAGGCAGACATATGATCTGAACCCGGCAGATGGAGAGCTCGACAGATGTCTCTTGGGCTAAAATCAATGACCTTGCCTCTCACATAACTCTGATAATTCTTCTCATTGACTACCTCAACGTCCTTGTACGTGACCCAGAGGTTTCCATAAAACTCTTGGACCATCAATTGTCCAACCTCCGTGTGTGGGTTGCACAGAAAATTCTACCCTATTCTCTCAATTTCAAATTGAATTTCCGGATATTCATCCGATTTCAGTGCAAATCTCACTTTCGGAGTCACAGCGCTCTTGTAAGTATGATCATAAAAATGTTCTTCATGGAGCTTGGATCGGAACCTGTGTGCATCATGAGAACTAGTGGCTGGCTCTTTACCTTTCCTTTTCTTCGAAGGTGTGCTAGTTTTGGGTGCCATTACAGAAAATAGACAAAACAAACAAGCAAAACGACAACACCAAACTTAAAAATTTTGCTCGTCCCCAAGAAAATTAGAGAAAACAAAGGGGAAGAAAGAGGGGGGTGAAACAAGAAAGTGAAAAAGAAGAAAATAAAAATTAAATATAAAAATTTTTTTTTAGTTTTTTTTTTTTGAAATAACAAAGAAAGACAGAAGAAGAAGAAAAGAAGACGAGGGGGCACGGGTGAATATAGGTGGGGGTTGAGGTTGAAGGTTAGAGGTAAAGGTTGTTGTGGGTGAGAGGGGAATTGGGGAGAGGTTGGTCATTCTTCGAAGAAGGAAGAATGTGTAGTGGTTGTGTGTGTATAGAAGAAGGGGGTGAAGTGTGATGAGTTGTGGATGGAGGAGGGTTTATATAGAGGGAGGGGTTGGGGTTGGTTTGGGGGGAATGTTCACGGGCTTGTCTTGGGGCTTGAATGGTGTCACGGAGTGTTGGGGAGGGCAGGGTGTTACGGGAGGGCTAGGGAAGAGAGGTAGGGATCACGGGCTAGGCTTGGGGATGGGATCTTGAAGGAAGGGGACAAGGGGCTTGGTCAAGGGGTGGGGAAGGAACAACTTGGGAAAGTAAAAAGGGGAAGCATAGATATGGGGGAATCATCTAGGATGTGGGGACCAAATCAATGAGATTAAGGCATTGAATCATGTGATTTGGTTTTGGAATAAGTCAATATAGGGGAGGGGGAGTTGATATTGTAACGACACAATTTTCAGTATATCTAGATCATACCAAAAACTGAGCGCTACCAACTTGTCTTCCTAATTATTATATATTATTTATTATATGAGCCTGATTCGTTGCTAAAAGCATAGCTATTTAGAGAGGTACTTTTTTTTTGAAAATATTTGGACTAATAAACGGAATTATTCACAATCAACTCGCAAATAATAACAGATACAACAGTTATAAACAACCACACTTATATACATCTCAAACAGTTAACAATATTTAGTTATCCAGTCTTTATTAGAGTAAAGATCTTTAGTTAGAACACCCCTAGATATAGGTAAATAATAACTATATACATATATATACATAGAACATCCCAGGCCCTAACCCATTCAAGAAGTCCCTAAGCTGGCACCCAGGCTAGCTTAGACTCTATACTCACTTAGTCCCTCTAAACTACTAAAGCGAGGAAAAGTACATTCTAAGTCTTCAAAACTCAAGTCAGGTGGAACGTCATCAAAAGGAGGAACATCATCTACTACTCCTCTGCACGATCAGGCGTTGCCATATGACATCTCTCTGGAACATCATCAAGTAGCCACATATCAAGAATCTCGTACACAGGATTTAGGTTAAAGTTCACTTACACACGGGGTTCAGACGTTGGCTACTCTCACAGTATATATATATAAATAGGTATTAGAGTTCACTCTAGACTCAGAAGACTACCTAGAGCGGAATCCTCTTTGCTGAACGATTATCAACGAACTACGAAAGGGTACTCTTGCTTCCATCTGAGGGGGAAGGGAGAGAGAAGGGGTAAGAACTGGGGAGTTCTTAGTAGGGCCGGGGTTATTAGTTAAGTTCATTAATTCTGTGTTGTTTAGCAGATAAATAGCTTAATACAAAGAAGCGGTAAACAAAAGATACAGATAAATAGAGAAAATAGAAAATAGAACACAAACAGAAGGATACAAGAAAATAAAACATAGACACAGAGGATAGAATACAAAAAAAGAAAGCATACATTCATACAAAAATCATAACAGAGAAAATGCACAACCAAGTATGATGCATGTCTGTCCTATGCAGGCCATGAGCTCACATGTCGGTTTACACCCTGCAGCCCGACATTACCTAGGAATAAGTCCCAGATATGGTTTCCCTTTGTGTCCTTAGTGCATACGTGTCGGTGGTAAGAATACCACTCCATCGTGACTATCAGCAGTCGGCACAACGCTCGACCCCCGTGACATACGCACAAGGGGAAACAGTGATCCTCAGTTCATGGGCGTCCCCAAGATCAACACACAAACAAAACAGAGATCCTCAGTCCGTGGGTTTCCCCGAGATCAACATACAACAAAACAGAGATCCTTAGTTCGTGGGTTATACCCGAGATCAATACACAGCAAACAACGATCCTCAGTTTGAGGGTTATACCTGAGATCAACATACAACAGTTCGTGGGCTATTCCTGTAATCAATGATTATCAATTCGTGGATTTTTCCGCATTTAAAACAAATAACAATTTATATGTTTCTCCGAGATCAATGATCATTCAGTTTGTGGGTACTTCCCGAATTTAACCAATTATCAATATGTGGGTTTTATTGATCTTCTCTCTTTTTCTCTTTACTCTGCTCTGATTACTCTTTTCTCTTAGTCTCTTCACTCTGCTCTGATTTCTTTATTTAACGTATGTATTTATAGCTTATGTAAATTTCGGTTGAATAGTTAGCCTGTCCCAAGTATAGGTTCATTAAGTCTATACTGAAACAATTTAACTTTTCATATTATACCTAACCCTAGGCGCAACTGAAGAACTAACTATGTTGCTCCTAGTTCGTTCACTAGTGTCTGTTAGTTTCTGTCATTAAAGCTTTACCGATTTTTTCTTCGATTTTTATCTTTTCTTCAACTTTTTATCTTTCCTTTATGTTTCCCTCACTAATATGTTATTACCACTCTTTAACTGTTTTATGAAGGTAATTATGAGATTCTGAGCTTAAACTTGTTTTTCTAAAACTTTTATGAAAAACTGTCTTTTCTGTATTATTTTATTATTTTTATTTAAATATTATTATTAAATATTTTATTATTATTTATTATTTTATTATTAAATTTTCAAAAATTACCTTACCTTTACCTTTTAACCTTTAAAATCCACTTTTTATCCCGGTAACTTTTAATATTTCTACTTTAACCACCCTAACTTTTAGAAATTACAAAATAACCCCCTAAATACCAAAATTATTACTTTCTTGCCCTTTTATGGATCAAAAAGGTGTTCTTCATTGTCCTTCACCACACTCAAAGTGTTCTTCGTGTTCTTCATAAAATTTTCAGATTCTTTCTTTGTTTTCACCCGTTTTTCAATCTTTTCAGCAACCGATTTTTACCATAATTCAAAATAAATTAGCAGCCACCAAAACCGCATCTTTTCTACTTGATTTTAACACAAATTGAACCCCAATTTGAGTCCTAGAGTTCGTTTTTCCATCTGCACTCAAGAACATGCTTCATAGCTTGAATATCATCAAATTTTATCAAAATTTCAACAAACTTTCATCAAGAATAGCTCATATAAGCAATCAATTTCAATCATAACCAAAGCATACAAAAATAACACAACTCAAACACAACTAATCAAGATTAATTTTACCAAACCCTACCTTGATTTGCTGCTCCAAATCCGGTTACTCTTTGAAGTGTTCTTAAAGCACTTTTTCCTCCTAAATCCAATCAAGAACAACTTTAAAACTCAAAATCATCAACTAACCAAAACTTCAACAGCAGCTTAGGAAGAATATCCTCACCTTAAACTTACTGGAAATTGAAGATCTTTGGCCCACAAGTCAAGCTAAGCAAGAGATCTAAGGAAGAACATCAAGAAAACACATGTTTTAAGCATGCTTCTTGAAAACCGAATTCAAATGGGAAAGGGACAGCCATATAACCTTATTTCCAGCCTTGATAAGTTACATGGTTATGTAGAGAAAGAAGAGAGGATCATTTTGGTGAAATCAGAGTTTTGATTTGAGTTTTAGTTCAGAAGAAATCAAGCTTTGAAGATTTGTAAACCAAGAACTTTCTCTCCTTTTTCTCTTGATGATTTTCAGCCACAATGAGCAAATGAGGCAGCGTTGGAGGTCTTGGGGGTGTAGGGTGA
Organism: Arachis ipaensis; assembly: GCF_059453495.1. NCBI lineage: Eukaryota > Viridiplantae > Streptophyta > Magnoliopsida > Fabales > Fabaceae > Arachis > Arachis ipaensis. The sequence goes on along the minus strand of NC_142442.1, from coordinate 108,616,950 downwards.
GTTGTGATTGGTTGGCTTGGAGGTGGGTTAAAATAATATTAAAATATCTCAGGTGTATAACTACTAAAACTAGATGTATCGGAACACTCGTAAAAATATCTCTAAAAATTCTTTTCTGAGCTACTAGCATAAATAACACTAGTAACATGTTTAATATGAGAATAGAACATGTATGATGAGGCATTAGCATTTCTAAAGTCATCAAAGAGTGCTGGTGCTAAGTTGCACCAGTAAACTGTGAACCCGGTTAAACCGATTTCCTGTTTTTAACTAAAACAGACCAGGTAACCTTATAATATCATTCAAGCATATTATAATACTAATATAATGATAATATTATACTATTATCTCTCTTCTCTCATGAATCGAGTCCGGTTCGTCAAACATAGACTATTTACGAAAATCAGAATCAAAACTCCTAACCGATACGATTAAAAAACTAGGCTCTTCGTGATTGCATTGTCGAGCTTGTCTCAACTAAGGTCCTGAGTTAAAGATAACATAATGACAATGAGGATTGAGATGCTTGATGATACAGCAGAAGTGTTTCCTTTACTGATCTTCTGGAGAAATCCGTGTCTTCAGAAAAGATCTCGCGTACTCGAAAAACGGGATTGTTACATTCTACCCTCCTAAAAGAAATTTTTGCCCTCAAAATTTCAGCCATGTGCAGAATCCATCTTCAAGCGATCTATTTCCTTCAAGCCATCCTAGCGAAGAGATCGGTCCATTCCTTACAGCATCCAAATCTCACATAGTCATAGCCATGGAGATCGTAACAGCTATGAAGATAGTTGTGGCTCACATCGATTTGTTGTTCGGAGCTCAATTAGACCATGCATATTCACAGTCATTGAGGTCTTATCCGCACCAAAAAATCAATATTAAGGTGATCAGTCTTAATATCTCAAGTTAGGTACGAACATTCCCAAAATGAGCACTCATAGACATTCATGCCAAATGTATCTTAAAGATACCCTAACAGCATGAGACACACAAGCAGAGTATGCAGTAAAGCATAGTCAGTCCACTCCCCAGGCTCTACCAGGAATGAACTGCTCTGATACCAAATTGTAACGACCCAATTTTCAGTATGTCTAGATCATACCGGAAACTGAGTGCTACCAACTTGTCTTCCTAATTATTATCTATTATTTATTATATGAGCCTGATTCGTTGTTAAAAGTGTAGTTATTTATTGAGGTACATTTTTTTTGAAAATGTTTGGACTAATAAATGGAATCATTCACAATCAACTCGCAAATAATAACAGATACAACAGTTACAAACAACCACACTTATATACATCTCAAACAGTTAACAACATTCAGTTATCCAGCCTTTATTAGAGTAAGGATCTTTAATTAGAACACCCCATATATATATACATACAATATCCCAGGCCCTAACCTATTCAAGAAGTCCCTAAGCTGGAATCCAGGCTAGCCTAGACTCTATACTCACTTAGTCCCTCTAAACTACTAAAGCGAGGGAAAGTACATTCTAAGTCTTCAAAACTCAAGTCAGGTGGAACATCATCAAAAGGTGAAACATCATCTACTACTCCTCTGCACGATCAGACGTTGCTATATGACATCTCTCTGGTACCTCATCAAGTAGCCACATATCAAGAGTTTCGTACACAGGATTTAAGTTAAAGTTCACGTACACACATGGTGCAGACGTTGGCTGGTCTCACAATATATACATATAAATAGGTATTGGAGTTCACTCTAGACGTAGAAGACTACCTAGAGCGGAATCCTCTTTGCAGAACGATTATCAACGAACTACGGAAGGGTACTCTTGCTTTCATCTGAGGGGGAAGGGAGAGAGAATGGGTAAGAACTAGGGAGTTCTTAGTAGCGTCGGGGTTATTAGTTAAGTTCATTAATTCTGTGTTGTTTTGCAGATAAATAGCAGAATACAGAGAAGCGGTAAATGAAAGATTCAGATAAATAGAGAAATAGAAAATAGAACACAAACAGAAGGATACAAGAAAATAAAACATAGACACAGAAGATATAATACAAACAAAGAAAGCATACATTCATACAACAATCATAACAGAGAAAATGCACAACCAAGTATGATGCATGTCTGTCCTATGCAGGCCATGAGCTCACATGTCGGTTTACACCCTGCGGCCCGACATTACCTAGGAACAAGTTCCAGATATGGTTTCCCTTTGTGTCCTTAGTGCATACGTGTCGGTGGTAAGAATACCACTCCTTCGTGATTTTCGGCAGTCAGCACAACGCTCGACCCCCGTGATATACGCATAGGGGGAAACAGTGATCCGCAGTTTGTGGGCATCCCCGAGATCAACACACAAACAGAACAGTGATCTCATTCCGTGGGTTTTCCCGAGATCAACATACAACAAAACAACGATCCTCAGTTCGTGGGTTATACCCGAGATCAACATACAACAGTTCGTGGGTTATTCTTGTAATCAATGATTATCAATTCGTGGGTTTTCCAACATTTAAAACAAATAACAATTTATAGGTTTTCCCGAGATCAATGATCATTCAGTTCGTGGGTACTTCCCGAATTTAACCAATTATCAATATGTGGGTTTTACTACTCTTCTCTCTTTGTCTCTTTACTCTGCTCTGATTACTCTTTTCTCTTAGTCTCTTCACTGTGCTCTGATTTTCTTGTTTAACGTATGTATTTATAGCTTATGTAAATTTCGGTATGAATAGTTAGCCTGTCCCAAGTATAGGTTCATTAAGTCTATACTGAAATAGTTTAACTTTTTTATCTTTCCTTTATGTTTGCCTCACTAATATGTTATTACTACTCCCTAAGTGTTTTATGAAGGTAATTATGAGATTCTGAGCTTAAACTTGTCTTTCTAAAGCTTTTACGAAAAACTGCCTTTTCCGTATTATTTTATTATTTTTATTAAAATATTATTTTTATTTAAATAATATTATTTAATATTTTATTATTATATATTATTTTATTATTAAATTTTCGAAAATTACCTTACCTTTACCTTTTAACCTTTAAAATTCACTTTTTTACCCCGATAACTTTTAATATTTCTACTTTAACCACCCTAACTTTTAGAAATTACAAAATAACCCCCTAAACAACAAAATAATTAATTCCTTGCCCTTTTATGGATAAAAAAGGTGTTCTATATTGTTCTTCACCACACTCAAAGTGTTCTTCGTGTTCTTCGTAAATTTTTCATATTCTTTCTTTGTTTTCACCTGTTTTTCAATCTTTTCAGCAACCGATTTTTACCATAATTCAACATAAATTAGCAGCCACTAAAACCACATCTTTTCTACTTGATTTTAACACAAATTGAACCCCAATTTGAGTCCTAGGGTTCGTTTATCCAGCTGCACTCAAGAACATGTTTCATAGCTTGAATATCATCAAATTTCATCAAAATTTCAACAAACTTTCATCAAGAATAGCTCATATAAGCAATCAATTTCAAGCATAACAAAAGCATACAACAATCACACAACTCAAACACAACTAATCAAGATTAATTTTACCAAATCTTACCTTGATTTGCTGCTCCAAATCCAATTACTCTTTGAAGTGTTCTTAAAGCACTTTTTCCTCCTAAATCCAATCAAGAACAACTTTAAAACTCAAAATCATCAACTAACCAAAACTTCAACAGAAGCTTAGGAAGGATATCCTCACCTTAAACTTGCTGGAAATTGAAGATCTTTGGCCCACAAGTCAAGCTAAGCAAGAGATCTAAGGAAGAACATCAAGAAAATACATGTTTTAAGCATGCTTCTTGAAAACCGAATTCAAATGGGAAAGGGACAGCCATCTAACCTTATTTCTAGCCTTGATAAGTCACAGGGTTATGTAGAGGAATAAGAGAGGATCATTTTGGTGAAATCGGAGTTTTGATTTGAGTTTTAGTTCAGACGAAATCAAGCTTTGAAGATTTATAAACCAAGAACTGTCTCTACTTTTTCTCTTGATGATTTTCGGCCACAATTAGCAAATGAGGCGGCCTTGGAGGTATTATGGGGGTGTAGGATGAGTTGTGATTGGTTGGCTTGGAGGTGGGTTAAAATAATATTTAAATATCTCAGGTGTATAACTACTAAAACTAGATGTATCGGAACACTCGTAAAAATATCTCTAAAAATTCCTTTCTGAACTACTAACATAAATAACACTAGTAACATATTTAATATGAGAATAGAACATGTATGATGAGGTATTAGAATTGCTAAAGTCATCAAAGAGTGCTGGTGCTAAGCTGCACCAGAAAACTGTGAACCCGGTTAAACCGATTTTCTATTTTTAACTAAAACAGACCAGGTAACCTTATAATATCATTCAAGCATATTTAAATACTCATATAATGATAATATTATACTATTATCTCTCTTCTCTCATGAATCGAGTTCGGTTCGTCAAACAGAGACTATTTACGAAAACTAGAATCAAAACTCCTAACCGATACGGTTCAAAAACTAGGCTCTTCGTGATTGCGTTGTCGAGCTTGTCTCAACTAAGGTCCTGAGTTAAAGATAACATAATAACAATGAGGATTGAGATGCTTGATGATACAGCAGAGGTGTTTCCTTTACTGATCTTCCAGAGAAATCCGTGTCTTCAGAAAAGATCTCACGTATTTGAAAAGTGTGGTTGTTACAAATGTTGGTTCCTAACTTGGGCAGTACAACTCCTAACTTCAGGTAAGGGTATGGCTTGGTGCCTAACTTGAGTGCACCTGGCGCCTAACTTCGTGTGTTGCACTCCCTCATAGCCTAACTTGGGAAGTACTAGCGTCTAACTTGGTGTGTTTAGCACTCACCTGGCACCTAACTTCAGCATAGTGGTGCCTAACTCCATGATTGCATCTCATCTTGGCGCCTAATTTCATCAATATGGTGCCTAACTTTAGGTGTCCCGAAGTGAATGCTCTTCCAACGCTTGATGTGGCGCCTAACTTGATGGAGCCAAGTTAGGCGCGACCCTTCCCAAGAGCAACACCAAACTTGTACGCAGCGTTGGCACCTAACTTCAAGGGGTGAAGTTAGGCGCCACCCCTCTAGTGTGTAACTTCCCAATTTTGCATATATGTGGCGCCTAACTTGAGAATTTGAAGTTAGGCGCCACCCAATCCGAACCAAGCTACTCCAGGGTGTCTGAAACTCTATCTTCAGGTACCTGTTTCTATTTTAACTACTCTGCATGATCCACACACACACGTAAAAACAGAGGAAAAACAGTAGAAATTCAATTAAAACCAAACAAATAACAAAATCAAAGCAACAGAAATCAAACTAAAGGATACAAACAAATCGGGTTACCTCCCGACAAGCGCTTCTTTAACGTCACTAGCTTGACGGTTAGTTCTGCTAATTCAGCAGATGAGCGGACCTTTGGCGATCAATCTCGCCTCCAAGATAGTGCTTCAACCTCTGGCCATTAATTGTAAACTTTCTGTCAGAATTCTCTTCTTGATACGGTGATGCTCTGGTTACCACAAACGGTCCTGACCACCGATATTTTAGCTTCCCGGAAAAGAGTTTGAGCCTTGAATTGAACAGAAGCACTCTCTAACTTGGCTCAAAGACTCTGATGGCAATCTTCTTGTCATGCAATATCTTAGTTCTCTCCTTATAGAGCTAGGCATTCTCATAGGCCGAATATCTGAATTCATCAAGCTTATTCAACTGAAGCATCCTCTTTATTCCTGCAGCTTGAGCATCAAAGTTTAGAAACTTGATTGCCTAGTAAGCTCTCTGCTCCAGCTCAACTGGCAAGTGACAGGCTTTACCATAGACCAACTGATAAGGGGATATGCCAATAGGAGTCTTGTATGCTGTCCGGTATGCCTAGAGATCATCATCAAGCTTCCTAGACCAGTCCTTCCATAAGATACTGACGGTCTTCTCTAGAATCCTCTTGAGTTCTCTGTTAGAAACCTCAACCTATCCACTTGTCTTAGGGTGATAGGGGGGTTGCCACTTTATGACGGACTCCATACCTCTGCAGAAGTGAGTCCAGCTGTCTGTTACAGTAGTGACTTCCACCATCGCTAATGAGTGTCCTTGGGACACTAAACCGACTAAAATTATATCTCTGAAGAAAGCTCATCACCACTTTGGCATCATTGGTGGGTAGAGCCACAGCTTCCACCCACTTGGAAACATAATCAACTGCCACCAAGATATAATTGTTGGAATATGAGGGTGAAAAAGGTCCCATGAAGTCAATACCCCACACATCAAATAACTCAATCTCGAGAATCCCCTACTGTGGCATCTCATGATTGGTAGGGAGATTCTTAGTTCTTTCACATCTGTCACAGTTCTTCACAAATTCTCTTGAGTCTTGGAAGAGAGTCGGCTAGTAAAAACTGCTCTGCAGGACCTTTGTAGCTATCCTTTCACCACCAAAGTGGCCTCCATAATCAGAGCCATGACAGTACCAAAGAATCTGTTGTGTTTCCTCATCTGAGACACATCTCCAAATTATCTGAGCATCTTCTAAAAAGGTATGGTTCCTCCCAAAAGTAGTACTTTGCATCCGTGAGTAGCTTCTTCACTTGTTGTTTAATGTACTCTTTTGGAATGAAATTCATGGCTTTCTAATTTGCAATGTCCGCAAACCATGGAGCCTGCTGAATGAGGAATAGTTGCTCATCTAGAAATGTCTTAGTCACAGTTGTGGGTGGTTGCACGCCCTCTTTAGGTTCAATCCTAGAAAGGTGGTCAGCTACTTGATTTTTTGACCCTTTCCTGTCTTTGATCTCAATATCAAACTCCTGAAGGAGTAGCACCCATCTGATTAATCTTGGTTTAGTATCCTGTTTGGTTAGAAGGTACTTCAAAGTAGCATGATCAGTATAAACAATAACCTTAGAACCAATTAAATAGGATCTAAACTTATCAATAGCATACACAATAGCTAATAATTCTTTTTTGTAGTGGTGTAATTCTTTTGAGCATCATTCAACACACGACTAGCATAGTAAATGACATGCATAAGCTTGCCGTGCCTATGTCCTAAAACAGCTCTTATAGCATAATCACTAGCATCACACATTAATTCAAATGGCAAATCCCAATCAGGGGGGCTATGATGGGAGCAGAGGTAAGGTTTGCTTTTAGAGTTTCAAAAGCATGCAGACATTCAGTATCAAATACCAAAGGAATATCAGCAACTAGTAGGTTACTCAATGGTTTAGCAATCTTAGAAAAATCCTTTATAAATCTTCTCTAAAATCCTACATGACTCAAAAAACTCTGGACTGCCTTAACGTTAGTTGGTGGTGGTAATTTTTCAATTACCTCCACCTTGGCTGTATAAACTTCAATTACCTTACTTGAAATCTGGTGTCCGAGAACAATACCTTCTGTAACCATAAAGTGATATTTTTCCCAATTTAAAACAAGGTTTGATTCTTGACACCGTCTCCATCCTGTGACAGTCCTTGTAGGAATTAGCTCATTCTTTTCATTCTTGATCACTGTCATCCCTCCTTTCTTGGGAACTACCTACACAGGATTCACCCAATGGCTATCAGAAATAGGGTATATAATTCCGGCTTCCCATAGTTTCATTACCTCCTTTTGGACCACCTCTTTTATAGTTGGATTGAGTCTCCTTTGTGGTTGCATAACCGGTTTAGCATCATCTTCAAGAAGAATCTTGTGCATACACTTGGTTGGACTAATCCCTTTTTAAATCACCAATGGTCCACCCAAGAGCTATTTTATGGCTCTTGAGCACTGTAATCAGTGCCTCTTCCTCACCAGGTTTCAAAGAAGAGCTAATAATCACTAGATATGAATCATTTTCACCTAAGAACACATGTTTCAAAGAAGGAGGCAAAGGCTTTAGCTCAAACTTGGGGACTTCTTCCTCCAACTTAGGCGTGTTCACCATGTTCTTTTGGGGAGGTGAATCATCAATCTCAAGTAATTTATACTCAGAGAGAGGATCCAGAATATCATTAAGTACCCCAGCTTCTAGTACTTCTTGAACAAGTGGTTCAACAACATCAACTCTCATACACCCTTCAGTATCATTAGGGTGTTTAATGGCTTCAAACACATTAAGGACCACCTATTCTTCATTGACCCTCAGGGTTAATTCACCATATTGCACATCAATCAGAGCTCTACTTGTAGCTAAAAAGGGTCTTCCAAGAATAATAGAGGACTTTTTATCCTCTTCCATATCCAATATAACAAAATCAACAGGAAAAATAAATGGCCCCACTTTCACAAGTAAATCCTCAACAACTCCCACAGGAAATTTAATAGAAAGAACAGCAAGTTGAAGAGGAATACAAGTGGGTTTTACCTCCTCAATTTCGAGCTTTTTCATCACTGAAAGTGGCATGAGATTGATGCTAGCTCCAAGATCACAAAAAGCTCTCTGAATATTGACATCTCCAATGGTGCAAGGGATAACAAAGCTTCCTGGATCCTGCATCTTCTCAAGAAGGTTATATTGAATAATAGCACTGCATTCCTTAGTTAACACCAGTGTCTTTTTCCTTCCAATTCCTTTTGTTAGTCAACAGTTCTGTCATGAATTTAGCATAGAGAGGCATTTGCTCAAGAGCCTCGGCAAAAAGAATGTTGATTTGAAGCTTCTTGAAGACTTCTAAAAATATGGAAAATTGCTTGTCTTTGGAAGCCTTTTGAAGTCTCCGATGATATGGCATTTTAGGCTTGTACTCAGGAGCCTTTGACAATGTAGGATGAGTGTCAAGAGAGACTGGGAATGGGTTATCTGCACGCCTAGGAGGGACGTGCTCCACCTCTTCTTTCTTCTCCTTTGGAGCTTCTTTTTCAACTAGCTCCTCATTGACCTTAGTTTCAGAACTAGCTACTTTACCACTTCTCAATTGAATGGCCTTGCAGTCTTCTCTTGGGTTCACCACTATATCACCAGGAAATGTACTTGGAGGTCTCTCAGGTATTTGCTTGCTCAATTGGCCTACTTGCACCTCTAAGTTTCTGAGTGAAGCTCTAGTCTCCTGCATAAAACTATTCAATAGTGCTTTCAAATCAGTGTTCTTCTGGGGCTGAGAATTTGTCTACTGAGGTGGTTGTTGTTGATGAGACTAAAACTAACAGTTATTATAATTATTCTGTTGGGAACCACCCTGAAAATTATTGTTAAAATTTTGTGATCTCTGAGTTTGCTCTCTCCACCCCAAATTTGGGTGATTTCTCCACCCTTGATTATAGGTCTTAGAATATGGATCATTATTGGGGTTTCTAGGAGCATTTCCCATGTAATTGACCTGTTCAAAAGAAAATTGAGCATAATCATAATTCTCACCTAGCATAGAGCTACCAGTCATGTCATAAGGAGCCTCTTAAGGTGCATTCTGAGTGTTAACAGCTGAAATCTGCTTCCCACTCAATTGTTGAGTATTCAAATTCATCTGTTGAGACAAAATTTTGTTCTAAGAAAGAAAGAGCATCAAAAGCCTCTACTTCCAAAATGCCTTTCTTCTAAAGGGTCCCAGAGTTCACAAGATTCTTGTTAGATGAGTATAAATATTGGTTGTTAGCAACCAACTCAATAAGCTTAGTAGTCTCCTCTGGTGTCTTCTTCATGTGGATTGAACTACCTGCAGAATTATCTAAACACATTTTGGACATTTCACATAAGCCCTTATAAAAGATATCCAGTTGAGTCCATTTAGAAAACATGTTCGGAGGACATTTCCTGGTCAGCAGCTTGAATCTCTCCCAGGCTTCATAGAGGGTCTTACCATCTTTCTGTCTGAAGGTCTGAACCTCCACCCTTAGCTTAGTTAGCTTTTGTGGTGGGAAAAATTTAGTCAGAAATCCAGTGACCACTTTATCCCAAGTGTCCAGGCTCTCCTTGGGTTGAGAATCTAGCCATAGCTTTGCTCTATCCCTTATAGAAAATGGGAAGAACATGAGTTTGTAAATCTTAGGATTCACTCCATTAGTCTTCACAGTATCACAAATCTGCAGGAAATTAGAAATAAATTGATTTGGGTCTTTCTGAGGAAGTCCATGATACTGACAATTTTGTTGCACAAGAGTGACTAGCTAAGGCATTAGTTCAAAGTTGTTTGCAGCTATAGGAGGCACCACAATACTTTTCCCATAAAGATCTGCATTAGGAGCAGTGTATGTGTGAAGCACTCTTCTTGATTGTTCATTCTCATTCAGATTTGCCTCATTGGCATTGACAGCACAATTATGATCCATAGTGGACTCTGCAGCTTCCCTTTCAAAAGTTTCACTCAGATTTTCACTAGCCTTGTAAAGTCTAGCTTGTTGCAGCCGCCGCCTCAAGGTCTTTTTTGGTTGAGGATCAAAATCTGTAAGAGGTTCCTTGTCTTTATTCTTGCTCATAAACAGACAGAAGACAAGAAAAGTGGGATTCTCTACGTCAGAGTGTAGAGAATTCCCAATGAGGTAACTTGTGCAAAGAAATAGAATAAAACACAAACTAATTAAAGCTAAAAATTTTTGAAAATGATGACTAAAATTAAGCTAAGAAATTTGAAATTTATAAAGAAAATTAAACCGGAAAATTAAAATAAAATTAACTAGGTAACCCAAACTTAATTTCAGAAATTAAGGAAAAATAATAGTACTAAATTTATGAAAATTATAAAGCAAAAATTAAATAAAATTAAATTAAAATGCCTAATCTAAGCAATCAAACAACTAATAGTTGTCAATCACAGTCAATCCTCGGCAACGGTGCCAAAAACTTGGTCCAGAATTTATAACCCACAAACTAACCAACAAGTGCACCGAGTCGTACCAAGTAGTACCTCAAGTGAATAAGGGTCGATCCCATGAAGATTGATGGACAAAGCAACAATGGCTAAGTGATTTACTTAGTTAGACAAATAGAAAAGAGTGTTGAGAGTTCAATTGCATCAAACAGTAATTCAGAGAATCAGAAAACAAGCAGTAAATTGAGGTGAAATATATATGGAGAAAACAATTAAGGCTTCAGAGGTATCTATATTCCAGATTGACTTTTCTTACAAACTATTTTAATCATGCAAGATTCAATTCATGGTAAACTATATGTGACTAAACCCTAATTCCTTAGACATTTTTAGTCTCTTCTAACCTTCATCAACTGCCAATTCCTTGGTCACTTAATTCCAATTAGAGAGTGAAGTTCAATTCTAGTTTAGAAGCCACAGAAACCCTAATTACCCAAATATAAGAGGATTATATGTCACGTATCCCGTTAAGTCCAGATAATTAGAAATTTAGGAGAAATTGTTTTCAAGCTGTTGTTTAAGTAAAGAGCTTTTTCAAGTTATACAAGAACTCAATTAGAACCAGGGTCATACTTCCATTCCACCCAGATTCATAAGATAAAGAACGAAAACAATTCTTGAAATAGAAATCAGTACATGAATTAAAATAGAAAAGTAATAGTATCAATCCATACAATAGACAAAGCTCCTAACCTTAACAGTGGAGGTTTAGTTGCTCATGGTTCAGAGAGAAAACTAGCATTCTGTAAAATTGTAGAGTGCGGAATGAGGTAGAAGAGAAGAGAAGAGCCTGAAGGGCTTATTCTTTTCCCTTTTATATCTAATCCTAATTAATGTAAACTATATTTTTTAAAACTAAATAATATCTTCTTCAATTTTTATATAAAATAAAGTTTAATAAAAAATCAATAGAGATCTTCGTGCAAGCCTTGATGAATGAAAGGGGGACCACTTTGCTTCTTATTGTTGGCGCCCAACTTCGAGGTGGCCGAATTGCCTTGATTGTTGTTGGTGGTGTTGGCGCCTAACTTCATGCTGGCAGCAAAGAATGAGTGTTGTTGTTGTGTCTGGCGCCTAACTTGAGAAACTCCAAGTTAGGCGCCACCTTGGCCGTGTCCTCTTTGAAGCTTTTCCTTGTTCTAGCGCCTAACTTGGGAAAAGCCAAGTTAGGCGCCACTCATACAGCATGCATTTACAAGTGGAGTTTGTCTTGGCGCCTAACTTGGAAAATGCAAGTTAGGCGCCACCCTTGCAGAATTGCTGGAGAAAAAATATGAACTATTATACATCGTTGGAAAGCTCTGGAAGTTAGCTTTCCAGCGCCACTAAAATCACGTCAATTAGACTTTTGTAGCTCGAGTTATTTATGTTAGAGTGCAGGGAGGTCAGGGTTGACAGCATCATTCGCTTTCTTCTCTTTTTCTACAGAAACTCCATCAAATCCATCCGAAAGCTACCTGAAATAAACAAAATTGTACATGACTCAAAGTAACATCCATAGTAACTAAAAGATAATTAATTCTTGATTAAACTCAACAATTTGAATACAAATTCTCTAAGAAAAAATAAAAAAGATGCTCACGCATCAACCTGTGACACATTTCCTGCATGGCACGAAAATAGTCTTCCCCCAACCCCACAAAGTGACGAACTCTAATGTTCTGGACCTCGCGGTTTTCAAATCCAAGCAGAACATGGTGTTGTTGGTTAGTGGGTGGAGTAACGTCAGTTTTGTAACCATCATCTTGATGGTGTAACTTAAAAGATGTGTTCAGGTTAATCACTGATTGAATTTTTGATCAGCCATGAAATCAACAATATAAAATCCCCACAAACTACGTCAAATGTTCGTACTTTTATCAAGATTCTGACTTGGTGAGATTTGGAGATTCTAACTTGCGAAGTTCTAATTCAAGGCGCGTGATATTGAATCGTTCTTCTAATTTTATGTTTTAATCATGTAAGCAATGATAATCGGCAATATAATGTTTATTTATTTATTTGCATCATATTTGTCGTTTGTGTAATGCACCGCCATATGACCCGTACGTGAGACGTGAGTATAACCTTTTGTGATTATTAAAATTGACATAGGTTTAATTTAATATTAAAAAATGTGATGTACACAAAGAATAATAATAAATTAGACATTATATATTTTTATATAAATATCTATATTATTTAATTTATTTTTATTATATATTTTATTTTTTAATATTATTATATATTAATAATTGATTTAATTTTTAACTTTTAATATATATATATATATATATATATATATATATATATAATATGATTATTATTTAAAAGTGTTTTTATTTTTTCGAATTTAGAAGTTATTTAAATAAAATTATAAGAAATAGATTGGAAATATGAAGTTATCATCATTTTTCTATTTTGAGTTTTCAATGATCTTATTAGTTTTTTATCTCCAATAATGAGAGTTGATAAATTTTATTTTATCATTTTAAATTATGTTAAAAAATGTGGAATTTATCCATAAATTTACTCAATTTTAACTTAATTAATTAAATTTTTTTAATCTTGTTCACGATAAAGTTGTGTGTGAAAAATATGCATTTTTTACTTCTGATTATTAATTTCTTAATTTTTTTTGTGACATTCAATGCTGTAATCAAATTTATTTAAGGTTTTTAGAGTTAAGGTGCATCAATGGCCTTATAAGATCAAAAAGAATGGAGCGAAAAAATAAATTCGGGAAGCAATTTGAAAGAGAAGTTATCTGGCAACAAGTTTTTCTCGCCCAAACAAGAATTTCATTTAAACGATATTTTCTCGCCCAAACGAGAATCTACATGTAAGAATTGCCATGTTCAAGTTATTAGCATGGGTCACGAGAGAAATTAAGATAAATATTATACTTGAGTGAATGTATTTAAAATCCCAAATGCTATTTGTACACTAAAATCAGCTACTAATGTATTTGTGTATAACTACATATGTGGTTTAATTTATTTTCAATGTGTATTTGTATTCCAACATGTATTTTATACTGGTGGCTGATTTTGGTGGCTAATTTTGGTGTACACGCACTATAAGATTTTTGTTTATTTGTGGCAGTTTTTTCTCTTATTTGTGGAGGTTTATAACCTCACCAAATGGTTTGTGGAGATTTTAAAACTCCCAAAATTTGAGGTGCCACGAGGTTTTTTGTGGGAGTTTTTAAAAAGCTCCACAATTTATTCAGTGGGGGTTTTGTGTGTGTTTAGTAGGGGTTATTGGACTTTTGTGGCAGTTTAAAATTCTCCACAAATTAATTTTTTAATTTAACAAAAATTAACTATTTTATGAGATTTTCAAACCTCCACAAATCCTGTAATTATTTATTTATTTTTAATTTCAAATCATTCATTAATCTCATCTCATTTACATATTCTCAAATTAGAAATTTATTTTTTTAATATCAAAATTTAAAAACTAAATCTTTTATAACACAATTCCTCAATATAACACATAACTTTTAACACAATTTCTCAATATAAGACATAACTCTATATATAAAAAAATTCTTAATATCAATAGTTCCAAAAGTATTGTTCTACATAACTATTACTGTTTTTCTTTAAAAAGGAAAATAAAACAACAACTTCAATATTTCAATGTCATCTAATTACATAAAAGTCTCAATAAAAATATGAATGCAATCTCAGAAAATCTTTAAGGGGTATTTTATATTCATGAATTGAAACAGAGAATGCATCTGGTAAACCTTGAAACTCATACTTGCACAATTATGCAAGCATTTTCAATGTTTGCAACCCTAACTTCATATAATCATGAAAAAAAAATCAAATTCATGCTGAATCAATTTAGTTATATATAGCTTTTGCAGTTAGTACAACATATCAGGTAAGAACTTATATGAATACAGAGGCATGGATATATGGAAGATAAGACTACTCCTTCTTAAGTACACATCCTTGCCGTCCTTGCCTTTTCGAATTGGCTCTTTCTCAAAGTCAATATCTACCTGGAAATTTGATTGAAAGCTATTTGATTAAAGTCTAGAAACATGCCAAATCATCATGATTTTTAAAATTAAACCACAATGATCATTTACAAAAAACAAATAAAATGAAAATATTACCAATGAAGGAACAATCTAAATTAAACTTATATTAAATAAGAAGTAGCATCCACAATACTTTAGTTTGTTACATGACATTCTCTGCAGAACAATCAAAACTTATCCCACTAAATTAGGTTAGCTACATAGATCAGGTGGCCCTAGAGTATCTGTCTATGACATCTTATATAAAAGTAAGTTCCAAAGTCCGAAGCCAACCCATAGTCAAATACTTTTTTTATTACACTAAAACAAGGCAAAAAAGTGTATGTTTCATATGCACAATCATGTAGTTAATGTTGCATATAAGTATCTAGAAATTAGGATTAAAGTAATCTTCTGTAGGACAGAATCAAGAAGAAAAGAAACGAATTTTGCAATGAATTTGTACTCAAATTCAAATACATTAAACATAGTATAACACTGCTGAATTATATTTCATACAACCATTTAGATTATGTAACTATAAGAAAAGAGATATTCCTTATGATTAGCCTTTGAGTTTTAACATTTGTAACTATAAGAAAATAGATATTCCTGCTGAATTATATTTCTCTATTCTTGAAAAGTGAGTAATCCCACACCATCGGATGAAATCTCACACCATTAAAAATACTAATGATGGCTAACTGATGGCTATAAATCACAAAACTTGCTGGCCTCCAAACACTCCTCTATATGAAAACCTTGTTTATTTAGAGGTTTTATCAAAATTTTTTAGCCAATTGGGTGTTGTGTCTCAAGGAAGGAGTAGTCTTCTGAACTTACATAATTATTTAATGCTCTAAACACTACACCAAGTTACAACTTACAAATACAAAATTCAAACAAACACAAGAAAATACTAAAGAGCTAAGGCATAAATATTAACCCAACTATGTTTCTCTATTCTTGAAAGTAAGACATTTGAAATAATCAATAAAATGAGGTTACAAACAAAAGAAATACCTGACTCAGCTTCTTCATATTCTGTTGCTTGGGTGCTCTTCATGCTTGTTCTATCTATTGTATGTGATGGAACCTAGTAGTTATGTGGATGAAGACTACATGATAACGAAATTTTCTTCTCTATGAAATCTGGTAGTTTGTCAATTTGTCCATAAGGAAGAGATTCTTGATTTTCTTTGGCAGCACCTCTAAAATTTGCCTTAGTTTCTTGATTATTTTAAGGAAAAGGGAAGAGAAGAAGAGGGGGTTAAAGATTATCTTGATCATCTAACTAGTTTCCAAAAAATAGCAGATAAAGTTGTAGCATGTTACTTTCACTTTCCTATAATGGACAAGAACAATATGCAAGAGTTCCCTAAAATAATATTTAGATACAATAAATGAGACAAGATGATACCAAGAAGAGGTCAATCCACAGATAAATGCATGAAATAGAAACGATCAATTTCTGGAATATAATTAAATTAAACATAAGAATGTGATCAACTGTTACTAAATCTTTTTCATCGGCGTAAGACCTAGAATTTTTGAAAATTTTATTATGAACTAATTTTAAATTATATATTTATTTACAGTTTTAATTTCAGAAATTATTTCATTGAGGATAATCAAAGGCTGCTTTGATTAATTGGAATTGAAATAAATTAAGGTTTTTATCTAAACTCTATAATTATGGATTATTTTTCTATTTATGATTTAAAGTTTTAGAAATTCAAAAATAATGAAGTTTGACTATTTAAATTAGAATTTTATCTAATTTTATAATTATTAAATTATTTTCTATCTTTAAATTATAAAGTTGGTTGTTATGAAATAATAAGAATTTTATATGATATGATTTAAATAATTGATATTCTTATAATTTAATAATTTAAGTTTTAGGAATAAAGAAGATTAATTATATTACCATGTATTTTAAATTAGAGTAATTGATTGAGAATCAATTAATATTTTAATACGACAAATAATATTTTAAAATAAATTTTAGAGATTTAATTTAGCTTTCAAATTGATACCTTATGCCCTAATTTTATTAAAATTACCCTATCAAAATTAAACCCAAAATTTCCAAATCAAAACCCTAATTTTTTATCTAACCCTAACCCTAGCTATCCAACCCCCTCACCCACACACTCAGCACACTCACACACACTCACCAAAACCCTAGCCACCCCATATTCACGGTCAGAAAAAGAAAAGAAAAAGAAACAAAAAGGGAAGAGATGAGAGGGATCTGCGGGAAGAAGGAAAGGGGAGAGTGAGGACGGTGCCGGTGGATGTCACTGCCGCCGCGCCGTCAAGTCGCACACAGAAGAGAGAGGGGGAGCCAAGGAAGGAGAAGAAAGAGAAGGCCGAGTTGCTGCCGCTGCCAGAGCCACGAGGAGAGGGAGTCATGCTGTCATCCCTGCGCTGTCACCATCGTGCTGTCGTCGTCGCCAAGCTGCCCTCGCATTCGTCGTCGCCTTCACAGGGTCTGTGTCACCGCCGTCGTCCTAGCCGCGAAGCTAGTGCCACCGTCACCATCATCGTGGACTGCTGCTGCGCATGTCATCACTACCATCTCTGAGACCGTCGCCATCAAGCAGAGTCACAGGGAGAAAGATGATCCGCGAGTGAGAGAGAGAACCTAGAAGGGAAGCCACAGCTAGAGGAGGAACCAACCGCGCTGCCGTGCTCTGCTACGAAGAAACTCCACAGCCACCGCTGAGATCCACTACCGGTAAGGGTTTTCAGTTTGGTTTTTCTTCCTTTTGAGTTTCTAGGAGCTTTATTATCACTACATGTTTAACAGTTTCCATCGCTGGAGTTCTGGTCGCCGCTGTCGATTGGGCTAGTTATCGGGGATGCCGCCAAACCGGTTTAGTGACCGCCACTATTTCATTTTTTTTATTACAGTAAGTATTTATATTTTGAAAATTCCCGCGTTAGTATTCTGTTATGTTTGGTTATAAACTCTGAAGTTTTGGTAACGTAGGGTCGTGTTCTGAGTGTTGCATGTCACTTTTAGGTTGTTGTGGTTGCTACGAAAGTGATCAGGGGCTGAGGTTTCGGTTGCCGTTGGTTTCAGGCTGAGAGAAAAGAGTTCCGTTGACATGTTTAGTTTATGATATCGACTTGTCGAGGTAGGGGCTTTTTATAAAAACTAATTTATTTAAATTGAAATTGTTATAAATTGATATAATGTGCAAAATGCATTTTTGGTGATTATGTAAGTCTTATAAATTGTCTGGTTTATCTTGGATGAATATGGTTGCCTGTTTCATTGAAATATTGTCTTATTTTGTTAAATTTGAGATTTCTGATTAGTTTGATTTGAAATGATTTTAATATTTGAAAGTCAGAATTTTGTTTTATTAGAAACTGATTTGATCTTGAACCCGTTGGAAAGGGTTGAGAATTGGTTTGGTTGGGACCCGAAAAGAGTGGCAAAATCCAAGTTTTAGGGGAGATGCTGCCGAAATTTTTATAAAATCCAAGACTTTGTTGAAAACGTTATTTTGAAAATAATAAATTATGGTTTGAATTGAATTACTGATAAATGAATTATGTTTGAAATTATTTTATTAAGAAAAATATTATATTTTGAATGTAGATTATTTTAGAAAAGAATTATGCTTTAAAGTCGATTTAAAGATGAAAATACTCATGTTTTGGAATTTGATTAAGTAAGCAAATTTGGAGGAGTTTTAGTGGATTTAAAAGAAACTTCAATTTCGATTGATTATTTTCACTTTACAACGTTTTAGGAAGAGTTTGAAATATTCTTTGAAATTTTGATTTAGCAAAACTAAAACAATTTTCGAGCCTTTGGAAATGCTTCAGATTTAAGAATGAAATTGAAATTGGTTTTCGGTTTAAATGATTTGGTTTTGGTTTAAGTAAGTTAGTTTTGAAATTTGTTCGGAATACTTAGATACATGACTTGGTTTTGGTTTAAATTCTATTTTATTTATTCAAATCAAGAAGCTAAGGTTTTAGAGGTTTCATTGAATTTAGAGAAATGAGTTAGGTTGTTCTCTCTTAAAGTCTTGAGATTTTGCTGAGGAATTTTATGACCAAATCTTGATTTAAAATGAATAATTTTGAGTCCTTCAGAAGAGATTTTGAAATTTTCATGATTTTGAAATCGTTTGGAAGTTTTGGAAAGATGTTGCGGAAAGTAGCTCTATTTTGAAAGGAAATTGGTTTGAGAAAAAGTGATTCTTGAATACGTTTGTTATTTGAAAGTAAATGGGCCAAGAATAATTTTTGGAAATAAGGTTTTAAGCCCAATTGATTGTGGATATTACTGAGATTGTTGATAAGTCGCTTGCACCTAGCAAGGATTGTTGGTTAATCATGCTTGTCGAGGTTGCAGTGCCGGCGTAAAGACGGTTGGTTAATCCCGCTTACGTGTAGATGTGAAGTCGGACGCAGAGTATCCTAGTCACATCCTTTCGGATCACAGGAGTGTGTCCGACACTATATCCATGGAAATTCCCGTAGCTATATTCATGATCGAAAGACGACATTCCCATGAGAATATGTCAAGTTGGCAGTTGAACCGACAATGTGATATGTAACACTCCGTTACCCTAAGCCTTACCTCGCGCCATAAAGCAAGGGATAACAAAGTGTCATGACAGTTCTAAGGCTCATATATATATATATATATATATATATATATATATATATATATATATATAGAAAGAAATAGTAATACTAGAAGCCCAATGAAGGAATAAAAGCTCAAGGTCACGGAAATACAAAACGCGAAGCGTCCACACACAATAACTAAATGCGTAAGCACGAACAGGACAAGACATAATACATATAAACCTTGTAGATAGCTCCAGGATACACAAGGCAATAATCAAATTAATGAGCTATATATATATATACAAAAAGAGAACTAGTCACAGCCTGCGGAGTTTAGGCCAACTAGTCAAACTAAAATACAAAGAGTTTTTAAAGTTTAAAACAGCTTATACAACTTATCTTTCAAATCAAGCCTCTAAGGCCATAAAGTATAAAATAGAAAGGTGAAAGAAAATACTACAGCAAAATAAAATAGAAGTAAACAAGAAAGGAACCATACTCCGCTCTGCCACCATGTCCGCAATTTCACCGAGGTGAATTACGACTTGCATCTGAAAAATAACAACAAAGTATGGAATGAAAACTGGAGGTTCTCAGTATGGTAACAATGCCCAATAATATAAGATATAAGGTTTCGTGACGCTGAAGGCAATCCTAGAACTTCACATCGATATAGAATATTCAAGCTTAAAACAAAATAATTAACGTAAACCATAAACAATAAATAGGATTTTCTAATCTTAAAGGATTTCTAAATAGTACTAATCACACCGCTGTATCCCACAGCCTTTGCCAACCTAACCTCTGTACGATCTCATCGCCACCGCCTACCTAACCTCCTCAGCACCAAACAATCACAAGTAATACAAGGAAGTAATACACAGTTAATATTCAAATATAGCAAGTAATTCAAGAAGCAAGTAGGCATGTTATACATTTAGGAAAACTCAATTAATCAAAGAAAACAAGCACATAAGAGATGCATATGATGAATGCCTGTCCTATTGACTCGTGATATCACTTGTCGGTCCGTAAATGCAACCCGACACATCCTTTCGGATGTAGCCTTTTTTGCCACGCTAGAGATATAGTGTCCAACACACTCATGCAGCAGCGAATCTGCAATGCCAGATATATAGTGCACTGCACACTCATGCAGTAGAGAGTCTACTACGCCAGGGATATAGGCCCTGCACACTTCATCCAGCAGAGAAGGAAATAACAACTACTCATACAGTAGAGAAATCTGTTACACCAGGGATGTAGGCCCCGCACACTCTCAACAACAACTAGTCATGCAGCAGAGAAATCTGCCACGCCAGGGATATAGGCCCCACACACTCTCAACAATAATTACTCATGCAGCAGAGAAATCTATCACGCCGGAGATATAGGATCCGCACACTCCCATATAATCCAATAATTTTCTCATTCATTTCCAAGCCTTCAACTCGTCATAACCATCACCAGTTTCCAACTTCTCAAAAACCTCTTTAGCCATATACTTCACAACTCAACACGCCCCACTCAAACTAGAAGTTACAGAAACCTTCCAAACCTAGGTCATCGACTCTAACTCATAACTAAGATACCCTTTCTATTCTTTTATTATATTCTCCCTTGATTCAAGATCCTAAAACTGACAAAAAGGTTTTAAACAAGTGTTACAAAAGTTTACAAGCTTGTTGGGAAGGTAAAACAGTTAAAAACAAGGTTCTCTTTGAAAAACAGGGCACTGTGCGTACGCATAGAGTTGTGCGTACGGATGCCCAGGAGGATTTTCAAGAAGTGTGTGTACGCATAGAGGTGTGCGTACGCATAGGAGTAAAATTTTCCAACTCTGCTCATTCACACAATGCGTACGAACACCCTCAACAGAGTGCACCTTCCAACATGTGCGTGCGCAACAAGTCTGTGCGTGCGCACAGCTTGTAAAACTTCATTAGTTGTGTGCACGCACAAAGCGTGCTAGCACTCCTAACAGCAGCCATATCCCCGTGTGTGCGTACGCACAAGATTGTGCGTGCGCACAGTTTCAAAAATACACAGGGTGTGCGTGCGCACAAGGTTGTACATACGCACAAGTTAAAAATTGCTACTGATCAGATCACGCGCAACGCAGTGTGCGTGCGCACACAAACCAGAAATCACAAATTCTGCAACTTCACAGAATTCATATTTCTGAGCCAAACTTTCAACGATCATATCTTTCTCTACAAAATATATACCGTTTCAAAGCTCTTTGAATTATCTTTAATTTGATATAAAAATCATTCTGCTTCGAAAACTGTAGCTCAAGATATGATCCGCCAAAGTTGGCTTAAAGCCCATTTTTACCAAAAACCTTAAAAACTTACTTTCACCAAAACTCTCATTTCAAAACCAAACTACTCACAATCCGAATACTACCAAAACAACACAAAAGTCCATATCACTCATTCCTCAAACTCAATCATCAATAACCTCCCATTTACACTATTCCACGCCATCCAAAATCATTATAATAGTCATCCACCATCAATCATAGCTTAACATCAATAATGCATCCTCATGCAACATTAACTCAAAATCAACACCATTCAATATCATCAACAACCACAAGACTCAAAACCCACAATTATCATCATAATATATCATCACACATCATAATCATCAATATCCTTCAACAAGCATCATAAACATATATTATACATTCCAATATTCCTTATAATCCTCTTCATCATACAACATAATTTCATAAATAATTAGGCATACACCAACATCATTCAATCCTATCTTATGGTCCACTAGCCTAAATTTCTAGAAACATTACATATTACATAAAGAAAACCGAAACCATACCTTGGCCGACTTTCAAATGCACCAAAAACCAAAACGAAGCCACCAAGCTCGATCCAAAGCCTCAACTAACTCCAACAAACACCAAAACCCAATCTAACATCACATAGCATACAAACATCAAACCTATGGTTTACAAAAATAACTAAACACAAGGGTTTAGTGAAACCTTACCTTACCCAACGAGATTAAGGGTAAAACCCAACAATATTCCAATGCTAGATCACCCCTAAACAAACAAAATCTACTCAAGAAATAGAACCAAAAATGCAGAACTGTTTAGGATGGAAACTGGAGCTTGAGTTTCAAAATCTTACCAAAAAACCTAGATAGAAACGAAGAGCTCATCGAGAGCTTCGCGTGGCCGCAAACGGCTCGTCAATCAGAGCTCCGTAGCTCAAGTTATGATCAAAACAAGGTTTGGGTGATTAGTAAAACCCCAAACCCCTTCTCTTCTCTCTTCTCACCGTCCCTCTCTCTTTCTTTTCAGAAAATGAGGCTGAATGCCTCTTAGTTAGGGTATTTATATGTTGGACTTGGGCCCACTTGGGTCCGGTCCAACCCGCTAAGTATTTTTGGTCCGTTTGGCCCACTTTGGGCCAAAACCTTTAAGATTAGTGCCCGGTTTTCAATTCTAAATTATTTTTGTCCTTTCAAAATAATAAATCAATTTTTAAAATCTTATTTTTCTCAAAAAATAGTATCAGACAGACTAGAGCTGGTACTTCCAGCTTAAGCTCCAGTGCGCATTTTTACAAAAACCTTTCGAAAAAGATACATTTTCCAACTCAGAAAAATTCACTGAACTCAAATTTCACCTTTAAATTTTCAAATTAAAACTTCTAAATTTTGAATTTACTCCGGGCACTTAAGAATTATTATTTTATTAAAATAGTTTTATGTGAAAACTCTGGTTCTTACATGATATCACAGCTAGTAGGACAGACATTCATCATATGCATCTATGTGACATTGTTTGGGTGTGTGATGAGCGGATAATTTATACACTTTTTGGCACTATTTTTACATAGTTTTTAGTATGATTTTGTAAATTTTTATTATATTTTTATTAGTTTTTAAATAAAAATCACATTTCTGGACTTTACTATGAGTTTGTGTGTTTTTCTGTGATTTCAGGTATTTTCTGGCTGAAATTGAGGGACCTGAGCAAAAATCTGATTCAGAGGCTGAAAAAGGACTGCAGATGCTGTTGGATTCTGACCTCCCTGCACTCGAAGTGGATTTTCTGGATCTACAGATGCCCAATTGGTGTGCTCTCAATTGCATTGGAATATAGACATCCTGGGCTTACCAGCAATATATAATAGTCCATACTTTGCCCGAGTTTTGATAACGCAAACTGGCGTTTGAACACCAACTTTCTACCTTATTCTGGCGTTAAACGCCAGAACTGGCATAAAAGCTGGAGTTAAACGCCCAAACTGGCACCAAAGCTGGCGTTTAACTCCAAGAAAAGTCTCTACATGTGAAAGCTTCAATGCTCAGCCCAAGCACACACCAAGTGAGCCCGGAAGTGGATTTCTGCATCATTTACTCATTTCTGTAAACCCTAGGTTACTAGTTCATTATAAATAGGACCTTTTACTATTGTATTTTCATCTTGGTTATTCTGGTTCCCCATCTGGGGCCGAAGCCAATGACCACCATTATCACTTATGTATTTTCAACGGTGGAGTTTCTACACCCCATAGATTAAGGTGTGGAGCTCTGCTGTTCTTCATGAATCAATGCAAAGTACTATTGTTTTTCTATTCAATTCATGCTTATTCTTATTCTAAGATATTCATTCACACACAACAACATGATGAATGTGATGATTATGTGACACTTATCACCATTCTCACTTATGAACACGTGCTTGACAACCACTTCCGTTCTACATGAAAACAAGCTTGAATGTGTATCTCTTGGGTTTCTAATCTAAGATTAAAACCTTTGTGGTATAGGCTAGAATTATTGGCGGCCATTCCTGAGATCCGGAAAATCTAAACCTTGTCTGTGGTATTCCGAGTAGGATCTGGGAAGGGATGACTGTGACGAGCTTCAAACTCGCGAGTGTTGGGCGTAGTGACAGACGCAAAAGGATCAATGGATCCTATTCCAACATGAGTGAGAACGGACAGATGATTAGCCATGCGGTGACAGCGTATTTGGACTATTTTCACTGAGAGGACGGACGGTAGCCATTGACAACGGTGATCCCCCAACATACAGCTTGCCATGGAAAGGAGTATGAATAATTGGATGAAGGCAATATGAAAGCAGAGGTTCAGAAGGAACAAAGCATCTTCATACGCTTATCTGAAATCCCACCAATGAATTACATAAGTACTTCTATCCTATTTTATATTTTATTTATATTTTAATTATCAAAACTTCATAACTATTTGAATCCGCCTAACTGAGATTTACAAGATGACCATAGCTTGCTTCAAGCCGACAATCTCCGTAGGATCGACCCTTACTCACGTAAGGTATTACTTGGAGGACCCAGTGCACTTGCTGGTCAGCTGCGCGGAGTTGTGAAGAAGTGTGTGATCACGATTTCGTGTACCAAGTTTTTGGTGCCATTGCCGGGGATTGTTCGAGTTTGGACAACTAACGGTTCATCTTGTTGCTTAGATTAGGTAATTTTATTTTATGTTAAAGCTTTTTAATTTTTATTTTCAAAAAAAAATTATTTGTCTTTCAGAATTTTTAAGAATGAATTCTAGAGTTTCATGATGATCTGTTGAAGTCTGGCTGTCTATGAAGCCATGTCTAATCTTTTGGACCGAGGTTTCAACTTATCATCACAAGAGCTTGTTGATTTCTATCAATCTTGCTATTGAATGTAATGATCTGCTAAAGCTTGGCTGACCATTGGCCATGTCCAGTGTTTTGGACCGAAGCTTTCACTGAAAGCTTGGCTGGCTAGTAAGCCATGTCTAATTCCTAGACCGGAGTTTTAGGCTAACATTGCATGATTCCTGGAATTCTCATTAAGAATTTTGAATTCCTTATTTTCTTTTTCCAAATAATTTTCGAACAAAAAAAATTTAATAAAATCATAAAAATAAAAAATAATTTGTGTTTCTTGTTTGAGTCTAGTGTCAATTTTTAAGTTTGGTGTCTTGCATATTTTTATTTTTCTTACATTTTTCGAATATATGCATTATGTTCTTCATTGATCTTCAAGTTGTTCTTGATGATTTTCTTGGGTCTGATCTTTAAATTCTCTTGTTTTGTGTCTTTTGTTGTTTCTCATGTGCATTCTCAATTTATTAGTGTCTCTAATATGAAAATTTCTAAGTTTGGTGTCTTGCATGCATTGTTTATCTGATCTTAGTTTTCCATGATTAATTTCATTTTGTTGTTTTTCATCATTAAAAATTCAAAAAAAATTTCAAAATTAAGTCTTTTCAAGTCAATAATACAGAGAATTGAAGATTCAGAACACACAGCAGAGGAATTACAAAGAAAAAGCTGGACGTTCAAAACACCCAGTGAGAAAGGAAAACTGACGTTTAAACACCAGCCAGGGTACCTGGCTGGGCGTTAAACGCCCAAAAGGGTAGTATTTTGGGCGTTAAACGCCAGAATGGATACCATTCTGGGCGTTTAACGCCAGGATGGCACAGGAGTGGAGATTTTGTTTTCAATTCAAATCTTTTTCAAGTCTTCAAAAATTTTCAAAATCAAATCTTTTCCAAATCATATTTTTTATCATATCTTTTTCAAAATCAAATCCTTTCCATTTTTCTCTCACTATTTTCGAAAATCCTTGCTACCAATTAATGATTTGATTCAAAAATTTCAAGTTTGTTACTTTTTTCTTAAGAAAGGTTCAATATTTGAATTTTAGAATCATATCTTTTAAATTTCTTGTTAGCCAAGTCATTAATTTTAAAATCAAATCTTTTAAAATTGTTTTTCAATCATATCTTCTCAATCATATCTTCTCAATCACATCTTTTTCAAAATAATTTTCAATCATATCTTTTTGATTGCCAATTTCAAAATCTTTTTCAAAATTACTTAACCACTTTCTCACTTTTAATTTTCGAAAACCATCATCCACTTTTTCAAAATTCTTTTTAATTATTTTAAAATTTTTAGTTTTATTTAAAAATGTTTTCGAATATTTTTCCCCCTCCTCACCTTCTTCTATTTAAAGACTAACATTTCTCCTCTATTAGCAATTCAGACTCACTCCCTCTCTATAAGTTCGAATTCTCTTCTCTACCTCATCCTTCTATTCTTCTTTTCCTCTGACACCTCAAGGAATCTCTATATTGTGACATAGAGGATTCCATACTTTCTTGTTCTCTTCTCTATTATATGAGCAGGAACAAAGATAAAGGCATTCTTGTTGAAGCTGATCCTGAACCTGAAAGGACTCTGAAGACGAAGCTAAGAGCAGCTAAAGCACAAAACTCTGAAGAGGACCTGACAGAAATTTTCGAAAAGGAAGCAGACAAAACAAACATGGCCGAACCCAACAACAATGGTGGAGATACAAGGAAGATACTTGGTGAATTTATTGCACCCTCTTCTGACTTCTGTGGAAGGAGCATCTCAATTCCTGCAATTAGAGCAAACAACTTTGAGCTTAAGCCTCAATTAGTTTCTCTAATGCAGCAGAATTGCAAGTATCGTGGACTTCCATTGGAAAATCCTCATCAGTTTTTAGCTGAATTCTTACAAATCTGTGACACTATTAAGACCCATGGGGTTGACCCTGAGGTCTACAGACTTATGCTCTTCCCTTTTGCTGTAAGAGACAAAGCTAGGACATGGTTGGACTCAACAACCTAAAAAAATCCTAAACTCTTGGGAAAAGCTTGTCAATGCCTTCTTGGCAAAGTTCTTTCCACCTCAAAAATTAAGTAAACTTAGAGTGGAAGTCCAAACCTTCAGACAGAAGGAAGGCGAATCCCTCTATAAAGCTTGGGAAAGATACAAGCAATTGATCAGAAGGTGTCCTTCTGGTATGCTTTCAGAATGGAGTATCATATGCATATTCTATGATGATCTGTCTGAACTATCCAAGATGTCATTTGACAACTCTGCTGGTGGATCTCTTTATCTGAAGAAGACGCCTGAAGAAGCCCAAGAACTCATTGAAATGGTTGCAAATAACTAATTCATGTACACTTCAGAAAGGAATCCTGTGAATAATGGGACAACTCAGAAGAAAGGAGTTCTTGAGATTGATACTCTGAATGCCATATTGGCTCAGAATAAAATATTGACTCAGCAAGTCAATATGATTTCTCAGAGTCTGTCTGGAATGTAAGCTGCATCAGGCAGTACTAAGGAAGCTTCCTCTGAAGAAGAAGCTTATGATCCTGAGAATCCTGCAGTGGAAGAGGTGAACTACATGGGAGAACCCTAGGGAAACACCTATAATCCTTCATGGAGAAATCATCCAAATCTCTCATGGAAGGATCAACAGAAGCTTCAACAAGGCTTTAACAACAATAATGGTGGAAGAAATAGGTTTAGCAATAGCAAGCCTTTTCCATCATCTTCTCAGCAACAGACAGAGAATTTTGAGCAGAGTCTCTCTAGCTTAGCAGCCATAGTCTCTGATCTATCTAAAACCACACTAAGTTTCATGACTGAAACAAGGTCCTCCATTAGAAATTTAGAGGCACAAGTGGGTTAGATGAGTAAGAAAGTTACTGAACTCCCTGCTAGTACTCTCCCAAGCAATACAGAAGAGAATCCAAAGAGAGAGTGCAAGGCCATAAACACGTCCCACATGGCCGAATGCATAGAGGAGGAAAAGGCAGTGATTTCCACTGAGGAAGACCTCAATGGACGTCCACTGGCCTCCAAGGAGTTCCCTAATGAGGAACCAAAGGAATCTGAGGCTCATATAGAGACCATAGAGATTCCTCTAAACTTACTTCTGCTATTCATGAGCTCTGATGAGTATTCTTCCTCTGAAGAGGATGAAGATTGGTGCACGAAATTGTGATCTCCAGGCTCAAACAATCCCCGGCAACGGCGTCAAAGCTTGGTGCTCTGATCTTAATTCATAATTGTCACAACTTCGATACAACTAACCAGCAAGTGCACTGGGTCGTCCAAGTAATACCTTACGTGAGTAAGGGTCGAATCCCACGGAGATTGTTGGTATGAAGCAAGCTATGGTCACCTTGTAAATCTCAGTCAGGCGGATTTAAACATGATACTTTATTAGATTAAAATAAACAATAAAAGGGATAGAGATACTTATGTAGATTCATTGGCAGGGATTTCAGATAAGCGAATGGAGATGCTTTTCGTTCCTCTGAACCTCTGCTTTCCTGCTATCTTCATCCAATCAGTCTTACTCCTTTCCATGGCTGGCTTTATGTGATACATCACCACTGTCAATGGCTACTTTCGGTCATCTCTCGGGAAAATGATCCAATGCCCTGTCACGGCACGGCTAATCGTCTGGAGGCATCACCCTTGCCAATGGCTTCATCTTATCCTCTCAGTGAATAATATGCTCACGCACCCTGTCACGGCACGGCTATTCATCTGTCGGTTCTCGATCATGCTGGAATAGGATTCACCCTCCTTTTGCGTCTGTCACTAACGCCCAACAATCGCGAGTTTGAAGCTCGTCACAGTCATTCAATCATTGAATCCTACTCAGAATACCACATACAAGGTTTAGACCTTCCGGATTCTCTTGAATGCCGCCATCATTCTAGCTTACGCCACGAAGATTCTGGTTAGGAGATCTAAGAGATACTCATTCTAGCTTAATTCATGTAGAACAGAAGTGTTTGTCAGGCACGCGTTCATAGGGGAGAATGGTGATGAGCGTCACACATAATCATCACCTTCATCTCGTTCTTGGGTGCGAATGGATATCTTAGAAGAGAAATAAGAAGAATTGAATAGAAAATAGTAGTACTTTGCATTAATCTTTGAGGAACAGCAGAGCTCCACACCTTAATCTATGGAGTGTAGAAACTCTACCGTTGAAAATACATAAGTGAAAGGTCCAGGCATGGCCGAGATGGCCAGCCCCCTAAAGCGTGATCAATAGTCTCCTAAGATGAATAATAGATTAAAACTGAGACCAAAGATGCCTAATACAATAGTAAGAGGTCCTATTTATAATAAACTAGCTACTAGGGTTTACATAAGTAAGTATTTGATGTATAAATCCACTTCCGGGGCCCACTTGGTGTGTGTTTGGGCTGAGCTTAAGTGTTGCACGTGCAGAGGCCATTTGTGGAGTTGAACGCCAGTTTCTATGCCAGTTTGGGCGTTCAACTCTGGTTTTGGATCCTTTTCTGGCGCTGGACGCCAGATTTGGGCAGAAGGCTGGCGTTGAACGCCAGTTTACGTCGTCAATTCTTGGCCAAAGTATGGACTATTATATATTGCTGGAAAGCCCTGGATGTCTACTTTCCAACGCAATTGGAAGCGTGCCATTTCGAGTTCTGTAGCTCCAGAAAATCCACTTTGAGTGCAGGGAGGTCAGAATCCAACAGCATCAGCAGTCCTTCTTCAACCTCTGAATCTGATTTTTGCTCAAGTCCCTCAATTTCAGCCAGAAAATACCTGAAATCACAGAAAAACACAAAAACTCATAGTAAAGTCCAGAAATGTGAATTTAACATAAAAACTAATGAAAACATCCCTAAAAGTAACTAGATCCTACTAAAAACATACTAAAAACAATGCCAAAAAGCGTATAAATTATCCGCTCATCACAACACCAAACTTAAATTGTTGCTTGTCCCCAAGCAACTGAAAATCAAATAGGATAAAAAGAAGAGAATATACTATAAATTCCAAACTATCAATGAAACATAGCTTCAATCAAATGAGCGGGACTTATAGCTTTTTGCCTCTTGAATAGTTTTGGCATCTCACTTTATCCATTGAGGTTTAGAATGATTGGCATCTATAGGAACTCAGAGTTCAGATAGTGTTATTGATTCTCCTAGTTCAGTATGATGATTCTTGAACACAGCTTCCTTATGAGTCTTGGCCGTGGCCCTAAGCACTTTGTTTTCCAGTATTACCACCGGATACATAAATGCCACAGACACATAATTGGGTGAACCTTTTCAGATTGTGACTTAGCTTTGCTAAAGTCCCCAATTAGAGGTGTCCAGGGTTCTTAAGCACACTCTTCTTTTGCTTTGGACCTTGACTTTAACCGCTCAGTCTCAAGTTTTCACTTGACACCTACACGCCACAAGCACATGGTTAGGGACAGCTTGGTTTAGCCGCTTAGACCAGGATTTTATTCCTTTAGGCCCTCCTATCCACTGATGCTCAAAGCCTTGAGATCCTTTTTATTTGCCCTTGCCTTTTGGTTTTAAGGGTTATTGGCTTTTTCTCCTTGCTTTTTATTTTTCTTTCTATTTTTTTTTCTATTTTTTTTTCGCCCCTTTTTTTTTCTGCAAGCTTTGTTCTTTTGCTGCTTTTTCTTGCTTCAAGAATGATTTTTATGATTTTTCAGATTATCGAATAACATGTCTCCTAGTCATCATTCTTTCAAGAGCCAACATATTTAACATTCTTAAACAACAACTTCAAAAGACATATGCACTGTTCAAGCATACATTCAGAAAACAAGAAGCATTGTCACCACATCAATATAATTAAGCTAAGTTCAAGGATAAATTCGAAACTCATGTACTTCTTATTCTTTTGAATTAAACAGTTTTTATTTAAGAGAGGTGATGGATTCATAGGACATTTATAACTTTAAGACAAAGTTACTAACTACTAATGATCATGTAATGAAGACACAAACATAGATAAGCACATAACATAGAAAACGAAAAACAGAAGGAAGAAGAACAAGGAATGAATCCACCTTAGTGATGGTGGCGTTTCCTGCTTGAGGAACCAATGATGTCCTTGAGCTCTTCTATGTCTCTTCCTTGTCTTTGTTGCTCCTCCCTCATTGCTTTTTAATCTTCTCTTATTTCATGAAGCATGATGGAGTGCTCTTGATGTTCCACCCTTAGTTGTCCCATATTGGAACTCAATTCTCCTAGGGAGGTGTTGATTTGCTCCCAATAGTTTTGTGGAGGAAAGTGCATTTGAGGCATTTCCGGAATCTCATGGTGATGAGCTTCATACGCCTCTTGAGCTCCATGAGTGGGCTCTCTTGCTTGCTCCATCTTTTTCTTAGTGATGGGCTTTTCCTCTTTAATGAGGATATCTCCCTCTATGTCAATCCCAGCTGAATTGCATAGGTGGCAAATGAGGTGAGGAAAGGCTAACCTTGCCATAGTGGAAGACTTGTCAGCCACCTTGTAAAGTTATTGAGGTATAATCTCATGAACTTCCACCTCTTCTCCAATCATGATGCTATGGATCATGATGGCCCGGTCTATGGTAACTTCAGACCGGTTGCTAGTGGGAATGATTGAGCATTGAATAAACTCCAACCATCCTCTAGCTATAGGCTTGAGGTCCAATCTTCTTAGTTGAACCGGCTTGCCTTTGGAGTCAATCTTCCATTGAGCTCCTTCTACACATATGTCCATAAGGACTTGGTCCAACCTTTGATCAAAGTTGACTCTCCTTGTGTAGGGGCGTGCGTTCTCTTCCATGTATGGCAAGTTGAATGCCAACCTCACATTTTCCGGACTAAAATCTAAGTATTTCCCCCGAACCATTGTAACATAGTTCTTTGGATCCGGGTTCTTACTTTGATCATGGTTCTTGGTGATCCATGCATTGGCATAGAACTCTTGAACCATTAAGATGCCGACTTGTTGGATGGGATTTGTTAGAACTTCCCAACCTCTTCTTTGAATTTCATGTCGGATCTCCGGATACTCATTTCTTTTGAGTTCAAAAGGGACCTCAGGGATCACCTTTTTCTTGGCCACAACATCATAGAAGTGGTCTTGATGGGCTTTGGAGATGAACCTTTCCATCTCCCATGACTCGGATGTGGAAGCTTTTGTCTTCCCTTTCCCTCTTCTAGAGGATTCTCCGGTCTTAGATGCCATCAATGGTAATGGAAAAACAAAAAAGCTATGCTTTTACCACACCAAACTTAGAATATTGCTCGCCCTCGAGCAATAAACAAAAGAATAGATGAAGAAGAAGAAGAAATGGAGGAGAGGGAGAGGGTGATGTGGTTCGGCCAAGAAGGGTATAGAGGGGTTGTGTTGTGTGAATTTGATGAAGAATGGGGGGCTTTATATAGGGAAGGGAAGGGGGGGAGGTTTCGGCCATATGGGTGGGTTTGGGTGGGAAATTGGTTTTGAATTTTGAAGGTAGGTGGAGTTTATGAGGTAGGTTTATTGGGAAGAGTGGGTGGATGTGAGTGGTGAAGGTTTAGTGGGGAAGAGAGATTGATGTGATTGGTGAGGGGTTTTTAGGGAAGAGTGTTTATGGGGTTATGTGAAACAGAGTGGTGAGAAGAAGTGAGTGGAGGTAGGTGGGGATCTTGTGGGGTCCACAGATCCTGAGTGGATCCTGTGGGGTCCACAGATCCTGAGGTGTTCAAGGATTTACATCCCTGCACCCATTAGGCATGTAAAAATGCCTTTGTACCCAACTCTGGGCGTTCAGCGCCAGGTTGGTGGCTATTTTGGGCGTTCAACGCCCATATGTGTGCCATTTCTTGCGTTGAACGCCAGAACCATGCTTGTTCTGGGCGTTCAGCGCCAGGATGCTCCCATTTTGGGCGTTCAGCGCCAGAACTATGCTCTGTTCTGGCATTTGAACGCCAGACAGATGCTCCTCCAGGGTGTGATTTTTCTTCTGCTGTTTTTGATTCCGTTTTTGAATTTTTTGTTTATTTTGTGACTCCACATGATCATGAACCTAAGAAGACATGAAAAATAAGAATTAGATAAACATTGGGTTGCCTCCCAACAAGCGCTT
This sequence comes from Arachis ipaensis, assembly GCF_059453495.1. Classification (NCBI taxonomy): domain Eukaryota; kingdom Viridiplantae; phylum Streptophyta; class Magnoliopsida; order Fabales; family Fabaceae; genus Arachis; species Arachis ipaensis. The sequence continues at coordinate 108,583,861 of NC_142442.1, read as the reverse complement.
CTTTAATGTCAATAGCTTGACAGTGGGCTCTCATGGAGCCTCACAGACGTGCAGAGCTTTGTTGAGACTCTCCAACACCAAACTTAGAGTTTGGATATGGGAGTTCAACACCAAACTTAGAGTTTGGTTGTGGCCTCCCAACACCAAACTTAGAGTTTGACTGTGGGGGCTCTGGTTGATTCTGCTTGGAGAGAAGCTTTTCCTGCTTCCTCCCCATGGTTGCAGAGGGAGATCCTTGAGTTTTGATTATAAGGGAGTTCTCATTCCATTGAAGGAATATTTCACCTCTGTCAACATCAATCACAGCTCTTGCTGTGGCCAGGAAAGGTCTTCCTAGGATGATAGATTCATCCTCTTCCTTTCCAGTATCCAGGACTATGAAATCAGTAGGTATGTAAAGGTCCTCAACCTTTACTAATACATCTTCTACTTGTCCATAAGCCTGTCTTCTTGAGCTGTCTGCCATCTCTAGTGAGATTTTAGCAGCTTGCACCCCATAGATTCCCAATTTCTCTATTACAGAGAGGGGCATGGGGTTTATTCCTGAACCAAGGTCACACAGAGCCTTAAAGATCATGGTGCCTATGGTACAGGGTATTATGAACTTTCCAGGATCCTGTCTCTTTTGAGGCAATGTCAGTTGATCCAGATCACTTAGTTCATTGATGAACAAGGGAGGTTCAACTTCCCAAGCATCAATGCCAAACAATTTGGCATTCAGCTTCATGATTGTACCAAGAAACTTGGCAGTTTTCTCTTCAGTGACATCCTCATTCTCTTCAGAAGAGGAATACTCATCAGAGCTCATGAAGGGCATAAGGAGGTTCAATGGAAGCTCTATGGTCTCTAGATGAGCCTCAGAGTCCTTTGGTTCCCCAGAGGGAAGCTCCTTATTGATCACTGGACGTCCCAGGAGGTCTTCCTCCTTGGGATTCACGTCCTCTCCTCTACTCACAGGTTCGGCCATGGCGCTTATGTCAATGGCCTTGCACTCTCCTTTTGGGTTCTCTTCTGTATTGCTTGGGAGAGTACTAGGAGGGATTTCAGTGATCCTTTTACTCAGCTGGCCCACTTGTGCTTCCAAATTTCTAATGGAAGACCTTGTTTCATTCATGAAACTTACAGTGGTCTTAGATAGATCAGAGACTAGATTTGCTAAATTAGAAGCATTTTGTTCAGAGTTCTCTGTCTGTTGCTGAGTTGATGATGGAAAAGGTTTGCTATTGCTAAACCTGTTTCTTCCACCATTATTAAAGCCTTGTTGGGGCTTTTGATCCTTCCATGAGAAATTTGGATGATTTCTCCATGTTGAGTTATAGGTGTTTCCATAAGGTTCACCTAAGTAATTTACCTCTGCTATTGCAGGGTTCTCAGGATCATAGGCTTCTTCTTCAGAAGATGCCTCTTGAGTACTGTTGGATGCAGCTTGCATTCCATTCAGACTCTGAGAGATCATATTGACTTGCTGAGTCAATATTTTATTCTGAGCCAATATGGTATTCAGAGTATCAACTTCAAGAACTCCCTTCTTCATAGGCGTCCCATTATTCACAGGGTTCCTTTCAGAAGTGTACATGAACTGGTTATTAGCAACCATGTCAATGAGTTCTTGAGCTTCTGCAGGCGTTTTCTTTAGGTGAATGGATCCACCTGCAGAAGTGTCCAGTGACATCTTTGATAGCTCAGATAAACCATCATAGAATATATCCAGGATGGTCCATTCTGAAAGCATGTCAGAGGGACACTTTTTGGTCAACTGTTTGTATCTTTCCCAAGCTTCATAGAGAGATTCACCTTCTTTCTGTCTGAAGGTTTGAACATCAGCTCTAAGCTTGCTCAGCTTTTGAGGAGGAAAGTACTTGGCTAAGAAAGCCGTGACCAGCTTATCCCAAGAGTTCAGGCTGTCTTTAGGTTGAGAATCCAACCATAATCTAGCTCTGTCTCTTACAGCAAAAGGGAAAAGCATGAGCCTGTAGACTTCAGGATCTACTCCATTAGTCTTAACAGTATCACATATCTGCAAGAATTCAGTTAAGAACTGAAAAGGATCTTCAGATGGAAGTCCATGAAACTTGCAGTTCTGCTGCATCAGAGAAACTAATTGAGGTTTCAGCTCAAAGTTGTTTGCTCCAATGGCAGGAATGGAGATGCTTCTTCCATGTAAATTGGAATTAGGTGCAGTAAAGTCACCAAGCATCCTCCTTGCATTATTATTATTTTCGGCTGCCATCTCCTCTGCCTGTTCGAAAATTTCTGAAAGGTTATCTCTGGATTGTTGTATTTTAGCTTCTCTTAATTTTCTCTTCAGAGTCCTTTCAGGTTCTGGATCTGCTTCCACAAGAATGTTCTTATCCTTGCTCCTGCTCATATGACAAGGAAGAATGGCCAGAAAAATGATAATAATAATAGAGATCCTCTATACCACAGTATAGGGATCCCTTTGTGAGTGGAAGAGAAGGGGGAGACAAAGAATGTGATGTAAAGGAAGAAATGCAACTGTACGAATGGAAGAGATGTGAGATGAGATGTTAGGATATGAATGAATAAATAGAATAGGATGGGGGAGGTATAATTTTCGAAAATTATTTTGAAAAGGAGTTAATGATTTTTGAAAATAGTTTTTTTGAAAAATGTTTAGTGAATTTTTTTTTTTTTTCAAAAATTTTTTTTTTGAAATCAAAAATAAAAATTAAAAATAATTAGTTAATTAAAAAGAAATTTTGAAAAAGGGGGAAGATCTTTTCGAAAATAGAGAGAGAGAGAGTTAGTTAGGTAGTTTTGAAAAAGTTAAGAAACAAACAAAAAGTTAGTTAGTTAGTTGAAATAAATTTTGAAAAAGATAAGAAGTTAGGAGGTTAGAAAAGATATTTTGAAAAGATATTTTTGAAAAAGATAAGATGAGAAGATATTTTTGAAAAGATATGATAGAAATTAGTTTTGAAAAAGATTTGATTTTTAAAATCACAATTAATGACTTGATTCATAAGAAATCACAAGATATGATTCTAGAACTTAAAGTTTGAATCTTTCTTAACAAGCAAGTAACAAACTTCAAATTTTTGAATCAAAACATTAATTGATTAAGTTATTTTCGAAAATTTGGTATAAAAATAAGAAAAAGATTTTGAAAAATATTTTTGAAATTTTCGAAAATAACTAAGAATTTTGAAAAAGATTTGATTTTTGAAAAAGATTTTGAAAAAGATAAGATTTTCAAATTGAAAATTTGATTTGACTCATGAGAAACAACTTGATTTTAAAAATTTTTTGAAAAAGTCAACTCCAAATTTTTGAATTTGATGAGAGAAAATAGGAAAGATATTTTTTTTTTAATTTTTGAATTTTTATGATGCAAGAGAAAAACACTAAAAAGATGCAATGCATGAAATTTTTAGATCAAAACATGTGATGCATGCAAGAATGCTATGAATGTCAAGATGAACACCAAGAACACTTTGAATGTCATGATGAACATCAAGAACATATTTTTTGAAAAATTTTTTAATGCAAAGAAAACATGCAAGACACCAAACTTAGAATTCTTTAATGCTTACGCACTAAGAATTCAAGAATGCATATGATAAACATGAAAAGACACAACAACAAAAAATCATCAAGATCAAACAAGAAGACTTACCAAGAACAACTTGAAGATCATGAAGAACACTATGAATGCATGATATTTTCGAAAAAATGCAAGATGCATATGCAAGTGACACCAAACTTATAATGTGACTCAAGACTCAAACAAGAAACAGAAAATATTTTTGATTTTTTATGATTTTCTAATTTTTTTGGATTTTTATTTTATATTTTTCGAAAATTATATAAAAAAGAAAAATAAGGATTCCAAAATTTTTAATATGAATTCCAGGAATCTTGCATTCTTAGTCTAAAGCTTCAGTCCAGGAATTAGACATGGCTCAAAGAAAGCTCCAGTCCAAAACACTAGACATGGCCAATGGCCAGCCAAGCTTCAGCAGGTAGATCAGGAACAGTAGCAGGTGGATTAGCTCCAACTAGCTTGCTCTTGATAACAAATTGCAAGCCTCAGTCCAAAAGAATTTAGACATGGCTTTACAGCCAGCCAGGCTGCAACATATAATTACATGGGCTGGAGTGATTAGTTGAATACCAATCCCAAAGTAGTTTGGGTATGGCTTTACAGCCAGATATGATTCAACATATTTCATGAAACACTAGAATTCATTCTTAAAAATTTTGAAGCCATAGAATAATTTATTTTTGAAAACATTTTTATTTTTTTCGAAAACAGATGAGAAAATTTTAGAAATTTTTTTGAAAAATTTTTGAAAATAAAACAAAAAGAAAATTACCTAATCTGAGCAACAAGATGAGCCGTCAGTTGTCCAAACTCAAACAATCCCCGGCAACGGCGCCAAAAACTTGGTGCACGAAATTGTGATCTCCAGGCTCAAACAATCCCCGGCAACGGCGCCAAAGCTTGGTGCTCTGATCTTAATTCATAATTGTCACAACTTCGATACAACTAACCAGCAAGTGCACTGGGTCGTCCAAGTAATACCTTATGTGAGTAAGGGTCGAATCCCACGGAGATTGTTGGTATGAAGCAAGCTATGGTCACCTTGTAAATCTCAGTCAGGCGGATTTAAACATGATACTTTATTAGATTAAAATAAACAATAAAAGGGATAGAGATACTTATGTAGATTCATTGGCAGGGATTTCAGATAAGTGAATGGAGATGCTTTTCGTTCCTCTGAACCTCTGCTTTCCTGCTATCTTCATCCAATCAGTCTTACTCCTTTCCATGGCTGGCTTTATGTGATACATCACCACTGTCAATGGCTACTTTCGGTCATCTCTCGGGAAAATGATCCAATGCCCTGTCACGGCACGGCTAATCGTCTGGAGGCATCACCCTTGCCAATGGCTTCATCTTATCCTCTCAGTGAATAATATGCTCACGCACCCTGTCACGGCACGGCTATTCATCTGTCGGTTCTCGATCATGCTGGAATAGGATTCACCCTCCTTTTGCATCTGTCACTAACGCCCAACAATCGCGAGTTTGAAGCTCGTCACAGTCATTCAATCATTGAATCTTACTCAGAATACCACAGACAAGGTTTAGACCTTCCGGATTCTCTTGAATGCCGCCATCATTCTAGCTTACGCCACGAAGATTCTGGTTAGGAGATCTAAGAGATACTCATTCTAGCTTAATTCATGTAGAACAGAAGTGTTTGTCAAGCACGCGTTCATAGGGGAGAATGGTGATGAGTGTCACACATAATCATCACCTTCATCTCGTTCTTGGGTGCGAATGGATATCTTAGAAGAGGAATAAGAAGAATTGAATAGAAAACAGTAGTACTTTGCATTAATCTTTGAGGAACAGCAGAGCTCCACACCTTAATCTATGGAGTGTAGAAACTCTACCGTTGAAAATACATAAGTGAAAGGTCCAGGCATGGCCGAGATGGCCAGCCCCCTAAAGCGTGATCAATAGTCTTCTAAGATGAATAATAGATTAAAACTGAGACCAAAGATGCCTAATACAATAGTAAGAGGTCCTATTTATAATAAACTAGCTACTAGGGTTTACATAAGTAAGTATTTGATGTATAAATCCACTTCCGGGGCCCACTTGGTGTGTGTTTGGGCTGAGCTTAAGTGTTGCACGTGAAGAGGCCATTTGTGGAGTTGAACGCCAGTTTCTGTGCCAGTTTGGGCGTTCAACTCTGGTTTTGGATCCTTTTCTGGCGCTGGACGCCAGATTTGGGCAGAAGGCTGGCGTTGAACGCCAGTTTACGTCGTCAATTCTTGGCCAAAGTATGGCCTATTATATATTTCTGGAAAGCCCTGGATGTCTACTTTCCAACGCAATTGGAAGCGTGCCATTTCGAGTTCTGTAGCTCCATAAAATCCACTTTGAGTGCAGGGAGGTCAGAATCCAACAGCATCAGCAGTCCTTCTTCAACCTCTGAATCTGATTTTTCCTCAAGTCCCTCAATTTCAGCCAGAAAATACCTGAAATCACAGAAAAACACAAAAACTCATAGTAAAGTCCAGAAATGTGAATTTAACATAAAAACTAATGAAAACATCCCTAAAAGTAACTAGATCCTACTAAAAACAATGCCAAAAAGCGTATAAATTATCCGCTCATCAAAGATATTGCTGAAGAGCAAGCTGCTAAGTACCTTGGAGAAATCATGAAGTTGAATACCAAGTTATTTGGTAATGAGACTTGGGAGGATGAATCTCCATTGCTCATCAATGAACTGAATACCTTGGTTAGGCAGAAATTTCCACAGAAGAAACCGGACCCCGGAAAATTCTTAATACCTTGTACCATAGGCACCATGACCTTTGAGAAGGCTCTGTGTGACCTAGGGTCAAGTATAAACCTCATGCCCCTCTCTGTAATGGAGAAACTAGGGATCCTTGAGGTGCAAGCTGCAAGAATCTCACTAGAGATGGCAGACAATTCAAGGAAACAGGCTTATGGACTTGTAGAGGATGTCTTGGTGAAGGTTGAAGGCCTTTACATCCCTGCTGACTTCATAATCCTGGAAACTGGGAAGAATATGGATGAATCCATCATCCTTGGTAGACCCTTCCTAGCCACAGCAAACGCTGTGATTGATGTTGACAGAGGAGAATTAGTCCTTCAAATGAATGAAGACCACCTTATGTTTAAGGCTCAAGGACCTCCCTCTATAACCATGGAGAGGAAGCATGAAAAGCTTCTCTCAATGCAGAGTCAAACAGAGCCCCCACATTCAAACTCTAAGCTTGGTGTTGGGAGGCCATCATCATGCTCTGAGTATCTGTGAGGCTCCATGAGAGCCCACTATCAAGCTATTGACATTAAAGAAGCGCTTGTTGGGAGGAAACCCAATTTTTATCTATCTATGTTAAATTTCTATTTTCTTTTGTTATTTTATATTTTCTTTAGGATGATGATCATGTGAAGTCACAAAAACAATGGAAAAAGCAAAAACAGAATGAAAAACAGCATTGAAAATAGCACACCCTGGAAGACGATCTTACTGGCATTTAAACGCCAGTAAGGGTAGCAGAATGGGTGTTAAACGCCCAGTCTGGCACCATTCTGGGCATTTAACGCTAGAAAAGGGCACAAAGTTTGCATTTAACGCCAGGATTAGCAGTCCAAGGGGCGTTTACACGTCAACATGGTGCAGGGATGAGAAATCCTTGACACCTCAGGATCCGTGGACCCCATAAGATCCCCACTACCTCAATTCTCTCTCTTCTTCTCTCCTCTTCACACCTTTCCATAACCCTCTTCCCCATATTCTCTTCACCACTCACATCCATCCATCATTAAACCCCACCTACCTCACCATTCAAATTCAAAAACTTTCCCTCCCAAACCCAACCCCTAATACATGAATACTCCCTCTCTCTTACCCTATAAATACCCCCCTCACCACCTTCATTTTCACACATCATACACACTTTTCTCCAACTTGGCCGAACCTACACCAACCCTCCATCTCCTCTATTACTTCTTCTTCTACTCTTTTCTTTCTTCTTTTTCTCGAGGACGAGCAACCATTCTAAGTTTGGTATGGGAAAAGCATTGCTTTTTGTTTTTCCATAACTATTTATGGCACCTAAGGCCAGAGAAACCTCTAGAAAGAGGAAAGGGAAGGCAAAAGCTTCCTCCTCTACTTTGGCAAGGTTAGCCTTCCCTCATCTCATCTGTCACCTCTGCAATTTAGCTGGAATTGACATAGAGGAAGACATCCTCATTGACGAGGACAAGACCATCACTAAGAAAAGGATGGAGCAAGCAAGAGAGCCCACTCATGGACCTCAACAAGAGCATGAGGAAATTCTTCATCATGAAGTCCCTGAGATGCCTCAAGGGATGCACTTCCCTCCACAATATTATTGGGAGCAAATTAACACCTCCCTAGGAGAAGTAAGTTCCAACATGGGACAACTAAGGGTGGAGCACCAAGAGCATTCCATCCTCTTTCATGAAATTAGAGAAGACCAAAGAGCCATGAGGGAGGAGCAATAAAGGCAAGGAAGAGACATAGAGGAGCTCAAGCATTCCATTGGATCTTCAAGAGGAAGAACTAGCCACCATCACTAAGGTGGACCCGTTCTTTAATTTTCTTGTTCTTATTTTTCTATTTTTCGAACATTATGCTTTATGTTCTATCTATGTTTGTGTCTTTACTACATGATCATTAGTGTCTTAGTGTCTATGCCTTAAAGCTATGAATGTCCTATGAATCCATCACCTTTCTTAAATGAAAATTGTTTTTAATTGCAAAAGAACAAGAAGTACATGAATTTCAAATTTTAAAGTAGTTTAATTATTTTGATGTGGTGGCAATACTTTTTATTTTCTGAATGAATGCCTGAACAGTGCATATTTTTGAATTTGTTGTTTATGAATGTTAAAATTGTTGGCTCTTGAAAGAATGATGAAAAAGGAGAAATGTTATTTGATAATCTGAAAAATCATATAATTGATTCTTGAATCAAGAAAAAGCAGTGAAAAGCTTGTAGAAAAAAAATGGCAAAAAAATAAAAGAAAAAGAAAGAAAAAGAAAAAGCAAGAAGAAAAAGCCAATAGCCCTTTAAACAAAAAGGCAAGGGTAAAATAAAAAGGATCCAAGGCTTTGAGCATCAGTGGATAGGAGGGCTCACAAGAATAAAATCCTGGCCTAAGCGGCTAAACCAAGCTGTCCCTAACCATGTGCTTGTGGCGTGAAGGTGTCAAGTTAAAACTTGAGACTGAGCGGTTAAAGTCGTGGTCCAAAGTAAAAAGAGTGTGCTTAAGAGCTCTAGACACCTCTAACTGGGGACTCTAGCAAATCTGAGTCACAATCTGAAAAGGTTCACCCAATTATGTGTCTGTGGCATTTATGTATCCGGTGGTAATACTGGAAAACAAAATGCTTAGGGTCACGGCCAAGACTCATAAAGTAAGTGTGTTCAAGAATCAACATACTAAACTAGGAGAATCAATAACACTATCTGAATTCTGAGTTCCTATAGATGCCAATCATTCTGAACTTCAAAGGATAAAGTGAGATGCCAAAACTGTTCAGAAGCAAAAGGCTAAGAGCCCCGCTCATCTAATTAAGACTGATCTTCATAGATGTTTTTGGAATTTATTGTATATTCTCTTCTTTTTATCCTACTTTGTTTTTAGTTGCTTGAGGACAAGCAACAATTTAACTTTGGTGTTTAGATGAGTGGATAATTTATACGCTTTTTGGCACTGTTTTTACATAGTTTTTAGTATGATTTAGTTAATTTTTATTATATTTTTATTAGTTTTTAAATAAAAATCACATTTCTGGACTTTACTATGAGTTTGTGTGTTTTTCTGTGATTTCAGGTATTTTCTGGCTGAAATTGAGGGACCTGAGCAAAAATCTGATTCAGAGGCTGAAAAAGGACTGCAGATGCTGTTGAATTCTGACCTCCCTGCACTCGAAGTGGATTTTCTGGATCTACAGAAGCCCAATTGGCGCGCTCTCAATTGCGTTGGAATGTAGACATCCTGGGATTTTTCCAGCAATATATAATAGTCCATACTTTGCCAGAGTTTTGATAACGCAAACTGGCATTTGAACGCCAACTTTCTACCCTATTCTGGCATTAAACGCCAGAACTGGCATAAAAGCTGGAGTTAAATGCCCAACCTGGCACCAAAGCTGGTGTTTAACTCCAAGAAAAGTCTCTACATGTGAAAGCTTCAATGCTCAGCCCAAGCACACACCAAGTGGGCCCGAAAGTGGATTTCTGCATCATTTACTCATTTCTGTAAACCATAGGTTACTAGTTCATTCTAAATAGGACCTTTTACTATTGTATTTTCATCTTGGTTATTCTGGTTCCCCCTCTGGGGCCGAAGCCAATGACCACCATTATCACTTATGTATTTTCAACGGTGGAGTTTCTACACCCCATAGATTAAGGTGTAAGCTCTGCTGTTCTTCATGAATCAATGCAAAGTACTACTATTTTTCTATTCAATTTATGCTTATTCTTATTCTAAGATATTCATTCTCACACAAGATCATGATGAATGTGATGATTATATGACACTCATCACCATTCTCACTTATGAATGCGTGCCTGACAACCACTTCCATTCTACATGAAAATAAGCTTGAATTTGTATCTCTTGGGTTTCTAATCTAAGATTAAAACCTTCGTGGTATAGGCTAGAATTATTGGCAGCCATTTCTGAGATCCGGAAAGTCTAAACCTTGTCTGTGGTATTCCAAGTAGGATCTGGGAACGGATGACTGTGACGAGCTTCAAACTCGCAAGTGTTGGGTGTAGTGACAGATGCAAAAAGATCAATGGATCCTATTCCCACAGCGCATTTGGACCATTTTCACTGAGAGGACGGACGGTAGCCATTGACAACGGTGATCCCCCAACATACAGCTTGCCATGTAAAGGAGTATGAATGATTGGATGAAGGCAATAGGAAAGCAGAGGTTCAGAAGGAACAAAGCATCTTCATACGCTTATCTGAAATCACACTAATGAATTACATAAGTACTTCTATCCTATTTTATATTTTATTTATATTTTAATTATCAAAACTTCATAACTATTTGAATCCGCCTGACTGAGATTTACAAGATGACCATAGCTTGCTTCAAGCCGACAATCTCCGTGGGATCGACCCTTACTCACGTAAGGTATTACTTGGACGACCCAGTACACTTGCTGGTCAGCTGCACGGAGTTGTGAAGAAGTGTGTGATCACGATTTCGTGTACCAGTGTGCATATTGTAATTGTTTACCTATGTGAATAATTATGTTTAACTGCTAGTTGCCATACTTGATGTAACTGTTTTGATTGTGTTTGAACTTCTTTACTTGTGTTTGTGATTGAAATTGTTTAGACTGTGGTGATTTGGATGTTGATTGAGTTGTTTGGGCCTGAGGTCGTGGCTGGTATGTTTGAGGTCTAGTTTTGTATAAAGTATCTGACTGGTTTAGCATAGACTTAATGAACCTATGCTTGCAATAGGATGATCATTTATACAGCTTAGGTAACTTCTTTTATGTTTATGGTCTAGTAAAGTATGAAAAATCAAACTCCTACAACATAGACCTAATGAACCTATGCTTGGGATAAGTTGGTCATTCATATTGTCTAGGAAAACTTTTAAGATTTTACAAGAAAGAAAAAAAGTTTTTGATTTTGAGGAATTAACCAAGTTCTCTTTAAAATGGGTTTTTGGATTTTGAATGTGAACCCTTGGTTTTTGCAAAGACACATAAGACGAGCAATAATCACTGTACTATAAAGATAGTTTTATTTTACGTATCTTATTATAGCAATTCTATAATCTTTTAGTGAGAACCAGCGAGGATGATGTTCTCACTCCCCTACAGGTTTTTCCTTTTCAGGATATGGGCAACAAAGTTTCAGAAAAGTTTATTTCATTTTCTGTTTATTCGATATTTTTGTATTATCTTAGTTATTATTTTTTCTCCACCTTTATTTTTATCAATTTTGTAAGAGGGATAGGAATTTGTGATATGTATGTTTGTAAGTTATTGTTATGTATATATATAATTTTTAAGTATTGTATCTGGTTTGTATGTATTTATATGTATGTGTTTTCAACGAAAAAGTGTTTTTAAAAGGTTATGCAATTTTACGTTTTAAACAGCCTCCTATTTTAGTACTACATCTGTTTAGAGTCGTTGTAATATCTATCAGAGTGGCGCAGCCAGAAGCGTGACATTCTGATAGTGAAGGTGTTACAATCGGCACTGAGTAAAGCAAAGCAAATCACCATTAACCAAGAAGAAACACCTACACAAGGACCAGTATGAGCGTATTTGAAAATTTTCATTTTCTTGGATAAAAATTTTCATTTTCCTTGATAAAAATACCTACACAACAGAGACACATATAATATAACTATTGAAGCTAAATATATGGATTCCATAACAACTTAAAAGTGGAAGAAAATTCACATCTCAAATTCAATAAGAAATAATCCTTTTATTGAAAAAGAAGAATTTGAACATGTTTTTTTTCATTTAGTTTAGTGATATATTAGTTCATCTAGTAGATAAGGAAAATAGACTTACTAGTTTATCATGTATTCCCAATTTGGACGAAGCTATAACCTCTAGCAACTCCTCCATTGTTCCATGGCCTCCTGACTAGTATACATCTTTGGTTGAATTTTTGAAAATTCCTAAAACAGAAAAGATGAGTGCAATTTATGTTAATAAAGAATGTACCAGGAAGAGCTATAAATGCATCAACATGTTTAGCCATTATTGACTTCCTTTCATGCATCTTTACAATTGTTTTCACTTCTCCAAAGGTTTCTCCAGATATCTAAATGAGGGATTTGATCAGCATAAGTTTGTCATAAGCAAAAATTCGGATCAAAGGATTCACATGCATGATCATATATAAACTAAAGATGGAATTGTACCTCATGATGTAACAAAATTTTAGGAATCATTCTATGTTAGGAAATTATTTTAATTTTCTAATTTGTTTGTGGGCAACATATATTAATTATAATCACAAATTATGCTATTTCAAATTAAATGACTTATATAATGGTGATCTCATTTATTGTTATAAATGCTAAATTGAATAAGTCATGATTACTTTTGATTTGGAATTAAATGAGAATAAAACCAAATATTATCTTTTGTTCCTTATATAATTATCTTTTGGATTTTAGATATATTATCTTTTGGACTTTAGATAATATTTTATTTGGGCTTTAGGGTTTAGTGGGTGACATGCTCAAATATAAATAGTGCCTTCAGAGTTTCGGTCCCTGATATACCAAAGTCGCCTCAACAACTCTTTCCCCATCAGAGAAGTTGCAATTCAGCCGCCTAGGAATACAGAAGACTTTGGTTGAGGAAGATCGAAAGAACCACAAGATCCAAACTCTTCCGATCGTGATTCATGTTTTTGAATTCATGTACGCTTCCACATTCAAGTATTTTATTTCTTAATGATTTAACATAGATAATCTTTGGGTTAAGAAATTCTGAGAAAATTCTAACAAGTAGTATCAGAGCCGTCTATGATTAAATCATTAAGAAATTATAAATTTATTTTATTTCAATTTCAAATATGTGCTGCTTTTGAATTGTGTAGCACATGTTAATAAAATTAAAAGAATTTAATTAATTTCTTGATCATGGACACAGCACTAGATTTAACATATTTACCATAAAGTTTTTTTTGTATACACTATGATTTAATCTGTGAATCTGAATCCAGTTTTTTTAAAGAAAAGAAAGGTTATTCGTTTGTTTATCTTTTTTTATACCATTTTATATGGATTCATTCTTTTGGAAAATTCATTATTTTTTTGTTTTGCGTGGATTGAATCATAATGATTGATTCTAATATTAATGGGTCAAAAAAATTTTTTTTGGCATATGAATTTGTTCAACAGTTATAATCATGTCTTTTTTAAGGTCTAAAAAGACACCATTAAGATTTAATTTCTTTTGCAATTTAAATATGTTTTTTAATTGTTACATAAGGAAACTAGTAACAATTTGGATTATTATACCCCCTATTTTATAAAAATTTAATTTTGGAATAAATTGATTGAACATTATGCTGCCAAAGTAGCCTCTTTTGTGAAAATTGATTTATTTAAAACATTAGGAATATGGTGATATGTAATTCATGCGAATATTGGTCAGCCCAAAGGAATGTCTATATTTGGCCGAATTACATACACATATTGATGATAAATACATGTTTGGGTAGCTAATTAAGAATAAAGTAATGCTTATTATTTATGCGGACAATAATCGGCCCAAAGGAAGTTTACTGTTTGGCCAAATAATAAGCATTGCATACTTTTGTTTATTTTTATTAATTATGCAGTCAATAATCGGCCCAAAGGAAGGTTATTGTTTGGCCAATTAATAGAAAATATATGCGGTAATAATAGGTTACGAAGTTTAAGTTTCCATGTGCGCATTCAGTCGGTCCAAAGAAAGGCTTAATGTGTGACAGAAATTTTGATAATATTTGATTACTGCAATGAGAGTATCACTTACAGTTAATTTTTCTATCCAAAGATGGAAAATTAATGTTTTTCTAGATATCTCAATATGGATTTTTTCCAATATTTAACTAATATTTATTACATGTTCCTTTTTTGTTCTAATAAAGAAACTATGACTTCAGCTACCAATGTTTCTTTACAAATTAGCAGTATTCCTATGCTTAATGAATCAAACTTTAAGGTTTGGAAAGATAATGTGGAAATTGTTTTAGTTGTATGGATCTAGATATAGCTCTTCAAGAGGAGAAACCCACTTCCACTCCAGAAAATCTCAATGAGGTTAAAATAGAAAAGTGGGAGAGATTCAATCGAATGAGTATTATGATCATGAAACGCTCAATTTTTGAGGCGTTTCGAGGCCCAATTACTAAGGATAAAGATGCCAAACAGTTCCTGAAAGATATTGAAAAATTCTTTGCTAAGAATGAAAAGGCAGAGGCAAGTAGCCTTTTGAGCAAACATGTCTCCATGAGGTATAAAGGTAAAAGGAACATAGAGGAGTACATTATGGAAATGTCTCATCTTGCTTCAAAATTCAAACCACTAAAGTTAGAGTTGTTTGAAGACTTACTCATGCATTTCATTTTGATCTCCCTTCCTGCACACTTTGGGCAATTCAAAGTGAGTTATAACACTCTGAAGGACACTTGGTCCTTAAATGAGCTTATATCTCACTGTGTGCAAGAAGAAGAGAGGCTACAGCAAGATAAGACTAAAAGTGCTCACATGGCTTCATCTTCTCAGTATAAAAGAAAGCGTGATACTACTGCAGATGTGCCTTCTCAGCAGACAAAAGGCTAAGAAATAGGATCAAGTTTCAACCTATTTCTTCTGTAAGAAGGTAGGACACATGAAGAAGGATTGTACCAAATATGCCACTTGACATGTAAAGAAGGGTATAATTCTTACTTTTGTTTGTTCTTAGGCTAGTTTAAGTTATGCACCTATTGATACATTGGTGTGTAGATTCTGCTGCTACTACTCATGTAAGTGGTACTATACAGGATTGCCTGTGGAGCCGACCGGCAAGTGATGCTGAAAGATACATCTATGTGGCAGACGACAATATAGTTGCATTCGAAGCTATAGGAACCTTTAGATTATATTCCACGAGCGGATTTTACTTGGATTTATTAGAGACATTTTATGTACCGTCATTTAGATGGAATTTAGTTTCTGTTTCTCGTTTGGACAAATCAGGTTATTTTTGTTCGTTCGGAGACAATAAAGGTAGTCTCTTTTATAATTCGAATAATATTTACTCTAGTCGTTTGGAGGATAATCTATATAGGCTTGATTTGAATTTCTATAATAATGAAATACTGTAAATAGGTACAAAACAAAAACTAAATGAGAATTCGGCATCATTATGGCACAAACGCCTAGGTCATATCTCTAAACAGAGAATTCAGAAGTTCGTGTTGGATAGAATTCTTAGACCCCTAAATTTGGTGGACTTTGAAGTCTTCATTAAGTGCATAAAGGGAAAAAGGAAAAATGAAAGGAAATTAGGTCCCGAGAGAGCTAAAGATGTCTTAGAACTGATACATACTGATATATGTGGCCCATTCCCTACTGTCTCTTTGAATGGACAACAGTAATTTATTACGTTCATAGATGATTACTCTCGTTACTGGTATCTATATTTAATTCATGAAAAGTCCCAAGCCTTGGATGTTTTCAAGTCTTTCAAAGCTGAAGTTGAACGTCAACTTGGGAAGAAAATTAAAGCTGTCAAATCTGATCGTGGTGGTGAATACTACGGAAGATATGACGGATCAGGTGAGTAACATCCCGGGCCTTTTTCTCTTTTCCTAGAGGAGTGTGGTATTGTTCCGCAATACACCATGCCAGGCAAACCTAGCATGAATGGTGTTGCAGAGTGAAGTAACCGAACTCTTAAGGACATGGTGAGAAGTATGATTAGTCATTCTTCCTTACCTGAATCATTCTGCAGAAAAGCATTAAAGACCACAGTGTACATCCTTAATAGGGTGCCAAGCAAAGCAGTTAACAAAACCCTTTATAAAATTTGGACTGGGAAAAGGCCCAGTATAAAGCATATGCATATTTGGGGATGTCCAGCTGAGGCTTGACCTTATAGGCCGCATGAAAGAAAATTGGACTCAAGGACAATTAGTTGCTACTTTGTTGGTTACGCTGAGCATTCACGGGGGTACAAGTTTTACAATCCTACATCAAGATCTATTTTTTAAAACGAGAAATGCGAGATTTCTTGAGGATGTTGAGTTTGGGGGAAAGAAAATATTATGAATGTTGCTTTTGATGAGGATTCTATAACTGATAATGATCATGTCTATGTACCTATTATTGTTCAAGATACAGTTATCGTAGAAGAGCACAATGAGAATCCTACTGTAGATTCAATTACAATACAGGAGAACAATGAGAATATTGTTGTTACTCAAAATACTGCTACAGTCAAGGAAATCCTCCTCAATCCTAACCCATACAGCAAACTCAACAACCTCAAAAAGTGTCATTAAGGAGATCCAACAGAGAAAGGAGAAAATCCATCTATGGTCTCTAACAAGCTTCCCGTCAATGGTATCACAAGTTCATCAAGTCATTACCTCATGATTTTGAGGCAAACATTATAGATGAATGTGCATACCGCAAGTTCGGTGGGAGTGTTGGGTAGATGATTGAGCAATTCGGGCATGGATCATTGGATAGTTGTTAAATGTGTAATGGGTTATCTAAAGAGAACAAAGGATTACATGCTTATTTATCAGAGATCAGAAAATTTGGAGATCATTGGGTACTCTGATTCCGATTTCATGGCATATAGCTGCGAAACTTTGTCACTGAGCTTCGTATAGTAGATGACATTGAAAGGCCATTAAAGATATTTTGTGACAATAAGTAAGCAGTACCATATGATAGAGGAAAAATGTCTGTAAAGATTTTCATAAAAATATCGCATTGCAAGTATAGTCTTAAGCCAACAATTACACCTCAGTCAATGTTTAAATTGTTTGTCACAAACACAAACCCAATAAAATTAACCGAAGTATTTAAACCTCGGGTCGTCTCTCAAGGAATTACATGGATGGAAGTGTACTTATAATTGGTTATGGAAAAGTATTTTTGGGGTTTTTGTGATAAGGGACAAGTAAAGTAAATAACAAGGAAATAAAATAACAACTAAGAAAAGTCCTAGCAAGGATTGAGAATTGGAATTCCTATCCTCATTATCATCATCAATTGTGATGGTAATTGCCTTTTGCTTTCACTTAGTTAACCTCTAACAATGAAGGAAAGTCAAGTGAGTAAAATCAACTTAAGTTCACAAGTCCTAATCAAAGACTAGATTTATTGAAGCCTAAGCCAACCAGCAAGCCTCAATTACCATTCAACAAAAGAATTTTGATAACTCAAGAGTCTCTAATTGATCAATCCAAGTTAAGAACATAAAAATCTAATTTAAAATCCAACCAAGCATTTTATCAAATACTTGGAAGGCATAAAATAAAAGCATAGAAAAGTAATAAGACATAGCAAAATCTAAGACCAACAATTGCAATAGGAAACAATAATAACAAATGGAGATAGAAGCAATCATAAACATGAAAACATAACTTGCATTAATAAGGATTAAAGGAAACAAGAAGAATTCATAAACTAAATTGGAAACATAAAGGAATCAATGATAGAAGTAGACAAACTAAAGTACTAGAATAAATAAAAGTAGAAGAAAACTAAATAAAAGTAAGGTAGAAATCTGAATTTGAGAAAAACTAAGCCTAAAAACCATAAAACCTAGAGAAAGGAGAGAACCTCTCTAGAAAACTACATCTAAACCTAACTAACGTGTAAATGAAAGTGTGAATGAATGATTCCCCTCTTCCAGCTCCACTCTGCAACCTCTAATCTTCACTTTCGAGCCTGAAACTGGATCCAAAGCGGCCCAAAAATCACCCCCAACATTTTCTGTAAATTGCAGCACGTGACGTTCGTCACGCGTACGCGTCCCCCACGCGTACGCATTGATGGTCTTTTTACTGGCCACGCGTAGGCGTCATCCACGCGTACGCATCATCTATGCGTGCGCGTCGCTACCAGAATTTGAAATCCTTAATTTCTTGTGTTCCTTCCACTTTTTGCATGCTTCTTTTCCATCCTCTAAGCCATTCATGCCCTATAAACCCTGAAAAAACTTAACACACATATCACGGCATTAAATGGTAATAAGAAAGGATTAAAATTAGCAAATTTAAGGCCAAAGAAGTATGTTTTCAATCATAGCACAAAATCAAGAAGGAAAATGTAAAACATGCGAATTATATGAATAAGCGTGAGAATAATGGGTAAAATTCACTCGATTTGATACAAAATAAATCGTAAAATAGCGATTTATCAATCTTCCCACACTTAGACATTAGCATGTCCTCATGCTAAGCTCAAGAGAACCAATAGAGTGAAGAGGGATGGTAAAATTTACGAAATGCAACCTATGTATATGAATGCAACTAAATGCAAAATGCTTCTACATACTTGGTTAAAAATAAATAAACCTTCCAAATACAAATATGAACTGGATCTCACTAATTCAAATCATAAAATGAATTACAAATAGACTTTCAAGAAGAAAGCTCATGAAAGCCGGGAATAAAGAATCGAGCCTCAAACCCTCATCGGAAGTGTATACACTCTAATCACTCAAGCGTTTAAGGTTCGATTTTCTCAATTCTCTACTAACCTTGCTTTCTAAGGCTTGCTCTTCTTCTACTAATCAACAAAAATTTAATGCACAAATACACATATCAAGAGGTCTTTTAAGGGTTGTAATGGGGTTAGGGTCAAGGTAGGATTCTATTTGGTTAAGTGGACTAAAATCTGAATCCTTAATTAACCTAAACTTCTCACCTAACTTAAGACAATCCATGTAATCAACATACAAAATCTAACTACCCATTAACTATGTTTACCACATATTCATGCATCCGAATTTTGAGTACAGTACATATGCATTGCTATCACCATTTACTTTGGGGCATTTTGTCCCCTTTGTATTTTTTTTTCTTTTTCTCTTTTTTTTTTGTTTTTCTCAATGCATATGATTAAGGTATTGAATGCATGAACATGTCCTCAACATTTTTTTCACATTTTCACAAAAGAGTCAAACATACTCAATTCCCAAACTAAATATCTCGAAACCCAATTTCTCCACACTTAATTCATGAGCACTCTCACTAGTCTAAGCTAACCAATGATTCAAATTAAGGACATTATTGTTTTCTGCTTGGAGTTAATGATATGCTAAAGTAAAGAATAAATGGGGTTAAAATGCTCAACATTGGTTTGCAAAGGATAATGAAAAGGATAAGGCCATATGGGTATGTGAGCTATAGTGAAACAAAGGCCTCAATCACGTAAGTGCATGCATACATCAAACAATGGAAATATAGAATCAAGCAAGACAAAGATGACAATTTTAGAGAGAACAACACACACCAAAATAAAACACTAGTTGATAATATGCAACCAATCAAATAGGCTCGAAATCTCACTGGTTTTGTGTGTTCGAGCTCTAAACCATGTTCCAAAATAAATTCTTCAAGCAAGTTCAACAAAAATTTTAAGTCAAATTAGTGAAATGCTCTAAACAGTTTTTTGGAAAAGAATTCATCACTTCAACCGAGTAGTGGTAGAATATGTACAAAATCTAAAAAACATGCAATCAATCATGAAAATGTAACAATGAACTAACAAAGAAAATTAAACATTGGTATTGAGAAGAAAATAGCTAACCCACGGAAGTCGGTATCGACCTCCCCACACTTAAAGATTGCACCGTCCTCGGTGCATGAAAAGATATGCAAGTGGACGGGTTGCTACAACTGATGAGTTTCTTGAACGGATTGTGCAGATGGACTTGTCTGTTGTCCCATGTAGAAACTTTTCCTATCTCCTCCTGGTGGCCATCCTGAAAGAAGAGAAAAAGGAAGAAAAATAACCCACAAACAAAAATATGAAAAGAAATAAGATATATGCGGGCAATTGCCAAATAATAAGGTTCTCAACTACATGGTAGCTACAACATGCAAGTGAGAAAATAATATAAGCAAAGGGCAAGTGGCATTAATACCAAACAAGTCAAGAAGCACCCAAAATAATGCAAGAAATATGCAACAGTTGAGTACAAAAATTTTAACACCAATGTGAAAACAACAAATATAGAAAAGAAAAGGAAAAGAAACAACAAAGTTAAAATGCAATGAATACGAGTATGCAAATGTAATAAGAAAAAGAGAATGAAAGAAAATAAGGATGAGAAGGGAGGAGAAGAAAGTGAGAAAGGAAGAGGAAAGAATAAGAAAGGATAGAAGAAAGAAGAAAAAGAGAAGAAACAGAGTAAAACAGGGCGCGACCGCGACGCGTGCGCATAGGTCACGCGTACGCGCGAAAACAGAAACAGGCATGCGATGTGTGAGCGTCGTCCACGCGTACGCATGGATGGCCCAAAATGAAAAGTGACGCGTGAGCATCGGTCACGCGTATGCGTGACTACTCGTCGTGCTACACGCACGACTCCAGCATTATACTAGCACAACTCTCTGTTCAATGATTCAAAGTGCACCGAATTTGCATACCACGCGTGGAGCTACAAAATGGCTAGTGACGCGTACGCGTGGATCACGTGTACGCATGGGGTGGGTTGTGCGCCAGGCACCCCTCCTGCACAGTTCCAGTGTAACTCTCTGTTCACAATGCTAGAGAGCGAACCTACATATGACGCGTGCGCGTCATTGACGCTTACGCGTCAGCCACAAATTTTTTTTTCTTTATAAACTAACAAGCTACTAGAGTAAATCCAAACTTTATTAAATAAGTAAAACCACAGCTTAAACTCAATAATCCTAACTAAAAATAAAAATTCAAATTATTACCAATATAAATAAAAGATAGGAAGAGTTTACCATGGTGGGGTATCTCCCACCTAACACTTTTAGTTAAAGTCCTTAAGTTGGACATTTGATGATCTCCTTGTCAAGATTTCTTGTGCTTGAACTCTTCTTGAAACTTCCACCAACACTTGGACTTCCAATAAGCTCTAATATTTTCAAGTGAATTCACCAAGCCTTGATGAAGTTCTTCACGCACTTTGAGCTCCCAAAATTGATCTTCTTGTATGCCAGATCCCAAATCTTGTTTCTACACCCGTCTGGAGGTTGATCATCTTTGTTCCAACTGGGTGGCAAGCAATCTGAATTCTCAATGAAGTACTAAACTTTTCTCTTAGATCCAACCAATCGATCTCCAGTTCAACCCTTACATCTAGCTCTTGAAGTCTCAACCTTGATGAGTCTCGATTTGCAACTCCAACCACTAAACATCCTTCTCTTACGCTTAATTCCACAAAGCCTCCTAAGTTGGCCATCTGTTTCAAGAATACCATACTCAAGCAGGACAGTAAATCTAATAGAGATAAGTTTTACCCACTCAAATGAAGGAGTAGACGGCAACCTAGGTAGAGAAGTCTCCAACGATCTTGACAAAGCATATTCAACTCCCGTCCAACCTTGCTGATGGACTTCCACCTTTTGAAAAGATTCTTCACTTTCAAGCTCTTCCTCACCAAGTTCACCCAACTCTTCTCCGTCACTCAAATCAGAAATATGAGGTTGAGAGGAATCTACCTCAACGTTGCTTTCAATGTCATCGAGAGAAGGCTCTTCTAACCCAAGGAGTTCACTTGCGGATGCAAATTCATTACTAGAATGGCTTGATTCATGATCATCATCACCAAGGGAACTTGCCTCTTGATCTATTTTGTCCAATTCTTCATAGAGAATATGCCTCGGAGGTTGTGCACTAGCCTCCTCAACATCGATTTCAAGCTTCTTGGAGGAATACTCTACAACTCTAGAGTCCCATGGTGGTTCAGCATCTCCTAAGTCTTCAACCACTTCTTCCTCTTCAACTATTACGGCTTCCTCTAATTGTTCCAATACAAAGTCACATTCCTCACTTTCCACTGGTGTTCCTAGTCTCTCCTTCATGCTACGTTCTTCATTAGATTCTCCACATGTAGATGGGAGTTCCTTGAGTGTTGACGTGCAATGAAGCTAAATTATCTACTACCTCAGTCAAGGTAGCTATGAACTCTAGTGTCATCCGCTGCATCTCTCTTTGCTCTTGAAGAAGAACACCAAGAGTGTCATCTATTGGAGATTGGAGTGGATATGAGGGTTCATTGCTTCAGAGGAAGGGTTCATGATATGAGGGTGGTTCATCATGATATGGATGTGGCGGTTCAACACTCTCCATCTTTTCTACTTGTTGTACAACACACTCCAGTTCCTTGCTCTGAAGTTGAGATTTGTTAACCATGAGAGTTTCATGTGCTTTTTGGCTTTCCTCTCGCTCCATTTGATGGATGGTTTCTTGAAGTCAATCCATTGCTTCCTTAAACTGATCCTGTGGCACTTGTTCTGCTTGGCTAACATAATTGAGATCATATTGTGGTTGAAAGCTCGCATACATTGGAGGTGGTGGTTCTTGGGGATAATTGTATTGGAATTGGGGTGGTTCTGTGTATGGTTCATAGGGCTCATAAGGTGGTTGGTATGTGATGAGCGGATATTTTATACGCTTTTTGGGGTTAATTTCATATAGTTTTTAGTATGTTTTAGTGAGTTTTTAGTTTGTTTCCTTTAGTTTTTAGGAAAAATTCATATTTCTGGACTTTACTATGAGTTGTGTGTTTTTCTGTAATTTCAGGTATTTTTCTGGCTGAAATTGAGGGAATTGAGCAAAAATCTGATTCAGGCTGAAAAAGGACTGCTAATGCTGTTGGATTCTGACCTCCCTGCACTCAAAGTGGATTTTCTGGAGCTAAATAACTCGAAATGGCGCCCTTCCAATTGCGTTGGAAAGTAGACATCCAGAGCTTTCCAGCAATATATAATAGTCCATACTTTGCTCAAGGATAGACGATGTAAACTGGCGTTCAACGCCAGTTCTCTGCCCAATTCTGGCGTCCAGCGCCAGAAAAGGATTAAAAGTTGGAGTTCAACGCCAGAAATGGATCCAAACCTGGCGTTGAATGCCCAAAACAGCCTTATGCACGTGAATTGTTTAAGTCTCAGCCCTAACACACACCAAGTGGTCCCCATAAGTGGATCTCTGCACCATCTGTCATAGTCTACTCACTTTTTGTAAACCTAGGCTACTAGTTTAGTATTTAAACAACTTTTAGAAACTTATTTTAGAGCTCATGACATTTTAGATCTGAACTTTGTACTCTTTGATGGCATGAGTCTCTAAACTCCATTGTTGGGGGTGAGGAGCTCTGCTGTGTCTCGATGAATTAATGCAAGTATTTCTGTTTTCCATTCAAACATGCGTGTTCCTATCTAAGATATCCATTCGTGCCTAACTATGGAGAAGGTGATGATCAGTGACACTCATCACCTTCCTCAATCCATGAACGTGTGTCTGACAATCACCTCCGTTCTACATCAGATTGAATGAATATCTCTTAGATTCCTTAATCAGAATCTCCGTGGTATAAGCCAGATTGATGGCGGCATTCATGAGAATCCAGAAAGTCTAAACCTTGTCTGTGGTATTCCGAGTAGGATTCAGGGATTGAATGACTGTGACGAGCTTCAAACTCGCGAGTGCTGGGCGTAGTGACAGACGCAAAAGGAGGGTGAATCCTATTCCAGCATAATCGGGAACCTCAGATGATTAGCCGTGCTGTGACAGAGCATTTGGACCATTTTCACAAGAGGAGGGATGTAACCATTGACAACGGTGATGCCCCAACACACAGCTTGCCATAGAAGGACGTGCGTGCGTGAATCAGAGGACAAAGGAAAGCAGAGATTCAGAAGACAAAGCATCTCCAAAACTCCAACATATTCTCCATTACTGCATAACAAGTAACCTTAACCCATGCTCTCTTGTTTATTCGCAATTCAACTGATAAATACAATTGACTTCCTGACTAAGAATTGCAAGATAACCATAAATTGCTTCAAACCAACAATCTCCGTGGGATTCGACCCTTACTCACGTAAGGTATTACTTGGACGACTCAGTGCACTTGCTGGTTAGTGGTACGAGTTGTGAAAAGTGTGATTCACAATTCATGCACCAGTATGGTGGATATGGGTTAGAGTCATAAGGAAGTGTTTGATTGTAGGTGGCTTGCGAGTATGGTGGTTCAAAGCTATATTGAGGAGGGGGTTCATAGGCATATGACAGGGCTTGTTGGTAACTACAAGGGGTCCACCATATCTATTGGACTGATATGCATCCTGGAATGGCTCTTTCTCATAGCACGTTGGTGGAGGTTGTTGCCAAAAAGGTTGATCATATGCTCGAGGCTCCTCCCACCTTTGATAGTTCCATCCTTGATGCATATCCTCATTGTAGCTTTCATTCCCATTCCCTACAACATAGTTATTAACCACTCTCATAGCCAGAGGGATGAGAATTCATAGTAGCAAATAAAAATAAAAACTAATAAAAATAAGCTACAAAGTCCTAAAACTAACAAAACCTAACAAACAAGCAAAAGGTAAATATATACAATAACCAAGAATAAGGCACACGTTTGTAATTCCCCGGCAACGGCGCTAAAACATGACGGAGGAAAAATGTCGGTAAAGATTTTCACAAAAATATCACGTTGCAAGTATAGTTCTAGACCAACAATTAAACCTCAGTCAATGTTTAAATTGTTTGTCACAAACACAAACCCAATAAAATTAACCAAAGTATTTAAACCTCGGGTCATATCTCAAGGAATTGCAGGGAAGTGTACTTATAATTTGTTATGGAAAAGTATTTTTGGGGTTTTTGTGATAAGAGACAAGTAATGTAAATAACAAGGAAATAAAATAACAACTAAGAAAAGTCCTATCAAGGACTGAGAATTGGAATTCCTATCCTCATTATCATCATCAATTGTGATGGTAATTGCTTTTTTCTTTCACTTAGTTAACCTCTAACAATGAAGGAAAGTCAAGTGAGTAAAATCAACTTAAGTTCACAAGTCCTAATCAAAGACTAGATTTATTGAAGCCTAAGCCAACCAGCAAGCCTCAATTACCATTCAACAAAAGAATTTTGATAACTCAAGAGTCTCTAATTGATCAATCCAAGTTAAGAACATAAAAATCTAATTTAAAATCCAACCAAGCATTTTATCAAACACTTGGAAGGCATAAAATAAAAGCATAGAAAAGTAATAGGACATAGCAAAATCTAAGACCAACAATTGCAATAGGAAACAATAATAACAAATAGAGATAGAAGAAATCATAAACATGAAAACATAACTTGCATTAATAAGGATTAAAGGAAACAAGAAGAATTCATAAACTAAATTGGAAACATAAAGGAATCAATGATAGAAGTAGACAAACTAAAGTACTAAAATAAATAAAAGTAGAAGAAAACTAAATAAAAGCAAGGTAGAAATCTGAATTTGAGAAAAGCTAAACCTAAAAACCCTAAAACCTAGAGAGAGGAGAGAACCTCTCTCTCTAGAAAACTACATCTAAACCTAACTAATGTGTGAATGAATGATTCCCCTCTTCCAGCTCCACTCTGCAGCCTCTAATCTTCAATTTCGAGCCTGAAACTAGGTCCAAAGCAGCTCAAAAATCGCCCCAGTGTTTTCTGTAAATTGCAACACGTGACGCTCATCACGCGTACGCGTCATCCATGCGTACGCGTCGATGGTCTTTTTCACTGGCCATGGCGTAGGCATCAACCACGCGTAGGCGTCAGCCACGCGTGCGCGTCAGCCACGCATGCGCGTCCTATGTCTGCTACGCAAGTCACGCGTATGCGTCATCCATGCGTGCGCGTCGCTACTAGAATCTGAAATCCTTAATTTCTTGTGTTCCTTCTACTTTTGCATGCTTCTTTTCCATCCTCTAAGCCATCTCACTCCGTATACAGGAGCAGCTCTGGCTGAATTTTTTATGTACCACGAACGCCACACTTTAATTATTTATGACGATCCCTCCAAACAAGCGCCCTATAAACCCTGAAAACACTTAACACACATATCGCGGCATCGAATGGTAATAAGGAAGGATTAAAATTTGCAAATTTAAGGCCAAAGAAGTATGTTTTCAATCATAGCACAAAATCCGGAAGGAAAATGTAAAACATGCGAATTATATGAATAAGTGTGAGAATAATGGATAAAATCGACTCAATTCGGTACAAAATAAACCGTAAAATAGCGGTTTATCACCATACTCCAACAATAATAAGAGCTTGACAAAATCGAAGCATATAGACATCAAGTTTTTAGTTGTCAAGGAGAAAGTTTAAGAAAAACTGTGTTTCATGGGACATATAGGAACAGAGTATATGCTAGCAGACCCATTAACCAATGGATTGATCCCTAAAGTCTTTCATAAACACACTGCTCGGAAGGATGTCAATATTTGTGATACCTTGGTTTAGTTGGAGTTTATTTTATGTTATATGTCCTATGACAGACATTGAATTATTTTCTGCAGAATTAAGTTGATGGTTTATTTCATGTTATTTGAAATGTTCATTTTGCAATATTTGTTTTGTGTTTGATCTCAATAAAGTTTTAAAGTTGGACCAGCTGGAAATAGACATGCATGAGATCACTTGGCATGTAATTTCCATATTACTCATCCAAATTTGATCTATGTCATGAAGTATATTAGGATGGTGATTGTCGTGGTTTAGTCACGACATTAATGTGATAAAAGCTGTGATGATTCCATATCTAATATATGAGACAGACCAGATTGTTAAAGTAATAAGGGAAATAGCATTCAGATGCACGTATAAAGATGTGATTATGTCAAGGAAAAATATATGTATAGCCCAAGTGGAAAATTGTTAGGAAATTATTTTAATTTTCTAATTTGTTTGTGTGCAATACATATATTATTTATAATCACAAATTATGCCATTTCAAACTGAATGACTTATATAATGGTGATCTCATTTATTGTTATAAATGCTAAATTGAATAAGTCATGATTACTTTTGATTTGGAATTAAATGAGAATAAAACTAGATATTATCTTTTGTTCCTTAGATAATTATCTTTTGGATTTTAGATATATTATCTTTTGGACTTTAGATACTATTTTATTTAGGCTTTAGGGTTTAATGGGTGCCATGCTCAAATATAAATAGTGCCTTTAGGGTTTCGATCCCCGATATACTAAAGACGCCTCAGCAACTCTTTCCCCATAAGAGAAGTTGCAATTAAGCCGCCTAGGAATACAGAAGGCTTTGGTTGAGGAAGATCGAAAGAACCACAAGATCCAAACTCTTCCGATCGTGATTCATATTTATGAATTCAAGTACGCTTCCGCATTCAAGTATTTTATCTCTTAATGATTTAACATGGATAATCTTTGGGTTAAAGAATTTTGAAAAAATTCTAACATTCTAACCCATGAAAGATAAACAAATAAAGTTCAAGAAAGTTTAGAAAAAATTTACAATAAAAATAATATATAATAGTATATAACTCATTAGTCCTAATCTTCTTCCACCATAAACTAAATCAATCTTCTTTTCAACCTTTCAATACAACAACTATAAATAAAACATATGCAAGAGTTCTTCAAAGGAGAAGATAAAACAAGTAGAATACACAAGTATATTCATAATAATGAATTGGTAAACAATATAGTATGATAAAAATTACCAGTAATTTACCAAGCTCAAGAGTAGCATCACCAAATACAAATTTGTATCCAGGTCTACTACCACAGAAGACACATATTCTTTAGAACCTTCCTTTGTGCTTTGTTTCTTATTCTAGCACCTTTCCTTCTCTTTCTCCTTCTCACAGAAAATAAATGCTTTAGCAGTGGTTATAGAGTGATAGAACTTTCTACCTTTGAGCTGTAAGAAAAATAGTTCTTGAACATGAATTTCAAAAGAGAGACTTTTTAAAATCTATTAAAACAAAAGTTTATACACTATTTAAGATCTGTTGTAACTAGCTTTAATCAAAAGACAAATATAAAGAAGTAAATAGAGGAATCAAATATTTAAGTTCATTTTACATTCAATATCTCAGATATCTGATCCAAAATTAATTGGTGCTACTTGGAATAATGCTTCTTCTGCATTGAAGCATTATCAATTTCATTGGT
This sequence comes from Arachis ipaensis, assembly GCF_059453495.1. Classification (NCBI taxonomy): domain Eukaryota; kingdom Viridiplantae; phylum Streptophyta; class Magnoliopsida; order Fabales; family Fabaceae; genus Arachis; species Arachis ipaensis. Next base: position 108,555,627 of record NC_142442.1, on the reverse strand, counting down.
CACTGATAATTTGCATGATCCTGTCTAGAAAAATGTTTGAATATTAGTTCATGTATAAATATTTTTGAAATAAATTAATCTGAAAAATTTGAGCTTGTTGAGAAGCTCTTCTCAACAAACCTTTTCCGTTCTCTATCTCTACTCTTCTTAGTAAAGCACCTCCTAGCAGCAGGCTCTTTCTCATTGCATAAACAAAGAGAGAAAATAGATTAACAACAACAACAACAATAATGTAAGAGTGTAACCATAGAGCATTAGAGTATGTTACAAGCGGAAGAAGAAATGTTTTAACTCAGTATATATACATAAGCATAAACAGAAGGTACCTAGTTATATATATAGCTACCTTATAGATTTACAACTAATACACGTACTTAAGTTCTACTATGATTGCTATTTCAGAATTCAAATGATGTTTCTCACTTTTTTCAAAGAATTTCTTCTTTTGTGAAGTTACTCATATGCAACAGAACAAAAAGAATCAAAGATGATATGACTACAACTTCCATCAAAACTTTTTTTATATAAAGAAAAACACTTAAACCTACACACAACTACAATCAAATCAAACAATTAAAGTGTATTTTAACTTGTCGACTCTTCTTCACCTGCTGTGCCCTCTAAGGAACTATTTTGCTCTACTACCGTCGTACTACCACCACCGCGATCTCTCTTCGTATCAAGTTCTAACCACGCTATGTAGAGAAAAATAAAAGAATATCTTAATTGAGTTAAATAAATAACAACGAAAAAGAAATATGAACAAATATAAATTAACCTTAGGTGATTGCGGAGAAGACCAAATACGTTTAGGATAAGCTTGATGGCACCGCTGGCTACGAACTCACTCTTTTTTTTATCTCAAAATTAAATTTATTGCATGTAGATGAAAGAGACAATGCATTGATGTAAAAGCTTGATGGTGACAACGATGAGGACATGAATGGCAGCAATGATGATGAATGGCAGCAGCGACGAGGTTACTCTCTCTTTGATCTCAGACGCTACGACGAGCTTGATGGTAACAATAGCGAAGAGATGAATATGGTGGCAGTGAGTAGATCTAGGGTTTCATTCTCACTCTTTCTCCTTTTCTATTTTTTTGGACAAATTTTTGTTTGGAGTTAAATTTGTTTGGGTTTAATTAGAGTAGGTTAGGGACTGGCTAATTTGTTTGGACAACTGGACTTAAGAATTTAAACTAGCATTAATCAATGGAATTTTATATTTTTCCATAAATAAAATATGTCATGGAGGTTTTTTAAAATTTCCACAAAAAAATTTTCACATGTCAATTTAAAAAAGTAAATATGTCGCGAGGTTATGTTGTCATGAACTCCTCTCTTTATATCATTTTGAGGCTATGTATTACCTTTTAAGTTTAGCTAATCTAGAAAAATAAATTACTCTTCGCATGTGTTACTTGATATTTTGTTGCAATATCCCTACTTTTCATATAACGTTCTTAAGTCTATATGTAATCAACGTTATAACCTTCTTTTTAAGAAAAAAAAAATAATTATTATAATATTATCATTAAACTCATAAATAAAGTTGAGTAATGAGAAATTAAATACATCAAAGAAAAATTATTATTGTAGTTTATTCTTTTAAAATATAATGTCTTAGAATTTGAAATGACACCAGATCATCTACATGGTTCTTTTAGATTGTAGATACTTAGTTCTTAAAAATAACAAGCTCAGAAATAATTCATAACAATTACATTTTAGTTAACTTGGATTATATTTGTTTTTGTAGACAGGACTCAGGGATATATGGATAATAAATATCTAAAAAGTGTTTGGATAGAGAGACATAGTGTCTCTAAGATAGTTTTCTTTATTTTTGTGTCCACTTTTAAATGAAGGATAATGATAAACACGAAATTTAGAAAAGTGGACACAGATTTTTTAATAAAAAATTATTCCTTTTGTCCATGGATAATTATTACTCCTTTTTTAAAACCCTAATTTTAGTTTTTTCTCTGTATCGTCATTCTCAAAAAGGTTCTTAGAGAGGTACTTAGAGGTACTATCTTCTCTTTCTCTATCTCTGTGTTCTTCTCCTCTCATTGTATTCTTTTTCTTCTTTCAATTGGAGTAAAAAGACCAAATTCAGCACATATTGAATCTCTTAATTTACACCATAAAAAACTTAGAAACAAAAAAATAAAAATTTTAAAAAAATAAAAAAATAAATCGTACCTAAAAAATTTTGAATGTTGAGTTAGACAAGAGAGATTGAATTGACAGAAGCAAAGTTTAACAGATATCATTTTTCTACTGTCTTTCAGCAATTTGAGAAAGGGTTAGGCAACAACAAAGGAGTGAAAAATAGAGAAAGAGGAGGATATGAAAGATATATCAATTTTAGTCATTTTATATAATATTTTAACTTTATCCACATGTATTTAAACATAATATTGAATATTGCATTAGTATTTTATACATTATATCTAAACACAATACACAAAAAATAATTTTTAATAGGGTAAAGTACTAAATTGGTCCCCTATGTTAGGGCATAATTCTGTTTTAGTCCTTAAGGTTTAAAGTGTTCTATTTGAATCCAAAAAAAATTTATTTAGTATCAATTTAGTCACACAGTGAGGTCAAAGTTAAATAATTAACGGAATGTCCCACATAACAACAGTACAAGAATAAAATCGATAATTTGGAGAACAAGTACAAGCTCCAAAGGCACAAAATCAACCATTGATGCATCAATACATTTATTTATCATTCTTTTTAGTTTTATAGAAAATATTTTATTTATATTGTAAGAAAAATAATAAATAAATGTATTGATGTATCCATAGTTGATTTTGTGCCTCTGGAGTCTGTATTGTTCTCCAAATTATCGATTTTATTCTTGTACTATTGTTATGTAGGACATTCTGTTAATCATTTAACTTTGACCTCACTGTGGGACTAAATTGATGCTAAATAAAACTTTTTTTAATTCAAATAGAACACTTTAAATCTTAAGAACTAAAACAGAATTACGCCCAAACATAAGGGACCAATTTAGTACTTTACCCTTTTTAATATGTTTATTCTATATCTCACCTCATTATTATATTCTGTCATGTTCACAAAAACAAATACACCTTTGGATATTAAAAAAAGTTGGACGATTTGGATTCAAAGAAAAATTTATTCTCAATGTTTTAAAATTGCAAATCATGTATGTATAAAAAGGTACTTTATTGAATCATTTTTTTTATTATTCAATCCCACAATCACTTTGTTTTTACAACCTTACTACTTTTCTTTATTATTTCCTTGCATATAACAGATGGAGACGAAATGGACAAATAACACAAAATAGAAACTTTTGGGGTTTAAATTAGGGAAAACGTGTGAACTCTGGCATATTGTTCAGTTCGAATTACCCTTGCAAAAATGGTATTAAAAACTAAAAAGTTTGAGCAAGCAGATGGAGGGTCAGTACAAGGGAAGCTCCACGCCACATAAAGAGCATATAGGATTATGGTTGTGGTTGTGGCAGATTGCTTTATGACTAAACTTGTTTTATATATATATATATATACTTTATGCATATTTTTTTTTATAGATTTTCCTATTTTTGTATTACTGATAATGGATAAAGAGAAAATTAAATAGATAAAAATTAATTTTTTATATTATAAAAATTTAATATACATCATAATTTTTTTATATTATAATCACAGGAAACAACTATGCTATCAATTATCAAAATAATTGTCAATATAAAATATATATTATATATATATATATATATATATAACTGGTTCATTCATGATTGAGCGACGTCTGATCCTCAAGCTATTATGGACGACATACACTACATCGCATCTATCTCTAATGACTAATGACTAGACCACGCCTCTCTTCCCTTCTCTCATTTGATTCATTGGCAAGTTTAATTTAACCCTAAGTCATCATCGTCCATACTTTATTTCCAAATTCCTAGCCATAAAAATTATATAAATTATTCAACTATATTAATTAAATATGTATTAAAATTAATTATTAATATAAAATACATATTAAAATATAAAATATATAATAAAAATAAATTAAATTATAAATATATTTATATATAAATACAACTAATTTAATATACTAATAATATTTTTGTGTTCATAAAAAAAATATTAAAAAATTATCAAAATTTATTATTTTTAGTTATTATTTAGTCAATTCAATTTTTTTAATTTAATTTTTTTAGTTTAAGAACTTAACAACATATTTTATCTTATATTTTTAAACATTAATAACTAACTGATAGGCAAAAACAATAAACAATAAGTCTTAATACAATTTTCTAATCAGCTACGCTATTGAATAAATAAATAAATTCCCGAAATAATGGTGCCTAATGCATGGAAATCAAACTTAGTCCAGTATAAGGTGATGGAAAGCTAAGCGGGCGAGCGAGGAAAATAAAGCATAGTATGTAGAGAGAACGGGAGTGGCGTGAGGGGACATGTATGAAAAATGATTTGCCATCGAAGTCAATTAATTAATCACAGTAATACAGTGGATTCTTAAGTGTGATTAATGGTAATGGTGGTGATGAGAAATGTAACGCGCTGCGGAGTGAGCGTGAAGAGTAGTGAGGGTGAGGTCATAGTGTGAATGTGATTGTGCTGGCCAGGGAATACAAAACCTTTGGTAATGCCAATTTGTTTGCTTCTTTCCCCATTTCCACCATTTCATCCTCAAAACCCTGCAGTTTCATTTCATACTTTCCTTCGGACACGCACACGCTCTCTCTTGTTACCCAATAAATAAGAATAAGAATAAGAATACATATAGAAATAGAAAATCCTTCCATCGATTAATGAGAATTGTTGAGATGGCTGGAAATTGCTAGGGCATCGTCTTCTTGCAAGCTGGCAAACAAGTGGTGGGAGAGAAGTAGCAGTGATGAGGGTATGGCAGGGTTCAGCACCAACAATAACAATAACGAAGGAAGAGATCACTTCAATTTAGGGCGCTTTGTTCCACATCTTTTCAATCTCCACCTCCAAACCCCTAACAACAACAACAACAACAACAACAACAACAACCCCTTAACGCATCACCACCACCACCAACAACAATTCAACTCTCCTCCTCCTCCTGAACCTGCTGAAGCTGACGGTGATGCTGCTGGTGGTTCAAGAAGCGGAGGAGTATCCGCTGAACCCTCAACTGGGCGCCGTCCGAGGGGCCGTCCAGCAGGATCCAAGAACAAGCCCAAACCGCCTATCGTAGTCACGCGGGACAGCCCCAATGCACTGCGCTGTCACGTGCTTGAGGTCTCCGCCGGGGCGGAGCTCCTCGACGCACTCTCCACCTACGCTCGCCGGAGGGGGAGAGGCGTTTGCGTCCTCAGCGGCACTGGCACCCTCGCTAACGTTACGCTTCGCCAGCCTGGAGGCACAGTCGTAACCCTTCACGGAACCTTCGAGATCCTCTCCATCTCCGGGACGATTCTCCCGCCGCCTGCTCCACCTGGATCCGGAGGGATTTCGGTGTACCTGTCCGGCGGGCAAGGGCAGGTGGTCGGGGGGAACGTGGTGGCTCCTCTTGTGGCTTCAGCTGTTGTGGTTCTGATGGCTGCTTCGTTTGCAAATGCAATGTTTGAGAGATTGCCTTTGAATTTGGACGATGATGATCCTCGTGAGGACGATGACCACTTCAATCACCAACGACAACCTGCAGCATCGCAATCCTCTGGCGTAACTGGCCAGATCGCCGACGGCGCCAGCAGTGGTGGTCGCGCTGTTTCTTTCTTCAATTCGGCTGCAGGTATTGGTGGTGGAGGAAGGGGTTTGAACGGCAGAAGCGGCTATCCCTTGTCGCTTCCCAGCGGCGGCGATCTATTTGGATGGGGCGGTGGTGGTGGTGCAGGTGCAAGTGCAGCAGCGGCGATCAAGCCTCCACCGTTCTAGCTAATAACTTATATGTATATGTATATCTATATCTATATATTTCTATTAATATATAGTATTGTGGTGGAACAATATACATGTGATTTGGAACACATGTAAAATTAAGTAGGTTAAATAATTTGACCTGATCATGAATATGTGTGAGTTACTGTGTTTCCCTCTTTCAGTTCTGAGTTTAATTTCTGGTACTTAAATGCTTCCCAATATTTTATATCTTTGACCTTAATTAATTTCTGATCTCAGCTTGCTAGTTTATTTATTAAAAAATTAAATAAAAGAATCTTATAATCATCATATATATTTAAGTATTGAGACAGGAGTATTATTTTATGTGCATCTTTTGATTGTTATTATAATATTGAGAACTTAGTCCCACAGCGCCGCTGGTTTGTCTCCTCATATAGTGGCTTCTCCATCATCTATCTTTGTTTTTGTTTAATTGATTATGGTTTTCAGTTTAATTTTAATTTAGACGCCTCTAAACAGGCACGGACAATATTATTTTATTTCTAATGATACTATAATAATATTAATTTGTTGATAACTCTATTATATGCCCTACTAGATAGGTCGTATAATTAAGTGTAAGTGTGTAACTAATAATTAATCATCGCACTTTTTCAGTAAGGTTATAAGACCAGGAAGCACTGAAACCTCAAATTGCATATTTATTAACGGAGATGTTTGGTAACAAAAGAAAATCAGCAAAAAAATAATCGTAACTTGTCTTATTTAGCATTCATTAACTATTGCGACAATTAATAAATTCTAAATAAGGCAAGTTCTAGCTGTTTTTTTGGTCTTTCTAGCATTACCCATTTATTAATTTGTTGGTTCCATGTGCTTTGCGTTGATGCTCTAAAGCACCAACTAAAAGCATGTTCCTCTTTGCACCAAAAACGTAACCCTAGTTCTTGCTATACTGTTATATTCTCTACTTTGGGAAGCGAGGTAGTAGAACTTCAAACTTAAAGTTTGACCAAATTAAGTCTTAAGGCTAAGACTTGCACACTTAATTTGCATTGAAGAACTTTCTTCTGTCAGTTACTACTTATACTAAACCACAGAATTATCTCATTATACTATTGTTTTCCTTACATCTATTTTATATTTTATTTTAACGTTTCGCATTTATTGAAACTATTTTGCATAGTGGATGGGTTTGTTTTCCCGAGAGAAACAACCACTTAACTCATTTGCATACTGTAACCTCTGAAGGAAAAGAAAACCGAGGAATTATTGGAGCTGCCTGTGACATTGAAATTTGAGTAGAGTATAAAAATATATTCTTGGAACTGGGAATGAATATGCATCTCATCTTATTTCTTTAAATGGTTTATTTTATTATGTCCTGATCGAAACTGGTTAGTTAAAGGTTGAGCTTTTTAGATTTTCATTTCATTCATGTCCCCAAGATTGCTGTCTGAATTTCAGTTTCACAAAAAATATTAGTTAATTATATTTGCCATGTATGTGTTGTGCAGAGTGTAGACACACACATACGCATGGCATAGACAAATGTTATATTCACAAGGTACTCCTTAATCAGCATAGCATGCTTTAATTTTGGCCTTCATATACTTCCACTAATTGAGTAGCAAGAAAAAAGAAAGGAACCTAAAAAGTGATGCATGCAATAGACATCTATATTCACTGTCAACAATTTGGGAATAGGCAGTATTATGTAGGTTAGCATTTGTTTTTTACTTTTCTTGGAAATACTAAATCAATTTGGGCTTGCCTTTTCTTTTGCCGGTTAATGAGCAAAGCTATTACGTGGTCTGATATTAGTTCATTTGTATAGTAATACATGTTGAAATTTTGAGTATGACTAATTATACCTACTACTAAATTACTGCACTAATATAGTAATATCGAACTTCATAACAAGATTTTTGAAGTCTATATATATTATAAAAGGAATGTTATAGCATTATGTTTCTGTACACCTCTCCTATATCACACCTTTCAATTTTGATATTAAATGATTCATACGAAATGAAAAAAAAAAAAAAACTCTAAAATAAAAAGAATTGTGAAATGATAAAATAAAAAATTAATCACCATTAAATTTATAATTTTTATTATGTGGGAGTTTTACTATTTTTATTTAAGTATGCTTAAGCTTTCACTGTTTTACTTTAGAAGAGCTTAATCTAAAAAAAATATATACAAAAAAATAGTGCAAATATCATTTCTCTATATATTAGAGAGTTTTAATTTGACTATCCACTATGAAATTTAAGGTTTCAAATTTAAAAATTATATAAACTAATGTTTTAAACTTTAAAAGATTATATTAATTTTGTTAAAATTTTGAACATTTAGTTATGAAATTATTTAGACTTTCAAATCATGAAAAAACACATAAATTTAGGATATTAAAATCCTAAAAAATTATGCTCCTTTTGTAGGGGTTTGAAAACCCCCATTACTACAAAATTATTTATATTTCACATACTAAAAAATATATAACTTGGGATTTTAAATCCTAAAACAGAATTTCTTTTGTAAAGTATAAAATTATTTAGAATTTTAAACTCTAGATAAATAATTCAGAGAATTGAATGAAACCCTAAAAAGTATATTCATTTTGTGAGATTTTGAACTTTGAAGTTTGAACCCTCGCTACTATAAAATTATGTTAGAATCTTAAACTAGAAAATAAATAGGTTTAATTAAGTTTTGTATTCCTATAATAAAATATCTGTTTTATATTTTAATCCCTATAAAATTTTTCATTTGGGTTTCATTCCAGTAAAAGTAAAACGTTTTTGGTCCTTATAAAATATTCGTTCTTGTTTTAATTGCTAGTGCTAGATTTTGGTCCCCATAAAATACCCATTTTGTTAATTGCTAACATAACAGGTTAAATGTTAATATAGCACATCTTGCTATATCAACATTTTAGTTTGCCATCCATTATCTTCACAAACTAACACCAATAATTAAATTAAAAAAAAAATCTAAATTTTACTAAAGAAAAATTTTAAGTACCAAAACAAAAACCCAGATATTCTATAGAGACCAAATTTTATATTTACAATTTTAATCCAAAAAATGCTCATTATATGTTAAGCCCCACTATCGTATAATTATTTAGGATTATTAGTGTTTTAAACATAAGTAAATATTTATATAAATGTCTTTATGTAAAAATTAAAACTAATATAAATATATATTATATGTGTTAAATAAGTTTGTTAGATATACAAACCTTTTAATAATTTTTAGCTATTATATTTGCATGAAAATGTTTTCATACAAATATTTACATCAAACACATAATCTGTTCTTTTTGTGGAATTTTAAACTCGTCTATAGTATGTAGAGTTGCGAATCCAAAAAACCTATAAACTTCCTTAAGAACGCGCTTTTGGTCTTTGCAGGAGCAGGAGTTCTTTAACCACTCACTACTAATGATGCTGCAGCGCAAAATAAAGTATGAATAGGCAATTGTACTTGCGCACAGGATATGAAGATAATCAAAGCATATATATTGCATCCATGAAAATGTAACTAACAGTAAAAATAAAAATAAAAATGAAAAAACAATAATAACAGTTGGGTGGCAGTTTCCGCTATTCCATACATAGTGATGCCCTGGTTGTAGAGCACATTTCAAGTCCTGAGTGATGAACTTCAAGAAGCCAACCAATGAAAGGAGGAAAGTTACACAGCTCCCTGCTCAAAGGGAACACGTACAAACAGTCGGCCATGCAAACTAACTACAGCAGATGTCTGAAGCGGATCAATTCTTGCAGGTAAGTTCACAACCTGGAACAAGAAACAAATATTTAAAGTGAAGACCTCAAGTTTCAGTCAAGCACCTTCACCCAAGAAGTTAATTAAAATATTGCCGTACTAGCATTATAACTTTTACTACTACTGTCACCATTAAGGTATTCGCCCGAAAATAGAATTATGTCTAGACTCTGTTATGGATACATAAGATTCACCTTCTTGAAGGGGGTAATTCCCCATGGATTGTCAACATGTTCTGGGAGACCAGTTATAACTAGACGACCAACTGGATCAGATTGGACTCGCACCTGCGGATTGGTTAAAATCTAGTTAGCAGTTAAAATTTACACCAAATAAACAGGCAATAGACAATTTAGATAAGTGGAAACGAAATACTCATTTTACATGATATCATGGTACTGCTATTTATTGTTTAGCGATTACAGACAAAGAACCAAAGCGATTACCTCCTCGCGAAGGAGTCCAGGAACTAGTGCATAAACCTCAAAACAATCCTTCTGTACATAGATACAACAAACATTCCATGTTCATTTATTTATCTATTTACTTCAGAAGGGAGAGAATAAAAAAGGAAACCGACTTACAGTTTCTCGCACATTGACCTTCACCCAGTCTGCTGGGGGTCCAACATCTACAACTGCCGTGACCAATCTGCCAGATGAAAATCATTAGTCACAAACTTGAATGAAATGCATACATACCTTTTTTGGCTTCAAAGTAGATACTACAAATTATAAATGGTTAAACTGATAAAGAAATCAGCACTAATAATAAATGCCAAAGGGTAAAATTTTACTAGCTGCTGCTTCTAGTTAACAAAACCTTCCATGAAGAAGGACATAGATATAGAAACCTTGGGGAACGAGGGGTTTACAATACCATGAAGGGAGAAGTCTAAGGACCTAATCAAGATATGGGCAGGGTAGTTCGACTGTGACACACTGAATTGTGTTGTATTGTTAATTCTTTATTTTATTGTGATGTAAAGGTGTAAACCAAGAAATCTAGTAGAAAAATGGTATCTGTTTATTCTGTAATAACAAAAGTACTTTTAATCAACATCTTATATTTTATAAAAAGATATCAATATTAGAAGTTATTAAAGAGATAACTTTAGGCAGTTGCTACTAACATGAACAAAGATCATGGATGGATAAGGCCGAACAGTGACACAAAAATAATGACTACATGGAAAAGACTATAGATCAATCAATTCAAAAGACAAGAAACTTAACTGTCTATCTCCTTCAATATTTGCAGCTTTCCCAGCATGCTCAAGAACAGATGGTGTCCTGTGTTTATTTAGCATACCTAATTCATCAAATCATGTAGAAGGAGCTCAAAATCAATTTGAATAACAATTGGGTATGTTGTTAAGAAAATAAACAAATAATGATTTATCATGCATATAGAGAGCATACCAATACTTTTGAGGTTCTTTTCTCGTTTCGGAGTAGAATTGGAGTTCTTATCCTATGCAAGAGAATTACACAAGTTCTATTGATAAAAAAATTGCCATAAAACATTCATGTATATATAACTATATACGCAAATACACAACAAATAAGAATGCAAAGTTTATAGGTCTCAACAGACCTTAATAACTGGCTCAGCAACCTCACCATATCCAAGTAGGCGCTGGGCATGCCAACCTTGCATTGCACGTGCTGCCGCATCCCTTCGTGCCCTACCAGAGCCAGAGCCTGGAGCCTGGTAAACAGCAGTCTGCAAAATTAAACTATTATAGCTATATATATAAACAATATGTCTTATCAGGTAAGCAGCTATTTTGTTCAAACCCATTCATATGAAGCACAATTACTTCACATGCCAACTTGAGTCTCTTGTAAGATACAATATAATTAAGGAACAAGAACAAGCTTATTCAGTTTCATAACTTATCAGGCCCATTGCTTGGCAAAAGGAAAACAAAAGGTGGTTTGCAATTAAGAACTAGCAAAAAAATAAATAAATAAATAAAATAAAATACAAACCTCTTTTTCCACACTTGAAGATTGATGAAATGATCCAACAGGGAGCTGTAGCTCCCCAATTTCTCTCTTATACTTTTCATACTCTAAAAGTGCCTGACATAATTGAAAAAACATCAGGAATAAAGTAGATCAACAGATCATGCAAGTTGCATAGAAAAGGTATCAGGACTCAGAAGTGACATGGGAATGGCACAAGGCAGTAAAGGATACATAATAGCAACTCTGTTTAGTTTCATTTGTATTGAAGAAGTCCTGTGACAAAGACAGCTAATGTGATGGTAAGGTGAACAAGAGACAGGATACAGACTAGTTTCTTTTACATTTAAAGAGTGGGAGACAATGAAGTAGACAACAATTCAAACAAAAAATGATATATGTGTCATCAGATGTCTTGTTAAAATGTAGTCTATTTTGGTATCAACAATAGCTAGAAATTCTATCAAATTCATGAATGCTTGAAATATTAAACATGCAGTCTTACCAATAATTAGAGATGACAGCTATTTATTATGCAAAATTCCTTGAAAAATGAACATTACCTTCTCATAAAAGATTCTAAACGTCCATGAGACTGTAGTGCAAGTCCTGCGAGAGAAATGTATTCAATGTCCTAATGAGAGAAGGATATGGCGTTGAGATGAATTCTTGAAGGCTATTTATCTCTTAGAAACTATATATGCTAATATGCTAATGCTAACAAGCAGCTGCAACAAACGACATATTGCTCATATGGTGTTTATTACTGGTAGTAAACAGCACAAAAGCCAGATGTGGGGCTATGCAGGCATAGAAAGATACAGGGAACACTGAAGACACAAGAGGTGAGCATGCTCCGACACTCTTTTATTACAATCATATATATATTCAGGCCAATTTTCATTCCTTTCCTTCCAAATATATATCAATCGACCCATGATGTAAGATTGAAGTATTTCATACACAATCCGTGAAAACTAAACTCAGTATATGATGCTCTGGCTGATAGAAGATGATGCACAAGTGACAAAAAGAAATTAGTCAATTTAAGGAACACAATGCCCTATCCGGCCACAAAACTATAAAACAACAGACTTACTTGGGTGGATGGAAAGACTCTCCTACTTGCCGCCACAACTTGGATCCAGTTACCTGCATAAAAAGAGTAGGTAAGATTAGTTCTGTCACCCATTAGAATGATTAATTAAAAAAAGAAAGGCACAAAACATGTCATCAATAATCATATGTTGTAGAAAAGGCATGGATAAGATTGTGACACTGGAAGAATAGTAGTAAAAGGCAGCCTTGGTTCGAAGTTTACTATATAGACAGCAATATTAAAGAGCTTTAGAATGTGAGAACGATGGGGATGACCAACAACAAGCAAAAAAATGACGAAGGATGAATACTAATGTAGGAGATGGATCCATACCACATCATAGCCACCAAGTTTGATGACAGCTCTCCATAACCTACAAACCATGCTAACGTAAGAAATCAACCAACAGAATGGTGAGAAAAACAACAAAAGCTAGTATGTATATAGGAGGAGCAGGCCAAGCATGATTTTACAATGCCATTAAGATATGGATTATTCCAATGAGTTGGAAAGGATATGTTACGCACTTGAGGCAATTTAGTGGCTCTCCATAAAACTTAGGAGGCTTGAACTCCAAGGATCTCTCTCTATAGAAACTCTCCAGCTCTCTCATAAATGCTTCTCGTTCGGAATACGAACCAGACTCATCATAATCAGTCATCTGCAGGTAAAAACCAAGACAAATACAATCTTTGAAACTTATAATGAATGAGCAACCCAAGTATTCTAGTTAGAATTACCTCAGTATCATGGAGCACGTTTTTCATTTCCCTAACATTCCTCTCTTTAGGCTTCGGAGTGAGTAATTCATGGTGCGAATGGACTTTAGGATCTTGAAGGCGATTCTCAAGGCGCGTGTTACTACTATCCGTCTTGGTCTCTAGCACAGAAAGAAGAGCAGAATTGGCATTCTTGTTGTCATCACTTTGCCGATCGAACATGACATGATCCTGTTGGAGCTGAGCAGGGGAGTTGGAATCCACATTCTGATCCTTTTCTGAATGGTGCTGGCGCTGCAAAGCGGCATCGTCATCTTCAACAACCTCCATTTCTAAATTTCCATGAGAGTTATCAACTAGCCGCTCGGGGCCATCCTCCATGGGTGACTGCGAATCCTGAGCTCTACTCAAACACTAAATCATGAGCATCGTGCCGCTAGGGTGTTAACGGAATTCGAGTCGCGGTGTAGAAGAAGACGAGAATTAAAAGCCCTAATAAAAGGAAAAAAGAAAAACGGTTTACGATTTATAAGGGGAACAAACAAGGCCTTGAATGTGAATGTGATGTGGTGCTTAGCGTACCTTGGGTGAATTGGCGAGGGTTTGGGGAGTGACAATGTAGCTTGGTTGAATGAAGAGAGCGTGTTTGTGTGAAAGCATGGAATATTGGAAGAAAGGAAGAAGAAGAAGAAGAAGAAGCAGACCTGAGCTGAGCTGAGCTGACCCAACGGCGGTTGGGTTCAGTAGACTTCACTTAGGATTCGTAGTTGGGAGTTGGGACCCTAAAGTAGCCTCCGCAACGGCGGTTAACTTAAAAACGCACCTCCTTACCACCACCGCTCTACGTCACAGATCCACTGTATTCCACCTTCTTTCACCTCAAAAGACCATCTTATCCTTCATTCCATGTGCTTGCCTTGCAAATTATATTATTTTGAAATTTTATGCGAATTATTATTATTATTATTAGGGTTAAGTATTTTTTTCATCGTTAAGATCTTGGGTGAAAATCTAAATCGTCTCTAATGTTGAATTTTGTATTAAAATTATTATTTTTCTAATTTTTTAATAAAATAAATTTTATTATTATCTCTCCTATTTACCCTCCTCACTTAAATTGTTCACCTCACTACATCCAGTGTAGTCTACATTGCCACAGTTCCATTCTCATACTCACCACCATACTTACACACACTCTCATTACAATAATACTCATTCACCATTACTTTCTGTAACTATATGTATGTCTTCATTCATCATCGTCATCAATAACAACAATTCTTCTCACTCAAATCTTCACTATTTACCTTTTCACCTACAACAATACCAATTATTCTTTTTTAGTTTTTTTTTTTTAAAAAAAAATCAAACGAGATTAACACAAAGAAAGAGGTAATAAAGAAGTTCAAACGTGAAGAGAGGAATAGAACAAAACAAGAAAGGAAAAGAAAAGAGAAAAAGGGCATGACAAAAAAGGAGAACATCGTTGTGTTGATGCTGAAGTCGTCAATTGTGTATTGTCATCGTCGTTGTTATTGTTGAAGGCCACTGTTGTGCTCCATCTTAACCCTATTTGTCATTTGTTATCTTGCTTGTGTTCGTTGAAAGTGTTGTAACTACGAGATGGGATGGTGGTTGTCGTCAATGTTAGAATGGGATGGAGTTGCCTTTGAAAAATAACGTCAATGAGTAGCGACACCCTTACTCGCCAGCAATGCCTTCTTCTTCCTCTTCTTCTCTTCTTTTTTTCTTTTCTTCTTTTCGTTCTCTACCTCTTCCCCTATTCTTTTCTTTTTTGTTTTTTTTCTTGCTCTCCCTCCCTCTCAAGTTGTGCATTTGTGGTTGTTGAAAGTAAAAGAAGGAATGAGGGTGAATTTGGGACTAAGGATATTTTGATCTAAAAATTAGAAAAGGATGATTTTAAAATAAAATTAAATATTATGAATGATTTTAAACGCAAAAATATCTTAGAGACGATTTTAATTTTGATTCAAGATTTTAGGAACAAAAAAAGTATTTAACCCATACAACTATTAGGTTTACATTAAAATCAACACAAAAAATAGTCACTAATATAAAATATATATTAAAATATAAAATACACATTAAACATGAGTTAAATAATACATATATTTGTATATAAATGCGTAATAGTTGATTTTAGTGTACAAATAATATTTTTAATTATCATATTATAAGAGATGTGTAAAACTAAAGCGAAAATTTTTTGAGCAAGACTTTTTAAAATGAGAAAGTTGCCAAAATGATAAAATGAATTTTAGTATTAATATTCTCAAATATATCTCTCTAAGGTTTTCTATCACACTCAATAATAATATACTCATCATATTATACTCAGATTTTCTCTTGTAATCAAGAAGTTCTATTAGTGTTCATGCTTGTAAATCATACTAAGGAGAAATTTCATGAAAAAAAAATATTTGTGAAAGAAAAATAGTACAATATCCTTTAAATAAAGACAAAATGTTGCCAAAAAAAGGTTAATAAGAACAAAATCCTGACCAAAAAAAAAAAGAGTACGGTCTTTCCCTCTTGGCAACATCATTTAAGATTACGAAATCGATGCATTCTGATCTAAGATGCCAATCTTTTAAATGAGGATTGTGAAAGTAACTTTATGAATAAATCTGCTAGATTTTTACTTGAATGAATCTATTGAACATCGATTATTCCTTGGTAAAGAATAACATAGGAGAAATATGTTTCATCCTATCATCTTTGATGTATCCATCTTTAAGACCAAAATTGCATGCTACATTATCTTCGTACAAAGTAGTTAAAAGATATTTTCTTATTATATAGTCCACATGATGATTAAATATACTGAATCAAATCGCTAAGTCAAAAGTACTTGCAACTTGCTTCATGTATCACAAGTATTTCTGTTTTATGGACTTCCATGATGTAGCTATATTACCATATGTAAATAGATCTCTAGTTTGATATCTATTTTTATGTGGAATGATAAACCATTATTTTATGGTTTACATTGTGTTTGATTGTGTGGTTTTATCAAATCTTTACCCACTTATTCATTAAATCAGCATGTATTTACAACTCCTTCCCAAAACTACTCCATGGTTTAAAATAACCTTCCTAAAGACTTTTAATTATGTATTTTAATTCTTCTTTATTCCATTCGATGTCGTGATCTGTGTGTCAAGTGTTTCAGGTTTTATAGGGCATGAATGACTTGGAGATTGGAAAGGAAGCTTGCAAAAATGGAAGAAACACAAGAAATTGAGGAGATGACCAGCGAGAAGTGACGCAGACGCATGGCTCACGCGACCGCGTGAAATAGAGGAAATTGCAGTGACGCGTTCGCATGCCTGACGCGAACGCGTGAATTGGAGGCTGCAAGAGTGACGCGAATGCGTGGACGACGCGCACGCGTGGCAAGGCAAAACACTGGATGACGCGAACGCGTGGATGACGCGATCGCGTGACGTGCGCGATCTGCAGAATTTGCTGGGGCGATTTTGGGCCCTGTTTTTACCCAATTTTTGGCCCAGAAAAGCATATTAGAGCCAGGGAACATGCAGAGACCAGAGAACAACATTCATTCCGCATAATTTTAGTTTTAGATCTGATTTTACTCCTTCTCTAGTTTTTCTCTCTACACATTCATAGTTCTTAGGATTTTGATTTTATTGCTTTTTGGACTGGGATATTGAGAAGAGTTATTACCTCCGTCAAGACTCCGTCATTCTAGTTTGTTTCCTTACTTGTCACTTACTCTTCCATATCCTTAATTTCTTCAGAGTTACTATTGGATTATTTTTAGAATTTATTAATACAAGAACTATTTTTATTTTAATTGATCCTTTTGATTATTATTTATCAATACTTTCTTTACTTCCATTTCTCATTTTGCGAAGTTTATATTCATAATGAGCGAGTAGTTCCATAACTTGATTGGGAGTTGATTGAAAGGAGGACCTTGAGTTGGAATGCTCAAGAGTAAAATTATAGTTGGGTTTAGCACTGGGTCGCCCTCTAGTCACTAACACTAGTCCTTCCCAAGGGAGAGGATTAGAACTTGTGAATAGAAATTGACTTCCAACTTGCTTAACTTTCCTTTATCTGATAAAGGATAACTGAGCAGACAACCTTCAGTTATCACTTTTATCTTGGGAGAACTCCATCAAGGATAGGGTTTCCAACTAATCTTCTCCCGGTCAAGGTTTTTATTTAATTTACATAAATTTTCTGATTTAATTTCCTGTTTATCAACTCAAACCATTTTAGAAAATATCTGATTAATAAAATAGCACACCTTTCTGCAACTCGTTGGGAGGCGACCTGGGATTCATACTCCCAGTATTTTAATTCTAATTTTGTGACAACCCTTCTAAATTGATAAGCGGATTTTTGGTTGGTTAAGAACTATACTTGCAACGTATCTCTTATAATAATTTCTTAACTCGCCAATTTTCGCCACGTCAATTTTTGGTGCCGTTGCCGGGAAATTACAATAGCGTGCTAAGTTATTGATTGGAATTTATTTATTTGCATTTTATTTTATTTTGCTACTATGAGCTGCATGTTTCTTTCGTTAAATGATGCGTTCACTTCCTGATCCAAGCTTGCCAGTATTTGATCCTGAGATCAAAAGAACTATTTCACGTATAAGGCAAGCTCGGCATCGGTTAGTCCTCCCCGAGGGCAAATCTGAAACGTCACGTAAGGAAGAAACAAGCTCCCTTTCTACTGATTCGGTTGATTTACGTGCAGGTGACATGGCAGCCCCTAGAAGAGTTACTATCCAGGAGGCTGGAGCCTCTGATTTTACTATGCAACCGTTTCAAGCGCATCACCCAGCAGTGGCTATAGATTTTGAAATAAAGACTGCCCTGCTCAACTTGATGCCTAAGTTTCATGGCTTACCTGCTCAAGAGCCTATCAAGCACCTTAGGGATTTCCAAGCAGCCTGTTCTACTGTCAGGCGTGATGGTGCAGATGAAACTTCTATTCTGTTAAAAGCTTTCCCATTCTCTCTTGAGGGGAAGGCGAGAGAGTGGTACTACACTCAATTCCGCAGCAACTGTTTCTGACTGGGATACACTTAGAAGAGAATTTTTGGAAAAATTCTTTCCGGCTAAAGTTACTAATAAACTGAGGAAAGACATTTCCATGATTGTTCAGGACGAATCCGAGACTCTTTACGAATACTGGGAGCGCTTCAACAACCTTCTGGAAGCATGCCCCCCACTATATGATTGACAAGATAGTGTTGTTCGGCTACGTCACACAGGGTATGAGGCCCCAAGATAAGACCACATTGGAAAGTGCTAGCAATGGGTCTATGAAAAAGTACAAGACCACTGATGAGGCATGCAATTGATCAGCGACTTAGCTGAATCTACTCGAAATCACAGGCAGAAACAAAGCCGGTCAAAAGCTGTTGCAGAGGTATCTTCTAACAAGGAAACTACTACTCTAACTCAGAGTATATGTGAAATGACCAACTTACTGAAGCAGATGCAGCTGAGTCAACAACAAGCACAGCAAAGCCAACAGTTAGTCCCACTGAGAGTGTGCGGGATCTGCACTGATTATAGCCATTATACTGATGAATGTCCGCAGCTCCAACAGGAAGACAACACTGTGGCAGCCACTCATAACTTTTATGACCGCCCCAATCAAGGATACAATCAAGGTGGCAGTTACAACCATGGATGGCAGGACAATTCCAACCAAGGTTGGAGAGATAATTCTAACCAGAGTTGGAGGGACAACAATAATAGAGGAGGCAGAGACAATCAAGGATACCAGAGGTGCAATAATAACAACAACAGGCAGCAGAACCAGAACCAGCCTTACAGAGCACCTCACCTGAGGCAGTCCCAAAGACCACAGCTCAACCAACAACAAGTTCCGCAGATCACTCAATCTAATTCCTCTCCGAGTGATGAGGCTCTTCAATCCATTGCGCAAGGAAAAAAGAATGTGGAAAGTTCAGTTAATGGCCTAGCATCCGCTATACAAGCTCTCATCTCTCAGTTGGCATCACCCAATACTTCAAATACTTTAAACACTCAATATGCAAGCTCCAGTGGGATTCCTTCTCAACCCTTACCCAATCCAAAGGGTGGCATCAATGCCATCATCCTAAGCTCCGGAACCACACTGCAAGAGAGGAATCAGGAAGAGCCAATCCCATCAGAATACGCCTCAGCTGAAGAGGTGGTGGAAGTAGATGATGCTGAAGAAGAAGAGGACACACAAGACATGGGTGAAGAAGAAGAAGCTCAACCACAGAAAGAAGCACCAAGGGATGCAGACGTTGCAGAAAATGCCCTCCCTATTCCATTTCCACAAATTACAAGGAAGCCCAGGAAGCAGATGAAACTTGATCCCAAAATGGTAGAAATATTCAAAAAGGTTAAGGTAATTGTTCCCCTTTTTGATGTTATTCAGCAGGTACCTAAATACGCAAAGTTTCTAAAAGATTTATGTATACATAAAGACAAAATTAATGAATTAGAAACTATTCCTTTAGGTAGTTCTATATCTGCTTTAATGGGAGTTATACCTGAAAAGTGTAGTGATCCAGGCCCATGCATGGTTAACTGTATTATTGGAGGTGTGATATTTTCTGACTGCATGTGTGATTTAGGAGCATGTGTTAGTATAATGCCTTTGTCTATATATGATACTTTGAGGCTCCCTCCCTTAAAAAGGTCGGCAGCTCGTTTTGTGTTAGCAGAGAAAAGCATTATTACAGTGGTTGGAATTGCTGAAGATGTATTAGTGAGCATTAAAGGGCTCACATTCCCCATTGACTTTTATATCCTGGAAATGCCCCCCTAATGACTCAGGAAGGTCATTGGTGCACGAAATCACAATCACACTTTTGCAATTCCACACAACTAACCAGCAAGTGCACTGGGTCGTCCAATTAATACCTTACGTGAGTAAGGGTCGATCCCACGAAGATTGTCGGCTTGAAGCAAGCTATGGTTATCTTATAACTCTTAGTCAGGATATCAATAATTCTCAGATTTAATTGTAAAAAGTAAAAGAACATGAAATAAATACTTGTTATGCAGTAATAAAGAACGGGTTGAGGTTTTGGAGATGCTTTGTCTTCTGAATCTCTGCTTTCCTACTGTCTTCTTCTTCATGCACGCAAGGCTCCTTCCATGGCAAGATCTATATTGGGCATCACCGTTGTCAATGGCTACTTCTTGTCTTCTCAGTGAAAATGTTCCAAATGCGCTGTTACCGCACGGCTAATCATCTGTCGGTTCTCGATCATGTCGGAATAGGATCCATTGATCCTTTTGCGTCTGTCACTACGCCCAACACTCGCGAGTTTGAAGCTCGTCACAGTCATCCCTTCCCAGATCCTACTCAAAATACCACAGACAAGGTTTAGACGTTCCGAATCTCAGGAATAGCCGCCAATAATTCTAGCTTATACCACGAAGACTCTGATCTGAATCATGAGGCTAAGAGATATTCATTTAATCTAAGGTAGAATAGAGGTGGTTGTCAGGCACGCGTTCATAGGTGAGAATGATGATGATTGTCACGGATCATCACATTCATCAGATTGAAGTGCGAATGAATATCTTAGAATAGAAGCAAGCGTGATAGAATAGAAAACAGTAGTAATTGCATTAATTCATGAAGAACAGCAGAGCTCCTCACCCCCATCAATGGGGTTTAGAGACTCATGCCATAGAAGATACAATATGAAACATGTAGAATGTCATCTGGTACAAGATGAATCACTAAAAGTGGTTTTTATAGTAAACTAGTGACCTAGGGTTACAGAAAATGAGTAAGCTAGGGTGTTTAGTGTAAAAATCCACTTCCGGGGCCCACTTGGTGTGTGCTTGGGCTGAGCATTGAAGCTTTCATGTGTAGAGACTTTTCTTGGAGTTAAACACCAGCTTTTGTGCCAGTTTGGGCGTTTAACTCCAGCTTTTATGCCAGTTCTGGCGTTAAACGCCAGAATTCTTAAGCTGAATTGGAACGCCGGTTTGGGCCATCAAATCTTGGGCAAAGTCTGAACTATTATATATTGCTGGAAAGTCCAGGATGTCTACTTTCCAACGCAATTGAGAGCGCACCAATTGGGCTTCTGTAGCTCCAGAAAATTCACTTTGAGCGCAGGGAGGTCAGAATCCAACAGCATCTGCAGTCCTTTTTCAACCTCTAAATCAGATTTTTGCTCAGGTCCCTCAATTTCAGCCAGAAAAAACCTGAAATCACAGAAAAACACACAAACTCATAGTAAAGTCCAAAAAAGTGAATTTTAAATAAAAACTAATAAAAATATAATAAAAACTAACTAAAATATACTAAAAACATACTAAAAACAGTGCCAAAAAGCGTATAAATTATCCGCTCATCACAACACCAGACTTAAATTGTTGCCTGTCCCCAAGCGACTAAAAATCAAATAGGATAAAAAGAAGAGAATATACAATGAATTCCAAAAATATCTATGAAAATCAGTATTAATTAGATGAGCGGGGCTTTTAGCTTTTTGCCTCTGAACAGTTTTGGCATCTCACTTTATCCTTTGAAGTTCAGAATGATTGGCTTCTATAGGAACTCAGAATTCAGATAGTGTTATTGATTCTCCTAGTTTAGTATGTTGATTCTTGAACACACTTACTTTATGAGTCTTGGCCGTGACCCTAAGCATTTTGTTTTCCAGTATTACCACCGGATACATAAATGCCACAGACACATAACTGGGTGAACCTTTTCAGATTGTGACTCAGATTTGCTAGAGTCCCCAATTAGAGGTGTCCAGAGCTCTTAAACACACTCTTTTAGCTTTGGACCACGACTTTAACCGCTCAGTCTCAAGTTTTCACTTGACACCTACACGCCACAAGCACATGGTTAGGGACAACTTAGTTTAGCCACTTAGGCCAGGATTTTATTCCTGAGGGCCCTCCTATCCACTAATGCTCAAAGTCTTGGATCCTTTTTATTACCCTTGCCTTTTAGTTTAAAGGGTTATTGGCTTCTTCTGCTTGCTTTTTCTTTCTTTTTTTCTCTCTCTCTTTTTTTTTCGCATATCATCCTCTTTTTTTCTATTCACTGCTTTTTCTTGCTTCAAGAATCAATTTTTTGATTTTTTCAGATTATCAATAACATTTCTCCTTTTTCATCATTCTTTCAAGAGCCAACAATTTTAACATTGATAAATAACAAATTCAAACATATGCACTGTTCAAGCATTCATTCAGAAAACAAGAGTATTGCCACCACATCAAAATAATTAAACTGTTTTAAAATTTGAAATTCATGTACTTCTTTTTCTTTTTCAATTAAAGACACTTTTTATTTAAGAAAGGTGATGGATTCATAGGACATTCAGAGCTTTAAGACATAAACTTTAAATTTTATTAATCATGGAATGACAATAAGACTCAAAAATAAATATAAGAGCAACCCAATAATAATAGAAGACAGAAAATAATAAAAAAAAAGAAAAATAAATGACTCTTAAAATAGACTCTTAATAATAAAGGTTATCACAGAGTTAGGACTCAACAACCTTGATTTTGAGAAGTGGATGCTCCCTCAATCTGTGGGGTGCTTGGTCCTTCAAGGGAGAGCTTCTGGCACTTCAGCTCCTGTAGCTCACGCCCCTGCTTTTCCTGTTCCTTCAGCAGTTTGTAGAGCATGCAGTTTTGATTCTGCTGTTCTTCCTTAAGTTGTTCCATAGCTTCTTGCAGCTTGGTAACAGATGCTTCTAGGCGGGTCCAGTAGTCAATTTCAGGAATTTCTGGGAGGAACTCCTGCGCCCTCCTTTTTATGGAGTTGTCTTGCACTTGTCCTTCCATTGACTTCTTGGTGATTGGGTGTTCGATTGGGATGAATTCATCTACTCCCATCCTTACCCCAGCATCTTTACATAGCAGAGAAGTTAAGCTTGGGTAGGCCAGTTTGGCTTCAGTGGAGTTCTTGTTTGCAATTGTCTAAATCTCACAAGAAATTAGATGATGAATCTCCACTTCTTTTCCAAGCATAATACAATGAATCATCACTGCTCTTTTGACAGTGACCTCAGAGCGGTTGCTAGTGGGCAATATAGAATGCCAATGAAGTCCAACCAGCCTCTTGCACTGGTTTGAGATCTCCCCTCTTGAGTTGGTTTGGGACACCTTTTGAATTGGTTATCCACTTAGTTCCAGGGAGGGATATGTCCTCTAGAACTTGATCCAACCCCTTATCTACTCTCACCATTCTCCTATTAAAGGATTCTGGATCATCTTGTAGTTGAGGCAGTTTGAAGACCTCTCTTATTTTGTCCAGATAGAAGTAAATAAGCCTCCTTCTGACCATGGTTCGGTAGGTATGAAAGGCGGTTCCAGTTATTCTCTGCTTATCTGTTAGCCACAAATTTGAGTAGAATTCCTAAACCATGTTTCTTCCAACCTTTGTTTCAGGATTAGCTAGAATTTTCCATCCTCTGTTTTGAATTTGCTCTTGGATCTCCGGATATTCATCTTCTTTCAGATTGAATTTAACTTCCGGAATCACTGACCTCAGACCCATTATTTTGTGGTAATGGTCTGCATGTTCTTTGGTTAGGAACCTCTCTTGATTCCAAAGACTCTTTGGAGTATTATCTTTCTTGCCTCTTGATTTGGTTTGTTTTCCCTTAGGTGCCATGATCTTGATGAGTCTTAGCTCAGTGATCACGGAAAAATACACCAAACTTAGAGGTTTGCTTGCCCTCAAGCAAACGAAAGGAAAGGGGAGAGAGAGGAGAATAGGCAAATTCGAATGGTGGAGAGGGGGGGTGGCCGAATGTGTATTTATAAGAGGATGGGAGGGATTTCGAAAATTTTGAAAGAGATATGCCATAGAGATATGATTGGTGGAAGAAAATAAAATCATGATATGAAAAAGATGAGATTTTCAATTGAAAAAGATATAAAGAGATTAAATCTGAAAATTTGGTTTTGCATCTAAGAAATAAGAGATGATATGATGGGTTTGAAAAGATTTGAAAAGAAATTGAAAAGATACTTGAGTTTTTGAAGAAGATTTGGGAAGGATTTGAAGGAAAATTGAAAAGAGATTTAGAGAATTGTTGAATTTTTGAAAATTGAGGGTGAATAATGAAAGTTTGAAACATGTTTATGCAGAAAATTATGAGTTAAAACATGAAAATTTGAAAAAAATTTGAATTTGGAAACAAAATCTCCTCCCCTTACCTTTCTGGCGTTAAACGCCCAGAATGGTATCCATTCTGGCGTTTAACACCCAATTGTTGGCCATTATGGGCGTTTAACGCCCAGCCAGGTACCCTGACTGGTGTTAAACGCCAAAAACCCCTTTATCACTGGGCATTTTGCTGAACGCCCAGGATGCTGCAATTCTGGCGTTAAACACCCAGAATGGTACCCATTCTGGCGTTTAACGCCCAAAATGCCCTTTACTGGCGTTTTCTTGTCAGCAAGCTCCTTTTTTCTGCTTTTTGCACTGAATCCTTCTGTAACTCTGTGAATTCCTTCAATTTTGATGATTAACCTTTGAAGAACATGTATATCAAATTTCTACAAGTATTAATTACAACAAATAACCTGCTAATGACTGGGTTGCCTCTCAGCAAGCGCTTCTTTATTGTCTTTAGCTGGACCTTTACTGAGCTTCATTCAAGCCTCAGTTTTGAGCATTCTTGCTCAAAATTGCTTTCAAGATAATGTTTGATTCTCTGTCCATTAACAATGAACTTTTTTTTAGAATCAATATCTTGAAGCTCAACGTATCCATATGGTGACACTCCTGTAATCACATATGGTCCCCTCCACCGGGATTTTAATTTCCCGGAGAATAATCTGAGCCTAGAGTTGAATAGCAGAACTTTTTGTCCTGGCTCAAAGACTCTGGATGACAATTTCTTGTCATGCCACTTTTTTGCTTTTTCCTTATAAATTTTTGTATTTTCAAAAGCATTGAGTCTGAACTCCTCTAGCTCATTTAGTTGGAGCAATCTTTTCTCACCAGCTAACTTAGCATCCAGGTTTAGGAATCTGGTTGCCCAGTAGGCTTTATGTTCCAGTTCCACGGGCAGATGATAGGCCTTGCCATACACAAGCTGGTATGGAGAGGTTCCTATAGGAGTCTTGAATGCTGTTCTGTATGCCCACAGAACATCATCCAAACTCTTTATCCAATCCTTTCTACGGGTAATTACAGTCCGTTCCAGGATTCTTTTTAACTCTCTGTTAGAGACTTCAGCTTGCCCATTTATCTGTGGATGATACGGAGTTGCTACTTTGTGGCTAATTCTATATCGGACCATAGCAGAGTAAAGCTGTTTATTGCAGAAATGGGTGCCCCCATCACTGATTAGCACTCTGGGAACACCAAATCTGCTCAAAATATGTTTCTGAAGGAACTTTAGTACAGTCTTGGTATCATTAGTGGGTGTGGCAATTGCCTCCACCCATTTAGATACGTAGTTTACTGCCACCAGAATGTAAGTGTTTGAGTATGATGGTGGGAAAGGACCCATGAAGTCAATACCCCATACATCAAACAACTCAATCTCCAAGATCCCTTGTTGAGGCATGGCGTAACCATGAGGTAAGTTGGCAGCTCTTTGGCAACTGTCACAGTTACGCACAAACTCTCGGGCATCTTTATAGAGAGTAGGCCAGTAGAAACCACATTGGAGGACTTTAGTGGCTATGCGCTCACTTCCGAAATGTCCTCCATACTGTGATCCATGGCAATGCCACAGGATCTTCTGTGCCTCCTTTCTAGGGACGCATCTGCGGATCATTCTGTCTGCACATCTCTTAAAGAGATATGGTTCATCCCACAAGTAGTACTTTGCATTAGAAATTAGTTTTTTCTTTTGCACCCTGCTGTACTCCTGGGGTATGAACCTCACAGCTTTATAATTTGCAATGTCTGCAAACCATGGTGCTTCCTGAATGGCAAAGAGTTGCTCATCTGGAAAGGTCTCAGAGATCTCAGTAGAAGGGAGGGACGCCACAGCTACTGGCTCTATCCAGGACAGGTGATCAGCTACCTGGTTCTCTGTCCCTTTTCTGTCTCTTATTTCTATATCAAACTCTTGCAAAAGCAACACCCATCTTATGAGCCTGGGTTTTGAATGCTGCTTTGTGAGTAAATATTTAAGAGCAACATGGTCAGTGTACACAATCACTTTTGATCCTACTGAATAGGATCTAAACTTGTCAATGGCATAAACCACTACAAGCAGCTCTTTTTCTGTGGTTGTGTAATTCTTCTGTGCGTCATTTAGAACACGACTGGCATAGTAAATGACGTGCAGAAGCTTGTTATGCCTTTGTCTCAACACTGCACCAATGGCATGGTCACTGGCATCACATATTAATTCGAATGGTAATGTCCAGTCAGGTGCAGAGATGACTGGTGCTGTGACCAGCTTAGCTTTCAGGGTTTCAAACGCCTGCAGACACTCTGTGTCAAACACAAATGGCGTGTCAGCAGCTAGCAGGTTGCTCAGAGGTTTTGCAATTTTTGAAAAATCCTTTATAAACCTCCTATAGAATCCTGCATGCCCCAGAAAGCTTCTGATTGCCTTGACATTGGTAGGTGGTGGTAATTTTTCAATTACCTCTACCTTGGCTTGATCCACCTCTATTCCCTTGCTTGAAATTTTGTGCCCAAGGACAATTCCTTCAGTCACCATAAAGTGACATTTTTCCCAGTTTAAGACCAGGTTAGTCTCTTGGCAACTTTTCAGGACAAGTGCTAGGTGATCAAGACAGGAGCTGAATGAGTCTCCAAATACTGAGAAGTCATCCATGAAGACTTCCAGGAACTTCTCTACTATATCAGAGAAGATAGAGAGCATGCACCTCTGAAAGGTTGCAGGTGCATTGCACAGACCAAAAGGCATTCTTCTGTAAGCAAATACCCCGGATGAACATGTGAATGCTGTTTCCTCTTGGTCTTGAGGATCCACTACAATTTGGTTGTAGCCTGAATAGCCCTCCAAAAAGCAGTAGTATTCATGGCCTGCTAGTCTCTCTAGCATTTGGTCTATGAATGGTAAAGGAAATGATCCTTTCTGGTGGATGTATTGAGCCTTCTGTAGTTAAGACACATACGCCACCCTGTAACTGTTCTTGTAGGAACCAGTTCATTCTTTTCATTATGAACCACTATCATGCCTCCCTTCTTGGGGACGACTTGGACAGGGCTCACCCAAGGGCTATCTAAAATAGGATAAATAATCCCAGCCTCTAGTAACTTAGTGACCTCTTTCTGTACCACCTCCTTCATGGCTGGATTTAGCCACCTCTGTGGTTGAACCACTGGCTTAGCATCATCCTCCAATAGGATCTTGTGCATGCATCTTGCTGGGCTAATGCCCTTAAGATCACTTATGGACCACCCAAGAGCTGTCTTGTGTGCCTTTAGCACTTGAATTAGTGCTTTCTCTTCCTGTGGATTTAAAGCAGAGCTTATGATCACTGAAAAAGTATCACCTTCTCCCAGAAATGCATATTTCAGGGATGGTGGTAGTTGTTTAAGCTCGGGTTTAGGAGGTTTCTCCTCTTCCTGAGGGATTTTTAGAGGTTCTTTTATTTCCTCTGGTTCCTCCAGATCAGGCTGAACATATTTAAAGATGTCCTCTAGCTCTGATTCAAGACTCTCAGTCATATTGATCTCTTCCACCAAAGAGTCAATAATGTCAGTGCTCATGCAGTCATTTGATGTGTCTGGATGCTGCATAGCTTTGACAGCATTTAACTTGAACTCATCCTCATTGACTCTCAGGATCACTTCCCCTTTTTGTACATCAATAAGAGTTCGTCCAGTTGCTAGGAAAGGTCTTCCTAGAATGAGAGTTGCACTCTTGTGCTCCTCCATCTCCAGCACTACAAAGTCAGTGGAAAAGGCAAATGGCCCAACCTTGACAATCATGTCCTCAATTATGCCTGATGGATATTTAATGGAGCCATCAGCAAGTTGAAGACATATCCGGGTTGGTTTGACTTCTTCAGTCAAGCCAAGCTTTCTAATAGTGGATGCTGGTATTAGGTTGATACTTGCTCCAAGGTCACATAAAGCTGTCTTAGTACAAACACCTTCTAATGTGCACGGTATCATAAAGCTTCCTGGATCTTGAAACTTCTCTGGTAAGCTTTTCAGAATGATTGCGCTGCATTCTTCAGTGAGAAACACCTTTTCAGTTTCTCTTCAATCCTTCTTATGACTTAAGATCTCTTTCATGAACTTAGCATAAGAGGGTATTTGCTCAAGTGCCTCTGCAAACGGGATCTTTATCTCAAGAGTCCTGAGATAGTCTGCAAAGCGGGCAAATTGTTTGTCCTGTTCCGTTTGGCGGAGTTTCTGAGGATAAGGCATCTTGGCTTTATATTCTTCAATCTTAGTTGCTGCAGGTTTATTCCCTACAGAGGTGGTTGGAGAAGCCTTCTTAGAGAGGTTATTATCAGCACTTGCAGGTGTCTGATCCCTCATTGGTGTTTGAACGCCAGGATTGGGTGCAGGATGGGCGTTTAACGCCAGCTTCCCACCCTTTTCTGGTGTTTGAACGCCAGAATTGGGTAAGGAATGGGCGTTTAACGCCAACTTTTCTCCCTTTTTCTGGCGTTTGAACGCCAGAATTATTCCTCTCTGGGTGCTTGCTGTCCTCAGAGGGATTTTGGGCAGTGGTTTGATCATCCTCTATCATTTGTTCCTTTCTTGACTTTTTGCTACTTTGAACTGAATTATTCAATATCTTCCCGCTCCTTAGTTGGACAACTTGGCATTCTTCTGTTATCTGTTTAGATAGCTGCTGTCTTGTCTGATTCAATTGTGATTTTATATTTTTGTTAGAATTTTTAGTGTCTTGGAGCATCTCTTTAAATTCTACTAATTATTTTGTCATAAAGAGTAATTGCTGATTAAGTTCAACAATCTGTTCTTGAGGATTATGATCAGTAGTTGTTGTCATAACTTCTTCTTTTATGGAGGGCTCACTGCTTGAGTACAGATGTTGATTTCTAGTAACTGTATCTATGAGTTCTTGAGCCTCTTCAATTATCTTTCTCATGTGTATAGATCCACCAGCAGAGTGGTCTAGAGACATTTGAGCTATTTCTGTAAGCCCATAGTAAAAGATGTCTAACTATACCCACTCTGAAAACATTTCAGAGGGGCATTTTCTTAGCATCTCTCTGTACCTCTTCCATGCATTATAAAGAGATTCATGATCCTCTTGTTTAAAGCCTTGGATGTCCAGCCTCAGCTGTGTCATCCTTTTTGGAGGGTAAAATTGATTCAGGAATTTGTCTGATAACTGTCTCCATATTTTTATGCTTGCTGTGGGTTGGTTATTTAACCACCTTTTAGCTTGATCTTTTACAGCAAACGGAAATAGTAATAATCTGTAGACATTTTGATCCACTTCTTTATCACGTACTGTGTCAGCAATTTGTAAGAACTGTGCCAGAAACTCAGTAGGTTCTTCCTGTGGAAGACCGGAATACTGGCAATTTTGCTGCACCATGATAATGAGATGAGGATTTAGCTCAAAACTGCTTGCTTTGATGGGAGGTATACAAATGCTACTTCCATATGCAGCTGTAATGAGGTTAGCATATGACCCCAGAGTCCTTCTGGATTGTTCATTTCCACTTATGTCCATGATGGAGAAAAGAAAATTGAAATGAATTGCAGATAAATTATATTTTTATTTTTATTTATTTAATTAAAAGTGACCGAAATTAAAATAGAATAAAATAAAATAAATGGAAAATAAAATAAAATTTCGAAAAAAAAGAAAAAAATAAAATAAAAGCAAATTGAAAAATAAATTAATTAATTAATTAAAAGGATTTTGAGATTAGCAATCAAAAGGATATGATTGAAAATTATTTTGAAAAAGATATGATTGAGAAGATATGATTGCAATTTAAAAAAAAAAAGATATGATTGAAGAAATTAGAAAGATTTGATTTTTGAAAAAGATTTGAAAAGATCAATTTTTGAAATTAGAATTTTGACTTGACTAAAAAGAAAAGATATGATTTTGAAAATCTTTGACTACTTTAAAGCCAAATTTCGAAAATTATGAGTAAAACAAGGAAAAGATTTTTTTTTTTATTTTTGAATTTTAATAAGGAAAGAGAGAAACAACAAAATGACACTAAACTTAGAAATTTTAGATCAAAACAGAGAGAACAAACAAGAACACTTTGGATGTCAAGATGAACACCAAGAATAAATTTTTGAAAAATTTTTAAGTAAATAAAGGCACGAAACACACCAAACTTAAAATTTTTAGAAAATTAAACACAAAATTTCGAAAATTTAAAGGAAAACACAAAGGAGACACCAAACTTAGAATTTTTAAGGATCAAGAAACAACTAAGAGCATGCAAATTCGAAAAATTAAAAGAAAGTAAAAGCATGCAATTGACACCAAACTTAAAATATGAAAGTAAACTCAAATAAAAGACTCTAAACCAACAAAAATAAAATATTCTTAATCTAAGCAACAAGATAAATCGTCAGTTGTCCAAACTCGAACAATCCCCGACAACGGCGCCAAAAACTTGGTGCACGAAATCACAATCACACTTTTGTAATTCCACACAACTAACCAGCAAGTGCACTGGGCCGTCCAAGTAATACCTTACGTGAGTAAGGGTCGATCCCACGGAGATTGTCGTCTTGAAGCAAGCTATGGTTATCTTGTAACTCTTAGTCAGGATATCAATAATTCTTAGATTTAATTGTAAAAAGTAAAAGAACATGAAATAAATACTTGTTATGCAGTAATGAAGAACAGGTTGAGGTTTTGGAGATGCTTTGTCTTCTGAATCTCTGCTTTCCTACTGTCTTCTTCTTCATGCACGCAAGGCTCCTTCCATGGCAAGATCTATGTTAGGCATCACCGTTGTCAATGGCAACTTCCCGTCCTCTCAGGGACAATGTTCCAAATGCGCTGTCACCGCACGGCTAATCATCTGTCGGTTCTCAATCATGTCGGAATAGGATCCATTGATCCTTTTGCGTCTGTCACTACGCCCAACACTCGCGAGTTTGAAGCTCGTCACAGTCATCCCTTCCCAGATCCTACTCAGAATACCACAGACAAGGTTTAGACGTTCCGAATCTCAGGAATGGCCGCCAATAATTCTAGCTTATATCACGAAGACTCTGATATGAATCATGAGGCTAAGAGATATTCATTTAATATAAGGTAGAATGGAGGTGGTTGTCAGGCACGCGTTTATAGATGAGAATGATGATGATTGTCATGGATCATCACATTCATCAGATTGAAGTACGAATGAATATCTTAGAATAGAAGCAAGCGTGATAGAATGGAAAACAGTAGTAATTGCATTAATTGATGAAGAACAGCAGAGCTCCTCACCCTCAACAATGGGGTTTAGAGACTCATGCCATAGAAGATACAATATGAAACATGTAGAATGTCATCCGGTACAAGATGAATCACTAAAAGTAGTTTTTACAGTAAACTAGTGACCTAGGGTTACAGAAAATGAGTAAGCTAGGGTGTTTAGTGTAAAAATCCACTTCCGGGGCCCACTTGGTGTGTTCTTGGGCTAAGCATTGAAGCTTTCATGTGTAGAGACTTTTCTTGGAGTTAAACACCAGCTTTTGTGCCAGTTTGGGCGTTTAACTCCAGCTTTTATGCCAGTTCTGGCGTTAAACGCCAAAATTCTTAAGCTGACTTGGAACGTCGGTTTGGGCCATCAAATCTTAGGCAAAGTATGAACTATTATATATTGCTAGAAAGTTCAGGATGTCTACTTTCCAACGCAATTGAGAGCGTGCCAATTGGGCCTCTGTAGCTCCAGAAAATCCACTTTGAGTGTAGGGAGGTCAGAATCTAACAACATCTGCAGTCCTTTTTCAGCCTCTGAATCAGATTTTTGCTCAGGTCCCTCAATTTCAGCCAGAAAATACCTGAAATCACCGAAAAATACACAAACTCATAGTAAAGTCCAAAAAAGTGAATTTTAAATAAAAACTAATAAAAATATAATAAAAACTAACTAAAATATACTAAAAACATACTAAAAATAGTGCCAAAAAGCGTATAAATTATCCGCTCATCAGCCATCATCAATCCTGCTTGGAAGACCATTCCTGAAGACTTCAAAGTTCAAGCTGGACGCATTTTCTGGAACTTATTCTTTTGAAATAGATGGCAGAATGGTGAAATTCAGTTTAAATGAAGTGATGAAGCACCCTCTGGACAATTATTCTATCTCCAGTGTGACATCATAGATAAAACCGTGGCTGAAATTCACCAGGAGGAATTAGAAGAGAAGTACACAGGACAAGGTCCAAGTGTGGGGACACTCTCAGAGGACAATGAGGGCACTTTGCCATTATCGCCAGCCCAAAATAATCCAGAGCCTGACCATGAGTAGAAATTGGAATTAAAGCCCCACCCTCCACACCTCAAATATGCTTACCTTGAGGACAAGCAGAAGTTTCCAGTTATCATTGCAAGGGAACTCACTTCTCAACAAGAAGAACAGCTACTCAGTGTGCTGAGAAAATACAAGAAAGTAATTGGATGGAGCCTAGCGGATATAGTAGGCATGAGCCCTCAAGTTTGTGAAAACAGAATATTCTTAGAAGAGGGAGAAAAGCCCATCCGTCAACCTCAGAGAAGACTGAATCCCACCATCTTAGAAGTTGTCAAGAAAGAAGTAACCAGGCTACTTGAAGCAGATATCATTTACCCCATCTCAGATAGCGAATGGGTTAGTCCAGTACAAGTGGTGCCCAAGAAGTCTGGAATCACAACAGTAAGAAATGAGCATGGAGAGCTTCTGACAACTAGAGTACAGAATTCATGGAGAGTTTGCATTGACTATAGGCGTCTCAACCAAGCCACTCGGAAGGATCATTACCCCTTGCCATTCATTGATCAGATGCTTGATCGCCTGTCAGTCCGTTCGTTCCTTGGCCATGTAGGTTTTTACCGGAGATTCATTAAGAACTTTAGTAAGGTAGCACTACCCTTATCCAGACTACTGCAGAAAGATATTGAGTTCGAGTTCAGTGAGGATTGCAAACAAGCGTTTGATAAGCTAAAGACCGCACTGACTCAAGCTCCAATTGTGAGAGGACCAGACTGGAGCTAGCCATTTGAAATCATGTGCGATGCTTCCAATCATGCAGTAGGAGCAGCGCTAGCTCAGCATGAAGGTAAGGATCCTTTTGTAATTGCTTATACATCTAAGACTTTAGACACAGCTCAGTCTAATTACACTACTACTGAGAAAGAGCTTCTTGCTATTGTTTTTGCTCTGGATAAATTCCGAGCCTATTTACTTGGTACTAAAGTAGTAGTGTACTCAGACCACACAGCTCTAAAGTATTTATTAGCTAAAAAGGAGTCCAAACCAAGGCTTATACATTGGATACTGCTACTACAAGAATTTGATTTAGAAATTAAGGATAGGAGTGGTAACCAGAATCTAGTAGCAGACCACTTGAGTCGCCTTGAGCACATTAAGGATACCTCCACTCCTATAAATGATAATTTTCCATTTGATAACCTGCAAGCAGTATCTGAAGTAGTCCCTTGGTATGCGCCTGTAGCTAATTATCTAGTTAGCCGCATTTTTCCTCCACACTTTACTAAGCATCAAAGAGACAAGCTGAAAAGCGAGTCCAAATATTATATATGGGATGACCCATATTTATGGAGATGTGGTGCTGACCAGGTAATTAGACGGTGTGTGCCTCAATCAGAGTTCCAGTCCATTTTAGAGGCCTGCCACTCATCTAAGAGTGGAGGACATTTTGGCCCTCAAAGAACAGCTAGAAAAATTTTAGACTGTGGATTCTGGTGGCCTACTCTTTTTAAAAACGCTGCTGAATTTTGTAAAACTTGTTCCCCATGCCAAAGGTTTGGTAATGTATCCAAGAGGGATGAGATGCCTCAACAGACTATGCTTTTCTGTGAAATTTTTGATGTTTGGGGCATTGACTTCATGGGTCCATTTCCAAATTCTAATGGTTATTTTTATATATTGTTAGCTGTAGATTACGTTTCTAAATGGGTGGAAGCAATTCCTACCTGCACTGATGATGCTAACACTGTTGTTTCCTTTGTTAGAAACCACATTATTTGTCGCTTTGGATCACCACGAGCAATCGTGAGCGATCAAGGCACCCATTTATGTAACAGGAGACTAACAGGATTACTGAAGAAGCATGGGATAGTTCATAAAGTGGCAACAGCCTACCATCCCCAGACTAATGGGCAAGCTGAGGTGTCTAACAGAGAGATAAAGAGTATATTGCAGAAGATAGTCAAACCTAATAGAAGAGACTGGAGCACCAGGCTACAAGATGCACTCTGGGCATACAGAACAGCTTACAAGACACCCATTGGGATGAGCCCCTTCCGCTTAGTTTATGGAAAAGCCTATCACCTCCCAGTTGAGGTAGAGCACAAAGCCTTTTGGACAGTAAAGGAGTGCAATATAGAATTTGAGAAGCCCAGAACTGAGAGGAAGTTGCAACTGCAAGAATTAGAGAGCCTACGCCTAGAAGCTTATGAGAACTCAAGGCTGTACAAGGAAAAAATGAAGGCTGTGCATGATAAGCACATCAAGAGGAGAGAGTTCCAACCTGGGGACTTTGTCCTCCTTTACAACTCTAGACTGAGGCTCATGCCAGGCAAGCTAAGATCAAGATGGGAAGGTCCATATAGAGTAGAGAAGGCTGAGCCATATGGAGTTTTCCACCTGAGTCATCCTTTAAGCTCTGAATTCATCAAAGTTAATGGACATCGCTTAAAGCTATATCATGGTGCAAAGGCAACAAAAACCAAGGAGCTAGAGATCTTCCTCTTGGAGGATCCACCCACAGCAGAAGACTGAGCTAGTGGAGCGTCCAACTTAAGGACGTTAAAGCAAAGTGCTGGGTGGGAGACAACCCACCATGGTATGATCGTTCCTTCCTTTCTTCTTAGTTTTCTTTTTCAATAACTCTTCTCATTATTAGCACATTCAGTTTGCATATAAAAAAAAGGGGAGCACGCGATGTGCCAGCGTCGCCGATGCGTCCGCATCGCAGGTGAGTAAGAAAGAACAATAAATCGAACAGAAAGTCACGCGGAGCGTGGCTGGAGGTGTGCCTTTGGCACAAACTGACCCACGTGACCGCGTCACTGACGCGTCCGCGTCACCCACGCGGACGCGTGACCTGAAAATCAACGTAAGAAAGGGTGCATGACCGAATGTTGTGCTGGAGTGGTGCTGGGCTGGCGCTAGACGCACAAGCCTTACCACGCGAACGCGTGCCTCACGCGTCCGCGTCGTCTTCCAATATTGGCCACCCACGCGATCGCGTACACCACGCGAACGCATCACCCTGGAATTTGGCAACAATAAGTTTCGAACAGAGAGTTGTGCGAGCGCGAGGCTGCCCTCGCGCCAGTAGCACAAAATGAATCACGCGTCCGCATGACCGACGCGACTGCGTCGATTCATATGAGCGCAATTCGCGCGAACGCGTACCCCACGCGTCTGCGTTGCTTGCGCCGCACAGCTTATCCTAATCTGCCAAAATATCTTATCTTTCTCTTCCCCAAATCCTACTTTTTCTCTTCCCTCCTTACTTCTTCCTTCTTCACTCTTCCTTATTTCTCACTTTCTACTTTCTCTCTTTCTCTCTCACCACCATTATCAAGGTTTTTTTTCTTTTCTTCTTCCCTCCTTACTTTTCTATTCTTCTTTTTATTTTTATGTTTTTTTCTCCTTTTCTTTTTCTTTTTACTTGCATTATCTATGTTTTCTTTTTCTTTCTTTTTCTTTTAATTGGTGTTGGAAATTTATTAGGGTCATTATTATTCCTTATGAATTGCTTGTAGATTGTTAAGGACCTGTTTGGTAATTATATATTAATTTTTTTAAGGGTTGCTTGCATGTTCAATTCTATACTTTCAATAGCTTATTCACCATGCATGCTATGTGTTTGTGAAAACTCCTATATGGCATTGTGTACCATTTTGAGATTTCTTTTAATCTACTACTCTATTTGCTTGCTTTTCACAAAACCCTTCTTTTATTTTATTATTTAAATATAATTGTTATTACAAACAGGTTATTAGTTTGAAAGGCTTGGTAATCTAACTTGAACATTGAATGCTTGATCTATGCTACTCATGCCTTTGCCTACATGCCAATAAACACCTTGCATTTAATTGTCATTATATGCACTTGCTATATTTCCGTTGATGAGTTTTCACATGTAGTCATGACCATGTGTTAACATCATTCATCTTTTAATGTGCATTAATTACCACATTTCCCTTTCTCTTCCTTGCTATATCCCTTTGAATTCAAGCTACTTTCTTTTTCTCCTTTCAGGATGACCACCAAGAAAGGCAAGGAAAAAGCTACTCCCAAACCACCAGCAAGAAGAGGAACAAAAAGAGCATTAGTGGCTGAGCCATCTTCAACTGCAGTTAAGCCCTCAACAAAAAGAATTAAGAGGATTATAAAGGTTGATGAAAAAGAGAAAGCCTTCCCAGCAAAGGACACTGCACGATTTACCAATCGCTACTGTGAGCAGATGTTCCCCATACTGACAGAAAGGAGTTACAACAATGAATACCTTTTTATCCTCCCAACCCGTATTGCTGAATTTGTTGAGCCGCAAATTGTACGAAGACAATGGGATTTCCTACAGAGACAGCCACGGCAGGTTAATCTTTCCTGGATAGTCGAGTTCTACTCTAATTTCCACCTGCCAACCCTGCAGTCTGTCTATGTCCGTCAGAAGCAAGTCCCCATTACAGAAGAGGCCATTCAACGAGCTCTAGATCTCCCCCTACTCCAGAAGGACTGGACGCATTTCAAGAAGTCTCACTCAAGTGCCAGACATACCAATTTGACTGGGACGCTGTTCTCAGAGTTATCGCACTACCTGGCAGCAGATGGATCTACGGATACCATCGTTCCCGTCCTAAGGGAATATCGGCTTCCGCACTTACCTTGGAGGCTCGCGTATGGGCACAGATTATGTCCCATTACGTCTTTCTGAGCACCCACGAGTCCTCCTTCACTACAGACATGGCCGATCTACTATGGTGCATCCTTACAGACCAGCCTCTGAACCTACCAAGACACATCCGGAATGCCATGGGACACATACAAATTGCGGACAACTTACCTTTTCCTGCCTTGGTTTCAGATCTCATCTCAGCAGCCGGAGTCTCCTACAGAGCTGGGGACACCAAAGCCATGCTCCCACGGGATGGTCAGTACGTCCCTAATGGAAAATATATCAGACCTCCAGCAGCCACTACAAGCCAGCCTACTGAACCGGCTGAAGACATTCTTCCTTCAACACCACAAGCACCTACAACAAATCAACTGCTCCATCAAATACTTGAGAGGTTGGATCAGCAAGAACGCAAAGCAAAGCTAAGAGAGCATCGTAACAAGCACCGATTCACATACCTCAATGAGCTACTTATGGGGAAATACAAAGATCCAGACACCCTGGACTCCACCTCCTTTACCAGCACAGGGAGCCATGACGGCCCCGACTGTGGAGATACTGCTACCAGCCCACCTTTGTTCCTGACAGATGTCACCGAAGACGGTGCAAAGCCTTAAGTGTGGGGAGGTCGGTCAGTACCTGACTTCCGGAGGTAATTTCTCTTCCCTAACACCAATAAAATAGGATATTTAGTTAGTTTTTCTTTTGTAGAATAGGATAAATTGCATAGTAATAGGTTAGTTGCATGCATGTTCTACTTGATTGAAAAGACAATAAGTTTCTTCTAAGACCCTATTTTTAGAACAAAATTTCACTAATTTTAATCAAAACTTTTATGTTAAATTTGCTTGAAGTTATATTTGGAACATGGTTTTTGAGCTAAAGAACACACAATCTGTTAGATTTTGAGCCTTTATACATGGTTACATTATTTAACCATAATTATTTTATTCTTGTGTGTTTACTTCTCTATGATTGTAATCTATACTTTGTTTCATCCTATATGTCCAATGTTTAATATATTTCTATGCTTGCATATGATTGAGGCCATTATTTGTTTAGCTCACTTATCCCAAATAAGCCTACCCTTAATTTCTTCAGAGTTACTATTGGATTATTTTTAGAATTTATTAATACAAGAACTATTTTATTTTAATTAATCCTTTTGATTATTATTTATCATGTCTTTCTTTACTTCCATTTCTCATTTTGCGAAGTTTATATTCATAATGAGCGAGTAGTTCCATAACTTGATTGGGAGTTGATTGAAACGAGGACCTTGAGTTGGAATGCTCAAGAGTAAAATTATAGTTGGGTTTAGCATTGGGTCGCCCTCTAGTCACTGACACTAGTCCTTCCCAAGGGAGAGGATTAGAACATGTGAATAGAAATTGACTTCCAATTTGCTTAACTTTCCTTTATCTGATAAAGGATAACTGAGGAGGCAACCTTCAATTATTACTTTTATCTTGGGAGAACTCCATCAAGGATAGGGCTTCCAACTAATCTACTCCGAGTCAAGGTTTTTATTTAATTTACATAAATTCTCTGATTTAATTTCCTGTTTATCAACTCAAACCATTTTAGAAAATATTTGATTAATAAAATAGCACACCTTTCTACAACTCGTTGGGAGACGACTTGGGATTCATACTCCCAGTATTTTAATTCTAATTTTGTGACAACTCTTCTAAATTGATAAGCGGATTTTTGGTTGGTTAAGAACTATACTTGCAACGTATCTCTTATAATAATTTCTTAACTCGCCAATTTCCGCCACGTCATGGAACAAATGAATATCCTGCATCTGCATAGCCAACTAATTATGATATGGATTCATGTGGATAAATAGTTTTAAATCAGTTGTTTTATGAAGATATGAAAAAAAAAAATTTGATTCCGTTCCAATGTCTTATTATTGAAAAGGAAACATACACATTCAAGTGCTACAATAATGTGTTCAAATGCAAATAACTTTGTGAATTTGTCCTCATAACTAAAGTAGCAATAACTTTGAGACATCGTATAAACAATAATAGTGGTTTATTTTGTGTATAAACTAAAATTACTAGATGTTAAAAAATTTCTACCATTTGTTATATAACAAGCATTAAAAATAGTTTAAACAACATTAACAAGATAAAAATTTTTGATAGTATTATCATAAGACATTTGTATTCTTAGATTAATTACTTACGCAAGTAATCTCGCAAATTTCATATTGCAAGTCCATAATAAACATATGTATGCTGGCCTTATATACGTATCTATTGAGAATATAAGTTGTCTAACTAGAAATTACATGGTGGAAGGATCCACACACATGTATAATTGTAGATTTTTTCTTAAATTCAACCAATTCG
The DNA here is from genome assembly GCF_059453495.1 of Arachis ipaensis. NCBI lineage: Eukaryota > Viridiplantae > Streptophyta > Magnoliopsida > Fabales > Fabaceae > Arachis > Arachis ipaensis. Next base: position 108,515,758 of record NC_142442.1, on the reverse strand, counting down.
AATCCAAATTTACTTTTAAGTAATCCATCAGAGAAGAGAGAAAACCAGAAAGCTTGTGCAGAGGAGCGGGTAAAGGTGAAAATAAAAAATACTAGAAACCATCAGGATTAGTTCAGAAACTCCATCAAGGGACTTCACATGGATTAAACTCGACGATTCGAAGAAACAAAGTGGAAGTGGAAAGTTTTAGAAAGTTAGAGTAGCAGACATTCATGGTGTTTGTGGATAATCTAGTAGAAAAAATAGCAATCCAACGGTTCTGGAAGATCTTCAGTAAAGAAGGATAAGTGATTGACCTTTTTTAACTAAGAAAAAATAGAGATAATACTAACAAAAAAAAAGTCTGCGTTCGTGAGCTTTGTCTTCAAGAACCATGCGTAGAGAGTAATCTAGAACTTGGATAGATCATAGATGGTTGGTATTTGAGGTTCCACTGAGGATATCAGAAGCAAAATACAAAAGTAAAAGGGTAGTTAAATCATATAAAAGAAGTGTTCAATGCAAAATGTTAGATCAGAATTTAAATATATCCATAGAGGAGAGAAAATATACAAAAGGAGTACAAGGGTGCCAAGAGCAAAATAGGAAAGAGAGAACATATAAGAACACTTTATTGGGGGATTTAGAAGCAAAAGTTCATATCAGGCAAGAGGTACCTAGAAGAAATAGGGAGCTGACGATGTTGTGAAAGGTTAAGCATAGTATTTATCAAGCCATGAAGGAGAAACTAGATAGAAGCATTATAGGAGAATCAATTATTTCATTAATCCTTCCCGTGCTTCTTTAAGGATTGGCATACCCTTGAGAAAGTAAAATGTTTGATAGTTTCAAAATAGTTCTCATGTTTGAATCAGTCCTCAACATGGAAGAAGCCCTGCACTCATCCTTCTTAATTAGTTACTTTGAAGAAATAAGGAGGTGGACTACTAGAGAAGCTAATAAAACAAGGAGAACTTGGATTATGATATATGGAATGTAGTTGCATGCATGGAATAAGGAAGCTTTCTCAATGTTGTGGTAGTTTGGGAACCGTATTAAACATTAACAATTGGCAGATCTTTGAGGATAGGTTTAACTTAGAAAAAGATGACAACAAGGATAAGAGGCGAAGGAGTTCCAAGAACAATTGGCAGATCTTTGAGGATAGTTTTAACTTAGAAAAAGATGACAATAAGGATAAGAGGTGAAGGAGTTCCAAGAAAAATATTATGGTGGATGCTGCAATTAGAAAAATCAATTTAATGGTGCCTTGAGAGGAGGAAGAAGATGATAAAATGATATATTTTCTAGAGTTGCAATAAATAGAAAGTGTTAATCAGGAAAGGAATTTTAATTTCAACTAAATGTAGGATTTGACTATGGTGGTGAAAGTATCAAGTGGTCCTTAAAGGACACTTTAATTTGATTTTAAGTGTGTGGTTGTTAATCAATAGTACAGATTAGTATGTATATTTATATTCTTACCCAAAGTTTATAATAATTATAAAGAAGCTTCAATCATTAATGAAAGCATTGTTATTTAGATGCAATTAGAAAAAGATTAAGTTTATGGACTTTTTGTAACTTTAGCTTTTAACAGACATATGTATAAAGAACAAATATTTTAAAACAAATTGTAAACAAATTGTAAACAAGAAAAAAAAACTCACAAGCAAAAGTGTCCACAATAATAATAATAATAATAATAATAATAATAATAATAATAATAATAATAATAATAATAATAATCCTTGATTATATACATTGTTTTATCAAAGCATTGATTTCAGCCAAAACATATAACAATTTCTTGAAAATAATTTTAAAAAGATTAATATATTATTTTTTTTAATTTTAAAATGACTAAAATTAGATTGTGAATAATATATGTGTAGTTTAATTGTCTTCCGTTATTATATTAATCTAACCGTGATATTATATAACAAAGATATTTCGATAATTAAGTTTAATTAAATTGGTCTAATGGCTTAACTGTATTTGGTTTTGAAAATAGGATAAGACAAGACTTTGAAAACAAGACACAAAATTAGTGTTGTTATATTTTATTTGGTGATAAACTAGCACAATTTATAAAAGTTTAAATTATTATCATTTTTAATTAATAAATTTGAAAAGAAAAATATAATAATAAAAAATATAATTATAATAAATTAACAAGAATAATAAAAAAAAAATAAACAATAAATTGTGTCTCTTGTTAGTGTCTTTGTGTCTTCCTGTCAGAGTGGACACAAAAATAATTTAAAATTGGACCAAATTCTTAAAAATAGAACGTTTTTTTCAAATAATAGAAAAGATGAACGATTTAACATAATAAAAAAATTAAACAACCTATTTTAAATAATAAAAAAGATGAATCATCTATTTAAATTGATAAATACACTACAAATTATTTATTTGATAATTAAAATAAATAAATTATTTATTTTAAAAAAATCCAGGTAAGGTGAACATAATATTAGAGCATGGAAGAACTAGCGAAAAGAAGGAACGAAAACAGGAAGGCATTACAAAATTTCATTTTCATCTTTTTGAGTTAAACAACCTAAATTTTTCTCAACTCATCTTCATTTATAAATCAACTCCTACAACTTTTTTATTTTATAAAACCTCCCAAGTCCTTAGAAGACCACATTATTCTTTCCCCATAGTAGAACCAGCCCTAAATGTATAAGTGAGAATAGAGTTATTGAGGAAGTAGTACAAAAAACTCAAATGAGTTTTATAATGGTCCAAGAAGCGAAGTGACACAATGTGTTTGAAAGGAAGGTATGAATTTAGCCCAAAAGAATATGGAGAATGGGTCAATCTCTGCACCTCTCTATCCACCTGGTTCTGAGGAGCAAATAAAGAAGCAGATGACCCATAATGATTCTGAAAGAAAAGAATCAAAAAAAAGAAAGAATCACATAAAAAGGATAAGCAACAAAAAGAAAAAGAGAATAAGGGTTATTGGACGAAAAAAGGTTTTTTTGCAATGGAAGGCCATGGCCCCTAAACTTTTTCTAAAAAAATTAATAGTACTTGTGTAAAGAAATAAATATATATTATTTGACTTAATTCTTCCAGCCTCTTATTGGAGTTACCGTGTTCAAATCTCATCTATTGCATTTACTTAAATACTTTTGGTTTCAAACATAAACATGTTGGTCCTTGGACTTAGGCTAAAATAAGTTAAAAACAAGGACATTTCTACGATGGGGAAAGTATATTCAAGACCTTGGTGGACCAGGTAATGAAGTCAATTTTCGGAAAAGATTGGGGCCGGTTCATAAATAATCAAAAGTAGCGGTTGAAGATGGAATTAAGAAACAACCAAAAGGAGGGGGAGGAGACGAGAATCCAGTATTAACCCAAAGCCCCAAACTCCATTAATAGGTAGGTGAAAGCTGTGTTTGGGTCAGTGTGAAGCTTTGTTTGGTCGACCTGCACGGAGACGGTGGTGCACGACGGAGGAGAAGGCGGGGTTGAACGGCGCGGAAGCAGAGATCGAGATCTGGCTGTCTCGAGGTTCAAATAAGGGAAGAAAATGGACCACACAAGGCAACGAGATTCACAGGTACGCTTTGTCGGTGTCGATAAGGTTTTTACCGTTCGATAATGCCAGGGGAGGTATGCGCAGAAATTGATTTAAATCGGGGGCCCCTATGCCTTCCCGTGTCCCCCGACAATTTTCACCATTTGATTTTTCGGGGGTTGCTGTTTAGAATGGCACATAGCCGAATTAGATTTGTTACCTTTTAAATTTTGTACCGAAAATCGGGGTTGGTCGTTACAGTTGAATGAGTTTTAGTTGGATTATTTTAGTATGACTGGAAATACAGTTGAGTGAGTTTTAGTTGGATTATTCTAGGGTGTTTGGAATTATAGCTGCGTGATCGCAGTCATGGTTGATAACGCCGATGTTCTGTTCGCTCACTGCGATTTTTTGAACTGTGACAGCCAAATAGGTTTGTGGAGTCTAGCTACGAGTTTTCATCTAATTTTGACCGACTCCATGCATCGCAGGTGTGTTTGTTGCTCATGTTATGAGTTTTTGTTGACCGGTTTATGTTCATGTGGCCCACCGCCTGTTGTCACGCATGCCACGTGTTGTCTGTTGCAGCATGCTGATGATGGAATGAGCGGCGAAACCGTGCCGGTAGAGGAAGCAGAAGCGATGGATTCGTCCGCTGCAGATGCGGACATAGATGCAGAAGCAGCAGTGAGGATTGTTGACGGGATAGGGTCCTTTGGCGCAATTGAATTTTCTTCCCTAACAGCCAAGGACGTCCTGACGACGGAGTTCACAAGCCTACAGGCAGCTTATGACTACTACAACGAATTCGGTCGCATCAAGGGATTCTCGGTCAGGAGGTCCAAGGTGGGTCGCAGAACAAAGCAGGGGGCGGAGGGCGAAATAATTTGGTAGATATTTGTGTGCTCTAGGGAAGGAGAGCGAGACGGAAAACACATGCAGCGGGAAGACAGCGGTCACACAGAGCAGTCAAGGAATGGGATTTGCACCAAATCAATTCCATGAGGAAATCTGGGTTGCAGGTGCCGACGATTTTCCGCGCGTTTACCAATCAGTCAGGAGGATTTGAGACTGTTGGGTTCGAGATAAAGGACATATATAATGCGATAGAGAAGCAAAGGCGGGTTGGCGCGACAGATGCGGAGTCCGCGTTGAAGTTTTTGGGAACTTTAAGGACCACTGATTCCGGTATGTTCTAGAGGTACTCACTGGATGTTGACAAGAGGCTGGAAAATCTCTTCTGGTGCGATGGTACAAGTCGTTATGACTACAGCGTCTTCGGTGATGTCTTAGGTTTTGATGCAACTTACGGTCGTAACAAATACAAGTGCCCTTTGGTAATATTTTCAGGGGTGGACCATCATATGAGGACGGTGGTGTTCGGCTGCGCCATCTTGAGCAACGAGAGCAAAAGCAAGCTATGTGTGGTTGCTGCGGTCATTCCTTGAGGCAATGAAAGGAAAATGGCCGAAGTCTATCATCACAGACGGTGACCTCGCCATGAAGAGTGTGGTTAGCACAGTTTTTCCCGGTGCACATCACAGGTTGTGTAGTTGGCATTTGTTAAGGAACGCCACTACTAGAGTTGGACGGCCGGGTTTTCTCAGGAAATTCCGTTTGTGCCTCATGGGAGATCTAGAGGTTGACGAATTTGAGACAATATGGACAGATATCATGGCAGACCACGGGTTGGAGGATCATCCGTGGATATTGGAGATGTATGCCAAGAAGCATTCCTGGTCCAATGCCCATATCTGGGGGAAATTTTTCGTAGGACTGAAGACGACATCCATGTGTGAGGCTTTGAATATGTAGCTTGAAAAATTTATACACAACGGGTACAATCTGAGGGAGTTTGTGGAGCACTTCCAACACTATTGGGAGTTCATGAGGAGGAGAGAACTAGTGGCAGACTACAAGTATGTGTATGGCGAGCCTGTTGTGAAGACGAAACTCGAGGCCATTGAGCAGTTCGTTGCAACGGTTTATACAAGAGAGGTTTTCGAACTATTTCGGGAGGTGATGATGCTAGCCAGCAACGTTAGAGTTGTGTCCACCAAGAGGACGAGCGCTTGTGTTTTGTTCGAGGTTGTAATGTACTACAAGAAGATATCATGGGCCGTGTCGTGGGCCAAGAAAGATGACGAATTCAGCTGTTCTTGTCAGCGGATGGAGTCCTTTGGGTTTTCTTGTGTCCACATGGTTGAGGTTCTGGTTTATCTGAACATGACAGCTATCCCCAAAGGCCTAATACTTGACCAGTGGACAAAGAGGGCAAAGCAGCCGCGTGCACCCTGCGACGGAACTCGTGTTGGGGAGATCCCAGATGCAGCATACATGAGCATGCACGCGGCGATGCTGGATGATTGCAGGGAGATGGTGAGCCTGTCTTGCTGGTTTTTCAAGGACTACGTGGACGTGAAAACAAGGTTGGCAAAGGAGCGCCAATCCCTGCGGGACAAACATCGCCAAAGGTTGGGTGTTGCTGAGGAGGCTAGCAGGGTGTCTGTTCGGGACCCGATGCGGGCAAGGTACAAAGGATGCGGTTGAAGAGTTGTCACCTCCCGGGGAAAGTTTCGCCATGTTCAGAGGTGTCGACTGTGTGGAAAGGGTGGACACAATTCTCGCAAGTGTCAACAATTGAGTGTGGGAGAGAACATCGACAGTTTTGAGGCTGGCGCGGCTTACGAAAGCATGGAGGCAGGAGAGGGGGGTGAGGAGTACTACGAATTTGAGTGAGCTGGCTTAATTGTTCTTATTGGCGGTTACGCATCGAGCTGGATTCAGTATGGGTGGCTGCTAAGTGATGTACTTGTTGGCGTGACATCCGAAAGGGCGTATGCATAGCGTAGGTTATGTGAGTTAAAAATTTTATACTTCTGGTAATATTGGTTGCGTTTAGGGACAAATGTAGTATGCAGTGTAGCTTGTGAGGACGTGCCTCCTCAATGTGTTGGTCTGTGTTGTGACAATAGTTGCGTTTGTGTGTTTGATTAATTAAATTAGAAAGGGCTAGTTAGTGTAAACCGAGTTATGTAACGAGACATTGTTGCCGAAAAATTTTTTTATACTTTTGGTTATATTAGTTGCATTCATGGACGAATGTAGTATGCAGTGGAGCTTGTGAGAACGTGCCTCCTTAATGTGTTGGTCTGTCTCAATGTGTTGGTCTGTGTTGTGACAATAGTTACGTTTGTGCTTGATTAATTAAATTAGAAAGGGCTAGTTAGTGTAAACAGAGTCATGTAACAAGACATTGTTACCCACTTAAAGTAGTCATTGCGTAGGGATTTCAGATGTCCGGGTTTCGGGACGAAATTGCCTATAAACTGCATCGAGTGTTTATGCTTTCCTGGTACTGAGAATATGGCACTATCCATCGGGAAGGGAAAAAACATATAGTAAGATGATTTGTTTAGGGAATGATAAAGGCAGTGTACTATATTGCAGACTCCATTGTAACACATACGGAATAGAAGATAAAATTTAATCCGCGCTAATTTAACATCCAGCGCACATCAACGAAGTATTTTACCAAAAAAACGGTGGTTCCTGGCATGCAACGGTTGATACGCATGCAACAAAATACATTCAATCAGTTAAACCTAATGACATAGGTTTTACAATACGGCGGGTCAGGTAGCTATCACGTCGAAGTGGAGTCGTGTACAATGATTTGTTGGTACCACTTCAAAGTGACGGCCCACCCTGGTCGCCAATAAAAGGGGGCTTGAAAAGCCCAACATGGTCAAAACGAAGCTCACGTTATGAATAGGGTCATGGCAGCACAGTTGCCATTGCCCTCCGGCTATTCCAGTCCACCTCTACCCGCTGCCTTATCTCATCACGGAACTCATTGAAGTGCTCGTTTACAATAGCCAATGTAGTGTCAATCCGTATCCTGTCAGACAGTTGATCGATGCTCTGCAGCATGACAAAGTAAAGGCATACATGGATGTGTCGATTAAGAGATCTTTACACAACGGGAAACCTTTTTAAATGCATACAGCGTGGGAAAAGTTGTGTTGAATACTTCCTCTGCAGGACAGGGTTGGTTGTGAACATATGCTCTATCTGAAGCCACAGCATCATCCACAAATATACATGGTTAAGCAATTAATATAATTCGTACCAGTTGTTCTCGTTGGTGATCCCTAGTACGAAGTCCGGATTCCACTCAGACAGCGGCGGGTTCCTTCCTAAGATGTCGAGATCTGGGAACATGGTTCTCAAGATCTTGTCCAGAACACTGGCCTGCAAAACGGCAGCAGATGAGACAAGAGAAGAGTTTTACTTCCCAAAAAAAATAAATGTTTGGGTTTAGTTGCATGTCCCATAAAGGATGAGACAAAAGAAAAGAAAAAAAAAAAGAATAAATGATCATTTGTATCCATAAAATATGAAAACACTGACATATGTACCCACACTAGATCGAAACTAAACTTGTACCCATGCAAGATGCCCTTCGTGTGACAAAAGTACCCTACGTGGCACTCCAACCCTCCAAAGATAGGGTACTTTTGTCACACGGAGGGCATCTTGCGTGGGTATAAGTTTAGTTTCGATTTAGTGTGGGTACATATGTCAGCGTTTTCATCTTTTATGGGTACAAATGGTCATTTATTCAAAAAAAAAAAAACAACCAATGTGTGTAGGGAGGAAACGGAATTTTTTTTGTTTTTTTTTTATTTATCGTCCCTTTTTTTTTATCCTTTTTTGGATTATACGTGACCCGGACTAAATCCAACAGGCCCAACAGTTCAAAAACAAATTGGATTAAACAAAAACAAAAAAAAGCAACTTCCAAGCTGAGATGCAAACACAACGAAATGTCGTGCATCATGGGAAAGGAAAAGTAGAGATAACTGATGAGCGGATAATTTATACCCTTTTTAGCATTGTTTTTACATAGTTTTTAGTATGATTTAGCTATTTTTTATTATATTTTTATTAGTTTTTATTCAAAAATCACATTTCTGGACTTTACTATGAGTTTGTGTATTTTTCTGTGATTTTAGGTATTTTCTGGCAGAAATTGAGGGACCTGAGCAAAAATCTGATTCAGAGGCTGAAAAAGGACTGCAGATGTTGTTGGATTCTGACCCTCCTGCACTTGAAGTGTATTTTCTGGAGCTACAGAAGCCCAATTGGCGTGCTCTCAATTGCGTTAGAAAGTAGACATTCTGGCTTTCCAGCAATATATAATAGTCCATACTTTGCTCGAGATTTGATGGCCCAAACTGGCGTCCAAAGCCAGCTTAAAACATCTTGGCGTAAAACGCCCAAACTGGCACCAGAATTGGAGTTAAACACCCAAACTGGCACAAAAGCTGGCGTTTAACTCCAAGAACAGCCTATGCACGTGAAAGCTTCAATGCTCAGCCTAAGCACATACCAAGTGGGCCCCAGAAGTGGATTTTTGCACTATCTGCACTTAGTTACTCATTTTCTGTAAACCTAAGTTACTAGTTTAGTATAAATAGCACTTTTTAATATTGTATCTACATCTTTGGACGTTTAGTCCTTAGACCTTTGAGGCTGGCCTCACGGCCATGCCTAGACTATTTTCACTTATGTATTTTCTACGGTGGAACCCCATAGATTAAGGTGTGGAGCTCTGCTGTTCTTCATGAATTAATGCAAGTACTATTGTTTTTCTTTCAATTCACGCATACTTCTTCTCCAAGATATACTCTCGTACTTAATTCAGTTAAGTCACAATGAAGGGGTGACCCGTGACAATCACCCAATCTTTGATACTCGCTTAGCCAAGATCCGCGTGCCTGACAACCACAAAGCGGTTTACATGATGTTCAACGTAGTCATTGGACGACAGAAAGAGTATATTCTCTTGGATATCTAATACACAGACCGAGTCCGTGAGATTAGTATCTTCGTGGTATAGGCTAGAATCATTGGCAGCATTCCTGGGATCCGAAAAGTCTAAACCTTGTCTGTGGTATTCTGAGTAGGATCCGGGAAGGGATGAATGTGACGAGCTTCAAACCTGCGAATATTGGGCACAAGTGACAGTGTGCAAAAGGATCAATGGATTCTATTCCGACGCTAGCGGGAACCGACAGATGATTAGCCATGCGGTAGCTGTACGGCTGTACCTGGTATTTTTCATCCGAGACGAGAAATCTGACAGTTGATTAGCCATGTAGAAACCATAGAGGACCATTTTCACTGAGAGGATCTTACAGCTTGCCATGGAAGGGAGCACGCATGATTGGAAGGAGGCAGTAGGAAAGCAGAGGTTCAGAAGCAACAAAGCATCTCCAGACGCTTATCTGAAATTCCCACCAATGAATTACATAAGTAACTTTATCATATTTTATGTTTTATTTATCTTTCAATTATCAAAACTCATAACCAGTTGAATCCGCCTGACTGAGATTTACAAGATGACCATAGCTTGCTTCAAGCCGACAATCTCCGTGGGATTAACCCTTACTCACGTAAGGTTTATTACTTGGACGACCCAGTGCACTTGCTGGTTAGTTGTGCAGAGATGTGAAAAATGTGAATCACGATTTTCGTGCACCAAGTTTTTGGCGCCGTTACCGGGGATTGTTCGAGTTTGGACAACGAACATTTTATCTTGTTGCTTAGATTAGGTAATTTTATTTTATGTTTAAGCTTTTAATTTAATTTTTGAAAAAAAAATATGTTCTTCAGAATTTTTAAGAATGAATTCTAGAGTTTCATGAGATATGTGAAGCCTGCCTGGCTATTTAGCCATGTCTAATCTTTTGGACTAAGGCTTCCACTTCTCATTGACATGCTTGTATGTTTTATGCTAAAGCTTGGCTGGCTATTAGGCCATGTCTAATCTTTTGGACTGGAGCTTTAGACTAACATTGCATGATTCCTGGAATTCTTATTAAAAATTTTGTATCTCTTTATTTCTTTTTCCAAATTAATTTCAAAAAATACAAAAAAAATTAATAAAATCATAAAACCAAAAATATTTTGTGTTTCTTGTTTGAGTCTAGTGTCAAATTTTAAGTTTGGTGTCAATTGCATGCTCTTAAATTTTCGAAAATATATGCATTGTGTTCTCGTTTGATCTTCAAGTTGTTCTTGATGATTCTCTGTGTTTAATCTTGTGACTTTCTTGTTTTGTGTCTTTTCTTGTTGTTCATATGCATTTTCGAATTCATAGTGTTTAAACATTAAAAATTTCTAAGTTTGGTGTCTTGCATGTCTTTCTTCTCTTAAAAATTTTCAAAAATATGTTCTTGATGTTCATCATGATCTTCAAAGTGTTCTTGGTGTTCATCTTGATATTCAAAGTGTTCTTGCATGCATTATCTGTTTTGATCTTGGATTTTTATGTCTTGTGTAATTTAGTTGTTTTTCTCTCTCCTCATTAAAAGTTCAAAAATAAAAAAAATAATATCTTTCCCTTATTTTACTAATAAATTTCAAAATTTTGAGTTGATGTGGTCAAAATTTTTTTTTAAAAAAAATTTAGTTGTTTCTTATTAGTCAAGTCAAAATTTCAATTTAAAAATTCCATCTTTTCAAATCTTTTTCAAACATCAAATCTTTTTCATTTTTCTTCTTAATATTTTCGAAAATTTTAAAATTGATTTTCAAAATCTTTTTTTTATTTTTATTTCATATTTTCAAAAATAATGCTAACAATTAATGTTTTGATTCAAAATTTTCAAGTTGTTACTTGCCTATTAAGAAAGGATCAATCTTTAAATTCTAGAATCATATGTTTTAGTTTCTTGTTAGTCAAGTAATCAACTTTAATTTCAAAAATCAAATCTTTTTAATTTCCTTTTCAAATCTTTTTCAAAATAGATTTCAATCATATCTTTTTCAAAACTTAATTTCAAAATCTTTTTCTAACTTCTTATCTTTTCAAAATTGATTTTCAAATCTTTTTCAAATAACCACTTGACTTTTTGTTTATTTTACTATCTCTTATCTTTTTCAAAACCACCTAACTACTTTTCTCTCTCCAATTTTCGAAAATCACTAACCACTTTTTCAAAATTCTTTTTAATTAATTAATTTATTTAGTTTTCAAATTTTATTTTATTTCTTCTCTTAATTTTCGAATACTAACCAATAATTAAAATAAAAACAAAAATATTTTTCTTTTCTTATAATTAAAGTTCGAATACTCTCTCTCTCATCTCTTTCTATTTATTTATTTATTTACTAACACTTCTCTTCTTCTTATAATTCGAACCCTCTCCCTCTCTGTGTGTTCGAATTCTTCTTCTCCCTTCTTCATTCTATTTCTTCTATTCTTCTACTCACATAAAGGAATCTCTATACTGTGTCATAGAGGATTTCTATTCTTTTCTGTTCTCTTTTTTTTCATATGAGCAGGAGCAAGGATAAGAACATTCTTGTTGAAGCTGATTCTGAACCTGAAAGGACTCTGAAGAGGAAACTAAGAGAAGCTAAAGCACAAAACTCTGGAGAGGACCTAACAGAAATTTTTGAAAAAGAAGAAGACATGGCAGTCGAAAATAACAACAATGATGAAGATGCAAGGAAGATGCTTGGTGACTTTACTGCACCCACTTCTGACTTCTATGGAAGAAGCATCTCAATTCCTGCAGTTAGAGCAAACAACTTTGAGCTTAAGCCTCAATTAGTTTCTCTAATACAGCAGAATTGCAAGTTTCATGGACTTCCATTGGAAGATCCTCATCAGTTCTTAGCTGAATTCTTGCAAATCTGTAACATTGTTAAGACCAATGGGGTTAATCCTGAGGTCTACAGACTTATGCTTTTCTCCTTTGCTTTAAGAGATAGAGCTAGGACATGGTTAGACTCACAACCTAAAGAAAGCCTGAACTCTTGGAAAAAGTTGGTCAATGCTTTCTTGGCTAAATTCTTTCCACCTCAAAGTTGAGCAAGCTTAGAGTGGAAGTCCAAACCTTCAGACAGAAGGAAGGTGAATCCCTCTATGAAGCTTGGGAAAGATACAAGAAATTGATCAGAAGGTGTCCTTCTGACATGCTTTCAGAATGGAGCATCCTATGTATATTCTATGATGGTCTGTCTGAATTATCCAAGATGTCATTGGACCACTCTGCTGGTGGATCTCTTCATCTGAAGAAGACGCCTGCAGAAGCCCAGGAACTCATTGAAATGGTTGCAAATAACCAGTTCATGTATACTTTTGAAAGAAATCCTGTGAATAATGGGGTGACTCAGAAGAAAGGAGTTCTTGAGATTGATACTCTGAATGCAATATTGGCTCAGAATAAAATATTGACTCAGCAAGTCAATCTGATTTCTCAGATTTTGATTGGAATGCAAGCTGCATCCGTCAGTACTAAGGAAGCTTCCTCTGAAGAAGAAGCTTATGACCCTGAGAATCCTGCAATGGAAGAGGTGAATTACATGGGAGAATCCTATAGAAACACCTATAATCCTTCATGGAGGAATCATCCTAATTTCTTATGAAAAGATCAATAGAAGCCTAATCAAGGCTTCAATAATAATAATGGTGGAAGAAATAGGTTTGGCAATAGCAAGCCTTTTCCATCATCTTCTGAGCAACAGACAAAGAATTCTAAGCAGAGCCTCTCTGACTTAGTAACCATAATCTCTGATCTAAATAAGACCACTCATAGTTTCATGATTGAAACAAGGTCATCCATTAGAAATTTGGAGGCACAAGTGGGTCAACTAAGTAAAAGAGTTACTGAAATCCCTCCTAGTACTCTCCCAAGCAATACAAAAGAGAATCCAAAAAGAGAGTGCAAGGCCATCAATATGTCCAACATGGCCGAACCTGCAGAGGAGGGAAAGGCAGTGAATTCCAGTGAGGAAGACCTCAATGGACGTCCACTGGCCACTAAGGAGTTCCCTATTGAGGAACCAAAAGAATTTGAGGCTCATATAGAGACCATAGAGATTCCACTGAACTTATTGTTGCCATTCATGAGCTCTGATGAGTATTCTTCCTCTAAAGAGGATGAAGATATTATTGAAGAGCAAGTTGCTCAGTATCAAGGAGTAATCATGAAGCTGAATTCCAAGTTATTTGGTAATAAGACTTGGGAGGATGAACCTCCATTTCTCATCAATGAACTAAATACCTTGGTTCAACAAAAGTTACCTCAGAAGAAACCGGATCCCGAAAAGTTCTTAATACCTTGCATCATAGGCACCATGATCTTTAAGAAGGCTCTGTGTGACCTTGGTTCAAGTATAAACCTCATGCCACTCTCTGTAATGGAGAAACTAGGGATCTTTGAGGTACAAGCTGCAAGAATCTCACTAGAGATGGCAGACAATTCAAGGAAATAGGCTATGGACTTGTAGATGATGTCTTAGTGAAGGTTGAAGGCTTTTACATCCTGCTGATTTTATAATCCTAGACACTAGGAAGGATGAGGATGAATCCATCATCATTGGAAGACCCTTCCTAGCCACAGCAAGAGCTGTGATTGATGAAGACAGAGGAGAGTTAGTCCTTCAATTGAATGAGGACTACCTTGTGTTTCAGGCTCAAGGATCTTCTTCTGTAACGATGGAGAGGAAGCATGAAAAGCTTCTTTCAATACAGAGTCAAACAGAGCCCCCACACTCAACTTCTAAGTTTGGTGTTGGAAGGCCAACATCAAGCTCTGAGTTTCTGTGAAGCTCTTTAAGAGCTCACTGTCAAGCTATTGACATTAAAGAAGCGCTTGTTGGGAGGCAACCCAATGTTATTTAATTATATTTATTTATTTTCCATTGTTATTTTATGTTTTGTTTAGGTTGATGATCATGTGAAGTCATAAAAACAACTACAGAATTAAAGCAGAATGAAAAATAGCATAAAAAACAGAACACCCTGGAGAACAGGCTTACTGGCATTTAAACGCCAGTAAGGATAGCAGAATGGGCATTTAACGCCCAGCCTGGTAGTATTCTGGGTGTTAAACACTAGAACGGGTAGCACTCTGGGCGTTTAATGCCAGAAAAGGGTGTCTGGCATCTGGCTGGCGTTAAACGCTAGAAATGGGCAGCAGACTGGCGTTAAACACCAAGAAAGGTAGCAGAGCTAGCGTTTAACGCCAGAAATGGCACACAAGGGGCGTTTGAACGCCAGAATGGTGCAGGGAGCAAAATTCCTTGACACCTCAGGATATGTGACCCCACAGGATCCCCACCTATCCCACCTCTTCTTCTCTCCTCTTCACACCTTTTCATAACACTCTTCCCTAAATACCCTTGACCAATCCCATCAATAACTCTTCCCCAAATATCCTTCACCTATCAAATCCTACCCTCTTCCCCATATCTTCTTCACCACTCACATCCATCCATCATAAACCCCACCTATCTCACCATTCAAATTCAAACCATTTCCCTCCCAATCCCACCCCTTCATGACCAAATTCCCTCTCTCTCCTACCCTATAAATATCCCTCCTCACTACCTTCACTTTCACACATCGCAAACACTTCTTTCCCCCTTGGCTGAAACCAACAATACCCTCTATCTCCTCTATTTCTTCTTCTTCTACTCCTTTCTTTCTTCTTTTGCTCGAGGACGAGCAAACCTTTTAAGTTTGGTGTGAAAAAGCCCTGCTTTTTTGTTTTTCCATAACCATTAATGACACTTAAGACCGGAAAAACCTCTAGAAAGAGGAAAGGAAAGGCAATTGCTTCCATCTCCGAGTCATGGGAGATGAAGAGATTCATCTCAAAAGCCCATCACTAGAAAAGGATGGAGCAAGCAAGAGAGCCCACTCATGGACCTCAACAAGAGCATGAGGAAATTCCTCATCAAGAAATCCCTGAGATACCTCAAGGGATGCACTTTCCTCCACAAAACTATTGGGAGCAAATCAACACCTCCTTAGGAGTATTGAGTTCCAACATGGGGCAACTAAGGTTGGGGCACCAAGAGCACTCCATTATCCTCAATAAAATCAGAGAGGACCAAAAGGCCATAAGAGAGGAGCAACAAAGGCAAGGAAGAGACATAGAGGAGCTCAAGCACTCCATAAGATCTTCAAGAGGAAGAACTAGCCGCCATCACTAAGGTGGACCCGTTCTTTAATTTCCTTGTTCTTATTTTTCTGTTTTTTCGAATTATATGCTTTATGTTTTGTCTATATTTGTGTCTTTATTACATGATCATTAGTGTCTAGTGTCTATGTCATAAAGCTATGAATGTCCTATGAATCCATCACCTTTCTTAAAATGAAAAATGTTTTTTAATTGCAAAAGAACAAGAGGTACATGGATTTCGAATTTTATCTTGAAATTAGCTTAATTATTTTGATGTGGTGGCAATACTTTTTATTTTTTGAATGAATGCTTGAACAGTGCATATTTTTGAATTTGTTGTTTATGAATGTTAAAATTGTTGGGTCTTAAAAGAATAATAAAAAAAGAGAAATGTTATTGATAATCTAAAAAATCATAAACTTGATTCTTGAAGCAAGAAAAAGCAGTGAACACAAAAGCTTGCAGAAAAAAAAGGGGGCAAAAAAAAAAAGAGAAAAAGAAAGAAAAAGAAAAAGCAAGCAGAAAAAGCCAATAACCCTTTAAACCAAAAGGCAAGGGTAAAAAGGATCCAAGGCTTTGAGCATTAATGGATAGGAGGGCCCAAAGGAATAAAATCCTGGCCTAAGCGGCTAAACCAAGCTGTCCCTAACCATGTGCTTGTGGCATGAAGGTGTCAAGTGAAAAGCTTGAGACTGAGCGATTAAAGTCATGGTCCAAAGAAAAAAGAGTGTGCTTAAGAGCTCTGGACACCTCTAACTGGGGACTCTAGCAAAGCTGAGTCACAATCTGAAAAGGTTCACACAGTTATGTGTCTGTGGCATTTATATATCCGGTGGTAATACTGGAAAACAAAATGCTTAAGGTCACAGCCAAGACTCATAAAGAAGCTGTGTTCAAGAATCAACATACTGAACTAAGAGAATCAATAACACTATCTGAATTCTGAGTTCCTATGGATGCCAATCATTCTGAACTTCAAAGGATAAAGTGAGATGCCAAAACTGTTCAAAAGCAAAAAGGCTACAAGTCCCGCTCATCTAATTGAAGCTAATCTTCATTGATATTTTTGAGATTTATTGTATTTTCTCTTCTTTTTATCCTATTTTCTTTCTAGTTGCTTGGAGACAAGCAACAATTAAAGTTTGGTGTTGTGATGAGCGGATAATTTATACCCTTTTTGGCATTGTTTTTACATAGTTTTTAGTATGATTTAGCTATTTTTTATTATATTTTTATTGAGGTAATGACCAAATCAGTACCCGAAAGATTAAAACGCTGACATTGCGGTACCTGACTATTGTAAACGACAAAATGGTACATGGTTGATTTTAAAATCAGACAATCGTATCCATAATCTGGCTGGACCTAAGCTCCGGTAAGGACAATGCTTACGTGGTCACCGGATTATGCTGACAAATCATGTTTTAATTGAGTTGTCATTTCTAATTAATTAATTTGCTAGCCTAGGTGGAAATTAGGTTAATTGGAATTCAATTTGCCCCCAAATCATTAGTCTTTGCCCTAATCCCAAATCAACAAAGCTTGTTATTGCTGGGTGACTTACTGTGACTTAGTGTTTCACTAAGAGTAAAACTGAAAGGTCACGTAAAGAGGGAGAGACGTTGCCCTGATTACTTGGCGCAAAGAAGAACAAAGAGGATTTGAGAGACATTGTCGAAGTCGTAGCGTCAACAGGGAGGGGTTGGTAGTGGCATCATCGCAACCCCAGTCTTCGCAAGGAAGAACGCTACGTAGAGGTAAGTTCACCTTCACTCCATACTCTCATTTACGTGCCTTCTGTCGAGAGCATTATTATCATGTTGATTGTTTTATTCATTGTATCTTCCCTCTACGATTTTTTAGATGGATCGTCTAGTTACCTTTGTTTATCATCACATGGGTGCCTTGAAAAGGGGTGTTGATGGTAATGTGATATACGACGGGGGTTTAGTAACTGAGATACATAGGGTGAATGTGGAGACATGTAATTTGTTCTTTGTTGAGGGTTTATTTCTAGATTTGGGTTACCCTGGATACAATGAGGTGTACTGGCTAGTACCTGGTTTAGAGTTAGGTAAGGGTCTTAGAGTGCTTAGGACAGACGCTGAAGTCATGAGAATGTGTGAGAGTGCGATGAAGAATGGGAACACTGTACACCTATATTTTGATCACCCCATTGACACAAACCCTGAAATCATTGATGAAGAAGTCGTGTTTGATGGTAGTAGTGATAGTGTGGTTGAAGTCAATCCAGATGGTGATAGTGTCAAGGAGGATGAAGTTACTAATAAGGTTGACGGTCATGCTAATGAGAAGGAGAATGATGGTGTGAATGAGACCAGTGGTGAGGTTAATGAATTGGAGATGGTGTTGAGTGTGGCTGTGAAGGAGAATATGAATGACGGTGTAAATGAGGCCACTGTTGATGTTAACGAGTCGAACAAAGGTGAGAGTGGTGCAGGGAAAGAAGCTGCAAATGACGGGAATGCGGAGAAAGACACTGAAGGAGCATCAACTCCGGAGAAACCTGCTAAGAAGGTTAGAAAGAGACATCCAAGACCAGCCCCTAGTGGTTTACCCCGAGAAAGAAGAGCTGCCGAGAATGAGGGTGTAAATGAGAGTAACCATGGAGAAGCTGAAGCTGGGAATGAACCCACAGAGGAGACCAATGCTGATGATGTTGCTGGTGTCAATGGGGGTTCTGAATTTCGAGAACCTTTCGTGGATGAGGAAAGGGCAGAGGAACCTGTTACAGAAAACCCAACAGGTAAATTAGTTTTTTTTTTTAAGTTAGAGTATATGTGAATATAAATTGCTTCAGTTCTCATGTATCTCAACTGACTTTGCAGCAGATAATGTAACACAAACTAGTGGGAGGGACAATACAAGGAGAAATCATCCAAGGCCTCAACCGTCTGGGCAAAGAATTGTACTTGGAAAGGAGGATAAAGCACCAAGGGTAGAGGTGCCTAACCCGAATAGAGAAGATGGTGATAGTGAACCTGAGATGTACCAATATGAATCCGAAGAACTCTGTAGCCCCCCTGCAACTGATGACGAAGAGGAACCTGCATTTCCTCAACATAATCCCAACACGCCATATGGAAAAATAACTCTGGAGTTGAATATGGAGTTTGACACCATGGAGCAGTTCAAAGCAGCAGTGCAGAAGTATAACATACAAATTGGGAGACAGGTGTTCTACCTTAGGAATGAGAAGAAGAGGTGTAGGGTGATCTGCTATGATCCAGACTGCCCTTGGTTGTGCTACTGTGCCAGGACCAACTACCCAGCATCCTTTCAGATAAAGACATTTGTGGACGAGCATACGTGCCCCAGGAGTAACAAGAGTAAATCTGTTTCATGTGCTTGGGTTGCTGAGGAACTGGTCCCAAAGCTGAGGATCCATCCCAACATGCTGCAGAGAGAGGCACAGGAATGGTTTAAAGTGGAGTATGACATCTCAGTCAATGAGAGGATGATGTTTAGGGCTATGGTCAAAGCCAAGGAAGTTATCGAGGGAACAGAGAAAGATCAATACCTAAGGCTCAGAGACTACCTTAACAAAATCATGAAGGCTAATCCTGGTTCAAGAGCCAACATGGGGACTACTCCACAGCCAGAGGGGTTGCCTAAGTTTAGAAACTTATACATCTGTTTGGCTGCTTGCAAAAATGGCTTTAGAGCAGGGTGTAGGCCATTTATTGTTTTGGATGGGACGTTTCTGAAAGGGTACTTTGGAGGGCAATTACTAACAGCAGTTGGTCAGGACGTGAACAATCAGCTGTTTCCAATAGCGTATCGGGTTGTTGATGCAGAAACTAGGGAAAATTGGAGATTCTTTCTGGAGGAGTTGCACACAGACATTAGGGACTTCAACGAGAATGGCTGGGTTTTTATGTCAGACCAGCAAAAGGTGATGTGGACTATCTTAATGTTTTTTGAGTTCCTGTAAGTATATATAAATTAGTTTTCAAAAGTCCTCTAATTCATTGTGGTTACCATTCAATGCAGGGTTTAATCCCAGCATTACAGGACGTCATGCCAGGGGTGAAGCATAGATTCTGTTGTATGCATATGTGGAGAAATCTGAACAAGAGATGGAAGGATAAGGAACTTAAGGCAACATTTTGGCAATGTGCAAAGGCAACTACTGATCAGGAATTTAATGATGCAATGGGAGCTGTGAAACGGATCAACAAACAGGCCTGGGAGTATTTGTCAAAATTTGAACAAGAACAGTGGTCGAGATCAAGGTTTTCAGACTGGCCAAAGGTAGACAGTTTGACAAGCAACAACTGTGAGTCATTTAAGTCAACAGTTGTGGGACTTCGGGGGAAGAGCATCTTGACAATGCTTGAGGAGCTTAGGTTCTACATCATGAAGACAATGGCAACTCACAAAGACTCACTGATGGCTTATACTGGACGAATAGCCCCTATACAAGTCAGTAGGTTAGAGAAAGAAAAAAGACAAGCCAATTACTGGGAAGCACAATGGTGTGGTGATGATGAGCACAATCAGTTTGAAGTAACAAAATGGCAGCATAGAGTCAGAGTCAATACACGAGAGAGGACATGCTCATGCAGGAAATGGCAGCTCACTGGACTACCATGCTGTCATGGGATTGCGGCAATCCAAAGAAAGAATGAGAAACCTGAAGACTATGTCCATCACAAACTCACTATCAAGGCTTATAATAGGACTTATATATTTCACATTAATAGCATACCGAGTCAGGAGTACTGGGAGCATCACGAAGGGTTGCCATGTCTGCCCCCTCCATACAAGAGGCCTATTGGCAGACCTACAAAGAAGAGAAGAAAGGATAGCACTGAGCAAAATGCTGGCAGCCAATACAAGGCCAAGAGAATATATGGACAGATAACATGCCAAACCTGCAAAAAAGTGAGCAACATAAAAACCATTACTTATATGTATTTACTTTACCTTTTATGTCCTATCTGCAACCTTATTAATGCTGCTTTTCCTTACTCATGTGTTTTTTGCAAGGCTGGACATAATAGCAGAACTTGTTCTGACAAAGGAAGTGGAACAGCAGCTGAAGAACCAGATCTTGATGAGGATGAAGCTAGGGAGTAAGAAGCTAATTGGGAGGAGATCATGGAGGCTGCACACGCTGCACATGTTGCAGATGAGGAAGAGCTCACTCAAAACCATCCACAAACTCAGCCTGATCAGGTAAATGTTAATGATTTTTTTTACCTTGTTGTACTAAACTGTTGGATCAGTCTCCATAGAAGATTTGATTTCATGAATGCACAAACTGATGCAGAATAACATCAATGATGGCAACACTACAACAACTGCTTCAGCCCCTACTGTAGCCACCATACCAGCAGCAACCAACCCATGTACTCCACCAGCTAGTTTAGAACCATCACCAGCACCAAAGAGGAGAGGCAGACCATCTTTTGTTAGGGGCAATACAGTTCCACCAAGAGGAAGAGGCAGCACCACTCGAAGAGGAATGGCAGCCACTACAACAACTCCAACTCCAGCACAAAATGCAGCAGCTGCACCACCACCCCCTGCTCAACCTAGTCTTGTCAGCCCTGATGTTGGGTCTAGATCCCAAATTCCTGCATCTCCATCCAATGTTGGGCCTCAGCCTCAAGGTCCATTACTTAGGCCCAGTCTTCAGGCCCAACCTACAGCACCATTTAGGCCCCCAAGTGTGACTAGGGAGACCATGGCAGCAACAAGCCCAGCAACCCAGAGTAGGTTCACAGGCTTCATGCCCACCCCATCCTTGAAGAAGAAAAAGCCATCCAGACCACCACCATCAAAGACATCAACAAATGACAAGAAATGAGCTTAGATTCTTGGGTTTTTTAGTTTGTTGTTATTTACATTTTGGACATGATTTACTTAAAATGCACCCAACTGCCATTATGGCATGTAAGTGCTAACCTAGTGTTTCTGTGTTTTGTTACTCTCATCTTGGGTCTGTAGCAGTTAATATGAACATGTGTCATTTTGGTTGTCTTATTTAGGGCCTGAACTTTGTTACTCTAAATAGTTAATGGTTATAACTTGATGTTATTT
This sequence comes from Arachis ipaensis, assembly GCF_059453495.1. Classification (NCBI taxonomy): domain Eukaryota; kingdom Viridiplantae; phylum Streptophyta; class Magnoliopsida; order Fabales; family Fabaceae; genus Arachis; species Arachis ipaensis. The sequence continues at coordinate 108,494,185 of NC_142442.1, read as the reverse complement.
TGCTGTTTTATTCAGTTTATGTTTACAAAACTAATTGACATGGCTTACATAGACTCCATGTATCTTGGTCAAAACACAACAACAACAACTCAATCAAAGCACAACAAGAACACAACATACATTAATTTATCTCAATTACATTGAGGACAAGATTACAAATTTCCAATCTCTCACTGTTATACTATTAAAATCTACAATGTCTACCTACTTAGCCACCCTAAACATAATCAAAGCCACATTTAACCCAATCAAAATACACATAAAAATTAGACACAACTCAACCCTCTTCAGATTCTCCTTCATGTCATTCACCACAGATAGTACCATCATCATCCTTTGAACTTCATGGCCATCCCCACAGTCAACATTGATTCTGCCTTTCTTTTTGGGTTCTGATTTGCCCAGCATATTACTGTTCTCTGAAGAAACTTCTCCTTCCACACATTCCGCTTGTATTTCATCCAACCATTGGAAATACCCGCAACGCATTTCTGTGTTCTGGCACAACACGAAGAGTTCAAACATCAGAGAATAATCCAAATCTAAAAATGAATAAGAACAGACGATAAACCAAGAAGGGATACATATTCATCACAATTCCAATCTTACCTTCCACAGAGGGCAGTGTAGAAACTATCTATCAGGGTTGCTACTTGTCTTCGACTTCAACAGAACCACTGGAAGGGGACAAAAGCAACAGCCATCGTAACTTTTACTCACAATGCCCGAAGCACCATCCACGTCGCAGGCTTGCATCGAGGGCTGCCTTTTCAGCGTTGCAGATTTTCCACAAGCCCTTGCAGAATGCATCTTCCAATCTTGGATCCCCTACTGCGAATGAACGATCAGAGAGCTTTGTTGATTTGGGATTAGGGCAAAGACTAATGATTTGGGGGAAAATTGAATTCCAATTAACCTAATTTCCACCTAGGCTAGCAAATTAATTAATTAGAAATGACAACTCAATTAAAACATGATTTGTCAGCATAATCCGGTGACCACGTAAGCATTGTCCTAACCGGAGCTTAGGTCTGGCCAGGTTATGGATACGTTTGTCTGATTTTAAAATCAACCAGGTACCATTTTGTCGTTTACAATAGTCAGGTACCGCAATGTCAGCGTTTTAATCTTTCGGGTACTGATTTGGTCATTACCTCTATTTTTATTATTTTTTATTCAAAAATCACATTTCTGGACTTTACTATGAGTTTGTGTATTTTTCTGTGATTTCAGGTATTTTCTGGCAGAAATTGAGGGACCTGAGCAAAAATCTGATTCAGAGGCTGAAAAAGGACTGCAGATGCTGTTGGATTCTGACCCTCCTGCACTCAAAGTGGATTTTCTAGAGCTACAGAAGCCAAATTGGCACGCTCTCAATTGCGTTAGAAAGTAGACATCCTGAGCTTTCCAGCAATATATAATAGTCCATACTTTGCTCGAGATTTGATGGCCCAAACTGGCGTCCAAAGCCAGCCTAAAACATCTTGGCGTAAAACGCCCAAACTGGCACCAGAATTGGAGTTAAACGCCCAAACTGGCACCAAAGCTGGTGTTTAACTCCAGGAATACCCTATGCACGTAAAAGCTTCAATTCTCAGCCCAGGAACACACCAAGTGGGCCCCGGAAGTGGATTTCTGCACTATCTGCACTTAGTTACTCATTTTTTGTAAACCTAAGTTACTAGTTTAGTATAAATAGCACTTTTTACTATTGTATCTACATCTCTGGACGTTTAGTCCTTAGACCTTTGAGGCTGGCCTCACGGCCATGCCTAGACTATTTTCACTTATGTATTTTCTACGATGGAGTTTCTACACCCCATAGATTAAAGTGTGGATCTCTGTTGTTCTTCATGAATTAATGCAAGTACTATTGTTTTTCTTTCAATTCACGCCTACTTCTTCTCCAAGATATTCTCTCGTACTTAATTCAGTTAAGTCAGAATGAAGGGGTGACCCGTGACAATCACCCAATCTTCGTTACTCGCTTAGCCAAGATCCGCGTGCCTGACAGCCACAAAGCAGTCTACATGATGTTCAACGTAGTCATTGGACGACAGCCAGAGTATATTCTCTTGGATATCTAATACACGGACCGAGTCCGTGAGATTAGTATCTTCGCGGTATAGGCTAGAATCATTGGCAGCATTCCTGGGATCCAGAAAGTCTAAACCTTGTCTGTGGTATTCCGAGTAGGATCCGGGAAGGGATGACTATGATGAGCTTCAAACCTGTGAATGTTGGGCACAAGTGACAGTGTGCAAAAGGATCAATGGATTCTATTCCGATGCTAGCGGGAACCAACAGATAATTAGCCATGCGGTAGCTGTACCTGGTATTTTTCATCCGAGACGTGAAATCCGACAGTTGATTAGCCGTGCAGAAACCGTAGAGGACCATTTTCACTTAGAGGATCTTACAGCTTGCCATGGAAGGGAGCACGCATGATTGGAAGGAGGCAGTAGGAAAGCAGAGGTTCAGAAGCAACAAAGCATCTCCAGACGCTTATCTGAAATTCCCACCAATGAATTACATAAGTAACTTTATCTTATTTTATGTTTTATTTATCTTTTAATTATCAAAACTCATAACCAGTTGAATCTGCCTGGCTGAGATTTACAAGATGACCATAGCTTGCTTCAAGCCGACAATCTCCGTGGGATCGACCCTTACTCACGTAAGGTTTATTACTTGGACGACCCAGTGCACTTGCTGGTTAGTTGTGTGGAGATGTGAAACGTGTGAATCATGATTTTAGTGCACCAATTACGTACCACCGAATTAACTGTAGACCTTCTTCCCGGGATAGTCTCCTGTGCTGGAAAGCTGTCGAATATCCAAATCCGGCGACTGGAGACATCCACGGCCATCAGGTAGTAGTGAGACTCCTTCGTGCCCTCGAAGACATCCTTCATCTAGACGTAGATCTATCACGGAGTTATGCGTTAGCATTTCTGGTTAGGTATGAGCGACAATAGGAATAATAAAGACCATACTAGTTTTTTGGTTTTCCTCAATCTTATGTCATTTTTCTTTGTATTTTTTGGTTTTCCGTGTGGTTTGCGCCGCGACAATGCTTACATATCTCAGGGCGTTGGGATGTGGTAGCCATGTCCCACGAAAGTAGTCCATCAAGTGATCATCGTCGATGTCCGTGGCCAGAGCAAATTCCTGTCATGTGTGACATGGTCTGATCATATAGCGGTCATAACTGTAGCGCAAAAATGAATCGGCATCGGGAAGCACGTAGTATGGAAACGTTATCGAAAAAATCAGCGGAAGGGACCAGACCGAACACCATTACAGCTGCGACTGTGTCCATGAGGTCTTGAGCGCAAGCAGCTCCAGGATGTAGGCTGACGGTTCATTCCCAGGCAGGAGCGACGAAAACGCCTCTCGGTCCAGTTAGCGATCATCGTGGCGAAACAGTTTCTCGTCAGGGTTCATGCAATCGCCGAAGATGTAGGCTATCATCTGGGCCGCCTCCAAGGGAAAACCCATCTGCCGGGTTATCTTGACGCCGGCATGTATGAACTGCGAAAGAACCAAATAAAGTTAAGTCGTGTTCGGAACACCATTTTACTTTGAGTACGACCTAAGCGATACATTAATTCGGACGATATAAGCCTTACCGGCGGAAAGGTCACTGCCCCAGACGATGGAATGTGTTGGCTGTTCTACTGTCTTGGGTTTCTCGGCATTCTCCGAGGTGTTCTCATGTCGTCTGTGAGTTCTCCTCTTTTGAAGAACTTTGCCTGAAATCCCGAGCCGCTTCCTATGATGTTTGCACCGCTTCGGACATTCGAGCCCATCGTGTCCTGTCATGTCGGGGCACACAAAAAATGGGTGAAATAAATAAATCACGCAAATGCACAAGTGGTTGTTCAGGTAATACGGCAAGCCGCTTACAGGGTTGTGCAGTTTGACTTACAGGCGCTGTGTGGCCCAACGTGTTGGGGGTGGAATAGGGCGTGTTATACTGCAGGGCATGTGCGGTCCATGCGAGGTTGGTCTAGTGCGACACCCCTGGCACCATCCAATGATCATCATGGAGCATCGACCCGAACATGATGGTGCTCTCCGCCCAGTGTCCCGTCATGCTAGAGCTGATGTTTGCTCCACCCAAGCTTCCGGGTCTTGCCATGCGTCCCTTGCGGGGTCCCGCTATTAGGTCGACGATGTCGATGTCTGCCGCCGGGCTACGTTCTCCCCTCCTTTGAGCGCTGCTTTCCGGCATGGCTGCGGTGACATGGGACCCGGCACCGACGGTCCTTGTCCCATGTTCCCCTCCCGTCCTGACGTACTTGTTAAGGCATTCGTCAACCTGGCCGAGTGCTTTCTTAAGGTCATCAGTGAATACGTCCACCTGAGAATGCTCTTTCTGGAGAATCTGGGAAAGCAAATTGGTGTGCGAAATCGTGATCTTTACTTCCTTGGTAACGGCGCTAAAAACTTCATACGCACGTTCATATTCTTAATTTTGTTTCACAACTTCGTACAACTAACCAGCAAGTGCACTGGGTCGTCCAAGTAATACCTTACGTGAGTAAGGGTCGAATCCCACGGAGATTGTTGGTATGAAGCAAGCTATGGTCATCTTGTAAATCTCAGTCAGGCGGATTAAATTGTTTTAAGAAATTATAGTGGATGAAAATAAATAACATATAAAATAGGATAGTGTTACTTATGTAATTCATTGGTGAGAATTTTAGATAAGCGTATAGAGATGCTTTCGTTCCTCTGAACCTCTGCTTTCCTGCTGTCTTCATCTAATCAATCCTACTCCTTTCCATGGCAAGCTGTATATTAGGGATCACCGTTGTCAGTGGCTACATCCCGTCCTCTCTGTGAAAATGGTCCGATGCACTGTCACTACATGGCTAATCATCTGGAGGTTCTATATCATACTGGAATAGGATTCACCATCCTTTTGCGTCTGTCACTACGCCCAGCACTCGCGAGTTTGAAGCTCGTCACAGACATCCCTTCCCGAATCCTACTCGGAATACCACAGACAAGGTTTAGACTTTCCGGATCTCAAGAATGGCCATCCATGGGTTCTAACTTATACCACGAAGATTCTGATTAAGAAATCCAAGAGATACTCATTCAATCGAAGGTAGAACGAAAGTGGTTGTCAGGCACACGTTCATAGGGAATGATGATGAGTGTCACAATCATCACATTCATGTTGAAGTGCGAATGAATATCTTAGAAGCGGAATAAGTTGAATTGAATAGAAAAACAGTAGTACTTTGTATTAATTCGTGAGGAACAGCAGAGCTCCACACCTTAATCTATGGTGTGTAGAAACTCTACCGTTGAAAATACATAAGTGATGAGGTTCAGGCATGGCCGAATGGCTAGCCCCCAAACATGATCTAAAGATGAAACTAAAGATGTTCCAAAAGATAATCCAAAGATATGTAAATACAATAGTAAAAAGTCCTATTTATACTAAACTAGTTACTAGGGTTTACAGAATGAGTAATTGATGCAGAAATCCACTTCCGGGGCCCACTTGGTGTGTGCTTGGGCTGAGCTTGAAGTTTACACGTGGAGAGGTCATTCTTGGAGTTGAACACCAGTTTGTAACGTGTTTCTGGCGTTGAACTCCACTTTGCAACTTGTTTCTGGCGCTGAATGCCAGACTGCAACATAGAACTGGCGTTCAATGCCAGTTTTTGTCATCTAAACTCGAGCAATATACTATTATATATTTCTGGAAAGCCCTGGATGTCTACTTTCTAACGCAATTGGAAGCGCGTCATTTGGAGTTCTGTAGCTCCAGAAAATCCACTTTGAGTGCAGGAAGGTCAGAATCCAACAGCATCTGCAGTCCTTCTTCAACCTCTGAATCTGATTTTTGCTCAGGTCCCTCAATTTTAGCCAGAAAATACCTGAAATCATAGAAAAACACACAAACTCATATTAAAGTCCAGAAATGTGATTTTTAATTAAAAACCAATAAAAATATACTAAAAACTAACTAAATCATACTGAAAACTATGTAAAAACAATGCCAAAAAGCGTATAAATTATCCACTCATCACAACACGAAACTTAAATTGTTGCTTGTCTCTAAGAAACTGAAAATCAAATAGGATATAAAGAAGAGAATATACTATAAATTCCAAAATATCAATGAAACTTAGCCCCAATCAAATGAGCGGGACTTGTAGCTTTTTGCCTCTTGAATAGTTTTTCCATCTCACTTTATCCATTGAAGTTTAGAATGATTGGCATCTATAGGAACTCAGAGTTCAGATAGTGTTATTGATTCTCCTAGTTCAGTATATTGATTCTTGAACACAACTACTTTATGAGTCTTGGCCGTGGCCCTAAGCACTTTGTTTTCCAGTATTACCACTGGATACATAAATGCCACAGACACATAACTGGGTGAACCTTTTCAGATTGTGACTCAGCTTTGCTAAAGTCCCCAATTAGAGGTGTCCAGGGTTCTTAAGCACACTCTTCTTTCGCTTTGGACCTTGACTTTAACCGCTCAGTCTCAAGTTTTCACTTGACACCTTCACGCCACAAGCACATGGTTAGGGACAGCTTGGTTTAGCCGCTTAGGCCAGGATTTTGTTCCTTTAGGCCCTCCTATCCACTAATGCTCAAAGCCTTGGATCCTTTTTATTACCCTTTCCTTTTGGTTTTAAGGGCTACTGGCTTTTTTTGCTTGCTTTTTCTTTTTTTTCTTTTTTTCTCTTTTTTTTTCTCGCAAGCTTTTGTATATTCACTGCTTTTTCTTGCTTCAAGAATCAATTTTATGATTTTTCAGATTATCAAATAATATTTCTTCTTTTCATCATTCTTTCAAGAGCCAACATATTTAACATTCATAAACATCAACTTCAAAAGACATATGCACTGTTCAAGCATTCATTCAGAAAACAAAAAGTATTGTCACCACATCAAAATAATTAAACTAGTTTCAGGGATGAATTTGAAACCATGTACTTCTTGTTCTTTTGTAATTAAAACATTTTTCATTCAAGAGAGGTGATGGATTCATATTCACTACTTTAAGGCATAGACACTTGAATACTAATGATCATGTAATAAGACACAAATATAGATAAACATTTAACATAAAAACGAAAAACAGAAAATTTAAGAACAAGGAATGAGTCCACCTTAGTGATGGTGGCATTTTCTTCTTGAGGAACCAATGATGTCCTTGAGCTCTTCTATGTCTCTTCCTTGTCTTTGTTGCTCCTCCCTCATTGCTCTTTGATCTTCTCTAATTTCATGGAGGATGATGGAGTGCTCTTGATGTTCCACCCTTAGTTGTCCCATGTTGGAACTTAATTCTCCTAGGAAGGTGTTGATTTGCTCCCAAAAATTCTGTGGAGGAAAGTGCATCCCTTGAGGCATCTCAGGGATTTCTTGGTGATGAGCTTCTTCATGCGTTGACGTTGGGATTTTTGCCAGTAAAGAATGTCATAAAAACTGTCGCGTTGTAGATATAGTCTCTAAACCGACAGAAATCCCTTTGTACAAATGTTTTGGTTGTCACAAGTAACAAACCCCTTTTAAAATTGATAACCGAGTATTTAACCTCGGGTCGTCTTCTCAAGGAATTGCAGGGAGGTATGTTCTTATTATTGGTTATGGAGATTGTAAATTTGGGGGTTTGAGAAATTTGGAGTTGGGCAATGTGCACAGGTATATTTAAATGACAAGTAAAATAAATTAACAATAATAAAATCTCTTGGCAAGGTATGGAGAACTGGAGGTCCTATCCTAGTTATCCTTATCAATTGTGATGAGAATTGGATTCTTCCCCCACCTTATTAACCTCTAACTATGAAGGTAAGTTAAGTGGATGAATTAATTCTTGAAGAATTCCAATTCTCAATCAACAATGAGTTTGATAACTCAAGAGTTACCAATTATTTAATCAAAGCCAAAAGGAAGAAAATATGTAAGTTAAATTGAGAGTACTTATAAATAAAGCAAAGCAGAATTAAATCTGAAATTACCTCGAATTGCATTAATAATAGAAGATGAATCTAAACATAAAGAGTTCATAAATTAAATTGGAAAAATAAATAAAAATAAAGAACCTGGGATTGAGAGTCACTCCTAAAACTAAGAGAAATCCTAAATCCTAATCCTAAGAGAGAGGAGAGAACCTCTCTCTCTAAAAACTACATCTACTCCTAAAATTGTAAATATGAGAGGCTCCTATGAATGGATGCATTCCCCCACTTTATAGCCTCTAATCTGTGTTTTCTGGGCCGCAAACTGGGTCAAAAACAGTCCAGAATTCGCTGGTTTCGAATTTTGCCACGCTGGATTTCTGTCACTGTGACGCGGCCGCTTGGATCACGCAATCGCGTTGCCTAGCATCAGGGGAACTATACCATATTATATATCAAATTGAAGCCCTAGACGTTAGCTTTCCAATGCAACTGAAACCGCGTCGTTTGGACCTCTGTAGCAAAAGTTATAGCCGTTTGAGTGCAGAGAGGTCAGGCTGGACAGCTTAGCAATTTCTCCAACTTCTTGCATTCCTTCCACTTTTGCATGCTTTCTTCCCATCCTCCAAGCCATTCCTGCCTTATAATATCTGAAAAAACTTAACACACATATCAAGGCATCTAATGGTAATAAGAGAGGATTAATAATAAGCAAATATAAGATCAAAGAAGCATGTTTTCAATCATAGCACAAAATCAGGAAGGAAATATAAAACCATGCAAATATTATGAATAAGTGGGTAAAGAGTTGATAAAATCCACTCAATTGAGCACAAGATAAACCATAAAATAGTGGTTTATCAACCTCCCCACACTTAAACATTAGCATGTCCTCATGCTAAGCTCAAGAGAAACTATAAAGATGAAGAGGGATGGTAGAATGTATGAAGTGCAATCTATGAATGTAACTACATGCAAAATGTTTCTACCTACTTAGTTAAAAGTAAACAAATATTTCAAGAGGAAATATGAACTGGATTTCACTAATTCAAATCATGAAAATGAAGTACAAATAGACTTGCAAGAAGAAAATAGCTCATGAAAGCAGGGAACAAGGAATTGAGCATCGAACCCTCACTGGTAGTGTATACACTCTAATCACTCAAGTGTTTTAGGTTCGATTCTCTCAATTCTCTACTAACCTTGCTTTCTAAGGCTTGCTCTTCATCTAACAATCAACATAAATTTAATGCACAGATATACATATCAAGAGGTCTTTTAAGGGTTGTAATGGGGTTAGGGTCAATGTAGGATTGTATTTGGCCAAGTGGACTAAAATCTGAATCCTTAATTAACTTAAACTTTCCACCTAACTTTAGACAATCCATGTAATCATAACACCACATCTAACTGTCCATTAACCATGTTTTCCACATATTCATGCATTCTAATTTCAAGTACAGTACATATGCATTGCTTTCACTATTTACTTTGGGGCATTTTGTCCCCTTTCACTTATTTTGCTCTTTTTTTTTTCATTTTCAATTTTTTTTATATTATTTTTTTTCAATGCATATGATTAATTTATTGAATGCATGAATCATGTTCTAAACATTTCTTTCACAGTTTCATAAAGATATATAATACCCAATTCTTAAACCAATTGTTTCCAAATACGCTTCCCCACACTTAATTTATGAGCACTCTCACTAGTCTAAGCTAACTAAGGATTCAAATTAAGGACATTATTGTTTTCCGCTTAGAGTTAATGATGTGCTAAAGTAAGGAACAAAGGGGTATAATAGGCTTAAATTGGTTTGCAAAGGATAATGAAAGGTAAGGCCATATGGGTATGTAAGCTCAGTGAAACAAAGGCCTCAATCATGTAAGTGTATGCATACATCAAATAATGGAAATATAGAATTAAGCAAGAAAAAGATCACAATTTTAGAGAGAAAAACACACACCAAAAATAAAATATTGGTTGATAAAATGCAACCAATTCAAATAGGCTCAAAATCTCACAGGTTTTGTGTGTTCGAGCTCTAAACCATGTTCCAATATAATATTTCTTCAAACAAGTGTAACAAAAAATTTTATTCAAATTAGTGAAATACTTTAAAAAGTTTCTTGAAAAAGAAAATATTACTTTAACCAAGTGGTAAAATATGCAAAAATCAAACAAATATGCAATCAATCATGCAAATGCAACAATGAACAAACAAACAAAGAAAATAAAACAATGGTGTTGAGAAGAAGGTAACTAACCCATGGAGATCGGTATCGACCTCCCCACACTTAAAGATTGCACCGTCCTCAGTGCATGCTAAGATGTCCAAGTGGATGGGGGTTGTGGGTCCTCAGCTGGGGCTCTTTTTTGTTCCTTTCCTTGCCGGCGGTTTGGGATTAGCTTTCTCCTTTCCTTCCTTGGTGGCCATCCTGAAGAAGGGAAGAGAAAGTAAATTAAATTTAAATAGATATATAGCAAGGAAGAGAATGGAAGAGTGGTGATGGATGCACATTAAAATGTAGATGACATTAACACATGCTCTCGAGTACATATGAAAAGCCATCAATGGAAAATAGCTAGTGCAGATAAAAACAAGTGAATGCAAGGTGTTTATTGGCATGCTGGCAAAGGGCATGAGTAGCATAGACCAAGCATTACTTCGTAACAAACCATCACATTTGTATTGACAATTGAATTCAATTAATAAAATAATAAGGAAAAGTTGTGAAAAGCAAGCATTGAATAGTATAGCAACATAGAGAAGTGCATAATGCCATATGGGCTTTTTCACAAACACATAGCATGTATGGTAAATAAGCTATTTGAAAGTATTAAATTGAATATACAAGCATCCTTTAAAGAAGATAATAATAATTGTCAAACATATAATGAGGAATAATAACTCAAATAAAATTCTAACACCAATGAAAATAATGCAATGAATGAAAGTATGCAAATAAATGAAATAAAATAGAATGGAAGTGAAAGAAAATAAGAAAGGAAGAAGAAAGAAATAAGAAAAGAGAAGAAAAATAAGGATTAGGGAAGAAAAGATAAGAAAATTGGCTGATCTGGATATTCTGTGCGCCGTCGGCGACGCGGTCGCGTGGGTGACGCGGTCGCGTGGTGCGTGATAAGGTCAGGTGACGCGGACGCGTGGGTCACGCGATCGTGTGGCCTGTTTTGTGCGATTGGCTCGAGTGTAGCCTCGTTGTCGCGCAACTCTCTGTTCGAAACTCTTTTTGCCAAAATTCTAGGTGACGCGATCGCGTGGTCGACGTGATCGCGTGAGTGGCCTTTCTGTTAAAAATGACACGGTCGCGTGAGGCACGTGTTCGCGTGGTGAGGCTTGGGCTACCAGCACGAGTCCAGCCCAACTCCAGCTCAACTTTCGGCCATGCACCCGGTTGACGTCGATTTTCAGGTCACGCGGTCGCGTGGGTGACGCGGCCGCGTGGGAGGCCATTATTCCCAGGTGACGTGGTCGCGTCAGCGACGCGGTCGCGTGGGGTGAATTGTGCCATTGGCACGCCTCCAGCGCTGCTCCTGTGAAACTTTCTGTTCATATTAATATTGTCTCCCATCTCCTTGCGACGCGGACGCGTCGCTGATGCGGTCGCGTCACGTGCTCGCTTTTTTTTTTATAATCTGAAAAATGCAGAATGCAGTGTTAATATGAATGTGATGCAAAACTCCAGGTTCAATATAAAATAAAACTCGAAAACAAACAAAACTAAAAAATGAAAAAGGAACGATCATACCATGGTGGGTTGTCTCCCACCTAGCACTTTTAGTTAAAGTCCTTAAGTTGGACATTTGATGAGCTTCCTGTTATGGTGGCTTATGCTTGAACTCATCCAGGAATCTCCACCAGTGTTTGTGATTCCAGTAACCTCCGGGGTCCCAAACTAGGCACGTAAAGCCTTTGAGCAGCTTCAAAAAGATTCTTAGGCTCCCGGGGTGTTGGATGTCAGAACAGATTCCAGGATCCCAAACCTTGCTTTTACACCCATTTTTGTCGGGATCTGTATTTTTCCAGCCGGGTGATAAGTAATTTGAATTCTCACTGCAGCTACCAAATAGCTTCCTAGACCCATTCAATTGAGCTTTATACCAACCCTTGCGTTTGAACTTAAAGCTTCCAACCATGATGAACCTTGCAGGATAATTCTTACCACTGGCCATCTTCCTCTTACTCTTAATGTCACAAAGAGCTCTAAGTTGACCATCCATCTCCAGTAGCCCATATTCAAGTGGGATTAGAAAGCTACGGGATATGAATTTTACCCACTTGAATGTTGTGAAGGATGATGGCAACTTAGGGGGAGGTATTTTTAATGAAATTGCAAGTTCCACTCCCTTGTGCTCTTCTCTGATAATTACCACCTCTTTGCAAGCTTCTTCAATTTCAACCTCTTCCTCTTGGCAGCTCTCTTCCAATTTAATCTCCTCTTCATTGCTTTCCAAGGGCATGGGAGGTTGTGCTTCTTCTTCTTGAATCTCCATCTCTTGATCAACCTCTTCCAAGTCTTCAACTATGATATGCTTTGGAGGTTGTACACCCTCCTCAGCATCAATTACAACCGTCTTAGAAGGAGGCTCTATGTCTTGACTTTCCCATGGAGGTTTTGCATCTCTTAAGTCTTCAACCACTTCTTCTTCTTCTTGAACAATGATAGCTTCTTCTACTTGTTCTAGTACGAATTCATGCTCTGTCTTGTCCACTGGAGTTTCTGGTATCTCCTTCATGCTATGCTCTTCACTAGACTGTCCACATGAGGCTGTGGCTGATCCTTGTGTATCTAAGCGTCTAGAAGCCCATTGAATTAATACTTGCCCCAGTTGTTGAACGGTTGCCTGAAATTTAATTACTGTTTCCCTTAGGCGATCCTATGCTTCTCGGGTTGTCGGACTTGGACATGATACAAAAGAAAGTGGTGGTGATTGGGAGTGATTGGATTGGAATTGGGGTGGTTCTATATATGGTTCATATGGCTCATAAGGTGGTTGGTATGGTGGTTGAGGGTTAGGGTCATATGGAGGTGAATGGCGGACAGGGGCTTGTGAGTTTGGTGGTCCAAAGTTATGTTGAGGAAAGGGTTCATAGGCATATGGTGGTGGTTGTTGATAGTCCATTGGAGGTGGTTATTGCCATGAGGATTGATCAAGTCCTTGTGGCTCCTCCCATCTTTGATTGTTCCAACCTTGATGCCTGTTCTCATTGTAATTTCTTCTTCCTGCAACATAATTGTAACCAGACTCATAGCCAAAGGGGTGAGAGTTCATAGTAGTAAATAAAAAATTAAAAATAAAAATAAAAATAAATTTAAATTAAAAGGTTATTTAAATTTTGAATTTGAAAATTAAATTTTGAAATTTGAAATTTGAAATTTGAATTTTTGAAATTTGAAATTTGAAATTTGAAATAAGATAAGATAAGATAAAAATTTTAAAAATAAAAATCTGAAATTTTTTTTCGAAAAAATTAATTAAAAATATTTTTGAATTTGATGAGGAAAGAGAAAAACAATAAAATGACACCAAATTTCAAATTTTTAGATCAAAACGAAGAAAACAACTAAGAACAGCTTGAAGGTCAAGATGAACGCGAAGAACAACTTGAAGATCAAGATGAACACTAAGAACAAATTTTTGAAAATTTTTTTTTTAATAACTAAATAAAAACCAATAACCTCTTAATTTAAGAAAAAAGCAAAAGTAAAAACAAAAATAAAAACAAGCAAAAATAAAATATTTACAATAACCAATAATAAGGCACACGTTTGCAATTCTCCGGCAACGGCGCCATTTTGACGTTGGGATTTTTGCCAGTAAAGAATGTCATAAAAACAGTCGCGTTGTAGATATAGTCTCTAAACCGACAGAAATCCCTTCGTACAAACGTTTTGGTTGTCACAAGTAACAAACCCCTTTAAAATTGATAACCGAGTATTTAACCTCGGGTCGTCTTCTCAAGGAATTGCAGGGAGGTATGTTCTTATTATTAGTTATGGAGATTGTAAATTTGGAAGTTTGAGAAATTTGGAGTTGGGTAATGTGCACAGGTATATTTAAATGACAAGTAAAATAAATTAACAATAATAAAATCTCTTGGCAAGGTATGGAGAACTGGAGGTCCTATCCTAGTTATCCTTATCAATTGTGATGAGAATTGGATTCTTCCCCCACCTTATTAACCTCTAACTATGAAGGTAAGTTAAGTGGATGAATTAATTCTTGAAGAATTCCAATTCTCAATCAACAATGAGTTTGATAACTCAAGAGTTACCAATTATTTAACCAAAGCCAAAAGGAAGAAAATATGTAAGTTAAATTGAGAGTACTTATAAATAAAGCAAAGTAGAATTAAATCTGAAATTACCTCGAATTGCATTAATAATAGAAGATCAATCTAAACATAAAGAGTTCATAAATTAAATTGGAAAAATAAATAAAAATAAAGAACCTGGGATTGAGAGTCACTCCTAAAACTAAGAGAAATCCTAAATCCTAATCCTAAGAGAGAGGAGAGAACCTCTCTCTCTAAAAACTACATCTACTCCTAAAATTGTAAATATGAGAGCCTCCTATGAATGGATGCATTCCCCCACTTTATAGCCTCTAATCTGTGTTTTCTGGGCCGCAAACTGGGTCAAAAATAGTCCAGAATTTGCTGGTTTCGAATTTTGCCACGCTGGATTTCCGTCACTGCGACGCGGCCGCATGGATCACGCAGTCGCGTCGCCTAGCGTCAGGGTAACTATAGCATATTATATATCAAATCGAAACCCCAGATGTTAGCTTTCCAACGCAACTAGAACCGCGTCGTTTGGACCTCTGTAGCAAAAGTTATAGCCGTTTGAGTGCAGAGAGGTCAGGCTGGATAGCTTAGCAATTTCTCCAACTTCTTGCATTCCTTCCACTTTTGCATGCTTTCTTCCCATCCTCCAAGCCATTCCTGCCTTATAATATTTGAAAACACTTAACACACATATCAAGGCATCTAATGGTAATAAGAGATGATTAATAATAAGCAAATATAAGATCAAAGAAGCATGTTTTCAATCATAGCAAAAAATCAGGAAGGAAATATAAAACCATGCAAATATTATGAATAAGTGGGTAAAGAGTTGATAAAATCCACTCAATTGAGCACAAGATAAACCATAAAATAGTGGTTTATCATGCGTCTCTTGAGATTCATGAATAGGCTCTCTTGTTTGCTCCATCCTTTTCTTAGTGATGGGCTTGTCCTCATCAATGAGGATATCTCCCTCTATGTCAATCCCATCCGAATTGCATAGAAGGCAAATGAGGTGAGGAAAGGCCAACCTTTCCATAGTGGAGGACTTGTCAGCTACCTTGTAGAGTTCTTGAGGTATAATCTCATGAACCTCCACTTCCTCTCCAATCATGATACTATGGATCATGATGGCCCGATCTATAGTAACTTCAAACCGGTTGCTAGTGGAAATGATTGAGCGTTGAATGAACTCCAACCATCCTCTAGCTACAGACTTAAGGTCCAATCTTCTCAGTTGAACCGGTTTGCCTTTTGAGTCAATCTTCCATTGAGCTCCTTCCACACATATGTCCATGAGGACTTGGTCCAACCTTTGATCAAAGTTGACTCTTCTTGTGTAGGGGCGTGCGTTCTCTTCCATCATTGGCAAGTTGAACGCCAGCCTTACATTTTCCAGACTAAAATCTAAGTAATTTCCCCGAACCATGGTAAGATAATTCTTTGGGTTCGGGTTTTTACTTTGATCATGGTTCCTAGTGATCCATGCATTGGCATAGAACTCTTGAACCATTAGGATTCTGACTTGTTGAATGGGGTTGGTTAGGACTTCCCAACCTCTTCTTTGGATCTCATGTCGGATCTCTAGATACTCATTTTTCTTGAGCTTAAAAGGGACCTCGGGGATCACCTTCTTCTTGGCCACAACATCATAGAAGTGGTCTTGATGGGCTTTGGAGATGAATCTTTCCATCTCCCATGACTCGGAGGTGGAAGCTTTTGTCTTCCCTTTCTCTTTTCTAGAGGTTTCTCCAGTCTTAGGTGCCATCAATGGTAATGGAAAAACAAAAAGCTTATGCTTTTACCACACCAAATTTAGAATATTGCTCGCCCTCGAGCAAGAGAATAAAGAAAAGAAGAAGAAGAAGAGAAAATATGGAGGAGAGTGGGGGGAGGTGTATTCGGCCAAGGTATAGAAGAGAGGGTTGTGTTGTGTGAAATTGAAGGAGGGATTGAGGTGTTTATAAGCATGTATATAGTATTAATTAGTTATAATTTGATTATTAAATATAAGTATGTGTTTAATTATTTATTTTAAAGGTAACTTGCCAGATGGCAACTTATCATTGGCTATCGAGAGTCCTTCTCAGGACGGATTCTCCTCATCTGAGGATGCATAAAGGGGCTCATCGTCTCTCCTCTCCTACGGATGGAACATCATCTTGCCAAAAAAAGTGGGTTGGGATCTCACCCATTGGAGTCACTCAACCATTAAAGTTCTTATATGGAGTGCTCTCGAAGGAGTTGAATGTCAATTGTAATCATTACTATTAGGGGCGATTGACACAACTGTTGCACTTGCTCTGGAACTCGAAAAATGCGTCAATTTTACTCTGCGGATTGCCTCGTCGAATTAGTCCACTAAAGTTATTTGGTTTCCCAAGGCGTGTGCCTCACTATAGTAAACACTGTGGTCTACACCAGTGAGATATATACGTGCAGTCGCGGCAGAAAAAAAAAGAAATGAAAAACCGTGTTCTCACCCAGTAATTAATTATCCCCGTCCAGAATAAAAAATGACTTTGTTTGTCATGTCTCATCGGGAGCAGATAACATCAGCATATGAGTGATGGAAATTTTTTCTAACTTGTTGAGTCGGAAGTGCTAAATTTCCTTGGCTACTCGAGGCAACGTTGTGTTGTCAACTTGTATGGGTCTTGTAACTTGTAGCGGAATGAATGGCAGGA
Source organism: Arachis ipaensis (assembly GCF_059453495.1). NCBI lineage: Eukaryota > Viridiplantae > Streptophyta > Magnoliopsida > Fabales > Fabaceae > Arachis > Arachis ipaensis. Next base: position 108,477,253 of record NC_142442.1, on the reverse strand, counting down.
GAATTTTGCATCTAACTTCATTTTATTTCTCACGGTATAATGTTTTTTTTTATTTTTTATTTCTTCCCGTCATTTATGACGTGTTTTCTTTTTTTTTTTAGGGAAAGTATGACCGTGTTATTCCAATATTAAATAATAACACACACAATGTATTTACTGTTATTTTATCCGACAGATTTAATTTGGCCGTTTTGGGCCGAGGCGTGTTGTCGAACATAGTTCGACTGGTGTATTATATACGCCCCTCGCATTTGTTAAGGAGATGATTCTCGGCCACGACACTCCTGGTTTTTAAAAGAAAAAAAAAGAAAAAACCTAACAAAAAATATCAATGTCTCAGGATTCCGGAGCGGAACCAACCAAAGTACTCGATGCGGACGACCTCGCGAAACTGTCGATCAGCAAGATGTTTAGCCTCTTGCGTGGGGATGAGAAAAATAAGGATTGGACAGTGTTTGAGGCTGCGATGGTCAAGAGGGAGGAGATTCTCATGGACAAAGTTGAGACCCTCCGTGAATTGCTGAGTGAGTCGAAGGCGGCGTATCTGACCGTCTTGGTCAAGCTGAAGGCGAAGGAGATACAGGTCGAGGAGGCCGAGCAGGCCATGCGTGCGATGCACGCGTTGCTGTGTGATCAGGTTAACAACTTCGCCAATGGCATACAGCAGCTGGATAAGCAGGGAGGCGACCTCGTGGCGAAGGTTGAGGACCTTCGTCACCGGGAGCAACTTGATTCCGAAAAGTTGGATTCAAAGCGGGTGAGGGTCGCGAGTATGGCAGAGAGGAATAAATCCCGGGAGCGGCGAAGGAGCCTATGATCCCGCGCATTCCGCAGAGGGAGACAACCAAGGCGGAAAGTTCATCAACGCCGAAGAGGCGGCGGGAGGTATTTGGCTTGGCGTGCATGCCCGCGAACTCTCTGTCCTTATCCATTATCCTTTATCACCTTAAGGAACTTCGCTATTTTGCACCTTAAGAAATTTCACTATTTTGCATCTGTTTCTATGTTTTTGGTGTTTGGTCTTTTACTTGCTGTGTTGATGCTCTCAGTTTAGAGTGCATATGCCCCGATGTACTATTTTGACGTGTGTTTATGGAAGAAATGAATCATCGAGAACGCCCTGGTTAGTGTTGTATTTTACAACAATTTGGAGCAGATTCCGCATTGGCAAGCACATTAAAATGAACAGTATGACGCAGAGTACATTTAAATTACGACACCGGGAAATAAAATACGTTGCTCCTTTTAATTAAATCACACTTTTTTTGTTTTTTTTGCTGCATTCATGCTAGCAGAAAAGAGTCAAACTACAATAAGGAAAAAAAACACAAAAAAATAAAAAACCAAAAAAAAAAAGAAAAAAATAACAAGAAATTCGTCTAACTCGAGCATTCAGTGCATTTGGAACTTCCTGGCCACATATCTGTGGCCACGAAAAGGTCATCCATGCATGCAATACCCGAGACGCACCCAAAAGAGTCCCTACTGCTGTTCAACGTCGCCGAAACATAGCCAGGAACTCACAGACCTCGTGGTCGGCCAGGCACCGAACACACGATACGCCCGAGACGTCGTGAGAACCACCCATGTTGCCACGTGTAGGGCACGTGGGGGATCGATAGGTCAAGGGTTGCCCAGGGTCCAGAGGTGTGACGCCAACCCAACGCTCTGCGAGGATGTCCGTGTAGATCTCCCTGCACTTGTGGACATTCCTAGATGTAAGGATAACTTCAAACATATCGACGGCGCGTCTCACATCATCGCTGCCCTGCGATGCAGCTGTGATAAGTAGATCCATTCCGTCGTGACGTCTGGCCATGAAGAAATACTCGTGCAATCTGTCCTTGAGAATTGTGTCCGAATTTCCTGCGTCGATGCACCGATCTACGAACGGTCTCTCCGCCCAGTCTGGATACCTTAGAAAGGAAACCCATGGCATGTTCCACACCATGGCATGCCTGTATAACACGGCCGACCGCCCGGTGTTAAAAAACACCTTGCAAGTCGACTCCAAGTTGAGAAGGTCTTGTATAGAGGTTTTTGTGACCTCCGTCGCAATCCTAATCCAGATGTCACGTGGGAGTAGTTTAAGCGGAGATACGGCCGGTCCCGACCGTCACCCACAGGGGGTTCGATGCTTGGAGGCTTCGTCCATGCAGAATCATCACCTCCGGTTCACCTTTAACCATGTATTCCAAAGGTGAGGTCAAGAAAGAACACTGGGGAGAAAGTATTCAGTAGCGCGAGACTTCACCACATGATCTGTTCAGCGGCTTCTATACCATCTCTTGACAAATATTCGTTTTTTCTTTTTAATGTATTATTCATAGCGTTCGTAATTTTCTCTTAATATAATTAATTACTGTAATTAATAGTGAATTAATTATAATTTAATTATTTAATATACTTATTTAATCAATTATGATTTAATAATTTAACATATTATCATACCTAGAATTACAAAATTATTTAATGTAAACATACATATATATTTTTAAAATTTTTTTTGATAACTTGCCACATGGCAAAGGATTATTGCCTATTGAAAGTCCATCTTTAGAAGGACTCTTGGCCTCGGTTCTAGTGAAGGGACTCTACCCACTTATTTTACTGCCATTGGAGTTGTTCTGATGCCTGAAGACGTGCTGAGGAAGTCTCCCTTATTAATAGAGGCGCATAAGTTTAATAATAAATATCCACCTTCGGTAACCAGCACTGCATATGCGAAATAGCTCCGGGATATAGTAACTACAACACTGAGACACCCACATAACTAGGAATGTCGCGGGATTTGGATCGGATCCCAGCAAGCCCTTTGTTGGCGGTGGTCTCACCGGACGGTCTATTGACAAGATTCTCAACCACCTCCGCACGGACGTGAAAACAACGGAGTGGGAGATGCGCGAGGCCGCATTGGCCGAGAGGGAGAGACGCCTTAGAGAACAAATCCTCGATTTCGGCCAGCGAGTGAAGACGACCAAGCTGACACAGTCAGCGGTCGAAGCCAGGCTAAAGGCGAAGGATTCCGAGGTGAGGGAGTGCGAGCACGCATGCCAGGAGGTGGAAACGCTGTTGTGGTTCACGAGAGACACTAGCGATCACCTAATCAGGATGCTGGAACAGCAGGCAGAATACATGAAGGCAAGGGTCAAAGACCTTCGTGAGCGACAACAATCTGAGTTTGTAAAGTGGGCTGCTCTGGGAGTGAGTGTCAGGGAGCTGGAGGAGAGGCATGAGGAACTTCTCCATGAAGCGGGTGTTGACCTGACGCAATCAGGCGACGACGGTGCCGGGGCTAGTCTTGCTGGTGCGTCGAGCCCATGACATCGTTTGTTATTCCATTTCCGTCCTCGCCTGGATGCTCCTACTTATTACTTATGTTGTTTCGTTGCTTCTGTACTACTCTGTTGCCATGCGCGTTAATGCTCTCAGCTTACCGCTTAGACTTAGGCGGAAAATCCGTCCACGACCTCATGCGTTACATCATTCAGTGTTGGGTTTTTTTATGTTGTTTTCTGGAAGACGATAGGGATGTTTTCCTTTTTTTGTTCCTTTTTAAGCACCTCCTACTCGGATGTCAATGTTTTTATTCCCGTCACTTAAAAAAATAAAAAAAATTACGGATGAAAACTTACAATTCTGACTATGAGCCATGCGATGGCCCTCAGTTTTCTATTCGTCCCCTATTCAAATTCGACGATCAGTTTCATGTTTTGTCCAACATGTTAGATGACTTCATTGGTTAGTACAACAACTTATTCCATAATTAACCGACTGAATGGGGTCAAATTTAATGTTTATAGAATACAATAATCAATTACATTACGTAAGTAAAAGTCTATATCTCAACAATGGTTTTTGTTAATTTATGAAATCATAGCCAATACAGATAACCGTTGATGCATTTATCTCGGTTAGATGCCAAAACGTCTCCCACATGCTTCGGTTGCTCACACGCTCATCGTTATAAATCCATCGTAACTCGTCAGTTTTCCTTATCGCGATACTAGCCACACGCTTGCCCTAACGTAAACACCAGTCCAGAACTCACGCCGAGTAAACTGATAATGTCCGAAGACTCCGTCACTGAACCGATCAACCAGAGGCGCCAGGATGGCCTAATAGACCTGCCGATCGCGGCCCTGATCGACATCATCCGTCCCGAGGGAAAGTGTGCAGACTGTGATCTGGTTGAGGAGGTACTGGCAAGGCGGGAAGATACTCTGAAGGGCAAAATCCAGGAGTACCTTGAATGGCTGAACACCGCCAGGACTGCGCATTTGACGACTGACATGAAGGTGAGGGCCACGGAGTTGGAGCTGGCGGAAGCGGAGAGAGAAATTCGGGGGAAGCATATGTTGCTTACCCTATCAAGGGAGAAGAAGGATGCCACGACTCGGCGAATGGAAGCCAAGGCAGCTGAGCTGACGGCAAAGATGAACAACCTCTGTCAACAGGAAAATCATCAGCTCGCCAAATGGTAGGAGGTGCTAGGCAGGGTGGCTACTTTGGAGGAGAAGCTTACGATCCTTATCGAAAGGTGTGACAATGACAATGAGCAGGCGGCTAATAGTGACGCCAACCGCGACTAGTCCAGCCAGTAAGAGAACTGAGGTTAAGGGTGATCATACCTGTCCATGTCTTAGCTTGTTATGATATTTTTTGTTATTTTTTGCTGGTTGACGGCCAGTATACGGCCACGCTGTTTGCTTTCTATGTTGGTAACACAAATGTTGCACTTTTATTATTCTGCTAAGACTTTTAATAGTACCCTTTCTTTAATTAAATCATGGACTATGCCATTGTATTTGACTACATAGGTAAATAATTATTTATAACTATATTATTATGGGATGGGTATTTGAATAAATTAGATATATATAAAATAAAAATATTTCACCCCCCGGATCCAAATTTCATATCGTAATGGATGCTCCCTCTGTTGGTCAAAAACTTTCCGTTTCACGACGCCATGTCATCTTCCCAAGTCCCAACGGGCATTGATGGGACCAGAGAGAGAGAGAAGGCTATTCAACTGGGTTTGTATAGGGATATACTCGAGCATGCAGCGTCTCCAAGGTGTGGTAACCAGTATGCCAGTTCCTCTCGAGCTGCCCTTCAATTCTACCTAGGGGACCCCATACAGCCACATCGAGAACCCAAGGCCTGGTAATTATTAACTGCTCCTGAGTGATACCACAGGGTGGACGCGTGTCTGTCACCTAATTTGCCTAACAACTTTATTTTCCAAAGAGAAAATTCAGAGAATTCAAATCTGGGCCAGTTTGTGTAAATAGCTGAATCATTCTCTCTTTGGAAAATTAGATTGAACAATAAGTTATTATTAAAAGTAGCTTGTAAATAAATAATTCGATGTTCCAATTTGTAATTCCAAACATACTCTATTTTATATGGGGATAACCATGCGTAAATTCTGAACAAAAGTAGATATAATGCTTCATACAGTAATACCAGATACAAGAACCCTAAATAACAAACTTGGGAAACACAAACCCCAGAATAGATATTTTTATTCGAATGCAAACAACTCCCGGAACACCTGAACCTCGTAATCGGCCAAGCACTGCACACACGAGACGCAGGACAAATCTTCCACATCACCCATGGTGCCTCTGGTGCGGCAACTAGTGGACCGACAGACATCGGGCAGTCCAGGATCCAACGGCTTAACCTCCAACACCGGACCCGCGAATAAGTGACTGACGACCCCTCTGCACCTTTCGAGCGCCCCAGAAGCACGTATAATCTCAAAAAATTTAAGTCCCTTTCGCATGTGCTCTTCGTCTTCCTTGGCATGAGACAGTAGCAGCATCGCACACATGTAACAGGCTTCCAGTTCGCCCCTAGTTGCACCGACACAGTCACCAAACCAGCCGAATTCAGTCATCTCCACCCGGAGTAGGGCACCCGGATTTCCTGCCTCAGCACATTATTCTATGAACCTGTGTTTAGGTAGGCCATAGTAGTCTAAAAAGGACGCAATCGGCAACTCCAACATCGACGCCTCCTTGTAAACAGCGTCGAACCTTGCTGCACCCAGAAACACCTTGCAAGTCGCCTCCATTTTGAACAAATCCTTAATCGAATATGACACAACCTTCATGGGAATCCTGACCCATACGTCGCGAGGAAGAACATTCAGCGGACATTCGTACTCAACGGATACGGTCCCTTTCTCTCCGACCTTCTTGACTGCCTTCCTTTTCTTTCTATTCTTCATGGAACCTCCATCCATTCGTAAGCAACTTAGTCTAGGGGTTTTGGAAAGTATAAAGACGACACACGACACCGACGATATATTTTGTGCTGTTATGATATCCTTTTTTGTTGTTTTTTTGTTAAAATGGTTCAGTGCCTCGTACGTTTCTTTACCGATGGTTCTGGAAAAGAGAAGATAATTAATTAATAGGGGACCACAAAGGAAATACTCATAATCCTTTTTTTATTTTTCTAGGAATCTGAAACAAAGACATGCTTAACTCAATACCAAACCCTTATTTGGTTTTACAACGCAAAAATTTAATGTTGATTGTTCGATTTTTTGTGTTATATTCATGACAACTTTAGTTGCTTACTTTAATTATTCACTGAATAAATGTTATCCTTACATTTTTTTCCATCGAAATAGTTTAAATTAATGTTTTATTTTTGTGAAAATAAACCCCCATTATTGACACATTAGTTACGAAAAAAATGATTCCAAGCAACTTTCTATATATATATATATATATATATATATATGCCCGTTATTGACAACCACAAACCCTACTAAGTACTTACCCTTCTTCAGTTTTTCTCTTCCGTAACTCCTTCTCTCAACTTTCTGTCTACCCTTCTCCCTAATCGCCATATGTCGTCCTCTTATCCCGAGAAAATGTCGAAAGAACCCATCACCGAACACGCCATTAGTCCCGACGACCTCGCGGAACTCTCGATCGATGCACTTATCGACATCATCCGCATAGATGAAAAGTCCGCAGATTATGACCTCGTTGAGGCTGCACTGGTCAAGAGGGAGGAGATGTTGAAGGCTACACTTGTAACGACCGGCGCAGAACTGAGGCAGGCGAAGGTGGAGATGATGGCCACAAAGTTCGTTTTCGAGGCAAAAAAGGATGAACTGGAGGAAGAGGTGCAGGAAAGGCGACGACTGAAAAGGGAATTGAAAATAGAGCAGGGAAAAAATGACGTGCTCCTTCACCAGTTGGATGTCACAGAAAAGGAATTAAATGCAGAAATCGCCAAGCACCGTGAACGGGAACAAGTTGAGTCTCTTCCGTGGCGTGACCTGGTACGCAGGTTTGAAGTTGTGGAGGAAAGGCAAAAGTTTTTGCTCCGTCGGGGTCGTCATCCAGTCGGGCAGAATGAAGACAGGGCCGGAGTTATTTGATCTGCTGCACATGCTTGATATCTTAATGTCATGTTTTCCGTCGATGCCTGTATGATCCTTTTATTTCCTTTGTTTGTTCTGTCGCCCATTTGATCTTCTGTAGTGGAACTTAACCTCTGATAATATAATTATATCTACTTTAATCTGTCTATTGTTAACTTGTTGACACACAATTAGGGTTTTATGTTACAACGGAGCCAAACGCTAATACCTGACCCCTTTCGGTCACTCCCTATTACCTATCCAAGTTACCAGTTTTGTTTAAATTCACTGTCACGGTCTCACCCAGCCCTAGAGAAAAAACCTTCCGATGGTGTAAAAGGTTGATTGACTAAACAGTTTTCTATCCATTCAAACGTCACTTCAATAATGCAAGGTCCAGATCATATCTCAGTCAAGAAGAAAGCTTTATTTGGACTAAGTTATAGCCAAGATACGCATTAATTGCGTCGTATGTGTACTCCACATAATTATGATATATTAATTGATCAAACAGACAGTTTTTTAACAAGAAAAAAGAAATTACAAAAATAAAATCAAATGCACCATCAGTACGCGTTGCAATTAGTTACGAAAAAAATGATTCCAAGCAACTTTTTACTATATATATATATATATATATATATATATATATATATATATATACACACGTGCGCGTTAACCCTAAACCCCAAACCCTACTAAGTATTAATCCTTCTTCAGTTCTTTTCACATTAACAAAGTTCCACATTTGAGAATAACACCCTTATTATCCATAATTCTAAAAAATACCATTTCCACCCCAATATCAAAAATAATTTGCAGGGGAATAAATGTGACTTTGGATAAAAGTGAGTTTATGTTTGGTCTTTTTTCTGTATAGTGTTTTATTTTAGTATATTATAATAATAATAATTATAATTATTTAGTGTCATTAATATTTATTTATGAAAGTTATAAATATCACAATAAATTTGACAATGATTTAAGTTTTTTTTTCTTTTTTGTATGACAATGAGAATTAATATTCTGCAATTAATTTAAAAATAAGTTATAGTAACATATCTGAGTACCCCTTTCAAAACCTGTTAAATAATCTTAACTTTGCTATTGCTCTACACTATATCGTATTAGTAGTTATCAATTAACCATTATTTGTTATAATTTTTTTAATTTATGATTTATAATATAAACAATAATACATGTTTAAAAGGATAAAATTATTTATCATTATTTATTTTGACACTCTAAGTATTTTTTTTATTTAGTAACGTCTTGGTTGATAAAATTACATTACTTATCAGTCTGGAGAAAACCGACAACCTCAAACATACGTTGCGTGAACTTACATACCATCGGCTCGAATCAACAACAACAAAATACATTCATATTGGTTACAACAAAGCATCATTTGAACTTAAAAATATTAAAGAAATTTAAGACCTCGGTCTCGGCCAGGCAGTCGACGCACGATACACTCGACGGAGCATTGGTGGCACCCATGGTCCCGCGGGTCGGGCACATTCCTGATTGGTAGAGGACGGGCTTCCCTGGATCCATCGGGTGCAACCCAACAAACAGATTTACGAACACCTAACCAAACAGTTCTCTGCACGCTTCAATTTTTCCAGCAGCCTGTACATTGGCATACATCTCAAGACCATCGGCGATATGCTCATCGTGGCCGACACCGGGCGTAAGTATCAGCATCACAGAGAGGTAGCGCGCGTGTATATCACCCGCATTGGCGGCCTGAATCAGGGTGTTCATCCCTCCGACTTGGCAGCCAATCCAGAAGAATTCCGTCATCCCTGCGCGGAATATAGCGGCTGGATTTTCTGCGTCCTCGCATCTGTAGAGGAACCCTCGCTCAGGCCGCTCATCGTAGTAGTCACCGAAGGCGATGGGTAGCTCCGCCATAGAAGCCACCTTGTACACCGCAGTTGAACGGGCTGCATCCAAAAAAACTTTGCACGTGGCCTACATGTTAAACAGATCCTGGATCGAGGTCGATCCAACCCTCGTGGCAATCATAACCCATATATCTAGAGGTAGAAGACTCAGCGGACCATCGCGTGAGGGGACACCTTTCCCTTTCCTTCTCTCGTTTCTGGCCTTCTTGTCTATACTGCCTTTGGCGGATGTAGCACCTGTCTTCAGCCTACACATGGGTATTGTTGGAGGGGGAATATGTTACAGGGGGATATCCATGTGTGTGGAAGGAATAGCAATCGTAACGAAAGAACGTTCGTGAGGGAAGATATTTAAACTGCAAGTTCTCTAAACACCTTAGCGTATAGGTCAGGTTTCGTGCCACATACGCCTAATCCTTTACGCCCACGAGAACCGATGCCTCATATGTGGGTCTCGCACAGGCATCGAAGAAACTACAAACGTAATTATTAACACTGGGTATTGAAAATATCAAGGTGGTTAAAGCAAATCTGACCCAAATTTTGATTCATTTCCAAAGCAAATTTAAAATCAAAATAAAAAAATCTTGATTTAGGTCCAACGTAAATTTAAGATCAAATACAAAATAGAAAGCGTGAGGAAAGAAAATAGAAGGAAGGAAAATGTGAGGAAAAACTGATATTAAAACTCATAATAGTAGCTTAGAAAGTGTGAGGAGAGGAAACATAAGGAAAGAGAATGAGAGGAAAAAAGAGTGATACAAAAAGTAAAGAGGTAATATTTAATAGACTTTAAATATTTTACTTTTATTTTATACATTTTATCTTTTATTTATAAAAGTAAGTTAGGCAATTTAGGCACAATAATAAAAAACACCATAAAATTCTTCTGTTTTTTTTATGTTGCTTGAATAGAAAGACAATTGATAAAGAAAAATAAGAAGAATTAATTTTTTTTCAAGAATATAAGAAAATAGTCTGAAGAAAGAAAATTATGACGAAGTAAGACTATATTAATATATTTATTCGTAGAATATATAAATAACATTATAATGGTGCGTTTAGAAAATTCTTTAGTAAAAAATGTGTTACAGATTGTATTTTGGAATTTGAATGCACCATCTATGTTATCGATAAGTTTTTTTAAAGTTTATCCCTTTTTATTTTCGAATTTGGATCCTCTAAATTTTAAATTTGAACTTTAGAGGATAAAATGTGATCTTTTACCTTTAAATGATTTCTCTCTCATATTTATTATCTGTCCCACTTATAAAATAAATAGTGAGAGATCACACTTTACTCTCAAAGTAAAATTGAAACTATCCTTTATTTTAGATTAAGTATTATAAATAATACTTTGACACTGGACACATCAGTAATTTCACCTATGACTCGAAACATTTAGCAGTTTTCTCCATACGTTTGGAATTTAAACTGGCATGTGGGCCCCCCGCCATTGTTCCTCCAGTCATCCATTGATATGCTGATCCAAACATAGGCTAACACGAAAGTTTAACATTTAACTGAACTTAAACCTTAATAAAAGCCAATGGTAATCAACGTAACCAAACAACTAAATTCACAGTTAAATGATGGTGAGTAACCATATGTCAAACAGCTGTTGTATATTAATGGGCAGATATCCGTAACGTGTGCCCTTGGTCTCGCCAGTTACAAGTACCCATCAGTTGACAGCAGGCTTGGCTTTGCTGAACACCAAACTACACTTACCACGACACGCGACTGGTAACTTCCCAGCTGGACCCGTTCCCTACACACAAACTCGACAATGTCGCAGGATTCAATCAACCAACCGATCCCATTCCATAGCAGGAAGTTTGAGGAACTGTCGGTCTCGGAACTGATCGATCTCCTCGTCATGGAGGTAAACTCTTCAAAGTGTGACAGGCTCCACACAATTAACCGAGAGTTGGGAGTTAAAACCGCGGCTCAAGTTCGCATGTACCGTGAACAAAAGGCTGCGAGGAACGTCACATACATGACTCGCTGTGTCGAGCGAAATACGACGGAGCCTACAACAGAGCTGCACGTCGACGAGGGGGACAGCACATCGCGTCGGCTAGAGACGTAGGTGGGAGATGGGAAATAGGAACACAGAACCACGGTTTGTGAGCTGATGACTCAGGCAGATGTCCCGACGGTCAACACCGGTTACCGTCGTCAGGTGGAAGAAAGGGACGCAGCAAAGTGGGTTGCACTGGAACAACGGGTGGCAGAGCTGGAAAGGCAGCACGCAGTGCTGCTCCGCCATTTTCCTGCCACAGTGTCGTAGTCTGAACAACACTGGAACCACCCGGGGACCCCATCAGAGAATGACAACGCTGCGGGAGTCCGTTGACGTTGCGGTCAGATGCACGTCTCCTAAAAAAAAAACCTTCGTCTGCCTCTTTGTAGTAAAATATAGAAACTGGTTGCATTTTGAAGTTGCGTGTGTCCTTATGTGATTCTGAATCTGTTTTAATGCCTTGTTTTGAAATGCACTGTAAGGGATCATGGCATCTTGATGCAACTTAAAACAACCCATGTGATGAATTAAGGCTTCTTGCCCCATTAACAATGCTTATCGGGAACAGTGACAACTAAACGTGCAAACCTGTGCCGTTAGGCTAAAGAGTTACTATGCGAGTGCTTTTTTTCCTTCCTATATAATTATAGCGTTATTTATTATACATTACAGTGACTGTGTCAGTAGTCACTTCCGTCCAGTCACATCCCTTCCACGAAGCGTACCCTACACGATACTGGCGTGTGAAACGAGGCGACCTTGTTCATTTAATGCCAACTGATGGTTGCTAAAATGTGGTTTATCATTTGACAAAGTTTTGTTTTTTTCCTTGGGAAAGTAATTATTTTAATTCTGAGTAAGTATTGAATATATCCCCGACTAAAATACTCGAACTTCTTAATTTTTAACGTGGATAGAGGGTTGGTGCATACCAGAGTTATGAAGCTAATATGGTGTTTCAATCGAACATGAGGGCAGCACAAAATAAATCAGACCGTCCAGGTTGGGTCCCTCCAACTGTGTATATCCCCATAACTCAGTATTTCTCACATGTCCATTGTTTAAAAAAAAGTAAAAAAAAAATGATACACGGTAATCACCGTGGAAATGGGGTTTTTCCAATAAAAAAGAAACCATAATAACATTATATTATAGTGATTTACTATGACAAAGAACCCACATGTATCACAAATAAGAGACCAAAGGAATAACAGTCGAACGAGTGGACACTATCGCCTTCCTGCGAAATATTTTGTTTCTTTTGGAAGGGACACAAAACAATTTCCACGTGCCTCGCTCTCACCTGGTTCAAGTACATGCACACGACCAGATATGGAAAACAAGTGAACAACGATGTAAATTGCAAAAGGAGTAGCCATACACCACGTGACCATCTGGATATTGCCAAAAAAGGTTGACCCACTATCCATAACCTAATTGTTACGAGGGCTATTGGTGTAACGGGCCAACTGCTCTTTCAGGCGTGCGAGCTCCTCTTCCAGTTGAGACATTCGGTCCGCCAAGGGCACCGTCCGTAAGCGCCACAACTACTCAGCCTGATCCCTAAAACGGGTAGCAACCATGTAATTAAAGTCCCAAAGCTTCTTCCCATGCTCTTTCTAGCAACCGTTCCAACGTGATGAATGCGGCATCCTGCTGGGCCAACCAGTGGTCCATCGAGTAGCAACCGTTGACCAAGAAATTCACCCCCTCTGGTCTGTTGCACAAGTGCACTCCGTAGGCGAAATAATCCTTTTCACCAAGACAAACGACCGTGAGGGGGAAAAATTGGGAGGACCCACACCGTGTTTCATGCAGGCCATGTTGAGCTTCTCCACTATATCATCCACCATAATGAACTCCGATGTGTTCCATTTGGGGATGACATCTGCAAATGGACAAACAAGGAAATAAGTTACCGATTTTACTAGATCGAACCAGAATAGAAGTAGTAAGCACCCATACCAGCTACGAGCAGGTACTTAGCATACCTATCCTGCCGCGCTCGATATCCGCCGAAGTGATAGTGGAGTAGGAACCCCCGGCGCCTTCCCCCGCATCACGTTGGCACCCGGAGACTGACGCTGATGCACTTGTTGTCGATCCTGTTCTCGGTCCCATCGTGTGATGCCTGTTACAACGATGTGTTGGTAAGAACATTCCTCCTTTTATAGAGAAACATGTATCCTCGCGTAGCAACCCCAATGGAATGCCACAACCGCTTTGGGGGATCCACATCTTATCCAAATGGACATGAAACTTATGCGATGGTAAGTCAGACCATTGTTGTAACTGCTTATTTGGTCGTAGACAATATCTGTACACTAAACACATTATTCTGAAGATGAAAAGCTATTTCTGAACCAGCTGTAACTGCTAAAATTAGCCAATTTAATAATTACTAGCGGCTTGATTAGTGCCTATTCAAGTACCCTTTTATTGTTTTTTAAGAAATTAATTTTTTATTTTTAGTGTGGAAAACCATTGTGGATCCCCTCCAGTAAAAAAAAAGGTGAATGATACGGTTAATTAAGTGGGACTACAACACTAATTAAGTGGCACCACAACATTACCCACAAAAAAATGATAACAATGTTACCAAAAAAAAAAAACCGAAATACACGTTAATTAAGTGGGACAACAACGCTTTGGCTCATCAGACGCTCCTCCTTATAAATCCATCGTCACCCCCTAAGCATCTCTGGTCGCAATACTTGCCTCACGCTTGCCCCAATGTAAATACGAGTCCAGAACTCCCAGGTGAACTGACAATGTCCAAAGATTCTGTCACCGAACCAACCAACCAGAGGCGCATGGAGGACCTAGCAGACCGTCCGGTCGCGGCCCTGATTGACATCATCCATCTGGAGGACAATTGTGCAAAGTGTGATCTGGTTGAGGAGGTACTGGTAAGGCGGGATAATGATCTGGTTGAGGGCGTCAGTGGGACCATAGGGGGGGTATTCAATTAGAGTTGTATAGGGATATACTAGAGCACGCAGCATTTCCAAGGCACGGTAACTAGTACCTCAGTACCTGTCGAGCTACCCTGCAATTCTACCCCGGTGACCCCACACGGGTACAACGGGAACGCAAAGCGTGGTAATTATTACCTGCTCTGGAGCAATATCCCCCCCCCACTTGGACGCGTGTCCGTTGCCTCGTTTGCCAAGAAAATTTATTCTCCAAAACAGGGATTCAGAAAATTTAAATCTGGGCCAATTTGTGTAAAGGACCCGTTTGGATAGGTGCATAAGTAACTTTTTTTTTTTTATCATTTTTCTCTTCAATAAGCATTTTTAAACCCAAAAAATCCAAACACAGAATAACTTATTCATAAGTTACTTTTAATATAAGTATTTATTATTTATGTTATATTTTCATAAGTAATTTAATTAAGCTGTTTATCCAAACTGAGCCTAAATAGCCTAATCATTCTCTTTCTGATAAAGTAGCTTAAATAACAGATAATTATATTAAGGGTTCGTCTGGAAAACTTCAAAAGCTACTTTTTTTAGCTTTTGACTTATAAAAAGTTACATTAAAATAGTGTTTGGTACAATTTTTTAGATAAACTTTTAAGTTTTCAAAATGTTATTTAAGAGCTTTTGAAGAAGTTAAAAAATGTGACTACTCTTATTTTCAAAAGCTATTTTATCACTCCTATAAAAGTAACATGTAAATAAGTTATTTTATGTTTCGAACTTTAATTTTAAGAACTACTTTATTTTATAGAAACGAAAAAAATAAAATAAAATAATTACGAGGGAGAAGTCATTTTTTTAAACTAATTTTAAAAACTCCTAAATATCTTCTTAGAAAGCCGCAATTTAATTTTAAAAATTATAAAAGAGACTTTTAAACTACTACTTTTGATAAGTCAAGAAACTGAATAATTTATTTTGAAACCTCCCAAGCGGACCCGTACTCCAACACACAAATGCAAGATAAAATGTTCAGTTAAGTAATGTTCACCGGAACCAGTTTTCCCCGTTGAGGGTAATGTTACGGTTTCGGGCCAAACGTGTGGTGCACGTCTCGCTGACTCCCGTTGCACAACACTAAAATATAATTCCTGTCATCTCTGGCCGCCACTCTACCTCTACGTCTGCAGGTTTAGGGTGAGATTGCATCCCATTAGGGTGAGACTGCATCCCGATTCAACTCCGCCACCGAACCGGACGATGTCGCAGGACTCCGTGCCAAAAACAACGGGGCACGTTAGTCCCGCTGTTCTGCAGGGACTGTCGATCGAGGGATTGATCAGCCTCATCCGCACGGAGGAGAACTGTGTAGAATGTTCCATGCCCATAACCATCCCGAACCAACGGCCGTCGATGACGACGGTTCGGTGGGCAACTAACATGCAGACTTATCGGCGTGGTCCTAAAGCAGGCCATTTAAGATTCCAAAAATACAGCCGTTGTCGGTAATATTGTTCAGCTCACTGCTCGGTATTTTAGACGGTGAACATTTTGTTTTGGGGGTTTTATAATATTGTGTAGACTTAACATGGCGTTCTAAGTACTACCCGACGTATAATGCCTACGTATATCAACCTTTTGTTTTGTATGGTGCTTAATTTTAATATAATATAAATATAATTATAAGTGTTTAGTATCATAACAAAAATTAATATTTATTTATGAAAAGTATGAGTAGCACAATAAAATTGATAACTTTTTAAGGTTTTCTTTTTTTTTCTTGCGACAATTGACAACATTTTGTTTTTTAATTAATTTATGATTCACAATATAAACAACAAGAGTAATGCTAGGGAGACGAAAAAAAATAGCCAGAACTTGTCTTATTTAGCATTTATTAATTGTCGTGACAATTAATAAATGCTAAATAAGGCAAGTTATGGATATTTTTGGCTGATTTTCTTTGGTTACCAAACATTTCCGAAACAACAATACGTATTGTAAACCATACTATAATACACATTATTGACACTCTAGTATTTTTTTTATTTAGTTACGTTTTGGGTGATAATATTTCATTACTTTTCATCATTCTAGAGAGGACCAACAACATCAAACATACGTTGAGTGAACTCGCATACCATCTGCTCGAATGAACAACAACAAAATACACTCAGGTTGGTTACAACGAAGCATCATTTGAACTTAAACAGATTAAAGAAACGCAAGACCTCGGACTCGGCCAGGCATTGGACACACGATACACTCGACGGAGCATTGGCGGCACCCATGGTCCCGCGGGTCGGCATATGCTTGACCGGCAGAGGACGGGCTTCCTTGGATCTAACGGGTGCACCCCAGCAAACAGATTTGTGAACAGCTGCCCAAGCATTTCTCTGCACGCTTTAATTTCCCCAGCAGCCCGTACATTGGCATACATCTTAAGACCAGTGCCGATATGCTCATTGTGCCCGACACCCGGAGTAAGTATTAGCATCGTAGAGAAGTAGCGCGCGCAGATATCACCCGCATTGGCGGGCTCAATGAGGGTGTTCATCCCTCCGACTAGACGGCTAATCCAGAAGAATTCCGTCATTGCTACGTGAAATATAGCGGCCAGATTTCCTGCGTCCGCGTATCTATAGAGGAATCCCCACTCAGGGCGATAGGTAGCTCCGCCATAGAAGCCACCTTGTACATCGCAGTAGAACGGGATGCATCCAAAAAAACCTTGCAGGTCGCCTGCATGCTAAACAAATCCCGGATTGAGGCCAACCCAACCCTTGCAGCAATCATCACCTATATATCCAGATGCAGAAGACCAACCGGACCCCGCGCGGGGGAACGCCTGTCCCTTTCCTTCTCTCATTTTTGGCCTTCTTGTCCATCCTGACTGTGGCCATGGTAACACCCGTTTTCAGCCTACACATGGGTATTGTTGGGGGGGGGGGAATAGGAAACAAGATGACCTCCGTGAGTATGGAAAACCAGTTGGAACGAAGGAACCTTGGGGAGGGAACATATTTAAACTATAAGTTCTCTAAAAGCGTTAGCAGATAGGTCAGGTTCTCTGCCACATACGCCTACATTTACGCCCACGATAACCAATGCCTCGTCTATGGGTTTCGCACGGGTGATGAGCGGATAATTTATACGCTTTTTGGCATTGTTTTTAGTATGTTTTTAGTAGGATCTAGTCACTTTTAGGGATGTTTTCATTAGTTTTTATGTTAAATTCACATTTCTGGACTTTACTATGAGTTTGTGTGTTTTTCTGTGATTTCAGGTATTTTCTGGCTGAAATTGAGGGACTTGAGCAGAAATCAGATTCAGAGGTTGAAAAAGGACTGCTGATGCTGTTGGATTCTGACCTCCCTGCACTCAAAGTGGATTTTCTGGAGCTACAGAACTTGAAATGGCGCGCTTCCAATTGCGTTGGAAAGTAGACATCCAGGGCTTTCCAGAAATATATAATAGTCCATACTTTGGCCAAGAATTAACGACGTAAACTGGCGTTCAACGCCAGCCTTCTGCCCAAATCTGGCGTCCAACGCCAGAAAAGGATCCAAAACCAGAGTTGAACGCCCAAACTGGCACAAAAACTGGCGTTCAACTCCACAAATGGCTTCTGCACGTGCAACACTCAGGCTCAGCCCAAACGCACACCAAGTGGGCCCAGGAAGTGGATTTATGCATCAATTACTTACTCATGTAAACCCTAGTAGCTAGTTTATTATAAATAGGACCTTTTACTAGTCTTTTTGAGGATCTTTGGTCTCAGTTTTAATCAATTGTTCATCTTAGGAGACTATTGATCACGCTTTAGGGGGCTGGCCATCTCGGCCATGCCTGGACCTTCACTTATGTATTTTCATACGGTAGAGTTTCTACACTCCATAGATTAAGGTGTGGAGCTCTGCTGTTCCTCAAAGATTAATGCAAAGTACTACTGTTTTCTATTCAATTCTTCTTATTTCTCTTCTAAGATATCCATTCGCACCCAAGAACGTGATGAAGGTGATGATTATGTGTGACGCTCATCATCCTTCTCCCTTATGAACGCGTGCCTGACAAACACTTCTGTTCTACATGAATTAAGCTAGAATGAGTATCTCTTGGATCTCCTAACTAGAATCTTCGTGGCGTAAGCTAGAATGATGGCGGCATTCAAGAGAATCCGGAAGGTCTAAACCTTGTCTGTGGTATTCTGAGTAGGATTCAATGATTGAATGACTGTGACGAGCTTCAAACTCGCGAGTGCTGGGCGTTAGTGACAGACGCAAAAGGAGGGTGAATCCTATTCCAGCATGATCGGGAACCGACAGATGAATAGACGTGCCGTGACAGGGTGCGTGAGCATATTATTCACTGAGAGGAGGGGATGTAGCCACTGACAACGGTGATGCCCTTGCATAAAGCCAGCCATGGAAAGGAGTAAGACTGATTGGATGAAGATAGCAGGAAAGCAAAGGTTCAGAGGAACGAAAAGCATCTCCATTCGCTTATCTGAAATTCCTACCAATGAATTACATAAGTATCTCTATCCCTATTTTATTATATTAAATTCGAAAACACCATTATCACTTTATATCTGCCTGATTGAGATTTACAAGGTGACCATAGCTTGCTTCATACCAACAATCTCCGTGGGATTCGACCCTTACTCACGTAAGGTATTACTTGGACGACCCAGTGCACTTGCTGGTTAGTTGTATCGAAGTTGTGACAATTATGTATTAAGATCAAAGCACCAAGCTTTGGAGCCATTACCAGGGATTGTTCGAGCCTGGACATCACAATTCGTGCACCAAGTTTTTGGCGCCGTTGCCGGGGATTTGTTTATTCCTGTTTGGCGCCAAGAATCGTCTGAGTTTTCGGCAAGAGTTGTCAAAGATCCCAATCCCGGCAACAACACCAAGTTTTTGGCGCCGTTGCCGGGGATTGTTTGAGTTTGGACAACTGACGGTTCATCTTGTTGCTCAGATTAGGTAATTTTCTTTTTGTTTTCTTTTCAAAAAATTTTTCAAAAATATTTCAAAATATTCTCATCTGTTTTCGAAAAAAAAATGTTTTCAAAAATTTATTCAAAATTTTTAAGAATGAATTCTAGTGTTTCATGAAGCATGTGAAGCCTGGCTGGCTGTAAAGCCATGTCTAAATTCATTTGGACTGAGGCTTGCAATTTGTTATCAAAGAGCAACTTAGTTGTTGCTCATCCACCTGCTGCTGATCCATGATCACCTGCTGAAGCTTGGCTGGCCATTGGCCATGTCTAGTGTTTTGGACCGGAGCTTTCTTTGAAAGCTTGGCTGGCTAGTGAGCCATGTCTAATTCCTGGACTGAAGCTTTAGACTAACATGGCAAGATTCCTGAAATTCATATTAAAAATTTTTGGAATCCTTATTTTTCCTTTTAATATGCGAAAAATATAAAATAAAAATCCAAAAAAATTAGAAAATCATAAAAATCAAAAATATTTTGTGTTTCTTATTTGAGTCTTGAGTCATATCATAAGTTTGGTGTCACTTGCATAAGCATCTTGCATTTTTTTTCGAAAATATCATGCATCCATAGTGTCCTTCATGATCTTCAAGTTGTTCTTGGTAAGTCTTCTTGTTTGATCTTGATGATTTTTTGTTTTGTGTCTTTTCATGTTTATCATATGCATTCTTGAATTCTTAGTGTCTAAGCATTAAAGAATTCTAAGTTTGGTGTCTTGCATGTTTTCTTTGCATTAAAAATTTTTCAAAAATATGTTCTTGATGTTCATCATGACATTCAAGGTGTTCTTGGTGTTCATCTTGACATTCATAGCATTCTTGCATGCATTCATTGTTTTGATCTAAAAATTTCTTGCATTGCATAATTTTCATGTTTTTCATAAAAATTCAAAAATAAAAAAAATATCTTTCCCTTTTTCTCTCATCAAATTCAAAAATTTGGATTGACTTTTTCAAAAATTTTTAAAATCAAATTGTTTCTCATGAGTCAAATCAAATTTTCAATTTGAAAATCTTATCTTTTTCAAAATCTTTTTCAAAAATCAAATCTTTTTCAAAATTATTAGTTATTTTCGAAAATTTCAAAAATATTTTTCAAAAATCTTTTTCTTATTTTTATACCAAATTTTCGAAAATAACATCATCAATTAATGTTTTGATTCAAAAATTTGAAGTTTGTTACTTACTTGTTAAGAAAGATTCAAACTTTAAAGTTCTAGAATCATATCTTGTGATCTCTTATGAATCAAGTCATTAATTGAGATTTTAAAAATCAAATCTTTTTCAAAACTAATTTCAATCATATCTTTTCAAAAATATCTTCTTATCTTATCTTTTTCAAAAATATCTTTTCAAAATATCTTTTCTAACTTCCTAACTTCCTACCTTTTCAAAGTTTGTTTCAACTAACTAACTAACTTTTTGTTTGTTTCTTAACTTTTTCAAAACCACCTAACTAATTCTCCCTTTCTAATTTTCGAAAATATCTCCCCCTTATTCAAAAATTTCTTTTTAATTAACTAATTATTTTTATTTTTATTTTTGATTTCAAAAATTTTCAAAAAAAAAAAAAAATACTAACAATTTTCAGAAACCATTTTCAAAAATCACTAACTCTTTTTCAAAATAATTTTCGAAAATTATCCCTCCCCCATCTCATTCTATTTATTCATTCATATCCTAACATCTCATCTCACCTCTCTTCCATCCTCACAGTTGTGTTTCTTCCATTATATTACATTCTTTGTCTTCCCCTCTTCTTCCACTTACATAGGGGAACCTCTATACTGTGGTAAAGAGAATCTCTATTATTATTATTATTTTTCTGTGCCCTCTTCTTTGTCATATGAGCAGGAGCAAGGATAAGAACATTCTTGTGGAAGTAGATCCAGAACCTGAAAGGACTCTGAAGAGAAAATTAAGAGAAGCTAAAATACAACAATCCAGAGATAACCTTTCAGAAATTTTCGAACAGACAGAGGAGATGGCAGCCGAAAATAATAATAATGTAAGGAAGATGCTTGGTAACTTCACTGCACCTAATTCCAATTTACATGGAAGAAGCATCTCCATTCCTGCCATTGGAGCAAACAACTTTGAGCTGAAACCTCAATTAGTTTCTCTAATGCAGCAGAACTGCAAGTTTCATGGACTTCCATCTGAAGATCCTTTTCAGTTCTTAACTGAATTCTTGCAGATATGTGATACTGTTAAGACTAATGGAGTAGATCCTGAAGTCTACAGGCTCATGCTTTTCCCTTTTGCTGTAAGAGACAGAGCTAGATTATGGTTGGATTCTCAACCCAAAGATAGCCTGAACTCTTGGGATAAGCTGGTCACGGCTTTCTTAGCCAAGTACTTTCCTCCTCAAAAGCTGAGCAAGCTTAGAGCTGATGTTCAAACCTTCAGACAGAAAGAAGGTGAATCTCTCTATGAAGCTTGGGAAAGATACCAACAGTTGACCAAAAAGTGTCCTTCTGACATGCTTTCAGAATGGACCATCCTGGATATATTCTATGATGGTTTATCTGAGCTATCAAAGATGTCACTGGACACTTCTGCAGGTGGATCCATTCACCTAAAGAAAACGCCTGCAGAAGCTCAAGAACTCATTGACATGGTTGCTAATAACCAGTTCATGTACACTTCTGAAAGGAATCCTGTGAGCAATGGGACGCCTATGAAGAAGGGAGTTCTTGAAGTTGATACTCTGAATGCCATATTGGCTCAGAACAAAATATTGACTCAGCAAGTCAATATGATTTCTCAGAGTCTGCATGGAATGCAAGCTGCATCCAACAGTACTCAAGAGGCATCTTCTGAAGAAGAAGCCTATGATCCTGAGAACCCTGCAATAGCAGAGGTGAATTACTTAGGTGAACCTTATGGAAACACCTATAACTCAACATGGAGAAATCATCCAAATTTCTCATGGAAGGATCAAAAGCCCCAACAAGGCTTTAATAATGGTGGAAGAAACAGGTTTAGCAATAGCAAGCCTTTTCCATCATCAACTCAGCAACAGACAGAGAACTCTGAACAAAATGCTTCTAATTTAGCAAATCTAGTCTCTGATCTATCTAAGGCCACTGTAAGTTTCATGAATGAAACAAGGTCTTCCATTAGAAATCTAGAAGCACAAGTGGGCCAGCTGAGTAAAAGGATCACTGAAATCCCTCCTAGTACACTCCCAAGCAATACAGAAGAGAACCCAAAAGGAGAGTGCAAGGCCATTGACATAAGCGCCATGGCCGAACCTCTGAGGAGAGGAGAGGACGTGAATCCCAATAAGGAGGACCTCCTGGGACGTCCAGTGATCAATAAGGAGCTTCCCTCTGAGGAACCAAAGGACTCTGAGGCTCATCTAGAGACCATAGAGATTCCATTGAACCTCCTTATGCCCTTCATGAGCTCTGATGAGTATTCCTCTTCTGAAGAGAATGAGGATGTCACTGAAGAGCAAACTGCCAAGTTTCTTGGTGCAATCATGAAGCTGAACGCCAAATTGTTTGGCATTGATGCTTGGGAAGTTGAACCTCCCTTGTTCATCAATGAACTAAGTGATCTGGATCAACTGACATTGCCTCAGAAGAGACAGGATCCTGGAAAGTTCATAATACCATGTACCATAGGCACCATGATCTTTAAGGCTCTGTGTGACCTTGGTTCAGGAATAAACCTCATGCCCCTCTCTGTAATAGAGAAACTGGGAATCTATGGGGTGCAAGCTGCTAAAATCTCACTAGAGATGGCAGACAGCTCAAGAAGACAGGCTTATGGACAAGTAGAAGATGTATTAGTAAAGGTTGAGGGCCTTTACATACCTACTGATTTCATAGTCCTGGATACTGGAAAGGAAGAGGATGAATCCATCATCCTAGGAAGACATTTCCTGGCCACAGCAAGAACTGTGATTGATGTTGACAGAGGTGAAATAGTCCTTCAATGGAATGAGAACTCCCTTGTATTCAAAACTCAAGGATCTCCCTCTGCAACCATGGAGAGGAAGCTTGAAAAGCTTCTCTCAAAGCAGAGTCAACCAGAGCCCCCACAGTCAAACTCTAAGTTTGGTGTTGGGAAGCCACAACCAAACTCTAAGTTTGGTGTTGAACTCCCATATCCAAACTCTAAGTTTGGTGTTGGAGAGTCTCAACAAAGCTCTGCACATCTGTGAGGCTCCATGAGAGCCCACTGTCAAGCTATTGACATTAAAGAAGCGCTTGTTGGGAGGCAACCCAATGTTTATCTAATTCTTATTTTTATTATTTTTCATGTTTTCTTAGGTACATGATCATGTGGAGTCACAAAATAAATATAAAAATTGAAAACGGAATCAAAAACAGCAGAAGAAAAATCACACCCTGGAGGAGCATCTGTCTGGCGTTCAGCGCCAGAACAGAGCATGGTTCTGGCGCTGAACGCCCAAAATGGGCAGCTTCTGGGCGCTGAACGCCAGAACAGGCATGGTTCTGGCGTTCAACGCCAGAAATGGCACACAGATGGGCGTTGAACGCCCAAAATGGCCACCAACCTAGCGCTGAACGCCAAGAGTTGGATACAAAGGCATTTTTACATGCCTAATGGGTGCAGGGATGTAAATCCTTGAACAACTCAGGATCTGTGGACCCCACAGGATCCACTCAGGATCTGTGGACCCCACAGAATCCCCACCTACCTCCACTCACTTCTTCTCACCACTCTCTTTCACACAACCCCATAAACACTCTTACCCAAAAACCCCTCACCAATCACCTCAATCTCTCTTTCCCACTAAACCTTCACCACTCACATCCATCTCCTCTTCCCCATAAACCTACCTCATAAACTCCACCTACCTTCAAAATTCAAAACCAATTTCCCACCCAAATCCACCCATATGGCCGAACCAATACCCCACCTCCATTCCCTATATAAAGACCTCCATTCTTCATCAAATTCACACAACACACCCCTCTACACTCTCCTTGGCCGAAACCACATCTCCCTCTCCCTCTCCATATTTCTTCTTCTTCTTCTTCTATTCTTTTGTTTATTGCTCGAGGGCGAGCAATATTCTAAGTTTGGTGTGGTAAAAGCATAGCTTTTTTGTTTTTCCATTACCATTGATGGCACCCAAGACCGGAGAATCCTCTAGAAGAGGGAAAGGGAAGACAAAAGCTTCCACATCCGAGTCATGGGAGATGGAAAGATTCATCTCTAAAGCCCATCAAAACCACTTCTATGATGTTGTGGCCAAGAAGAAGGTGATCCCTGAGGTCCCTTTTTAAACTCAAAAGAAATGAGTATCCGGAGATCCGACATGAAATTCAAAGAAGAGGTTGGGAAGTTCTAACAAATCCCATCCAACAAGTCGGCATCCTAATGGTTCAAGAGTTCTATGCCAATGCATGGATCACCAAGAACCATGATCAAAGTAAGAACCCGGATCCAAAGAACTATGTTACAATGGTTCGGGGGAAATACTTAGATTTTAGTCCGGAGAATGTGAGGTTGGCGTTCAACTTGCCATACATGGAAGAGAACGCACGCCCCTACACAAGGAGAGTCAACTTTGATCAAAGGTTGGACCAAGTCCTTATGGACATATGTGTAGAAGGAGCTCAATGGAAGATTGACTCCAAAGGCAAGCCGGTTCAACTAAGAAGATTGGACCTCAAGCCTATAGCTAGAGGATGGTTGGAGTTTATTCAATGCTCAATCATTCCCACTAGCAACCGGTCTGAAGTTACTATAGACCTGGCCATCATGATCCATAGCATCATGATTGGAGAAGAGGTGGAAGTTCATGAGATTATACCTCAAGAACTCTACAAGGTGGCTGACAAGTCCTCCACCATGGCAAGGTTAGCCTTTCCTCACCTCATTTGCCACCTATGCAATTCAGCTGGGATTGACATAGAGGGAGATATCCTTATCAAAGAGGACAAGCCCATCACTAAGAAAAAGATGGAGCAAGCAAGAGAGCCCAGTCATGGAGCTCAAGAGGCGCAAGAAGCTCACTTCCATGAGATCCCTGAGATGCCTCAAATGCACTTTCCTCCACAAAACTATTGGGAGCAAATCAACACCTCCCTAGGAGAATTGAGTTCCAATATGGGACAACTAAGGGTGGAACATCAAGAGCACTCCATCATGCTCCATGAAATAAGAGAAGATCAGAAAGCAATGAGGGAGGAGCAACAAAGACAAGGAAGAGACATAGAAGAGCTCAAGGACATCATTGGTTCCTCAAGAAGAAAACGCCACCATCACTAAGGTGGATTCATTCCTTGTTCTTCTTTCTTCTGTTTTTCGTTTTCTATGTTATGTGCTTATCTATGTTTGTGCCTTCATTACATGATCATTAGTAGTTAGTAACTTTGTCTTAAAGATATGAATGTCCTATGAATCCATCACCTCTCTTAAATGAAAAATGTTTTAATTCAAAAGAACAAGAAGTACATGAGTTTCGAATTTATCCTTGAACTTAGCCTAATTATATTGATGTGGTGACAATGCTTCTTGTTTTCTGAATGTATGCTTGAACAGTGCATATGTCTTTTGAAGTTGTTGTTTAAGAATGTTAAATATGTTGGCTCTTGAAAGAATAATGACTAGGAGACATGTTATTTGATAATCTGAAAAATCATAAAAATGATTCTTGAAGCAAGAAAAAGCAGCAAAGAACAAAGCTTGCAGGAAAAAAAAAAGTAGGCGAAAAAAAAAATAGAAAAAAAAAGAGAAAAAGAAAAAGCAAGCAGAAAAAGCCAATAACCCTTAAAACCAAAAGGCAAGGGCAAATAAAAAGGATCCCAAGGCTTTGAGCATCAGTGGATAGGAGGGCCTAAAGGAATAAAATCCTGGTCTAAGCGGCTAAACCAAGCTGTCCCTAACCATGTGCTTGTGGCGTGTAGGTGTCAAGTGAAAACTTGAGACTGAGCGGTTAAAGTCAAGGTCCAAAGCAAAAAAAAAAAAAGAGAGTGTGCTTAAGAACCCTGGACACCTCTAATTGGGGACTTTAGCAAAGCTGAGTCACAATCTGAAAAGGTTCACCCAATTATGTGTCTGTGGCATTTATGTATCCGGTGGTAATACTGGAAAACAAAGTGCTTAGGGCCACGGCCAAGACTCATAAAGAAGCTGTGTTCAAGAATCATCATACTGAACTAGGAGAGTCAATAACACTATTCGAAATCTGAAGTTCCTATAGATGCCAATCATTCTGAACCTCAATGGATAAAGTGAGATGCCAAAACTATTCAAGAGGCAAAAAGCTATAAGTCCCGCTCATATGATTGGAGCTATGTTTCATTGATAGTTTGGAATTTATAGTATATTATCTTCTTTTTATTCTATTTGATTTTCAGTTGCTTGGGGACAAGCAACAATTTAAGTTTGGTGTTGTGATGAGCGGATAATTTATACGCTTTTTGGCATTGTTTTTAGTATGTTTTTAGTAGGATCTAGTCACTTTTAGGGATGTTTTCATTAGTTTTTATGTTAAATTCACATTTCTGGACTTTACTATGAGTTTGTGTGTTTTTCTGTGATTTCAGGTATTTTCTGGCTGAAATTGAGGGACTTGAGCAGAAATCAGATTCAGAGGTTGAAAAAGGACTGCTGATGCTGTTGGATTCTGACCTCCCTGCACTCAAAGTGGATTTTCTGGAGCTACAGAACTCGAAATGGCGCGCTTCCAATTGCGTTGGAAAGTAGACATCCAGGGTTTTCCAGCAATATATAATAGTCCATACTTTGGCCAAGAATTGATGACGTAAATTGGCGTTCAACGCCAGCCTTATGCCCAAATCTGGCGTCCAGCGCCAGAAAAGGATCCAAAACCAGAGTTGAACGCCCAAACTGGCACAGAAACTGGCGTTCAACTCCACAAATGGCCTCTGCACGTGCAACACTCAGGCTCAGCCCAAACGCACACCAAGTGGGCCCAGGAAGTGGATTTATGCATCAATTACTTACTCATGTAAACCCTAGTAGCTAGTTTATTATAAATAGGACCTTTTACTAGTCTTTTTGAGGATCTTTGGTCTCAGTTTTAATCAATTGTTCATCTTAGGAGACTATTGATCACGCTTTAGGGGGCTGGCCATCTCGGCCATGCCTGGACCTTCACTTATGTATTTTCATACGGTAGAGTTTCTACACTCTATAGATTAAGGTGTGGAGCTCTGCTGTTCCTCAAAGATTAATGCAAAGTACTACTGTTTTCTATTCAATTCTTCTTATTTCTCTTCTAAGATATCCATTCGCACCCAAGAACGTGATGAAGGTGATGATTATGTGTGACGCTCATCATCCTTCTCCCTTATGAACGCGTGCCTGACAAACACTTCTGTTCTACATGAATTAAGCTAGAATGAGTATCTCTTGGATCTCCTAACCAGAATCTTCGTGGCGTAAGCTAGAATGATGGCGGCATTCAAGAGAATCCGGAAGGTCTAAACCTTGTCTGTGGTATTCTGAGTAGGATTCAATGATTGAATGACTGTAACGAGCTTCAAACTCGCGAGTGCTGGGCGTTAGTGACAGACGCAAAAGGAGGGTGAATCCTATTCCAGCATGATCGGGAACCGACAGATGAATAGCCGTGCCGTGACAGGGTGCGTGAGCATATTATTCACTGAGAGGAGGGGATGTAGCCACTGACAACGGTGATGCCCTTGCATAAAGCCAGCCATGGAAAGGAGTAAGACTGATTGGATGAAGATAGCAGGAAAGCAAAGGTTCAGAGGAACGAAAAGCATCTCCATTCGCTTATCTGAAATTCCTACCAATGAATTACATAAGTATCTCTATCCCTATTTTATTATATTAAATTCGAAAACACCATTATCACTTTATATCTGCCTGACTGAGATTTACAAGGTGACCATAACTTGCTTCATACCAACAATCTCCGTGGGATTCGACCCTTACTCACGTAAGGTATTACTTGGACGACCCAGTGCACTTGCTGGTTAGTTGTATCGAAGTTGTGACAATTATGTATTAAGATCAAAGCACCAAGCTTTGGAGCCATTACCAGGGATTGTTCGAGCCTGGACATCATAATTTCGTGCACCAACGGGCATCGAGGAGACTGCAAACGTAATCATTAACGCTGGATATTGAAAATGTCAAGGTGGTTAAAGAAATCTGAGATGAATATTGATTCAGTTCCAAAGTAAATTTAAAATCAAGATCTAAAAATCTTGATTTGGTTCTAGCATAAATTTAAGATCAAATTCAAGTTGGAAAGTGTGAGGAGCGAAAATAGAAGAACAGAGAATGAGAGGAAAAGAGAGTGATACAAAAGCTAATTTTTTTTTATATTGTTTGGATGAAAATACAATGGAGGAAAAGAAAGTAAGA
This sequence comes from Arachis ipaensis, assembly GCF_059453495.1. Lineage (NCBI taxonomy): Eukaryota > Viridiplantae > Streptophyta > Magnoliopsida > Fabales > Fabaceae > Arachis > Arachis ipaensis. The sequence continues at coordinate 108,448,652 of NC_142442.1, read as the reverse complement.
ATACTTAATTTTTTTTCCAAAGGATATAAGAAAGTAGTATGGAGAAAGAAAATTATGACCAAGTAAGACTATATTAATATATTTATCTATGTATAAATAACAATATAATGTTGCGTTTAGAAAATTCCCTGATAAAAAACGTGTTTCAGATTCTATCCTGGAATTTGAATGTCGTGTTGGACACGTGGCGACATTCTGGCCAACACGTGGGGGGCATGCTACAACACGTGGGAGGCGTGTTGAATAATTTCCATAATATTGTAATACACTTCAAATGTCAATATTCAACCAAAATACTATCTTTCTTTCCATATTAAAAATAATTTCTATTTCTGCTAAGTATTATAAATATTGTTTAATGTTAACAATGGACACATCAGTAATTTCACGTATGACTCGGAACGTTAAGCAGTCTTCTCCATACGTTTGAAATTCAAACTGGTATGTGGGCCCCCCGCCATTGTTCCTCCTGTCATCCATTTATATGCTGATCCAAACATAGTTAACAACGAAATTTAACATTTAACTGAACTTAAACCCTAATAAAAGCCAATGGCTAATCAACGTAACCAAACAGATAATTCACAATTAAATTACGGTGAGTAACCATGTGTCAAACATCCGTTGTATCTTAAACGGCAGATGTCCGTAACGTGTGCCCTTGGTCTTGCCAGTTACCGGTACCCATCAGTTTACAGCAGGAAATGGTTCCTCTCCATTTTTTTGAACACTTATAGAGAATAAAGTGTGATCTTTTACCTTCAATTCTATAAGTGGGACCAAAATTAAATAAGAGAGAGAAAACAATGAATGGTAGGATTAAATACTGGATACCATTCAGTTTTTTTCCACTGAAGAGTATCCACTACCATTTATAGCAAGCTTGGCTTCGCTGAACACCAAACAACCCTTACACAACAGCTAACTTCCTAGCCAAAACCGTTCCCTGCACACGAACCTGACAATGTCGCAGGATTCAATCAACCAACCGATTCCCGTCCATAGCAGGGAGATCGAGGAGTTGTCGGTCTCGGAACTGATCGAACTCCTCGTCAGGGAGGTAAACTCTTCAGACTGTAACAGGCTCCTCGCATTGAACCGCGAGTTAGTAGTCAAAACCACTGAAGAACTTCACATGCACCGTGAAGATCTGGCAGCGATGAACGTGGCACAGGCGACTCCTTGTGTAGGGCGGAATGTGACGGAGTCGGGCGTCGACGAGGGGGACAGCGCGACAACCTGGCTGGAGACGCGGGTCGTAGATGCCGAACAAGAACACAGGGCCACGGTTCACCGATTGGCAACCCAGGCAGCTAACTTGACGGTCGACACCGGTAACCCTCGTCAGCGGGAAGAAAAAGAGGCAGCAAAGTGGCGTGCATTGGAACAACGGGTGGTGGAGCTGGAAAGGAAGCATGCAGTGCTGCTCCGCCATTTTGGTGTCACAATACCATAGCCACCCGGGGACACCAACAGCGGATGACGACATTACGGGAGGCCATTGACGTGGCGGTCAGATGCAAGTCCCCTAAAAAAAATCCCATCGTTTGCCTCTTTTTAGTAGTAATATAGAAACTGGCCCCTTTTTTGTAGTAGCTTGGGTACTTATGTGATTCTGAATGGCTGTTTTGAAATGCAATGTAAGGGATCATGGCGTCTTGGTGTAACTTAAAACACGCAATGTGATGAATTAAGGCTCTCTCCCTCACTAACAATGCTCATCGGGAACAGTGACAACTAAACATGCAAACCCGTGCCGGTAGGCTGAATAGTTACTATGCGAGTACCTTTTTTTTCCTCCTCTATAATTATACATTACAGTCACTGTGTCAACACAATCAGCCTCGTCCACTGGCAGCGCGGCAGTCGCGTCAGTTGTCACTTCCGTCCAGTCACGTCTATACCGCGAAACGTACCCGACACGTTACTTGCGCGTGAAACGAGGCGAGCTTGCAAAGGATTGAGGCCAACTCTTTGACGTTTATTTTTTACATATTGGTATAATCTTGGTGTAATGCTCAATCATTGGTATAATTATTTTTATTTATAAATATTTTTTATTATTATTATTTTTAAAAACTTTTAAAAATAATACCAAAATTATTCAGAAATTATTTTTAATATGGAAATAGAGATGGTATTTTGATTGAATATTGATATTTGAAGTGTATTACAGTATTGTGGAAATCATTCAACACGCCCCCCAAGTGTTTCAACACGCCTCCCACGTGTTGGCCAGGATGCTGCCACGTGTCCAACACGCTCCCACATGTTGGTCAGGATGCTGCCACGTGTCCAACACGCCCCCACGTGTTGCAACACGCCCCCGTGTGTTACCCTTCTACCTGACACCTCCATCCATGCGTAAATACACTAGATTCACCCATTCCCATCCAATACACCACCCTAAACCCCATAACAAAATTTTTGGGCCAAAATTATTCTTTAATTATTTTTATTATATATTACTTTCAAAATAAATTTATTTATAATTATTTTTTCCTTTTGTAATTTTGGAAAACTAAAACCAAAATAATATTCTTTATCTTATAAAATTATTTTGGTGTTATTTTTTTGAAATTACTTTTTATACTCATGAAAATAATTATAAGAAATTATTTTGATAACGCATGGACGGACTTACAAATTATTGTTTGTCTTAACCAATTTGAGATTCGTCCGTGATCATATCAATCATCCGAAAACAACTATTAGGGGTTAGAATCTCGCATTGTGTGCATAGTAGTCCATTGGCCAGCGGGAAACCATCTTTAAAGGTAGCATGGGCACGAGCTTAGGCTTGGTGAGCTAAACCCAGTTACCCCAACCGATAGGCTTCCTCCTCTAGGCTTCTTAACCGAAGTCATCATGTCTCCCGTGATTGGCGGTGATGGGCCCACCGCCGTCCACACCTTCATGGGTGCCGTCTACTTCTGCAGCAACTGAAGGTGAACTATCTCTCTCTCTCTCTCTCTCTCCCGTTCAACCCCTATTATTAAATTTTTTGCATTGTCTACTTTTCAAAGTAACCTTGTTAGCCACCACGGATCACACACACACACACACACACACACACACACACACACACACACACACACACACACATATATATATATATATATAAGTAGAATTACAATCAACAGTGAGTTCAGCTTATATATACTTTAACTAGTTATTTTTGATCTGCAAATTAAATCATTTTTTTGTTGATCAAGTCAAATTCTTGTTTATTAATACTAGAATTATAATTATAAACATAAACTACAGTGACTGTAATAAGTCACTGCAATAATGGCCATTGAATATTTCTCGCAAGCTAAAAAAATACGTGTCGATAACAACTTTTAAATTAGTTAATATAGTAAAGATCTGATTAAAAATGTTTAGAGATTATCAGCACACCAGTGCGACACTCAAGTGAGTTTATAATTGGGTAAATTTACAGAAATGTTTGGTAACCAAGAAAAATCAGCAAAAAACAGTCATAATTTACGCCGTAATTTGCCTTATTTAGTAACTAAAGAAAATTGGCCAATAATAATCATAACTTGTCTTATTTAGTATCTATCAATTATTGGACAGTTAATGAATGCTAAATTTAAAACATGGCTGCTGTTGTCCTATAGGGCCTTTTGTTCGACAAATCCAAGGAATGAAAATTTTTCACTGGTCTCATGCACGTTTGTCAGAAACTAAAGTGAAGACTCAGTAGCATTCTCATAATCTTTTCAATGCACAATGTACGGTCAAGTCAAAAATTATTTATCACTCCAAATGTGGTCGGTTGCACATAAAACCGCAGACGAAGGACAAGATGGAAAAATCTGACAAATTTACTGCCGGTTTGTCTAATAAAGGGATGAATAAACCAGAAAAAAAAAACAAAAAAGCCATCAAAGGACGAAGACAGCCAATTATTCACTTGGTGCGGACGAATATGTGGAATCACAACATATTAGCTGTGTAGAACTAAACTCTGGTGGATGACGCCGGTCCGAGGTTCTTGGCCGATTCATACCAGGCTTTGTCATCGCGTAACCGGTCTCTCAGGAATGCAATCTCCTCCTCCATCTGGAACAGACTCTTCGGAAGGCACAACCTAGCCTCCCACAGCAACTCATCTACACGTTCCTTGTACCGCTGGGCCACTTGGAATTAAAGTCCCAAACCTTGGTTCCCATCTCAATCAGCAGTACCTCCAGGGGCGACGAATGTCGCGTCTTGCCTTGTGACATATTCGTCATTCAAATACCTCCCGAACGTGGCGAAGTTTACCCTGCTCGGGGTGCTGAAGACGTGGACTCCGTAGCCGTGGTGCACCTTTCCCCCCACACGAGCTGGGGACAGGGGGTAAAAATCAGGTGGTTCCATGCCGACCTTTGCGCATGCGGCCTTCAGTTTCTCCTCCAGATCATCCACGATGACGAACTCGTTGGGGTCCCAATCGGGGGCAAGATCTACAATGAGAGAAAAAGATGAAGTTGGAAAGCGAAAATCAAGGACGCAGAAGGCCGTTTAAGGAAATCGTAGGTCAAAGATCATGGCGGATAGCCGGAGAGCGTACCTATTAATGAACGGACTCTTGACGGTTTAGAATTTCTCAAATAAAATCTCGTCGAAGTATAGTTTCTAAACCAAGCAATGATCCTTTCATACAAAAAGTTGTTTGTCACTAAAAAAAAACCCTAAATTTATAAACCGAAGTATTCGAACCTCGGGTCGTTCTCCCTAGGAATTGTAATGAGGTGGTTTGTTATTGGTTGTGAGTTATTTTGGGGTTTTAAGATTTTGTACAAGAAATATAAATGGCAAAGGAAATAAACTAACAACTAATAAAGCTCTTGGCAAGATATGAGAACTAGAAATCCTATCCTAGTTACCCTCCTCAATTGTGATGAGAATTGTTCATTGCTCCCACTTAGTTAACCTCTAACCATGGAGGAAAGTCAAGTGGATGAATCAATTTGATTTCTCAAGACCTAATTAACCCCTAAAGGAAAGACTAGCTTTAGAGGCATTCAAATCAATTAGCAATCTCTAATTATCAATCAACAAAAGAATTAGATAACTCAAGAGTCACTAATCACTCTACCTAGGCCAAGAGAAACAAAATCTATACAAAAATCCAACCAAGCATTTCATCAAACACTCGGAAGGCACAAAGGAAAAGTATGGCAAATCACAACAAGAATGAATTCTAACTACAATTGAATACAAAGAATTAACAACAAAAATCAAGGAAATCACAATTATCATGAACTACCTCAAATTGCATTATTAAAAGGGAATAAAAGAAACAACAATCTATCCAAAACAAAGTGAAGAATCACAAGAATCAAAGTACATAACTAGAGAGAGGAAGAGGAGAAGATTGAAAATTGGCAAAGGAGAATTGATTTAAGACATGAATTAAACCTAGATCTAAGAAGAGAGATTAACCCTAACCTAATCCTAATCCTAGAGAGAAGTGAGAGCTTCTCTCTCTAAAACTACTCTAAACTAAAGCTATAACTAACTTCTAATCTAATTCCCCCTCCCCTTTAATCCTTGATTCTTTTATTCCTTTCTATCAGCAATTGGCGCCAAAAAATGGGTTCAGAAACCCCTCAAAATCGCCAGGCATGTGTTGCCTTAATGAAGTCATGTGCAGACATCGACGCGTGCGCGCACGGTACGCGTGCGCGTACCTGGCTGATTCCGCAATGTGCGCGCGAGCGCCTTGTGCGCGTGCGCATGCTTGGCTGTGATCAATTCTTTGGCTTTTTGTGCTTCCCTCCACTTGCATGCTTCCTTCCTTGCTTCCTTTGATCCATGCCTGGCCTATTTCAATCCTGGAATTACTAGCAAACACATCAAGGCTCCTTATGGAATCAAGGAGAAATCAAAATTCATCAAAATAAGGCCTAAAAAGCATGTTTTTACACTTAAGCACAAATACGGGAGAGATAACAAAACCATGCTAATTCATAGGTTAAATGCGAGAAAAGGTCATCAAAATACTCTAAATTCAATACAAGATAAACCCTAAAAATGGGGTTTATCAACCTCCCCACACTTAAACCTTAGCATGTCCTCATGCTAAAATAAGAAGGAACTAAGGGGTATGACATTTATTAAATGCAATTAAACTATATGAGTCCTATCTATATGCAATTACCTAAAGCAAATGGAAATGCTTAGTTCAAACAAATTAATTCCCAAGAGACATGTATAAGCACAATAGCTAGGCAATAGGAATTAAGCCCAAACCACAATTGTATTGAAATATCAATAATCTGAACTTGCAAGAATATAAATAAGATGGGTGAACACATGTATTTGAACTTTTGAACCCTCACCGGATGTGTATCCGCTCCATTCACTCAAGTGTTTAAGGGTTAATTCACTCAATTCTCTTCTAGTCAAGCTTTCCAAAGTTTGATTTTCTTCTAACAATCAACACTTATTCGATGTATGCATAGATTCATCATGAGGTCTTTCATTTAGGTTGTAATGGGGTTAGAGTCAAGGTAGGATCATTTATGGTTAAGTGGGCTAGAGTTTAGATCTTTGATTAGTATAGACTTTCCCACCTAACTATATAATAACCTATACAAATTCAAACTACTCTAACTACCCATTCTTCACGCCTCTTTTTTTTTCTTACATATTCATGCATCTTATTTCTTCATTCATAACACTTATGCATTGATTCCCTTTTTGTTGAACTTCACCTTGGGGCATTTTGTCCCCTTTTATTTTTTTCATTTTATTTTTCTCTTCTCTTTTTTTTTTCTTTTTTTCTTTTTTTTTCATACTTTGTATGAGGACATCAATTGCATAAGGTTTTATACATTCACTCAATACATGAGTATGTTCCCAATTCCTAAATATGGAAGTGTACTACCCCTTTTTATCCCATCCAATGTTCCCAAGCCTCACCAACTTTGAGTATTAAACACTCTCACTAGCCTAGGCTAATCAAAGATCCACACAAGGACTTTTCATTGGTTTTCTGCCTTGGGCTTGTAATGTGCTAAATTGAGAATAAGTTGGTTAAGCATAGGCTCAAATTTGGCTAACAATGGAGAGTAAAAAGGTAGGCTACTTGAGTAAGTGGGCTAATGAAATAATGGCCTCAATCATACAAATGCATGAATACAAGAAATAAATGGACATATAGAATCAAGCAAATCAAGGATCACAATCATAGAAAGAGAACAATTGCACACAAGAATGGAAAATAAGTGGTTATAAAATGTAACCACATCAATAGGCTCAAGTCTCACAAGCTTGTGTTCTTAATTCAATACATGCTTCACAAAGTATGAAATTCAAGCAAGTTGCACCAAAAGTTTCCTTCAATCAATTGGGTTGGTGCCCTATGTCCTATAATTAAAATTCTTGGAAAATCTCAATATTTGACTATGCATTGTTGTGATTGAAAATTCAAAAATTTTCCTTAGTTTACCCTTTTCTTTTTCACTTAAAACCAATTTCCTATGCAAAAAGGGTGACTAAGTTTTCACAATTCCCAACATGGTTTTTAATCACAACCATAAGCTAAAAAGAGAAATATGAAAAAGTATATAAAGAAAAATTCAACTAAAAGTATGGAATCTAGCATCTAAAGTATCTAAAATATCCAAAAGCATCCAAAACATCTAAAATCCAAAATAAGCAGTAGGAGTATCCAAAACGAACCAAAATAGTAAGAGTATCCAAAATAAACTAAAGATGCATCAAATATATACAAAAGTTATGCAAAGTAAGATAACTAGGAAAGTGGCCAAAATGTTCACCGGTCCTCTAATGATGCTACCGGTGACCTCCCCACACTTAAGACTAAGCATCGTCCCCGATGCTAAATCGGAGGATCAGTGGAAGGTACAACGGTAGCTGCGGAATCTGTCTGAGGCTGTGGAACCGGCTCCTCATGGGTCTGTGGAATCTCTGTAGTGTCAGGAGCAGCCGGAGGTGCATCCTGCTGAATCGGCTCATCCGCATCCTCCTCCTGATGATCCTCCTCATCGGAGGCCGGAGAGTCTGGAAGCGGAGGTAACTCAGTGCCAAGGGAGATGAGTGCCTGATCCATCCGATCCAGTCGGCGTCTGACATGGAGTCTCTCGCACTCCAAAAACCGAAACAGACGCTGGACCAGTAGGTAAGTGGGTTCAGGTGCTGAAGGAGGTGGGGCTGCAGTCGAAGAAGATGGTATAGCTGCCTCGACTACCGCTCTAGCTCGAGAACGGCGGCTAGATGGGGGCTTCTCGTGCACCCATACACCCCAGAGAATAGTAACTTCCTTGTCATCGTCATCTGGAGGTGGTGGTGTCACGTCATTGTCCTCCCACGGGACATCAGCTAGCTCAGCTAAGCTAGTAACCAGTGTTGGGAACGGTAACAAGCCGCGAATATGAGCTCTCCACATGCTATGCCTAATCAGTCGGGGAAAATATACCTCCTTCCCCTCCATGACACACCCAATCAAGACTAGCATACCCATCAAAATCTCTGAAAAGTGAGTGGTAGGGAAGACATAGTGGGCAAATATTTGTTGCCAAGTCCTAGCCTCCCTAGTCAGATATGCAAATAGCATGCCCTTGGGCTTTGTGTTGCTCGAATCCATCACCCAGGAAGCATCTGGTGTAGCGATCACGCGCCTAAGCGCCTCATAGTCAAAAGTCATGGAGAGGAGAGCTACCTCTACCTGCTGGTAGGCACAAGTCTCAGGAGTACCAACTCTGCAGAGCAGTGCATCCTGTAAGGCATCCTCAGTGATCATAATATCTCTACCCCTCAAGTATACTGAATCCAAGTTTTGTCGGAAGAAGTTACAGTAAAATTCCTTGACCCACGAGATGTTAATCCGTCCCAAGTCCCTATCGACGAAATCCAAGCCCAGCTCAGAAATACGGGCGTTTATGGCACGCCTCACATCATTGGGAAGATTCAGCTTCTTTTCAATATTCAGATTTTTCTTTGCATAATGGGAAAGGCGTAGCTCGCAGTAGAGATTTGGAAACTTGGTTGGATCAGTGGATGGGAGTAACTGATTTTCTTTCTCCTCCTCATTCAGCGGATTCTTAGCATAGTTAGCATATGGTGAGGGTGTAGAGGTCTTGGAGCGCTTCCTCTTTTTGGAAGCAGTGGCTATAGCCTTTCCTTTATCTGACATCCTGAAAACATAGATAATATAACATAAGCCTATAGCCAAGTAGATACAAAGCACTCAAAGTAAAGCATATTCATGAAGTGAATAAAGGAAGAAGGTTTCTTGGAATGCAAGCAACAGAATACAGAATTCAAATCAAACTTCAAACCAAGAATGCAAACCATGTCTTGCACATTATTCATTAATTGAGTTCGGAAAGCACCATATCCAAAAGAATGACATAAAGAGTTAGGTTGAAAACCAAAAGAAGTTAGTTGGTTAAATGAGTTAGAGTTAGAAATCAGTTTGAAAATTAGTGATATGGTAATTACTATCTCAATTTGAAAAGAGTGAACAAAACAATGCTGTAAGCATGTTCACAATCATGAATTGCAACAAGTCATTGATGATGAAATATGATATTGCTAGAAAGCAACTAATATGAAACAAACCATCAATCAATGTGAAGATCACTAAAATCATATGAATTTATGTTGGTAGAATCAATTCATCAAGGAGTGAACCAATCAAAAGGCATTCAACAATAAATCCAATGATACATCAATGTCACAAGTCGAGAGAAACGTGGAAAAATCTTCAACTTGTGTGTTGATGTAAAAGAGGCATGAATACAAGCAATGGTCTTTTGAAAAGCTTACTCAACTATGCAATGCAAGGAAGCAAATCGGCATGACTAGCAAGCAAGAATATGAAAAGCATGACCAAAGAACTTGTTCTTAAGGAGTTTCAAAAACCATTTAAGCAACAGCGCTATAATTGAAAAGAATTCATTAGCTAGGGGCTGTTACATCCATCAAACAAGATCAGCACAAAGAAAACTGTGGTTAATGAAAATCCGGCAGCATTTCAGCAGCAAATTGGCTTTTTTTTTTTCCAAACTTAACAGTCGAAGCAGGCTCCATATGAATTCAACAACAATGAAGAACACAAAACCATATGTGAGTTCATATAGAAGCAGCAGACAGTCAATAGTTTAACAACAAAACAATTCAAACAGCACAAAGGGTATAAGCAGTTGCTGCAATCAACAATTCCTTCACCAATTCATCACAAATGAGCAGCATTAACAGAATACATGAACACAGGGCAATGCAGCAGAACAGAGCAGTTTCACATAGCAACAAAAAATCAAACAATGCCTAAATCCACTACTCAGCCCAGATTCGCTAACCACCTAAATCAAACTAAACTAACTAACTAGGCTAATTCTAACTACACTAATGTAATTAACAAAAAGCAGCGAAACAAAGTAAAACAGAAGAGAGGAAGAACCTGGGTGCAGAGATTGAACAGAGAAAAAGGAAGAAAAAGGTGAAGTGAGGCGGTGAGAAGAAGAACTGGCCAGAGCAGCGCGGCTGTTGGGTTGCACCGGCGGCGATGGTGGTCGCGGCGGCGCTGGTTGTGCAGAGGCAGCGAGAAGCAGAGAGCAGAGGGGCAGTGAAAGAGAAAAGAAAGAAAAAATGAGAGAAGAGGGAAAAGACGGCGCGGTGGTGGTAGTCGGCGGCGGCGACGGGATTGGGGTGCTCGCCGGAGGTGATGGTCACTGCGAGAAGTTTGCTGGCGGGGGGAAAGGGGTGTTGAATGGTGGGAGAAAGAAAATGGAACGTTGCTGGTGGAAAGGTTGTGATGCGCGAATGCGCTAGGGCTTCGCGTCTCTGGGGTAAGTGAAAATTCGAATCCACGCGCGTGCGCACTGTGCGCGTTCGCGTGGGTGGAGGGAATGGAAGAACGGCGCGGAAGCGCCATGCGCACATACGCGTATGTGAAGGAATCGGGATGGGCGCGGACGCGCAAGGTGCGCGTCGGCGCGGATGTGCTGGGCTGAAGGCATAAAAGGGGCCCAGAGTTGGCACAACTCTCGGGTCCTTTGGCTTAGAGGATGCTAAGACGCATCGACGCGCGAGCACATTGTGCACGATCGCATGGACGGTTGAGCTTATCGGATGGGTGCGGAGGCGTGAAATACGCCAACGCGTGGACAGCGAAGCAGAGAGGGGTGCGGACGCGTACAGTGTGCGTTCGCGTTAGTTGAGTTGAGCTGGGGGCTTAAAGTTGGCCCAGATCCAGCGCAACTCTCTGGATATTGGCCCAGAAGTCGTAGCAGCGGATCGACGCGTACGCGGCAGGTGCGCGTATGCGTGTGTTTCCCTATAGCTGTATGGACGTGCACGCACGTAGTGCGCGTCAACGTGGAAGGAATTGGGCTTGAGGCACAACGCTGGCCTAAGAGAGGCCCAACTCTCTGGAATATGGGTGATGATGCATCCTCCCCACCCTTTTTTTTTTCATGCAGAAAATTATGCTCAGGTGCTCCCTATACTGCTCGCAACTCTTTATTCAATCAACCATCATACAATTCACAAAAATGCAATTTGATATTATTCATCTACTACTAAACACAACATACACGTAACTAAGCTAACTATTAAGTTGTACAACCAAATTATGTGAAACATCTACCTTCAATGGCAACTCAAATCACTTATTAGGCAAATTTAAAAGAGAATGGAAAGAGTTTACCATGGTGGGGTGTCTCCCACCTAGCACTTTTAGTTTAAGTCCTTAAGTTGGACATTTTGAGGAGCTTATTGTCGTGGTGGCTTATGTTTGTACTCATCCTTGAATCTCCAAGGATCCTTGCTTCTCAATTGGTTGACAGAATTTCCAACCATTTTCGTCAAGCTTGGGTAAAGTTCTACCCAAGAAATGAGTCCCCATAGTTGGTCTTCACCTAGCAAGCCGGGGTCCCATATCTTATCTTCGCACCCGTCTTCAATTTGATCTTCATACTTTTTCCTTCCGGGTGGTAGACATATAGAATTCTCTTTAATATACCAAGCCTTCCTTTGAGACCCATGCAAAGTGGTATTCTTCCAATCATCGTTCCTATGCCTTGAAACTTTGACCTTAATAAGCCTAATTCCTAACTTGCAACCACTACACAATTCTCTTTTTCCTTTAAGTCCACAAAGAGCTCTAAGTTGTCCATTATTCTTAATCAAACCATATTCAAGTGAGAAATTAAAGCTTAGAGATCGAGATTTTTCCCACTTAAATGTTGTATTGGATGGTAACTTGGGAAGGGGTACCTCCCCACACTTAGACAATGCAAGGTCTACTTCCTTGTACTCTTCTTTGTGTATTTCCACCTCCTGACAAATTTCTTTAATTTCAACCATTTCCCTTTTACTTGGCTTGGTGTTGTCTTCAAGAATTCGGTTTCATGCCCAATGGGAGGTGATTCTATTTTGGATAGAAATTCATTAATGATTAAATCCATCTCTTGATCAACCTCTTTATAGTCTTCAATCTCAATATACACCGTGCCAACGTTTTCCTCTTGGTAGCTCTCTTTCTCATTGCTCACTAAGGGTATGGAAGGTTGTGCACACTCTTCTATAATTTCAACTTCATGTCCAATGGGAGAAGATTCCATTGTAGAGAGAAATTCATCCATGATTGAATCCATCTCTTGATAAACTTCTTCCAAGTCTCCAACGACGGTATGCCTTAGAGGTTGCGCACCTTCTTCAACTTTAATATCAAGCTCCTTGGAAGAGTGCTCCATGGTGCTACATTCCCTTGGACTTTTAACATCTCCTAAATCTTCAACCAATTCTTCCTTTTCTTCAATGATTATAGCTTCCTCTAGTTGCTCCAACACAAAATGGCATTTCTCATCCCCCATCGGAGTTTCCAATCTCTCCTTCATGCTTTGCTCTTCTTTCGCGGTTCCACATGTGGCTATGGAAGCACCTCGAGTATTCAAACATTGGTGGGCTAAAGTGTGCATCACCTTGGTCAAATTGGTCACAAACTCCAGTGTATCCTGCTTCATAGCTTCTTGTCCTTGAAGTAACAAAGTGAGAGGATCGTCTATTGGGGCTTGGGGTGGGTAGGAAGGTTCATCATTTTGGAGAGAGGTTCATAGTAGGAAGGTGATTCTTCTTGGTAAAGGTATGGAGATGGTGAGTATTGAGGTGGTTCTTGGGAGTAATCTTGATATGGTTGTGGTGATTCTAGAGGTTCTTGCTCATAGTGGCCATGAAAATATGGTATGGATGATTGGTTATATGATGGATATGGATCATAGGGTGGTGCTTGGTAATGAAAGGCTTGTGAGAGTGGTTGAGGTTCATGTTGAGGATGAGATTCATAGGCATATGATGATGGTGTTTGATCATCACAAAAAGAATCATCATAGCCGTTAAATTGGCATGCATTAGGATGAAAATTATACCTATAAGTATCCAGAGGTTGTTGCCAATAGGAGTGATCGATTCCTTGAGGCTCTTCCCATCTTTGTTGGTTCCATCCATGGTACATGTTGCCACTAAAGTCCACATTTCCTACAACACACTTAGAACCAAACTCAAAGCCAAAGTGAGAATTCATAATGAGAGAACAAAATAAAGCTAACAAAAATTAAGAAACAAACAAAAGATAAACCTATTCACAATATTCACATATGTACAATAACCAATAACACAACACCATTGCAAGTCCCCGGCAACGGCGCCATTTTGATGAACGGACTCTTAACGGTTTAGAATTTCTCAAATAAAATCTCGTCGAAGTATAGTTTCTAAACCAAGCAATGATCCTTTCATACAAAAAGTTGTTTGTCACTAAAACAACCCCTAAATTTATAAACCGAAGTATTCGAACCTCGGGTCGTTCTCCCTAGGAATTGTAATGAGGTGGTTTGTTATTGGTTGTGAGTTATTTTGGGGTTTTAAGATTTTGTACAAGAAATATAAATGGCAAAGGAAATAAACTAACAACTAACAAAGCTCTTGGCAAGATATGAGAAATAGAAATCCTATCCTAGTTACCCTCCTCAATTGTGATGAGAATTGTTCATTGCTCCCACTTAGTTAACCTCTAACCATGGAGGAAAGTCAAGTGGATGAATCAATTTGATTTCTCAAGACCTAATTAACCCCTAAAGGAAAGACTAGCTTTAGAGGCATTCAAATCAATTAGCAATCTCTAATTATCAATCAACAAAAGAATTAGATAACTCAAGAGTCACTAATCACTCTACCTAGGCCAAGAGAAACAAAATCTATACAAAAATCCAACCAAGCATTTCATCAAACACTCAGAAGGCACAAAGGAAAAGTATGGCAAATCACAACAAGAATGAATTCTAACTACAATTGAATACAAAGAATTAACAACAACAATCAAGGAAATCACAATTATCATGAACTACCTCAAATTGCATTATTGAAAGGGAATAAAAGAAACAACAATATATCCAAAACAAAGTGAAGAATCACAAGAATCAAAGTACATAACTAGAGAGAGGAAGAAGAGAAGATTGAGAATTGGCAAAGGAGAATTGAATTAAGACATGAATTAAACCTAGATCTAAGAAGAGAGATTAACCATAACCTAATCCTAATCCTAGAGAGAAGTGAGAGCTTCTCTCTCTAAAACTACTCTAAACTAAAGCTATAACTAACTTCTAATCTAATCCCCCCTCCCCTTTAATCCTTGATCCTTTTATTCCTTTCTATCAGCAATTGGCGCCAAAAAATGGGTTCAGAAACCCCTCAAAATCGCCAGGCACGTATTGCCTTAATGAAGTCATGTGCAGACATCGACGCGTGCGCGCACGGTACGCGTGCGCGTACCTGGCTGATTCCGCAATGTGCGCGCGCGCATGCTTGGCCGTGATCAATTCTTTGGCTTTTTGTGCTTCCCTCCACTTGCATGCTTCCTTCCTTGCTTCCTTTGATCCATGCCTGGCCTATTTCAATCCTGGAATTATTAGCAAACACATCAAGGCACCTTATGGAATCAAGGAGAAATCAAAATTCATCAAAATAAGGCCTAAAAAGCATGTTTTTACACTTAATCACAAATACGGGAGAGATAACAAAACCATGCTAATTTATAGGTTAAATGCGAGAAAAGGTCATCAAAATACTCTAAATTCAATACAAGATAAACCTTAAAAATGGGGTTTATCACCTATATCAACTTCTTTGATCTCATCGTCGACCGGCCCATCCCCGACGCCCCGTTTGCCTGCCACAGTGTCTGTTCCGGGCACGGATGCCTCCGAGGGCCTACCGTCACGGAATTCAGAGAAAGGTTCCATCTTGTGTAATGATGAAGGCTGTTAGGGATCAAGCGGCCGTTCCTATACTTCTACCGTGTGATTATTGTTTGCCGAAACATTCCGATAGGGGGGTGATTTGGTGGCACTCATGGAGGTTATATAAAAGTTCCACATCCAATTCGCCAAGTGAAACGTCACACCCGTAGAAGTAAGGTACACAGCGTTCGGCTGACTGAGGAAGCGACTGGAGTAAATGCAGTAATTTATCTCCATCGGTTTTTGAGCTCCAACTCGAGATAGTAGATGTGCTTCTTCGCGTGGCCCAAGAAGATGTGGGTGAGTGAGCAACTCCAATGGTTTCTTTTTTAGAGTTTCTATTACTGTGCATGTCAGGAAAGTTGGCTGCCAACCGTTGGAGTGAGGTAAGCATGAGTTACTTCTCTTGGATAAGAAGGGGGAGTCCCTCTGAATGGGAACTCTATATATCCAATAATAACTTGCCATTTGGCAAGTTATTTAAAAAATAAATAATTATAGAAATGATAATTAGTTAAATAGTTATATTAAATAATTAAATAATAATTAATTCAATAATAATTATAATAATTAATTGTAATAAATAATTATATTTGTATTTAATGAATAATTTATATTAATTAGTTAAATAATAATTAATAATATGAAATAATTATATTTTTATTTAATCAACGATTTATATTAATTATTTATATCATAATTAATATTAAATATTAATTAAATAATCATATTAAATTATAATTAATTAAATTTACTTACATCAAAAAATAAATTTTATCTTTACACTTTAGAAAATAATTTTTGTTTGGGTTGGTTATTTTTCTTTTTTCGATTTAAAATATTAACCACGGTGCATACATTTTTATTCTCACACTTTTTTTTATAGTGAGTTATTAATAAATTTCTAAATCCAAATAATATTATTAAAAATAATTAATTTTAACTATTTTAACTGATTAATTAAGTGGGACTACAACATGGACTAAAATAAGTTTGTTCCAATAGAGCATCAATGGTGCTGTATGAGACTATAGGAGGCAAGATTAACTGTAGAATAAAAAACTTTGATATTTATAAAAATACTTACTTAAACGTCATACGACTGTATCATGTACAAAAAGTCAAGTCGAGGAGTTCTAACATTCATTCAAAAAGGCAATCCAAAATAACATGGTCAGCCTGTTAACCAACCTAGTTAGATTCATTCAAAGTCAACAAATTGGACCAACAGCTCCATGTATGGGTTGGTGCTAGAGATCTCAAACACGGCCAGCTTCTGCTCAGTTATGTTGTACTTACGCAAGAAATCCGCCCACCCTCCGCTGATGGCGCCACAATTGCACCTTCTATTGCCCCCGTATCTGTCATAGACCGCCCGGACGGAAATGTCCCCTGCACGTAGAGTGATAATCACATCATCGCTAACGTCCTCTCCAAAGTGCGGCACATTTGGCTGGGCAAACCAAAAATGAGAAGGAGATGTACTTAAAGGCATGTTTAACATGAATGCAATGTGCATAAAGTCAACTAGAATGAAACGGCCACTATTGATGATGGCATTATGAACATGTTGGCATGCAATTGGGTGCTTGTTTCCTAATAAATTAGAATTTAAGAACAACAGACAAGGCATTAACAACAAATTTGTCTAATGAATTTCAACTCAACAACTGCTCCACCACATAGCCAACCATTAACAACTAAGCAACATCAGAACACAGAAGATGTGGACCACGTGCAATGGCACATATGCCAACAAAATAAGGATAAACAAAAGAACAACACTTAATGTCGACCACCTAGGCCGCAACATTACCTTCAATAGAGGGAACAACAGGGGAACAAAATAGATAATGTGGACCACAAATACTGCCAACGAAATAGGTGTATATATAGTGGAGAGGGAAAGCCATTACCAGGAAGTGGATGCCCAACAGCCTTTTTGTGATGTGCATGATGAAGAAGGGGTGCTCGGAACGAAATGTCTGCTCCACCTCGGCTGCAGCCACGCTCCTGGGGACATTGATGCACCCCGTTTGACACCGGGGCGTTGGAGGAGCGCGTGGACGGTTCCTTGGCACCTGGGGGGTTGTCATGTCACCAGAGTCACCACTGGACGTAACATACATCCTCTCCACACCCGGCGACTGAAAGATGTGAACGCTGAAGTCGTCCCTGCCCTTGTGCTTGAACAGCAGAATGTTAGAAGGTTGTAGCTTGTATTCATGATAAAACCTTTGCCATCCTCTCCCGAGAGTGATCTCTCTCGGCCCCTTGGGGCTGCATGCAATCTTGTAAGTACGGTTTGATCCGTCGGCGACTGTGATGTAGATATGGTTGCAAGCATTGGGGAGGAAACCATTTGGTAATGGTTGTGATGCCAGGGCATTTTGGCCAGTTTCACTGACCTTTTCTTTACTGTTTTTAGGGTAGTTTCATGCATTTCCTTAGAAAATAAGCTAGTTTTGGGTAGATATTCGCTTACATGTTGATTCAAGCATACATTGTGCACTTTACATGATTTCATGAGGATTTTGCATGAATTTAATGACAAATTTGATGTTGCATTTCCCATGACTTGGACTAGAACTTTGATGCACTTTATTGCTTGATTTCAGGACAAAGGAAGCAAAGAAGAACCACATTAGTGGCTACGTTAGTTACACTAACGTGGGCACTAACGTGGAATGGGAGTAACTTGCAAAGTTAATGAGAAAAGTAATCGCCAATAATGCTCTCGAAGCCATCATTGCCCACGTTAAGAGTCACGTTAACTAAGTTAACGTGAACTCTAACGTGGAAGAAAGGAAAGGGAGCCAACGTTAGTGACACTTAACATTATCACTAATATTGGACCAAGCTCATAAGTGGCCACGTTAAGAGCCACGTTAACTTAGTTAACGTGGCCTCTAACGTTAAGAGGTAAAGGGGAAGCCAACGTTAGTGACATTCAACTTTGTCACTAAAGTTGGCCAAGTCACAATAAGCCAGGTTAACTCCCACGTTAACTAGTTAACATGGAAGCTAACGTGAAGAAAGTAGGTGGTCGACAACGTTAGTGACACCAAACATTGTCACTAACGTTGGGATTAACCCAGACAAGCCCCAATAAGCCACGTTAACTCCCACGATAACCTAGTTAACGTGGAAGCTAACGTGAAGAAGGAAGGTGATCGCCAACGTTAGTGACACCTAACATTGTCACTAACGTTGGAAGGAGGCCACACAAGCCACAATGAGCCACGTTAACTCCCACGTTAACTTAGTTAACGTGGAAGCTAACGTGAGGAGGAGAGATGATGAGCCAACGTTAGTGAGATTCACCCTTGTCACTAACGTTGGAGATGGCTAGCACAGCCACGTTAGAGGCCACGTTAACCTAGTTAACGTGGACTCTAACGTGGGAGCTAAGGGCACATTGGAACGTTAGTGACAAAGGTAAGTTTCACTAAAGTTCTCGAAGGTTGGCAAGCCTACGTTAAAAGAGCCACATTAACTAAGTTAACGTGGACTCTAACGTAAGGAAGGGGGAGACTTCTCAACGTTACTGGGAAAGGTGAGTCCCAATAACGTGTGCAAAGGACATAGAGGCAACGTTAGTGGCAACGTTTGTGCCACTAACGTTGAAGTTAATGTGGCTCTTACTCTGGTGAGGAACGTTAGTGAAAAAGGTAATTGTCACTAACGTTCTCGAATCCATATTTTCACTGAACGTTAACACCACTAACGTCCTGAGCTAAAGTCTCTGCCCACTTCACACTTTCTCTCTGCAAGTAAAGCCAAGTCCAATGAAGAAGATAACTGCTTCAAACTCAAGATCCAAAGGCCCATACCCAAGACTTGAAGATCCAACTAGAAGATCAGAAGAGTAGTATATATATGAGTAGCTTTGAATTATTTTGGGGGGTTGGAAATTATAGGGAGCCTCTTGGCATAGGACTACTCTCTGCATTTTACTTTCTCTGCACTTCTAGTTTCATAATGTATTCTCCATCTTTGTTTTCATTTTCCAGAGCTATGAACAACTAAACCCCTTTCATTGGGTTAGGGAGCTCTGTTGTAATTTGATGGATCAATACTAGTTTTCATTATTCTTCTTCTATCTTTTCTCTTGATTTTACTTGAAAGTTTTCGATCTTCATCCAATTGGGTAGTTATCTTGGAAAAGAAGCTATTCAAACTTGGATCTCTTCTGAACCTTGAAAGAGGAATGAAGAGATCATGCTAGAAATGCTTTCTCATGCTAGACCAAATTGGGTTTGGATGGATATGTGACTATAATCCTCTCAACACTTGATTTGGGAAATGCATGTGGTATAATCAGTGACCATACTTCATCTCTTCTCATGAGCAATTGACCAAGGAATTGGCTATTGATCAAGATTTGAGAGATTGAATTACAAGGAATTGTAATTCGATCACTTAAGATTGCCAAGGAGATTAATGAGTGCATTGATTGAGGAAGAGATGAAAATGAAATTGATCCGGAGAATGCAACATCTCCTGAGCCCAATGAACTCCCCATTTCTGATCTTACCCATTCTCTTTAATTTCTGTCATTTACTTTTATGAGCAATTACCCCATTCCCATTTAAGCTTCTGCAATTTACTTTCCGTCATTTACATTCAGCTCTTTATTTCTAGCATTTACTTTTCTGTTATTTACTTTCCCGCCATTTAATTTTCTGCAATTCTCAACCCAAATTCGGATTTGCTCAACTAGAACATTCCTCTAACTAAAGTTGCTTGATCAATCAATCCCTGTGGGATTCGACCTCACTCTATTGTGAGTTTTTACTTGACGATAAATTCGGTACACTTACCGAAGGAAATTTGTTATGAGATAAGTTTTCCGTGCATCAAGTTTATGGCGCCGTTGCCGGGGATTGATTGTGCATCAACAATGATTAAATTGGAGGATAACTAGATTGAGCATTTTATTTTTGTTTGATTTAATTTTCTGTTTGAGTCATTTACTTTCTGTTTTAGTTAATTTCCTCCCTTCCCCCTACATCTTTCTTTGTTATTTACAATTCATTTCTCTAACCCACTAACTGTTTGATATATTGCATCATTCACACTAACAGTCATTCTGACAGAAATATTTTCTGCATCTATTTTCCTTGCTTGTACTTGTTGGTTGTATGACAGGGAGAAGAAGCGGGACTTCAACTTCCTTTGATTCTGAACCTGAGAGGACCTTCCTTAGATTAAGGAGGGAAGCAAGAGGAAAAAGAGTAGTTGGTGTTGAGGAAGAGGAGGAATACTTTGAACCAAATATGGAAGAAAACATAGAGAACCATCATGAAGAAGAGGCTCACAACCATGGCGGAGGAGGTCGAGCAAATCATGCTGGGGAGGATCGAAGAGTTTTAGGCTCTTACATCAATCCAAACCCAGGAAACTGTGGAAGTAGCATTCAAAAGCTAACCATCCATGCCAACAATTTTGAACTAAAACCACAGCTCATCACCCTTGTTCAGAACAACTGTTCGTTCGGAGGAAGTGTCCAAGAAGACCCCAATCAACATCTAACCACCTTCCTGAGTATATGTGACACAGTGAAGTCTAATGGTGTTCATCCTGACGCCTATAGACTGCTCTTATTTCCATTCTCACTCAAGGATAAGGCAGCCAAGTGGCTGGAGTCTTTCCCAAAGGAGAGCTTGACAACTTGGGAAAATATGGTGAACAAATTCTTAGCAAGATTTTACCCCCCTCAACGAATCAATAAGCTAAGAGCTGAGGTCCAAACTTTCAGGCAACAAGATGGTGAGACTCTGTATGAAGCATGGGAGAGGTTTAAGGACCTGACAAGGAGGTGTCCACCTGACATGTTCAACGAATGGGTGCAGCTGCACATTTTCTATGAAGGGCTCTCTTATGAGTCAAAGAAGGCCGTAGACCATTCATCCGGTGGATCTTTGAACAAGAAGAAGACCATTGAGGATGCCATAGATGTCATTGAAACTGTAGCAGAGAATGACTACTTCTATGCTTCTGAAAGAGGGAACACTAGAGGAGTGATGGAGCTAAACAATGTAGATGCTCTGCTGGCTCAGAACAAGCTCATCACCAAGCAGCTGGCTGACCTAACCAAGAAGATGGAGAGGAACCAAGTAGCAGCAATCACTACTTCATCAACAACCCAAGAAGGAGTGAATGAAGAAGCAGAGGGAAGTCAGGAGCAAGTCAACTACATTGGGAATTCACCTAGGCAAAACCATGATCCATACTCCAAGACCTACAACCCTGGATGGAGGAATCACCCAACCTTTGGGTGGGGAAATCAACAAGACCAAAGCTTTGATCAAAGACACCCAAATCCCAACAATGCAAGCCAGCAACATTTCACATCTAGACCATATCAACACCCCCATAACAACACCTCTCCACATCCACATCAAAACCAAAATAACTTACCTCATCCTTCCACCTCTAATCCCGATCTACAATCATTTGATGACAGACTCTCAAGGATTGAGAACCTACTTGAAGGCATAGGCAAGGAGATTCAAGACAACAAGGTGTTCAAGGAGGAAGTGCGAGCCAGTTTCAAGAACTAGGGAGACACAATCAAGAGGTTGGAATCTCAAGTGGGGTACCTCTCTGAGCAAATTCCCAAACCCACAGATGGATTCCCAAGTGATACAGAGAAGAATCCGAGAGGTGAAACAAAGAAAGTAAGATGGGAAGATTGCAAGATGGTCACTATAAGTGATAAGGAGACTGAGGACAAGCCAAGCAAGCTGTCAGAACAACCTGAAGATACCTCAGTAGAGAAGAAGAAAAAAGATTACCAAGAACCAGAAATCTCAAAACAGGAGCTGCTGAGACTCTATGCACCTTTTCCCCAACTGCTCAATGGTGCTGTGGAGAAGAGAATATACTCAAGGTTTCTAGATTTGTTTGCATCTCTGCATGTCAACATACCATTCATCAAGACTATTCAACACGTGCCTGTATACATCAAGTATATGAAGGAGCTGCTTCCCAGGAAAAGCTCACTCAAAGGAGGCCAAACTATAGTGATGAACAAGGAGTGCAGTGCCCTCATTCAACCACAGTTGCCTACAAAAAGAAAAGATCCAGGGAGTTTTCATGTCCCCTGTGCCATAGGAGGAACAATATTTGATAAAGGACTCTGCGATTTGGGAGCAAGCATCAACTTATTGTCCTTATCCCTGGTGAAAAGGCTGAAGATTAATGAGATAATTCCCACAGATGTAGTCATCAGGCTGGCAGACAAAACTCAAAAACAAGCAATAGGAGTGGTGAAAAATGTGTTGGTAAAGGTTGGGAAATACTTTCTTCCCACAGACTTTGTCATTCTGGACATGGAAGAGAGTCACACTCACCCAATCATATTGGGAAGACCATTCCTAGCTACAGCCAGAGCACTCATAGATGTGGAGTGAGGGGAGTTAATATTGAGGATCCATGATGAACAACTCAGCTTTAGTGTCTTCAAACTCTCACAAGAATCAGACCAAGAGAACAAAGAACCAAGCAAAGATCATAATGAGATGCTGACAGAGGAAGCAAGCACTGAGGCACAACCAGCCTATCTGGGAAAGCCCTTGCTTGATGAACAAGGAAATAAGCAATTGTCACAACTCAAGAAAATGCTGGAGGAACCTAAACCACCAGAGACATGTGAAGACAACAACAAAATTCCCTTAGAAGAAGAAGTCACAAAGAGCAAGGCAACATCAAAAGGGACAAAGAAGAAGGTACCAAGGGGGTGGAGGAACAAGAAGATCCCTACAGAGGACTTCTCTCCAGGGGATAAAGTGATCTCAGCTTACTTCCTAGATATCCCCCCTAATCTCCCCACTGTACCATCTCAGTTACCTAAGGTCTTCACTATCAACAGAGTTCTCTCCTTGGAACATGTAGAGATCATTGATACAACCAATGGATATAAGTCCACAGCAAGAGGGGAGGACTTTAAGCATTACCAACCACCTTGATGAAGGAGAAACGTCAAGCTAGTGACGCTAAAGAAGCGCTTCGTGGGAGGCAACCCATGTTTTATATACTTTTAGAAAATAGTGAATAAGTCAATATTCATGAATCCTAACCCAAACTTGACAAACACTTGGTGAAATCCTTATATTGCAGTATATAGTGAAGAACAAGTTTGGTGTTCAAAGCGTGCCAAGAAAGCATGAATGCAGCTGAGAGCATGCTAGTCTTGGAGCTTTGAACAGAACTTTTCATCACAGTGCTCTAAACTAATTTTGGTGTCACCCCATGGTGCCACCAATGTGCATATAAGGATACACAGTTAGTTAGAATTCATGAATAAAGAATCTAATCTTTTCTTCTTTTTATTATTCTAGCCGTAAAGTTTAAATTTTTTTTATAATATTAATTCTTACTTTTCTTATTTTATCTTTATAGGGAAAAGGAGAGGAACATTGAAGGAGATTGATTGGACAACTAAATGAGAAGGGTTCGGCCACTTCATGAAGAGAAACTACACACTTGTCTCAAGAAGGAATGCATTGGAAAATGTTGCCATGCAACATTGAAAAAAGGAGAATCTTGAAGGCCGAACCAATAACCCTCATAAAGTGATGATCCTTGTCCTTTCTCCATGCACAACCCCAACCGTCCATCAAGCAACCATTCCATCAATCCATACCCTCCATTCACTCACAATCTCCCTATATAAGTGAGTCCTAGTGCATACTTACCCCTCACACTCAAATTCCCACTCTCCACACTTAACACTTTCGGCGTCCAAAAACCTCTTCATCACACCTCATCCTAACCAACCAAATTCCTCATCTATCCCTACCTTCCAATCCCCTCACACAGCAACTCAAATTCATGGCATCGTCAAGCTCCAAGAGGCAAAAAAGGAAGGAACCAATGGAGAGCATTCCTTTCGATGAGAAAAGATTCAAAAATGCCTTCCATGAACGAGAATTTGAGCAGATAAAGCTCAAAAAGATACTGCCCGAGCTGACCTTCCAATTCAATGAAGACGAGTGCCCACAGATTCGGGAGAAAATTGAAAAAAGAGGGTGGCAAAGGCTCACTGATCCAGAGGGAAAGATCAATGCAAACCTCATCAAAGAGTTCTACGCAAATGTGGTTAGAGAAGACAAAACCAGGGCTCCAACCTTCAAAAGCTATGTAAGAGGAAAGGAGGTGGACTTCAGCCCAAATGCTATAACAAGAACTCTTCACCTGAAATCACCACATTTTGATGAGCCCAGATATCATGCAAGGATAAGTAAAAGCCAAGACAATGATGAGCTCACAGAAATCGTGACTGACATCTGTGTTATAGCAGCTGACTGGGAAAGGTATGGAGATGGGAGACCCCGGTTCATCAAGAGGGGAGACCTTAGCCCAGAAGCCAAGGGGTGGTTTGAACTCGTGAGGAGGTCTATCCTCCCAGCTGCAAATAATTCAGAGGTCAATATTAATTGAGCAACTATGGTACATTGCCTAGTATAAGGTGGAGAAATCAATGTGCATGAACTGATAGCTAAAGAAATTCAAGATTCAGTTGAGAAGCTTGAATCAGGTGCCAGACTTTGGTACCCTAGCACCATTCTCAGATTGTGCACAAAGGCCAAGGTGGTCTTTGAGCTAATGACAATCCAGCATCTGGTCTATACTACACCTGCTCAGCAACAAAGAAGGCCACAAATAGTGAAACTAAAAACAAAAGAAGGAGCTCACCAAGAGGAGTCTCATCAGGAAGAATATCAACAAGAAGAGCATCCTTACCCAGCCGACTTGAATATGAATCACCTTTTAAAAGCCATTGAAGATTTGGGGATGAGACATATGGAAGGACAAGAGCAAATACTAAACCTTCAGTCCAACTGGATGAGACAACAAGAAGAGTGGCAGAAACAACAAATGGAGCAGCAACTGGAACAATACTCCCAGCTCACTCAAGCCATCCACCAAGTTACTGAGAGGCAAGAACATCAAGATAAGTACTTGCAAGAAGTCAATCAGCGGCAAATAGCTCAGATGAAAGCATTCAATGAGTTCACTGTACTTAATGAAGGACGGCAACTACATAGGGAGGAGTTCAACATAAACACTCAGGCCAAGTTGAACTACATGTCTAGTCATATGCATCATCTACACTATGCCATCCCTACATATGATGAGGTCCAAAAAGATTTTGTAGAACAAGAAGAAAGGAAGGTGAAACAGCAAAAGGAAACACTAAAGAAGAAGATGGAAGATGGTGGTTTCTGGAAGAAGTTGATTGGAAAAAGCAAAGGGAATGGGAGTACGAGCACTCAAGAGGGACACAAGGAGGACAAGCAAGGAGGAGAGCATGGGCAACCACATGAGTAAAAGGTGGTGGAGTTCCTTCTTTGGTCCATCTTTTTCTATGCTTTGAATAAGGAAGATCTTGTATGAAATAGAACCTGCTTCCATAATAGTTTAAACCTTTTCAATTCTGTCTTTTAAAGTTTTTTTTTGTTGAATAGGTCTATGTTTGCTAGTGTCTATGTCACTGCATCATCTCTTTACTTACTTGTATGCTTGTCCCTTTGAATCAAATGAAAAAGAGATTGTGTATTTCAAAAGACCAGAGAGGAGTTCATACTATGGAGTAAGTTCATGAGTTTATGGTATAGTCATAAGTTAGCTAAGTTGGTTCAACCATAAGGTGGAAAGACAACTATCTGTCAGGAAAACTATGCTTGAGACACACCCCATGAGACTAGCTAAATAAGAAGATCCTAACAAGAAAAAGGGAAAGAACAATAAAGGTTGAAAAATAAAAGAAAAAGAGTAAACAATAAGGCTAGGCACCAATGGTTTTAATCTTGAGGCATGTGTCTGTGGTGCTCCTGTGTGAGGGATCTACTTGGATGAATAAGCTCTTAGGGGTGCCTTATCACTTGGTAACTTGGGTTAACTAACTCGGGATTATCAGCTGAAAGTCCACTATCAAGAGTAACCTTCACTACAGAGCATTTAGTAACCCAAAGAGGTGCTGGACACCAAGGTCTCAAGAAAAGAAAATAAATAAACTATATGCCTGTGGTGTGTATGTATGGGGGAAAGAGACTTGAGGAAGTGAGTTCTTAGGGTGCCTTAACACCTAGCACCTTGAACCAACTGGTTCGGGAGTGTTGGCTGAAAGCTTATCTTAAAGCGTCGCCCCCTTACAGAGCACTTAGCCTAAGAACACAAATAAGCCCTGAAATAACAATAAAAGGATCAATGAATAAAAGTCTCATGGGATGCAATCACAGTGAGTGTTCTAGGACATGATAAAGGTCTGAAAGCCAGGAATGAACCTAAGTTGCTATGCATGAAACCACCATAAAACCAGGGGCATGACCTCCACAAGAATGACTCATTTCTCTTGGCATTCCATTCATCATTCTCTTGTTCCAGTACTTGCTTAGGGACAAGCAAGCTTTAAGTTTGGTGTTGTGATGCCAGGGCATTTTGGCTAGTTTTACTAACCTTTTCTTTACTGTTTTTAGGGTAGTTTCATGTATTTCCTTAGAAAATAAGCTAGTTTTGGGTAGATATTCACTTACATCTTGATTCAAGCATACATTGTGCACTTTACATGATTTCATGAGGATTTTGCATGAATTTAATGACAAATTTGATGTTGCATTTCCCATGACTTGGACTAGAACTTTGATGCACTTTATTGCTTGATTTCAGGACAAAGGAAGCAAAGAAGAACCACATTAGTGGCTACGTTAGTTACACTAACGTGGGCACTAACGTGGAATGGGAGTAACTTGCAAAGTTAATGAGAAAAGTAATCGCCAATAACGCTCTCGAAGCCATCATTACCCACGTTAAGAGTCACGTTAACTAAGTTAACGTGAACTCTAACGTGGAAGAAAGGGAAGGGAGCCAACGTTAGTGACACTTAACATTATCACTAACGTTGGACCAAGCTCATAAGTGGCCACGTTAAGAGCCACGTTAACTTAGTTAACGTGGCCTCTAACGTTAAGAGGTAAAGGGGAAGCCAACGTTAGTAACATTCAACTTTGTCACTAACGTTGGCCAAGTCACAATTAGCCACGTTAACCTAGTTAACGTGGAAGCTAACGTGAAGAAAGTAGGTGGTTGACAATGTTAGTGACACCAAACATTGTCACTAACGTTGGGATTAACCCACACAAGCCCCAATAAGCCACGTTAACTCCCACGTTAACCTAGTTAACGTGGAAGCTAACGTGAAGAAGGAAGGTGATCGCCAACGTTAGTGACACCTAACATTGTCACTAACGTTGGAAGGAGGCCACACAAGCCACAATGAGCCACGTTAGAGGCCACGTTAACCTAGTTAACGTGGACTCTAACGTGGGAGCTAAGGGCACATTGGAACGTTAGTGACAAAGGTAAGTTTCACTAACGTTCTCGAAGGTTGGCAAGCCTACGTTAAAAGAGCCACATTAACTAAGTTAACGTGGACTCTAACGTAAGGAAGGGGGAGACTTCTCAACGTTACTGGGAAAGGTGAGTCCCAATAACGTGTGCGAAGGACATAGAGTCAACGTTTGTGCCACTAACGTTGAAGTTAACGTGGCTCTTACTCTGGTGAGGAACGTTAGTGAAAAAGGTAATTGTCACTAACGTTCTCGAACCCATATTTTCACTGAACGTTAACACCACTAATACACAGGTGTGCCGGAATAAGCCATATTTAGCACGAATATTTTTAATTAACAATCTAGAAAGTTACCCTATTCCCGAAATAATTGTCTTTTATTTTTTAAATTTTAGATAGAAAAATCTTTCTTAAATATCAATGAATATCACCATTCATATTGACATTATACCTCACACTAGATAAAATAAAATATGAAAGTATTAGATAATGTAATATAATATATTTTATTATGTATATATTTATATAAACGTATGGATATTACACATATATACAAAAATATCATTTCATTATATATTACAGTAATAGATAAAATGCTAATAATTACACTTTGGCTATTACATATCGTAACATGTACATATAAATATTATTTATGCTATACTAAGTTTAATATTATAACACCCGTGTCTTTGCTTCTGGGCCTGGTTTGCTTCTGGGCCTGGGTTCCATTCCATGGCAGTTGGAAAAAAAAGTAAAAAATAAAAAACCAGGAATGATCCTTGTGGTTCTGCTCTTCTTGGACTTTCCCTGGCCCATGACCCAATAAAAATTAGATGAAGGACTCACTGGATGTTTTCGTCTATTACACCGGCTGAAAAATACTTGCACCTTTCATTCGAACCCATAACACCCTGACTCCTTCGTCGTTTTGCATCCAACCACCAACACCTCTTCTGAGAGACTCTCGCACGAAGTTTCCTCAGTCCACAGATAGCAACCTACACAATCCAGGTAAGCCGTCCCGAATCCCTTACTGCGATTCGATTTAGACCGTCTGTTGGTTGCTTCACAGAATCCCACCCATCTGATTGTGTGAAATTGATATCATCAATATTCGAGGCCGTCTGTACATGTTGCATGTTTTTTTCCTGCAAAAAAAAATGTTTTTCACTATGTTACCTTGCATCGTCATTCTTGTTATATGGGGCCTTTGATTCGACAGTGGGGAATACCATTATCCAATCTCGTTGGTGGTATCCCTTCATGGGAGTGAACTGTTTGCTGAACCCTTGCCTTGGTTCCACTATCTTGTGCCGGCTACCTTCTCTGCATGTTTCATCTAACATGAAATCTTGACAGTTTTTATCATTCCTTTGTTCCGTGACCTGCCTGCTTGTTTGTTTTACTTCGCGATTCTAATGTAGAACCACTGAGTTCGATTAGCAAAAAAATGACTCACTCTGGAACCCCTTGTTTTATGTTCCAAAGCTTTTGCACATGTTTCTGTTGTTCGCTTCCATTTTTTCTCCTTCTCAGATGAAACCCTAAACCCTAACGATGTTTTCGGTTCCTTCAATTTTTGACAGTGTTTAACTATTAGAAAAGTCAATAACGTTTCTCCAATATTGTGTGTTGTTGTTTGAAATACTATTTAACCACCTCTAGATTATGACTCTCAGGGCTGTTATTTGTACTGTAACAGGTGATCTTGTCTTCATCCAGGAACAACGGCAAGCGGCCTGCAACAGACCTTCAACGAAACCAGCAACACTGCTCATTGCATTTTCTGAAGCCAATAATAAGGCCCCCAAGCTTCAAACTGGTAAGCCACCTCTCCCAAGACGTACATCACAGGACACACAATGTTATTACTTCCCAAATGATCAATGTGTTGGCCAGCACTTTCCTGTTCTTTCGCAGGCCCTCCCGATCGGTCCAGACAAACTCCCCAGCAGGGCCCCTACATAACCCTGGTGGTCCCTGACGGGAGGTGTATCGGCCATCGGTGCTTCTGGAAACAACAACAAAATGGCAGCATCGCATTGACCCGTGGTTGGCCAAAGTTCTACCGGACGTACCAAATTAATTTAGACTCCATGCTTCTTTTCAAGCATAAGGGGAACTCTGAATTCCAAGTGCGTATCTTTGACTTCGGTGGACGCGAAAACACATACCGCCCCCGACCGTCAAAGGAGCCTCCGTACGAAGCGAAAGGTGCTTACCGGCGTGCCCGTTGTATCAACCATCCTTCTTCACACAAGGCGAAAGTGATAGCCCAAACGCACAAGACCAAATGGCCATTCTTTGTAATGGACCTCACTGACCGCGTCTTGCACTCCTGCCTGTTGGTAAGGCACACCAATTCATTTTCTTGTACATGTCTTCAGCAATAAGGTTTTTTCTCTGTTAATGATCTGCTGCTATGCTACAATCAGCTAAATGTCCCTCATCTGAGCCATTTCACTGGTCAGAGATACACGCTCTTCCTGTCACACAGACACATTGAGGTCAAGGCAACCTTTACCTGATTTAGTGGCAAGCGAGACGATAGCTTCGGGGTCATCTCCGGAGGCTGGGCAGACTTTGTTAGCCTATGCAAATTCGAGCCCGGAGGTGTGGGAATCTTCGAGGTCATGTCAACTGAGCCAGTCATAGTACTGCAGGTCCGATGTCGCAACGATGCTGTAAGCTCCTGACTCTTCTTGCTATCCTTATGTTGTTAACCAGACTTGTATTTTGTGGATGAACTTTGTGTGTACCACTTTTTGCGAATTCCGTTACTTGATGTGCTAATTCCTGGGAAAACAATAGACCAAGTTTCTTGTATTTTGTGGATAATGCTGTATCGCTCTTTGAAAATAGACTGTGTTATCTTCGTGTAATATTTACGGCTGCTGGCACCACGTACATCGCGTCCCAACTTGCTAACCAAATTGAACTCCATCTGCAACCTACTTCTTACATTACGCTGACTATTACTGCTTTACTTCAGTGGATTTCTCCATTATTAGTTATCTGCATTCACTATGCTATAATTAAAACGGCTTAATAAGGACCACCAAATATTTCTCATACACCAACTCCCACGTTAAGGCAAATCTTCAAATCTCTTACGATAGATTAGCACAACATTTGCATCTGCATCAAGGTTTTACAGGTAGATGTCGATGTAGAAGTGTTACTTTATTTTTTTTGGGTACTTTGTAGAAGTACTACTTGACCAGTTCTGCAGGAGGAGTTGGGGTAGCATTATTAAAGTAACTGCATAGAATATGGCTCTTTTTTTTTCTCGGCACGAGTCCGGGACCATTTCGACATCGAACCCAAAACCAACAACTTCCCTATCACCCAATTAGTATCCCACCTATCGACCAAACAAAAAAAGGGTTCCCTCCTACACGACGGCCAGGAATCTTCGCCTCCACCTCTATTGCCACTGTCCATTACCGACGACCATTACGAACTTCTTCTTGCCATCACCATTTCGCGAGATAACATCTTCATCATGTCGCTGTGTCTTAGGAGTGGCCATGTTCTGTTTCCTATCTCCCATGCTAGACCCATTTCCTTCTCCATCCAGGATTTCCATCCAAGATTTGCAACGCTAACTAGTTGCCCTCGTCGGCCACTGTTGAAGACCATCAGGCACTTCCTTCATTCAATCTCCCAATATCGAACCCTCCTCCATTCAGCCGGGTATATGGAGCTCTCCCTTAGTCGCTGCCACTCGGATTGCAGACTCACCAACCCTCATCTCCATTTCATCAAACCTTCTCGTCGGCATCGTTTCTTTCGCTGGGCATATGGGG
The DNA here is from genome assembly GCF_059453495.1 of Arachis ipaensis. NCBI lineage: Eukaryota > Viridiplantae > Streptophyta > Magnoliopsida > Fabales > Fabaceae > Arachis > Arachis ipaensis. The sequence goes on along the minus strand of NC_142442.1, from coordinate 108,417,222 downwards.
TTTTCCGTCACTCACCGTCATTATGATAGAGACCCTTCCAAGCTTGTCCCCATTCGATTGCTGGACTCAGGATGGTGACCGTCAGAAGATTTTTGGGATGTGGGTTTTGTATTACATAGTTTTTTTTTGGGGAACGACGGTAGTCCACCTCCTAAAACCCATAGTGAACAAAAAAACTAACCCATTTCCAACAAAAAATAAATAAACCGGAAATTATAACTCAAACCAAAAAAATCATGGTGTACCGGTTCACAAATAAACTAAACTTTGGGCCAAACATATAATTTCCAGCAAATACCTTACGGACCTCATCCTAACCATCCAAATGGAATCTTTCCACCTGGTCCACCATCGTCCTGATTATACTTTCCCCACCAAAGACAAAGCCTAAAAACAATATCCTATAAAAGATTCAGTAACGAAAGAAAAGATAAGATTAAATCCCTTTTTCTCAGCTCTCAAGAACAATATTATACAGTGATGGGTTGTGGAATAATTAGTTTTAGTAAAATTAGGTATTTTTTATTTATTTAGTTTGGTTATATTATAGGTATATTTTTTTGTTTATTTAATTTAGTTTTTTATGTTATACAAAAATATTAAAATATTCAATAAGTATTGATATAATTGTATTTTTATAAATTGATAAAAAAATTTGCAAATTACAACTTAAGAAGTTTTAATTTTTCAAGCTAAGTTCTAGATTCAATTTGATATCTTTTCACATCATCTTTGTGAAATCGGATAACTTTTTAATTCACTTAATTTAGTACTATTTTATATTTGTTGGTTCTTTAATTGAATATTTTTTTGCGAGAAAAGATATTTAATAAGTGATCATGCCCTGACTCAATAAACAAAAGCCAGGCCTGAGAAAACAAAAAGGTCCACTAATAAAGTGGCCCTTCACGATAACTCCGACCTCTTAAAGAGGTCGGACAAAGACATAGAGGCCCAGATATACTTGACCTAACAAGTAACTGCCTCAGTAAGTCTCTCCTATTATCTCTATCTCATCTAGAAGGTAGATCCCAACAAACTCCTAAGATAAAGGAAACGCTTATCTATTAGAAAAGATAGAACTACTCCAACAAAGGTGGTTATCTACTCTTAAAAATACACTAAAACTCCCAGGTATACCTCACGCTTCAATCTATTAAAAACCTGCTTAAAGCCCTTGCAGACTTAAGCACCGGAGTGTCTTGCAGGTACCACCCCCACCTCCTCACGAGAAACTCGGACAAGCGATACCTCGGCACCAAAGAGGTTAGACAATGCCATACTAAGGGATCTGGACCTCACGTTTAGGCCCAAATCAATGTTTCAGGTAAACCTCGGAATATTGGCGCCGTTGCTGGGGACCTGGGAATCACCCTCTAACAAATAGCGGACCATGAGCGCAAAGATGGCTATACGTCATCTGAGTCTGAACCAGAAGATCAGCCAGAAGACCAAGCCCTCTTGCTTTCGCCTCCACCACTGCTCCATGGCCCCCACGAGGAAGGGACCTTAGGAACTCCTTAAACAAGGAGGATCCAGTCTGAGGTCCATGATAGTGGCGAAAATTGACCAATTAAGAAATTAATAAACGAGATGCGTTGCAAGTACAGTTCTCAACCAGCTAAGATCCGCCTTCTCAATTTAAAAAGGGTTGTCACAAATTTTAGAATTAAAAATACTGGGAGTATGAGTCCCAAGTCGTCTCCCAACGAGTTGCAGGAAAACGTGCTATTTTATTAACTAGAAGTTTTCCAAAAAAGTTTGAGTTGGATAATGAGTAATTAAAATAATTGTAAATTAAAGCAATAAACTAAGAATTATTATTAATATTAAAAGGCCTTGACTGGGGGAATGATTAATTGGAAGTTCTATCCTTGTTGGAATCTTCTCAAGTGTAGTGTAAAGAGGTTGCTGTTTTCACTTAGTTAACCCTTACTAAATAAAGGAAAGTCAAGTGATTGAGCTAACTCTTACCCGCAAATCCTAGTCCTCTCCCTTGGGAAGGTCTAGCGTTAGTAGGTACAAAATTAGCCAACAACGTCCAATTTAACTAAGCACTTGAGTATTCCAACTCAAGTGTCTCCTCTTAATCAACTCCCATGTCAAGTAGAAAATTTACTCCATTGACATGGATTTACTGCTCATAAAAATATAAGAAGACATAATTAAATGAAATAAAATAGAGAGTTAAAGTTAATTAAAAATAAAAGTAACTCTATATATTAATAAATTCAAAATGCAACATACTTAATTGAATAGGGTCAATGATCAACATGAAAAGAGTAAAGGAATAAGGAAACAAACTAAAGTAGTGTCTTCAATGGAGGTAATGACTCTTCAGCATCCAAAATCCAAAGCGAAAGCATAAACTATCAATGTAAAGCTAATCTAGATTCAGATCTAAAACTAAAAGTAATCCTAATATCAATGTATCTGAATGTGTGTTGATGCGTGTTGAGTCTCTGCATGTTCCCTAGCTTTAGTCTGTGTTTCTGGGCCGAAAACTGGGTTAAAATGTGGCCCAAAATTGTCTCTAGCGTATTTTACAATTTCTGTAGATCGCGCAGGTCACGCGTATGCGTCATCCACGCAATCGCGTCATTCAGCGATTTTCCTTGTCACGTGTTCGCGTCGTCCACGCGTTCGCGTCATTCGTGCAGACTCCACTCCACGCGTTTGCATCAGGTATGCGTTCGCGTCGTTGCAATTTCTTCATTTCATGCACTCGCGTGAGCCATGCACTCGCGTCAATATTCGCTGGTCATCTTAGTTTCTTGTGTTCTTTCCATTTTTTCAAGCTTCCTCTTCATTCTCCAAGCCATTCCTGCCCTATGAAGCCTGAAATACTTAACATACGGATCATGGCATCGAATGGTATAAAGGAGAATTAAAAAATATACAAATTAAAGGTCTCTAGGAAGCAAGTTTTCAACCATAAACAATACTAGGAAGGAATTATAAAATCATGCAATCCATATGAATAAGTAGGTAAAGACTTGATAAAACCACTCAATTAAACACAATATAATTCATAAAATAATGGTTTATCAACCTCCCCACACTTAAACATTAGCATGTCCTCATGCTTAGCTTAAGGAGATAAAATAAATGAGTAGGAAAATGTAAGACTCATGCAATGCAATGCAACTATATGATTCTTGTCTACTTGGTTAAAAGTAATTAAGTTCTTTTAGACAAACATAAATCAAATTCTACTAATTCAAATTATGTAGTAAAAATAGGTAAAATTATAAGAAGATAGCTCATGAAAGCAGGGAACATAGAAATTAAGCATTGAACCCTCACTGATGGTGTATATGTACTCTAGCCTCTCAAGTGTATAGGGTAATCACTCTACTTTTCTCTAATCATGCTTTCTAAACTTTATTCTTCACCTAACCAATCAACAATATTTAATGTACTAATGCAACATCATGAGGTCTTTTCCAAGGTTGTAATTGGGCTAAGGTTAGGGTGAGGGTATATATATGGCTAAGTGAGCTAGAATATGAATCTTTGACTAACCTAAGCTTTCACCTAACATACACATACTCTATTTAATTCTATTTCATGCCTAGCTACGCATAATTTCCACTTTCACATTCTATAGTCATGTATTAACTTTTTCTCTTAATTTTCTTATCACATATGCATTGGAGCTTTACTTAACTTAGAATTGGGGTAATTTTGTCCCCTTATTTATTTAAATATTTATTGAATTTTTTGAATTTTTTTTAAAAATAAAATAGAAATAACATATCAATGCACATGGATTTTTAATTTTTCTGTTTTACATGAGTAGGTACCCAAATTTCCATTATTTTATTAAGGTAAGAACATAACATATTCCTTTATTAACCCATGTTCCCACAATTTTCCCATGCTTAATTAACACACAATCTCTATCTTAAGCTAACCAAAGATTCAATTTGGGGTGTTTAATTATTTTTCTGCTTAAGGCTAGTGATGTGATAAAATATAGAACAAATGAGATTTAAAAGGCTCAAAGTGGCTGACAAGGGTGATTTAAAGGGTAGGCTTATTTGGGATAAGTGAGCTAAACAAGTAATGGCCTCAATCATATGCATGCATATAAATACATTAAGCATTGGACATATAGAATGAAACAAAATAAAGATTACAATCATAGAGAAGTGAACACACAAGAATAAAATATTTATGGTTAAATAATGTAACTATATAATTAAGCTCAAAATCTCACGGGTTGTGTGTTCTTAGCTTTTTAAACTATGTTCCAATTACAACTTCAAACAAATTTAACACAAAAGTTTTGATTTAAATTAGTAAAAATTTTCAAAATTAAGGTCTTAAGAGAAACTTATTATTTTTCAACCAAATAGAACATGCATGCAACTAATTATTACTATGCAATCTATCCTAAAGAAAAACTAACTAAATATTCTATTTTATTGGTGTTTTAGGGAATAGAAATTACCTCCGGAAGTCAGGTACTGACCGACCTCCCCACACTTAAAGCCTTGCACCGTCCTCGGTGCCATCTGTCAGGAATAAAGGGGGGGCTGGTAGCAGCATCTCCACCATCGGGACCGTCATGGCTCCCTGTGTTGGTAAATAAAGTGGAGTCTGGGGTGTCTGAGTCTTTGTTAGGTGGGTGGTTACCAACAAGTAGCACCTTGAGGTATGTAAATCTGCGCTTGTTACGGTGCTCTTTTTGCTCTCCTTTCTGGTCAAGCCGGTCTAACCTCTCAAGTATCTGATGGAGTAGTTGGTTTGTGGAAGGTGCTTGTGATGTGGAAGAAGAAGGGGTATCTTCTTCTGGTTCTGTGCTTCGGTTGATAGTGGCTGCTGGAGGTCTGATATACTTCCCGTTAGGGACGTATTGATCATCTCATGGAATCATGGCCTTGGTGTCCCTAGCTCTATAGGAGACTCCGGCTGCTGAGACTAGATCTGAAACCAAGGCGGGGAAAGGTAGGTTGCCCGCAATCTGTACGTGTCCCATAGCATGCCGAATGTGTCTTGGTAAATTGAGGTGCTGGTCTGTAAGGATACACCAGAGTAAAATAGCCATGTCTGCAGTGAAGGAGGATTTGTGAGTGCTCGGAAAGACGTAATGGGACATAATTTGTGCCCATACTCGAGCCTCCAAGGTGAGTGCGGAAGCCGATATGCCCTTAGGTCGGGAACAATGGTATCCGTAGATCCATATGCTACCAGGTTATACGATAACTCTGAGAACGGCGTCCCAGTCAAATTGGTATGTCTGGCGCTTGAATGAGGCTTCTTGAAATGTGTCCAATCCTTCTGGAGCAGAGGGAAGATCTAAAGCTTGTTGAATGGCTTCTTCGGTTATGGGGACTTGCTTCTGACGGACATAGACAGACTGCATGGTTGGCATGTGAAAATTAGAGTAGAAGTTAACTACCCATGTAAGATTAACCTGCCGTGGCTGTCTCTGTAGGAATCCCCATTGTCTTTGCTCGATGTGGGGCTCAACAATTTCAACAATGTTGGTTGGGAGGATGAGAAGGTGCTCATTGTTATAGTTCCTTGCTGCCAGGATGGGGAACATCTGCTCACAGTAGCGGTTAGTAAACCGCACAGTGTCCTTTGCTGGAAAGACTTTTTCTTTTTCATCGACCTTAATGATCCTCTTGATTCGTTTTGTTGAGGGTTTCACCACTGTTGAAGATGGCTCTTCCACTAATGCTCTTTTTGTTCCTCTCCTTGCTGGTGGTTTGGGAGTAGCTTTCTCCTTGCCTTTCTTGGTGGCCATCCTGAAAAAGGAAAGAGAAAGTAATATGTAAAGCTAAGGGTTCAAGCAAGGGAGCGAGCATTAAGGGTGATAATCAATGCACGGTAAAGAAGGATGTCATTAACACATGGCCTAGACTACATGTGAAAAGTTCATCAAAGGTAATATAGCAAGTGCGTGTGATGGCAATTAAATGCAAGATGTTTATTGGCATGCTGGCAAAGGCATGAGTAGCATAGATCAAGAATTCAATGTCCAAGTTAGATTACCAAGCCTTTCAAACTAATAATCTGTTTGTATTGACAATTATATATAATTAATAAAATATAAAAGGGGTTTTGTGAAAAATAGGCATTAAAGTAGTAGAATAGAATAATTAAAAATAATGTGCAATGCCATACGGGCTTTTTCACAAACACATAGCGTGCATGGTAAATAAGTTATTGAAAGTAGTAAATTGAACATGCAAGCAACCCTTTAAGAATTAATAATAATTGTCAAACAATTCCACAATAATTCACAAGTAAAATATAGAAAATAATGACCTAAATAAATTTCTAACACCAATTAAAGGAATAAAAAGAAAAAGGAAGAAAAGAAAAATATAGATAATGAAAGTGAAAAGAGAAAGAAAACATAAATAAAAATAATAAAGGAAAAGTAAAAAGTAAAGAAAGAATGAAAATAACCTTGATAATGGATGTGAAAAAGAAGGGAGGAGAAAGTAAAAAGTGAGAAGGAGTAGAGAAGGAAGAAGGGAGAAGAAACAAATAAGAAGGGAAAAAGAAAAATTAGGATTTGAGGAAGAAAAGATATGATATTTGGCTGATCTGGATAATCTGTGTGCCACATGTGACGCGGACGCGTGGGTCACGCGGTCGCGTGGTGTGTGATGTTTTTCAAGTGACGCGGACGCGTGGGTTATGCGGTCGTGTGACTTGATTTGTGTGAGTGGCGCGAGAGCAGCCTCGCGTTCGCGCGACTCTCTGTTTTAAACTCATTTTGCCAAAATTTAGGGTGACGCATTCGCGTCGGTGATGCAATCACGTGAATGGCCATATTTTGAGGACGACGCGGCCGCGTGGGACACGCGGTCGCGTGATAGGGCTGGTGCATCTAGCATCAAGCCAGCCCCACTCCATCATAATTTGCTGCCATACACGTCTTTTATGTCGATTTTTAGGGGCACGCGTTCGCGTGGGTGACGCGAACGCGTGGGAGGCTATTTTCCAAAATGACGCGGTCGCATCAGCGACACGGTCGCGTGGGCATGTTTGTACCTAAGGCACGCCTCCAACCACACTTTCGCGTGACTTTCTGTTCAATTCTCTTTTCTTCAGAACGCACATATGACGCGGACGCGTCAGCGACGCTTACGCATCGCGTGCGTTTTTTTTATGTAATATGCAAATGCAAATGCAGGCTATATGCAACTATATGCAGAGATTATGAGAAGAGTCATTAACAAAATTTAAATAGAATAAAGTAAAATAAAACTAAGACTGAAACGGAACGATCATACCATGGTGGGTTGTCTCCCACCTAGCACTTTGCTTTTACGTCCTTAAGTTGGACGCTCTTCAGACTCATTCTGCTTCTGTTGGTGGGTCTTCCAAGAGGAAGACCTCTAGTTCCTTGTGATCCTTCGTCTTTTCACCATGATAAAGCTTTTGACGATGTCCATTGACCTTTAGAAATTTGGAGCTAGAAGGATGATGCAGGTGGAAAACTCCGTATGGCTCTGCCTTTTCTACTCTCTATGGACCTTCCCATCTTGATCTCAGTTTACCTGGCATAAGCCTCAGTCTGGAGTTATAAAGAAGAACTAAATCCCGTGGTCTGAAATCTCTCCTTTTTATATGCTTGTCATGGACAGCCTTCATCTTTTCTTTGTATCTCTTGGAGTTGTCATATGCTTCTAGGCGAAGATTCTCCAATTCTGCTAGTTGCAGCTTTCTTTCAGCACCAGATTCTTCATAGTTCATGTTGCACTCCCTCACAGCCCAGAAAGCCTTGTGTTCTACCTCTACTGGAAGGTGGCAAGCCTTTCCATATACTAAGCGGAAGGGGCTAATCCCAATGGGTGTCTTGTACGCTGTTCTATATGCCTAGAGTGCATCTTGTAGCCTGGCACTCCAGTCTTTCCTGTGAGGTTTTACTATCTTCTTTAAAATGCGTTTAATCTCTCTGTTAGAGACTTCTGCTTGCCCATTGGTCTAGGGATAGTAAGCTGTTTCTACTTTATGAACTATCCCATGCTTCTTCAGTAAGTCTCCTGTTACAAAAGTGAGTGCCTTGATCGCTCACGATTGCTCGTGGTGATCCAAAGCGACAAATAATATGATTTCTAACAAAGGAAACAACAGTATTAACATCGTCAGTACGGGTAGGAATTACTTCCACCCATTTAGAAATATAATCTACAGCTAACAGTATATAAAAGTAACCATTAGAATTTGAAAACGGACCCATGAAGTCAATGCCCCAAACATAAAAAATTTCACAGAAAAGCATAATCTGTTGAGGCATCTCATCCCTCTGGGATATATTACCAAACTTTTGGCAAGGAGAACAAGATTTACAAAATTCAGCAGCGTCTTTAAAAAGAGTAGGCCACCAGAATCCATAGTCTAGAATTTTTCTAGCTGTTCTTTGAGGGCCAAAATGTCCTCTACTTTCAGATGAGTGGCAGGCCTCTAAAATGGACTGGAATTCTGATTGAGGCACACACCGTCTAATTACCTGGTAAGCACCACACCTCCATAAATATGGATCATCCCATATATAATATTTGGACTCGCTTTTCAGCTTGTCTCTTTGATGCTTAGTAAAATTTGGAGGAAAAGTGTGGCTAACTAGATAATTAGCTACAGGTGCATACCAAGGAACTACTTCAGATACTACATGTAAGCTATCAAATGGGAAATTATTATTTATAGGAGTGGATTCATCTTTAATATGCTCAAGGTGACTCAAGTGGTCTGCCACTAAATTCTGGTTACCACTCCTATCCTTAATTTCTAAATCAAATTCTTGCAGCAGCGGTATCCAACGTATTAGCCTTGGTTTGGACTCCTTTTTAGCTAATAAATATTTTAGAGCTGCATGGTCTGAGTACACTACTACCTTAGTACCAAGTAAATAGGCTCGAAATTTATCCAGAGCAAAAACAATAGCTAGAAGCTCTTTTTCAGTAGTAGTATAATTAGATTGAGCAGCATCTAAAGTCTTAGATGCATAAGCAAATACAAAAGGGTCATTACCTTCGCGCTGAGCCAGCACCGCTCCTACTGCATGGTTGGAAGCATCACACATAATTTCAAATGGCTGGCTCCAGTCTGGTCCTATCACAATTGGGGCTTGAGTCAGGGCGATCTTTAGCTTATCAAATGCTTGCATACAATCCTCACTGAACTCGAACTCTATATCTTTCTGTAGCAATCTGGATAAAGGCAATGCTACCTTACTGAAGTCCTTAATGAATCTCCTGTAAAAACCTGCGTGGCCAAAGAATGAACGGACTTCCCTCACGGAGGAGGGTAAGGTAAACTAGAAATAACATCCACCTTTGCTGGATCTACAGAAGTGCCAGTATTAAATACAACATATCCTAGTACAATTCCATATTTTACCATAAAGTGACATTTCTCAAAATTTAATACAAGGTTGGTACTAACACACCTGTCTAATACTCTATCTAAACTATCCAAGCAAAGGCTAAATGAATCACCATATATGCTAAAATCATCCATAAAAATCTCCATACAGTTCTCAATGAGATCAGAGAAAAGACTCATCATGCATCTTTGGAAAGTAGTTGGTGCATTGCATAAGCCAAAGGGCATTCTCTTATAAGCATATGTTCCAAAAAGACATGTAAAAGTAGTCTTTTCCTGATCTTCAGGAGCTATATGAATTTGAAAGTAGCCTGTATAACCATCTAAAAAGCAGTAATGGGATTTAGCTGACACGCGATCAAGCATTTGATCAATGAATGGCAAGGGGTAGTGATCCTTGCAAGTGGCTTGGTTGAGATGTCTATAGTCAATGCAAACTCTCCATGAGTTCTGCACTCTAGTTGTCAGGAACTCTCCGTGCTCATTTCTTACTGTTGTGACTCCAGACTTCTTGGGCACCACTTATACTGGACTGACCCATTCACTATCTGAGATGGGGTAAATGATATCTGCTTCAAGTAGTCTGGTTATTTCTTTCTTGACAACTTCTAAGATTGTGGGATTCAATCTTCTTTGAGGCTGACGGACAGGCTTTGCTCCATCTTCTAAGAATATTCTGTACTCACAAACTTGAGGGCCGATGCCTACTATATCCGCCAAGCTCCATCCAATTGTTTTCTTATGTTTTCTCAGCACACTGAGCAGTTGTTCTTCTTGTTGGGAAGTGAGTTCCTTTGCAATGATAACTGAGAACTTCTACTTATTCTCAAGGTAAGCATACTTGAGGTGTGGAGGTAGGGGCTTTAATTCTAATTTCTGCTCATAGCTAGGCTCTGGATCATATGGGGCTGGTGATAATGGAAAAGGGTTCTCATTGTTTTCAGAAAGTGTCCCCACACTTGGACCTTGCTCCATGTACTTCTCTTCCATTTCTTCTTGGTGAACCTCAGCTACAGTTTCATCAATGATGTCACATTGGAAGATAGAATGATCTTCCGGAGGATGCTTCATAACTTCATTTAAATTGAAACTCACTACTCTTCCATCTATCTCAAAGGAGTAAGTTCCTGAGAATGCATCCATCTTGAACTTTGAAGTATTCAGGAATGGTCTTCCAAGCAGGATTGATGATGGTCTTCCTGAGTCATTTGGGGGCATTTCCAGGATATAGAAGTCAATGGGAAATGTGAGCCCCTTAATGCTCACTAATATGTCTTCAGCAATTCCAACTACTGTAATAATACTTTTATCTGCTAATACAAAACGAGCTGCCGACCTTTTTAAGGGAGGGAGCCTCAAGGTATCATATATAGACAATGGCATTATACTAACACACGCTCCTAAATCACACATGCAAATAGAAAATATTACACCTCCAATGGTACAGTTAACCATGCATGGACCTGGTCACTGCATTTTTCAGGTATACCTCCCATTAAAGCAGATATAGAACTACCTAAAGAAATAGTTTCTAATTCATTAATTTTATCTTTATGTATGCATAAATCTTTTAGAAACTTTGCATATTTAGGTACCTGCTGAATAACATCAAAAAGGGGAACAGTTACCTCAACCTTTTTGAATATTTCTACCATTTTGGGGTCAAGTTCTATCTGCTTTCTGGGCTTCCTGGCAAGTTGTGGGAATGGGATAGGAAGGGCGTTACTTGCAGCTTCTGCATCCTTTGGTGTTTCATTCTGTGGTTGAGCTGCTTCTTCTTCAACTATGTTTTGTACATCCTCTTCCTCTTCAGCATCTTCCACTTCCACTACATCCTCAGCTGGGACGTGTTCTGGTGAGCTTGACTCTTCCTGGTTCCTCTCTTGCAGTGTGGTTCTGGACCTCAGAGTGATGGCATTGATGCCACCTTTGGGATTAGGTAGGGGTTGAGAAGGAATTCCACTAGAGCTTGAAGGTTGATTGGTGGAATTAGGTGATGAATCTAATTGGGAGACGAGAGCTTGTAAAGTAGCAGTCAGACCATTTAAAGTAGAGTTCAACTACGTCTACATGTCTTGTTGTCCTTGTGCAAGAGAACAGAGCATCTCGTCATTTGATGAGGAATTGGAATAAGTGATCTGAGGAACCTGTTGTTGGTTGTGCTGGAATCCTTGAGATTGTCTTAGGTGAGGTGCTCTGTAAGGCTGGTTCTAATTCTGCTGTCTGTTGTTGTTATTTTACCTCTGGTTTCCATTGTTATCTCTGCTTCCTCTGTTATAGTTGTCCCTCCAACTGTGGTTAGAATTATCTCTCCAACCTTGGTTGGAATTATCCTGCCATCCTTGGTTATGGGTTCCACCTTGGTTGTAATTGCCGCCTTGTTGATTGCATCCTTGATTCGGGCGGTCATAGAAGTTATGAGTAGCTGCCACAATGTTGTCTTCCTATTGGAGCTGCGGACATTCATCAGTATAATGACTATAATCAGTACAGATTCCGCATACTCTTTGGGGAACCAACTGTTGGCTCTGTTGTGGTGGGTGAGGTTGAGCTTGTTGTGCTTGTTGTTGATTTAACTGCATTTGCTTCAGTAGGTTGGTCATTTCACATATACTCTGTGTAAGAGCAGTAGTCTCAATGCTAGAGAAAACCTCTGCAACAGCTTTTGAGTGGCTGCACCTCTGCCTGTGATTTCTAGTGGACTCAGCTAAGTCGCTGATCAGTTGCCATGCTTCATCTGCGATTCTGTACTTTTTCAGGGAACCATTACTAGCACCATCCAGTATGGTCTTATCCTAGGGGTTCATGCCTTGAGTGAAGTAGCTGATCAACACTAGTTTGTCAATCATGTGATGGGGGCATACGTCTAGAAGGTTCTTAAAATGCTCCCAGTATTCATAGAGAGTCTCCGAGTCACCTTGAACAATGCAGGAGATCTCTTTCCTCAGTCTATCTGTGACTTCAGCTGGGAAGTATTTTTCCAAAAATTCTCTCCTAAGTGTATCCCAGTTGGTAACAGTCGCTTCAGGTTGGGAGTAGTACCACTCTGTTGCCTTTCCCTCAAGAGAAAACGGGAAGGCAGTTAACAGAATAGAAGTTTCATCTGCACCATTACACCTAACAGTAGAACAGGCTGTTTGGAAATCCCTAAGGTGCTTAATAGGCTCTTGAGCAGGTAAGCCATGAAACTTGGGCATCAAGTTGATTAGTGCAGTCTTCAATTTAAAATCTGCAGCCAGATTTGGATGATGCACTTGATAAGGTTGCAGTGTAAAATCCGGGGCTCCAGCTTCTTGGAGAGTAATTCTCCTAGGTTCTGCCATATTATCTGCACGTGAATCAACTGGATCAGTAGTAAAGGAGCTTGTCTCGCTCTTAGATGGCGGTTCAGATTCGCCCTCAGATGAGACTGGTGAATCGATAACAATCACTTCACCACCCTCAGAGGCTAACCGACGTCGAGCTCGCCTAATACGTGAAAGAGTTCTTTCAATTTCAGGATCAAAAGCGGCTAAGCTCGGATCAGGCAGTGAACGCGTCATTCAATAAGAAAGACATATAGCTCATGGCGGACCATGAGCGCAAAGATGGCTATACGGCATCTGAGTCTGAACCAAAAGATCAGCCAGAAGACCAAGCCGTCTTGCTTCCGCCTCCACCACTGCACCATGGCCCCACGAGGAAGGGACCTTAGGAACTCCTTAAACAAGGAGGATCCAGTCTGAGGTCCATGATGGTGGCGAAAATTGACCAATTAAGAAATTAATAAACGAGATGCGTTGCAAGTACAGTTCTCAACCAGCTAAGATCCTCTTTCTCAATTTAAAAAGGGTTGTCACAAATTTTAGAATTAAAAATACTGGAAGTATGAGTCCCAGGTCGTCTCCCAACGAGTTGTAGGAAAACGTGCTATTTTATTAACTAGAAGTTTTCCAGAAAAGTTTGAGTTGGATAATGAGTAATTAAAATAATTGTAGATTAAAGCAATAAAACTAAGAATTATTATTAATATTAAAAGGCCTTGACCGGGGGAATGATTAATTGGAAGTTCTATGCTTGTTGGAATCTTCTCAAGTGTAGTGTAAAGAGGTTGTTGTTTTCACTTAGTTAACCCTTACTAAATAAAGGAAAGTCAAGTGATTGAGCTAACTCTTACCCGCAAATCCTATTCCTCTTCCTTGGGAAGGTCTAGCGTTAGTAGGTACAGAATTAGCCAACAACGTACAATTTAACTAAGCACTTGAGCATTCCAACTCAAGTGTCTCCTCTTAATCAATCCCCATGTCAAGTAGGAAATTTACTCCATTGACATGGATTTAGTGCTCATAAAAATATAAGAAGACATAATTAAATGAAATAAAAAAGAGATTTCAAATTAATTAAAAATAAAAGTAACTCTATATATTAATAAATTCAAAATGCAACATACTTAATTGAATAGGGTCAATGATCAACATGAAAAGAGTAAAGGAATAAGGAAACAAACTAAAGTAGTGTCTTCAACGGAGGTAATGACTCTTCAGCATCCAAAATCCAAATCGAAAGCATAAACTATCAATGTAAAGCTAATCTAGATTCAGATCTAAAACTAAAAGTAATCCTAATATCAATGTATCTAAATGTATGTGGATGCGTGTTGAGTCTCTGCATGTTCCCTAGCTTTAGTCTGTGTTTCTGGGCCGAAACTTGGTTAAAACACGGCCCGAAATTGTCTCCAGCGTATTTTGCAATTTCTGTAGATCGCGCAGGTCACGTGTACGCGTCATCCACGCGATCGCGTCATTCAGCGATTTTCCTTGTCACGCGTTCGCGTCGTCCATGCGTTCGCGTCATTCGTGCAGACTCCACTCCACGCATTTGCGTCAGGCACGCGTTCACGTCGATGCAATTTTTTCATTTTGCGCACTCGCGTGAGCCATGCGCTCGCGTCAGTGTTCGCTGGTCATCTCCTTAGTTTCTTGTGTTCCTTCCATTTTTGCTAGCTTTCTCTCCATTCTCCAAGCCATTCCTGTCCTATGAAGCCTGAAATACTTAACATATGGATCACGGCATCGAATGGTATAAAGGAGAATTAAAAAATGTACAAATTAAAGGTCTTTAGGAAGCAAGTTTTCAACCAAAAACAATACTAGGAAGGAATTATAAAATCATGCAATCCATATGAATAAGTAGGTAAAGACTTGATAAAACCACTCAATTAAACACAATATAAATCATAAAATAATGGTTTATCAGTCCATCATCCCGAGGCTGAGGATCAATGATGAGCGGATAATTTATACGCTTTTTGGCATTGTTTTTAAGTAGTTTCCAATATGTTTTAGTTAGTTTTTAGTATATTTTTTTTAGTTTTTATTCAAAATTCACATTTTTGGACTTTACTATGAGTTTGTGTGTTTTTCTGTGATTTTAGGTATTTTCTGGCTGAAATTGAGGGACTTGAGCAAAAATCTGATTCAGAGGCTGAAGAAGGACTGCAGATGCTGTTGGATTCTGACCTCCCTACACTCAAAGTGGATTTTATGGAGATACAGAAACCCAATTGGCGCTTTCTCAATTGCTTTGGAAATTAGACATCCAGGGCTTTCCAGCAATATATAATAGTTCATAATTTGCCCGAGTTTTGACGATGCAAGCTGGAATTCAAACGCCTACTTCCTGCCCTATTCTGAAGTTAAACGCTAGAAACAGGTTACAAGCCAGAGTTAAACGCCAGAAACAGGCTGCAACTTGGCGTTTAACTCCAAGAGAAATCTCTACATGTGTAAAGCTCAATGCTCAGCCTAAGCACACACCAAGTGGGCCCCGAAAGTGGATTTCTGCATCATTTACTTGTCTCTGTAAACCCTAGTAACTAAGTTTAGTATAAATAGGACTTTTTACTATTGTATTTACATCTTTTGATCATTTTAGATCTCTAGACCTCCATGGGAGGCTGGCCACTCGGCCATGTCTATCCTATTTTCAATTATGTATTTTCAACAGTGGAGTTTCTACACCCCATAGATTAAGGTGTGGAGCTCTGCTGTTCCTCATGAATTAATGCAAAGTACTATTATTTTTCTATTCAACTCAAGCCTATTTCTTCTCTAAGATATTCATTCGCACACAAGAACATGATGAATGTGATGATTATGTGACACTCATCACCATTCTGACCTATGAACGCGTGCCTGACAACCACTTCTGTTCTACATGCAAACAAGATTGAATGTGTATCTCTTGGGTTTCTAATCTAAGATTAAAACCTTCGTGGTATAGGCTAGATTTATTGGCAGCCATTCCTGAGATCCGAAAAGTCTAAACCTTGTCTGTGGTATTCCGAGTAGGATCTGGGAAGGGATGACTGTGACGAGCTTTAAACTCGCGAGTGTTGGGTGTAGTGAAAGACGCAAAAGGATCAATGGATCCTATTCCAACATGATCGAGAACCGACAGATGATTAGCCGTGCGGTGACAGCGCATTTGGACCATTTTCACTGAGAGGACGGGAGGTAGCCATTGACAACAGTGATGCCCAACATACAGCTTGCCATAGAATGGAGTATGAATGATTGAATGAAAGCAATAGGAAAGCAGAGGTTCAGAAGCAACAAGCATCTTCATACGCTTATCTGAAATTCTCACCAATGAATTACATAAGTATTTCTATCTTATTTTATATTTTAATTATCAAAATCCCATAACCATTTGAATCTGCCTGACTGAGATTTACAAGATGACCATAGCTTGCTTCAAGCCGACAATCTCCGTGGGATCGACCCTTACTCACGTAAGGTTTATTACTTGGACGACCCAGTGCACTTGCTGGTTAGTTGTGTGGAGTTGTGAAGAAGAATTGAGATTATGAACGTGCGTACCAAGTTGTTGGCGCAGTTGAGATCACAATTTCGTGCACCAAGTTTTTGGCGCCGTTGCCGGGGATTGTTCGAGTTTGGAAAACTTACGGTTCATCTTGTTGCTCAGATTAGGTAATTTTATTTTATTTTAAAGCTTCTTATTTTCAAAAAAAAAATACCAAAAAAATTTCATAAAATCATGAAAACCAAAAATTTTATGTTTCTTGTTTGAGTTTTGTGTCAATTTTAAATTTGGTGTCAATTGCATGTGTTTTAATTTCCCTTTAATTTTTGAAAATTCATCATGTGTTCTTCATGATCTTGAAGTTGTTCTTGATGTTCATGATCTTCAAAGTGTTCTTGGTGTTCATCTTGATATTCAAAGTGTTCATACATGTATTTCTTGTTTTGATTCATAATTTTTATGTCTTGTGACATTTTTGTGTTTTTCTCTCTCCTTATTAAAATTTCAAAAATAAAAAATATATCTTTCCCTTTTATTCCTCATAAATTTCGAAAATTTGAATTGATTTAATCATAAAATTTTTAAAATTTAATTGTTTCTTATGAGTCAAGTCAAATTTTCAATTTAAAAATTTTATCTTTTTCAAATCTTTTTCAAAAAACAAATCTCTTTCAGTTTTTCTTTCATATTTTCGAAAATTTTAAAATTGTTTTTCAAAATCTTTTTCTTAATTTTGTTTCTATTTTCGAAAATCTCACTAACATTTAATATTTTGATTAAAAAATTTCCAAGTTGTTACTTGTCTATTAAGAAAGGTTCAATCTTTAAATTCTAGAATCATATCTTTTTAGTTTCTTGTTAGTCAAGTAATCAACTTTAATTTCAAAATTCAATCTTTTTAAATTTCTTTTTCAAATCTTTTTCAAAATAAATTTCAATCATATCTTTTTCAAAAATCAATTTTCAAAATCTTTTCTAACTTCTTATCTTTTCAAAATTGATTTTCAAAATCTTTTTCAATTAACCACTTAACTTTTTGTTTGACTTTAAAAATTCTTGTCTTTTTCAAAATCATCTAGCTACTTTTCTCTCTCCAATTTTCGAAAATCACTAACACTTTTTCAAAATTCTTTTTAATTAACTAATTGCTTTAAATTTTAATTTTAATTTTATTTCTCTTTTTAATTTTTGAGTTCTAACTAATAATTAAAATAAAAACAAAAATATTTTTTCTTTTTAATTATTTTCGAATTTTTCTCTTCTCCTTCTTCTATTCTTCTCTTGTTCTACTAACATAAAGGAATCTCTATACTGTAACATAGAAGATTTCTCTTCTTTTCTATTCTCTTCTTTTTCATATGAGCAGAAACAGGGATAAAGACATTCTTTTTGAAGCTGATCCTGAACCTGAAAGGACTCTTAAGAGGAAACTAAGAGAAGCTAAAGCACAACCCTCTGGAGAGGACCTGACAGAAATTTTCGAAAAAGATGGAGACATGGCCGAACCCAACAACAATGGTGGAGATGCAAGGAAGATGCTTAGTGACTTTATTGCACCCTCTTCTAACTTCTGTGGAAGGAGCATCTCTATTCCTGCAATTGGAGGAAACAACTTTGAGCTTAAGCCTCAATTAGTTTCTCTAATGCAGCAAAATTGCAAGTATCATGGACTTCCTTTGGAAGATCCTCATCAGTTTTTAGCTGAGTTCTTGTAAATCTATGACACTGTTAAGACTCATGGGGTTGACCCTGAGATCTACAGGCTTATGCTTTTCCCTTTTGCTGTAAGAGACAGAGCTAGGACATGGTTGGACTCACAACCTAAGGACAGCCTGAACTCTTGGGAAAAGATGGTCAATGGCTTCTTGGCAAAGTTCTTTCCACATCAAAAATTGAGTAAGCTTAGAGTGGAAGTCCAAACCTTCAGACAGAAGGAAGGCAAATCCTTCTATGAAGCTTGGGAAAGATACAAGCAAATGATCAGAAGGTGTTCTTCTGGTATGCTTTCAGAATGGAGCATCATATACATATTCTATGATGGTCTGTTTGAACTGTCCAAGATATCATTGGACAACTCTGTAGGTGGATCTCTTCATCTGAAGAAGATGCCTAAAGAAGCTCAAAAACTAATTGAAATGGTTGCAAATAACCAATTCATGTACACTTCTGAAAGAAATTCTATGAATAATGGGACAACTCAGAAGAAAGGAGTTCTTGAAATTGATACTCTGAATGCCATATTAGCTCAGAACAAAATATTGACTCAGCAAGTCAATATGATTTTTCAGAGTTTGAATGGATTGCAAGCTGCATCCAATAGCACTAAAGAAGCATCTTCTGAAGAAGAAGCTTATGATCCTGAGAACCCTGCAATAGCAGAGGTGAATTACATGGGAGAACCCTATGGAAACACCTATAATCCTTCATGGAAAAATCATCCAAATTTCTCATGGAAGGACCAACAGAAGCCTCAACAAGGCTTCAATAATAATGGTGGAAAAATAGGTTTAGCAATAGCAAGCCTTTCCCATCATCTTCTCAGCAATAGACAGAGAATTCTGAACAGAGCCATTCTGGCCTGGCAACCATAGTCTCTGATCTATCTAAGACCACACTAAGTTTCATGAATGAAACAAGATCCTCTATTAGAAATTTGGAGGCACAGGTGGGTCAGCTGAGTAAGAAGATTACTGAAACTCCTCCCAGTACTCTCCCAAGCAATACAGAAGAAAATTCCAAGAGAGAGTGCAAGGCCATAACCATGACCAACATGGCCGAACCTGGAGAGAGAGAGGAGGACGTGAGTCCCAGTGAGAAAAGCCTCATGGGACGTCCTCTGGACAGAAAGGAGTTTCCCTTTGAGGAACCAAAGGAATCTGAGGCTCATACAGAGACCATAGAGATTCCATTGAACATTCTTCTGCCATTCATGAGCTCTGATGAATATTCTTCCTCTAAAGAGGATGAAGACATCACTGAAGAGCAAGTTGCTAAGTATCTAGGAGCAATCATGAAGCTGAATGCCAAGTTATTTGGTAATGAGACTTGGGAGGATGAACCCCCCTTGTTCACCAATGAACTGAATGCATTAATGAGGCAGACATTACCTCAGAAGAAACCGGATCCCGGAAAATTCTTCATACCTTGCACCATAGGCACCATGACCTTTGAAAAGGCTCTATGTGACCTGGGGTCAGGGATAAACCTCATGCCCCTCTTTGTAATGGAGAAACTGGGAATCTTTGAGGTACAAGCTGCAAGAATCTCACTAGAGATGACAGACAAATCAATGAAACAGGCTTATGGACCAGTAGAGGATGTACTAGTGAAGGTTGAAGGCCTTTACATCCCTGCTGATTTCATAATCCTAGACACTGGGAAGGATGAGGATGGATCCATCATCCTTGGCAGACCCTTCCTAGCCACAACAAAAGCTGTGATTGATGTTAATAGAGGAGAATTGGTCCTTTAGTTGAATGAGGACTACCTTGTATTCAAGACTCAAGGTTTTCTTTCTGTAACCATGGAGAGGAAGCATGAAAAGCTTCTCTCAATACAGAGTCAAACAAAACCCCCATATTCAAAATCTAAGTTTGGTGTTGAGAGGCCCCAACCCTACTCTGATTATCTGTGAGGCTCCATGAGAGCTTACTGTCAAGCTATTGACATTAAAGAAGTGCTTATTGGGAGGTAACCCAATGTTATTTAATTATATCTATTTATTTTCCATTGCTATTTTATGTTTTCTTTAGGTTGATGATCAAGTGAAGTCACAAAAACAACTGAAAAATCAAAAACAGAATGAAAAACAGCGTTAAAAATAGCTCACCCTGGAGGAAGAGCTTACTGACGTTTAAACGCCAGTAAAAAGCATTAGACTGGCGTTTAACGCCAGAACAGAGCATCAATTTAGCGTTTAACACCAAGAAAGGGAGAAAAGCTGGCGTTAAACGCCAGAAACAAGCATCAGACTGGCGTTTAACGCCAGAACAGAGCATCAAGTTGGCGTTTAACACCAAGAAAGGGAGAAAAGCTGGCGTTTAATGCCAGAAACAAGCAGCAGTCTGGCGTTAAATGCCAGGATTGCACACTAAGGGCATTTTTGCATGCCTCAATGGAGCAGGGATGATAAGTCCTTGACCCCTCAAGATCTGTAGATCCCACAGGATCCCCACCTGCCACACCTCTTCTTCTCTCCTCTTCACACCTTTTCATACACACTTCCCCCACCCTTGGCCGAACCCACCACACATCTCCATCTCCTCCATTTCTTTTTCTTCTCCTCCTTTCCTCCTTCTTTTGCTCGAGGACAAGCAAACATTTTAAGTTTGGTGTGGAAAAAGCATTGCTTTTTTGTTTTTCCATAACCACTAATGCCTCAAGGGATGCACTTTCCTCCACAAAACTATTGGGAGCAGATTAACACCTCCCTAGGAGAATTAAGTTCCAACATGGGACAACTAAGGGTGGAGCACCAAGAGCATTCCATCCTCCTCTATGAAATTAGAGAAGATCAAAGAGCTATGAAGGAGGAGCAACAAAGGCAAGGAAGAGGCATAGAGGAGCTCAAAAGCACTATTGGTTCTTCAAAAGGAAGAAGACGCCACCCTCACTAAGGTGGACCCGTTCCTTAATCTCATTGTCTATTTATTTTTTCTGTTCCTTGTCTATTTATTTTTTCTGTTTTCATTCTCTATACTTTATTTATGTTTGTGTCTTTATTACATGATCATTAGTATCTAGTGTCTATGTCTTAAAGCTATGAATATCCTATGAATCCATCACCTTTTTTAAATGAAAAATGTTTTAATTACAAAAGAATAAGAAGTACATGATTTCGAATTCATCCTTGAAACTAGTTTAATTATTTTGATGTGGTGACAATACTTTTTGTCTTCTAAATGAATGCTTGAACAGTGCATATGTCTTTTGAATTTGTTGTTTATGAATGTTAAAACTGTTGGCTCTTGAAAGAATGATGGAAAAGGAGAAATGTTATTGATAATCTGAAAAATCATAAAATTGATTCTTGAAGCAAGAAAAAGCAGTGAATGACAAAGCTTGCGAAAAAAAAATGGCAAAAAAAAAGAAAAAAAAGAGAAAGAAAAAGAAAAAGCAAGCAGAAAAAGCCAATAGCTCTTTAAACCAAAAGGCAAGAGCAAAAAGCCAATAGCCCTTTAAACTAAAAGGCAAGGGTAAAAAGGATCCAAGGCTTTGAGCATCAGTGGATAGGAGGGCCCAAAGGAATAAAATCCTGGCCTAAGCGGCTAAACCAAGCTGTCCCTAACCATCTGCTTGTGGCGTGAATGTGTCAAGCCAAAAGCTTGAGATTGAGCAGTTAAAGTCGTGATCCAAAGCAAAAAGAGTGTGCTTAAGAACTCTGGACACCACTAATTGGACTCTAGCAAAGCTGAGTCACAATCTGAAAAGGTTCACCAGTTATGTGTCTGTGGCATTTATGTATCCGGTGGTAATACTGGAAAACAAAGTGCTTAGGGCCACGTCCAAGACTCATAAAGTAGTTGTGTTAAAGAATCAACATACTGAAGTAGGAGAATCAATAACACAATCTAAATTCTGAGTTCCTATAGATGCCAATCATTCTGAACTTCAAAGGATAAAGTGAGATGCCAAAACTATTCAGAGGCAAAAAGCTACTAGTCCCGCTCATCTAATTGGAGCTAAGTTTCATTGATAGTTTGGATTTTATAGTATATTCTCTTCTTTTTAGCCTATTTGATTTTCAGTTGCTTGGGGATAAGCAACAATTTAAGTTTGGTGTTGTGATGAGCGGATAATTTATATGCTTTTTGGCATTGTTTTTAAGTACTTTCCAGTATGTTTTAGTTAGTTTTTAGTATATTTTTATTAGTTTTTATTCAAAATTCACATTTTTGGATTTTACTATGAGTTTGTGTGTTTTTCTGTGATTTCAGGTATTTTCTGGCTGAAATTGAGGGACTTGAGCAAAAATCTGATTCAGAGGCTGAAGAAGGGCTGCAGATGCTGTTGGATTCTGACCTCTCTGCACTCGAGTGGATTTTCTGGAGCTACAGAAACCCAATTGGCGCGCTCTAAATTTCTTTAGAAATTAGACATCCAGGGCTTTACAACAATATATAATAGTCCATACTTTTCCCAAGTTTTGACGAAGCAAACTGGCGTTCAAACGCCTACTTCCTGCCCTATTCTGAAGTTAAACGCCAGAAACATGTTACAAACCAGAGTTAAACGCCAGAAACAGGCTGCAACCTGGTATTTAACTCCAAGAGAAGTCTCTACACGTGTAAAGCTCAATGCTCAGCCCAAGCACACACCAAGTAGGCCCCGGAAGTGGATTTCTGCATCATTTACTTGTCTCTGTAAACCCTAGTAACTAAGTTTAGTATAAATAGGACTTTTTACTATTGTATTTACATCTTTTGATCATTTTAGATCTCTAGACCTCTATGGGAGGTTGGCCACTCGGCCATGTCTACCCTATTTTCACTTATGTATTTTCAACGGTGGAGTTTCTACACCCCATAGATTAAGGTGTGGAGCTCTGCTGTTCCTTATGAATTAATGCAAAGTACTATTGTTTTTCTATTCAACTCAAGCCTATTTCTTCTCTAAGATATTCATTCGTACACAAGAACATGATGAATGTGATGATTATGTGACACTCATCACCATTTTCACCTATGAATACGTGCTTGACAACCACTTACGTTCTACATGCAAACAAGCTTGAATGTGTATCTCTTGGGTTTCTAATCTAAGATTAAAATCTTCGTGGTATAGGCTAGAATTATTGGCAGCCATTCTTGAGATCCGGAAAGTCTGAACCTTGTCTGTGGTATTCCGAGTAGGATCTGGGAAGGGATGACTGTGACGAGCTTCAAACTCGCAAGTGTTGGGCGTAGTGACAGACGCAAAAGGATCAATGGATCCTATTCCAACATGATCGAGAACCGACAGATGATTAGCAGTGCGGTGACAGCGCATTTGGACCATTTTTACTGAGAGGACGGGAGGTAGCCATTGACAATGGTGATGCCCAACATACAGCT
Source organism: Arachis ipaensis (assembly GCF_059453495.1). NCBI lineage: Eukaryota > Viridiplantae > Streptophyta > Magnoliopsida > Fabales > Fabaceae > Arachis > Arachis ipaensis. Next base: position 108,394,012 of record NC_142442.1, on the reverse strand, counting down.
TGCCATAGAAAGGAGTATGAATGATTGGATGAAAGCAATAGGAAAGCAGAGGTTCAGAAGCAACAAGCATCTTCATACGCTTATCTGAAATTCTCACCAATGAATTACATAAGTATTTCTATCTTATTTTATATTTTAATTATCAAAATCCCATAACCATTTGAATCTGCCTGACTGAGATTTACAAGATGACCATAGCTTGCTTCAAGCCGACAATCTCCGTAGGATCGACCCTTACTCACGTAAGGTTTATTACTTGGACGACCCAGTGCACTTGCTGGTTAGTTGTGCGGAGTTGTGAAGAAGAATTGAGATTATGAACGTGCGTACCAAGTTGTCGGCGCAGTTGAGATCACAATTTTGTGCACCAATCAACCTCATGCAATTGAGATCCTGGATCTCATTCATGGCCAAGGGGATTGACTACAACAACTCAAACACGAGGCCGAACACCAACGGGAAGCATAATGCGAATTGCGAAAAGAAGTAAGGAGATGAAAGGAGTTAGAAGACAAGCTACGAAAGCTCGAAGGTGATATACAAAGAAGGAATAATCGGGCGGAGCTTGATGAAAGTCCCTTGGAGGGGCCAGATCTGTTCAAAGAAGAGATCACGAGGGCTAAGGTTCCCTGAAACATCAAATCGCCCGACATAGATCTCTATGATAGAATGTCTGACCCGAGCCACCATTTTAGTAACTTCAGAAGCAGAATGTACTTGGCCGACGCTTCTAACGCCACTCGTTGCAAAGCCTTCCCAACTACTTTAAGCAAGACTGCAATGAAATGGTTTCATAGCCTGTCCTTCAGATTGGTCACTAGCTTTGACGACCTGGCCAGAAAAGTTTTTACCAGATTCTCCATCCAGAAAGACAAAACAAAGCACGCCCCAAGCCTGCTAGGAGTAAAGCAAAAGGTCAGAGAAACTCTTCGCGACTATATGGAAAGGTTCAATAAAGCTTGCTTGGAAATTCAGAATCTACCAACCGAAGCTATAATTATGGGTCTAGTCAATGGCCTTAGAGAAGGGCCATTTTCTCAGTCAATATCCAAGAGATATCCGACTTCTCTGAATGAAATTCAACAAAGGGCAGAAAAATACATCAACATGGAGGAAAACGCCCGACTTAGAGAACCTTCTTTGCAATCTAACTTGCCCTACTATCAAATCGGGACAAAGAAAGGGAACCCAAGAAGAAAAAGGAGCAAAATGCAGAAAGCCTCAAAAGTGTCACAACTACACCCCTCTGAGGGTTTTCCTAGTCGATATTTATCATGAAATATGCCACACAGAGAAACTTCCTCCACCTCGTCCGATTAAGAATAAGAAAGCTGGAAGTCGGAACGAATATTGTGAGTACCACAAGCTGTATGGGCATTCCACTAATGAATGTTAAGACCTAAAGAATGTCATAAAAAACTTGGATAGAGAAGGACGACTTGATAGATACCTAGCAGACAGGTCAGACGACCCGAGGAAGAGAAGAAGGAGAATAACCAAAACGCACTTCTCACACCCCCCGAGTGATATATACACATGATTAATGGTGGATTTACAGGAGGAGGAATATCAAAATCCTCACGAAAAAGGTACCTCAAGGAAGTATATCAAGTCGTGGAGGACAGTTAATCGCCCGACTTACCCACAATCTCCTTTACTAAAGAGGATGCTCAAGGAATAGTACCAGGGCACGACGACCCAATTGGTGATAACTATGATCCTAGTGATGCGGAAAAATTAAATTCTGCAATAAACTACCGGCAAGTGCACCGGATCGTATCAAGTAGTAAAACTCATAAGAGTGAGGTCGATCCCACGAGGATTAAAGGATTAAGCAATCAATAGTAAGTTGATTATTCTAATTAGACAAACATATTTGAATGATGATTAGACAAGAAATGTAAATGACTGAAAATTAACTGAAAGTAATAAAGTGCAAGGAAAGTAGATGACAAGAAATATAAAGTGCAAGAAAATAAAATGCTAGAAAGTAAATTGCAAGGAAAGTAAAGTACAAGAAAGTAAAATGCAATAAAGTAAAGTGCAAAAAAGTAAATGACGGAAAGTAAAGATGGAAAACTAAGGGATTGGAGATGTTGATTCCTCTTGAATCAATGGGTCTCAACTTCATTCTCAATCATATGAAGTAGATCTATGGCGGATTATAGTAATTGAATCCCAATTCCTTGGTGACTCAATCTCTCTTAACACAATCAATTGCCAATTTTTTGATCTAATTGCTAATTCCTTAACTCAATTTCTCTAGTCCATAAGCCACACAAGCTCTCAGGATCTCAATTCAAACCAAGAATTTATTGATCAAAAGAGTTGTGAGGGAAAGAGCTTCAAACTGAATTCTATGATCCTTCTTCTAAGGCTCACATAGAGATTCAAGTAGATCTAAACCCCCTTCCAGTAGTGAATATATCTATTAAGAACATAATTTTTTCCTTAGCTACAACAAGCGGATTGAGAAGAAGAAGAATTTCTTTAATTCATTTGAGTTACAACAGAGCTCATTTCCCAAATGATGGTGTTAGTGGGTCATTGCTCTAAGAAATCTCAAAAGAGAATAAAAGTGCATGAAAGTAAAACTGAGAATTAAAGATTTATAACTAAAATGAAAATTAAAGATTCATAAATGAAAATAAAAGATTGATAACTAAACTATTACAAAGTAAGAAAAGAAGTGGAAGAGAAGAAGAGTGTATGAAGGAAGGGTCCGGAGACCCTTCCCAAAATGGTGTTTCCAGTCCAGCATTCTCTTTCCCTCCTTTGAAGTGTGAAACTAAGTCCTATTTATAAGCTAGCCTAAATTACAAATTGAAATAAAATTGAAAATAAATTACAATCAAATGAAAATTAGCTAATTCTAGATGATTCTTGTGGCCTTCATTGGTTGACAATTGTGGGCTTGCTTGCTTGAACTTTGAAGTGAACTTGAGAGAGAAGTGAATGAAATTGCGGTCCAGGGTGACTTGGTGTTGGTGCTGGGTGACTTGTTGTTGGTGCTGGCTTTAGCACTGGCGTTAGTCATACTAACGCTATGTCTTGCTCCCAAGTTGGTGTTTTTGGGCTTAAAGATGCTTATTTTTTGTGCTCTAATTTCATGCCCACTACAGACTATTATAGTCAGCTTTCTAACGCAATCGGAAGCACCTCAATTGGACCTCTGTAACTCAAGTTATGCTTCTTTGAAGGGGACAAGGTCGCTGCGTTGTTGCTGGCATTAGTGTGCTTAATGCTGCCACAAATGCCAGCGTTAATGGCATTAATAACGCCAGGTTATAAAGCCTTAAACTTAATGTCCATCCCATACTATTATATATTGTGGAAAATCCCTGGATGTCGACTTTCCAATGCCTTTGGAAGTGCATCATTTAGAGCTCTACAGCTCGAGTTATACTCCATGGAAGGTGAAGAGGTCAGCTGGCCTTACTACAGGTTGATACTATGTTTATCTTTACACTTTTGGGGCATGTTTTCTCCTTCAAATTGAGTGTCCACCATATAGTTCTATATAAGCTTGGAAAGCTCTAGATTCCTACTTTCTAATGCCATTAGAATCACCTCATTTTGAGCTTTGTAGCTCAAGTTATTCTTGTTTGAAGAAGACACGATCAGGCTGCGAGGTGCTAGCGTTAGCGCTGGCGTTAGTTTGCTAACGCTGCCACTAACGCCATAAGTCCTTGCTCCAGTGTTGTCATTGGCGTTAGTTGGCTAACGTTTCCACTAACATTGCCTTTCTTTCCTTGGCCTGGTGTTATCGCTAGCGTTAGTATGCTAACTTTGGCCACTAACGCCAGCACCTTCTTGCTTTCCTTTGCTTCTTCTTTTAAACTCTTTTCTTCTTTCATGCTTGTTTTGTGCTTTTTACTTCCTTTTCCACCGATTTCTACAAATTCAAACCAAATCAAAGAATTGAAAGTAATCTACGATTTAAGCACAAAAGTATTCAATAATTAAGCATGATTAGTGAAAATTAATGGTGAAAAACCATAGAAAAACATAACATGATGTGCAGTCATCACAACACCAAACTTAAACCTTGCTTGTCCCCAAGCAAGAAGAGAATCATGCATTAAGGTTTGACAATCCAAGGTAAGAAGAATAGCAGTGTAATGTTCATAGTCGGCTAGTTTCTTATGCATGCTACAATCACAAAGGAGATTCAAATGATTGATGCTTCTATCTAGCTCATTTTATGAAATCTTTTCTTTGTAGTCCTTCCTTGAAGCAGGCTTTTCATTTCTTTCTTGGCTTAATTAGCTTTATGGGTGCTTTTCACCATGAGTTAAAAGCTTTGACTCTAAATTCTTCGTTTTTAAATATTACCACTTGATATATAAGCACCACAAGCATTTAATTGGAGGACTCCTTAAGCTCATTTCTCTCTTTTCTTTACTCTCTAATTATTGATGCTCAGAGCCTTGAGCTTTTTGAGGGAGTGCTTTGCACTTGAGCCTAGCCTTGACTTTAAATGTTTTGTTTTCAAGCTTTTTGCTTGATACATAAACACCACAAGTACTTGACAAATGAATTGTCATTGGTACTTAGAGCCTTCAACTTTCTCATTCTTTCCTTTTTTCTTTTCTTGCCTTAATTGCATTTGCTTCTTCAAGGTTTTAATGATTTCAAAAATTTTATAAACTATCCTAGATGAAAACTTCCATTAAACAAATTCAAATGCAATTGAGCAACAATAGTCATGCTAGCCTTCCAATACTAATATGCTCATGCTAACTTCTTCTTTGATTACCTTGTTTGTTTATGATCATGATACTTAATTGCTTTTAACTCACAGAATTCAAGATGGTACTCATGATATCATGGCAACATGTTACAATCAATCAAGCTATGCTTATTCATAACACACATGCATATAAAGAAAATAAGAGACAATCATGCAATTTAAAATACTGGAAACAAATAAAAGGAAAAAAAACTTTACCATCTTGTAGTTCATCTTCATTGTTGTTGTCATTTCCTCCTATTCTTTCCCTTCCCACACCAAACTTAGAATGAATGCTTATCCTCAAGCAACAATCAAAACAATGGTGATGGGGTTTATGATGGATCATGAATGTCTTAAAGGAGAGATGTAAGTAATGCATATGTTTAAGCAAGCAAAGTTACGAGTAACAATAAAGGCACAAGAAAAAAAATAGAGACAATGTGATTGCATTAATAAGTGGTGTATACATGGTAATTTGCATGAAAAGTAGGTGGCAACACCAAACTTAGTGTGATACTTTCATTTTAGAATGATGCAAATACCCAGTGATGATTAAAAATCAAATTGTTGCATAGCAACACCAAACTTAGAATGCAATCATATGCCAAATTATTGAAAGTAAACTAAGCAAGGAAAGAAAATGTTACCTACGGTTGGGTTGCCTCCCAACAAGCACTCTTTTAATGTCATTAGCTTGACATGTTGTTTATGACTTTCTTCCTCTTCTTCCAGTTTGTTAAGAGGAATGACCTCAAGGGGAGAGAAGAACAAGTTGTTGTCCCCTATTTTGGTCTTCTCCCAGTAAGTTTTCTTTCGTTATTGGCCTGATTTGCTTTGCTTGTTGGGGTGGGGGTGGGATTGCTTGTGGTTCACCTTTTCTTCTTCATAGATATGTCCTTTGTATCTTGTTCACAATCTGGCCTTCACTTTCTTGATATCAAGAGTTGGTTATTGTTTGTTGGTTAGAGTGTCCTCTTCATCAAGAGCTTTTTGGATGGATGGTTCAATGAAACCATCCTTCATGCAACTCTCTGCTTCATGGGGATGTGGACTCCCATGGTTGTTTTTCTCCCTTTCTTTTGTAGCTTGCATTACTTCTTTTGGAAGTGAGTTTGCATGTTGTTTTGTCACCTCAAGTAGTCTTTGTGGATATGGGATCCTAGGCTCATATGCCTCTACAACCTCCTTCTTCATTGGTATTTCACTTGGTACATGGGCCTCTTTTTCTTGTTCTTCTAATTCCTCCTTCGTACCAACAAATTGGTCTTCATCTTCCTTGCTTAGCAATCCTATGTTTTTCTTTATTTGCTCTAAATGCCCTTCTATTTTTGTGAAGAGGATTTCTTGTTCTTTCCAGGATTGCTCTTGTCTTTGACAAAATTGTTCGACTGTTAGCTCAAGGGATGAAGGCTGAGAATGATTTTGTAGATAGGTGGGTATTGTGGTGAAGTTGTTTTGAGAGGTGTGAAATGAGTTTTGTGGGTCCCAAAGTGAGGTTTCTGCATAGTGAAATAAATTTTGTGGTTGGTAAAATGAGTTGTATGGATTTTGGGAGGAATTTTGTGTTGAGGCATACTCAGGTGATGAAAAATTTTGACATGAGAGATCAGAAGGTGGGGTTGGACAATTTTGCATAAATAAATTAAGTGCACGCTCAAGTGATGATGGCTCTTGATGAATAGAATGTGGAGCATTAAAATCTCTTTGGTTTTGATCTTCCCAGCCACAACTTGAATAGGTGTTAAATTCATCAAAATATGGATAATTTTGTGTCCCTGGGATGTGTCCCATTTCAATTGATTGTTCATATTCCGTCATTCCTTGTTGATATTCCCAGTAACCATTAGTATAATGGTATGAATCATTTTGTGGTGGTGGAAAATATCCCATATAATTTTCTTGATCATTTTGTGGCCCTGGAGCATATCCCAATGGGGTAGATTGCTCATAATCTATCATTCCTTGGTGATATTCCCAACCATCATTAGGATAGTGACTTGAATCATTTTGTGGTGGTGGGCAATATCCCATATGATATGATTGATCAAAATGTGAGGTAAACTCCATTTGAATTTTGTAAACCACAATCACCAAGAAAGATTGAAATTCCTTATGTCACAGATAAGGAGTTCTTAGTGAGGCAATAACACAAACACCTTAATAGCAAGAGAAAATAGAAAATTAAAAGAACTTAAATGACAAAAACAAAAGAAAAAAATGTCTAATCTAGGTAATCAACCACCGGTAGTTTGTTAATCACAATTAATCCCCAGCAACGGCGCCAAAAACTTGATGCGGAAAAATTAAATTCAGTAATAAACTACCGACAAGTGCACCAGGTCGTACCAAGTAGTAAAACTCACAAGAGTGAGGTCGATCCCACGAGGATTAAAGGATTAAACAATCAATAGTAAGTTGATTATTCTAGTTAGATGAACATAGTTGAATGATGATTAGACAAGAAATGTAAATGACTGAAAATTAACTGAAAGTAATAAAGTGCAAGGAAAGTAGTTGACAAGAAATGTAAAGTGCAAGAAAATAAAATGCTAGAAAGTAAATTGCAAGGAAAGTAAAGTACAAGAAAGTAAAGTGCAAGAAAGTAAATGACGGAAAGTAAAGATGGAAAACATAAAGGATTAGAGATGTTGATTCCTCTTGAATCAATGGGTCTCAACTTCATTCTCAATCATATGAAGTAGATCTATGGCGGATTGTAGTAATTGAATCCCAATTCCTTGGCGACTCAATTTCTCTTAACACAATTAATTGCCAATTCCTTGATCTAATTGTTTACGAGAAGAGGTTAAGTTCAATTCTCTACTCCATAAGCCACACAAGCTCTCAGGATCTCAATTCAAACCAAGAATTTATTGATCAAAAGAGTTGTGAGGGAAAGAGCTTTAACCTGAATTCTATGATCCCTCTTCCAAGGCTCACATAGAGATTCAAGTAGATCTAAACCCCCTTCCGGTAGAGAATAGATCTATTAATCATAAAAGTTTTTCCTTAGCTACAACAAGCGAATTGAGAAGAAGAAGAATTTCTTTAATTCATTTGAGTTACAACAGAGCTCCTTTCCCAAATGATGGTGTTAGTGGGTCATTGCTCTAAGAAATGTCAAAAGAGAATTAAAGTGCATGAAAGTAAAACTAAGAATTAAAGATTTATAACTAAAATGGAAATTAAAGATTCATAAATGAAAATCAAAGATTGATAACTAAAATATTACAAGGTAAGAAAAGAAATGGAAGAGAAGAAGAGTGTATGAAGGAAGGGTCCGGAGACCCTTCTCAGAATGGTGTTTCCAGTCCAGCGTTCTCTTCCCCTCCTTTGAAGTGTGAAACTAAGGCCTATTTATAAGCTAGCCTAAATTACAAATTGAAATGAAATGAAAAATAAATTACAATAAAATGAAAATTAGCTAATTCTAGATGATTCTTGTGGCCTTCATTGGTTGACAATTGTGAACTTGCTTGCTTGAACTTTAAAGTGGACTTGAGAGAGAAGTGAGTCAAATTGAGGTCCAGGGTGTCTTGGCGTTGGTGCTGACGTTAGCACTGGCGTTAGTCATACTAACGCTATGACTTGCTCCCAAGTTGGTGTTTTTGGGCTTAAAGATGCCTATTGTTTGTGCTCCAATTTCATACCACTATAGACTATTATACACCGTTGGAAATATCTGAATGTCAGCTTTCTAACGCAACTAAAAGTATTTCAATTGGACCTCTGTAACTCAAGTTATACTCCTTTGAAGGTGAAGAGTTAGCTGGCCTTACTACAGGTTGATACTATGTTCATCTTTGCACTTTTGGGGCAAGTTTTCTCCCTCAAATTGAGTGTCCACCATGTAGTGCCATATATGCTTGGAAAGCTCTAGATTTCTACTTTCCAATTCCATTAGAATCTCCTCATTTTGAGCTTTGTAGCTCAAGTTATTTATGTTTGAAGAAGACACGGTCAGGCTGCCAAGTGATAGCATTAGCGCTGGCGTTAGTTAGCTAACGCTGCCACTAATGCCACAAGTCCTTGCTCCAGCATTGTCATTGGCATTAGTTGGATAACTTTGCCACTAATGCTTCCTTTATTTCCTTGGCCTGGCGTTATCGCTAGCCTTAGTATGCTAACTTTGGCTACTAACGCCAGCACCTCCTTACTTTCCTCTAGTTCTTCTTTTAAACTCCTTTCCTCTTTCATGCTTGATTTGTGCTTTTTACTTCCTTTTCCTCCGATTTCTACAAATTCAAACCAAATCAAAGAATTGAAAGTAATCTATGATTTAAGCACAAAAGTATTCAATAATTAAGCATGATTAGTGAAAATTAAAGGTGAAAAAGTATAGAAAAACATAACATGATGCGCAATCATCACCTAGCAAATGCCAACCTCCACCAGACCTTGGTAGATCATGGTATCTCAGTGGATATTCTGTTCAAGTCTGCCTTTGACAAGCTTGGGTTAGAGGAAAAGGATCTAAGGGCATACCTGGGTAGCCTTTTTGGACTGGAAGACACCCTAATCCAACCTCTGGGTTACATTTCATTGTACACCCCCTTTGAAAAAGGTGCCAGGTCAATGACACTAAGTGTTGAATACATTGTAGTCAATAAAAGTTCAGTCTACAATGCCCTAATAGGTCGAACGACTTTGAATTGACTTGCAGCTGTTGTCTCCACCTCACAGCTCTGCATGAAATTTTCCACAGCTGAAGGGATTGCCACCATCAAAGGAGATCAAAAGTTAGCAAGAAAATGCTATAACGAGAGCCTTAGTTTGAAGGGCAACTCAAAAAGCAAAGAAGTTAATACAATCGAGTTAGGAGGAGTCCGAATTCGAGAAAAACTACGACCCCAACCCGAAGGCAAAATGAAAGAGATACAAATCAGAGACTACCCCAACAAGACAACGAGTATATGGGGCAAACTTGGAGGAAAGCCTAAAGAAAAAACTCGTTAAATTGTTGAGAAAAAACTTATCTCTTTTCTTGGAAACCCTCTGACATGCTCGGTGTCGATCCCGACCTGATGTGCCATATGCTTGTTGTGTCCCCTGGTTCCCGACCTGTTCAGCAAAAGCGCAGAAAGCTCAGACCAGGGCGAACACAAATGGTAGAAGAGCAAGTACAGGCTCTGCTAGAAGCAGGATTTGTAAAAGAGGTGAAGTATCTGTTTCGGCTATCCAATGTGGTATTGGTAAAAAACCAAAATGGAAAGTGGAGAATGTTTTTTGATTATACCGACCTTAACAAAGCCTGTCCCAAGAACCCTTATCCACTCCCCAGCATAGATGCCTTGGTCAACTCTGTGTCAGGCTACAAATACCTGTCCTTTATAGATGCCTACTCGGGATACAATCAAATCCCGATGTACAAGCCGGATCAAGAAAAAACCTCATTCATAACTCCAAAGGCAAACTATTGCTACATACTAATGCCTTTTGGATTGAAGAATGCAGGAGCTACCTACTAGCGATTGATGAATGAAGTATTTTCCTTTCACATAGGAAAACTCATGGAAGTATACGTGGATGACATGCTCGTTAATACCAAAGATGACAGAACACTATTGTCCGACCTCTAGGAAGTATAATATGAGATTAAATCCCTTAAAATGCACTTTTGCAGTAGAAGCTAGGAAGTTCTTAGGGTTCATGTTGACTCAAAGAGGCATAGAAGGGAACCCTGACAAATGTCAAGCTATCCTTAACATGAAAAGTCTGACTTGTACCTAAGAAGTCCAACAGTTGAATGGAAGGTTAGCGACTCTATCTAGATTCTTAGCAGGATCAGCCTTGAAATCACTTACTCTCTACTCAATCTTAAGGAAAGGGAAGCAATTTGAATGGACCCTATAATGCAAACAGGCCTTCTGATAAACCTCAATCTTGTGGTTTATCTTGTGCTTAATTTTGGAATTTTATCACCTTTTCTCACATTTATTCAATGAAATAGTATGGTTTTGCAATTCTCCCTTGATTTGTGCTTAAATATGAAAACATGCTTTTTAGGCCCTAAAATTGGTGATTTTGATTCACTTTAATTCCATTCGATACCTTGATATATTTTTTGAGTAATTTCAGGTTCATAAGGCAAGTATTAGATGGAAGAAGTGAGGAGAAAAGCATGCAAAGTGGGAGAACTCATGAAGAAATAAAGGAACCATAAAGCTGTCAAGCCTGACCTCTTCGCACTCAATCAACCATAACTTGAGCTACAAAGGTCTAAATGAGGCGGTTTCAGTTGCATTGGAAAGCTAACATCCGGGGCTTCGAAATGATATAAAATTTACAATATGTTGTTTTGTGTATAGTGGCGCGCATGTGCCATATATGCGTGCACGCCGATGATGCACATGGCCCATTAAAAGTGAAATCATGGCCAACGATTTGTAGCTCATTTTGGGCCCAATCCAACTCATTTCTAATGCTATTGAACCCAAGGATTGAGGGGGGAATGAACCAAGTGTCATAGTTTAGTTTTCATCATGTTTTAGGATAGAATTCTAGAGAGAGAGGCTCTCTCCTCTCTCTAGATTTAGGATAGAAATTAGGGTAAAGTTAGGTTAATCACTCTCAAATTTCTCTTTCAATTCTTGTTTTGATTTTAATTCTCATTATATTTTAGTGTTCTATTGTCTTTGCTCTTCTAGTTTTACTTGTTAATTTTTTATTTTGCTCTCTTATGTTGATGAACAATTGTTGGATCTTGATTTCTCTTAATGCAATTTTATATTTCCATGTCTCTTTTATGTTGATCTTGATTGTTATTATTGATTTCTTGCTTATGTTAGTTATAGGTTTCCTTAATTCTTGCATTTTATGATGCTTACTTTCCTTGCACACTAGGTGTTTGTTAAAATATTTCCTTTAGTTTTTGAGTTGTTTTCTTTACTCTTGGCCTAGGCTAAGGGAATTGAGTGACCTTGAGTTATTGGGTCTCAATGAATTGGTGATTTGAGAACCCTTGGTGATCAATTTGATACTCATTGACACCAACCCACTACTAATCTAATTAGTAGATAGGTTGGGACTTATAGGTTGATGTGATCAAAGCCATTTGACGTACTTCAAGTCTAGGAGTAGATATTACGTACTTAAGGCTTTTGGAAGTAGACTTAATGAGCTTGGCCCCTCATAATTATCAATGTATGGTTTGTTGACAAGGATGGTAATCTCAATTACCTATGTCTAGCCAAGAGTACCTTTCGTTTATTTTATTAGTTCTTGTGTTTACTTTCTTGTTATTATATTTTCTTGTCAATTATCAAAATCAAAACCCCCCCTTACATCTTCATAGCCAATAATTGATCATTTTATTGCAATTCCTTGTGAGACGACCCGGAGTTCAAATACTTCGGTTAATTCTTATTTGACAACCAAATTTAATTTGATTCGAGGATTGACTATTGGTTTGGACTATACTAACAAGGGAATTATTTTGTGGAATTTCGAACCGGTATATATCTTTGCATCAAATTAATGGCGCCGTTGCTGGGGAGTTGCAATGGTGTTATGTTATTGGCTATTGTATATATGTTAATATGCTTCTTTGCTAGTTTTTGCTTGTTTTAGGAGTTAGTGTTTATTAGTTCTTACTAGTTTGGTTTTTATTTTCTCTTGCTATTATGAATTCTCACCACTTTGGCTGAGTTTGGCTCAAATTATGTTGTAGGGAATGAAAGCTATAATGATAACATGCATCAAGGATAGAGCAATCAAAGGGGGAGAGAGCCTCAAAGGATTGATCAACCTTCTTGGCAATAACAACCTCCGGATTCTTATGGGTATAATCCTAATCCTAATGTATATCAATTTAATGGATGTGGTGACCCTTATTGTGATTGTCAACAACCACCACTACATGCCTATGAACCACCTCCTCAACATAATTTTGCACCACCTTACACACGAGCCCCTTTTCACCAAACACCTCCATATGGCCCTAATCCTTATCCATCCTACCAACCACCTTATGAGCCATATGAACCATACATAGAACCACCACAATTCAAACACAACTACTCTTAAGAACCACCTCAATATACACCATCTCCATACTCTTACCAAGATGAACCAACTTCCAATTATGAAACTTTCTTCCCAAACAATGAACCTTCTTTTTCCACACCACCTCCAATGGATGATCCTCTCCAAGAATATGTTAGTTCTTACATTCGAAGGCAAGAAGAGAACCAAAAGGAGTTCAAGGAGTTAGAAGCCAAGATAGCTACCATAGTGGAAGCCATTCGCAATATAATCTCCTCCCACCTAAGCCTATGTGATCAAGGAACTCCCATTGTTGAATGTGGAGTAGCAACCAAGGAGCTTAGTGAGTGAGTGAGTTTAGAGCTTCAAGGTGTAGAAGAAGGGTTGAAGCAAGAATTGTCACAAAAGGAGAAAGTTAAGATAATTGAGCCGGAAGGAGTGGTTGAAGTCTTAGGAGATGTTGGAAGTCTATGGGAATGTGAAGTCATAGAGCCGTCTTCCAAGAAGCTTGACATTGATGTTGAGGAGGGTGTACAGCCTCCAAAGCATATCTTGATTGAATACTTTGAAGAGGTTGATCAAGAGATGGATTCAATCATTGATGAATTCCTATCTACAATTGAATCTTCTCCTATTGGGCTTGAAATTGAGATCAAAGAAGAAGATGCACAACCTCCCATGCCCTTGGTAAGCAATGAAGAAGAGATTGAATTGGAAGCGAGCTACAAGAGGAAGATGTTGAAATTGAAGAATCTTGTGAAGAGGTAGAGATAATCAAAGAAGAGCATAAGGGAGTAGAACTTGCAAGACCATTGGAGACATCCCTTCCTAAGTCACCATCCAACACAACATTCAAATGGGTAAAATTCTTATCTCTAAGCTTTGCTTTCTCACTTGAATATGGTTTGCTTGAAAATGATGGTCAACTTAGAGCTCTCTGTGGAGTTAAGAGTAAGAGAGAGTTGTGTAGTGGTTGGAAACGTCACTCTAAGTTCATGATGGTTGCATGCTCAAAGTTGAAAAGCAATGGTTGGTGTAGAACCAAATTGCATGCGTCTATGAGAATGTTTGGGTGCTTAATTGAGAATTCTAAGGTCATGCCACCCAATTGGAATCATGATGATCAATTTGAAGATGGGTGTCAAAAAAAAGTGTGGGATCCCGGATCGCACAAGGAAAATCAACTTTGGGAGCTCATGGTTTGTGAAGAACTCCATCAAAGCTTGAAGATATTAACATTGAAGAATGGAGCTCATTGGATATTCAAGCATTGGTGGATGTTCCAAGATGGTTACAAGCACAAACCACCTTAAGAGGAGCTCCCCATAAGTCCAACTTAAGGACAATAAACAAAAGTACTAGGTGGGAGACACCCCACCATGGTAATATCTTTTCATTTTCCCTTTTGTATATATTGGTAATTAGTTTAATTTCATGTTTTGTTGAGTTTGTTGAATATACTTAGTATTTTAGTAGGTTAAATAAGGTTTTATGGTGTTTGGGTAGCTGTTTGGAGGTTTGGAATGCTTGGATTGGTGCAAGAACATGGAAAAATTTTGAAAAATAGAGCACAACCCCGCGCGTGCGCGTATCTGGCGCGTGCGCGCGCATCAAGCATTTTCGATCATCTAGGCGGACGTGCCATGTACGCGTACGCGTAGATGCAAAAATTCTACCCCAGCCAAAAACCAGAGAGTTATGCCCAGTTTGTGCCTATTATGTGCCTGCAACCCACGCGTGTGCGCACTTGGCGCGTACACGCCCTTCGGCCAACTGAGCATCGGCGCGTAAGCGTGCATGACGCGTCCGCGTTGGTAAAAAAAAAGAGGTTTTTTTTCTCATCTTCTATTTTCTTTTGTCCATTGCATTCGCCTACTTTTATTCTTTGCATTTTTATTTTGTTTTTATAGCTTGTTTTTACTTTCTTTTTTTTAAGCTTCTTATTTTAATAATGGTTTTTAATTCTCTTACTCAATTGTTGAGAATTTCTTGGTTAATCTTGGCGCTTCTTGACTTGTTTGATATCGTTGGGTGATGAAACTTTTAAATCAATGCTTAATCTTGTATGGCTCTTATATTCTTTGTGCATTGATATGAACTTGCGTGCCTTTCATGACCCACTGTTTCTAGTTGAACTTGATGCTTTTGAGTGCTCTTCATGCTTGACTTTACTCTTGCATCAAGTGATAGTTAATATGCCTTAGCTTATATTATTTTCTCACTTACATGCGTAGCTAACATGTATTTAAGAACCTTACTCTTATTTGGCATTAGCCCCCGCCTATGTTCTACTTGCTTTGCTATCTTTGTTGTAGGCTTAATTTTCTTTCTCTTTCCTTCCTTTTAGGTTGGCCACCAAGAAGGAAGGGAATGGAAAAGCTTTTACATGGGACAACAAACAAGTTCACCCGCACAACTTTTTGAAGGAGCTCATCAATTGTAGCAACCCGTCCACCTAACTCTTCTTTGCATGCACCGAGGACGGTGCAAATTTCTAAGTGTGGGGAGGTCGTCCGACCGACCTCCATGGGTAACAACTTCTTTTTTCAACACCAATTCTTAATTTTTGTCTTTGTTAGTTAGTTGTTGCATTGCATGATAGCCTGCATGATAGTTAGAATTTGTACATATTTTTCATCACTTCTTTTTATGTTAGGACTACTTGGTTAGGGTGATGATTTCTTTTCCAAGAAAAATTGTTCTAAGGCACCCTACCAATTTGAAAAAAAAAAAATTTGTGAACTTGCTTGAAGAATTTATTTTGGAACATGGTTTCTGAGCTAAGAACACAAGCATGTGAGTTTTGAGCCAAATTGTGTTGTTACATCTTATAACCACTTATTTTCATTCTTGTGTGCATTGTTCTCTTTCTATGATTGTAATCTTTGATTTGTTTGATTCTTTATGTCCATTATTCCATGTATACATGAATTTATATGATTGAGGCCATCATTTCATTTAGCTCACTTACCCAAATAGCGTACCCTTCATCAACCATTGTTAGCCAAATTTGAGCCTATTTAATCCCTTTTGTTCTTAATTTTAGCACATCACTATCCCTAAGTGAAAAACAATAAATGTCCTTAATTTGGATCTTTAATTAGCTTAGGCTAGTGAGAGTGTTTATCATTTGGGTATGGGAAACTTGGACATTGGTTGATGTAAAAGTGTAAATTTTATTTTTGTTGGAAATTTTGGGAATTGGGTACATGCTTATGCATTAAATATGTAAAACCATATGCATTGATATGTTTGTATATACTTTAAGGAAAAAAATGATAAAGAAAAAGAAAAAGAACATATATATATATATATAAAAGAAAAAAATATATAGAAAAAGAAAAAAGAGAAAAAGAAATAAAAAGGGGACAAAAATGCCCCAAGGTAAAGTTCAATAAAAATCAATGCATATGGAAGGTGAATTAAAAAGAATGCATGAGTATGTGAAAAAGTGGAAATCATGGGTAGCTAGTTTGTGTATTAGAATTGCATAGGTTGTTATATGTGTTTGGTGAGAGCTTAGGATAATCAAAGATTCAAATTTCAAGCTCACTTGACCATATGCATCCTACCTTGACCCTAGCCCCATTACAACCTATGAATAAGTCCTCATGATGAATGTATGCATGCATTGAATAAGTGTTGATTGTTAGATAAAAAACAAATCTTGGAAAGCATGAGTAGAAGAGAACTGAGTGATCAACCCTATACACTCGAGCGACTAGAGTGCAAACACTTCCAGTGAGGGTTCGATGCTCAATTTCTTGTTCCCGGCTTTTATGAGCTTTCTTCTTGCAAGTCTACTTGTACTTCATTTTGATATTTGAATGGGTAGAGTTTGTGAGTCGTCATATGACCTTTGCCCTACTTGCTTATATATGTTCTTGGGGATTGATATACTTTTAACCAAGTAGGTAGAATCATATTGCATTTAGTTGCATTCATATAGATAGGTGCACATAGTTTATTTGCATTGAATAAATGTTCATACCCCTTTTCTTGTCCTTCTTTATTCTTAGCATGAGGACATGCTTGGTTTAAGTGTGGGGAGATTTGATAAACCTCGATTTTGTGGTTTATCTTGTGCTTAATTTGGGAAATTTTATCACCTTTTCTCACATTTATTCAATGAAATAGCATGGTTTTGCAATTCTCCCTTGATTTGTGCTTAAATGTGAAAACATGCTTTTTAGGCCCTAAAATTGGTGATTTTGATTCACTTTAATTCTATTCAATGCCTTGATATGTTTGTTGAGTAAATTCAGGTTCATAAGGCAAGTATTGGATGGATGAAGTGAGGAGAAAAGCATGCAAAGTGGGAGAACTCATGAAGAAATGAAGGAACCGTAAAGTTGTCAAGCTTGACCTCTTCGCACTCAATCGACCATAATTTGAGCTATAGAGGTCTAAATGAGGCGGTCCTAGTTGCGTTGGAAAGATAACATCCGGAGCTTCGAAATGATAAAAAATTTTCCATATTTTGCTTTGCGTATAGTGGCGCGCACGCGCCATGTACGTGTGCGTGCCGATGCTGCACATGGCCCATTAAAAGTGAAATGGTGGTCAGCGATTTGTAGCTCATTTTGGGCCCAATCCAACTCATTTCTGATGCTATTGAACCCAAGGATTGAGGGGGGAATGAACCAAGTGTCATAGTTTAGTTTTCATCATGTTTTAGGGTAGAATTTTAGAGAGAGAGGCTCTCTCCTCTCTCTAGATTTAGGATAGAAATTAGGGTAAAGTTAGGTTAATCACTCTCAAATTTCTCTTTCAATTCTTGTTTTGATTTTAATTCTCATTATATTTTAGTGTTCTATTGTCTTTGCTCTTCTAGTTTTACTTGTTAATTTCTTATTTTGCTCTTTTATGTTGATGAACAATTGTTGGATCTTGATTTCTCTTAATGCAATTTTATATTTCCATGTCTCTTTTATGTTGATCTTGATTTTTATTATTGA
This sequence comes from Arachis ipaensis, assembly GCF_059453495.1. Taxonomy (NCBI): domain Eukaryota; kingdom Viridiplantae; phylum Streptophyta; class Magnoliopsida; order Fabales; family Fabaceae; genus Arachis; species Arachis ipaensis. The sequence goes on along the minus strand of NC_142442.1, from coordinate 108,376,336 downwards.
TTTCTTGCTTATGTTAGTTATAGGTTTCCTTAATTCTTGCATTTTATGATGCTTACTTTCCTTGCACACTAGGTGTTTGTTAAAATGTTTCCTTAAGTTTTTGAGTAGTTTTCTTTACTCTTGGCCTAGGCTAAGGGAATTAAGTGACCTTGAGTTATTGGGTCTCAATGAATTGGTGATTTGAGAACCCTTGGTGATCAATTGATACTCATTGACACTAACCCACTACTAATCTAATTAGTAGATAGGTTGTGACTTATGGGTTGATGTGATCAAAGCCATTTGATGTACTTCAAGTCTAGGAGTAGATATTACGTACTTAAGGCTTTTGGAAGTAGACTTAATGATCTTGGCCCCTCATAATTATCAATGTATAGTTTGTTGACAAGGATGGTGATCTCAATTACCTATTGATGAGCGGATAATTTATACGCTTTTTGACATTGTTTTTAGTATGTTTTTAGTAGGATCTAGTTACTTTTAGGGATGTTTTTAATAGATTTTGTGTTAAATTCACATTTCTGGACTTTACTATGAGTTTGTGTGTTTTTCTGTGATTTCAGGTATTTTCTGGCTGAAATTGAGGGACTTGAGCAGAAATCAGATTCAGAGGTTGAAAAAGGACTGCTGATGCTGTTGGATTCTGACCTCCCTGCACTCAAAGTGAATTTTCTGGAGCTACAAAACTCGAAATGGCGCGCTTCCAATTGCGTTGGAAAGTAGACATCCAGGGCTTTCCAGAAATATATAATAGTCCATACTTTGGCCAAGAATTGACGACATAAACTGGCGTTCAACGCCAGTTTTCTACCCAAATCTGGCGTCCAGCGCCAGAAAAGGATCCAAAACCAGAGTTGAACGCCCAAACTGGCACAAAAACTGGCGTTCAACTCCACAAATGGCCTCTGCACGTGCAACACTTAAGCTCAGCCCAAACACACACCAAGTGGGCCCCGGAAGTGGATTTATACATCAAATACTTACTCATGTAAACCCTAGTAGCTAGTTTATTATAAATAAGACCTCTTACTATTGTATTTTGACATCTTTGGACACCTGGTTCTTAGATCAGAGGGGCTGGCCTCTCGGCCATGCCTGGACCTTCACTTATGTATTTTCAACGGTAGAGTTTCTACACGCCATAGATTAAGGTGTGGAGCTCTGCTGTTCCTCAAAGATTAATGCAAAGTACTACTGTTTTCTATTCAATTCTTCTTATTTCGCTTCTAAGATATCCATTCGCACCCAAGAACGTGATGAAGGTGATGCTTATGTGTGACGCTCATCATCCTTCTCCCTTATGAATGCGTGCCTGACAAACACTTCTGTTCTACATGAAATAAGCTAGAATGAGTATCTCTTAGATCTCCTAACCGGAATCTTCGTGGCGTAAGCTAGAATGATGGCGGCATTCAAGAGAATCCGGAAGGTCTAAACCTTGTCTGTGGTATTCCGAGTAGGATTCAATAATTGAATGACTGTGACGAGCTCCTAACTCGCGATTGCAGGGCGTTAGTGACAGACGCAAAAGGATAGTAAATCCTATTCCAGCATGATCGAGAACCGACAGATGAATAGCCGTGCCGTGACAGGGTGCGTGAGCATATTATTCACTGAGAGGATAAGATGAAGCCATTGACAAGGGTGATGCCTCCAGACGATTAGCCGTGCCGTGACAGGGCATTGGATCATTTTCCTGAGAGATGACCGAAAGTAGCCATTGACAGTGGTGATGTATCACATAAAGCCAGCCATGGAAAGGAGTAAGACTGATTGGATGAAGATAGCAGGAAAGCAGAGGTTCAGAGGAACGAAAAGCATCTCCATTCGCTTATCTGAAATTCCTACCAATGATTTACATAAGTATTTCTATCCCTATCTTATTAATTAATATTCGAAAACCACATAACTGTTTTATATCCGCCTGACTGAGATTTGCAAGGTGACCATAGCTTGCTTCATACCAACAATCTCCGTGGGATTCGACCCTTACTCACGTAAGGTATTACTTGGACGACCCAGTGCACTTGCTGGTTAGTTGTATCGAAGTTGTGACAATTTATGAATGTGTAATCACGATTACGCGTACCAAGTTGCTCACGTGCCAGGAATAGTTTGAGCCTGGACATCACAATTTCGTGCACCAAGTTTTTGGCGCCGTTGCCGGGGATTGTTCGTGTTTGGACAACTGACGGTTCATCTTGTTGCTCAGATTAGGTAATTTTCTTTTTGTTTTGTTTTCAAAAATTTTTCAAAAAGCTTTCAAAAATTTTTCTTTTGTTTTCGAAGAAAAAAAAATAAAATAAAATAAAATAATAAAAATAATGTTTTCAAAAAATAAATTATTCTATGGCTTCAAGATTTTTAAGAATGAATTCTAGTGTTTCATGAAACATGTTGAATCCTATCTGGCTGTAAAGCCATACCCAAACTGCTTTGGGATTGGTATTCAACTAATCACTCCAGTCCATGTAATTATATGCTAAAGCTTGGCTGGCTATTAAGCCATGCCTGACCCTTTGATTGGAGCTTTAGAGCATAAGATTCCTGGAATTCATATTAAAAATTTTGGAATCCTTATTTTTCTTTTTCAAAATAATTTTTCAAAAAATATAAAATAAAAATCCAAAAAAAATTTAGAAAATCACAAAAATAAAAAATATTTCATGTTTCTTGTTTGAGTCTTGAGTCATATCATAAGTTTGGTGTCACTTGCATATGCATTTTGCATTTTTCGAAAATATCATGCATTCATAGTGTTCTTCATGATCTTCAAGTTGTTCTTGGTAAGTCTTCTTGTTTGATCTTGATGATTTTTTGTTTTGTGTCTTTCCATGTTTATCATATGCATTCTTGAATTCTTAGTGTCTAAGCATTAAAGAATTCTAAGTTTGGTGTCTTGCATGTTTTATTTGCATTAAAAATTTTTCAAAATTATGTTCTTGATGTTCATCATGACATTCATAGTGTTCTTGGTGTTCATCTTGACATTCATAGCATTCTTGCATGCATCACATGTTTTGATCTAAAAATTTCATGCATTGCATCTTTTTTGTGTTTTTCTCTCTCATCATAAAAATTCAAAAATCAAAAAAATATCTTTCCCTTTTTCTCTCATCAAATTCGAAAATTTGGATTGACTTTTTCAAAAATTTTTAAAATCAAATTGTTTCTCATGAGTCAAATCAAATTTTCAATTTGAAAATCTTATCTTTTTCAAAATCTTTTTCAAAAATCAAATCTTTTTCAAAATTCTTGGTTATTTTCGAAAATTCCAAAAAAATATTTTTCAAAAATCTTTTTCTTATTTTTATATCAAATTTTCGAAAATAACATAATCAATTAATGTTTTGATTCAAAAATTTGAAGTTTGTTACTTGCTTGTTAAGAAAGATTCAAACTTTAAGTTCTAGAATCATATCTTGTGATTCCTTGTGAATCAAGTCATTAATTGAGATTTTAAAAATCAAATCTTTTTCAAAACTAATTTCAATTATATCTTTTCAAAAATATCTTCTTATCTTATCTTTTTCAAAAATATCTTTTCAAAATATCTTTCCTAACCTCCTAACTACTTATCTTTTCAAAATTGGTTTTCAAAATTTGTTTCAACTAACTAACTAACTTTTTGTTTGTTTCTTAACTTTTTCAAAATCACCTAACTAATTCTCTCTTTCTAATTTTCGAAAATATCTCCCTCTTTTTTCAAAAATTTCTTTTTTATTAACTAATTATTTTTATTTTTTATTTAAAAAAAAATTCGAAAAAAATACTAACCTTTTTCAAAAACTATTTTCAAAAATCACTAACTCTTTTTCAAAAATTGTTTTCGAAAATTCACTTCCCCCTCTCATCTTCTTCTATTTGTTTATTGATATACTAACATCTTTCCTTCAACTCTCCAAAAATCCGAACCCCCTCTCTCTCTGAGTTCAGATTTTCTTCCCTTCTTTTCTTCTACTAACACAAGGATCCCCATATTGTGGTATAAAAGATCCATATTATTATTACTATTTTTTCTGTGCCATCTTCTTTGTCATATGAGCAGGAGCAAGGACAAGAACATTCTTGTTAAAGCAGATCCAGAACTTGAAAGGACTCTGAAGAAAAAATTAAGAGAAGCTAAAATACAACAATCCAGAGATAACCTTTCAGAAAATTTCGAACAGGAAAAGGAGATGGCAGCCGAAAATAATAATAATATAAGGAAGATGCTTGGTGACTTCACTGCACCTAATTCCAATTTACATGGAAGAAGCATCTCCATTCCTGCCATTGGAGCAAACAACTTTGAGCTGAAACCTCAATTAGTTTCTCTGATGCAGCAGAACTGCAAGTTTCATGGACTTCCATCTGAAGATCCCTTTCAGTTCTTAACTGAATTCTTGCAGATATGTGATACTGTTAAGACTAATGGAGTAGATCCTGAAGTCTACAGGCTCATGCTTTTCCCTTTTGCTGTAAGAGACAGAGCTAGATTATGGTTGGATTCTCAACCCAAAGACAGCCTGAACTCTTGGGATAAGCTGGTCACGGCTTTCTTAGCCAAGTACTTTCCTCCTCAAAAGCTGAGCAAGCTTAGAGCTGATGTTCAAACCTTCAGACAGAAAGAAGGTGAATCCCTCTATGAAGCTTGGGAAAGATACAAACAGTTGACCAAAAAGTGTCCTTCTGACATGCTTTCAGAATGGACCATCCTGGATATATTCTATGATGGTTTATCTGAGTTATCAAAGATGTCATTGGATACTTCTGCAGGTGGATCCATTCACCTAAAGAAAATGCCTGCAGAAGCTCAAGAACTCATTGACATGGTTGCTAATAACCAGTTCATGTACACTTCTGAAAGGAATCCTGTGAGTAATGGGACGCCTATGAAGAAGGGAGTTCTTGAGGTTGATACTCTGAATGCCATATTGGCTCAGAATAAAATATTGACTCAGCAAGTCAATATGATTTCTCAGAGTCTGCATGGAATGCAAGCTGCATCCAACAGTACTCAAGAGGCATCTTCTGAAGAAGAAGCTTATGATCCTGAGAACCCTGCAATAGCAGAGGTGAATTACTTAGGTGAACCTTATGGAAACACCTATAACTCAACATGGAGAAATCATCCAAATTTCTCATGGAATGATCAAAAGCCCCAGCAAGGCTTTAATAATGGTGGAAGAAACAGGTTTAGCAATAGCAAGCCTTTTCCATCATCAACTCAGCAACAGACAGAGAACTCTGAACAAAATGCTTCTAATTTAGCAAATCTAGTCTCTGATCTATCTAAGGCCACTGTAAGTTTCATGAATGAAACAAGGTCTTCCATTAGAAATCTGGAAGCACAAGTGGGCCAGCTGAGTAAAAGGATCACTGAAACCCCTCCTAGTACTCTCCCAAGCAATACAGAAGAGAACCCAAAAGGAGAGTGCAAGGCCATTGACATAAGTGCCATGGCCGAACCTGTGAGGAAAGGAGAGGACGTGAATCCCAAGGAGGAAGACCTCCTGGGACGTCCAGTGGTCAATAAGGAGCTTCCCTCTGAGGAACCAAAGGACTCTGAGGCTCATCTAGAGACCATAGAGATCCCATTGAACCTCCTTATGCCCTTCATGAGCTCTGATGAGTATCCCTCTTCTGAAGAGAATGAGGATGTCACTGAAGAGCAAACTGCCAAGTTTCTTGGTGCAATCATGAAGCTGAATGCCAAATTATTTGGCATTGATGCTTGGGAAGTTGAACCTCCGTTGTTCATCAATGAACTAAGTGATCTGGATCAACTGACATTGCCTCAGAAGAGACAGGATCCTGGAAAGTTCATAATACCCTGTACCATAGGCACCATGATCTTTAAGGCTCTGTGTGACCTTGGTTCAGGAATAAACCTCATGCCCCTCTCTGTAATAGAGAAACTGGGAATCTATGGGGTGCAAGCTGCTAAAATCTCATTAGAGATGGCAGACAGCTCAAGAAAACAGGCTTATGGACAAGTAGAGGACGTGTTAGTAAAGGTTGAAGGCCTTTACATCCCTGCTGATTTCATAGTCCTGGATACTGGAAAGGAAGAGGATGAATCCATCATCCTAGGAAGACCTTTCCTGGCCACAGCAAGAGCTGTGATTGATGTTGACAGAGGTGAAATATTCCTTCAATGGAATGAGAACTCCCTTGTGTTTCAAACTCAAGGATCTCCCTCTGCAACCATGGAGAGGAAGCAGAAAAAGCTTCTCTCCAAGCAGAGTCAACCAGAGCCCCCACAGTCAAACTCCAAGTTTGGTGTTGGGAGGCCACAACCAAACTCTAAGTTTGGTGTTGAACTCCCATATCCAAACTCTAAGTTTGGTGTTGGAGAGTCTCAACAAAGCTCTGCACATCTGTGAGGCTTCATGAGAGCCCACTGTCAAGCTATTGACATTAAAGAAGCGCTTGTTGGGAGGCAACCCAATGTTTATTTATCTAACTATATTTTTCTTAGTTATGTGTCTTTATAGGTTCATGATCATGAGGAGTCACAAAATAAATATAAAAATTGAAAACGGAATCAAAAATAGCAGAAGAAAAATCACACCCTGGAGGAGCATCTGTCTGGCGTTCAAACGCCAGAACAGAGCATAGTTCTGGCGCTGAACGCCCAGAATGGGAGCATCCTGGCGCTGAACGCCCAGAACAAGCATGGTTGTGGCGTTCAACGCCAGAAATGGCAGCAAAGGGGCGTTGAACGCCCAAAATGGGCACCAACCTGACGTTGAACGCCCAGAGTTGTGTGCAAGGGCATTTTACATGCCTAAATTGGTGCAGGGATGTAAATGCCTTGACACCTCAGGATCTGTGGACCCCACAGTATCCCCACCTACCTCATCATCTCTCTTCCCATTCATGATCATCCCTTCTACTTTCCATTTACCACTCACATCCATACACCCACTACCTTCAAAATTCAACATCTCTCTCCCACCCAATCCCACCCATATGGCCGAATACACACTCCCATCTATCTCCTCCATATTTTCTTCTTATTCTTCTATTCTTTCTTCTTTTGCTCGAGGGCGAGCAACATTCTAAGTTTGGTGTGGTAAAAGCATAGCTTTTTTGTTTTTTCCATAACCATTGATGGCACCTAAGGCCAGAGAAACCTCTAGAAAGCGGAAAGGGAAGACAAAAGCTTCCATCAAGGGTCTATAGCTCAGTGGTAGAACATTTGACTGCAAATCAAGAGATCCCTGAGATACCTCAGGGGATACATTTTCTTCCACACAATTATTGGAAGCAACTAAGGGTGGAACATCAAGAGCACTCCATCATCCTTCATGAAATCAGAGAAGATCTAAAAGCAATGAAGGAGGAGCAACAAAGACAAGGAAGAGACATAGAAGAGCTTAAGGACATCATTGGTTCCTCAAGAAGGAAACGCCTCCATCACTAAGGTGGATTCATTCCTTGTTCTTATTTCTTCTGTTTTTCGTTTTCTATATTATGTGCTTATCTATGTTTGTGTCTTCATTACATGATCATTAGTAGTAGCAACTATGTCTTAAAGTTATAAATGTCCTATGACTCCATCACCTCTCTTAAATGAAAAATGTTTTAATTCAAAGGAACAAGAAGTACATGAAGTTTTGAATTTATCCTTGAACTTAGCTTAATTATATTGATGTGGTGACAATGCTTCTTGTTTTCTGAATGTATGCTTGAACAGTGCATATGTCTTTTGAAGTTGTTGTTTAAGAATGTTAAATATGTTGGCTCTTGAAAGAATGATGACTAGGAGACATGTTATTTGATAATCTGAAAAATCATAAAAATGATTCTTGAAGCAAGAAAAAGCAGCAAAGAACAAAGCTTGCAGAAAAAAAAATAGGCGAAAAAAAAAATAGAAAGAAAAAGAAAAAGCAAGCAGAAAAAGCCAAAGCTCTTAAAACCAAGAGGCAAGAGCAAAAAGCCAATAAACCTTAAAACCAAAAGGCAAGGGCAAATAAAAAGGATCCCAAGGCTTTGAGCATCAGTGGATAGGAGGGCCTAAAGGAATAAAATCCTGGTCTAAGCGGCTAAACCAAGCTGTCCCTAACCATGTGCTTGTGGCGTGTAGGTGTCAAGTGAAAACTTGAGACTGAGCGGTTAAAGTCAAGGTCCAAAGCAAAAAAAGAGTGTGCTTAAGAACCCTGGACACCTCTAATTGGGGACTTTAGCAAAGCTGAGTCACAATCTGAAAAGGTTCACCCAATTATGTGTCTGTGGCATTTATGTATCCGGTGGTAATACTGGAAAACAAAGTGCTTAGGGCCACGGCCAAGACTCATAAAGAAGCTGTGTTCAAGAATCATCATACTGAACTAGGAGAATCAATAACACTATTTGAAATCTGAAGTTCCTATAGATGCCAATCATTCTGAACCTCAATGGATAAAGTGAGATGCCAAAACTATTCAAGAGGCAAAAAGCTATAAGTCCCGCTCATATGATTGAAGCTCTGTTTCATTGATAGTTTGGAATTTATAGTATATTCTATTCTTTTTATCCTATTTTGATTTTCAGTTGCTTGGGGACAAGCAACAATTTAAGTTTGGTGTTGTGATGAGCGGATAATTTATACGCTTTTTGACATTGTTTTTAGTATGTTTTTAGTAGGATCTAGTTACTTTTAGGGATGTTTTTAATAGATTTTGTGTTAAATTCACATTTCTGGACTTTACTATGAGTTTGTGTGTTTTTCTGTGATTTCAGGTATTTTCTGGCTGAAATTGAGGGACTTGAGCAGAAATCAGATTCAGAGGTTGAAAAAGGATTGCTGATGCTGTTGGATTCTGACCTCCCTGCACTCAAAGTGAATTTTCTGGAGCTACAAAACTCGAAATGGCGCGCTTCTAATTGCGTTGGAAAGTAGACATCCAGGGCTTTCCAGAAATATATAATAGTCCATACTTTGGCCAAGAATTGATGACGTAAACTGGCGTTCAACGCCAGTTTTCTACCCAAATCTGGCGTCCAGCGCCAGAAAAGGATCCAAAACCAGAGTTGAACGCCCAAACTGGCACAAAAACTGGCGTTCAACTCCACAAATGGCCTCTGCACGTGCAACACTTAAGCTCAGCCCAAACACACACCAAGTGGGCCCCGGAAGTGGATTTATACATCAAATACTTACTCATGTAAACCCTAGTAGCTAGTTTATTATAAATAGGACCTCTTACTATTGTATTTTGACATCTTTGGACGCCTGGTTCTTAGATCAGAGGGGCTGGCCTCTCGGCCATGCCTGGACCTTCACTTATGTATTTTCAACGGTAGAGTTTCTACACGCCATAGATTAAGGTGTGGAGCTCTGCTGTTCCTCAAAGATTAATGCAAAGTACTACTGTTTTCTATTCAATTCTTCTTATTTCGCTTCTAAGATATCCATTCGCACCCAAGAACGTGATGAAGGTGATGCTTATGTGTGACGCTCATCATCCTTCTCCCTTATGAACGCGTGCCTGACAAACACTTCTGTTCTACATGAAATAAGCTAGAATGAGTATCTCTTAGATCTCCTAACCGGAATCTTCGTGGCGTAAGCTAGAATGATGGCGGCATTCAAGAGAATCCGGAAGGTCTAAACCTTGTCTGTGGTATTCCGAGTAGGATTCAATAATTGAATGACTGTGACGAGCTCCTAACTCGCGATTGCAGGGCGTTAGTGACAGACGCAAAAGGATAGTAAATCCTATTCCAGCATGATCGAGAACCGACAGATGAATAGCCGTGCCGTGACAGGGTGCGTGAGCATATTATTCACTGAGAGGATAAGATGAAGCCATTGACAAGGGTGATGCCTCCAGACGATTAGCCGTGCCGTGACAGGGCATTGGATCATTTTCCCGAGAGATGACCGAAAGTAGCCATTGACAGTGGTGATGTATCACATAAAGCCAGCCATGGAAAGGAGTAAGACTGATTGGATGAAGATAGCAGGAAAGCAGAGGTTCAGAGGAACGAAAAGCATCTCCATTCGCTTATCTGAAATTCTTACCAATGATTTACATAAGTATTTCTATCCCTATCTTATTAATTAATATTCGAAAACCACATAACTGTTTTATATCCGCCTGACTGAGATTTGCAAGGTGACCATAGCTTGCTTCATACCAACAATCTCCGTGGGATTCGACCCTTACTCACGTAAGGTATTACTTGGACGACCCAGTGCACTTGCTGGTTAGTTGTATCGAAGTTGTGACAATTTATGAATGTGTAATCACGATTACGCGTACCAAGTTGCTCACGTGCCAGGAATAGTTTGAGCCTGGACATCACAATTTCGTGCACCACCTATGTCTAGCCAAGAGTACCTTTCCTTTATTTTATTAGTTCTTGTGTTTACTTTCTTGTTATTATATTTTCTTGTCAATTATCAAAATCAAAACCCCCCTTACATCTGCATAGCCAATAATTGATCATTTTATTGCAATTCCTTGTGAGACGACCCGGAGTTCAAATACTTTGGTTAATTCTTATTTGGGGTTTGTTACTTGTGACAACCAAATTTAATTTGATTCGAGGATTGACTATTAGTTTGGACTATACTAACAACGGAATTATTTTGTGGAATTCCAAACCGGTATAAATCATTGCATCAAATTAATGGCGCCGTTGCCGAGGAGTTGCAATGGTGTTATGTTATTGGCTATTGTATATATGTTAATATGCTTCTTTGCTAGTTTTTGCTTGTTTTAGGAGTTAGTGTTTATTAGTTCTTACTAGTTTGGTTTTTATTTTCTCTTGCTATTATGAATTATCAAAAGATAGAGAAGTTTGCTTATGCCCTTGTTCTTACATCCCGAAGGCTCTGACCCTACTTCCAAGCCCATACTATTAAAGTCCGCACTAATCAACCAATGAAAAATATCCTACAAAAATGGACTTGGTTAGGAGAATTTTACAATGGGCAGTAGAACTGCCTGAGTTTGATTTAAGATAAATAACTCGGACAGCCATAAAATCACAATATCTTGCTGAATTCATCAAGAAATACACCGAAAGTCCCAAAAACCCTTCTACATAGAGTCTGTATGTAGATGGGTCATCTAACAAATTTGGAAGCGGAGCTAGTGTCATTCTAGAAAGTGATCAAGGAACTCGAATAGTACTATCCTTAAAGTTTGAGTTCCCTGCTTCTAATGACCAAGCAGAATATGAAGCTCTACTTGCTGGCTTGAAGCTGTCTAAAGAAGTAGAGGCAGAAAAGGTGGTGGTGTTCAGTGATTCGCAAGTAATAACTTCACAAATTAACGGCACCTACCAAGCTAAGGACCCCACTATAAAAAAATACTTGGATGAGACACGAGAACGACTAACACACTTTTTAGAAAGTGAGGTCCAACATATAACTCGGGAATCCAATGCCCGAGCTGATGCTTTATCAAAGTTAGCCAACACCAAGCTAGGAGGCAACAATAGAAGTCTCATCCAAGAGACTCTACAAACATCATCCATATCAAAGGAAGAGGAAGTACTGACTGTATACAATCAACATTTAGGGTGGATGACCCCCAAAGTCAATTACCTCAAATTTGACATGCTCCCCAAAGATGAAAAGGAGGCCAAAAGGCTCGCAAAAGAGTCACAAAATTATACACTAGTCCACAACATCCTACACAAAAGAGGAATCTTAACACCCCTCCTAAAATGTGTCCTGACCTCCAGCACAAAGGAAGTCTTGGAGGATGTACACAGTGGCATATGTGGAAACCACATAGAAGCTTGGTCACTAGCCAAAAAAGTGATCCAAGCTGGCTTTTTCTAACTGACTTTACAGAAAAAGGCGGCTGAGTTTGTCCAAACATGCCCGCCTTGCCAGAAACATGCCAATTTCCATGTGGCGCCCCCCGAAGAGCTTATCAGTGTTACCTCACCATGGCCATTCATGAAATGGGGTCTTGATCTACTCGAACCATTCCCACAAGTATCAGGCCAAGTCAAATATTTCATAGTAGGGATTGACTATTTTACTAAATGAATTAAGACAGAGTCCTTAGCAACCATCACTGCCCAAAGAAGTCAGAAATTTTTGTATAAGAACATTATCACAATGTTTGGAATTCTATACTCCATCACCATGGACAATGGAACTCAATTTACCGACTCAACATTCAGAAATTGGTGTTCGACTTGAAAATAATATACCAGTTCACATCCGTGGAGCACCCCCAGACCAATGGACAAGCTGAAGCTACCAACAAAGTCATATTAGCCAGGTTAAAACGCCGATTGCAAGATGAAAAAGGAGCTTAGGCAGACGAGCTTCCTCAAGTCTTGTGGGCATATCGAACCACTCCACATTCTACACTGGGAGAATCACCCTTTTGACTTGCATACGGAATGGAAGAATTGATCCCCATAGAAGTCGCTGAAGAATCACCTAGATTCTTAGTTTTCAATGAAAGAGCTAACACCTAGGCTCAAAGAGAAGAGCTCGACCTCTTCTGTAAATTCTGAGAAAGAGCTCGGATTAAGGAAGAGGCTCTGAAGCAAAGGATGGCTCAAAGATACAACAGAGAGGTGATCAAGAAAAACTTCACCACCAATGAGCTCGTCCTAATTCGAAACGACATTGGAGTACAGAAGTCAGGTGAAGAAAAGCTAGCTGCAAACTGGAAAGGACCTTACAAAATAGTAGAGATCCTAGGCAAAGGTTCCTATAAGGTGTTCGACCTCCAAGGGTGAGAGCTCCCAAGGTCTTGGCACGCTTGTAACCTAAAAAGGTACTATAGCTAAAAGCCTTGTACCTAGGTGCACTCTTTTCCCAAATAAAAAGGGTTTTTTAATGAGGCACCAATGCAAGGGCTAGGGGCACCCAAGCCTTTAGTAAATGATTCTGTAAAGGAATTTCTTAAACATTAATAAAAGATTCCTGCTTTATTTCTTTTCAAAGTTTCCTATTTCAAACGCATCAACTTAAGCTTGACAAACTGCAAAAATCATTGCCCAACCTAAAGTTGTCAGCAAGATAAAGCGATGAGGTACAAGTTAATGTAATAAGTTATACAAATAACTCGTACAAAGCAACCTTAAACAGGTCGGATAAAAAACAGAGTTGTAAAAATAACTTAAGTTAGGACCGATTACATAAAGTCGAACACACGTAAGAAAATTAATAAAATCGTCAGGGATTCGAGGGTCAAACCAAATCGTGCCTTACCATAAGTATTCACCAAAAGGATACTTTGATGAAATTTCGAACACTGCTTAATAAAAGTTGTAAACTACAACTAAACAATAAAAGTAAAGTGTCCAAAAAACTACCAACTATTACATAAAGAAAAGTGTCATAAGTCCCCAGGCCGGGCTACCAAACAAATATAGAAGGCAACAAAACTCAAGACTTCTCACCCATAAGAGGATTGAGGGCCTTTACTGTTATAGCATTTTTTCCCTCAACAGAAGGAGAGGGAGGAAGCATGGAAACTGGCATAGCTTAAATGATCTCCGGCGCAGGAGTCAAAGTCTCCACATTAGCTGCTTCGAGTTGAGCTCCCAAGGCGGATGTTTAACCGACCTGTGTCCCCGACGTCTTTGGCTCCACGGGAACCTCCTCCTCATCGTCTAAGTCAGGCATAGGAACTATTTGCCATCCACTATAACATTGTTCACACTGAAGAGAGAAAGATCAAGGTCGGGAGCTAAGACCCTGACTTGAGACTCTAAGTTGTTGAACATCTCATCCAAACCTAAAGCAGCTAACTCCTGGGACTCGTCAAGCTCCACCTTCAGCTTCTTCACCTCTTCCTCCAGTGCTAGTCTCTTCCCAAACACGCGAGTATAACTCTCTTGATATTTCTTGGCCTTCTCTTCGGCCAGAGCGGCAACCGCTTTCGACTTGGTGGTCCTCTCCCGGGGTTTCTCCAGGTCGGTCTTCAAGGTCTCTCATTCTTGCTCCTGCTCCTTTTTTTTCTCACTGAGCCGCTCCACATCTGCCCGAGCAGTCTCTAAGGCACTGGTAGTAGCTTGAATAGGAGATTCCCTCAATTCCTTAGCAAGCTGAAAATAAACTCCTACAGTGCGAAGCTCCCGACGTGCCAAGGTTTGAAGGTGGTTTTGGATTGCCACGTCATCCATACTCACGTGGTGACGAGGAAGTAGGTTCACTTCGGCCCAAGCAAAAGCATCAAAGTTTTTTGTATAAATGATTTCTACTTCCTCCACCATCTGTTTCTTGGAAGGAGGCTCATTAAGGGATGGAGGAGAAAGAGTGGACCTGGATGATATAAGTCGGGAAAGAGGAGTAGGGATATCGACTTGTGGGCCGAAAGACCTTACTTTGACTTTTTTCTAGGAGAAGATTAGACTGAGATCCTGACCTCTTTCTATGAGGACCTTTCACCGACTTCTTTCTGCTGTTGAAGACTCTGTGCCACCACTGACTTTTTTGTGTTTCGCAGATATCTCATAGAAGATTTAGTAGCCATACTTTCTGCAAGGAAAAGTAGAACACAATCTGAAACAATAAAAGTATAAACAGCAGAATTAACCAAGTAAAGGAAAGAAAACTACCAAGGTCGGACTTTAGAAGACTGGGGTCTCCCAGGTATCTTTTCGTATCCAAATGGGGAATTTGACCCCAAGTACCCAACAAAAAATCTATCACACCCCTTTCTATATCATCTAACTCGGATATGTCTACCTTTACCGTTATGAGTGTATCTTGCCAGTACAAAGGAAATTAAGGTTCTTGGTTTTCAGAAAGAAAGAAAGGTTGGGTATCATCGGCAGCTCAAACCTTAAAGAAATGATTCTTGAAATCATGAAAAGATTCATCAAAGATAGAAAAAATCTTCCGACTTTGCACAGCTCGGAAGGATACCCACCCCGACTTCTTTGTGGAGCTATATGGCTTTGTTGCTACAAAAAGATAGAAGAAGACATTCGAGCTAGGTCGGACATCCAGCTCCCGACATAGGATCTGGTACATTTTCATGAAAGCCCAAGAATTTGGGTGCACCTAACTAGAGGCAAAGTTGAAAGACCGCATCACCTCCTTCTCAAAATCGATAAAGGGAAACTGGACACCCAATCTAGTAAAGAAGCAATCGTAGATGTAGAAAAAAGGTTGTTCGGATTTCTCCAAAGGAGGGAAGCACACTCTCTAAGAGGTTAGAATCTTAATGGTGCAAGAGTTCTATGCTAATGCATGGGTTACAAAAAACCATAACACTAGTATGAACCCACATCCCAAGAATTGGAGCACTATGGTCTATGGGAGAATCTTAGATTTCAGCCCAGAAAGTGTGAGGTTGGCGTTCAACTTGCCTCTAATGTAAGGAAACCCACATCCTTACACTAGAAGAGTCAACTTTGATCAGAGACTGGATCAAGTGCTCTCAGACATCTGTGTGGAAGGAGCACAGTGAAAAAGGGATTTCCAAGGTAAGCCCATAGCTAGAGGATGTTTGGAATTCATCCAACGTTTTATCATCCATACTAGCAATCGGTCAGAAGTGAACCTTGAAAGAGCCATCATGATCCATTGCATCATGATTAGAAGTGAGGTGGAAGTATATGAGGTGATTCCTAAAGATTTATACAAGATAGCTGAGAAGCCTTCTACCCAAGCAAGGTTGGCATTCCCACACCTCATCTGTCATCTATGCAATTCAGCTGGAATTGTCATAAAAGGAGACATCTTCATTGGGGAAGACAAGCCCATCACTAAGAAGAGGATGGAGCAAACTAGAGAGCATACACAAGAGCCCGTGCAACCGCTTCAGCATGAGATCCCTAAGATGCCTCAAGGGATGTATTTTCCTCCTCAAAGCTATTGGGATCAATGGCATACTTCCATGGGAGGATTGAGCTCTAACATGAATCAGTTGAGGATGGAGCATCAAGAGCATTCAACCATCCTTAATGAAATTAGAGAAGACCAAAGGGCTATGAGGGAAGAACAACAGAGACAAAGGAGTGACATTGAAGAGATCAAGTACTACATTGGATCCTCAAGGACGAGTACTAATCGCCACCAATAAAGGTGAATTCGTTCTGTTAATCTCCTTTTCTTTTGTATTTTTCTGTTTTCTATTATGCTGTATTGTCTGTTCTCTTGTTCTTGTTGCATGATCATTTCTATCTATATCTTAAAGTTATAAAATGTTCCATATATCTCTCACCTTGCTTAAAAAGAAAATTTTATTTGAAAAGAATTGAGAGATACATAAATTTTAAGTTTATAATAAAAATAGTTTAATTATCTTAATGTGATGGCATTGCTGTTATTTTCTGAATGTATGAATAAACAGTGCATATTTGAAGTTGAAATTTTAGAATGTTGGCTCTTGAAAGAATGATAAAAAGAGAAAAGTATTATTGGTAATCTGAAAAATCTAAATAAATTGATTCTTGAAGCAAGAAAAAGCAGCAAAAAGAAAAAGAAAAAGCATATTGCAAAAGAAAAAAAAAATATGCATGCGAAAAATAATAAAAATAGTGAAAAAAATAAATAAATAACAGAAAAAGCCAATAAGCTCTTTAAACCAAAAGAAAAGAGCAAAAGGCCAATAACCCTTTAAACCAAAAGGAAAGGGTAAAAGGATCCAAGGCTTTGAGCATCAATGATTAGGAGGGCCTACAAGGAATAAAATCCTGCCTTAAGCGGCTCAACCAAGCTGTCCCTAACCATATGCTTGTAGTGTAAAGGTGTCAAGTGAAAAGCTTGAGACTGAGTGATAAACCACTATTTTATGATTTATCTTGTGCTTAATTGAGTGGTTTTTATCAATTCTTCACCCACTTATTCATATAATTTGCATGGTTTTACAATTCCTTCCTTATTATGTGATACATGTGAAAACATGTTTCCTAAGCCTTAAAAATATTATTTTTAATTATCTTTTATTACCATTCAATGCCGTGATCTGTGTGTTAAGTATTTTCAGGCTTTATAGGGCAGGAATGGCTTAGAGGACAGAAAGGAAACGTGCAAAAGTGGAAAGAACGCACAAAATGGATTTTTGAAGAAAATGGCAGCGATGCGCATGCATGGACGATGCGGACACGTGCCTAGCACAAAGCATGAGTGACGCGTACGCGTGACAAGGAAAACTTCCAAATGGCGCACACGCGTGACCTACGCGTACGCGTGACAGACGCCACGTGCAGAAAGTTGTAGAATTTGCCCCCAGCGATTTCTGGACCTTTTTTCGGCCCAAATCCAAGCCCAGAAACACATAATGGAGGCTGGAGAATGGGGGAATCAAATCATTCATTCAACATTCGTCAATTACAAAGATAATTTTAGAGGTTTTTAGATGTAGTTTTCTAGAGAGAGAGGCTCTCTCCTCTCTCTTAGATTTTAGGATTAGGATTTCTTCGTTTTCTCAATTCCAGGTTTAATGTTCCTTTAATTTAATTTCTCTTCTACTTTCAATTACTCTATTACTTTAGTTTGTTTATTTTCCTAATTTGGTTTATGGATTCCTATGTTTAATTTGATTTTCTATTTAATACAATTCGAGGTATTTCAGATTTATGGTTTCTTTATTCTATTTATGATATAAATAATTTGGATTTTTCCCCTTTTGGCTTTGGTTGAGTAATTGGTGACACTTGAGTTGTCAAACTCAGCTGTTGATTGATTATTGGAAATTGCTGATTGATTTGGATCCCTCTAAAGCTAGTCTTTCCATAGGAGTTGACTAGGACTTGAGGAATTAGATTGATTAGTCCACTTGACTTTCATTTGTTTAGTAAGGGTTAACTAAGTGGGAGCAATGACAATTCTCATCACACCTGATAAGGATAACTAGGATGGAATTTCCAGTTCTCATACCTTGCCAAGAGTTTTTCTAGTTATTAATTTACTTCCTTGCCAATTTATTTCCTTGTTCCCTATTTCAAAAACCCCAAAAATATACATTTTTCCATAACCAATAATAAATCATACTTCCCTCCAATTCCTTGAGAGACGACCCGAGGTTTAAATACTTCGGTTTAATTTTATTGGGTTTACTTTAGTGACAAACAAGCTTTTGTACGAAAGGATTTTAGTTGGTTTAGAAACTATACTAGCAACGAGACTTTATTTGTGAATTTCTTTACCGACAGAAAATCAGTTCGTCACTGAGCAGTTAAAGTCATGATCCAAAGCAAAAAGAGTGTGCTTAAGAACTCTGGACACCTCTATCTGGGGATTCTAGCAAAGCTGAATCACAATCCGAAAGGGTTCACCTAGTTAAAGTGTCTTTGGCATTTATGTATCCGATGGTAATACTGAAAAACAAAGTGCTTAGGGTCACGGCCAAGACTCCGAAAGCTGCGTTCAAGAATAAAAAAGAACTGAACTAGGAGAATCAATAATATCATCTGGATTCTAAGTTCTGAAAGATGCCAACCATTCTGAGTTTCAATGGATAGTGAGATGCCAAAACAATTCAGAAGCAAAAAGCTACTAAGTCCCGCTCATCTAATTGAAACTGAGCTTCATTAGAAACTCTGAGATTTATTGTATCTTATTCTTCTATTTATTCTACTTTATTTTTAGTTTCTTGGGGACAACCAACAGTTTAAGTTTGGTGTTGTGATGAGCGGATATTCTATATGCTTTTTAGCATCATTTTCATATAGTTTTTAGCATGTTTTGTTTACTTTTTATTAAGTTTTCATAGGTTTTAGTGTTAAATTCACATTTTTGAATTCTACTTTGAGTTTGTATGTTTTTGTACAATTTCAGGTATTGTCTGGCTGAAATTGAGGAGTTGGAGCAAAAGTCTGATTCAGAGACAGAGAAAGCACTGCAGATGTTGTCCGGATTTGACCTCCTTACACTCAGAAGAGCTTTTCTGGTGCTATAGAAGTCCAAATGGAGTGTTCTCAATGGCTTTGGAAAGCTGACTTCCATAGCTTTCCAGTAATGTATAATAGTTCATACTTTACTTCAAATTAGAAGGCCCAAAACTGGCGTCCAACGCCAGCCTCCTGCACCATTCTAGGCATCCAGCGTCCAAAGGAGAAGACCAGCATCTAAACACCCAAAGAAGACCCTTATCCAATGTTCAACTCCTTAGAGGCCTCCTAACACGTGGATTTCATCAAAGCTCGGCCCAAACACTTACCAAGTGGGCCCCAGAAGTGGATTTTAGGACTAAAAGACTGTTTTACCTTTTCTTATGCAATCCTTAGTCATTAGTTTAGTATTTAAGGGATATTTTACATAATCATAGAGGACTTTATGCCATATTTTCATGTATCATTGTGTTTTCATATCAGTATGAGTTTTTAAACCTCTTAGGTTGAAGGGAGGAGCCCTGCTGAGTTCTATGAATTAATAAAAGTATTACTGTTTCTCTTTAATCCGTGTTTAATTTAATTCTAAGATGTATATTCGTTCTTCAACTTGATGAATGGGATGATTCGTGACAATCAGCTCCGTACTAAGACCACGTGCCTGACAACCACTCGTGTTCTTCTTGGGTTCGTGTGAATACGTGACTGGAAAGCATCGAACCGCCAGCTTGATTATACATCTCTTAGATGGCTAATCCACGACTTCGTTGGGGACTTCTCGAGACACCAGTTCAGCTGAGGTATTGGGAGATTAGGGTCTCTGTGGTAGAGGCTAGAACCCAAAGGCGCAGCATTCTCTGATCCGGAAGATCTGACCTTATCTGTGGCATTTTGAGTAGGATCATTAAGGAGAATGGAATGCAGAAGCGTCACCCTCAATTAGAATGGATTCGCACTAACCCTGGGGTTCAGATCTGGAAGAGTATTGGCGGCTACTCAAACCAGTGGCAATC
Source organism: Arachis ipaensis (assembly GCF_059453495.1). Lineage (NCBI taxonomy): Eukaryota > Viridiplantae > Streptophyta > Magnoliopsida > Fabales > Fabaceae > Arachis > Arachis ipaensis. The sequence goes on along the minus strand of NC_142442.1, from coordinate 108,356,585 downwards.
ACATACAGCCTGCCATTGAAGAAATCATTCCCAATTGAAGAAGACAGTAAGACCAAAGTTAATCCAGAAGGACAAAGCAACTCCAAGCCTTAACCATATTTTTATCCCTGATTATCTTCAATTCACAAAGTATTTTATACCCTTTTTCATTCCTTTTATGCTTTTAACGAAATTTAAACCAATAACTCTTCTATCCGACTGACTAAGATCTGCAAGATAACCATAGCTTGCTTCAAACCACAATCCTCGTGGGATCGACCCTGACTCGCTCAAGTATTACTTGCACGACCAAGTGCACTTGCTGGTACATTTGTACGAAGTGTGAAGATTCGTGCACCAAGTTTTTGGCGCCGTTGCTGGGGATTGTTCGAGTTTGGACAACTGACGGATTATCTTGTTCCATAGATCAGGTATTGTCTTTAATTTTGTTAGAGTCTTTTATTTTATTTTTTCTTTTTTTCGAAAAAATTAAAACCTTTTTCAAATTTTTTTTCTTTTCTTTGTTTAATCTTTGTTCTTGGTTTGAGTCTTTTGCTTTTGTTCTTATTGAGTTTTTCGAATTCTGAGTATTTCTTTCAAAAAATTTTCAAAAATAGTTTCTTTTGTTTGATTCTTGTGTCAATCTTTAAGTTTGGTGTCTGCTTGTGTTTTTCTTTTACAATTTTCAAAAATTTTGTTCTTGGTTTTCAAAAATTTTAAATTTGGTGTCTTTTGCATGTTCTTGTATTCTTTGAATTCTTTGACTTTTGTTCTCGGTGTTCTCCTTGATCTTCAAAGTGTTCTTGTTCTTCTTCTTATTTTGATCTTAAAATTTTTAAGTTTGGTGTCTCTTTGTATTTTTCTTGTTAATTTTCGCACACTAGGTCCCTTTAGATCTAAAAGTTTTAAGTTTGGTGTCTTTTTTTTTTGTTTTTCTCTTTCCTCATTAAATTCAAACATAAAAAAATATCTTTTCTATCTTTAATTTAATTAAATTTTTGAAAATTACATTAAAATTCAGATTTTAATTTTAAATTTTTATCTTGTCTCATCTTAGTTTTCAATTTTCAAAATCAAATCTTTTAAAAAAAATCATATCATTTTCAATTCTTATCTTATCTTTTTATCTGTCTTTAAAATTCAAAAATTTAAAATTCAAAAATCTTATCATATCTTATTTCAAATTTTAAAATTCAATTTCAAAATTCAAAAATTAAATTTCAAATTTTAAATTTCAAGATTAAACCTTTTCAAAAATCAAATCTTTATCTTATCTTGTTTACTTTTTCAAAATTCAAAATTTAAAAATTTAAAAATTTAATTTTCAAATTTCAATTCTTAATTTTCAAATCTTTTTAATTTAAAACTTATCTTTTCTTTGCTTTCTTATCTTATCTTACCTAACTTATCTTATCTTTCTTATCTTATCTTCTTTTAAATTTTAAAATTAAATCTTTTTCAAATCTTTTTAATTCTTATCTTATCTTTTTGACTTTTTTAATTATTTTTAAATTCAAATCTTCTCTAATCTTCTATCTTATCTTGTTTTCAAATCTTTTCTAATTAGTTACTATTCTTCTCTCTCTTCTTTTTCAAAACTTCCTAACTGATTCTTCTCTGTCCTAATTTTCAAAAATCCTTCTTTTATTTCTCTCTCTTATTTTTTGAAATTTATAATTTTTATTTTCAATTCCTTTTAAATTCATTAACCTTTATTTTCAAAATAAATAAATAAATAAATAAAAAACAAAAATATTTTAATTCTTGTTTTTTTTCTATTTCTAATTCTTCTCCTCTCTACTTCTATTTATTCGAATTCTTCTTCCCCTTCTTCTATCTACATTCTTCTATCTTCCTCTTCTTTCTTCACATCTCACTGGAAGTTCTCTAGACCCAAATCAGGCATAGAAGCTTCCTTCCTTTCTTCTTTTCTTGTTTATGACCGGGAACAGGGATAAAGAACCTCTCTTTAATATTGATCCTGAACCTGAGAGGACTTTAAGGAGGAGCTTACAAAAAATTAAAGCACAACACTCCGGAAGAAACCTTTCTGAAAATTTTGAACAAGAAATTGAAGACATGGCCGAACCTCAAGAAGAGGCAAGAAAGGTTCTTGGTGACTTCACCATGCCTACCTTTGACTTTTATGATAGAAGTATGATAAACCACTATTTTATGGTTTATCTTGTGCTAATTTGAGTGGTTTTTATCAACTCTTTACTTACTTATTCATATAAATTGCATGGTTTTACATTTTCCTTCCTAATTTTGTGCTTTGATTGAAAACATGTTTCCTGGGCCTTTAAATTTGCTATGTTTAATCCTCTCTTATTACCATTCGATGCCTTGATATGTGTGTTAAGTGATTTCAGGGTTTATAGGGCAGAAATGGCTTAGAGGATGGAAAGGAAGCATGCAAAAATGGAAGGAATACAAGAAGTTGAAGGAGTTGCTAAGCTGTCCAGCCTGACCTCTTCGCACTCAATCGACCATAACTTGAGCTACAGAAATCCAAATGAGGCGGTTCTAATTGCGTTGGAAAGCTAACATCCAGGGCTTCGAAATGATATATAATTTTCCATAGTTTCCTTGAAGATAAATGACGCGCATGCGTCATTCTGTAGAAATTTCAGCGACCTACACGTATTTGAATTCGCCCCCAGCAATTTCTGGGCTGTTTCTGACCCAGTTTTCGGCCCAGAAAACACAGATTAGAGGCTATAAAGTGGGGAAATCCATTCATTCATTGACACAAATTCATAATTCATAATTTTAGGTCTTAGATGTAGTTTCTAGAGAGAGAGGCTCTCTCCTCTCTCTTAGGTTTTAGGATTTAGGATTTCTCATAGCTTTAGGATTGTTTCTTCTTAATTCCAGGTTCAATGTTCCTTTAATTTAGTTTTTCATCTACTTTTATTTATTCCAGCATTCTAGTTTATCTATTTCCCTTTATTGATTACTTTATGTTGCTATTTGATTTATGAATTCTTATGTTTAATTTGATTTTCTATTTAATATAATTTGAGGTATTTCAGGTTTAAGATTGCTTTCTTTTATTTATGTTATTGATGCTTTCAATTTAATTTAGATTTCTTCTCCCTTTGCTTTGGTTGAGTACTTGGTAACACTTGAGTTATCAAACTCAGTTGTTGATTGAAAATTGGAATTTGCTGATTAATTTGGATCCCTCTAAAGCTAGTCTTTCTGTAGGAGTTGACTAGGACTTGAGGAATCCCATTAATTGCTCCACTTGACTTTCCTTTATTTAGTAAGGGTTAACTAAGTGGGAGCAATAAACAATTCTCATCACAATTAATAAGGATAACTAGGATGGGATTTCCAGTTCTCATACCTTGCAATGGTTTTCATGATAATTAATTTACTTTCTTGCCAATTTATTTTCCTTGTTCACTATTTCAAAAACCCAAAAAAAAAAATACTTTTTCATAACCAATAATAAACCATACTTCCCTGCAATTCCTTGAGAGATGACCCGAGGTTTAAATACTTCGGTTATCAATTTTATTAGGGGTTTGTTACTTGTGACAACTAAAACTTTTGCACGAAAAGATTTCTTGTCGGTTTAGAAGCTATACTTGCAACGAGGATTTATTTGTGAATTTCTAGACCACACAAAAGTCCTTTCGCCAAAGTATCTCTGCACCTGCCATTGGAGCTAACAACTTTGATCTTAAGCCTCAGTTAGTCTCTCTTCTACAACAGAATTGTAAGTTTCATGGACTTCCACTAGAAGATCCACATCAATTCCTGTCGAAATTCTTACAGATCTGTGATACTGTTAAGACCAATTGAGTGAATCTTGAGGTCTATAAACTTATGCTCTTTCCCTTTGCGGTAAGAGACAGAGCTAAGATATGGTTGGATTCTCAACCAAAAGAGAGCCTAGACTCTTGCGAGAAGCTGGTTAATGCTTTCCTAGCTAAATTCTTTCCCCCTCAAAAGATGAGCGAAATCAGAGTGGAAGTTCAAACTTTCAAACAAAAAGAAAGTGAATCCCTCTATGAAGCTTGGGAAAGATACAAGCAACTGATCAGGAGGTGCCCTCCTGACATGCTCTCAGAGTGGTCTATCATAGGAATTTTCTATGATGGTCTTTCTGAGATGTCTAAGATATCATTGGACAGCTCTGCAGGTGGATCACTCCAGTTGAAGAAAATACCTGCAGAAGCTAAAGAACTCATTGAGATGGTTGCAAATAACCAATTCATGTACACCTCTGAGAGAAATCCTGTGAACAATGGGATCCCTCAGAAGAAAGGAGTTCTTGAAGTTGACACTCTAAATGCCATATTGGCTCAGAACAAGATCTTGACCCAACAGGTCAATATGATCTCTCAGCATTTGACTAGAATGCAAACTGTAACTGGCAGTACTCAGGAAGCTTCTTTTGAAGTAGAAGCTTATGATCCTGATCAACCCACCATGGAGGAGGTGAATTACATGGGAGAACCTTATAGAAACACCTACAATCCTTTATGAAGGAATCATCCTAACCTCTCATGGAAGGATCAATAGAAACCTTGGTTTCAATAATAATCAAGGTGGAAGGAACCATAATAGGTTCAACAACAGGCCACCATTCCCATCTTCTCAAGGGAATATGGAGACTCCTAAGTAGAGCTTCTTTGACTTAGTTACTATAGTCTCCAACCTCTCTAAGACCACCCATAGTTTCATAACTGAAACAAAATCCTGCATTAGAAATTTGGAGATTCAAGTTGTTCAACTGAGCAAGAGGATCCCTGAGACTCCTCCTGACACCCCTCCTAGTAAAACTGAAGTAAACCCAAGAGAAGAGTGCAAGGCCATCACCACTGAGGCTGAGGACAAATTTGGAGAGGCTGGAAAGGCATTGAACGCTAGTGAGGAAGCCTTCACTGGGCGTTCAACACCCAAACTGGCTAAGAGGCTGGCGCTGAACGCCAGTGAGGAACCCTTTACAGGGCATTCAACGCCCAAACAGATAGGGAAGCTGGCATTGAACGCCAGCCAGGACATCCATGCAGGACGTTCAACGCCCAAAATGGTAAGGGAACTGGCGTTTAACGCGAGTAAAGGTATACAGCATGGGCGTTCAACGCCCAAAGAACTATCAGAGCTGGCATTGAATGCCAGTAAAAGCACACCCTCTGAGTGCTTAATACCCACTCAAGAAATCCCTATCCAAGAACTAAAGAAAGCCAAGGCTCATATAGAGACCATAGAGGTTCCTTTACATGCACTTCTACAAAGCATGAGTTCTGATGAACACTCATCCTTTGATGAGGATGAAGACACTAGGGAAGAGCAACTTGCTCAGTACCTAGGAGCTCTCATAAAGTTGAATGCCAAGCTATTTGGTAGAAAGCCTATGGAGGAAGAACCTCCAGTGCTTACCAAAGAACTCAATGCTTTGGTTCAGCAGAAGCTACCTCAGAAGCTTCCAGATCCTGGACGCTTCCTGATTCCTTGCACCATAGGCACCATGACCTTTGAGAAGGCTCTGTGTGACCTTGGGTCAAGAATAAACTTCATGCCACTCTCTATAATGGAGAAGCTGAGAATCTTTGAGGTACAAGCTACAAACATCTCACTAGAGATGGCAGAAAAGTCAATGAAGAAGCCATATGGCTTAGTTGAGGATGTCTTGGTAAAGGTTGAAGACCACTACATCCCTACAAACTTCATAGTCTTGGACATAGGAGAGGATGAGGATGATTCTATCATCCTCAGAAGACTTTTTCTAGCTACTGCAAATGCCATGATTAATGTGGCAAAGGGAGAAATAGTTTTCCAACTAGGAGAGGAGTGCATCTTGTTCAAGATGTCCAATCCCAATTCTCTTACTAAAAAAAAAGAGATAATAGTGTGTCACAACCATCTCTTTCAGTGCTAAGCTGTACTAAACCCCCAAACTTCAATTCTAAGTTTAGTGTTGGACAGCCATTAACAGGCACTGAAAACAAAGGTACTAAGAAGAAAGTACCTAAAGGCTAGAGGGACAATGAAGTCCCAACTGAAGGCCTCTCACCTGGCATGAGAGTTGTCTTCACCAAGAAAACAGTCATACCATATACAGTGAGTTGTCTTCACCTTGAAGCTTCGAATTCACTCCCTCACTATGCTCCTTGATTGCTTCTCCACATTCAACAATGGGAGTGCCTTGATTGCATGAGCTTAGGCGGGAGGAGACCATGTTGCGAATGGCTTCCACCACGATGGCAATCACGGCTTCTATCTTCTTGAACTCCTTTTGTGTCTCTTCTTGCCTTTGGAGGTAAGAGCTAATGTCTCTTTATTGTTCTAGCATGAAGGCATGAAGAGATTCATCCATCGGAGGTAGTGGTGGAAGAGATGGTTCATTGTTTGAGGGAAAGGGCTCATAATTAGAAGGTGGTTCTTCTTGGTAAGGTATGGAGGTGGTGTATGATAAAAAATTATTTTATGGTTTATCTTGTGTTTAATTGAGTGGTTTCATCAAGTCTTCACCCACTTATTCATATGATTTGCATGATTTTACAATTCCTTCCTAGTGTTATTCTATGGTTGAAAACTTGCTTCCTAGAGATCTTTAATTTGTATATTTTAATTCTCCTTCATACCATTCTATGCCGTGATCCGTGTGTTAAGTGTTTCAGGCTTTATAAGGCAGGAATGGCTTAGAGAATGGAGAGAAAGCTTCAAAAAATGGAAGGAACATAAGAAACCAAGGAGATAACCAGCGAGTACCGACGCGCACGCATGGCTTACGCGAGCGCGCAAAATGGAGAAATTTGCAGCGACGCGTGTGCGTGTCTGACGCGTACGCGTGGATTGGAGTTCTGTAAGATGACATGTGCGCGTGCCTGACGCGTACGCGTGAGAAAGAAATTTTCCAAATGACGCGCACGCATTACTGACGCATACGCGTGACATGCGCGATCTGCAGAAATAACAGAAAACGCTGAGGGCGATTTTGGGCCGAGTTTTGACCCAGTTTTTGGCCCAGAAACACAGAATAGAGCTAGGGAACATGCAGAGACTCAACACACATTCTCATTAGCATAATTTTAGGTTTTTAGATCTGAATCTAGAGAGAATTCACTCCTCCTCTAGGTTTTCTTTACATTCATAGTTCTATGGTTTTATTACTTTTGCTCTGGATATTGAAGAGTCATCATCTCCGCTGAAGATACTATTCTAGTTTGTTTCCTTACTCTTTTATTTATTCCATATTCTTAATTCTTGTTTAGAGTTACAATTGGATTATTTTCATGGATTATTAATGCAAAGGATTACTTTTACTTTTAATTAATTTTGAATTCTTATCTTATTTACATTATTATGTCTCTTTTCTATTCCAAACTCCCAATAATGAAGATGGTATCCATGTCAATAGAGTAGATTCCCTACTTGACATGGGGCTGATTAAGAGGAGACACTTGAGTTGGAATGCTCAAGTGATTAGTTAATTTGGAAGTTGTTGGCTAATTCTGTATTTACTAACGCTAGACCTTCCCAAGGGAGAGGACTAGGATTTGTGAATAAGAGTTAGCTCAATCACTTGACTTTCCTTTATTTAGTAAGGGTTAACTAAGTGAAAACAACAACCTCTTATACTACACTTGAGAAAATCCCAACAAGGATAGAACTTTCAATTAATCATTCCCCTAGTCAAGGCTTTTTATTTTGAATAATATAAATTCCTTTTAATTTTCATTACACTTAATTACGATTGTTTATTTTCTGTTATTCAAACTCAAAACCTCTTGGAAAGCTCCTGATAAATAAATTAGCATGCTTTTTAGCAACTCGTTGGGAGACAACCTGGGACTCATAATCCCAGTATTTTTATTCTAAATTTTTGTGACAACCTTTCTAAATTGATGAGGCGGATTTTTGCTGGTTAAGGGTTATACTTGTAATGCTGTTCTTATATTATAATCTCTGAATTGGTCAAACTTACGCCACGCATCAATTTTTGGCGCCGTTGCCGGGGAGTTGCAATAGTGTGCTAAATTATTAATTAGTGTACATATTTTTATTTTTATTTGCATATTTTATTTTATTTTATTACCATGAGTTGTATGTTTCTGTCATTGAATGACGCGTTTGTTGCCTGATCCGAGCTTAGCCGCATTTGGCCCTGAAATTGAAAGAACTATTTCACATATTAGGCGAGCTCGGCATCGGTTAGCCTCTGAGGGTGAATTTGAACCGATCTGAGGAGGAAACAAGCTCCTTTACTACTGATTCAGTTGATTCACGTGCAGATAATATGGCAGCACCTAGGAAGATTACTCTCAAAGAAGCTGGAGCCCCAGATTTTACACTGTAGCCGTATTAAGTGCATCATCCAACTCTGGCTGCAGATTTTGAACTGAAGACTGCACTAATCAACTTGATGCCCAAGTTTCATAGCTTACCTGCTCAGGAGCCTATCAAGCACCTAAGGGATTCTCAGACAGCCTGTTCTACTGTTAGGTGTCATGGTGCAAATGAAACTTCTATTCTATTAACCACCTTCCCGTTTTCTCTTGAGGGAAAGGCGAGGGAGTGGTACTACTCCCAACCTGAAGCAACTGTCACCAACTGGGATATGCTCAGGAGAGAATTCTTGGAAAAATACTTTCCAGTTGAAGTTACAGATAGATTGAGAAAATAGATCTCCTGCATTGTTCAAGGTGAATCAGAGACTCTCTATGAGTAATGGGAGTGCTTCAAGAATCTTTTGGACGCATGCCCCCACCACATGATTGACAAGTTGGTATTGATCAGCTACTTCACTCAAGGCATGAAGCCTCAGGATAAAACTACACTAGATGGCGCTAGTAATGGTTCTCTGAAAAAGTACAAGACCGCAGATGAAGCATGTGATGCCAGGGTATTTTGGCCAGTTTCACTGACCTTTTCTTTACTGTTTTTAAGGTAGTTTCATGCATTTTCTTAGAAAATAAGCTAGTTTTGGGTAGATATTCACTTACATCTTGATTCAAGCATACATTGTGCATTTTACATGATTTCATGAGAATTTTGCATGAATTATATGACAAATTAGAGGATGCATGTCTCATGATTTGGATTAGAACTTTGATGCACTTTATTGCTTGATTTCAGGACAAAGGAAGCAAGGAAGAACCATGTTAGCAGCCACGTTAGTCTAACTAACGTGACCACTAACGTGGAATGGGAGCTAGCTTGCAACGTTAATGAGAAAAGTAATCACCAATAACGCTCTCGAAGCCATCATAACCCACGTTAAGAGTCACGTTAACTAAGTTAACGTGAACTCTAACGTGAAAGAAAGAAAATGGAGCCAACGTTAGTAACACTTACCTTTGTCACTAACGTTGGACCAAGCTCATAAGTGGCCACGTTAAGAGCCACGTTAACTTAGTTAACGTGGACTCTAATGTTAAGAAGCAAAAGAGAAGCCAACGTTAGTGACATTCACCTTTGTCACTAACTTTGGCCAATCCTCCATAAGCCACGTTAACTCCCACGTTAACTTAGTTAACGTGGAAGCTAACATGGAAAGAGTAATTGATAGCCAACGTTAGTGACACTTACCTTTGTCACTAACGTTGGGGTGAACCACCAAGAGCCACCATGAGCAACGTTAACTCCCACGTTAACTTAGTTAACGTAGAAGCTAACGTGGATAAAGAGATGATGAGCCAACGTTAGTGACACTCACCTTTGTCACTAACGTTGGAGATGGCTAGCATGACTATGTTAGAAGCCACGTTAACTTAGTTAACATGGACTCTAACGTGGAAAAGGGGCACATTGGAACGTTAGTGACAAAGGTAAGTGTCACTAATGTTCTCGAAGAATTGGCACTGCTACGTTAGAAGCCACGTTAACCTAGTTAACGTGGACTCTAACGTAGGGGCAAAGGAGGACTCTCCACGTTATTGGGAAAGGTAAGTCCCAATAACGTGTGCGAAGGACTAAGAGGCAACGTTAGTGGTCACGTTAGTGCCACTAACGTTGAAGTCAACATGATCATATTGGACATGAAAGAGAGTCACACTTACCCAATCATATTGGGAAGACCATTCTTAGCTACAGCCAGAGCACTCATAGATGTGGAGCGAGGGGAGCTAATCTTGAGGATCCATGATGAACAGCTCACCTTCACTGTTTTCAAACACTCACAAAAAACAGATCAAGAGAACAAGGAACCAAGGAAGGATCACAGTGAGATACTGAAGGAAGAAACAAGCACTGAAGCACAACCAGCACATCTGGGAACTCCCTTGATTGATGAACAAGGCAAACAGCAAATGCCACAGCTCAAAGAAAATCAGGAGGAACCTAAACCACCAGAATCATATGAGACCAGTAACCACATTTCCTTAGAGGAGGAGGTCACAAAGAGTAAGACAACATCACAAGGAACAAAGAAGAAGGTACCAAGGAGGTGGAGGAACAAGAAGATCCCTACCGAGGAGTTCTCTCCAGGGGATAAAGTGATCTCAGCTTACTTCCCAGATATCCCCCCTGATCTCCCCATTGTACCATCTCAGTTACCTAAGGTCTTCACTATCAACAGAGTTCTCTCCTTGGAACATGTAGAGATCATTGATACAACCAATGGATATAGGTCCACAGCAAGAGGGAAGGACTTGAAGCATTATCAACCTCCCTGATGAAGGAGAAACGTCAAGCTAGTGACGCTAAAGAAGTGCTTCATGGGAGGCAACCTATGTTTTATATGCTTTTAGAAAATAATGAATAAGTCAATATTCATGAATTCTAACCCAAACTTGACAAACACTTGGTGAAATCCTTATTATGCAATATATAATGAAGAATAAGTGGTGTTCAAAGCATGCTAAGAAAGCATGAATGCAATTCACAGCATGCTAGTCTTGGAGCCTTGAACAAAAACTTTTCCATCACAGTGCTACAAACTAAGTTTGGTGTCACCCAAGGTGCCACCAATGTGCATATAAGGATACACAGTTAGTTAGTTAGTTGGTGTTCATGAATAAACAATCTAGTTCTTTTTCTTTATTATTCAAGCCATAAAGTTTAATTTCTCAATGATATTAATTTTTCTTATTTTATTTTTATAGGAAAAAGGAAGGAGCATTGAAGGGGATTGATTGGACAATTAAGTGAGGAAGGAACTTGAGGATTGGAAGCAAGCAAGATTGGCACGGATGCGAGGAAATGCAAGAGGACACAAGGAAGACAAATAAGAAGGGGAGCATGGGCACCCACATGAGTAAAAGGTGGTGGAGTTCCTTCTTTGATCCATCTTTTTCTATGCTTTAAATAAGGAAGATCTTGTATGAAATAAAACATGCTTCCATGTTAGTTTGAACCTTTTTCAATTCTGTCTTTTAAACTTTTTGTTGCTTAGGTCTAGAATTGCTAGTCTGAATGTCATTACTGCATCATTTCCTTACTTAATTGTATGCTTGTCCTTTCTAAATCAAATGAAAAGAGAATGAGTGTTTTATAAAAGACCAGAGTGGAGTTCATACTATGGAGTAAGTTCCTGAGTTTGTGGTGTGGTCATAAGTTAGCTAAGTTGGTTCAACCACAAGGTGGGAAGACAACTATCTGTCATGAATCATATGCTTGAACACACCCCATGAGACTAGCTAAATAACAAGATCCTAATAAGAAAAAGGAAAAGAACAATCAAAGTTGAAGAATAAAAGAAAAATAGCAAGAAAAGAGGCTAGGCACCAAGGGTTTGAGTTTTGAGGGATGTGTCTGTGGTGTTCTTATACCAAGGATCTGCTTGGATTACTAAGCTCTCAGAGGTGCTTTATCACCTAGTAACTTGGGTTAACTAATCCGGTATTATCAGCTGAAAGTCTACTATCAAGAGCAATCTTTGCTACAGAACATTTAGTTGCCCAAAGAGGTGCTGGACACCAAGACCTCAAGGAAAGAAAATAAACAAACCATGTGCCTGTGGTGTGTATATATGGGGGAGAGACTTGAGGAAGTAAGTCCTTAGGGGTGTCTCAACACCTAGCACCTTGAACCAACTGGGTCGGGAGTGTTGGCTGAAAGCTTATTCTAAAGAGTTTCCCTCTTACAGAGCACTTAGCCTAAGAACACAAATAAGCCCTGAAATGACAACAAAAGGATCAATGAATAAAAATCTCATGGGATGCAATCAAGTGAGTATTCTAGAACATGATAAAGGTCTGAAAGCCAATGAAGGAATGAACCTAAGTTGCTATGCATGAAACCACCATAAAACCAGGAACATAACTTCCACAAGAATGACTCATTTCTCTTGGCATTCCATTCATCATTCTCTTGTTCCAGTACTTGCTTAGGGACAAGCAAGCTTTAAGTTTGGTGTTGTGATGCCAGGGCATTTTGGCTAGTTTCACTGACCTTTTCTTTACTGTTTTTAAGGTAGTTTCATGCATTTTCTTAGAAAATAAGCTAGTTTTGGGTAGATATTCACTTACATCTTGATTCAAGCATACATTGTGCATTTTACATTATTTCATGAGAATTTTGCATGAATTATATGACAAATTAGAGGATGTATGTCTCATGATTTGGATTAGAACTTTGATGCACTTTATTGCTTGATTTCAGGACAAAGGAAGCAAGGAAGAACCACGTTAGCAGCCACGTTAGTCTAACTAACGTGACCACTAACGTGGAATGGGAGCTAGCTTGCAACGTTAATGAGAAAAGTAATCGCCAATAACGCTCTCGAAGCCATCATAACCCACGTTAAGAGTCACGTTAACTAAGTTAACGTGAACTCTAACGTGGAAGAAAGAAAGTGGAACCAACGTTAGTGACACTTACCTTTGTCACTAACGTTGGACCAAGCTCATAAGTGGCCACGTTAAGAGCCACGTTAACTTAGTTAACGTGGACTCTAACGTTAAGAAGCAAAAGAGAAGCCAACGTTAGTGACATTCAACTTTGTCACTAACTTTGGCCAAGCCTCCATAAGCCACGTTAACTCCCACGTTAACTTAGTTAACGTGGAAGCTAACGTGGAGAGAGAAATTGATAGCCAACGTTAGTGACACTTACCTTTGTCACTAACGTTGGGGTGAACCACCAAGAGCCACCATGAGCAACGTTAACTGCCACGTTAACTTAGTTAACGTGGAAGCTAACGTGGATAAAGAAATGATGAGCCAACGTTAGTGACACTCACCTTTGTCACTAACGTTGGAGATGGCTAGCATGACTACGTTAGAAGCCACGTTAACTTAGTTAACATGGACTCTAACGTGGAAAAGGGGCACATTGAAATGTTAGTGACAAAGGTAAGTGTCACTAACGTTCTCGAAGAATTGGCACTGCTACGTTAGAAGCCACGTTAACCTAGTTAACGTGGACTCTATCGTAGGGACAAGGGAGGACTCTCCATGTTATTGGGAAAGGTAAGTCCCAATAACGTGTGCGAAGGACTAAGAGGTAACGTTAGTGGTCACGTTAGTGCCACTAACGTTGAAGTCAACGTGATCATATTTGAGTTAGGAACGTTAGTGAAAAAGGTGATTGTCACTAACGTTCTCGAACCCACACTTTCACTTAATATTGACACCATTAACGTCCTGAGTCAAAGTCCCTGCATACTTCACCTCTTCTCTCTGCAAGCAAAGCTAAGCCCAATGAAAAGGATAACTGCTTCAAACTCAAGATTCAGAGGCCCATACCCAAGACTTGAAGAGCCAACTAGAAGATCGGAAGAAGTAGTATATATAGGAGTAGCTTTGAATTAGTTTGGGGGTTGAAAAACTTTAGGGAGCCTTTGGCATAGAACTACTCTCTGTATTTACTTTCTCTGCACTTTTAGTTTTACTTTCATCATGTATTCTCCATCTTGGTTTTCATTTTCCAGAGCTATGAACAACTAAACCCCTTTCATTGGGTTAGGGAGCTCTGTTGTAATTTGATGGATCAATATTAGTTTTCATTCTCATTCTTCTATCTTTTCTCTTGATTTTACTAGAAAGCTTTTGATCTTCATCCAATTGGGTAGTTATCTTGGAAAAGAAGCTATTCATACTTGGATCTCTTCTGAACCTTGAAAGAGGAATGAAGAGATCATGCTAGAAATGCTTTCTCATGCTGGACCAAATTGGGTTTGGATGGATATGTGACTATAATCCTACCGACACTTGATTTGGGAAATGCATGTGGTATAATCAGTGACCATACTTCATCTCTTCTCATGAGAAATTGACCAAGGAATTGGCTATTGATTAAGATTTGAGAGATTGAATTACCAAGAAATTGGAATTCGATCACTTAAGATTGCCAAGGAGATCAATGAATGAATTGATTGAGGAAGAGATGAAAATGAACTTGATCCGGAGAATGCAACATCTCCTGGGCCCAATGAACTCCCCATTTCTGATCTTACCCATTCTCTTTAATTTCTGCCATTTACTTTTATGAGCAATTACCCCATTCCCTTTTAAGATTCTGTAATTTACTTTCCGCATTTACATTCAGCTCTTTATTTCTAGCATTTACTGTTTCTGCTATTTACTTTCCCGCCATTTAATTTTCTGCAAATCTCAAATCAAATTCTGGTTCGCTCAACTAGAACATTCCTCTAATGAAAGTTGCTTGATCAATCAATCTCTGTGGAATTCGACCTCACTCTATTGTGAGCTTTTACTTGACGACAAATTCGGTACACTTGCCGAAGAAAATTTGTTGAGAGACAAGTTTTGTGCGTATCAGCATGGCAACTGATCAGCGACTTAGCTGAGTCCACTAGAAATCACAGGCACAGGAACAGCCACTCAAAGACTGTTGCAGAGGTTTACTCTAGCAGTGAGACTACTACCGTTACACAAGCTATATGTGAGATGACCAACCTACTGAAGCAGATGCAGTTGAATCAACAACAACAACAACAACAACAGTCTCTCCCACCATAACAAAGCCAACACCTGGTCCCCCAAAGAGTATGCGGAATATGTGCTGATTATAGTTATTATACTGATGAGTGTCTGCAACTCCAACAAGAAGACAACACTGTGGCAACTACTCATAACTTCTATGACTACCTGAATCAAGGATACAATCAGCAAGGCGACAACCACAGCCAAGGTGGGAACTATAACCAAGGGTGGAAGGACAACTCCAACCAGGGCTGGAGAGATAATTCTAACCATGGTTGGAGGGACAACTATAACAGAAGAGACAGAGACAACAATGGAAATCAGAGGTGGAATAATAACAACAGATAGCAGAATCAGAAGCAGCCTTACAGAGCACCTCACTTAAGGCAGTCCCAAGGACCCCAGCACAACCAACAATAGGCCCCTTAGGTCACTTATCCTCCTTCCTCATCAAATGACGAGATACTTTGTTCTCTTGCACAAGGACAACAAGACATACATATTACACTGAACTCTACTCTAAATGGTCTGAATGCCACTTTACAAGCTCTCGTCTCCCGGATAGATTTATTACCTGCTTCCACCAACTAGCCTTCAAGCTCTAATGGAATTCCATCTCAACCCTTACCCAATCCCAAGGGTGGCATCAATGCCATCACTTTGAGGTCCGAAACTACGCTGCAAGAGAGGACCTAGGAGGAGACAAGCCCACAAGAACACACCCCAGTTGAAGACTTAGTTGAAATGGAAGATGCTGAAGAGAAAGAGGAAGTACAAGACATAGATGAACAAGACATGGCTGAAGAAGAAGTAGCTCAGCCAAGGAATGGAGCACCAACGGACACAGAAGCTGCAAGTGGCGCCATTCCTATCCCATTTCCACATCTTGCACGGAAGTCCAGGAAGCAGATGGAACTTGATCCTAAAATGGTAGAAATTCTCAAAAAGGTTGAGGTAACTGTTCCCCTTTTTGATGTTATTCAGCAGGTACCTTAATATGCAAAGTTTTTGAAAGATTTATTCATACATAAAGACAAAATTAATGAATTAGAAACTATTCCTTTAGGTAGTTCTATATCTACTTTAATGGGAGGTATACCTGAAAAATATAGTGACCCAGGTCCATGCATGGTTAACTGTACCATTAGAGGTGTAATATTTTCTGACTACATGTGTGATTTAGGAGCGTGTGTTAGTATATTGCCATTGTCTATATATGATGCTTTGAGGCTCCCTCCCTTAAAACGGTCGGCAGCTCATTTTGTGTTAGCAGATAAAAGCATTATTACAGTGGTTGGAATTGCTGAAGATGTATTAGTGAGCATTAAGGGGCTCACATTTCCCATTGACTTCTATATCTTGGAAATGCCCCCTAATGACTCAGGAAGACCATCATCAATCCTGCTTGGAAGACCATTCCTGAAGACTTCGAAGTTCAAGCTGGATACATTCTCAGGAACTTACTCCTTTGAGATAGATGGCAGAGCAGTGAGTTTCAGTTTAAATGAAGCTATGAAGCACCCTTCAGAAGATCATTCTATCTTCCAGTGCGACATCATTGATGAAACTGTAGCTGAAGTTCACCAAGAAGAAGTAGAAGAGAAGTACATGAAGCAAGGTCCAAGTATGGGGACACCCTCTGAACACAATGAGGACACTTTTCCATTATCATTAGCTCAAGATAATCCAGAGCCTAGCCATGAGCAGAAATTGGAATTAAAGCCTCTTCCACCCCATCTCAAGTATGCTTACCTTGAGAA